>NC_081252.1:72322703-73582078 GCF_030490865.1 Poecile atricapillus
TTAACCCCAAGGTCTCAAGGATTCATTGATACCTGAAAATTTCTCCTGAGTAAAAAACCAAAACAAAATCAAAACAAAACATAAAAGGAGAGCTGTTGCAGTCTGTTGTTGAAAAATCAATTGTTGCAGTCTGTTTTGAAATGAAAAATGAGAAGACTCTTTGAGGCAACTCTTAATTTTTTCCCTGCACTCCAGGAGATTTCCCTGTCCTGCAGGAAAAACTGAGTTCTGTATTTCCAAGTGTACCACTGCATCCAAAATATATCTGAATATATTCTGGTGAACCGTGACCATTTTTCCAGGCATCTCAGATCATGCCAACATTGTTTACACCCCACCATTCTGTCTGCTGTACTCATGGTTTGACAAGATCTAAGTTGTTGGATAAAGGACAGGAACCCAAGAGGAATAATTTCTTTAATGACATCACCTGATTAAGAACTTAATTTGAGATCTGTCTGTTACAAAGTTATTAATCCACCTAATGTTCTTTCCTCGTTCTATGTATGGAAAGTTTCTTTTATTCAAGTGACAGCCAGTCATACATCAAATGCTCTGAGAAAGCCAAACTTTCTCTATCACAAACAGACCTTTCTGGCTAGACCTGAAATTCTGTCAAATAAAACATGCTCTTGTTTTAAAAAAACTTATTTGAAGATATGCTGACATTAATCTTATGGGTTTTTTCTCCTAGTCCTTTGCTGCTGGTGTCTGCCTGCATATTTTACTAGTTATGCTACTTTATCTAGAATCAACTGATTGATGCACTCTATTTCCCCATATAATTAATTTCAGCCCTTTTCAATACTGAAATTAGTAATCTTCCAAGCTCTGGAATCGAGACTTGGTTACTAACAAACAAACATGGTTCAGAAGGACCTTTGGCTAAGTCCCTCAATGCTTATGATGCATTACCTTGGTTTGCTAATTTATTAGGATTTTCAAGTTTTCTTTCCATGCTGAAGACCAGGAAAGCTCGATCATGTTTCACAGCAGGGATAGGCAGCCTGTAGATGAGGCAGGATGAGGCACCTGCAGCCTGTTTCTCATTCTGACACTTTTTAGGTGATATCAGTAGGTCCCATTAGTGACCATCCTCTCTCCCCACATCAGCAGTGCCAGCTGTTTTCCCTTGCCTGGACAGGTTCTACCCCTTCCCAAACCGAGCAAAACCCTGCCCTTACCATCAGTAAGTTCATTTTCAGTTCATTTGCATCTGACAAAAGCTTCTGTCCCATCAGCTGTCTTAATTTTCTTCACAAACACAAGCAGTTCTCCCCTTCCTGTGAATTCCAGACTTGGAGAAAGGCAAATCTAGTTTTAAGATGTCCTGAAGAATATTTTTTTAATGAGAATGCCTGTTGTAGTTCCCTGCTTCCTTTGGTTTCATTTGTAACATTCCCACATTTTGTTGCTGGCCACAAATCCTTTGCATAAAACAAACCTGACCAAGCAATAATCATGGGTTAGTTGCAGAGCTGCTATATTTTAAATTAGTGATTAAATTTTTACTGAGAATATAAAATTTTCCCTGGATGCAGATTTCACAGAATTTCTGGTGTTTTGAAACCTAAGTAGGTTTTGTTACTATGTCAAATTAAAACTCCTCAGCTAAAATCACTCTGTGTAACACAATTTTTGATAGAGTTGAGGTAATTCTTTACTGAGAATAGGGAATCCACAATAAATTCCTCCCTAGCAATTTCACTACATACAATTTTAATGAATTAATATTTAGAGTCCTGTAACTCTCAGTGGTCTGTGTTTTATGAAAATCTAATACTGACCCCAGCAACTTACCTTGCATTCTGATTTAAACACCAGCTCCATCAGATTTCCTTTCTGACTATGGTGTTGGCAACAATGCACACAGGCTTGTTCTTGACAGGCAATTTGGGTTTTTCTCCATGCATAAAGGAATTCCAGCCTAGATTTCATGCCTGAGAATTCAAACATGACTGGCCTGTTCCAGCCTTCTCTGTCCTGTTTCTTTACAGATCTCTTGACTAGGGAGAGATTTAAATTACCACATTCATATAATCTACGCTCTCTATACTTGACCTAATATCCCTTGGTCAGAAGGGATCCATCTGCTGCCATTTAAACACTCTGGTTTTGGTATCTCCTGACTCCTTTCCTCTCTATACTGCAGGATAATAGGTTTTCTGGGAAATTCATGGATAGCCTGGATATATTTTTAACTTTCATCTTTCTACCCAGATCAGTCAAGCTTTCCAGACTGTGAGGAGCAGCACCAGATGCTGTGTCAGAGTCCAGCACAGATGGAGCTAAAGGTAGCCTGTTTTCAGTCCCTGAGTCATGGTGTGTGCCGGCACTCCCAAAAGGGACCCAATAATCTTGATATTCTCCCAACTTTACACCAAATCCCATCCTCTTCCCCCAGCCTCCTCTCCTCTGTGGCAAGTGCCACTTGTGGATGCTCTGTTAGTGAGATCTGCACTTCATTCTGCTGTGAGTTGGGTTTTGCCTACGTCAGCCTCCAAAGGCCTCTGTGCCAAGAGCGTTCCCCGCAGCCCTTCATCAGCAGAACTGTGCCTTCAGAGGGGGAAACGGGCTGTGAGTCACGGCAGCAGCTGCTGGCACCATAAGGAATGGGAATGGCTGGCTGGCTGGCTGGCTGGCTGGGTGGATGGAGCCAAACAGACAGAGGAGTCTCTCAGTCCCAGTGACAACTTCTGAACTTGCCATCTCCCAGCTTTCGTAGCCGCTGCTGGCAGCTGAGCTGAGGACCTGACCCATCAATATGTTGCACTCACACTGAAGTTTCAGGACAGAAGAAGAAGAAGATTGTGGGGCTTCTGGCAGTCGTGACTCTTTCATTTCCAGCCTGTCCCTGGCACTGCTCAATGTTAAATGAAATTACACTGCTTGATCTCACACTTTTCCTTCTCCACTCTGTCAGCAGTGTGAACTGGCATACAGGACATAAGGATAGTAAAAGCTGCTGAAAAAATAAAAAAATAAAAAACTCCTGTCATTAAAAGGGACTCATTTAATTATTGAAAGGACTTATGAAGAGGGTGATGGGTAAGAGTTACTTGAAGGATAAAGTATGGGGCTTTCTACAAGCATGAGAGAAGCCCACCTCAGGTATAACCCACCCAAAGCATCAGTGTCAGAGCATTACTGACAGCCAAACAAAACCTCTTCCAGTTTAACAGACTGAAATAAAGACCGGACAGAGGTCAGACTGGACATCAGCAAGACTACAAAAACTGTGTAGAGTTATAGCAGTTAATGCTAAAAGTTCTGAGAAGTTATTGAGCACCATCTTTTGGTTTTAATATAATTTTGAATATTAGAGATTAGCAGAAGAGACAATGTAAGGAACAGGTCATTACACCTCTGCCCAGAGTGAAATTCTTGTATCTTTTTATGGAATATCTAATCCTATGTTCTGCAGGACCCTGGTTCTGTACTGGACATCTTAGGTTTGAGCATATATTTCTTTGTTAACTCAATAGTAAATCTTCCCAGCTGTATGAGAAACAACACCAACAGGTTTAAAAGAGTATTTCTCCATAGCAGGAATTCCTTGAAAATGGAATTTCTCTGAAATTTCTTCCTAGAAAACAGCACATTTTGGGGAACAGGATACAAAGCAAAAAGGGTAGGGGTCAAATCATTGGGGGGTTTTGTTTGGGTTTTTTTGTTTGTTTGTCTGTTTTTGTTTGTTTGTTTGGCTTTTTGGTGGGTTTGTTTTGTTTTGTTTTGTTTTTTTTTCAGGAAACATGGAACATGGAAGATGGAACATTTGTTGTTCCATCTCCACTTCAAACCAGAACAATCTCTTAAGAAGTTCTCTATCAGAACACAGCAAAGCAGGTGACAAGCAATGATCACATTTTCCATACCCTAATTCATGATGCTGTCTTGGGGTTTGTTCTTTCATCCCAAAATTTGGAGGTCACTGGATGACTGCCATGGCTACAGTGGTAGCAAGAAAGGTTTTTATCCACATTCAAACATCTAGTGGTTCTAACTGGGCTACACTGTACAAATAAAATGGTGAAACCATGGATAAACACGCTCCATAACTTCTGATTAGATTTTTAATAAGTCAGAAATTTTCATCTTTTCTTAATTCATTTGGACAAACTTATAAAATTGAAGTTTTAAAATTAGATATTAGCTTGAACCCAAACAAGAGAAATAGTTTTCAATTATGTGAACAGATTTATCTTGTACATTCCTTGCATCTGCTGAAGTGTTATATCTTTAATATAAAATAACTGCTTGGTCAGAGTTGGGTTTCATTTCCCTTGAATACAGGCTGTGGGAAACAAGTCATGTGTTCTGTTTAAAGCTTTTTATATTATTTGCAAAATTTTTCCTTTTAAGAAACCCATAACATCCACAGAAAGTGAAAGAAATATTGTTGGGTGGAAAGCATTTTGAAACTTCTGCATTTTATGCAGCAAAGGAAAATGTCTTTAACAGCTGATACACTGGGCTCATAATTCAAACTGTCCCTCATTACAGACCTAAATTTATCTTCCATCCCACACAGATTTCTACTCTATCCCAATTTTTCTACTCAGAATTATTCACATCAGAAATGTAGGCCCATGAAATGCAGGGCAGCAAAAGTGTTATTTATGCTAAAGGAACCAATCCCACTTCTTATTTCAGCTTTCTGGCTGGGGGTTTATTGTGTCTTCCCTCTCGGGGCTAAGTCCCATATGGTATCTCACATTTGCACCCAAGCACATGGAGAATGTGGTGTCTTTGCCTCTGAGAGCTTGAATTAATCCACTAGGACTCAGTCAGAAAGTACTATAAAGAGCTGGAGGCTTTATTGACTCCAAGCTCTCCGGATGCATTTTTGCCATGTGAATTATTTAAAGTCCTTCGTGAGCTTCCCTGGGGCCTTTTCAAAAGGAACTCACAATCACCTTCAAATATGCTCTGACCAACCCTCTTTTCTAAATCTGCTTTCTCTAAACACCCTGAATTCTGGCAGCATCTTCCCACCTCTGGAGGGGAATGGAGCCCAACAGTGAAAATTTTCAGACCACTCTGCAGTTAGAAGTAATTATTATATTCTAAATGACTGGCATTTTTTTTTCTAGGACAATAGAAAAGATATTCTAATAATTATAATTGTTCTGATGCCCTGTTCTGATTCTGTCATACTTCTATGCACAAGATTTATCTTCATAAGGAATATGACAAGTGATGTTATTTCAGAATTGCACATACATGGCTTTATACAGTCACACGAGTTCAAGAATACTTGATTTTAGTCAATTTGCATTAAAGCTATTTAATAAAGCTATCATCACTCAGAAATTGTTTCGGAATAACAGTAAGATTTTCATTTCACAGTCTTTTTCAATAACAATTTCTCCATGAAAATCAACTCAAAATTATATGAGGCACAGGAATTCATTATGAAAGAATTCTGTTAATAGAGTCTGATGATTACTCCAAACAATGCTTCTGGGAAACTTGGTTCCCAAAAGCTTTCAGCTGATGAATCCAAGAGTTCAGTCTGAATATTATCTGTAGGAAATACAGCAATAAAAAAATAAAAAAAAAAAAGCTAAAACTCCACCAATAGACAAATTAATTATGGCTCTAATTTTTTTTTTTCCATCAGACTCCAGTGGAAGTATTTTAATTTTTTTCTCTCCCTGTAAACTTAAGAAACCTTTTTGTTGTTGTTTATGGAAAATAAGGAAATTATGTTGTAACCCAGCTGCCAATTCAGGACACAGTAAAGAATTATCTGAACCCTGGTTTAGCACCTTTCTTTCTTCCTTTTTCCTCTTCATCACCTGGGATTTTATCAACCCCCATTCAGGCCGAGGTAGAGCTTCTTCACCTGTCCATATTTACAACTTAGACTCTGAATAAAAAATTTTACTGACTATGCCTGGCCTCCCTTTTTCCATCTCTCTTTCTTATTTTCAATTTTTGGCTCAGACAGAATTTATTTAATGAGTTCATCCAAATCTTACCAGGAAAAACCTGCCCTGCCTCGTGTTCTTTATGCACCACTCACAGTGAAATCTTAATAAATAATAAGTATTGATAATAAGAACACCACCATTACCCCAGCTCTTTTCTTGAGCTAACAACTGTGACACAAGCCACCAACAACACAAGAAACCACTTTATCCACCAAACAGTCCTGACATTAACTTCCCCAGCAACAAATAATTATCTAAATAATTTGTAAAATTGTCAAGCAGCAGCCTGCCTTTTCTTTTGCAGCTCCCATTTATGTGATGGAACTTCCATTTGCAGCACAATGCAATATTTAAACTGAAGTGTCCTGGATGCTTGTAAGATGCTACTCTTATCCTGAAGGGAGATCCTCACCTGATGCACTTTAAGATTTCTTTCTCTTCTGAAATTAATTTTAGATAACACCAGATAAGGATCAAGCCTACAGTTTTAGTAGGGCTCAAACCCAACACAATGAGAAATCTTCCTACTGTGTAAGAATCTATAGATTTCCTTCTTCCCTTCCAAGAATCCATGGTACACAAAAGTGCACTTCTTTAGGATAATGGTAGTTGCAGCTGATAAGGAAGATGGATTTTTTGAAATTCCAAAATTTCATGGAATTCTATTCTAGGGCCAAAGTTAAATTGCAAAGGCAGGATTTAAAATTCCAAAGCAGGCTCTCATTTCTTCTTAAATTGTTAAAATAAATCAACCATGGGGAAATTGCCTTCTACTATGTATTTGAAGTAATTTCCTTATATTTTTTTTAATTTAGTTACTGATTTAGGAAAATAGATAAGTCTGATTCTTACTTCAATGTTGGAACTTTTATCAAAATTGAAGACAAAGAACCCCCATAATTTGGCAGGTCTCCATTTACTCATAAAAACTCCTAACTTATAGATTGTCAGAATATTTCACACAGTTTCTCAAAATAGCCTTTTCATTTTTTTGAAAATCATTCATAACTGTGAAGAAAAATCAATCTCTCCTTTTTACATGGCCATCAATTAACAGGTAGAAGATTTTTAAGCCTTCCTACACTGTAGTTTCTTGAATCACAGAGATCGTCAGACACTGACCAAACAGGTATTAGGACAAAACAAACCAGTGGAAACACATTTCCAGTTCCAACATTTTTCTGTCTCTTGAAGTCTACATGCATCTGCAGGAATATATGGATTATTTTTCTAATAATACATCTGTATCTGGGAAAACTACCAGGGAAAGTCTCTGCTTGAAAATATAAATAAATAATTTTTAAAAAAGTATTGTGGGGAGTGATTCAAAGGTCATGAATGTCACGATACCAAAGCCTCCATGGGGAATCATCAGACAAAGTGAAAAAAAATTAAAATTAAACAATTCTACCCATGTCCTCAGTATTTCTAACTGAGGTCTTTTGAAGAACAGGTCCTATTATCAGAATTTTTCCACTTCTCTCTGTACTCCTTACTCCAAGGACCTGCCAATGTAGGAACCCAGAAATCTTTTACAAACCTTTTGTTTCTAAAAACAGCCAGAATTAGGTTTACCTCCTACAAAGAGAGGGGCATTATCTATCAAAAAATTATTGCACTTCAGTTAGAAAGCAAATTTGTTTTTTCCTCAGTGGCAGTAAAGACAATCATTTCAGACTGATGGCAAAGGTAAAGCAAGATTGGTTCATAGCTTACAGATGAAAAAATTCTAATTTTTCTTTTCTGCTGCGTTCTCTCCACTTGCCTAAACAAGACACAGGAACAATCTGATCCCTTCTTCTGCCTGAATAGTCATAGCATGTTCTGACAGTGGATACAGCAAATTCTGCAACTGCTTTGCTTTGCATTTGCGTGAATTAAGAAAAAACAATTCAGCAGTTTAATAAATAAGTATATGAGTTCAGTTTCTGAGTAAACAGTTAATCAGTTAATAAATTGAATTAATTCAAGCTTCCTGCATCATTACACATTAATGAAATCAGGAATATAAAAGTCCTATAAGGTTACAAAAGTTTAATTTAATAAACATTGAATTCTGTAATGTTCTCAATACTCTCAGGATCATTTATGCATTGAGGTTTTGCTCCAACAGTGCAAGTGGTGGTGTCTCATTCCTCTCCCTTTTGGAAATATAGAATCATAACATCACAGAATCTTGAAATCTAGGTTGGAAAAGATCTCTAAGATGACAAAATCCAACCATCAGCCCAACACTGTCAACTCCACTGCTAATTCATGTCTCTAATCACCACATTTGAATGTTTATTGAACATTTCCAGGGGCAATATATAATTCACCTGTTTAACTCTTAAATGCAACTTACACTTTACAAACTCCCTGCCTTTGTTCAGCTGTTCAGTGAGCTTTCACTGGGCCTGCACAGCTTAATGTTCTTATAAGTGAAGCTCTAAAACTCTATCTGATGATAAATTTGCATATCAAAATGGAAATGTGAGTTCAAATTGGAAAGGCACAAAAAGAAGTGATCAGAAATTAAGAAACCATACTGATAAAGCCAAAGCCTGAATCTCTCAGTAAGAATTCACTATCAAATCACACTGAAAATGCCTATTGAACAGCACATAATCTCATTACCTAAATGTGAAAATTACACTTAATTCTTATTCTCTGAAGGTATGAGTTACAATAAATCCTACTGACATAGCAGTGCATGGGCCCAGGAGCTGGGATCTATTATAATCTACTTACCCTCTGAGAACCTAATTTCCACTTGAAATAATAATTTAAAAAAATCCCAAAAAACCTTAAATACATTGACCTCTAATACATTCAAAAATGCTGGAACAAATCAAGTAGCAGAGATAATAATTGACTCTTTACTAATGTGCTTCTATGAAAGAAAAGAATTCAATATGCTTAATACTGTCCCTAATTTGAAGCTCTAATAGTCCATTATTCATATTACTTTTCTTGCCAGCTTCCAAGGTAAACCTTTTTAAGCATTTTAGAGAGGGACTAAAGATGGAGTAAGAGAAAAGTTGTGCAGTACTTTGGTCTGAAAGGGAACATAATTCACCACTTTATGTCATATTTCCCACATCAGACAAACAACATTTGGGATTTACCTGGTGACAGAAACTAAAACCGGAGCTTCATTGCAGTAAATGTTATAGCAAGGCATCACATTTTAAACAGCAAAAGAGTGAAAGAAATCAAGTCACATTCTGCCCATTTTTGAGGATGGATTATGGCATGCACAGACAGAAAAAACTGTATAAAAGTCACACAAAAAACTCGAGACAAAGCAGAAAGTGCAGACAATATGTTCCAGTTGTCAATCAAGGTGAATACACATCCTCCCTCCCTCATCAGTTCACTGCCTGATTTTCTGCACACCAAATCTAAAATGTGCCTCATCACAGACATTCCATTCCAAAGTTCCAAGAGCCCCTGACAAAAGATTACGAAGCTTTTCTGTGGATAAGGGAATTTTCAGCATAAATAACAAACAGTCAAAAATGCAACATTATGCTGTATTTATTTTATTATTTTTATCATGGTGAATAGGAGAGAATGGTCTTTGGAGAATATTTTTTATTAGACACACTATCAGGATTATTCCCAAGATATTTAAGAAGGGAAGGGGTCATCTACATTGATTCTGCAGCTGAGTTAAATGTCAGAATGTGTTGGGATGCAGTCCCTGTGATATCCTTGTGAATGTAACACTGCCACGAACTATTTGGGCTGCTAACTTTGACAAGAAAAACATTTTCAGCATGTAAATGTCAATAGAGGTTCCAATTGCTACATTTTCTGGCTGAATAAGAGCACAACATATGTAAAAATCAATAGAGATGTATTCCTACATATCTATTTTTATATTCCAGGAAAAGCAAAGCGAGGAATTAATTGACTGCTCCCTGTGGGCAGGCAGGAGTTCAGCCATCTCCAAGAACACTGGGCTCCACCACATGTAGTGGCCAGCTCCTGGTAAAAAGTTATTTTATGGAGCCCAGTGCCCTATTGCTACAATAATCACTTTATTCCACTGGTATTTAAGTAACTGAAGCATTTTATCTTCTGGTTTGATTTCAGCCTCTTTAAAAGTCAATGTTTTCAGCGAATGATCAAATTGTATCATGAACTAAAGTACATTTCTAAAATAATCTAAACGTTATTTCCTGCATAAAAAGTCTGAGTGTAGTGAGTCATTCTGCCCACAATAGCCACTTGTCACTCTTAACAAGCATACCTGAGCAGATTAATAGATTCATGATCTTTGACAAAGGATCACAGGGTATTTTATGTCAGCTGGGTAAACCTGCAACTCTGGTTTACTGAGAGCTAATTAATTCTGACTTTTCCCTCAGTTATGCTGCAGTTGAGATCCGTGTTTCTGGGTCTAATATCACATGAAGTCACACCGGTGTTTTCAAGTTTACTGAGTGAAAGTGGGCACTTGTGCATGGACACAATGCTGGGAAGGTCTGGAGTGAGGATTTCCTGGAGAAAGCATGGAAGTGTGAGACAATCACAGATTCATCAAAATGTTTAGGTTGGAAGGGCCCTCTAAGATCACTGAGTCCAACCCTTACCCCAGCACTGCCAAAACTCTGTCCCCAGGTGCCACATCCACACGGCTTTTACATCTCCCCAGCGATGGGGACTCCACCACTTCCCTGGGCCACCTGTTCCAGGGCCCAAGCACCCTTTCAGTGAAGAAACTTCCCCTAATATCCAAAATAAACCCTCCAGTTGTAACTAGACACAATTTCCTCTTACAACAGCATTGACAGGCTGCCTTTGCAACCCAAGACACAGAGATCAGCACTCCAGCCCAAATGCCAAACATGCAGATATCAGGTGAAACAATTAACAGTGAAACAGAGAAATTCTCAGTCAGGACCTGACCTGATGATCCTGCAGAGAATAAATAACCTTCAGTATGGACAAGGCAATCAGGTCTGTGAGACTGTGAGCTTTGATTTCATGACTACTGATGTCCTCTAACAGGTTAATATGTGCTCATATTTTCAAAGGATTTGGCTTCCTGGAGCTTCTCTAAAACAAAGGTTGTCCTCAAGTTCCTTTTTTCAGCAATGCATAATCATGGGCTAACCCTCAGTTACTCATTCATGTAAAGGTCTGTTTCCCAAAATGACTCTTTGCACTTTTACATTAGTTCCTACTGCCCAGCTGAGGATACCTTAAAATTACCACTACATCTAAGATGTGGGGTCTTTATATTTTTTTTGCCTCACTGCTTTTTTTTGAGGACTTATAGATAAATAATTTTGATTTGATACCTATCACAACTTCCTAACAGTTTCATTAAAATTATTTTTGTCGTCTTCTTTTTGTTTTAATGCTTTACAGGATTCAGTTTCCTTTGCTAAAGCCTATGACCTACAAAATGACAGCAGTGAAAAAGGGATATTCAAAAACCGATTTCAGGTGATTTCACATTCATTTTCCTTTGTGAACTTCAAAGCTGGAGAGGATTAATGTAGATTCAAGTTTGTTAGAACACTTAACACATTACATAGAGAGCTTTCCTGTGCAAACCTCTTGAAACATTTGACTTTTACCTGCTACATGTCCTAAATCTGTATTGTGATTAAACCCCAGCCAGCACCAGCATCGCTCACCACTCACTCCTCAGCAGTGAGCGTGGTTTGGAAGGGTGAAAGGTCAGATACCACAGTTACAGTCACCTAAAAGAGATACAATACTTTGGCATCTTCCAAGGAAAAAGTGATTTGGAAACATAAACTCTATGAAGTATAAATCCAGTAATCTAGGAACAGATTGCTAATTGCTTGTACAAAGGAAATCAAGTTGGTCTTCATAAATCAGCAGCAACTGTGGCTGTTTAGGGAACTGAAATAACAATTCCATGCTCTCTTTAGGACACCACATCTCTCTACTAAAGAAATGTTACTATAGACCTATGGGTAAATATTTGGAAGTTATTTTAGCTTGTAGTTAGAGCCACAAGCTCACTTTTCTCCTATGAGTGTGTACATAAGATGCCAGAGCTGATGTTTCACAGTTATCCTTGCCATACTGCAGTAAACTTTTATTATTACGTCATTATGTCATTGCTTTATAATTCATAGGCAGAACTGTATCCTGTTACTTTTTAGGAGTTTATATAATGAAACCCATTTTCTCTGCATTGGTTGATCAATATTTCAGCACAGTCACACAAATTATTGACTTTTCTCCCAGAATCATGCAGAAGGTGCCTATCCAAGGGGACACAAGCCCAACCACACTGAGAAAACTGAGCAGGTTGGTGCCAATCTTTTTTCACCTTTTTGAATAATCTATTCTTCTGATGACTTTTCCAAACCAGGTGGGCTGGCCATGAAAGTAGCAGCTGGACTGGTCAAGGTTTAGAGGACAGTGCTCCTTCCTTTCATTTTAAAAAGGCCTCCACAGTGTTCTCCTTGGAACTGCTGGATGTCAGAATCACTGCAACGAGCAGGAAATGCTGAGAGGACACAGTTCCAATATAAGTTATATTCAGGGCCTTACTAAAAACAGAATAGAATCTCTGCCCTAAGACCACAGTAGATTTTCAAGATTTGGAAGCTGAAGTTGTAATTTTGTAGAATATAGACAGCAGTGGAAGACAGAAAGTGGAAATGCATGGCTTCCACACCAATTCTTTGTGAAAATTATCACAGAGAAGGTTCCTCAAAAGCATTGCAGGCACTCTTGGTATAATCAGAGGGAAGAATCTTTTCCATGCCCACCCCAAAAGAACTGCCAGGCAAGGACACGGGGAGAAGATGACTTTATAATGCAAAATGTTTTCATCTGCATTTCAGTAACTCAATAATAATGTAAATTATATTAAAGGCTGCTGCAAGTGGATGAAGTATAAAATCAGCCAATATTCCACAGAGGATGTGATAAAGTCTCTAGATTAAATTAGCTCTGTTTGTTATGGATATAGATATTAAAAATGTCTGATAAGGCATAGGAGAGGTAAGGAAAACAGATATCATGAGAAACAACACAACAAGGGACAGGGATAGGATACAAGAATGTAAGAACCAAGACTCTTACAACAAAACTGGTCTCCTAAGACTTATCTTAACATGGCCCTACGATATCATGGAAGAGTATCTAAGTCCAAAATCCCAAAGTCTTCCTTAGATAAGAGCTACAATTATCAAATTAAGAATTTAGTGGATATTGTTTGTTTTTGTTCATTGGTTTTGAGAATAATTTACAAAAGAGCAAAACTGGGCCTTCTGTGAGGGACAATTCAAAACAAAGATCAAGGCACTGCACAGATACAAACTGCTAAGGAATACTGTGCTGCTTGAGATGCTTTGTCTCAATTAACAATGCAAATCAGCCATGAGATTGATTTAACTGGGATTGTCGCTTTTACCCTCAGAGTAAAACAGCTAAAACAGAGTATATTGATGAACCCAGCCCGTTTCTGCATGTGTTTTATAACCATCATCTACCTCAACTGCTTCCACAGACAGTGATTTTAGTGGGGTTTTATCCAAGATACTTTCTAGGTCTTTATTGTTGTGTGTCCTTGTTTCTGATGCTTAGCTCTGAGATCCAGAAGAACACTGAATTTCATATAATATGAAATTTATGAGCATGTTTTCATGGAGATACATGAAAACAACTGTTAAAGTTAGATAGAAAAGCTAAAAGTGTGAGTGTGTAGATTAGAGAGTTAAGTCATTGAATGAAAATGTTAGTTTAGAGTTTAAAATACTTTAGAAAGCAGAAGACAAGATAGAGGATTTAGAATGTTGTTTCTTTTCCTTCTTTCTTCTTCATGTTCTACTTCTAGAGGTTTTTGGATAATAGTAGGTGATTGGATAGAAAATGCAGCAGTGCAGCACACAGGTGATGGGTCATTGGGTCATTAAGAAAAATAATATACATGTCTATTGTTAATTGGATAAGAATGAGTATAAAGATAAAAGAACTGCATAGTTCAGGGCCATTTTGTGCTTTAAAAGCCAAAGTGAGCCACAAGGCCATTTTGTACCATCAGAAAGAAATGTGTCAGGTTGCAGTGAATTAAACTTGTGCAGAAAGTCTGGAGAGACCTGCCAAGTTTTGTGATAACATCCTAATAAACACGAGAAACAAGATCCTAACAGACTTTGGAGTTTTTGTCCTGACCCAGAGGACTGTGATAAACAGGACTCCCCGAGAGGGAACATCCCCAAGGAGCTCAGCTCAGAGAAACTGAGAAATCCAGGAGTGAAAAAAGTACAGAAGAAGAGCAGCAGAATCAAGAGAGAGAAAAAAGAATTTTAAAAAAAGTTACATTTATTTGATTTTAGATTGTTTTCACAGTCCAAAAAGTATCCAGCCCAAGAAATGTATTTTTCCTTCTCTGCATATGCATTTCAACATGTTTGCATTTGTCATTTGCTAAGTGCATTATGACACACCATGGCTGCAATTCCCTAAAGAATTCCTCCTATGATAAAGAGATTTGGAAAGCAGCTGATGAAGGCACTGGGCTTGTTAAGTTCCTAGTAATAGCTAAATCCAAACACTCCAGGAAGGTAACAGCAGATGTTAAAATGTGTTATTGCTGCTGGATAAGTACAGTTCACAAAAATAACTTCCAGTAACAGGCTTCCAGTTTTCAGTTGCTAGCACGTTTATCTGGTTATAAAATACATAATGCTTTTGTAAAAATGCATTTGGTAAGTATGCAGCCATTCCAGAGTGCTTTGATCACTGTGTTAACATCAGGATGAATTTCTGCTTAGTCCAGCTGCCAGAGCCTCTTGAGACTGTCTAAAGAACAATGAGGCATATCTTCATTTGAAACGAATCTGGTTTAAAATGAGGAGATACCAGGGGGAACAATTCTTCTCCACGACCTAATTGCACTTCCCCATTCATAACTCCTACAGTTAATCCTGTGTTACTGGCAATCAAATGCTGCTGTCAAGTGGGACTCCAGGGTGTACCCAAAGTGACTCCAAAATTAGTGCACAACTCCTGCAAAAGAGTTCATCTCTTGGAGGATGAAATCTGAGATGCAGATGAGGATTTATGTACCACCATGCTCAATATTAGAAGCCCTAATTTTAGGGGATTTCTCCTTCATTACCCACATGAGGAATCTGTCTGTGCTGCCAATTGAGAAAACCCTTTTGATGTGCTCACCGAGGAGAGTTTGAACAAAAGCAAGCAGGGCATCCGCAGCCGTGTGGGCAAACGCCTCCTCTGCCTTACTGTGACACTCTGAAGCAAAAATAGAGCCTCATGCCATTTCACCACTATTTCATTATCAAAGACTACAGGATACAGTAAATTTATTTAACAACTACTACAAATTAGCAGAGCTATAATTAAGCGAGATACTTCAAACATTATGTCTCACCACAGGGGACTGTAAGTCCTTGTGTTGCTTCTTGATGTTATTAGGTCAGAACCTGCTTCCTTCGGTTTTCTTCTTCACTTTCTTTTCTAATTACTAATTTTTTTAGACTCCTAGCTATAGCTGTGGAAACAATTTCTCTGTTGAAATAGGAGGCACTTTTTAATTCACCTTTGTCAACCTTTATTTCTCATTTCTTGTGGTTTGGATTGTCATATCCTCTGCTCTTTTTTCTTAATTTGTCTTTAGTTTTGTTATTAGTTTAGGTTTTTTTTTTTTCCCTCAGATTCCAGAGAACCATTCTCTAGCTACATAAAATCAGTCAGACAATTCAAGTTACTCTTTATTAGAGTAAAAGTTTTTAACTTTTAAGTTTTTCTGCATAGTTCTTTGCCTGCCAGCCCTACACCTGGTTTACTTCAGGTCCTGCACTGGAAATAAGTTACCTTTTAAATCCAATCACTCTCCAGGACTTTAGTATTCAAATAGAAGATGGGGTTTTTTTTGTCACTAGGCACCAACAGCACAAACCATTAACTAAAGGAAGATCTTTGTGATCTCACTTTCAATATCACAGCAGCAGATGTGCCTTTCTTTTAAAGAAAAGAAATGGAAGGAAGTGTGAGATGCTCACCAAAAACAAAAACTGAGAAGGAAGATAGGTTCAAGTATAGGTGTAGAAAAGAGAGTCCATATCTACTCCAGCTCACACTGAAATTGATCCATGACCATTAACCCACTGTTTCTTTTTAATCCACACTCAAACACAAAAGGGAAAATAATTCCAGGGGATGAATTTCCAACAGCAGGGCAGTATCCCAGAGGGTGGGATGTTCACATCCATGTTTTTGAAGACACAAGAGCTTTGAGGTGCTGGTCATGCCAAGAAGCAGAACTTCAGAGGCTTGGAAAAATAACCATGGAAAAATAGAATTAAAAGCATCTGGGATAAAGTGGCAGCTGAACTTCAGGATTGCAGTTTTGGTTTCAGACAGTCAAAACTGGAGGTGGGCTGGAGCTTATGAATGAGGGAAAGAGAGCAGGAGGGAAAATAAATACATACTATTTATATATGCCTGTGACATTAAATAATTGCAAGAAATATAGTAACTGAATTCCACCCATCTGTCCCACAAACCACCATTAGTCAGTAGATTTTTTATAAATCTCCTATCAGAAGAGAGTGTTGAGACTTTCCCCCCCTTTTTTCACTTTCCCTTATGGATCACACTAATGAATCACTATTTTTCCAGTTATTCTCATTTCTGCTCCAAAGAATCACTTCATACTTCTTAATTCCAATTTTAATTATCTCTTTAGGAAGATGTTTCACTATGTGTGATTTATTGTACACATGAATCAAAAAACAGATAAAGTGCATTACCTAATTCTTTCTTTCTTGCATTTTCCTACGCTGAATTGCAAAGCAGAAAGTTAAAGTATTTGAAATAAAGTATTGATAAGAATAGTCTTGCAATACATAAAGATTTGGTGCCTGTCACCCAATTTCTTAATGTACAAATTGACTGGGGTTTTATGATATAATACATTAAAACATTAAATTGGCTGTTGCAAATGTTAATAGCCAAAGTAATACATTGGTCATCAATGTGCATACACAAGCAGCAAAAATATTATATTGTAGTAACATGCACAATATATGATTATATTTTCACCTACTTTTAGCCCAAAGTTATTTCAAAGCCAGAAATATGTATAATTGACAATACTTACAATTCCAGGTCTGATGAGTAGGTACATCACTGCTTATCTTTTTTTTTTTTGCAATTGGCTTTAAACTGAAATACTTGATGGTTTTTCTTCCATTTAGACATTTTCAAGCAAATATACATCCTTTGTAGAAAAAAGAGATTTTGAGTAAAAAATAATTTTAAAAAATGAACTCAGGAAAACAAGGAAAGAATAGCTCTTGGCAATAAGTAAAATCTTATCTAGTTCTTAAAAATCTAACTAATGCATATTTATGTCATGTGTTGATGCAGGCAGAGGAGATCATCTGATTATTTGACAATAAAAGTGTCTTTTCTCCCCCTTTTATCTGTAAATGATCACAGTTTAGCCACTTCATTAACTCCATGTTTTGAATATTTTACTAGAAAATTTCTCCAAGCTATTGCTACACCAAAATTAAAAACTTGTACTTGACTTAGAATGTCTTTTAGGAAGTCATTAATTTTCAATCCAAAGATAAATGATAGAGTTGTTGTTTTGATGACTAATGACGCTAATTGTTAAACTTGTGCATTTTACAGTTTCTTCTTTTTTCTTCTGATGGACTGAAGAGCCCTTCACTTTCAGAAGTCTCAGAGGATGAATTTACATAGAACATCAGGAAGTTCTCTCTTAACCTTCATTTGCTGAGTTAAATGCTTGAATGTTTTATGTATTTATTCGTTACTGTTAGGCTGCTTTCCCAGAACTATAGCTTTTTCTTTTCCTGAACCTTCTTCATTTAGCAATGCTCATTCTTTACTACTTTTTCTATAAACAATAACATTTTTTTAGTCAGTATTGCCTTGGTTTTGCACAGAGCATTGCATTAGCTGTTTTAACGAGGACCTCATCCTCTGAACAGTATTGCTTATCTCATAGAAAGACAAGGAGTGTTTTGAAAGAATATACATCTTCAGTTTAGCCCCCTTTTGTCTGTTTTACTTTACAATTTGAAATATGTTTTCTGAAGCTTCAAAGTTCCCTACTGTAGAGCAACAAAAAGATTTACATAAACACAGACTTAAGGAGACAAAGAGTGAGATTCAGCTCAACATTCACAGACCAACATGCTCAAAACTTCCCTTGGTGCTGGGGTTGGCAGACAAGATGCAGAATCTGGAAAAGACTCATGGCCCTTTGGACATCTTAGGGCTTTTCCTGGGGAATGTATGTGTGGGAAACTGAATTAAAACATAGAATCATGGAATATCCTGAGCTGAAAGGGACCCGCCAGGATCATCCATTCCAGCTCCTGGCCCTTCACAGACCCCCCAACAACCCCACCCTGGGCATCCCTGGCAGTGCTGTCCAAACTCTCCTGGAGCTCTGGCAGGTTCGGGGCTGTGCCCATCCTTGGGGAGCCTGGGCAGTGCCAGCACCCTTTGGGGAAGAAGGATTTCCTGACATCCCACGTGAACCTCTGCTGACATCGCTCCAGCCATTCCCTCAGATCCTATCACAGGTCACCAAAGATCAGTCAGTGGAATCCAAAAAGCTCCAGAGCTCACCAAATCTCTTGTGAGAGACCTGGATACCTGCACTGACTTGATTTGATCTCCTGCTACTTCAATGCAATACTTACTGCAATACAATATTTAGCCTAAACTGGTAGATGTGCCCACACTGGCCTCTGGCTTAGGTGTCTAATCTTGAGGCTGAACCTTTCTAAACCAGCTAAATTACAGGGTAGAATAAAGAGACATTTCCCTCCTGCTTTGCTATGGAAAATAACCAAGTAAAATGGTGTTTGAAGAAGTAGACATTAATGCAGCAGCATTTTTCCCCCTGCTTTGCAGTGTATTTGCTATTGTAACTTAAGGACCTGCTGTCCTCATTTTTCCTTGGAAGCTACACAAAGCTTCTTAGGTAGCATTGCCTTATGCTTGTTACAAAACACTGCTATTGCAGATTTGGGTATAATCTACCAAGTATTTATGGTCCAAGATAAAACTTGCCAGCAAACTTTCCTTTTAAACTTTACCTTTTATATTTTGTGCACAAAGTGAAGAAAGAGTTCCAAGGCCAGTGACTCTGTTCTTTAAATCCTAGAGCTATTCTTATCAGAGTGAATTGAGAGAACTGAAATTATTTTGTATTTTTAAACTGTTCTTCAATTAAGAAAATGTTATAATTATGAAAATCTGAAGGGGAAAAGAAAAAGATTGAATTTTACCATAGTTAACAAAGCTCAGCTTGAAAATTTTACTCTGTGGTATTTTCGTAGCTGCTTGCCTGTCTAGCAATAAAAAAAAATTACCTTCAATTGCTTTTCTTACATTACTCTAAAATCCATGAGTCCAAGACCTGATAGACATTTTTTTTTTCATTCAAACACTGAGTATTAGGTGACCAGAAAAGTGTAACCTGGCCTTCTGTGAGGTCTTGAGTAGCTCAAAGCAGGGCTGCACCTTACAGTAGCTCATCAGGTTCAAACTTTCATCAAGTGACATAAGCCTCAGTGAGCAAAACATTGATTTGCTGATAATCAGAAGGTTGGAATGGTAAAATGTGTCAGGGCACAGAGCTCCTGACAGTTTATTTTCAAGCCTACTGGTTTCAACAAAGTATGTAATTACTCACAGACCACAAAACCAGTTTAAGACATCAGAATTAGCCCCCCTGTTCAGCTCCTGTTTAACATTAAAATGCCGGAATCCTGGATGACATTTAACACCAGGATAAAAGGAAAGTGGAGTTTTAAAAAAAATTGTGGATCATGGGTGAAGAAGTAGAAATCATACAGGAAAAATATGCAAGAAGTTTGTTCTGCAGAAAGAGGAGAGAGTGTGATTCTGTGTGAAAGAGAGATAGTTTCAACATTTTTCTCAGTCCTCCCACAAACCCAGAGGGAAAGCGGGATTGTAAAATGTGCCTAAGGTTCTGCAAATCTGTGTCTTTGAAAACAATACCAGCATCCAAGTACTGCTGTGCTGCAGACACTTGGCAGGGTTCCACAAAAGAATGAAATGTCGTGCAGATGAAAGATCACAGGAATCCCAGCACCCACAAACTTCATCCACCCAGAATGAGTCACTGAAACGGTGGCCACACCATAACAGATGGCTACTCTGGAGCAAAAGTGCTGCCCTTCATACCTGAAGCTGTTTCATTAACAGAATATGCAAAAACTAAGATCTATGATACGTTATGAAATCTTTCATGAAGAGTAAAAGCACTCTGTGTGCTGTGTTGCATTGTATTGATGGTATGAATGTAATTTTAAGGTTTAGTGCTGGGTTTGATAAAACCCATAAAGAATCACTGTTACTTGCTTTGAAATTGCTCAGTATGGAAGTTTCTGTCATGAAGTCAAGAACTTTCCAATGGGCGAGGTTTCTTACTGAATTTGGTTAAAATAAAAGAATTAGTAATTTAAGTCTTGAACTGCTTTAAATCTGAGTGTAGACTTTGAAGAACATATGTTGACATAAACCTCCTAAAATAAGATTGATTCAGTTTATGAACACACTACATTATCTTTTTTGGGTTTTTTATGCAGGACTTCCAAGCAGACAGTGAATTATTAAAAACTGATTAGAATAGGCCTCAGTCTGTCCAAACTCAGCACCAGCTTCAATATGTTATAGTTGAATGGTGAAATCTCTTAAGAAAATCTCTTGCTCTTGATTCACAATGATCCTAAACTCAGAGTATTTGATTTTTTCTTGGACTGTTCAAAAGCTCTGTTGTATCCTTCCCATTTTCCAGCTCATGCTGTTGAGTTCCTGGATGTTAAGATGCTTCTGTTGGCTCAAAGACCCTTCTAGTAGCAGATATTTTCTCACTTGATCTAAGTTTTATACAGCTAATTGCACTGACATTAAAAAACTCTCCAAGCTTTTGAGCAATTTCTGGTACTCCATGAAATCTTCAAACTTGTACTTATGTTTGAATAGTACAAAATTTGCAATTTCAGGTTATATTATTGCCACTGTTTAACAGCAGCCAAGCCTCTCACAGCCCCTCCCACATTCCCCCACCAGTGGGATCAGGGAGAGAACTGGGAAGCTACAAAACTTGTGGGTTGAGATAAAGACAGTTTAATAAAGCAAAGCCCACATCAGCCACTGGCAAGAAAATTAACTACCCCAGCCAAAACAAGCAAAATTATCATAAAATATATGGGTAGAATTGAATTTTTGAAAAAATTGAATGGAGTATTAGAAAAAAATATATATGGGTAGAATTGAATTTATAGCTAGTCACTGGAGGACTGCAATGAACAAACCATCACTAATACACGGCAACAAAGCCATTTCTTTAAAACTATGTTTGAGGTGCAATGTCAAGCCAAGTTTTCACATGCTTTATGCCATGCTAAACTTAAATGTTCTAATTGTGCCATCAGCTTAAAAAAAAAGAGTCAGTGTGTTATTTTCTGAAAAATGACTAAACAGCGGCATAAAATGAGAAAGAAGTTGCAGAGTACCTTATAGGGATGGAATCACAATAAGGCTGGCAGCCTCCAAACAATATTTAATCTAATGCAGTTCAAAACTCTTTAAATATTCTGCCCTTAGAAAGAGAATATTAGGTTACAAATGTGAAGCACCTCCTTCTAGAGGAGACCAGCATTCAAATTATCAGCTCACAGTAATACTTCAAACACAAATATCACTGGACATAGGTCTTACTTTTATGTGCCAAGAGCAACCTATTATTCACAATTTCACTTTTAGTGACAGAACCACTCTAACTGCATTTCTCAGGTCTGTTATTCAGAGTGCTTAAAGATCAAACTCTGAGCACTCAAGAGTAAATCTGTCTGGAGCTCTAAGATGAATTATATTACAAAGTTGGCATCAAGTTAAATTGTTCAAGCAGGGAGAGGAGGTTAAAAAAAGAAACCAAAGCAGAATACCCACAAGTCTGCAGGTACAAGATACAAATATTGGCACTGCCCTCTCAGGTAGGTTCCTAATGTTCCGTTGTTGTGATGGAACCAGGAAAAACAAGAATAATTTTTCCATCTTGAGGCAGCATCCTGAAATACACAAGAGGACCACTTCTTTGCCATGGAAAACATGATTTAGGAAGAATACAAAGCTAGGACATCTAAATATAAAAAACACACAAACCAACCCAAACAAACCAAACAAAAACACTCAAAAAAGCTGATCTCCATTTAATGTGAGAAGAATTGAAAGGCAAAATCATTCCAAGAATATTCCAAGAATATTCCCAAGGCTATGAAGGCGGTAGTAGATGTAGTAGAGCCTCTGCAGAAGGTCAGAGATTTTGCACTTTTACTGTTCCCATCATTTCCTGTTTTCCTCAGTCATACAAGGATTCTGCTTACAAACAAGAAAATGTTATTTCTATACAATCTGCATTATCTTGGAAAATGAATCATACAGACACTGGACACTCAACCAAAATGGGATTTAGAGTTGCTGTGAGTTTCAGCACACAAGCCAGGCAGAATATTGGAAAACCTAAACCAAACACAGCAGTCGCAACATCAAACATCAACAAAGAAGCACACTTGAACTCTGTATATCTTTTCACTTTCTCATACACTTCATCCAAGCATCTCAAAACTCTTAAAAATATTTATGAAATCTTGCAGAACTTCTGAGAAGTAAATTATCATGACTTGCCACTTTACAGACTGATACACTGAAATTAAAAGACAACTCAGCACTAGAGCTAGGGAAAGAATTTCACACATCTAACACCTTCCCTTCAGTCCTGAATAAAAATGTCTTAAGCTGCCTATAACAAGAAATACTCAGAGACACCCTGGCAGCTCTGAGAGACACATTAATATTAAATTCTATTAAATTGCAAAAATAGATGTTTTGCATTTATTGATTTTCTTTCTTGCCATCCCTCCTAAACAGTCAGTGAAGTGTTACAGTTCTCAGAACTGTGCAGATAGAGACTCATCTCATCAAATGTCGTGTCTTAAACAGGACTTTTCAATACAGATTCACAGAAACTGTGAGAGTCTGTAATGAAGGTAAATTCAGATAATCCTGAGAATCTTCCTGAAAAGCAAGTATCCAGAACTATTTATGTCTCAATATATACCAATCTGAACTTCCATATCTAATCAATTCCCACTTTTTTTCAGTGCAGAGGTTACGATCATTATGTCATTGAATTGTCAAATTTGGAAAAGACCTGTGAGATCATCAAATCCAACCTTCAACCCAGCACCACCACCATGTTCCCCACTAAACCACGTCCTCAAGTGCCATATGCACATGTTGTTTTAAACACTTCCAGGAACTGTGACACCACCACTGCCCCTGTCAATCTGTACCAAAGCTTTACCACCCTTTCTGTGAAAAAATATATTTCTAATTTCTAATGTAAACCTTGCCTGGTGCAAGGTGAGACCACTTCCTTAGGTTTACTGAATGTTCAGTGTCACACGATAATATTTTGTCAAAGGCGTTCACAGACAAAATGTTAAAATGTATTAAATTAATAAGTTCACTGACATGGAATGAAACTGCAATAACTTTACAAGATTTCCACCGATTTAGCTCCTTTGTATTGTCTCAGTGTGGTGGCAGAGTACTTGGCCAACAACCTTGCATTAACTTGGTACTGAGAAGTGGAATCTATAAAAGGGAGAATTCCACTGAGAAAGATGAAACGTGCTACACTTCAGGCAACAGTAAGTTAAATGTGGCCCTGTGGATGCTGACTGCAAATTGATGGAAGCAAAAAGAAATATTGGACCTAATTTGTTCGTTGTTATCGCCCTTTTCTATTTAATGGACAGTAGTTCTTCAGGAAAGGGACAGCTTCTTCCTGCATTCTGCAGGAGCACAGCCCTGATGTCCATGGCTCTAACTGAATCTCTAGCATTAAAAACAGGACTCACCCTCAGTCATAGTTAAAATGATAAAATATCTTAAAAACATGCATTCTAAATAGTCCCCAAAGAGAATTTTTCACTGATTGGCAGTGGTAGTTTCTTTTAGGTTTTTGGGCTTTTTTTGTGTTTTGGTGGCTTTCTTTTCCTTAAGCTGTTATTTGGACAGATAAATTAATTCAACAAAGATTAGATATTCATTAATTGAATAACAGTGAAGAAAAATGGGGGCTTTTGATCTAGAGCTTCTTGGTTCCTGTGCTACTTTAGGTGTGAACAGTGCAGAACTCAACATCCTCTAATGCTCACTGTAAAGTACACTGCTGTGTTTTAATCCAGTTCTCAGTTCCAAAATAAAGAGGGTGAAAATGAGGGTTTCTTGAGAAGGAAATACTTTTGTGAGGTTATTTGTTTTGCCTTTTTTTTGTTTGCTTGTTTCCTCTTCCATATGAGATTCTTATGTTTTTACGGGACACCAGAAATTCAGAGTTTGTCATGTTTTAGCATGGATTGGGAATCAGTGAGATGTGTGAAATGGCTGGACACAGATTACCCACTATGATGGTTTCTGATTTAAGTTATGGTGAAATCTGAGATCTAAAGGGTGAGATGGGGAGGTAGAAAGTGCTTTGATCTTTCCTTTTTAAAAAAATTCTTTCCTTATATTTCACATTTAATACTTCCATGGGAATTCCTCCCTTATTGTGATAGATTTATCTCAGGAACACAATTACGTATTCTGTCCTTGAGGCTGAAAGTGTTCTCAAAGAGTTCTTCCTGTTACTCAAAGAGAAAAAAAAAACTGCAGAAAGTGCAACACTTTTTACAGTTTATGAATCCAAATCAGCAGGTCTAACTGTCCATTGATCTACTGACAAGCCCTAATAAATTTTTAAAACACAACTGCATGTCCCAAAAAAAAAAAAAAAAAAAAAAAAATCTTTTCAGAATTTTTCAGTCCTGAAGGGCATAATTTTTGATATTTTAGACTCTGGCGTAGTCCTTACTGTCAGCAGTAAGGCCCAGTATAAAATCAGAATTGCAAACCTACAGACATTTTTGCTGTTGAATCAGTGAATTTGACTGAGGTAGCCAATTAGTTTGCAGCTGTGCCACTGCACTGATTTCATTGGATTCACAAGCTTAAAAAGTCAGTACCTGTTAATATTCAGACAGAAATCTTCCAGCCTATTAATATACACACAGCTACATGAGTTGTGTACAACGTCAATATTTCAACAATTACATTCATTCTGAGGCAAGGGGCTCCCCTCTCAAGAGCTGAACTAAAGCGTGTCCTCTTCTTAATTGCTGCTTATCATCCATTCTCCTGCTCTTTCTCATTCAGTGATAACACAACCTGTGTGTCACATCCTCACTGCCAGTGGAACTCACATCCTTTGTGAAGGAAGGTCTCTTTTTGCACAGAGATGGGGTGACCTGCTCTCCATTGCTTAGACAAATTAGACTGTACAAGTGACTCTAGAGGCCCTCAATCTGTCACAAAGCCAATAAAATCCATGGCTAAACCTCCTTCCACATGCCTGCCAAATGTTTCTCCTCACATGTTGACCCACGCTCTATGGATCTTTTCATTTCCCATCTTTCAATCTTTTATTTTCATTTCCTGTTCTGTCTCTAAATTTCTCTTCCCCTGTGCCCACTTACCATATGTTGTGTTCTTCCTGATCCTACCATCAAACAGAAATCCAGACTCCCATGATCAGAACATACTCTTTGCTGTGTCAGCACAGATCGCAGAACCACAGGAGGGTTTGGGTTGGAAGGGACCTGTCATCTACTCCAACACCCTGCAAGGACACCCCCAAGGGACCTTGGGAATGGCTTCAAATTGAAGGAGAATAGGTTTGAATTGGATATTAGGAAAAAAATTACTCCCTGTGGGGGTGGTGAGGCCCTGGCACAGGGTGCCCAGAGAACCGGTGGCTGCAACATCCCTGGAAGAATCCAAGGCTGGGTTGGACAGGGCTTGGAGCAGCCTGGGATAGTGGAATGTGTCCCTGCCCATGGCAGGGGATGGAACAAGATGGGCTTTAAGGTTCCTTCCAACCCAAACCATTCTATGATTCCATGATCCTCAACTAGGCCAGGTTGTTCATAGCCCCATCCAAACTGACCTTGGATGTTTCCAGGGATGGGTCACCTGCTACCTCTGTGGACAATCTGTTTCACCACCCTCATTGTAGAAAAATTCCTTCTTATATCTAATCACTGATGACCTACAGGATCTCAAAGAACACCAAGACCATCAGCACACAGCCCAAATGAGTGTCCATCCAGTAAACTTGCCCAACAAAGGTGGAGAATCTTTCTCAGTTGTGGACCCCACCTGCTGAAATGGAAGAATCTGACACCATGACCAGACCTACTTTATCTTGCTCTGTTATGCAGGATTATTTCCATTTCTTTTATGGAGCACTGCTACTTCATAGCATGGTTCCTGTCAAGAAGTGGTCCAGAGATTTCTTCAGCCTTCTGAAATATCTGCCAGACCATCCACTGTGGTCCATGGCTTATGACCAACCTTTGCAGAGATCCAGATCCTCATCACTTAAATTAAGGATACATTTGTCAGCTACAACAATGATTGAGCTACACTGACTTGAGGATGACTTGATTAATGGACTCTTCAGAGAAGTGCAGACATTCACAAGCCAGGCATAACTGGCATTCATGAAACATTCTGGTAAGCCCCCAAAAGTTGTGGAGGAATCCAGTTTCCCACATCATCACCAAACTGGGAGGAAATAAGAAAAAACTGCCATCTGGCACACTATTTCTTTGCCCCTGTGAACTTTTAAAATGATGATGTTGTCATATTAATGAGGAGAAAGTGTTTAATTTATTAATTCATCTTTAAAAATTATGGGTGAAGTTGTGTACCTAGTCATGACATCTTTTCCTAATTTGATGCATTAAGGAATGTTATATTTGATATCATCAAATGATCTCCCTTAATTATGACAATGGGTAACGATGGCCATTAAAGGAATGACATTTGTCACCATCAGTTGTGGCAAGGGTAATGAATAATGAACAAGGCAAAATTTCCACAGAGACTTTACAGTCTTATATTCCACTCAGCAGCAGGCTAGAAAAACAGAAACAAAATAGTTCCCTGAGGACAAAAAAAGTTTGAGTTTGAGGAAGACAGGAGAGAAACTTTAAAACTCTAACACACTAGCCAAGGAAGATATGGATTAATGATGTAGCATTAAAAAACCACCAAAACTTAAAAGCCTTGTGAGCAAATCCACCTTATTAGATCTGCAATAATATCACCATATATAATCTTTTCATAAAGAAACACAAACCGGTTTTTAATGTGACTGCCCACACCTGGAGTACAGTGTGCAGTTCTGGTACCCACAACTCAAGAAAGGTGTGGACACGCTGGAGATGGTCTGAAGGAGGCCACAACAAATTTCAAATTTTCAAAGGGCTGGAAAGACAGAGTAAGTTTGGTCTTTTTCCCCTGGAGAGAAGGTGGCTCTGGGAGAACCTCATCACAGAATTCCAGAATTATAGGGTGACTACAAAGAAGGTGGAGGCTCTCAGGGAGCTCATGGAGAAGGCAAGGGACAGCAGGCATGAGTTGTACCAGAAGAAGATTCATTTAGGCACACAAAAGAAATTTTTTACACTGAGAACAATCAACCACTGGAACATCTTCCCCAGGAATGTTGTAGAGTCCCCATCACTGGCACTTCTCAGAGGTGTCTGGGCAGGGTACTCAATGATCCCATGCAGGTTCCAAAAGCTGGACCAGGTGATCTTTCAAGCTCCCTTCCAATCTGTCCAGTGGATTGTTCTGTGACTCCATGATTTTACACTGAATCCCAAAGGTTGTTTGTATCCTGATCTTGAACAGAAAAAAACTCCTGAATTAAGAATGCAGGCAAGTATTTTGAGACTAAGGAGAATTATCTTTTTGCCCACTTACAAAAGTAACAGTTAACCTGTCTCTGTGATGCTTCCTAGTCTTGCTCTTGCATACAAGCACAATGGATTCTAAATATAATAATTTTTCTTTTCTTCCTGACATGAACATGCTGTGTATATGCAGAAAGGTACAGTAAATCTGTCTTTCATTTACTTATTAAACTTTCATGAAAAGTCATGCAATGTGGCATAGAGTATTTCTGCCAAGAAACATGAGAAAATGACTGGGGCAAAGAACAGCTCAGGTAGGCCTACAGTTCATACCATAAATACCACCAAACCTGGTATTATGTGTTTGTTTTCTCCAAAAAAAAAGGAGAAGAAGCACTTTATCTGTGCTCATTCTCTGCCCAGATTGTCTGTCAAGCTACAGACCAAGAAGGGAGGAAATCAAACTGCACTAATCACTGATTCCAGCTGAACTGCATTATGCAAAACCTCTTCTATTACCTGCAGGACCTACTGCCCACTTTAAAATTGGCAAGGATGACACTTGAGACTGCTCTGACATGTGCTTTTGTAGGACATGACAGAGATCTGCTGAAATGAATGAAAGTACATTTTATAATAAGTGTCTTGCTGACTTTTAATGAAATGATGCATTATTAGCAAAGATTAAAAGAACTACTTATGTACAGTGTAGTTGAATGATGGCTGCGGGGAGGGAGATGATAACTATCACTGTGCATTTGAAAACTGAGCAGAAAGAAAAGAAAGGATTTTTAATTTTTAAGGTGGCAGAGATGGGATGGACTTCATTAATAAAACAAAAAAAGCAAAGCAAAGAAAGAAAACCACAGCTGGAAGTTCAGTGAAGGTAATTTTGAGCTCAATATCAAATGGCCATTTGTCTGCAAACTGAACTCTTCAAAGTGAGTGTGAAATCTCTGTGAGTTTGACTACTGAAAGCACAATGAGAGAAAGTCTATGAAAAGAACCCAAAGAAATATTTCTTGAATATGGAGACCAGATCGCCTGAATACATCTTAGACAAAATGGACAGCTGTGACAGGAGAAAGGTCAAACTCTGGGCAGTGAGAATGATAATTCTTCCTGGTACCCTCATATGGATGTGATTTAGCTCTTACCATGTGGGGATCCACAGCCTCTGAGATGAAAAACATCACAGTCAAAGACCATAATACCATTTTCCTGGCATACAAGTCTGTGAAACTCAGGCTTCTTCAAGCACAGTTTTGATACCATTTTAGAATAACTGGTTTAGTATTAAAAGTCTTTAAAGCAGAGTTTAAATAGCAGCTGTGACCACCAGGTTATATCATCTATTAACTGTGCTAGCAGGCTCTGTAACTGTATTGGAGTGTAATAAAGATGCCCTCAAGCAAAATAAATGGCATAAAAAATATATTGAAGTGAAATCTTTAACATAATAGATTTGAGCATGGAGAGAAAGATTTGAATTTGACAAGGTATGGATAAAGAGTTTCATCAATTTCAAAATGGTGTTTGCTCATTTTTTGTTTTCCTGTTGAAGAAGAGGGCTTAGTGCAACATCCCAGGAAATATCTACCCACCCTACAACCCATGGACATATTAAATGGAAAAAAACGTTCACAACTGGAGCCTCAAAAGCAATGGAAGCTCAAAATAACCAGCTTTCTTCTTGGATGGAGCACTTTTATCCCCATGTACTGCTGGGCAGCAGGAGAAGAACTGGCATAGAATTGCAGTAAATGCCCTGGTGTCTTTATCAAGGGGTAAAGCATTTTCCTTTACTGTTTTTTTTCCCATCCTCAGACTCTTGTTAGAGACAGGCATGAGTTAATGCTGGTATTCCCCCCTCCTCTCCTGCCTCCTCCCTCTAAAAACCAGAACTAAGGGGGAAATAGCTGATGCTACTACTCCCAAGACAGGCTCAGCCCATCAGGAAATCAAAACCGAGTCTATGATTAATGTGACCAATTAAAAAAAAAGAAAAATTCTCCTTCAGCTTCAAGAAAATTTTTTTTTTTTTTCCCCATTATGAATGTCTTATTCAGCTGAGGAGAGTAAACAGCCCTGTGTTCAGTGACAGATGTTACATTCAAACAGACTGGAAATGTGATGAACTATCCAGTTTTGTCCCACAAAGGCTGCAGTTTCACTGGAGTGAAACACTGAGAAAATGGCACCCAATCAGCCCAGATTTATGAGTAATCCAGAGGACACAGGATATGGAACAGGATCAAGAACATAAAACACCTGAACTCCTTTAAAATATTGAACCTTTAGAACATTATGTTCACTAAATAAGACTTAGTTGACAAAAAAATGAACAGGTACGAACACTATGTGGATTAGTCTGGAAATGATTTAGGGTTCAGTGCACAGTCCAGAGTAGATATTCTCTGCTCATTTGGCTTCTGTGTGCAAACTGTGCATGAAAACTAAAAAAGAATAGGAAAATTAATTAGACTAGAATTACTACTTTGCACCATATTAAAAAAAAATTAAGAAGCTCAATAGAAGTCAGATCAGAAAGGATCTTAAAACAAAAAAATTGAATATGTTTGATGTGGAAAAGAAGAGCCCACGAACATGTGGTAAAAGTGGGTAATAGGATCAGAGTAATGAGGTAGGAAGCATTCCTACTGGAAGCCTCTGATGTAAATTGTAGAGTAAAATAAACATTTTCCAAGGCATGAGAAGAGAAGGATGTGGTAGTGAATATTCCAGACAATTAAACTTGTGAATATTACTTGCAATTTTCAATCAGCTCTAGTGCAAATGTCATGAGGTGCTTTCTTCTCTCCTAAGGTATGGTGATGGTTTACTTTTCACAGTTCAAATTCTTCCTAAACTTGAAGAACTTGTCAGTAAATCCAACTCTTTTGTCCTCTGTATGTTCAAAAATATTATTCTTTCTAAAAGAACAAAGCCAGACTTGTGGTCTCCTGTGCTTGGAAAAGAAACGCAATGAAGTTGGACTGAGTTGTGGCTGGCCCATCCCTGGAAGTTTTCAAGGCCAGGTTGGATGGGGTTTGGAGCAACCTGAGACAGGGAAAAGTGCTGGAGATGTTGTAACCAGATGATTTTTAAGATCCCTTTCAACCCTAATATCTCTGTTGTTCTATGACCAATTTTTTTCCTTTGGTATATATTGTAATACGCTTAGCAGTAAGAGATAAGAGGTTGTGTGCCTGTTTTCCTTTCTGTGAAATCCACTTCCCAATCAGAAACTACACAGAAATCCAAAATAGGTATTTTATAGCTTCAGTCTCAAGCTGAGAAATTAGCAAATTTGAAATCAGACCAGTAGCACCCATTCTTTACTTTCTTATCAAGATGTTTCCATGTGAGGCATGGAGGGAGTCTCAGTTTCATCTGAGTTAGTCTCATTCTAAATCCCCACATCAGATACTCTCACATAACAATTTTTGTTATACATGAGTTCAACAGTCTTTAAGAATTTTGACTTAAAAACTAGAGGTTTTATAAAAAAGTTTAATAACAAAGGTTGGTTCTTAATACAACAGAAATATTTTACTGGGAGTCACTTGTCTGATTTTGCTGCACAGCCTCACTAAAAACTGACTGTTACAAGGTAATCAGAGTTTATGCTGAAAGCACAAAATTATAAAAAAAAAAAACAAAAAAAAAACCAAACCAAAAACCAATGCCCCCCCCAAAAATCCAATAAACAAAATGAAATTATAAATGAAGAAATATGACCTAAACTGGCAAGGGGAAATATTCTTGATTGATGTTACTCCACAAAAGACAGGAGTATTAATTATGAGCAAGACACCATATGTAGAAATCTTTTGTGTATTATATTCTGTGAAGTGGTAGAATTCAGATAATTTGTTTTTTAATGATTAATGAAGTCAGAATCATTAGCATGTTTTATTCTTTCCTACAAAGAATGAAGCAGATGGATCTGTTAGGGCTTTATAAAGTTCAAATTGAAGATGAGGATTTTCCTCTCCACTGTTTGTCTTCATTCTATGGGGGAGGAGGAAAGTGAGAAGGAAGAATAACTGCTATTTCTTTGATCAAAACAGCTTAGGATTCTGCATGAATTCTGAATAAACCCCTAGGTGTTTATGTTTTGGTGGGGTTTTTTTCCTCTCTTTTTTCTTAGCAGTTTGGTTTTCAAGTAGGTAAAACTGTATTTTATTCCTCCTTAAGGAATTTATATTCTTATTTCATAACAAGCCATTCCCAAAAGGCTTTCAAGAAGGTTGCATTGCAATGGGAGCTTATTGCTCTGCAGTTGTATTGTTACTAGAATTCAGCTTCTGACTCCAAGAAAAGGCCTATAGGCAAAACCAAATCAATTTAATCCAACTTAGCATCCTCCAGGGTCTTTCAGCAGAGGCATCACAGCACAGACATTTGGGATCTTTTCAGTTTATGCAACTGTTAAACCAGAGCAAAGAACCCAGACTGCTCCTGGGATTTCTAGAACAGAAACCCTTGCCCAAGAACATCATACAGATCATGTGTTTAATGTCCAGCCTCCTTCACAGCTGCACAGCAGCTTTTCTCCTCCTTATCAGATTTACTAGTCATGACAATTGGTGGTTTTAGTTTACTTGATAAACAATCGTCCCATGGATGTTCTCCAGCCCTTTTATCTGTCAAGACTCACAGAATTCCAAATATTTCAGTCCAATACAGGAGATCCTCACATTTGTTCTAATTTTTTTTTTTCTAAATGTGGATTAGAGTTGTGTGTTGTGTAAAGGCTACGTGCACATCCAGGCATGAAAACTGCTTACTCAGACTAACACAGTTCAAGAGACTTTATCACACTCCTACTGTGTCCTAATTATAAAGTGATTTTTAATAGCTTCCAGGTTTAGCAGAGAGACAGATGTGACAACTGATAGGTTTTGTCTGTCTCTGGGACTCAGGTGTCCACATGACAAATTGGAGGCATACAATCCAGTGATGTTCTCTGGAATGCTGTCCCACAACGACAGTTTACCCCAGGGTTGCTGCTTCCTGGAGTTTTGAGAGTTCAACATTGGAAAGATCAAACCCCGTGGACCCAAACCTTCCTGTTAGTACAGGTAAACTGCAGAGCTGCCCAAACTGTCTGGGAGCCAGAGAGCCCTCGTTGCACTAAATCACCTTACTCAAAGTCGAGTGATAACTTTTTCTATTACACAGAGAAAACATTCCCAGAAGAGAGAGCTTGAACTCACATTTCTCCTGCTGTCACAAGCTCATGGCTCGATTCCTCCAAAGCACCTTAAAATCTCTTTTGCACAGTGACACTGCTCAGCTTTACTTGGATTTCATGAAATTTGTACCCTCTTCAGTCTTTCTAAGCTGGAGTGGCTGAAGTTCCAGTAGGGTCAGGTGTGCAGCTCTCACTCCAGCTGTGTGTGCAGGCTTGGAGGGACGGGATCTCACAGCTGACCTGGGCAGAAGGGAAATCACACATGAGCCAGCAGACAAACCTAAACTGGTTATAAGTTTTGAGGATCACAAGTGGGCAGCAAAATGCACACCAAGCACCTTGGTGCTTCCATGAATTTTGCCCTTCACCCCCAATTCAAATGGTAATCTCGGGCCGTTTGATTTGGAGGTGTTGAGTCCCTTTCTGTCACCAATGTGGGACTGGTCATCAAACAATCACTCTAACACACACCTAAAATTAATTAAATTTACCTGAGACTGAGGAAATACTATGTGGTAATTAGAATGCTTTCCTGGACACTATCTGTTTAATCACACATCAGTCTGCCTGATCATAACTGAATCCTCCGAATTAATTTTCCACTGCCCACCACTCCATATTATTCTGAAAATAATAAAAACTTTCCCAGCAGATTACAAATAAGAATTGCTCTTTTTTCTTTTTTTCTGAAACTGTTCTGATAGAAATCATCTTAATGAAAACTTGATACAAAATTTGAAGCAAAATATGAGCATGAAGATAATATCTGCATTTCTTATTGAAATAACGTGCAGATTTCAATGTCACTGCAAGCAGTTGGTTAAAGAGTTAAGAGAGACTTTACAGATATATCTGTCTGCAATGCCAGCCTGTGTGTTACAAGAGAAAGAGAGCCTGCTGTAAGAATATAAACCTCTAATAAGATGAGAGACTTTTACTAAGCCACTCATGCTTGAAGTCTATTGAAAGATAATCTTTGGTACAGTACTTCCAGAAAAGAAGTGAACTGAAATCGATATCCAGTAAAAAACAGATTAAGAGACCAAGCTCAAGAAATCAGAAGTTACTCAGCAGAACAGACATATATCTTAAAGATTATCATTGATCATGAAAGCATGGGGTCGTTTTAGCTCTGGGGAGAGAGAAATTTCTAAGGAGAAGACCCTGTCTCCTCTTTCACTTTAGGTGAAAACCCTTGTAGTACAATAAATTGTAAATCTCCATATTTTAATTTAAAAATACAGTGGAAAATAAAAGAAGGTTCAGATATCATCTGATCATGGGGAGAAAAATCTAGTTTTGTACAAAAAGGAACATCTTTTCACTCACACATTTGAATATGTCTTTGTTTTTCTATGAAAAAAGATAATTAATTTCTGAGATGAAAGATGATCTTGCAGCCAGGAAATGAACATTCAGCAAACATGAGGTTATTGCCAACATCTTCAGAGACCTTTGGCCAATTTAATTACTCCACAATGCCATTCCTGACTCCAAAATGTCAATAATAATAGTGTGCATCCTTCCTTCTCAGGTGGCCAATGCTTTGGAGCTGCCATAAACTCTTTCCACATAAATCAGCCCATAATTTCCAAATACAAAATGATCTGTATCACAACAACCATTTTTTTCCTCTCCTTTGCTATATATTAACAGAATAAATTTGCATCTAGGAATGCACTTCTTTAAAATTTTAATTACTATAAAGATAACAAGATGCAAGACCCAAAATCTTAACAGCAGAGAAAAGCCAAATATTTTAAGAGGAACTGCAGGTGGAATGTTTGATTTCACATCTGAATGATTAATCTCAGCAAATTCAACAAACCTATTTTAGTGAACAGCATAGTAACTTATTTCCACTGTGACACAATTAAAATCCTACTGGTCTACTCAGTACTCAAAAAAATTATAAAAGGAAAATAATACCAGAAGAAATGAACAAGGTATTTTATTTTGTTCTTCATTAAAACATTAAAGTTTTCATTCATTGTTCTTCATTAAAGTTTTTAGCATTGAAGATTGTTTAATATTTCCAACATACATCCATAATTTTTTGAGTAGTTATTCTGCAGAGAGTATCTTGCAACCTCAAAATACCAAACTTCAAAATAAATTCAAATACTCAGTCCAGTTTTATGTGTTCACTGCTATAAAATTTTTAAAACACATGCCACCAAATTTGCTTGGTTTTCTTGTCCTCTGGATTACTTTCTTTCTGATTGAATGTTTTATCCTGATGCATCCTAAAAAAAAGTTTCATATTCTTAGGTGTGTTATTTATTCTCCTTCACTATTTTTAATTTTATCATTAGAAGTAGAAGTTTAAATACGTAAATAAATAAGAGCATCCCAAAAGTCCTCCATCTGCTACAAAACCAGATTTTTTTTCTTTCCAGGACTAGGATTTAAGTTTGCAATCCTAAGGTGAAGCTTCTCTTCCCACCACATCATTCCTTCCATGGCCATTTACATACAGACAGGTTTTTCTCTCTGCTTTCTACATCAAAATGTGAAATAATGGGCAGAGAAATTATATTGTCTTCCCCAAAATACCAAAAGCCTGCAGACACAGTAATTATGAGATATTTGATCCTTTCCTTCTACTCAGCACAAGGAAGACTCATGGGTGTTTTGGAGTGGGGAAGGGTCACAATGTTGATTAAAGAATTGAGGCATCTGTCACATGGGAAAAAGCTGAGATCACTTGTGCTGCTCAGCCTAGACTAGAGAAGGCTCAGGGGGATCTTCTCAACATGGATAAACACCTGAGGCAATAAAGAGAAGAGAGCCCAGATCTTCGTGGTGGTCACTGAATGGACAAGAAGCAATGGGTACTAGTGGAAATACAGGAAATTTAATTTAAACATGAGAAAAATCTAGTTTATTGTGAAGGGGATTGAATGCTGAAGTCGGTTTCCCAGAGACATTTTAGTGTCTCCATTGCTGGCCTCTTCCAATCTCTATGATTCTGAGATTCTAAGGTTTACAATAAATGCTGAACCTTCCAAAATATAATGATGTAAATACCTAATTGGTTGTTTGGTCACACTTGATTAAGAACTCATAAGCATACTACATCCTAAGCTTGCTTCTAATATCCCTCACAGGGAATCCCAGTTATGCCATTCCAGTTGACAAAACATCTAAGTTTTAAACAATGTTCCTATGAAATCTTTCTTCTCCATCTTAAAAAAACCCACAGAAAAAAAATAAAACTGTTATCTACAAAACCAGACTTATCTTAGTCCCCAGGCATTTGCAGAGTTGTTTCTCTTCCTTATTCTCATTCCTCTCTCCAAGTGAAGTAACTGGGGTTTAGAGCTTTTTTTCTCTTTTTAAGTCTCTTATCCCAGAGGCATCACCACATCACTGCTCAGCTTTGGCCAGCAGTGGGTCTGGCTTGGAGCTGTCTGGAATTCACCCCCTGGACATGGGGGATGTTTCCAGGAGCCATCCCTGTATCACCCCTGCTCCCAAAACCTGGCCACACAATCCCAATACAACCTATTTCTCACGGCTTCTGCAGCCTGTGACAAAAGAGGGCTGGTCCTGTGATTTTCTTCCTGCTGGCTTTTCTTCTTTTCCCCCACCCTCTGTTCCTCTGATGTGAAGGTAAAGCTGTGTTTTCACTGCAGAGCTTCATTTCTTGTGTGTACCTTGAATCTCACTCTCAACTGTTGGTCTCTCCTTTGATCAAGCACAGCCTTTAGCCTGCATTTGTGCTTTCACCATTGCCCCAGCTAGAGGCTTGAATTTGGGACAGCTTGTTGGAGTTCAAAGCAATAGAATTTCCCACTGAAATGAGGGGAATTTATGCCTTTGCACTGACAGCTCTCCAGTTGTTTACTTCCATTTTCTCCTTGTGCTTTCATGACCAGGCACGTTGTCTCCTGCACCATTTCTCTTCAAGCTGGCACATCCCAAGGGGTCACAGAAAAAGATGTTTTGTCTCAGTTAAACTTGGATAGCAGCTCTTCCCTCCCTTTTGGACCCAGCAGACTGAGGAGGGAGGCCCACATCCCCACTGTGGCTTAGCACAAGGAAAAAAACAGATTCCTTGTGTGTCATTCAGGGTGAAGGTGCTGAGGGTTGGGCCAGATTAACCTGCTGCTCAAATCTGGGTGGTGCTCACCAAAAGGGGCTTGGAAAGGCAAACATTGAGATTAATTCAATTACAAAGTTCCCAGACAATACACACTAAGGAAATTGCATCCTATCCTTATGTTTGGGTGTGTCCAAACTCCTTGTTTTTTATGCTAACTAGCTCTCAATTAAAATATTGTGCATCTTTTCATTGTCAGAAGGCAAAATATTTTTTGTTTTTTTGTCTGTCAGCAGGGGAGGAGCCCTGAATGATGTCTAAGAAGGAGAGGGGAAAGCAGAGATGTATATGACAGATGCATCCAGGAAGAGCTCTGTGTTATCAGATTTTAAGTATTTCTGCTTCAGTACATAGTCATAAATGTCAGCTGAAAGTTAACTTTGTTGTTCATCAAATGCATGTTAATAACTTAACTGAAAACCAAAGTGCTCTATTGATTGGAAATGTAAACTGGCAATGCTGTGGTCTCTGCCTGCCAGTCAGTGACAGCAGCACGAGTCAGGGAGGCAAAAACAGAATAAGGGAGCTGATTACAGAAGGCACTGAAGGAAGAGAGAAATTCTAAAGAATATTTTCATATTTCAGTGTCAGCAAACTCCTTACAATACCACACAACTCTCATGCAGCAGCTGATAAAGATTCAATCCCTACAGCCTGTTTCTTTCGGTTTAAAGCTCAGATGAGACACCCAGGCATCCCCACTGCCCCACCACAGCCTCCTTCAGGGATGAGCAAGGAGTAGATACAGAGCTTACAGAGACTCCCTCAGGGAGCTCTGTCTGACCTGACAGCTGCTGGACGGGATCAAGGACTCCAGAACATCTCACTCTTCTCCCCAACTGTACTTTTGCTGACAAGAATGAATAAAACTTTCAAAAGAGTGACCACATCCAGAGCAAATAGATGCTGGCAACATTTCAAGAGGGTGATCAAAACTCCTCCTTTGGGAAGAGAGAAGAGAGCTTTCTTATAAAGATGGGCTTTTCTGTACAGGATCTACAAAGGTTTTGGTAAAATCCTTTTCAGTAAATGTGAACACCTTAATATTGCTTGATATTTTGTACTTATAAAAGTTCATTTAGTATCAACAAAGACTTAGTCAGGGCTAGAGTCTACAACCACTTAAAATCTTGGGTTTATAATTCACTCCTCCCTGCCCTTAAATTCCCAGCTATCAAACAGTACAACATTATTTTGTAATTTTTCTGTGAATGTCTTTCTGTATTATTTACAATAATAAAACTCAAATTCACTTGAACTCCTAATTACCAGTGTAGTCTGAGTAACTCTAAAGCTGACCTCTATTACTGTGTTATTATGCAGAAAGGGTCATCAGTGTGATTTGATTGATGCTATTTGATTCCCTCTGAGCACAGCAGATACTGTTTGGAACAATATTTTTATGGAGATAGAGCACTACGAGACATCTTTTAAAGGAGAATTAAATTCATAAGGAGTTGAACTAGAAAATCCTGTGTCCCTGTGTACTGGAATCCCATCTCCTACTGCATTCCCTCATCATCTGTTCCCAAAATCTTCTCCCTGTTGCAATAATTAGTACAGGGAAAGCCACTGTGATGCTCCAGCTGCCTTGTCATGGATCTGGCCATAGATCTGGACACGGATCTGGCCATGGATCTGGCCATGGATCTGGCCACGGATCTGGACATGGATCTGGCCATGGATCTGGCCATGGATCTGGCCACGGATCTGGACATGGATCTGGCCATGGATCTGGCCATGGATCTGGCCACGGATCTGGACATGGATCTGGCCATGGATCTGGACATGGATCTGGCCATGGATCTGGCCATGGATCTGGCCACGGATCTGGACATGGATCTGGCCATGGATCTGGACATGGATCTGGCCATGGATCTGGCCATGGATCTGGCCACGGATCTGGACACGGATCTGGACACAGATCTGGCCATGGATCTGGCCATGGATCTGGACACGGATCTGGCCATGGATCTGGACATGGATCTGGACATGGATCTGGACACGGATCTGGCCATGGATCTGGACACGGATCTGGACATGGATCTGGACATGGATCTGGACAGGGATCTGGACATGGATCTGGCCATGGATCTGGACACAGATCTGGACATGGATCTGGCCATGGATCTGGACATGGATCTGGCCATGGATCTGGACACGGATCTGGACATGGATCTGGACATGGATCTGGCCAAGGATCTGGCCATGGATCTGGACACGGATCTGGACATGGATCTGGACATGGATCTGGACAGGGATCTGGACATGGATCTGGCCATGGATCTGGACACAGATCTGGACATGGATCTGGCCATGGATCTGGACATGGATCTGGCCATGGATCTGGACACGGATCTGGACATGGATCTGGACAGGGATCTGGACATGGATCTGGCCATGGATCTGTCTCCCTGGGGAGCTGTGCCTGGTTTAAAGCTGCCCATACATCAGTCAGGATGTGCTGCTGCAAACACTGGCTGGCCAAACAAAACAGGTTGAGCTTATTTGGTCTTCGGTTGGAAGCAGTGGTTTGGGTTGTTTGCTTATTCAGAATTCTCACAAAAAACTTTGACCCTTATCTCTCTCCATTTGCCATTTCTGAGAAATGGAGCAACAACTGTCAGCAGGTTCAAAAAGCAGAAAGAGGAAATGAAGCATCAGGTACATAAAAAACTTGATGTGATCAGCTTCACACACAAAGTTGTTCTGTACCCCTTTCTTCAAATCTGTTTAAAAGGTTTATTTCCAACTCCACCAAAACTGCTAGGAGTCAGGCAAACATAGTCAGGCAAACATACACTAATCTGATAATAAATAATTTTTTTAAACATATAATCTGCTAATTTCAGACAGATAGGTAAAGTGAAGACACATCAGATTTCTAATACTAGGGGGGAAAAAGCAGATAAAGAAAAATGGTTTTGTTAGATACACAATAAGAATGCTGTAAAAATCCCACAAATCTTAAAATGTCAAGTGACAAATTATTTTATAAATTACTATTTAAGTCAAGTAGTAGTTGACTTGATTTTTTGAAGAAACTATAATTGAAGTACTTTAAATTTTTTTGCTGCCTATATAAAATAAAATAATTGCATAATTAGCACATAATTACTTTCAGGAGTGACTAATTTTGGATTCTACTAAGTATGCATTAATTGCTATGCTGGCAATTGCAAAACAGAAAGTCAGAAAGTGAAAACCTTCCCCTACCAAGGTCAGCATTTGCATTTTGAGACCATCAAAATAGTGTTAAATCAATGGAGAGTCCAATATGCAGAGGCTGCAGGGCTCAGGGCAGTGGAATGGAAGGACAGGCAGGGACTCACGAGGCTTTCCTGGCAGGACTCAAGCTGACCTCACCCTCCAAGGTCTGGTTTTGCACCCAGTGAAGACAAATATTTCCAATGGCTTCACTGGCCCAGGATTAGATCCGTTGATTAATTATCTATTGTTCATTAGCTCTGCAGAGTCCACTTTGAAACCTCTCTCCATCCTCTGTCATCCTTAATGACTCCAATTGTTCAGTTTGAGGAGTTATAGACTCGTGACAAACAAGTGAGAATAACTATTATTAAAACTATTATATTACACTATTATTTTATTTCATAATCTAGTGCTCCATTCACCGAGTCACACTTTGTGAACTTTTGTGTTGTTAAAATGTTTTTGATCAATTTTTTGTTTGTTTGTTTTAAAGAAAAAATACCAAACAACCCACACATGAAACAACTTCATTAACATGCCATTTTTGTCTCCTAGGACATCAGGAAACATTAGCATATTCCTACAGCCAACTAAATGTATTAGCACTGCATACATTGCTAACAGGAGGTCAAACCCCATTTTATCTTTATACCTGTTCTAGCTTTTTTATTTTGTTTGTTTCAGCTTTGATATCAACATTTCTCATGATCCTGAAACCACCCAAGATAGTTGAGGTACTGATAATATCAAATATCAAATACTGATAATATCAAATATCCCAGTTTAGTCCCTCTTCTAGAAACCTCTTTTTTCTATATCAGAAAAAAACCTTACCAAATTGCTACTTTTTTTTTGTTTAATATTGCCATACAGTGATTGTCCTTTTGCATTTAAACACATTTAAAATAAACCAATTTGTCTTTATCTGAAATATTAGAAGGTCTGGTTGTAGATTTTCAGCCTGGTCCTGCTCACATTAACACCAGTCTTGCAAGGCCTTCAGGCAGCTGTTTTTACTTCTGTCATTCCTTTTTACTTCTGTCATTCCTACATTTTCTGCTCTGCATCCCATCCATATCCCAGGGATCTCAAAGGGATAATTAGCTATATTGGTCAGCCTTACATACAGGTGGCCCACAGGTCATATAAATGGTTGTGAAATAATCTAAGCATCTAAAAAATCCTAAAAAATAGGTGTCTGCTGGAAAAGCTGTCTGTGTTTGGACAGGAACAATAGAAGGAAGCAATGAGAGAAAGGCTTTTAGCAAGTCGTTCATGGAGTGTGACCTTCAGTGTACCCAGACTGTGTGAGGGAAGGCAACTCCTGCCAACCAGATTAAATTGTCAAAGAGAATGAATTTAAAGCTGAGGTTTTAACTTTCTACCTATTTACATATCACATGGAGTTTAACGATTAGCAAATTAGACACAAATCATGTGCAAATCAATGCAAATTACTGGTTCACACACACAATGTAAACTTCATTTTTCATGTTGGGATGTAGCCAGTCCCTGGTTAACAAGCATATGGATTTCTGATCCGGGGTAAATGAGCTACTCCCCCCTCTTCCCCTCTCATTCCTCCACTTGGCACAAACCCACCACATTTCTCATTCAATCCACATAATTCACTCAATACTCTCCTCATGTCAGGCTTCGTGTAGGCAGGTAATAACTTCTAGAGTCATTAAATTAGGCTGTGTGCTTTCTCTAATTTGTGCTCCTTGGTTAGAGTTTTGTGGTCACTTACACTAATTAGAAATGCTCGGTTTATTAACAGAAGATATATGCTTTGGAAAGCTCCTGGAGATTTCCAAGGTGTTTATAGATCCCTGCAACTTTTGTTATCTTGACCTTTGAACTGTGTCATATGTAACTACTCTGAGCTGAGCTGAGGAAAGCCCTTTGATCTCATCCTCATAATTAAAACCCTTTGCATTTTCTGCTTTTCCAATGTCAATTTATTTCAGAGGGGATCTCTCTTTCCCCAGGAGAGATAACACACAACCAGAATCACAGAATCAGACAAGAGTCGTGACCAGGAGCAACCTCTGGAGGTCTGTTCTGCAAACTCCTGCTCAAAGCAGGAGCAACCTCAAAGATAACTCAGATTTCATAGTCACATCACAGAATCACAGAATCACAGAATCACAGAATCACAGAATCACAGAATCACAGAATCACAGAATCACAGAATCACAGAATGGTTTGGGTGGGAAGAGATCTTACAAATTATGTTGTTCCAACCCCCTGCCATAGGCAAGGACATCTCCCACTATCCCAGATTCCTCCAAGCCTCGTCCAGCTTGGCCTTGAACATTTCCAGGGATGGGGCAGCCTCAGCTTCTCTGGGCTGGTGGCCAGTGCCTCACCACCCTCACAGGGAAGATTTTTTCCCTAATATCTCATTTAAACCTATTCTCTTCCAGTCTGAAGCCATTCCCCTTAGTCCTGTCTCTTTCTTGGGCAATTAATTCTGGAGTTTGGAAAATCTGCAGGGTCTGTGATTCTGCTCTCTGCCTGCTGAGCCTCTGTTCCTGTGCTGAAGGGAAAATGAATTTCCTAAAATCCAGTGTGGGTTTGCACTGCTGAAACATGTGGCCTCTGCCGCTTGACCTTTCATTGTGCAAGCCCCAGACTCTCCTGTCTTCTCTCAGTGTTGCCACAGGCAGTGGAAGGAAGGTTGCTCTAATTCCCCCCTTGCAACTTCTCTCCCTTCTGTGCTTCAGCCTTCAGCCCCCTCTGCTATACTCACTCCAATTTCTCATTTTTTGGGGGACTCAAAGATTTTCCACAGGTTCCTCAGTAGCAGTTGAAATAGCCAGCTGTCCTTTGGTGTGCTGCTGCCAATTAGCTGTGAATTTTGAATAATGAACTTCTTTTGCTATTAGCAGGTACAGTTTTCTCCTCCTCTCGGAAATTCTGTGTAGCAGAGACCTTCCTTTAAGCCCAGGTGAAGAAAAGGACGCCTGGAAAACTCTGTTTATCACCCTCAAACTGATTTTGGACTGTTGGAGACAAGGAAGATCAAAACACACAAATCAAGGGAATGTGCCCACTGGCAACATGTAATCCTTAAAACTCCAATGTGTCTCACAGAAAATCCCACACAATGTGTACATACAGCAAAAGTTGAGCTAAAAACACTGCTGAAGTCACAGCATCCATTTAAACTGCCTCAGGCTGAAACATCTAGCTGGGAATGAGTGATTTTAGTGCCTATCAGATGTGAATAACATAAACAATCAAAGAAATATGTCTTCTCTGACATGACCCTTAATCACTGCAAAAAAAAAAAAAAAGAGACAGTGACCTTGATTAACATTATGCTGTTAAATATGATATGAGAGATCCCATTGATCATGGATTCCAGCAGCTGGGGACACACAGAGCCTTTGTTTTCATCCCTTCATTTAGTACCTACAGAATTTAAGGTATGATCAAAATAGAGATCATACCTTATTCAACATTACACAGGCTGCGTCTGTAATCTTCTGCTCCCTGCTGAATACAAAGCTCTTACATCTTTTGTATGAAATAAAAAAGAAATACTCGTATAACCTGGGCTCAAGAGGAATTGCCAGTTAAATTTCCATTTTAATGTGTGTGCAGGAGGACAGAGTTAAAATTCTGCAGGCAGCTGCAGGCAATATGTTGTTGACCATTACCTATATAGCTTCTACAGGATGAATAAGTTAAATATGCTATTTTTATTATTATTATTTATTTTGGAGGATTTTGGCCTTAAGAGTCACCCTTTAATCAGAAAGGTGTTTTGTTCTGTATCAGTACAATCATCCCTGCTACATACTAAAATATATGAATTTTTGCTTTTTTGAAATGTTAAAAGTAACATCTTTCCCATGAATATTTATTTTATTTTTTTTAAGCTTGCTTATTTCACAGTTCATCCTTCTCCCATCTAAGCTGCTCTTTCCTTTGCTCCTTGCCTTGCTGCCCAAAGAAATTAATTCTGCTATGCCCATGGTTTTGCATGTTTAAAACATCCAATACCAGCATTTTCTGACCTTCTGCTTCTTTCACAATTCTGTTCATTGTTCTGGGGCTTCAAACAACCAGATATTATTCATATTTTTTAGACTTCACAGCCATCTATCTGATGTGTCAAATGTTTTAAGAGGCTTAGTCAACAAGCATCCAGCAAGATGAAATATGCAGAAAGCAGCTACAGTCTGAATCCTGGACAAAAAAATGTCTACAAATAATTACAGACCTCTCTCATGAGCCCCAGACACAGTCAAACAGACTGAGGTTACAGTTCTATGCTAAAGCCAGTATTACTGCTGACATTTACAGCCCCAAAAGTTAAGAGCTCTGGAAAGGATGTGTGACTGTAGCTGATTTCAAACTGTTGGGAATTATCTCAGCAGTGTCATGACTCCCAAATTGTGCTCAGAATTTGCTTCACAGGAAGTTATTCACCAGGTTGAGGAAAATGAGGTTCAGATCCTCATGTGGAGGTACCCCTGTATTGCAGGTCCTGAGGATAGCAAAGATAATGTTTAATTGTTTAACAGTACTTAGGAAATATTTTATAGTGCATCAGGAAGCGAACAGGGAGCTCTGGGTACATAAGTTGCTTTTGAAAGCCTGCCCTCCTACAGACATCCTCTTCTGAAAACACCTCAGTGCTTTGGGTTCAGGAATTAACCTACATGGGCACTGCAGTGACAGAATTACTTCCTCAGCCCAGAGACTTCATTTACAGCCCTGCACTAAGATTTTTGCCCCTGTTGCAGTATTTCACAGAAACTCATTAAACAAGGTGTCTGTGAACCACTTGCTTTGTATCTAAAAATAAGTTCAGTGCCTTATTTCCACCATGGGATCAATCCAAGAGGGAGATGCTTTTCTTAAGGAATCCAAATGCACCATCATGAACACTGCATCTTTTTGCCTCAGAAACCATATGGATTCACAGAGCAAGTGAAAAGCCTGTGAGATTTTTTTTCTCCCCTTGTCTTTCCCTTTAGCTCTTAAGTCTGGGCATTGTAAAGGAGAGTTGAGCACTAAACTGCACCCACAAAGAGTTTAGAGCAGTACCAGGTCTGTCTCCAATGCTTCTATTGAGTCAAAATAAGCTGACATAAGCTGGATGATAGGATGGCTGGTTCTGTGCTCTCAGAGCTTTTAAACCGCTGTTGAGCTCGAACTGTGATCAGACTGAACTTTAACAAAATAAAGCAGAGAAACCCACCAGAAAAAAAGCTCTCTCTAGCTTTGGATGAGTGCTATTTATCACTGGCAAACTTGAGCCTTTCTTCTAGGTGCTCACTCTGTGCACTTTGTCTGCTCCCAGGATTTTCCATTGTGAAGATGAACGCGAGTGTGATACTGCTCTGAGCCACAGTTCCCTTGGGAGGATCTATCAAGAAAAGCTGTTGCTTTCTCAGCTTCTGCAGAAAATTTGTTCCAAATATATATCCTATATAAAACACATTTTAATTTTTTTTTTTTTTTTTAATACACCTCCCTCTCTCCAAGTAAATGCAGCTTCTGTTGTAGCTCAGATGTAGAGCCTTGGATCTGAAGCAGGGATAATCATGACTAGACTTAGGACAGGATGACTCTGAGTGGGGATTCTATTCCAATTTTTTTTTTTTCTTTTCCTTCATAGGTGTTATTTTAATCTTTTCCACAGGCATCACCTCCAGACAGCTTTTGAGCCATGCAGTTATCTATGCAGGACATTTTAATTCTGTCTTTCCCTTGATATGCATGGTATTCATTAACAGCCTGACATCAATAGGATGTGTGAGCACAAAAATTTTTTCACTTGGACCCCAAGACTCCAGCGTGGGTCTTTCATTGCCATTGCAGGCATAGAAATTTATTTGTTTTTCCAATTTCCTACCTTCCTTGGAATAGAGGAGCAGGAGAGGAGTGGTCGTGCCTCAACACACATTGAGACTAAGTAAAACTGAGGAAGAAGTATTAGAATCAGATATTATTTAGGTTGGAAAGAACATTTAAGACCACGGAGTTCAGCTGTTAACCTAATGCTGCCAAGGCCACTGTTAACTGGTTAAGTGCCAGAACAGAGGTCCAAATGAGTCGTTTAAACCTTCATCCTTGGAGATTTTCACCTTTCAGCTGGACAAAGGCCTAAGTAACATGCTCTGACTTTTAGTTTAATCCTTTTTTTGCACAGGGGGTTTCATAACAGGCCTTATATATTCCCTCAAAACCTAATTTTTGTATGCTTTCAGAACACAGATTATACAAAATTGTGAACCAAAGGTGGGGTTAAATATATGCAAATTAAATCCACAATCACAGTCAACAGCTTCTTTAGACTTGCAGTTAACTCTGTAGACCATTCTTGCTCACTGGCCCCAGCAGAGGTGGTCTGAGATACAGGACAGTGTCTGCAGGTGGTAGTGTCTGATTGTGGTGATATTTAACAGAAAAAAGGAGCTGATAGCTTTGATTTAGGGTTTGTGATTTTACATAACTGACAAGCCAGGCAGAGTCTGTGGATGGGTGTTTCCTATTGCAGTCAAATCAAAACAAATAATATGGTTAAAGCACCATGCAAACTGTTTGGGATATTGTCATATCGTTACGTGACTTCTATTTCTGACAAACATTACTTACATTTCAAAGCACTATTTTCCCCCCAGCTTTCCATATGTCAGCTGCTATCAAAATACATTATTTAGAGTTAAGTGGCAAGAAAATTAATTTTTTTTTCTAGTCTCTGATCTTCAAGTGCTCAAAGAAAATCCCAAACACTGCAATGTGTGTTAAATGCCCAGTTTTATCCATAACTCTAGGACCACTCTACCACCTGCAAAAATTGCCCAAGCACTAGAGGATTCCAGCCTCAGCCTTGCAGCAAATAACAAATCTGTACCTTTCCCAGGCGCTGCTTCAGTCACTCAAAGCTCATCTAAAATAGACAGCTCAAGACTGGGATAAAGATTCTCCCATTTCATATAAATGCTAAATATGACGGTCTCTTTGGAGGGATACCAAGCTGTTCTATGGTGTCAATATGTGGTGCTAAAAAGCTAAAAATAAGAAATCAGAAGGAACAATACAGACTCTTACACAAAGTGGCACTGTGGGAAAATTTGTCAGAGAAGCAATCTTCTGGGTGATTATTGAGGCCCTGTATCTGAAATGCCAAATTAAGCTCAGAAGGTACAACCATGGAATGGTTTGGATGGAAAGGAACTTAAAGCCCATCCCTTTCCACCCCCTGCCATGGGCAGGGACACCTCCCAGTATCCCAGGGTGCTCCAAGCCCCATCCAGCCTGGCCTTGGACACTTCCAGGGATCCAGGGGCAGCCACAGCTTCTCTGGGCACTCTATGCCAGGCCCTGCCCACCCTCACAGGGAGGGATTTTTTCCTAATATTCACTCCAAACCTCCTATCATTTGAATCCATTTCCCTTTGTGCAATCACTGCATGCCCTGTGAACAGTCTCTCTCCATTTTTATTGAACTCTAGGGATTGGAAAGCTGCAGTGAGCTCACCCCAAAGCCTTTTCCTCTCCAGGCTGAAGAATCCCAGCTTCCCCAGCCTTTCCTCCCAGCAGAGCTGCTCCATCCCTCTGATCACCCTGCTGCCTCCTCTGGACTCTCTCCAGCAGCTCCAGCTCCTTCCTGCCCTGGTCCCAGGGCTGGAGGCAGTTCTGAGGTGGGGTCTCACCTGAGCAGTGCAGAGGGGCAGAATCCCCCCTTTCCTGCTGGGGGATCAGCCCAGGACATGAAGGATTTCAGAGATGGGTTATGTCAGCTCTCACCCACCAGCACCTCCAAGTCCTTCTCCCAGGGCTGCTCCATCTGCTCATCCCCTGCCCTGGATGGCACAAATGACTGGTCTGAGAAGTTGCATGAGCACATAATCACATACAGCCTTTAAAGATTCATCAGAACTGCTCCTAAATGGCTGCTTAAAGCCAATCTCAGGTCATAAGGAAGAAGGCATCCATCCAGTGTGTGCTTCCATTTCATCTGAAACCAGGTTCCAGGGAACTTGAGCAAACACATAAAGGAGAAAGTGCTGAAAGCATTGCAATATTAAAGAAAAAAAAAACCCAAAACAAAACCTTTTTGCATTAGCTGAAAGGATTTTTTCTGGAGCTCCCTTGACCTGTTATGGAAAATGGTTTCTGCCAGTTCAGGTGAGGGTATTGGGCACAGTGCTAGGGAAGAGAAATCATTCAGATTAATTAGCAATATAAATGCAGATTTCAACAGGTGAGTGACAAGCAATTGCTGAAGCTGGATGTACTTTCAGTCTTAAATTCTGATAGTGATGTGAGACTATGAGACAGCTATAGCATGTTAATGTAAAAAGCTACTCAAAAAGTTAAGATGAAGGTTAAAGCCCACTTTGAGCATGTACACTTCAGCTCCAAATTTATTGATGGATATGAATAGAAGAACAGTTTACTCATACAATAGTTTTACACTCCCTGATCTCATGTGCAGGGAAAAGCATTAGTTCCTACCTCATGCTAATAGATTGCTGCAAACAAGAAAAAGCAAAAGATGATCTACGTTGCTGAGAGACTCAGAGCTTGATACCAGTGGGAAATTTATTTCAGACAGGTTTACACCATGTAGTGAATAAAGCACTGAGTTTGCAAGATTGTGTATATGCGAGCTCACTAGGAAAGTTTGGCCAACAAATCAGTTGTAACCTTGAGTTTGTCACCAGCCTCCCATCCATTATCCATTCCTTCCCCCTCTGCAGTAGCACTTACATTGCATATTATGTCTCCTCTTTTCTCCAAGAGATAACCCAGATCCCTCCAGTTTTCTTCAGAAGCAACATTTTTTGATTTCTTATCACACTTCCTGCTTTCCTCTTCAGTTGATCCATATTAGAGTTGATTATTTATACCTAAATGTAGAATTTTGAACCTAAGTATGGTTTGGTTTTTTTCCCCTATTTTTCTTAAGACTTTGGAACAATTAAATCCAGGTTAAAATTAATTGATTCAGTCTTTCTTCTGAACAAATTATCATGGTGCCAATATTAATGGTGTATGTTTATTCACATGAGTAATTAATGAAGCATCAACACAAAATGTTTTTTGACCTTGTGCTTTCTGTGGTCTAAAATCCACGATATTTTTTCAGAAATGACTTCTCCCCTCCAAAAATTTGACATTATCTGTGCAGGCTTTATATTTACCCTTATCCTATTGCAGTGATCCAGCCAAATGGAGGTGTCTGAGTGGCCTCATATCAGAAACAAAATCCAGGCAGAAAAAGGCTGTTAATTCACAGGGCTTTTCTTAGATCTCCAGATTTTCAATACAGTTACAGCTGACCTTGAAACTTTGGATTTGTGGCCGAGGAGATAATGGCAGAAGTGCTGATAGACTAACTAGTGTTTTGGGATATGAATCTGGAGTTTACTCCCACTAGCAGTATATCATTCTGCAGCTGAGGTATTACTTATCCTGGTACTCTTACCTCTGTCAGCACTAGGAGTAGTTATCTCCCTCCATATCATTAAGGGAGAAAAATCCTGTGGAGTGGCAGGAAACAATTTATGCTTTGGAACAAGGAAAAAAAAAATATAAAAGGGATGAGAAGGTAACACAGCTTGTGTGCAAGACATAAGCTGTGTGGCAGTGAGAAAGGATGAGCCTCAAAGAGAGTGAAAACAAGAATGCACTTACTTTATTACTACAAGAGATTAAAACAATCCTAAAGTCCTTCAAGAGGGTATATATGTGTGTTTGTGAAATCCCACACAAACACACCCAAGTCCTTAGGATACCTTTTTTAAAATTTAAAAGTATTTCAAGAATACTGATTTTCTCACACATTTTCTCAAATAAAGGGCAAAACAAATACTTAAGTTTTTACTGTATTATTTTAGTGGTTTTAGTGGCAGCTGGCGTGCTCAAGATCTTTACAAAGTACACCACTAACCCTTATCAAAATCTAAATTACTGCTTGCATTGAATCCCAATGATCAGTTTCCTGGACGTAAAGGGAAGATTTATTCAAATGATGCTAAATAATCCAAAGGATACTCTAGGAAAAGGGACTGGTGATGTTGAGAGATCTGAACAGAGGCACAAATCTTCAAAATTCAGCCTAGAGCAAATTGCAGTGGCTCTGGTCATATTCCAGATTACTGCAGTTGTTCAATATTAATATTTTCTGTTGTGTTATGTCTGATACTTGTTTGAAGAAACAATATTGGAAAATGAATTTGATAAAAATGGACCAGGACACAGGAAATAAATCAAAACTTTGGACATCAAAATCACCAGGCAGGACAATTCTAAAGCAGCCAATTTTCACACAGACCTTGGTGATTCAAGAGAACATACTCTTCATCAATTAGCCTGTCTGACACACAGCCAAAGACATGTTTTGGACTTATAGACATTCTAAGAATGATTTGTAAATATTTTGCTGCTAATGTTTATTTTAAAACCTATAATATAATCTAAATATAGAGGAGGAAAGAATCAGGAATTTTTAAAATACTTCTTAAAATGAGGAATGGGAAAAGAGTTGGTCTCAAATTCAGGGTCAGTTGGTCTCAAATTGTCCAAGTAGATCTTTATGCTCTGCTGCTGGTGAGAGACTGCCCCTCTTCATGAGTGAGGATCAAATCATCCTCCCCAAACAGACAGAGAGGGGGAATGGAGGAGAACACAAAGTCTCACAGTCCCCACAAGTGACTTGGCTTGTGGAAGAATCCTGAAAATAATTGCAGCAGTGATGAGCAAGTGACATTAATATGAATCTGAGTTTTCTGTTTCAGTCTGGGGAGAGGGAAAGCACTCAGGAGAGCTGCAAGGGACTGGATGCTGCTGGGCAGATGCTCAGCCACCATAGCTATCAAAGGGATGTGTAACTTTGCCCACTTTCGCATTTAGAGAGTGCCTTTTCCAGCTCATCCCTTGGCATCATTAACATAATTAATAATTGCTAGAATTTGCCTGCTCTGCCCATGCTGGGAGCAGCAATTTCCTAGGTAGCTGCAGATCCCTTGTATCACATGTAATGGAGGGGTGAGGATGGAGAGTGAGCAACGTGCAGCCTTCTTTCACACACATAATGTTATTGTACTCATGCTGCATTACCTTCCCCAGTCCTTTTCCTGGCTAAATCTAAGAAAACTGAATTCTGCCCCATCCCTGCACATTCATTCTGTTCCTGTGGACAAATAAGGTTTCAGACACATCAAAGCACCAATATTTACTATGTAGTCCCAAAGCCAATTGGATAAGATTGCTGGAGGTAGAATTACAGAACATCCTGAGTTGGAAGGATCATCAAAGTCCAATTCCTGGCCCTGCACAGGATCACACCAAGAAGCCCACCCGGTGCAGATAATATTCTACCCTCACAAAATAGCTGCTTTGCCAGTGAACTGGCTGGTTAGTCAGGACCCAAATGCCTCAAGTTTTACTTTTTGCTTTGCAGAGTGGTCTTGGGCAGTTACTTTCCACTTACCCAAACTTCCCTTTCCCCCTGTACAAAGGATGTGCAAGTGATCTGCTTCTACAAAATGATGCAAGAGATTAAGATATTCTTTAACTTTGGAAGCCACTTAACTGACTCTTATCTCCTCAGGAAAACAATCTTTTGCTGTTAAGAAAAACAATAACCTGGAAAGGCACCAACAAAGAGTGGAATATTAGTGTGTAACAAAGATTGCCCTTATGTTCTTCCAAGACTGTTAGAAGTAGTACTCTGCCAGCTAAAGAACACAAATTAATGTCTAAAGAACACAAATTAATGACAATAATGTCTTGCCTGTACTTTCAAGGAGATCAAACATTTTGTGCTTGCAGATGATGCACTTTTTATGGAGAATTATAAAGTACTTTGGGATGTAAGAGGCTTTAAAAACCATCCAGTCCATCTGACCTGGGAAAAACAGGGAGAGAGGTGGGGTGTCCTAGAGAAGAGGGTCCACAATAATTATTGCTTACTACTTAAATCCCATTTCCCTTGGAAGGGGACAGCGTTCCAGCTGAACCCTGCTGGAGAAGGCACCTGCCACAGTCTGAATCCCAGCTTTCTCCTGGGATCAGCTCCACACCTCCTGTATCACTCCCTGTCTGTTATTCCATGCTGTGCTCTCCTGCCCAACCCTGCAGCTCTGGACTGTAAAAGTTCCACGATTTGCAGCTGACAGGGAGGATGGCAACACTCAGGAAATAAATTCTGAGCCCCCTGATATCAACAGGCACCTTCAATCACACGGGGAGAGCAGAGCATCCCCAGCACAGCTCTCCTGACCTCACACCCTCCCCCTGCTTCCAATGGCCTCGAACAAGGCAGGAGCAGTTTAGTGACATCAGGAATAATTACTGGTTTGGGTGGAAAAATCTGCATTGCATTATTATTTATCAGTTGGGTATTTTCTCTCTTTTAAACCTGTGACTGTCACTGCTGATGTTCTGGGAAGGGGGCAGAGTAATCTGAACTCCACCTAATGAACCTGTGCTAATGAATAAAAGAAATTGTCTGTGCTGTGGTCTTTTAAATTTAATCTTTTATTTTTTTTTTTCTGATAATGGCAATGAATTAAAACAGTCTCTTTGTACTGAGAAAATGGAATTCATAGCTATAATCAGAATTTTATTCTTATTGGTGAGCTAGAAAGAGAACACAGTGTATAATATCATATTGTTGGTGCACTTCCACATTCACTGCTTATTTATTTCCCAAGAGCCTAAAACATTTTTACTTTCATCAGTAAAAAAGCAGAAATTTCCCATAATATCTTTCAGGTCATACAATGTCTATATTGAGGCTATCACGTGCTGTTTTTTCATCTGTGGTGGTTTTGTTTCTTTTGGAGGGGTGGAGGGTGTGAAGAGGGAGAAGGAACAGCATTTGAGAAAGAATTGTATAACTGAGACTACATCCTCAAGTTCACAGTCAGACACTCCCAGGCAACAAATTCTGCATCCAAGACAGTCCATTTTAAATGAAGAGTTAATCACTGGGTTCATTTTAAAGGGGGGAAAAAAAGAAAGGGTGCAGGGATTAAAAAAACAACAACAACAACAAACAAAAGACAGTTATTCCAACTTCAGTAATTAAATATTGAACCATGCTATGATTTAATGTATCCTCCTTCCTTTAGGATTTAATTTTGCTTCCTTTAGGATTTAATTTCCTCCTTCAGCCTGGTCATGTGCTCCTGACGGGATTTCTGTGAAAACTGGTACATAATCATCAGCAGTTTATCTTCATCTGTCAAAAACCACACAAGTCTGATCCACACCACGAGTGCCCTTCCTGTGGCTCTGTGTACACAGCTGACAATTGTCACATTCTGGAGCTTTAGGCAGCATAAAGGCTTCACTGATGCTGTGTCTAATGGATTCACACACCTCTGCATTCCTGTTAATATTTACTGCTAATTATTGTTGCCAACCTGGAGCAAATAAACGAAGTGTGAGGATTTGTTTGGGTTTCTGAGTGAGGCTAACATTTCACAGCAGTATCTTCCAGCTGCAATACATCCCATGAAGTTTTATCAGACTTCTGCCACACACAACAAAAAGGAAATAAATGCTAAAGGCATTGAAAATATAGGTCCTTACTGTTCTCCAAAGAAATGGCTCTGTGATCACATTGTAGCACAGAATGTAACTTTGTATTTCAAATATTTTTTGTTCCTGTTTGTGTATGAGTGCATTGATAAGATAATGAAACATAGAAATAAGATATTACTGAACAGCTTTCCTGTGTGCAGCTATGCCATTTGAAAAAAACATCAGCAGCAGGAATAAAACAGCCAAAAATCAAAGTTTAGGAATGCTTAGGAAGATTATTGCATTACATCTAGTGCAAAGGAGATACAGATCTTAAACATATTCCAAATCTATTCAGGCTTCAGAATAGTTTGGAATGATCTGTGCTCGACAATTTTATTGAGAGCTCACATTTAATATCCTAAATAACAGGGATTCTGAGAAACATAAAATCCCAAACAGTCCATTGTCATTTCCCTGGGCTGACTCAGCCCTACCTAACTCAGGTTTGGTTAGAGCCACCTGTCAGGGAAAACAGGGAAAAGAGAATGGAAATCGTGCAGCATCCTCCAGCAAGTCCCTGGCAGTCAGGGAGCACAGCCCTGCACCGCAGCAGATCCTGATGGACAGCTTTGGATCACAGCATTCCATCAGGCACAGAGCACACTGCCTGACACCAAACACTGTGCAGGGGTAGAGGAGGATGTGGACATTTCCAGGAGGTGATAGGGGTCAAAGATACAGCCAATCACTTAAAGCAAGCTCGAGGGAAGTTAAACAAGTCAAACCAATTTTAAAGAGCAAATAAAACAAGGTAGGACTAAGGGGATTGGTTTTAAAATGAAAGAGGGAGGATTTAGACTGGATATTAGAAATAAATTATTTATTTTGAAGGTAGTAAGGCCCTGGCACAGGGTGCCCAGAGAAGCTGTGGCTGCACCTGGATCCCTGGAAGTGCCCAAGGTCAGGCTGGATGGGGCTTGGAGCAACCTGGGATAGTGGAAGGCATCTCTGCCCATGGGGAATATGATCTTTAAGGTCCTTCCCAAGCTCAGCAATTCTGTGACTCTAGGATATTATCATCTTGAATCATTCATATTATCAAATATTTCCTGCCAAATTCAATGAAGTTTCATTACTTCATTACACTTCCATTCAATTAGCTTTTCCCTTCAGATCTCATTTTGCCCCACTTTAGCCCCCAGATCCTGCAGAAATTGTCATGTGGTTAATGGCTGATATTAAGCCTCCAGCTGGAAGATGTGGTGTCAAATACGTGTTATGGATCCTCATACAAATCCACCTGCCAGCTCACCTTAGAAACAGTTCAAGAGGAAATTTCACTTGCATTAAGTTTATGTATGTAAGATTGGCTGTTGAATGCATTACTGCAGTAGAAAAACAAATGATCACAACAGAACAATGATTTTTTTTCCTCTCTCCATAAGGAGCACTGCCGAAATCCATTCCTGCTGAAGTACATCTTATCCTGAGAGGTTCAGAAATAGCAGGTTTTATTCTTGACACTTAGCAGTGGCAGAATGGTTAGTGTTTAGATTTCATCCTTCCAGCAAGGTCATTTCCCCTGGTGAATCAGCACTTTGGCATCTCATTTTCTTTCTAAAATGGGGGAAACAATGCCTAGCATGGCAGGAGCACATGGACACAAATTTTTGGAGACGAGAGACAAGAAAAGGGTCAGACAACATCCTTTGTGCCAAGGAAATGATTACACTGACTGGTTGTTTTATTTAGATGTAGTGCAGACAGCTTGCAGTGGGTCCATTAGAACTGCCTTGCTCTTAATTACATTGACTTTTAAAAGCTTTGATTAATTATGATAGAGAGCAAAGGTTTCCAGCAGAGAGATGACTGTATCAGAAAACAGCTCCTGATGCTGACCAGATCAGGTCAGTGTTTGAAGCATTTTATGTCCTGTAATAAACTGGACACAAAGTTGTCACTAGCAGGATTGTAGATGTTAAGAAATATTTATATTGCTCAAAGAGATCTATGATTGCAGAAGACTAGCAATTGCTTTATTTATTTAAATTGGTGGAACCAAATGAAAGAGAAAAATAACGGTTTGGTGTTTTTTGAAAACAAATCAGGATATGTATTGTTGAGATGGAATTTTTTTTGCCCTAATTGAACTAAAAAAAAATACTTAATTTTTTTTTAATTTTGTAAAATTCATTCACCATGTGAACCACAAGGTCTTGAGAGCCTGTGTAAACAGAGTCAGATGCTTTGCATCTCTCCTCCTCATTTCCATCCAAACCCTCAGTGGCTTTCTCAGGTTGGTGCAGGAATTTTCTGATATCTATGGCACTATTATGAAAAATGATGTGCTTGCCTGAGTTGCATAAGGAACAGATTTGCATTCAATTCCCCAAGGAGCCGTCGAAAGTTTACATGTCCTTGAAAGCATCACTTAAAGCGGGATTCATTGAAAACTAACGGATAGTTGAGCTTTTCAATGGCTCTGGGAAGGCAGCAGAGGGAAATTGAATTGCCCTGTGCCAGTGCTGCTGTCTCACCAAGAGCTCTGGATGGAAGCTGCGTGACAAGGTTAGAGCAGGTGCAGAAAGCTACGGGACACAGGTCTCTGCCTCACTTTCTCCTCCTTTAATTTAGGAGTGGCAGCAATTCCCAGGGCTACTGTATCAGGGCATGTTCATTAACATTTCAAGCCCTGCTACTAATGACAAGTATAGGTGAAAGATTTAAGAGAGTGAGACTCTGCTTCTGGACTGATTTTGCAGTGCTGATATTTGTGGCTTCTTAAATCTTATTGTTGTAGATATTCCCACCTTCCCTGAGCTTAAAGTTTTCTTTAAACCCCTGACAATTTCTGGCATTGTTTTTCTTCTTTACATTTATATCCCTCTTATTTTTTATTTTTTTTTCTCACTACAATGATTATTTTTCCTTTTAAAAGCCTCCTCGAAATATAGATCCTACTTTTTTTCTGATACTCAAACTATGGATATTTTTTATTATATTTAGTTTTTAGCATTACTATTTGAGTTAGAACCTACTGTAACATGCAGAATTGGTTTCAGTATTGAAATTTAAGACTATTTGAATGAGCTTTATGTAATATTTTTCTTTGTCACCTATGCTGTTACCCCACCAGCCTTCAGACTAAAGCTTAGAGGGAATAGATTATAGTACTGATAGCATAGCTCCTAGATAATTCTGCTTGAATTTCAAGATCTGAACTACTCCTCAGCTTCAAAAATACTGGTGGGAAGTGTGTAACAAACAGTCAGGAAAGAAGATACGATCAAATGAAATGAAATTGAAAAAAAAAATTGCAAATGAAGTGACTACAGCCAAATGTACTGAGATGAAATGAGGTGCAGTGAAAAGGACAGCAACTTGCCAAAATGATTCACATTGAAATCCCAAAATCAGGAAAGAAAGGTAAAGAGACAGGAGAAGAAACAGAAGGAATTAATTGTTAGAAAAGAAAGAGAGAAAATTCTGGAACAAAGTGAAAACAAAAAAAGTGAATGAAGTGGATGACATGAAATGTACAGAAATTGACCAATCTTCACCCAATTGATTTTCCTTGAAATCATAAGATTTCATTGAACTTCCTGAAAGGAAGAATTTGAAATCAGAGAACAAAGTGGAACAAACACTTTGGAAGGATATATGGTAAAATCAAATGCAATTGAAAGAAAAAAAAAAATCTAAATGGAGTGACTTTGCCAAAATGTACTGAGATGAAATGAGGTGCAGTGAAAAGAGGTCAGCTGGGGATGAGAGCAGCATCTCAGGAGAGCATGCATCAGCAGTCCCAGGGGTCAGGCAATATAACACAAGAGACACAGAGAAAATTTGAGAGTCACCTCATGATGTATTGCTTTCCTTACTGCCTGCAGAATGGGGCTCTGTCACAAGCACTACACTGATATATTGATGCTTTAGCTTCCCCACCCACCCCAGCAACTCCCCTTTTCAGATCTGACATGACTCTAGGTACAAAATACACATTTTTCTAAACTAATCCTGGTCACTGGGATGTCCCTTCTGACTTTACTGTGAGGTGAGGTTACCACTAAGAGTTCAAGCTCAGAAATTCAGGTAATTGCCCTCACTGGATGTTAGGGCCAAGCAGTCACAGGGCATTTCAGAAAAAGTTCTGAAATTTCATTTCAGAAAAATGAAACATAAATGGTTCCTTGGTGGGAACCATACCTTTAAGACCTTTCAAGCTGTAGCCCTCAGAGAAGGCATCCAAACATCGATTTTCCACACGTACTGGGGCAACAAAACTCAGGGCAGCACCATGAGCATATATGTGCACATCCTGTGTGTTTTCCAGAGGCTGATTACAGGGAATTAAGGACCCCTGGCAGCCACAGTATGGGCAATCAAAGTGGGAAGCACCAAGAAAAAAAATCTCACTCTAATAATCACCACTTGGAAAACCATATTTCCTGCTTCAAGTCATGGTCCCACACAAAGCATTAAACAGAAACCTGATGTTATATTTACTGCACAGAAACACCTGTATGGAGAGTGAACCTCAGGGAAGTGCACACAGCAAGTTCGAGTAACTTGAGCATGTTCAAGGACATCTGAGTAAAAGAAGAACTCAAACTTTTCTGCAATTAGACCTTCCCCTCACTGCACAATAAAGCATTTTCTGAAAATTAGGAGGTCCAACCTCTCATCTACTGTCTTAATTATAGGGAAAAAAATTACAGCTTAACTGCAAATATCAAAATTCATTTCAACAACAAGTTCAATTAAAAAAAATATTAAAGTTTAATTATATATATTTGATTTAATAGTTGAATAACAAAACCTTCCTCTCTCCTGTTTTTCCTTGTATAGACCTTTGCCAGCATAACACCCACCATCTCTCCTTCTCCTCCCCTTCCTTTTACCAGGGGACAGAATGGGAAAATTTTAATTTTCTTTTTTTTTTACAAGCCTGTCCATGCTGATTGCCCAGTACTTATTTTCTCCTGGCTATAACATGCTTGTTACATACTTAAGTTATGTGCAATAGATTAAACCTGTTGTAATAAACCAGCTTTCCACACTTTGGACAAATCTGTGCAGTCTCTCCTGCCTTCTCCCCACAGGGTGATAGGTTCACATCAGAGAATAAAAATCAAAGCACTGAAGGATGTCAGGTCCTCAGAGCAACCAAGTCAGAAATTCCCAGTGATTGTGGAAAGGGCAGGCAGATCCTGATGGCAATAATCCTTAAATTACTGCCTTAATTAAATATTTAGAGTCCTTACTCAGAGATGTATGTATTTCACACAGAGATGTGCTGCAGTTGTAGCAGAGGAGTCTCTCCTGGCTTGCTGGGTTGTGGGCAGCTTCATTCCCTCTCCTCCCCAGAGTTAGGGTTTGGTTTATGTCTCTGTCCCCAAAATCTCTCCCCCCTCACTGGAGCGAGTCCAGAGGAACCCACCAAGGGCATCAGAGGGATGGAGCAGCTCTGCTGAGGAAAGGCTGAGAGAATTGGGGTTATTCAGCCTGGAGAAGATCCAGGGTGACCTCATTGTGGCCTCTCAGTACCTGAAGGGAGCCCACAGGAAAGATGGGGAGAGACTTTACAAGGGCCTGGAGTTACAGAACAATAGGGAATGGATTCAAACTGAAAGAGTTGGATTGGATAATAGGAAGGAATTGTTACCTGTGAGGGTGTCAGGCCCTGGCACAGGGTGCCCAGAGAAGTTGTGGCTGTTCCTGGATCCCTGGAAGTGTCCAAGGCCAGGCTGGACAGGGCTTGGAGAAACCTGGGACAGTGGAAGGTGTCCCTGCCATGGCAGGGGGTGGAACTGGCTGATCCTAAAGGTCCCTTCCAACCCAAACCATTCCATGATTCTACGATCCTTAACCCACTTTTCTCCGTTTCTAGAGCAAATCAAACCTTGACACTTTGGAATTATTTTTTCCTTTCCTATGAAGTTTCTTTGGTGACTTTTTGTCCTCATCCCATCTGTCTTGAGCCTCTCTCTTGATAACATCTGTGACAGTTCTTTAAAAACTTATGTCCCCATCAATACCTCCCTTCACTTTGTAACCGCTGTAATAAAGACTGCAAAAATGACCGGGGTCCAGAGGACAAATTCACACCAACAGCTCCTTGTGGTTTATTGGAAGGACATAAATAAACCAACAATAACATGGACTCTGCTGAGACAGGGAAAAACTGCATTGTCCTCTGAGATTCAAACATTTGGTAACATTTGTTTTATTTTTATACATTCCTATAATTAATAATCAAATTAGGCAAAAGGAAGATCATTTTGCTTTGGATTTGCACAGGAATTAGCTCAGTGAAGTCTGGAATTGATCTCCCTCTGTAAAAATGCTGATTACAGTATTTCCTCTCTAGAAGTAATTTATTTATATTTTTCTAAATGACCATTAGTGAACCATTATTTAACTTATGAAAAAAAAAAAAAAAAAGACTGACAAATTATTATTCTGCTAATGAAGACAGAGAGAGAGGTTCAGATCTTTCTGTTTTGTATCTCACAGCCCCACTGCAATCCATCATACAGTAGGTGTAATACCTCATGAAACTTTATTTGCATTCCAGCAGGTGTATCCATGCCAGGTAATCTGAGAAAAGAGGGAAAATAGAAAAAAATATTAAACAGGAGTGCAGCAGGAGTGAGGCCTCTAGCAGCTCTAAGAACCTGGGGTACACTGCATCTTAGAACTACTCAAGGTTTTCAAGTGCTAATGAAATTTCCCTGGTGGAATTCATTCTTTTCAACTGGCAGGGATCAGGGAAATTTTCATAAAAGTTTCTTCCTTGTGTTGTTTATAGCTACTTTTAGATCTTTCACATGGCTTTCAAATTTCAGGAAGAAGGTGGAGGGTAAACAAATATTTTTAAACTAGGTGTGATTTTTTTTTTTCCTTTTTTCTTTAGTCAGCTTTGTTAAATATATTCACTACATAATCTTGAAAGTAAAAAGAAAAAAAAAGAAAAAAAAAAAAACGAAAAAATCTATCTTGTTAATTCTGCTGAAATATATCAAACTTGGAGGGGTTTGAAAACACCCAGCAGGGCAAAAACATAAAAAAGAATTTTATAGCATTTGTGAAATAATAAAATCTAAATTTGCAAATTTGTTTTTCGGCTTGTATCACAGTGGATTTTTTTTTTAAAGTTCTTTTAAAGTAATTCACATCACGATCAGTGTCTTGACTTGTACCATCTTTGAACTCATGCAACGTAAGGAATGGCAGCTTAAGATCTCAGCTCCTGTTTTACCAGTCATGCTGCACACATTGCTTTGATCTCAACCAAATTTAGCTGACCTTTCCAGCAAAACCAGGACAGAACCCATCCCATTGCATGAAAATTTTAGTCTTCGCAGCCTAATTAAGGAAGAGGAAGAGAAAATCAACCTCTTGAAGGAATATTTGGATAAATAATGACACCAAAGGCTCAGTAGAAATTATTGGGCTGTAGCCAGTCCTTTTCTTAGTAACTCCCTCTCTACAGCTAAATAAATTAATATTTAATTATTTTTTTGGATATCGAGGGAAACATTTTGTCACTACTGAATTTCTTTTATGGCATCATGTTCTTACCTACAAACCACCCACATATCTTTGTTTCTGTAATTGAACTTTCCTCTAAAGTTCATTGCCTTCCAATTTTTTCCCTTTTATTGGTGTAAATTTACTTCAGAAATTCTCCTTAGCTCTTCCAGCTCTCCTTTCTGCATCGGAAAGAAGCTTTCTCCTGTTTTGTGGTTACTTTCTTGCCTTCTGGGACTCCTTTCAAAACTCATCTGCATAGATGCAGGATGAAGAGAACTCAGCTTTAGTTTCTTTCCATCAAAAAAAAAAACCCAAAAACAACCCCAAAGCCAAAGAACCAAAACTCCCTGCATTTACTCCTTATCACAAGTCACTTTGAAAACATAGCTGGAAAATCACGCAGCCTGACTCCGTCTTTCTCAGGACAGCCCACTGCAGATGGGCTTTAGCCCAAATGACGCAAGTCTGCTCATGAAAAACCTTTGTCACCATCACCAGGTTTAACTCCACAAGCTCTACACTTTTCTCACCCATGGGAGCTCCCATTTTCACTTTCAGACCATGATCTCAAAAGAATTTAACGACATTGGGAGATTTGTTGTCAACATTCCCACTCCCCTGTAAATTACCAGCTTTGGAGAGCAATGTGGGACCTTGACACTGATCCTTCTCTGCCTTCAAATTGTCAAGTTTAATTTGGTGGAATTGCATTAGAGGGAAGCCAATAATGGTCCTAACTCAATAAAGCACATTATTTGTTTACTTTTAATCTGGTGGCAGTCCCATTGAAGTTAGCCAGCCTGGAGTATATTCCAGAATAGCAATGTTTTTTGAGTGAGGATTGGAATATAAAGGTGTTCAGCCTGAATACTTCCCCTCTAATCTAATACTGAAGCATATGTTTATAATTTAGGAACCTGTGCTATAGGACAGAAAGAGAAATACTTGGCATGAATAACTTCACTGATATGCCTGTTACAGAGGGCTTTTTTAAAAATGGAGAATCATACAAAATGGCCAAATTCCCAGGCACTGTCAAAGGGGGAGCAGTGAAAAGGCAGATTCCAAGAACATCATTTGTAGATAGTCACACTGGATTTGGGCTGTTGATCATACACACAAATAGATCTCCCTGTAGCAGGACTGAAATGGTTTATTCAGTACCTGCCCTTTGATCCCCCCTCTCCCCTGCTCTCAGGTGCAAACGAGTCTCTCAGTCGAATCCCAGACCTCACAGAAACTCCTGCATTTGGCTTTGGTCTTTCTGACCACTTGTCAACCTGCAGACCCCCTGGTCTCTCTAGAATCTGAGCAAAAGTAATAGCCTGAAGAAAATCTCAGTCTTCATTAGTTATTCCTGGTCAGTCTTAAATTCCTTTAACTTCATGCCTAAATTAAGGGACAATTATTATCCAACTAAGACCCCAGAGACAGGATCTTCCACCCCTAGGCTGGTTGGTCCGTCTTGAAAAACAAGACTCGTTGTAATTCCATAAAATCTTCAAATCACATGAAGAACTTAATTTTAAACCTTCTCAGCTAAATACAGCTGACTGGCTTATCTCTGTAACTACTCAGATTATAATAAATTGATAGCAATTTATATGGATGTCCAAATAATGGAGTGTAATGAAGAGGAGCTTAGAATGATGTAAAAACTGTTACATTTTGACTGAATACAGTCTCAAGACAGATTACCAAATTAAAAGAAAAATATTTTGATTGTATTCTATGTGATCAAGATTTTGTCTGCTTTGGAAATGGCAAGCAGTTAAACTATATCACTGAAAGATAATTTGTGGAGGAACTCTGAAATAATATGCACACAAAACCCCCAAAAGCCTTGAATGAAGATGAAAGATTTTTTTCAGGTCTGTTTTTGAAGCAGAGAAAACAAGAATATATTTATACAGCTGATAGAAAAAGGTGTGATGGTTTAGAAGTTAAAATCACATTTCTTTTTGAATATCAAGTGTTTAAAAGCACAACTGAGTCTTTACCAGAACAGAAGTTTTAATTTCCTTTAGGATAAGTGGAGGATAGGTTGGGCTTGGCCTTACAGCTTTTAAAACAGATTAAGCTCTCTGCATCTCAACAGAGTTGCTCTATGGCTTTTCAGTCCTGTGTCTTAATTCCCTGTTTCTAAAATCAGGGGGATGGCTTTTTTCTGCCTCTGAGGATTTCTGGGAGGATCAATACATTAAGGATGTGAGACATTCAGATATGGAAGTGATGTGAACTGTACCTCTCCGAGATGGATGGCTGCTGAATGGAAGCCAAACCCTCAGTTTTCAGAATCTCTGTGAGATTTATTATTCTGGTCCTTACACATTGGAGTGCTGCAGAAAGAAAATGTGACCTTGAGATTCTGTGTCTCCTGTTTTGATTGCCTCAGTGCCCAGTAAAAAAAAAACTGTAGATTGACCCAAATCTGCTCAATTTTCTGCTTCATTTTGGGGTCCCATTAAGTGACCGTGCCCCTGCACTGTCCAATACCCTCTTGCACTCTTGGTTAAAAGGGAAGGAAAAGTGTTATTTTCTTAATGGAGTCTTGGACCTTGCCCTGATGTGATGGCTGAGACTGGAACCTCAAGAGCAATCTGGTGATACTCCAGGTCTGTAAAAGACTGTAAAAGACAATCCCATCCAGGAGAGAACTGTGTCACTTACACATTAAAGTGTCACTCCTCATATACCAGTGATTGTCTTAAACCTTTGCCTCTCAGTTCCTTAAAAGACACAAAAAAAACACTATTCAAGAGAAATTATTTCTTTTCTTCCATTCTACCTGCCTGATCCATCAAGATATTCCAGCAAAGACCACTGCAAATGCAGACAAATGGAGCAAACTTGTGACAAAATGGAGATGGATATGGTCCTTCTTGGTTTAGCTTTTTCATTGCATTTCAAAATGTTAAAGCAAGTTTACCAATACAACCCTTCAAATTCAAAACATATCTGATGCAAGATAAAATCATCAGAAAAATCCTTTTAGAATTAGAGAACTATTGGAGCTGAATAAGAATTCAGAAAGCAGAATTCAGATCAGTGTTTCCTAAACAGGTAAAGTGGAGGTGGGGATGCAAAAATCAGTACTTGGAAACCAAGAAATATGGCAAGAAGCAGCAAGCAAGAACAAATCAGCAAGGGCAAGGTGCTAGAAGTCCAGGTTTTATTCTAGTCATTTCAACATGAAGAGGGATTAGGAAGTGTTATTACTTCCCCTCTGTTCATTCACAGAACATGGCTAAAATAGGAGAGAGGATTATTTTTTCGCTCTGAATGAACAGAAGCTATGGAAACTAAGGACAAGTAGGGTATAGCATTCATTTTGGTCCTAATTAAACACTTTCCAATCTCATACTGAGGGCAAAGTTCATCTGGTTTGACAGAAATACTGCCAGACAAAAGAGAAAAGGAAGGAGCCTAAATGGCTGAAATCTCAGCTAATAGAGCAGGAATTTTTATGAGATTCATGTTCTTCATACAACAGCAGAGGTACTCAGTGTTTATTGATTCACTTGACCAAGAATTATGTTACACATATAACACGATGTCAGGGAAAGCAGCACATTATTTCCTGCTATTCATGCATAAGCACTCCAAAACAAAGCCTTAATATAAAATAACTTAAGCACTAAAATAATAAAGAAAATATTTTATAGTTAGGACTAGCCAGTTTGACCACTAGAGAATTTATATAACAAAAACATATAAATCGCAACAAAGAATTACCAAGGTCATAAGAATCAGACAGTGGACTCCAGTGTACACTATATTTTCTAATTATATAAGTTCATGTTAATTCCCTTCTCTTTCTTTCCACAGAGAGGAGAGTGCTCAATTTCTCAATTTCCTCCTGCATTCTTCAGTGCTTATTGCTATAGTAACCAAATGCTTCAAAAACATTAATTAATTTTCAAAATATCTCTGTGGAAAATTAAATCCATCTGGACAAATGTTTTAAGGGGGCCCTTCTTGAGCAGGTGGTTGGACCAGATGATCTCCAGAGGTCTCTTCCAACCTCAGTCATTCTGAGATTTTGTGAAAAATAACATTGTCCTGATTTTATTGAAAGGGAACAGAGGTAGAGGGTGATCAAGACTGCTTTTTTTGCATCTCCCTTTCAAAACACATTTGTATAATATTTTAGGCATATTTGCATTTTTCTCTTCAAAGAAAAGCTCTTTCCATCTTTAGTTTAGTGTTTTTGCAGATGAGATACAGAGTTTTCCTTGAGTATCAAAGAGCTGACAGTCTCAGGACTGAACCAGTGCTTTAGGATCAATCAGTCCCAGATCTTTTCTTTTTCTCTCCTGCTTTCTTGCTATCAGGATGTGCATCCTAATTAGATGATCTCCAAACCTCAAGCTATAATCCTATCAATCTGCTTTCACATTATAGTTTTCCCTAAATTAGCATGCCTACATTTGTGTTTAGTGTAGGGGGGAAAGGCAGACACCTCCACGGCTGTCCTTCCTTCTCCAAAACCTATCACAAAAAAATTCAGCTCAGAGAAGTCAACAAGAATATAAAGCTTCGGCTCAAAACCAGACTGAATCTTGTAAAGTTATAAAAAATACCTCAACAGACAGATTTACAACAAGGAGAGTCAGGAAACAACATTATTGAGTCTGATGCAGACAGAAGGAGTTTAATTCATCAGGCATTTAACTACAGCAGTCTTTTCCCCAGTTAGGTTTAGATAACTAAATTAGGATGGGATTTTGTACCAGCTGAGCATTGAAGGTAAAAACTGGCTTCAGGGTATGAGTTCTTGCCTAAAGCTTGGAGTCTCTACGTGGAATTTTAGGGGCTTTAGGAACTTTATCTTGCCTGACATCACAGCTGAAATAAACCTGGCTGGTATTACACCAAGTAATTCAGGGGCTGTAGTAGATTCTGCCTGGGAAAGGCCTCCAGCCAAGGGTGGGAGTCACAAACCCAGCAGCCCCCGTGCAAAGCAAGCTCCAGGGCTGGGCTGACTTTCTCCAGCCAGGAAAAAACTTTGCAGGTAGCTGTGTCTCAGTGCCACGCAACTGCAGTCTTTTGGCAGGCAGCAAACATCAAATTAGTCCCACTGAGTCCAAATCATAAAACAAACCCTCAGAAACCTCAGAGATTAGCTATCACAAGCTTCTAATTTTGTAATTTATAGCAACAACAATAGCCAAAAAATAATTTTCTTGGGAGCCTGTATCCTACCAGGCACACTAGTGGGTTTTTTTAAAATTATGTTGGTGCCAGACTGAAAATACAAAAGAGGGAGGAAAAGCTGGTTTTTTTCTACTTGTAATCTTATTTTTCTAGAAATTTCCACTAACTTCATGGTGATTATTCAACACTACTCCTTGGTTATAATCGTGTGAGCTTCCAGCAGGTCTGCCAACTTCCTTGGGAGATGAAGGGCAGCTCCACCTCCATTAACACTTCTCTCCACGTGCTGCAGGCTAAGGCAGGCAGGCAATATCTGTTCAAACAACCTGGTAGAACTGAGCAACTGAAGCAGAAACAGCTGATAAGATTCCAAATATTGTCTCAAAGTGCTTGCAATTATTAGCAATAGTGCCAGCAGATTAATTAAATCTGAGGGGGGGTCTGGGAAGCAGGACCAAGTGAAGTAGATACGATTGCAGTAGGTGGAGAGAAATACAGAGTAAAATTCTGTCTTTGGGCTGTTTTACTCCAAACTGTGTGGAACATGTGCTTTTCTCTGGCAGCAGAGCCTCTATGACACCTTTTCCTCCTGCATTGCCACAGGTGAACAAAAACATGAAGAGGAGGAGGAGAAAGAGCTTGCACCTTGCAGGAAAGTTAGCATAAAAGGAGGTAAATACTTGATTCCTTTGCAGAGTGCTACGTGCAGTGTTGGCTGACTTTTCTTTTCCCATGTTCTCATTCCTTTTTCATTGAGGCCACCCCATGTCTGTCTTACACTCCCCAGGGAATCCTGCTCAGTTCACCCTGTTTCCTTTTTCTTGAAGTTAATCCTCTGCCAAAAATGTCATTTTTGTACCTTTAACCTTTGCTCTTTACCACGACCAGCTCTTTTCTATTCACACTCTGCCTGTCTTGCTTATTTAGGTGAAAATTCCTCAGTACAAGTTTTGTGGGTGGCTCTGGATTTGCACAAAATTCAGCACCAGCTGCACTGTTTTTAATGACAATTATAACACAACAAAATACACAAGCCATAAAAGGGGTGTGTATGTCGAGTTTGAAAGTAAGAACAGTCCTAGAAGAAAAGTCTTCAGGCTTGTTCAGTCTTGAAGAGAAATTCAGCATGGAATTTTATACATTAATTAGGACAGAAATAAATATTTGAAGTAGGATCCTCCCCTTTTTTTCTTTTTTCTTTTTTTTTTTTTTCAGGCTGGCCATGATGATATAAAAATATTTATTCTTTTACTGTGCAAAATTAGAGTTAAATCCAGGCTAAGCCTGTTTACTTTCTCGAAATCCTATAGAAATATGTGATACTGCAAAAGCTTGAGGCTCAATAATTCTTTAAAAAGACAAAAAAATAAATTCATCAATTACATGAAAAGTGAGTGTATTTTCCATAGATTAAAAATTTTAATACATCAGGAGAATCAAAAGAATGTGTTTGTACCAACTTGATGTTATATATGTGTTCTATGATTGCATTTTAGAAAACCCTTTGGAGACAGGCTAACTTTATTATTTCTATCTTATAGAGAAATTTATAGAATATACAGAAAAAAGGATCTGTTATCATTCTCAAAATCTGCAGTAGAGTCAAAAAACAACACATTGCTGCTGTTCCAAACACAAGATTGTGCTTCCAGTACAAATTGCTAGACAAGGACCTTTTTCAGAAAGTACTAATTGATTATGCACTACTGTGGATGTTGCTTTTAATGTGCTGCAGATGCTGGGATACTGTACACACCAGATTTCAGGTCTTTCATAGAACAATGACCAGGTGTAGAGAACTTCATAATAATATTGAATATCTTAGCTGTTATGAGATTATTTTTACATGCAGTTTTTCACATAGTGAAGCTGAGGATAAAAATATATTTAATTTTTTTCTCCTTTAATGTGCCATTATAAATTACTTAATTGTGCAAACATATAGTCAGAAATATAATATATATGAATGTGAAAAAGAACTGTGGCATCATAGAATATTAATGTACCCTGCAGCTTTTTTATTACTTAGATCTGAATTGTACCTAGAGAGGCACTGAGATTACTGATGCAGAAAGAAGCATTTTCTCAAGGTGGGTCTATTGTTTTATAGTCCAGCAGAATGCCTGCCACTGTCACCAGGTGCTGGCCATTCCTGCCATCTGCAACAGTTTTGTCCTTATATAAAATCTCTTCACAGCTCTGCTACAAATAACAAAACACTGCTCCCATTTAGGGTTTTGTGTGATGGCCACAGCTGTGTCCAAAGCACAGAACTGCAGGTTATTCAGGTTATTTGCTCTGCTGAGATCTTCCAGGTGTCCTTTTAGCTACTTCATATACTTAAAATTCCCAAATAAATCTCTGTATTACAGCAGTTTAACCACTACAGTATTTGAGAGCAGGCTCACAGTTGTGTGAGCTGGAACTGGGGAGGTTGAGACAATCATCTCCTCCTGTTGCTGTTGTGAGAAGTGAGAGTAGGAGACATCAGAAGATTCATCAACCCATATGTGTCAGATCTGCTGAAGTTTTATAATGGATTGGGCTTGGCAGAGATCCTCCTCTTGGTTTGCACTTGGAGAGGTGAAGTATCAGTTCTGCTGTTTGGCAGAGAACAAGAGCACTCATGGGTGGAGAAAAAAGGAAGGAAATTTCCCAAAGTGGAGGAGACAAGACATATGTGTGTCATTTCTGTATTTTGCCCTGCTTAGCTGCTGCACAGAAAAATGGATGGAGCAAAAGGATTACCAAGAAAACCTTTCTCCTTCAGGCTGGGGACACAGGGGAGTGTCTCTCTTGGACTCTGGAGCTGATCAGATATTCCAGAGACCCCTCTTGCTGCTGGAATGTTGGGTGTAGGACCAGCACAGCAATTAGATATCGAGAGTCATAAGCAGATCAAAGTGCACTCAGGAGGAAAAAGCAAATATTTAAGTCTTTAGACTTAAGAGCTTTAAATAGTGAATAGATAAGTATTAGGGAATACACATATAAATCCTCCACATTTCCTAAGGAGCTTTCCTTGATGCCATGCATAAAATAACTGCCTACTGTACAATATTCTGCATTATCTGCCAGCCACAAACAAGCACAAGATGCTGAAGGAAATGAAACTTCAGTTGCAGACTGATGAAAATTCCTGCTTTCCAATGAATAGTCTAATGGAAAGGTGTCTTCCATAAAGAGCAGTTTAAATAACACAGCCCTTGAATTTTAATCAGGGGCATTCAAGTACCCATATTTTAGCATTGTGAACTAAACCAGGTGAAAATTGAACAGAAGTATAGAACCCACACAGGATTATAAAATAATCCTATTTTCTGAAGTTTGGGATTAAAGAAGAAAGATCTACTTATATCTTCAGCTGCAAAACTATTACTCCATTCAAGTAATCTAAATATAAGTGTGGAATTTTAATTGTTTTAACAGGATGTAAATGCATCTAAATTGAAGATTTGATTATTCACAAAATTACTGTGTCATTCTTCTGCAAATAAAATGAGACAAAATATATTTTGTGGTTTGAAAGTTTAGGCAATACTGATGAGATGTGAATCTCATTCAATAGTCAAGTGAGTTCCAGTCAATTTTCTCACAGAACCTGCATGTACGAATTTTAACTGGCAAATTAGATAGATGTCATCTGTTGGCTCTTTTGGGAAATAAGAAATCCCTCTACAAGATCATCAAATTAGTTTTCACCAATTGTATGAAATGATATTAAGTAATACCAGGCTATGTTTTATTTATTTGAAAGTCTGCATCGGGAACTGATGAGTCAAATCCAACAAAACAATCCCAAGGGTAATTTTGATGAAAACATCTGTTCCAAACCACGGAGTGAATGTGACACTTCTGCACGACTCGGGCATGGGCACCACTCACACACAACCTCTGCCACGGACTGAGGGGCTGAGCTGGGTTTGTATTCCAGCTGAACCACAGGAAACAGATCCAGAGCTAAAACCAGGTGGAATTCCCAGCTCCTGAGTGGGAAGCACCAGATTGAGTGGCCATTTGAAACCATCTGATGAGGGAGGTCTCCACCCCCCAGTAGGAAATAACGAGGGGAAAGAAATTAAAATGGAGAAAGAAATAATGGCTTTCTCATCATGGTCCTTTCAGATCACTCCTGAAGTTTTTACTGCCATTGTCTGCATGATCTTGCCAGTGAGTTTTTGCACCATAGAGAACCTCTTGGGAGACTCCTGAATACTTCACTACAAATTGCTCAAAACCTGGCGTTTTTTCTACCTCAGCCAGAATCCTTGACCATCTGAACAGAACAAAAGTTATCCAGTCTCACATGCAAACCTAATACATTTTACCAAATTCCAGGATTGCAAGATACACGAACACATTTGCTAAATCAAAGTGTATCTATTCCAGAAATAGTTATATGACATTAGGAGTTATTTCTGTGTACAGATGGAGTGAAATTGGAGTTCTGAGAACTGCAGTAATGAGTTATAAATGAGAAGGAAACTCTACAAATAAAGACACTGAATCTGGACTAGGTAAATAAAATGTTTTCTAGTGGTGTGACTAAACCACAAGGGAACTGAAGAGGATTGATTTGTTTTGTGGTCATGTAACTAAAATTAATTTTGTTTTCCCACTTTCCATATGTTAAACATCCACTTAAAATTAACTGTTAATTATTAATATGAATTTATTTTCACTTTTATGCCAATTGGGGGTTTTTACAGTCTTTTATAAACTTATTTAAAATTACTCAGTTTCAGTCTGGACTCAAATTTTTTAGTTTTAGCCTATCTGGAATACTCATTAAGGCAAACCAAACAAAATCAATTTACCAACAAAAAATCCTCACCTAATCATATTCCTGATAAATTCTTGTGGATTTTCTAAAGCAGATATAATAGAATCATAAAATTCTTTTGGTTGGAAGTGACCTTAAAGGTCATCTGGTTCCATCCCCTGACATGGGCAGGGACACCAGCCACTAGACCAAGGTGCTGATGCCTCCACCCCAGCTGGCCTTGAGCATTTCCAGGGATGGGGTAAATGTGGTGCTGTGCAGGCAGTGGGAGAGGCAGGTACCTCCAAAGGACAAGTCACAGCACAAATTGCAGCTGGCACAGGTAGTCCAGACCTTCTAAATCAGAGCAGCTTATGGGGAACATGGACAGCAGAAGGAGGAATCCCTCTCACATGCTGTATTTCAAAATTGGCTCTGCACTGATCCAAGAGCACACATTCAGGCGATTGTTTTTCAGGGTTTAATTCACATCTCTCTGTACCCTCAGCAGCAGTGCTGCTGGTCATTTCAGCATCTGGCAGCACTCACAGCCTCGTGCAGCTCCAAAGAACAGCCATGCCTTTAGCACCACCCATAAAAACCATGATGGGTTTGCAGGTGGGGAATGTCCGTCTGCAATCCCTGCTTCCACAAATGCAGGGAACTGTCCACAGGACTGGGCTCAAAGGGACAGAGAGGAGGGGAAGGTGAGAGAGGGGGCAGGAAGGGGAGGGAGAACCCACTGGTGTCACGAGAGAAACACCCAGTGGGCTGTGTTCATCTTCAAAGGCTTCACTTCACTTGTTCTACTTCTACTTTACGCCATTCCCACACAGAAAAATGATATTCACTGTGAACATAATGAATGCATGTCAAGAGCTAAGTATAAGTAAACATATAAGGGTTTGGGTTTTTTCCCTAAAGATACAGCAAAAATCACACAAACAGTGCAATAACTGAGAAAACAACAGCTATAAGGGGAAATTCTAAAATACAGTTAATCCAAATGTTGCTTTTTTATGCAAAAATATGGGGTGTACAGTACACAAAGAGAGTTCGTCAAATAACTTCAATGCTTTTCTGCCAGAATATTCTAAAGGGGAGTGACAAAAAAACACCTTTAGAATACTATTCATCTGATACAATAGAAAATATGTAGCAGCAAATACAATCTTCCTGGGGCCAAATTATATTACTGTAGCCTAAATTCTTCCAGGAGATTTAGCTGCTGAAGCTACAATAGTTTGTTTTAAAATATCTAATCTGTGTGTATAGTTATTAATTATTTTGTAGGAAATTAAATATATATGCTGTGTCTTTTGTTCCATAGCCTGTGATATATAATCCATCTATACATGGTTAAATAAATTACAAAATTCCAACTTCAATGAAAATATATAGATATAGATATACATATACATATAAATATGTACACAAAATATCTTGTATAGATAGACAGAATACTGGTAGCCAAATAGAGACTTAGTTCAGAGACAGATTTGATATTTTAGTCTTATCCTCCTGCATAAAGCCTAGGAAGATAAATTTGATGCCATCTTCAGCTGGATTTAGAAAGACTAAAAGAATTGTTCTGGCATAACCCTTAAAGCTTAACTGTGTGTAACAACTTCATATTCTTCACTTTGGCAAAAGTTACTTCTGCTTGCATGGGTTTAGTGACACAGCAAAATGTCACTGATTCTTCTGCTTGTACAAAGATCCAACATTTCAGAGAGAAAATGTGGCTGTGCTTGGGTCAGAACGAATTTTGCAGTATTTAAGCTTTATTCCTTGCATTCACAAGTTAGGGCTGAAGACAAATGGCTGAGGCTTCTGACTAAGCCCTGGCTCGAGGGAAAGAAGAAAAAAGCAGTGATACAATTTGCAAATACTTCAGAACATTATACTTTAGGCAGAGAAAGGAGTGGGTCCATTGGTAAAAAGATTCATTTTAGTAAACAGGCTTAAGGTCATTGAAGCTCACTGAAAAATTTCTAATAATTTATATATATACACATGATATATATGTATAGATTTATTTTATATAACTTTTGGGTTCAATAGTATGATCTTAAAAAATTCCTGACTATGTTCGACCCCACAGGTGTGAAAAGATATTTGATATGATATGAAAAGATATGAGAAATGTGATGACATTTCTCAAACAATTTCGGTAAGAAAAAAAACTGTGCACATCAGAAAGGCCAAAACATTTTTGTTTGACATACTCAGAGCAAACTTCCTCAGTTTTTCATGGTGAAATGATATCCCTTTCCACTACACCCACAATCAGCATGAATCAGTTTAAAAGAGGCTACACACAACCGGATTTTTGGAGGGGGTCAACTGAAACCAAACTGAAACAGTCTGGGTTTTTTGCACATCTCCACGTATGAGCTGCATATTCAGCTGACACTGAGCAGCAGGTTCAGCAGGAGAAAGTTAAATTGGAGAAGGAAAGAATGACTTTCTCATCATGGTCCTTCCAGATCATTCCTGAAGTACACAGAAGCTTTCACTGCCGTTGTCTATACAGTACTTGCCTGCTTTGTCATTAAATGGGTGAATCAATCATCACAGATCCTGAATTCACTGAAAAAAATATTGGTTAGTGGAGCTGTGCCAGCTCAGGAAAAAATGGACCATTGACTTCTCCCTCTCAGTGACAAAGGGAAATGTTCTTTCAGTAAAAGGCAGAATTGATGGCCTTTTCTTGTTGATTATAAAAGTCAAAAGGCTGAAGGAAAAATACAGCAACTGGACAAAGAAAAACCTCTCTTTGCTGAAGAGGCCATGAACTGCCAGTGGCACCAAATGTTTTTCTTTAGTTTGCATCGACACCCTCAGTGAGGTTCACTGACCACCCCTCTGGCCTTATTCACCCCATAATCGTACAAATAGAATAATGGTGCTGACTCACCTCTTGCTACAAATACAATTCTAAGTCTGAGAGCCTCATTCTGATCCTTCAGATCAATAAAACATCCTCAGCTCATTTCCATACCCCAGTGCAGAGGTGCAGAAGCAGGAGGTGCATTTCCCAGTCTGACAAGCTGGCATTTACTGCTGTGGTGGATATATAGAGTCACAGAGTAGTTTTGGTTGGAAGGGACCTAAAAGCCCACTCTGTTCCAACCCCCTGCCATGGGCAGGGACACCTCCCACTATCCCAGGGTGCTCCAAGCCCTGTCCAGCCTGGCCTTGGACACTTCCAGGGATACAGGAGCAGCCACAGCTTCTCTGGGCACCCTGTGCCAGGGCCGCCCCACCCTCACAGGGAGCAATAATTTCATTACCTCCAATCCAAATCTACTCTCCTTCAGCTTAAAGCCCTTGCTTCTTGTTTGTCCTCTCACACACCTATGAACTGTACATTGTCCTCCTCGTGCACTGAGACCATTTAATTGGGCCTCCTTGCTCCACACTGAAGCACATCCTCACAGAGCAGCAGTACACCCATGCTGATAGACCATCTAAGACTGTGTATTTTTAAAAACATGTTGTGGAGCTATTATCAGTTGTTTCCTTTCACATTCCTCTGCTTGATCTCTCTCCAGTGCTAGCCCTGTGTGGAAAGCTCTGCTCCGTCCCAGCCAGGCTTCCTGGGAGCACAGAAACCAATCTTCTTAGGCAAATCAGTTCATGTGAAACTCTAAGCATGTGCTAATTTGAGCTGATTTATTGATGCCAGCATCTCTCCCAGTGTGACAGCAGCCTCCCTGCTTTAAAGGATTCATCATCTGCCAATGGGGGTGAACCACTCTGCATCCTGACATCCCTTCCCTTTTCCAGGTCAATTCTTCTGTGCCAATTCTTGGGCTCCCTCATCTCAAGGACCACAGCTGTGTCTAGCCTGGAGCAGGCTCTCTTGGGGGGCTTGGAAAGCCTGTTTGCACTCATCTCCCACTCCCCCAGCACCCACACAGGGTCAGGCACAACTGAGCTCGTTGTGTCTGAACAATTCTTCTGTTCATTTTTCTCCCCTCGGGAGTTCACAGCTTGAGTAAGAGCTTATCTTTCATCTGGATGAAAAGAATTCCATCTGAGTTTAGCAGCTTTTCTTACATCCAGCTTGTACTAGGGGGTTTGATCCAAAAACCTATGGCAGCTTTGCCAGTTTTTTCAAAGTGATTTGGATTGGGCTTTTAGCAACAGGATTCTCTTCTGATGAACATAATTGTCCCACAGAGGCTGATAAGGCACACACAGCCAAATCATCCCAGGCTGTCCCTGCCACTCACAAGTTAAGCTAGGTGGCCCTGTGAGCACATCTAAGAGAATGACAAGTGTAATGCATCGTTTTTTCCAAGTGCTGTGATACTGCAACCTACAGAAGGGTTATTTGATTCACCCTGGGTAAAAAAACCTCATTGGTTCAGTGTGTTCTGATTCAGTGTGTTCTGACCCGGTAATTTCTTTCAGTAATCTCGTGATTCCATGAGACTGCAGGAACCCCTAAGTAGAAACCAAGGATTCATTCAGCTCATGCCATTCAGCCTTGTTCTAAAACCCATCAGTATTTATGAGTATTATCCTAAAGTGTCTCTGAAAGTTACTCCACACTGAACAGGTAAGTCTTGACTCAAAGACAATTTCTAAAGAGGGACTTACACATTCAAATGCTTTTCCTTACACCAAAGTACTTCAGGAAGATCAGCTGGCTGCTGGTTCTCTTGGCATATGTAGCCAAAGAGAGAAAAGCACATAAAACTTCCTATTCACAAACAGGATGTCTTCCAGTCTTAATATGTGGATGTTTCAGCCCACAGCTCTGCATCATGAAATAATCACACAATGGTTTGGGTTGAAAGGGACCTAAAAGCCCACTCTGTTCCAATCCCCTGCCATGGGCAGGGACACCTTCCACTAGCCCAGTTTGCTTCAGACCCCATCCAACCTGGCCTTGGGCACTGCCAGTGATCCAGGGACAGCCACAGCTTCTCTGGACAATGTGTGCCAGGGACTCCCCACCCTCACAGTAAAGATTTCTTCCCAATCTACCCTCTCTCAGTTTAAGTTGAAACCTCATATCAATTACTTCTGTACATAGTCAATTTATTAAAGATTATGGTACCCATTAGAATAAAAGGAACCATAGAAACAACTCATTTTTAAAGATTTTTTTTCTTTCAAATTAATTCTACTTATTTCCTAAAAAAAAAAAACTAAAACCAATGCAGCCACTGGACATAGTTGATTTAGATTATAAATGTTCAGTCCTTTCAAGGGACATGTATTGTCTTTGGTTTATGCTCTACTGAATTTCCTTCATATGTGAAAACTACTTTGAAGAGACCCTGGCACTAGAGAACACTAGGAAATGTGCATGGTGGGAAAGTCTGATATATCACCCAGACATTACTGGGGGAAGGTATTAGTAAGCAATGACACAAATTCCTTCAACAGGTTGAAAAGAGGAATACAAATCAAAGAGGAACCATGGCTTCCTCTAAGAGGAGGAAAGCTGAGTGTGCTGAGGACATGTGGAAATCAATCCTGTCATGTCCCACTCCACAGAGCTCTCTATCAAACCATACCCCCATTGCCTAGCACCATAAGACTCCTGTTATTATTGAATCAAAGGCATTCTGACCAGATTTTTGTGGGTGTCTGTCCAAAGGGGCACAGCTGAAGAGATTTCTCAGCAGTATCTGCATCTTGCTGTAGACAGAAGGAGCAATATTAAAGCACCTGATAAATATAGGTATGTACTTGCTTTTTTTCATCTTTCTAGATCCCTGTTTCTATCTGCAGGCACACAAACCTGTTGACAGTTCAGCTCCTTTGAAATTACAAATATATCTATGTCTACAACATAATAGACAATATCTCTGTGTGCTGTAGCTACAAAGATACAGACACAGACCTAAATTCCATTCATCCTGAAGTTTAGGTCAGCCAGAGCAACCAGAGCATAAATTACATGGCACAAACTCTGCTGCCCTGCTTATCTGGGAAGCAGAACTTACAATTTCTGGCCCAAAGAAGAAAACAAAACAAGATAAAAAAATATTTAAAAGATAAAAAAATAAAACCACAGCAAAAAAAAAAATCCCAAAGCAAAGCAAACCAAACTTCAAATTGTCTTAAAAGTAGAAGGAAACATTGGCAATTTACAATTACATAATATAATTGAATTTTAAATACAATTAAATTGCAAGCAATGCTGAAGACAAAGTGCTTTGGCACAAGTCGTTCAAGAGCCACAGCCTCACAAATCAGAACCAGGGATCTTCTAGCAAGTAACAACACTTTCAAATTTTCCAGGCCATCCTTTTTCCAAAACAAACAGCTATGAAATTCCTACTTCCACCTCTTCAGATACTGCTGGGGATCTATGTCAGCAGTAGAAGATTGTTTTTGTATTTTCTTTTACAGAGGATGAACCATATAAAAGTCACTTTAAAAAAAAAAACAACAACAAAACACATGAAACGTTGATCCCATCTTGTCAATATATCAGCTGATAGAGCTCATCCAACCTGAGAGAGCATGTAAGAGCTAAGCCATGCCAAGGGGTAGCTGGCACAGTTTTCTACCCTCCAGAGCAAGGATTAAGCAAGGACCAAGTTTTTGAAATCCTCAAGTTTCCAATTTGGCAGCAGCTCTGTTTGCTGGGCAGAAACACTTTGCCTGGCCCCTCAGAAACATTTAAAACCACTTTCATCAACTGTCCCCATGGTTTGATTAGTGGTATTTAAAGGTGTTTTGTACTTTTACAAACTTAAAGAATATGTACCTTATTGTCAAATTGAGGTGAAAATTATACAAACCAACCAGTTTTATCGCACATTCCCAACACTGTGACCTTACAGTATGAAGACTAAAGACTTCTGTGTGTGCTAGGCTGGTAAATAATAGCTCTGGAAACCAAAAAACTTCAGTCCTAGGAAAGCTCAGGTCTGACCTTAAAAAAGAAAACCCTCACATATACTTGAATTTACATTCAGAGGATGAGACATTGCCCGCTTCACCAAATACAGCAAGTTTTGCACTAAAATGTCAACCCCCTTTAAAGTCATGGCAGAGAAGGAAGAGTTAAGTGCAGCTCAATAAATATTATTACCCCCAGCAGGAGGAAAGTAGAACCAAACATCACCTTGCCCAACACCAGCTCCTGATGCCAGAGTGGCTCAATTTCAGTCAGAGCTGCTGGTGACACAAAGGTATGAGGAGATGAATGGGTTGGCTGAGTTAACGGGTTGGCTTGTTAGTCAGCATGAATGCCTCATAAAAGATCTCATCCCCACTAAAGGCAGGAACTTTGTTATTATGAGTTACAGAGAGCGCATGAGTTCCCTTTCATTTTTATATAATACTCAGTTAATTCAAAAGGATTCGGTCAATACACACACAGTTCAGCTTTTGATGTGCTGTTGAACATTATCTTCTGCTGTTGCTCATTTCTCCTTTTGTTGTGAGAAGAATAAATCCTGTATATCTGCCCAACCCTGCTCATCTTTCTAGTCTTCTCTTTTTCTGTTTTTCTTTTCTTTTTAATTCTATCACATGTATTCTTAGTGAATATAAAAGAAAAAAAATTAAAATCTTACTCCTTCCCCCAAAGCTTTCATTTGGTCTCATGTTTTTGTTTCCTTTCTCATGACTTTGTTTTCTTTCTTGCATTAATATGTTTGTCTGTGAAGACAGTGGCTCATCAAAATCACTTGCAGTAACTTCAATTTCACACTGATCATGCAGATCTGAAACCTCTTCAAGCAGAGATTTTCATGATAAGAGAAAATTTGGTCTCCTGTTGGGGTTGTTGATATTTCAGCTCTGGCTCTTGCTAGCTCTTGGAATAGATGTGGCATGGGAGCTTACCTACGAAATTGAATTCATTGCAACAACGATTCAGGATTAAACAAGATAATTATATTTCCTTCCAAGTAGCATCTGTGCTGAGGTTTTTTTTTTCCCTTCTTATAATTTTTATTTTTTCCCCCTCTCTTCACCTGTACTTTGAAACCTGGCCATTTTGAACAGTATAATATCAGTTACTGGTTTTGTCCCACTTTTCCACTGCTTCTTTTGCCCCTTTCCTGATGATGTTTCTCTGTTATTAATCTTCTTGCAGTTGCTCCTGGAGTCTTCAGTCAAGACCATGGGAGTGGTGATGGCAGGCAGTGCACAGGTTGTGAACAGCATCCCCACAGCTCTCCAATACAAAAACAGAGGCACAGAAAATGGAGCAGAAAGACAAAAAAGCATTTCTGCAGATCTGTGAATGTGTCTCAGCTCTTCTGAATTTCTGGTCACTCTCTCTTCATGTATTATTGTCTCAACACTGATTTGAAAATGTCTTCTGCAAACTGTGAGATCACTGACAGAGATGACACCTGGTTTTTTGTACATTTGGAGCCCTCATTGGAATAAAACTCACTAGTTATACACAGAAAACAATAACTAAAGTGACTAAATGTTGTCATAAGAAAATACTCCTTTCAACTAACTCTGTAAAACTACCCCAAGCCAATTCAATATATTGATTGTGAAGTCATTCTTCACAGATTTTCTTCATCATGGAAGAATATTAAATGCTTTTGGTGTTATGCACATAAATTCAATGTTTATTCAGATTTTTCAGAAACACTTTTGGTTAGCCTAAAACACTTGGGACATGTGTTCAAAAAGGCACATGTTGCATACTGTGGTAACAAAAGGTCTGAAAAAGACTGTGATGCTTAGGTCACCAGAAAGATGATTTTTTTTTTGAGCAATTTCAATTATGTTATTTTTCAAAAAAGAAGAGGATTCTGGATACCACACACAACTATCAATTTCTCTTCTGAATAATGGGTCTAGCCTGTAAGTCAGGTGCAATTTCCATGGCCTGTCCTACGCAGAAGACAAATCTTGATGACTTCCAGTGGTCCCTCCCAGGCTGTGTGACTCAGAGACTTGGATGCTGAATTTATTCTTCAGCTCCTGCTCTTACTCAGACAAAAAATTATCTCCATTTTTTCTAGCTCAGAACTTAATGCACTCTGCCAGGATGCAGAACAAATGCCTGATGTTCCCTGAGAGGATTCAAAACCTTTCTCCAGGAGAATGCACTGCACCAGATTATAAATATTCTGGAGTGAAAAGTGGAAAGGATATCCTTGACCTCTTCCTTTTGGGTTTGTTTCATCTCATATAATGGAATTAAAGATTAGGCTGGAGGGAGAGAGAGAGCTTAAATCTCTAACAAAGTTGGTTCATGACTTCATCTGGGAAAATTCTGATTTGTGCTTTTTGCTTCAGGGAACATTACTGTATTTTATACAGTATGGAGGTAAGAATAAAGAGGACAAGAAAAAAAATGTATTCTAATTTAAATCTTCAGACTTTCCCTCACACCTCTGTTGTATATTGTATTTTTTTTTTTTTGTGAAATATGGCTAAATTCAGCCCCAAACATACTATAAAGCAGAACTTAATCCTTCCTGATATCCCTAATTTAGAATGTCTACTAATAATCTGTTACAGCATATTTTTTAATATGTGCTCTTTTTCTTCTTCATATTACCAAAATTATTTTCCAGCAACAAAATCCTTAACCAACAACCAATTTTCAAAAAGCATCTCAGTGTTATCTGATCTCCCATTGAAAGACTCTTATTGTAGTTAACAATGAGGTGAGCAGCAATATATTTTTTTACACTTATTTCTTACATAAAACATGAAATATTGACATTTCTAATCTTAAAAGATTAAAGAAAAAATAGATAAAATGAGGAAGAAGATATATCAACTTGGGCTGCAGACTGAGAGAGATTTGTCCTATAAAAAACACCAGAAAACACACAGGGAGCCATACGTTGTTTCCAAGGGGTAAAGTAAGCAGCTCTTTAAATGCTGGCATAAAGCTCTCTTCTTTTTAATTTTCACACTCCTCTCATCTTTTAGAAAATATTGCACTAGGAAATGCTGGACTTACTTAAAAAAAACATTGCAGTAGTGCTAATCCTGGCCTCCTTAGCTGCGGAAAGGCTTGAAAAAGCAAAACTCTTCTCACAAGATGGAACATGCTTTACTCATCTATTTGCTCATCAAGCTTAATTTATCCTTCAGTGTAAGGGTTGATACAAAGTTCAAAACAACACTGACAGGCAGGAAAAATCACAATAAATATTTAAAAAAAAACAAAACTCTCCTGCTTCTTATTTAAGATAAAACATTTTGACGCTTTTGTCATGATAATTTAACTCCTTATTAAATGTTAGCTGCTCACTTGCCTTTGCATTCCCTAATATTCTCTCTGCTGAAGCATGCAGATTAGGATTCACATCTCCTAACTTTATACACCTTCACACCTGACCAAGACACCTCAGGGTCCTTTATTTTTATTTTTTTTTGTCAAAGGCAAAAATAACTATTTTAGAAGGTGATCTTCTTGCCCAAAGGTAGTTGTCTGCTTTAGGATGCAACTAGCAGGATCCTACAGTCACTTGCTTCTTTTATTTTACTAAAAAGAGCCTTCAGTGACTCACTGTAATAATTTAAATGTCTGCACTGTAGAGTCTGACTGTTTGGTCAGGCAACCCTCATTGCTGTCATCAGACTTGGACAATGCTCAGGTCATTCAGCAGAAGTTTGGAGAAAATCTGAATCTATCAATAGCTTCCTTTTCCCAAAATACCGCAGAGTTTATTTCTGAGGAGGACAAAATCTCATCAGAGCCAATCCCAGCGATGCCAGCAATTGTTCACCTCCCCCAGGAACACGAGACAACAGCAGCCACCAGCTTCCCACAGTGCCCAGGAATAGCCAGAACTTTCCACAAGAGGAGAAACCAGCCCCCGAGCACAGCACAGGGAGGGTATTCTCTCCAGAGACTCTTGTTTTTCCCAGTGTTATTTATTGCTCCTCATTTTCCATCAGCTTAGTTGGAGGATGTAGTTCCCTCAAATTGCTTTTCACAGACCTATAATCCATTTCCACTTCTTTCCACAAAAGCAAACCCTCAGGTGGCACCTGGGGACACGGTTTTGTGGTGGACTTGGCAGTGCCAGGTTAATGGTTGGACTTAATGACTACACAGGGCTTTTCCAGCTTAAATGAGTCTATGATTGAATGTGACTCATATTTAAAAGCCTGGCTGTAAGAATATGGGGGTTTATTTCCATTTTTTATTCCCTGTGTACTCCTTGTATCCAACAAGAAGCTGAGCAGAACAGTCTGTTGTCCTCAAGGCTTAATCCTGTTCCATTGCTACTGACAAGTGTAAGATTTTCATTATTATGCAGAACACAAACCAACCAGAAGAGTTCTTTCTGTGGTCAAAAGCAGGAGCTACAAATTGGAGAGAAATGCAAAGCATGATTCTTTAATGGAAACTTCAAGCTGTAGTAGCAGGTCACAAAACTTCTTCCAGCATAACTAGAATTTTATTGTCACACAAAATTGCCCAAACAATTATGACACCATCAAGACAAGTGCTCTTGTAAGAGTAGGACTGAAAATTTAGTGTTTTTTACTTTTTCACTCATGTCAGTCATTGATTTTTTTACACCCTCTTATCAGCTTCTCTCCAGTGACCTATTTATTAGATAAACAAGACTCTTCTGCTTTAACTCTTTTTTTCTTTTAATTGCCTGTGATTATTAGAGAAGCACTTGTTTTCAGTCATAGTTCGAGCAGTTTCTCAGCTAAACACTCTGGTTAATCCTTTTTATATTACAATAATTTTACACACATCAGAAATGTCAATAAAACAGAAACAGGTTCTGTCTATTTTATCACATGCTGCATCCACACACTGAAAAAGGTGTTTTCCCCTGTAAGGGCTGGAAACTGGTACGTTGCTGACATTTAAAGAGGAGGTTGTGTGGTTTAGGAGGGATGTGCTTTCAAATTGGAAATGTTGGTAACTGAGACCTCTGAAGATATGAAAGGAGTTTATGTGCTCACAGATTGTCAGTTGCCATTAGAAAAATATTTTATTATATCTAAAAGTATCTAAATTCAGCAGATAATCCCTTCAGGATCTCATCTAAAAGACCTATTCTATCTTTGAGCCAGCAAAGCTATTATAGGATTTTTCAACCCAAACTAAAGTCCTATCTTACGTGATTAAAACATCTTGTTAGGCACAATTCCTATAAATTAAACATCAAATAGTTTGCATGGTCAGATGATTTGCAAAAGTCAGAGGCAGGAGCTGTGAGATGTAGAAGAGCTTTTGGAAGAGTGTGATAGGCTAAGGGGCATCAGGAGTCTTTGGAGCTGTTGGAGTGAAGGGAGACATTGCTGGGAGGGACAGATTTGACCTCTGCTTTTCACATCACCCCACGTGTGTCACTGCAGCAGTGCTGGATCAGGGGTTTTACCCTGCTCATCCTCACAAAAACTCCACCTGCGTGAACTGCACCTCAGGGAGGTCCTTCAGGCCCTGAGCAGTCCCTGACACCACTGTTGAGTTATGACCAAAGTGTGGAAGCCTTGGCCAAATCTTCCTAAATTCTCCTCAAAATCCCAGTCATAAATACCCCCAGTTTAAACTGTCACAGCCCAAGAAATATAAAAATAACAAAAAAACAACAACAGCAACAACAGTAATAATATACACAGTGCATATTTCACCTGAGGACACGCTGATGTCTCCCAGTCACCCTCTTTCAGTGTCTCTGGACTGAGACATTTTACTCCCTTGGTCACAAGTAAATTAAGAATCAGCACTGTGCACAGGATATTAAAAGCAGCTCTGCTGAGAAGTGATTCCTCTGTGAAATTTCCCTGTTTCCACAATTGCAACCCAAACACTGATACCACTGGTATACAGCACTACCATGGCCTGGCTAGATAAAATTAAGATTAAATGGAAACCAGTGACTTGAAGCTAATGGGATTTGGAATCACTGTTTAACTGGCAGAGGCCCTCAGCAGTCTGAATCTTCAACTGGAGGACTGATATTGATTCCTTAAAATGAATACCAGTAATAAAAAAATAAAATATTAAAAAAAAAGTGTACAAGCAACGAGACAGGATAGGAAGCGGGGGTGGAGCAGATGGGGGATATGGTGGAGAGAGACCATCTTGAGCAAGAACAGGCAGTTCTGAGGAAGGGGAATGCTAAATTATACATCTTCAGCAAGTCTGTGATGTCTGATAGATGTTTCCTGGGAGTTATGCAACTCAGTAATTGCTGTTATTTTTTTCGTACCACGCTGATTTTTATTAAACCATTCAGCAAATGCTAATTTCAGAGTCGCCTGCCCAATTAGTCACGACACTTCACGGGTACCTCTGCTAGTGAGCAGATCCTTCAGCCTTTGCTCATCCTGAGCAATGTTTTTACCCCCTAAATTACGGCCTTGTGCTTCCCAGGGCAAAGCTGGATCTGCCTTTGATAGTTCGCCACACACAAAGCAATTTGCTTAGTCTTGTGGTCAATTTCAGAAAAGATGGCTCTTTTACGTGGTAATCTTCATAGAAAATAGGCAAATTATCTGCCAGTCTAAATTTTGACAGATGAAACAAACATCTTTGTTTATAACACTTATAAGAATAATGTTTTCAGGGAAAGGGAAATAAGAAATTAATACTTTTCTACTTTAACTAATTTAGATGTAGCTGTTACCAATACGCAGAATTCCTTCTGAACGCTGAAAAAAAAACCCTTGCTAATTCTAACTGCCAAAAAAACCCAAATCCCAAACCCTCTTTTTGTCAGATTCTTGAAAGCAAACTTTTTTTTAGAAAAGGAACTGTTCAATAGAACATTTTCAAACAGCACTATTAAGTCTGGAAGTACCATGCAATTCAATCTTTTTTTGTGGGTAGGTATTGCACACAAGAATGATGACTTAATTGGCAGAGAGAGAATTTCTAAGCTATTGTAAGTTTTAATAATTCCTATTTTATTGAATTGAGCAGTGAATATTAATTTCTTTATTCTACTTTTATGATGCATGATATTGTAGAAATGGCATTTTATGATATTTCAATTTCTACTGTCTGTACTGTTTGTAATGTACCTGACCTCAATTTATGTATCTGTAAAACAAAGGGATTGGTTTTGCTATTTTCCTCCTTTTTTAAAAAAATAGTATTCCACTGATGAGAAGTGTTATATAGGAATCACTGCTCTCACCCTTAGGGAATTTTCTGTGCATTTGCATTTTAATTACAAAAATATCATCATGATTATTTGCAATTATTCCAGGACAGGATTATTTTCACAAGCGTGTTGAATACACGAAATGTCGGGGATTTGAAGTACATCTTCCTCCACAAAAATCCCTCAATGTAAGTTCCAGCAGCTGATTGCAGGATAAAGTTTTTGCCTCCATTGCTACCCGACAGTCTTGTCCTTCACATCACAAGAATGGGAAATGTCCCTGCCCATGGCAGGGGGTGGGACCTGGATGATCTTTAAGGTCCCTTCCAGCCCAAACCATTCCATGATTCTGTGAAGAATGGCCTGAGACAGAAACTTGTGTTTCTAAGGGACACAAAGCCAGGTGCTCAGCTTTATGTGGAGGTTGTTAATGCATAAAGTTTGTGTCTGCACTGATGTTTTGCTCTGGGATTTCATGGAAGCCTGCACACTAAAATAGACAAAGACTTGGAGTTCAGACTGTCTCTCCTTCCAGTGTTCAAAATGTTGAAAATGTGTTTTCTTGAGTAAAATGCTTTGTTCAATTTTTTTTTTCTTTCTTTCCAGTTGAAAGGAGAAATTCTGAATAACATTCAAATCATTTTAGTAAGAAAACGTAATTTATTTTCCCAGGGTAACACAATGTTCTAAAGCAAGCTTTCACCATAACATTCCATCAGAAAAGTTTTGCAATTTTACAGTTATCTGATTTCTTGGGGTTCAGATCAGACAGAAAGCTAATTGCTTGTGTTTCACACACCTCACCTACACTGCAGGAGGGACAATGCTCACTTAATCAGCTGCCATTTGACACTCATCTTTCAGTTTACTGGCCTGTCCTGTATTTACTCTACTCCAGTCAACTCCAGCTTCAAAAATATAATTATGAATTTCTTCCTGAAATTCTAGTGTGCTCATCACTTCAGAAACCAACTACTTCTTAAATATTAATTAAATTATCCTTTCTGGGATGCAAAATGTGCCCATTCTACCAATGGGCAGCTGAAACACAAAGATATTAAAATCAAGCAAATAAAAATAATAAGGATTGTCCAGCCTGAGACACCTGGAATATTTTTTCAGGGTACATATCCCTATATCATGGTTTATTTTTTGTTTTTTAAGCACTGACTCAGTGACTTTGCTGCAGGAGCTCAGACTCCTGCCAGTCACCATCTGGGATGTGAAGGTGAGAGACCTGGAAGCACGGGATGCTCAATTAATGACCATTTGTGTAAAGTTGGTTTAAGGGACTTGCCGGGCATCACGTAATTGAAGGCAGAGGTTGAAATCTCATTTACTCCCTGCCTCAGCATGAGGATGTGTCCCCTTCCTGCTGTCCCTGGGCTTGCTCAGCCCAGCTGCTGACAGAAAGAGAGGATGAAGTCTGACAGACAACCTCCTGTGAATGCAGACATGATATATTCCCAGAATTCCATCCTACTTGTGGATTAAGAGAGAATATTGCCGACAAAAATGTCTGTGCTTAGTAATTAAAAATTGTCCCATCATTTAGACCAAACTGGGAACAGAAATTTAGCCGTGCAGGTAGCAGACAGTGAGATAAATTCACCATGAGTTTTGCCTAATTTTGCCATGTTTAGGTTGTCAGTAATGCTCTGTCTGCTTGCATCTCTCCTTGGCAGTCACTCATCATACTCCATTTCCCTCAGAAATATTGCTCAGCTGACAGGCTCTGGTATCCTTCCGTTGTCCTATTTACTTTCTTTGAACAATATTTAATTTGAGGAGTTGGCAGAGTGTGGACACCTGTGAGCAAATCATCCTAAACTGCCTTCATCACCAACCAGTGAGAAAGAGGCATTTCCCAGGGCTGGGTTAATCTCACATATTTCATGATTATGTGTGAGGACGTAATGAACTGCTGGGAGCTCAGCTGCACCCAGCAGTGTCATCTTTGACTGCAAGATTTACGTGTCCCCATTAGCCCAGATGAATGTGGGTGATTTCCAATCCTGGAAAAAATAAATCTGAAAACATAGCAATCCCGTGTGCCCTGCATCCACATCCTTCAAATGGAGAGAGTGTTGGTATTTAGATAAAACAACATTTAGATAAACCAAGTAACTACAGGCACATCAGCCTGACACTGCTTCTGAAGAAAATAATGGTTGACACAAGATATAGCAGATAAAGACCTAAAACAAGATGCTATAAATCACATTTTCTTTTGAAAGTGATCCTATAAAGCTAATTTAATACCTCCTTTCACGAGATTGCACATTATTAAATTGTATGGTGCCAGCTTTGCATACTGAGATTGCTACAAGGCATTTTTTACGCCATCACACGCTCTTTGGGCTAAAAAGGATCAGAATAATCTCTGACACATAGTAAGAGTATAAAACAAGCAATAGAACAAGAGGAAACAACATCAGGTTCTGCAGAGGAGTTTCAGGTTGGATATTTGGGAAAACTTCTTCACAAAAAGGGTTGGCATTGGCAGAGCTGCCCAGGGCAGTGCTGGAGTCCCCATCCCTGGAGGGATTTAAAAGCCATGAGGATGTGGCACTTGGGGACATGGGGCAGGGGTGGCCTTGGCAGTGCTGGGGAACAGTTGGACTTCATGATCTCATAAGGTTTTCCCAATACCAATAATCCTATAATTCCATGATTCAAATGGGACAGAATTAGTCCAGACTATTTTTAACTCAGCTGGTTCATAAACACACAGCATAGAAAATGTTAATTTTAAAAAGATATACTTAGGCAAAAAGGCCAGCAGTCAAAAGAGAGGCTCTTTTAAAAATGTCTATTGGGAAAGTGTTCCAATATGCAGAGCCTGGTGAATCCTTCCTAAAATACCATGAGTGAAGAATGCAGAAACCATCCTGTTTTTAAAATCCTAGCAGGTAATAACTTTAATGACCTTAAAAAGATTAACTTCTGATGACAGTGTAGCTATTCTGGCTTAAATCAGACGATGATCTCCTTTGTGGAGAAGTCTTTGATTCTTTTCAAAACATACCTAGCTGGAATTATATTTTGTTAATTTTTTCTTCACAGATTTTTTTTTTTTTTATTTTTTTAAGGAAAGCTTTGTTTGATTTAAAGTTTGAGAACAGGAAGATCAGTTGCTCACTGTAACCCTTCAAAGTCTCAGTATAGAGAGCGAAAATAAATTTGACATTTTGGGAAACTCTAGTTATTGGACTTTCCCCCCCTTATTTATATGCTAAGAAAATATTTATGAAATAATGCAAAAAATATTTTTTTCCTCTTGAAGTAAATATTGACAATTTCCCATCCAAGTCTGCTTGAAAATATAGCAATTCAAAGCAGGTAACATTTAAAAAACATTTGTCTTGTATTTTTTTAAGGTGAGACTGACAGGAGAGGGAGAATTTCACTTAAGGATACAGCATCAAATTAAAGAGTTTAGCTCTCAGTTATAGAAAGATGTAGTAGGAAGATGTGGAGCACGGAAATCTTTCTACCCTTGGATATATTCTATAAACTGAACTCTTCACCTCTAGCTCTTAAAAAATTACGGCAAATTTATTCTTCATTTCTATGACAGAGGTATCCACATGGTGCACTATTTGAATAATATCCTGTTCTTCCTCAGAAAAATTATTATCCAGGCTCTGTCAAACAGGGGCCAGAGGTTGTCAGACAGAGACCAGAACTGCCAGTGGCTGATTTGGGCATGGAGCATCACAAGTCATCTCTAGCTGTGCTGGGAACACAGAGAGTGGCAAGAGCCTCCTCAATTTGCTCGGAAGTGTTTTAAAATACAGACAACTGATGGTTGCCAGGCTTCATTTTCTCTACCTGGCTGCATTTACTCCCTGCTTGACATTTAACAGTGTGGATGTCAAGGTGCTCTGTGTTTCAGGAGTTATTATTAAATATTCCAACTCTAACACAGACAGGAGCTTGTTGGTAACACAGATCTCTGATTTCCTTCTTATTTTTATGCTCGGAGCCATTATCTCTGTGCCTTGTACTTGTGGCATGCTTGTGAGAATAAGTTTAAATGCCTGCAGCAAGGCCTCAGAGTAGAATCAGAAGTCTTGGTGGAGTCACAGTGCAATAATAAAAAGATACACACAAGAACAGCTGTAGCCAACATTAAACACTCAGCCATCAATTATTGATGAAACATGCTCCTTGTGCTTGCATAAGAATGCTTTTTATGATCTTATTATTTAGAATTCCTAGTAAGGCTTTGTCAAATGAATACGACTTCCTGCAGTTTGAATACCTTAGAAGCTTTAGGTTGTTTGGGTATTTTTTTAGCTTATCCAAACTCACTGACTCAAATAATCTGCTGCTAAAACCAAAGCTGTGAATAGAGGACCATATTCACAGAATCAACAAATCATAGAATGGTTTGGGTTGGAAGGGACCTTAAAGATCACTTTGTTTCACCCCTGCCATGGGCTGGAACACTTTCCACAAGCCCAGGTTGCTCCAAGACTTTCCAACCCAATTCAACATCAATTCCAGGGATGGGGCAGCCACAACTTCTCTGGGCAATCTCTGTCTCACCACTCTCACAGTTTCTATATAATATCCAATCTAAATATACCCTGCTTCAGTCTAAAGCCATTCCCTCTTGCCCTGTCACTCCAGGCCCTTGCCCAAAGTCCTTCTCCAGCTCTCTCAGAGACCTTTTAGGCACTGGAAGCTGCTGGAATCTCTTTCCCAAGCTTTCTCTTCCCCATACTTGCTTAGAAAGATAGTCTCAAAAATTGGTATGTACAAGTTGTAAAAAACAAAAAAAAAAAAAGTACACAAAACTGTGGATTAATCTGGGCCAGATGCTGGTGATACTTTAAAGACACTCATTGAATGCACAGCCAGTGAAAAAGGCAGAGCAAACACTTGGAACACGCTCTGCATGCCAGGGATCTCTGCCATGGTGCCAAACAGTGCTTCAGCTACTCCCACCCAACAGCTTCCCACCCCCTTCTTCCAGTGCTTCCTCGGCATGATCCGTGTTAGTCACCAGGGTGCTGCAGCTTGTACCACAGCCAGGCATTCCAGGGGCCAAACATTCCCAGAGTCGCCTGTCAATGATGCTAAAGGAAAATCTGGGCTAGCATTTTGAAATTTACACACACGCAAAAATAATCCATTAAAATAATAACAGTATTCTGAAATGGTAATCAGCTGCCACTGATTGATTTTAGATTGGTTGAAGTAAAGAAAGGTCCCCTTCCCTTCTTTTAAACAAAAAGACATGTGGAAAACATGTCCTTACTAGTACAAATTTCAATTGGGGTCAAATCACTACTGTTGAAGAAAACAGATGTATAAGAACAAAATCTTTATTCAATATCAGTGCATTGTAAGCTAAGCTAATTTATGGCTGAAGAGTCATTTTGGCAAAATAATTATAATCAATTTATGATAAAGAGAGGGTATTTTGAACTGTCTCCTGTTTTATTTGTGTACATAAGGGATATAAAGTCACTTTAATGTTACTACACAGGACAAGGATCCACAGTTATGAAGAATTTGTATTGCAAAATGATACATGGTTTCTTACCAGAACCTCAGACAATGATAATTAGAATAAAAGATGTTTGTGACAATTTCGAAAAAGATTAGTATAAACTCCTGATAAAATTCTTCACAAGGAGCCTCACCATTGGTGATATGACTCATTGCTTCAGTATTACCCATATTTTACTGCTGTCTAGTCCGCCAATATATGGATTTTAATATAGAATTAATTGCAGATAGAGATTTTACATAGCATACTTATGAAGTTCCTATCCATTGATATACAGTTATGACTTCAGGAGTGAGGCTCCTGCAATTCCTCCACCACTTATTGTCAAGTTTAAATTGGTTTCTGAAGCTTCCACGGGGGGAGAGAGCTTCTGTGCTCAAGTGGCCTCCTACAGACACGGTGTCAGATCACACAGGTTAATGAGACAGGCTGCCAGAAGTGAGAATAAAGGCAGAGCAAACAGGTTAACAAACCCTCCCCAAGCTTTGTGCCATCCCACACAGGCTGCTCCTGGGCCCCTGCCCAGCCCCAACACTCTGGGCACTGCAGTCAGAGATTTCATCTCAACACACACACACACACACACACACACCAAGCAGCAGGAAAAACTTCCACACCTGGCCACAGAAATCAACCCCCAAACCCCACCCCCATTCAGTGCAGAAGTTCTGAGTGTTTTGTAGAGATCAGACAAACTCAGTTCTCACCCTTGATCCCAAAAATCAACCCCAAAACATCTCCATTCAGTGCAGATGTTCTGAGTGTTTTGTAGAGGTCAGATAAACTCAACTCTCACACCTCCTTTCCACTGATGGTCTGGTTTCCTTCACCACCTCTTCCCACGTCTGCCAGACTTCTGTTTATTTTTTAAGCAATCTGACATCTTGGGGAAAGGTTAGTTGTACATCCAAATAATTCAATCTAGCCCAAATAATTATGCTAAATGCCCAAATACCGCCCTTTATGCCCTAGTTGCAGTAAAAACCCCACCAGTTTAACGTTACCCAGCACACACACTCCTGCACCGTGGTCTGCAAGCAAGTTTTGTCAGTCTTACAAAGGCACAAATGTAAAAGTGGAAAAATTCAAGTGCCTGTAACAAACACACCAGCATTTCAGGGTTTATCTGTGAGAGATTGAAAGCCCAGGAAAAAAGGGATTTCCAGGCAAAGGAAGCTCTTGCTAAGAGGACAAATGTTGAGTTGTTGGTTCCCACAGCAACATTTCTGCCATGCAAAGAACAACTTCAGTTCAGACAACACACAAGTCCCCACAGCATACAACATGGAAATTAGTTACACTTTGACAGGAAGTAAATAAAATTGAAACCCCCCAAAACCCAACAGAGCCAAAGTGAGGGAGGGCAACAGTCCAGTTTCAATTTTGAAGTAGCTGGGAGAAGTGTCCCAAAAGTGCATGGAATTGCTGCAGGGAAACAGTAGATTCCTCTCCTACTCTACACTGCTGGTCCACAGCGTGGAGCCCCTGAGGGGTTTTTCCTGGGGTATCCTAGCCAAGTCATTCCCTGTAGCCAGGTAGCAAACCAAGCTCAGCAAAGAGGGTCTCAGGTCACTGCTGAGTGCAGCCTAACAGGATAATGCAGAGCCAGCTATCAGCTCTGCTCTCAGGGTAATCACCACAGAGTGGCTAATCCAAAAGGAACATTTTGCTTCTGACAAATAATGCTTTGGAGAGGGTCTGGGATGGCCCTGCTTTTGGATAATCTTCATTCACACAGCTGAGACACAGAGCTGCACATCCTCACCCTACAAGTCCTGGGGAAGAGGCTCCCCAGCCAGCTTTGAATAGACAGGGATTGCCTGGGAAAAGTGGTGGGGAGGAGGTGATAATCCCCGGGGAAAGGGAAATTGGGGTCCAGAACAGAGGCAGAAGAGAGGGGAAGGAGAAGGGAGGGAGCACATGGTGCAGAGAAGGGCATCTGAGAGGTGCAGACATTGAGGCAAATGGGAAGGGAGTTTCTTTGAGGAGAGTTTCCAGTCAGAAAGCCATTGATTGATGGAAAACAAGCCTGAATTTGGGGAACCAGCTGCAATAGTGCAGTGGACAAAGGTAGCTGTTAATATTGGTTTTCTTTATGACTATCCTGTTTCCTTAAGACATTTTCACATTTTAGTTCAGAAATATTACGTCATAATGAATCTTGACTTTTACAGCTATTTTAATCTCCTTATAAAAGATTACTGTAGAGAAAAGTCATGTATTTTCTGCATTGAAAGCCTGGATAACTTTTTCAGCCATTGTAAAATGCACTTATCAGGGATTTACTCGCTCAGAAAAAGGCTGTGGGGTCCTTTTACTGCTTCTGGTTTCAGCTGCAGCTCAGGCACAGCCAGTTTGGTTATCTCCAAGTCATGTTCTGTGGCACAAGATGGATAACACCTCAAAAAACAACAGAGACAATACAGAGGCCTGGACCCATCTGAATAGTCTGAGGTGAAGATCCATGAGAATCCTGAAACCATTAGAACCTTTGTGATATGGATGCACTGAGCCAAAGCTTGCTCTCACAGAAATGGGTAATAAAACTGTTTGACAGCATTTCCTCTGTCCCAAGCCATTAAAATAATTCCTGATGCCATCACAGTGGGGAATTATAAGATGCCCACCCAATGAGGTTAATATAAATAATGATGCTTCCTCCTGAACACAAAAGGCTGAGGAGGTAGGAGAAAAAAAAAAAACAAAAAAAAACAAGCCATAAAATAATCAGTATTGAAGTATTTCTTTAAGCAAGAACAGAGCTTTCAATAGCTTGACTGCAAACCTAAAATCCCACAGCTTTGGAAGGAGTAAGAAGAAAGTGAAAGCAGAAAATAAAAGAGCAAGGTGCTCTGTAGGATTGAATTAATAATGTAGAAAAACCTCCCAAGTAAGAAACACCAATTCTGAAAGGAAAAATAAAATGTCACTGCAATCTAAAATACTTCATCAATAATAAATGCAATTCGCTCTGAATGAGGTCTGTTGGCTCATTTTTTTTCCTGTAAAAGTGCTGTAAATCCAGGTTACCTCCTACAAGCTGCCTTTGTCACACACAAGAGAGAGATTCTGCTGCTCAGCTCCAACAACCTGAGGAGGAGCTGAGCAGCTCCTGCCATCACCTCTCACCCCCAAACCAAACAGATGAATGTGGCAGAAGCTTTTCCTTGCCCACATCCTCACAGCCAGGAGCCACCCTCCATTCCACTGGGGAAGCTCCAGGGGAGCAATTAAACCCAATGGGAGGGGCAGCTCCCACATAAATCTCTCTATTTATCTTATTTATCTTATTTATCTTATTTATCAAAGGCCAGCGTGCCCTCTGCAGCACACAGGACACTCCAACATCCCCACATCAGCTGCAGCCTTTCCTTTTCTCTTTTGAAGTTCAATTGGTGCCCTCTTTTCCTAAGCAGCTGTACCTAAGCAATAAACCTTGATGAGGAGTGCATAATCAGGAGACAATGTAGTATGCCCAACACGTGAGGCTCTACAGGTCAATTAACAAACCATATTCTCAGTCAGATGTTTCTGGGAGTAAAAACATATATATTATGGTATATATAGTATAAATTAACAGGCTTTAGAGTTTTTAGAGTTGCCCTAGTAATTTTCTCTCTCTGTCTCTCTTCACCCCCCCCTCCCAATTGAGTTTGAAAGGCATTTGAGAGGGAGACAAAGGGAAAAAAAAGTCATTTAAGGAGTTTTTCTTCACATTTTTATTATTCCAATGCAATAGTTTCTGAAATGGAAACAAACACCAGTCTTCTACAGTTATATTTGAGTCTGAAAAAAGATTTCTGCTCTGTCTTTCCATAGTGAGGGAAGGAAATAAAAAATCCTTGTGCCTGGCTGTGCACAATTAAATGATCTGGGGACATGAGTCAAGCTAATTTATAAATTCTACCAGATTCAGCCTGGCCAATACAATCCCAGTGTGAAAACCTTTAATCAGTTTACATGTACCATCTAACTTCAGACTGAGACTTTAAAATTTCCAATAATCCACAAAATTTGAATCTGAAAATATAACAGTTTCACTGTGAAGGATGGTGACCACAGAGTGCAGCCCTTTCAGGAGGGGAGTTGCAGGTGTCGTGTGCTGGGTTTGTGGTATCATATTGGTAGATTTGACAGCTGGAAAAATCAATAGACAACTAAATATGTATCAGGGTGATCTTTTTAGTTTTTCCTTTTTTAATCTTGCTGAGTGGTTTGTATTTACTTCTGCTTTACTCAAAAAAAACAAACCAAAAACACTATAGATAATTAATTTTTTATAAAATTCTTAGGAATCACACAATAAAAATTAGTTGAGAAAATTGATGGTGATAAAGTAGGATGCAGTAACAACATATGCCTCAAAATGCAACCCACAATTGTACAAAAAATATTTTTACTGATGAAATATCTTTGGAAAATTAACAGATTACTGGTTTACATGTGAGTATCTGTGTGGGCATAGACTTAGACTAATTCAGTTTTATTTTTCTTATCATCAGCTTGGTTACAGAGGTTCAGTGAGAGTCTCCAATATCTGTGTCTTATTCAGAGGACGCAGTGGCTTGGGTTTGTTTTTTTCTGAAAATTTATATAAAACATTTACAGACTTTAAAAAAAATATACACTTTCTTCTTTAATATACAGCATATATTTACACAAAGTGGGATGGGAAACTCTGCATCAGCCTGGATAAGCACAATACGCTCATCTGACTGCAATTTCACTGTGAAAAATCCTTAGGATGATGAAAAGGGATAAAGAGAGACATTGAAGATCAATCAAACCCCCATGTTTCCTATATTCTGCCTTAAGATCTATTAAAATTTAAATGATAAAGGCTTCATACACCTTTACATCTCTCTTAAATTTAACATCAAATAAATACATATCTAAAGTTATTTTAACCTATTTCTTCACTTATTTCCAAGGAATTAGTCATAGAATTTCAAGATGACAATACCTGACCATGCCCTGTTTTATTGCAGGATTTGTTTTTTGAGGCTTCTTTCCAGAGATATCAGTGAAAAATCCTTTTCCTCCTCCTTCTCCTCCTCCTAAAGATCCTAATTTGAAAAATTTCAATGTAAAGACTGTAATTGCTTTCACACAAATGCTGTCATGGAGATATGGACTGTAACCCCCTTTTCGTGATTCTTTTAAAAGCAAAAAAAAAAATTTAAAAGCATTTATTTGTGAAAAAAATCAAATCCCAGCCCCAGAATTCTAGTGGATGAAATAGTGATCCAAGTCCCCTTCAATCATGAGAGATGTTTCCAGCTTCTTCAGGCTGAAGTGATGGACGTTTAATCATAAAAGAGAAAGAATAGGTAGAAGTGGCTAATTCAAAACAGGAAAGAAGATATAAATAAATTAAGGAAGAGAAAAGGCAACCTGCAAGGTCTTATCCAATACAGATTTTGTGACTCCAAGAAACACCTATGATTTATGAACTTATATCACTCCTTCCCACAGATACTTCTTTCATGTGTCCATGCAACGTAGGAGCTCAGATGTAAACTGGATTTTTTTCCTCCAACCACTTCACAAAGTCACTGTTGTAGGTAAAAGGAAAAAGATTATTTTTATGAGCAGTAGAAGCACTTAAGATGCACACAATGAGAAAAGCTAAAATCTCTTCCCCTGGACCAGTGACTCATGTTCAGTGTAAAATAAAGCTGATGTTTGAGATACCTGCAGCACACCCTGTGCCCTTCAGGCAGAGAATTTTTCCACTAATCCACACAAACACAAACCTGTGGTTTAAACTGCTCCCAGTGACAGGGATCTCCCACAGTGCGTGTGGGATTTTTGAGACATCACTGCTGGCGAAGGGAGATCATAAATCTTTGCCTTTTTCTCCCCAAATATAGAAAACTGTGTGAGCACCCAAATCAGTTTAGATCAGGGTAATAGGGAAAGCTTGAGGAGATTTTCTCTCCAGGACAAATGACAAATAAATGACTCAGAAAGACCCCAGAGTTGTCTGAGCCCTCGGCTGTGCACTCTGCAGATTCCCAGCTCTGTCTGAGGGAGCAGATGAACCTCAGGTGCGTGTGGGCTTCACGTACCTCTATGAAAAAGTCCAGTGATCTTAATTTATTCCACAATTATGGACCAAATAATTGATCTTCCTTACAGCCTCAGGTGTAGAACAGGGCCTAATTAATAATGAAACTTCTGTGTGACAATGAGCAGAGGCTGGCTGGGAGCTCCTGCAGGTCCCAGGCCCGGCGCTGTGCAATGCTCAATGCAAGCTGAGGAAACCAGGGGCCTGGGGTCTGACAAACCACACCGGGCTTCCACACAGCCAAAACCCAACCAAAACCAAGTAGAAACCCACTAAACACTGTATCTGGGTTTGTATATATATATATATATATATATATGTATGTAAAATCAGAGATTCATTTTGGTTGGAAAAGCCCTTTAGGATCATCCAGTCCAACCATTCCCCCAGCACAGCCAAGGCCACCACTGACCCACGTCCCCAGGTGCCACATCCACACATTTTTTGAACTCTTCCAGGGATGGTGAGCCCACCACATCCCTGGGAAGCTCTTTCCAATACCTGACAACCCTGCCTGTGAGATTTTGTCCCCCAATATCCAACATAAACCTCCCTTGGCCCAGCCTGAGCTGTTCCCTCTCCTCCTGTCCCTGTTCCCTGGGAGCAGAGCCTGACCCCCCCGGCTGTCCCCTCCTGGCAGGGAGTTGTGCAGAGCCAGAAGGGCCCCCTGAGCCTCCTTTTCTCCAGGCTGAGCCCCTTTCCAGCTCCCTCAGCCTCTCCTGGGGCTCCAGACCCTTCCCCAAATCCATTCCATTCTCTGGACTCACTCCAGCCCCTCCATGTCTTTCTTGGAGTGAGAGACCCAATATATATCTATATATACATAAAGACACACACACACACACACACACATGTATGTGTGTATATATGTGTATATATATATTCAGGCGTTAGGATCTCCAGACAACTTTAAAAACTCAGTACATCCCATCCAGAAAGTCTTGTGTGCCATTCGTGCAATATTCCAGCTAATTAAATACAACACCTTCTTCCCGGGGAGTAGGTTTCTGCTTGTCAGATTTTTGGTCATTTCTCTATACCCTTTGTATTTTTTTGTACAGGCACACCCAGAGTACACATAATTAAAAATAGCCACAGTTATAGGAAAATATTCAAATGGATTATGAGGAATCAAGATTTAAAAATGGGGTTTTGTTTTCATTTATCCTCCTGAAAGCATCCAAATCTATGGTTCAGTGAGGAAAGAGCGGCATAAAGATAATTTAATATGACCTCCTTGAAAAGCAGGCCAGAGAACCTTTTATTTTTATTTTTTAAATAATTTCTGCATGAAATACTTCAGGAAAAGAAAATAATAGATCAAGCACATCCTTCTAGCAGTCATTACCTCTGAATATTCTAGGAGGCTTTGGAAACTCTGTCTCTCTTTCTTGTGTTTAATTTTTAGTGAGCTGGGGTAAAGCAGGTAAGTATAAACATTTCACACTCTGCAGTGATTCCACTCTTTTCTGCCCATTATTATGCAGGAGTCACCAAACTACACTGGAACTTTGAAATTTTGCCCAAAGGAAGACAAGATTGGGTAGCAACTACTCACCTACGACACCTCACCCAACATTATCAAAAGAAGGAAACATTCCTCAAGTAATTAAATATTTATTCCTTTAAAGGTATAACTAGAGCACAGAAATACATTTCTACCTCCCACAGCTTTTATCAAGCTGTCAAGTTCTCCATAACTTGGTGTTAACTGAGTCATAAAGGGAAAAATATCTAAAGCAAGAGAAATGTGTGAACCCTTGCTTGAGGATGCACTTGGTCATTCAGTGAGAAACAGGAAAAAAATCTTGGTTATTCCTGATCTCTGCAGGTGCAGCTCAGCAGCAAGATCAGGGTGTGCTCAACTTCCAAACAGCAGCTGAATTCCCTGCTAGGACAACACGGGATAATGTGCCTGCCCTTGGACACAGCTTCAGACCTGACCTTTCACTTCTGGGCAAACTCCTGATAGTTTCAACCAAAAAACTTCATCCTTTTTGTCTTTTCCAGCTTCCTTCCTTCTCCATACACATATTCATCATCTTACAAATTAACTGAACAGCCCAGTCTGGCCTGAGGTGTTGTTTATAAAACAACTGAGTGTAGTTATAAAAAGAGTGAAAGGAGATACATTGACTTATTTCCATTATAAGACTTTATACCAGATTTATACCAGGGGATTCATTTAAAAAAACCTCAAACCTACTAATTTTTTTAATCTGACAAAAATCTGTATTTTTATATGCAGAAATGTCATTTTAAGTCTATTAATATCCATCCTCTTTATTAAAATTGAGTTTCAGAGAGACACGGGAACCTTGCTTTGGCCAGCTGTCTTTGAGATACAGATCAAAGCAACAGATATAAAAATATCCAGACAGTATTTTTGTTTTCATGGGACTGTTTCCCTCTGCATCTCCAAACCTTGGTCCACCTCTTTCTCAGGTGTAAAAGATCCAAACTATTGATCAACATTTCACACTCTGAGGGCAGTGCAGCAGGAAAATACTGGATCAAAGTGAATCTCTGCAGATGCTTTATCCCCTGCTCCCTTATTTTCAAAGCATTTTTTCAGCTTTAAACATATGATAACAATTATTCATAGCCAAGCACTTAAACTCATGTGTGAGTTTAATAATGAGATTGAGATCAGTAGGAATTAAGGATTAAAAAGTGCTATGTCTGAGTAATACTAAGTTATTTTACTACACTTCAAACCTCTATTGCTTTGTATTAATGACCTGCTCAGAAACTTTACCTAAAATACATATTTAGCTATGTTAACTCTTCACTTTCAGATTCTCAATTTAATAAATAAACAAGTAAGGGAAAAAAAAAAACTTTGGAAAATGATTTTGAAAGTTATGTACAGGCTTTCTATGTTCTCTGATTTCTTAATTCAGGAATTGTCTCCTTGCTGAAGATGTGTATTATAAATTGAAATACCTTCACGGCCATTTTCCCATGGTTTATTAAAAAGAGAAAGCCAAAATGGGAAGTTTATCAAAATGGAAAGCCAAAATTTTTCTCTAGCCTTCTTCTTATGGCCACAGGTTAAAAGCTACAGACATTTCTGACTGACTTCAGTAACTTGGGTGTCTAATTCTCACAGAGAAAATACAATGCATGGTATGTGAGTAACAAGAAGAGTGACCACAGAATTTAAAACCACACTAGAAACTGTCCTCAGCTCAGGGTGGCCTCTCTGACCTTCACGCTGATTTTCAAAACAGGCATTTGCTGTATAGTTATCAGTTGGAAGCAAATAATTTAAAAATATCTAAGCTCTGTCATTAAGAAATATGTAAATATATTCACTTCTCTTGCATTTTAGGTACAACTTGAACATTTTCCAGGTTCTAGGTACACAGGAAGATGTGTGATACCCACACATTTTGGGTGAGAATCAAGGTGATGATCATGAGAAAGGTGTGCAGATTTCTGAGCAAAGGTGTGGAGTTCCCATTTTTCAATGGAGTACTCTCTCTAGAGAATATTTCCAAAATCCACATTCTTTTTTTATGCCTACCCTTTATACTACACTGAAAATTCTTCTAAATCTGTACGATTTGCAAGATTTCAAGATGGAAAGTCTGTGGGGTGAATTCTTGATTGGTGCAGTTAATGGAATTATCATAGTGGCAATTGTGACATTGTGAAAATGAATTTCACAACTTACTTAAAAAAAAAAAAATTAAATATGTAACTTGCTGTTTGAGTTCACTTTGCAACACTGGATTTTTGAGTTCTAAGGGCCAGTGGTTACTTTTTGCTTATTTTGGAATTTCACAGAATCACAGAACGGTTTGGGTTGGAAGGGAACTTAAAGACTGTATAGCTCAAAACTGTTGGTGCCTTACCTGATTTAGCCTTTCCTTGCAAGACAGCAGTTCCAGATTTGTAATCCTTCTCATGTTTCCATGTATTTTCCATCCCTTGTTTCAGATGAGTGGATAAAAACTGCATGAACAATTCAAACACAGGCACCCCATATTTTCTTCTATCAAACCTGTCCCCATCCTGTTGGCCTTACTACACGAGCTGGGCACTGAACTGGCACATCCTGGTTGGCTGCTGGCTCATTTTATCATGTGCATTACTTTATCATTTATCAATACTAAGTTTTACTCTGTGACCATGAAGATAATTAGAGCACAGATGGACAAAAGGTAAATAATCCGTCCAAAAGTAGGACTCTAATGGCCGTGGACTAAGTTGCCCAAAATAATTCTGGATTCTTCCCTCAGTGACTCTGATTTTCCTGCAGCATTTCACAGACACAGTCACTATTCTGAGTGAGTGACTGATCCCAGATTCCTTGCACTGTGGTTTTTATCCATGGAGACCGCAGCACTGGAGAGTCCACATGCCCACAGATTCCATTAGACTACGTGCTTTCCTCTAAACTTTTCCAAATTTGAGATGCCTTTTAGAGCAACAACCTAATTTTAAAGCAACCATCGAGTTAATTCATCAGAGGTTTAGAGGAAAACACTTCTGAAGAAGAGCTATTACTTTTATTCATGGTGAATTGCCTATTTTACTTTCTCATGCAGCATGCCAGGATGTTTTTACTTGTCTGTTATTTGCTATTTTTGTCTTTAGACTCTGTATCTGTCTTTTGTCTCTGTAATCTCATTTGTAAAGATCCCAATTACTTTTAGGGGGATAATTGTTACCACAAGCAATGTCAGTCTATGTCAGACTCCAGGGCTTTGTAGGGAAAGCTCCGCAAGGACTTCCCCACATCTCATATATTTTGGTCATGTCTACACTCTCCAGCTCTGATTGGGGAACTGCTTTTATTACACAGTACAACTAAACAAAGCAAAAATAGTAATTTCCTAAAAGACCTCTGAGAGTACAGTTCTTTACATAGACTGTGTAGGAGGGCAATAGAACAAAATTTGGTGCTTTGCTATTCTGAGGAATAATCAGCGTATCTGAGACAACATCCAAACATCTCTCAAAAACTCTGCAAGGGCTACACTTGTCACTGTTGGTGTAAACCCAGTGTTTATCACAGTGTTTCAAATCCCCTGTAAGGCCATGAATGTTCCCTTAACTTGATAGTATCTAATTATAAGGAAAATTAATTGATGCTCATTTTTCTTTTACATATACACCCAGACTTTTTGATAATGATGACACTCTGTATAATAATGATAAGGCTCTGTAGTTAAATAACTGTTGGTGTTAAAAGGCAATAAAAGCAGATATTTGTGCAGTGGACTTTGTACAGGTCTGTAAAATGTGGCACAAGAGATGATTCCAAGGTTTTGAAGTGCCAGCCTTACAAGTGAATAAATTGAATTATCTTTATGATTATTCTGAGGTGTTGCATTTAAACAAATAATTTCATCCCACATGACACATACATATAGAGGGTTAAATCTATCTCAGATTTATACTCTGGTTTTGACCCACTGACCATGTGTGGCTTTTCTGGTTACTAAAAAATGAGAAAATTCACAAAAATGAAGATTAAAAAAGGAAGCACGAGGCAGAATTAATAACTCTATACATCAACTATCATTCAGAGGATACCTGTGCATTAAAGGAGACGAGCCAGATTGAGGATTCCAAGGTTAAATGAGTTTATTGAGTTAGTGGTTACAATGGTATGTCAGATACCTGTAATCCAAGCTACACCTACATATTTGCCTCTAAATTCTCACACTGTCAGTTTCCGTGTCTCTAAACATTCCACCACCAGGTCTTCTATTACTAATATAATAATAATAATAATCAGAATAATAATAATCATAATATAAAAGGCAATGTCAATCACCATATTGTGCTTCATACTCCACCATAAGGAATTCAATTGGCAAAAGTAAACCTCTGGTCATATTAATGGGATTAATTGAAATGTGAGCAATCATAACACTACTAGAATATAAAGAACAAAATCTGGTTCAAAAGAAGCATTTTTAAGATGAATTAGTTTGAATCTGTTTTAAAAATTCACATACTATAATGAAGATGACTTAAAAGTTATATCATTTAATTATTGGGCCACACATTGAAGCATATTGGCTAGTACATTTTTGCACTGCAACAGAAGCAATACAAGCTTTATGGTCTACCATTACAATTCCATTTTTTTTTTTATTTTTTCACTGAATATACCTGCCAACCTAATGTTTCTTGCATGCATAAAAATTTTGGGGTTTAGACTTGAATTTATCATTTACTCCACGTGTATACCCCCGTGACGCAATTTCTTTGGCCAATTTAATGCTATAGTTTAGTTTAAAAAGGAAGCTTGGAGTTAAGTCCACTTAGCATTAGAAGGCGATGCCCTGAATTTTGGGCACTGCAGAGAGTTATTTACTGGAATAGAGTCTCAGGTCGCATGCAAATTGTCACTTTGTCCCCCCCACCCCATGCCAGACGCACACAAGTCGGCAGGTACGCATACAAAAAAGAATATAAAACCCTCCTGGTAAAGCTCAGTGGTTTAGAATGAATCCATAGCTTTAAATTCACTTAAGGCCTGTACAGGGGAAATATGTTTCTTCTGGGACCCTCTCCTCACTCTTGTCTGATATTCTTCTGGTTTTTCTCTCTTTACTAGAGGTTTCTTCTCGGGGGCCTTCATCTTCCAAGATACAACTGGAGAGTTCACTGCAGCAGTGCCATAGACCTTCTGGTATTTAGTAGAAGCCACATATGATGCTTTCACTGTAAGGACCACAGCGTTCATCAGGTTTTTAGCTGCCTGGATGAGAGAAGTGGCACTGTCCAGCTACAAACAGAAAACAAAATGAAATATAGCAAGGTTACTCCAACACAAAATACAGCAAGGTCATTCCACAGCTGGATCACTGGGCCAGTTCCTGACTGGACCCTCCCAGATCGCATTAAAGTTGGAACAAATCCTCTTCCTCAGGGAACCTTGGAGTATCCAGCACTGGCAACATCATGCACTGAACAGTAAAGGCAAGACTGTGGTACCTCACATTAAATTCTTTCTAATAAATTAAAGGAAAAGCTTGTGTTGTCTGTGGGTTGTTTTTCTGTTTGCCTGTTTGTGGGTTTTTTTGGTCATAGATTCTTTTCTTACAGTTTAAGACATTTTCTGTTTTCTAACAAAAACCCCTTTACTTCTCACTTACACCTTTAAAAATTTACTGTTACACATCAACTGCAAAACAGGTCAACAGGGATGTTTCCCAAGTGTTCCAGTTTGTTCTAATTATTCTTGTTAAGCCCAGGGTATCACCCCCAGTGGTGTCTACAGGAACAGTGTGAGGCCAGCACTGAGCTTGTTAGAGAATCCCATCTGAAGAGATGAAAAGAGGTTCTGAAACCCCTACAGAAATGAAAAGATGAGACTGTTAACTGCAGGTTTTGGCAGCTCCTGTAATGTGTGAGTCACTCATGGTCTCAAGGAATGCTACTTTGTGGTTACCAGGCTTTTTGTACCTTTGTGCCTCTCCCATGCACGAACCTGCCTGGGTGTCCTCGGGATGTAAGAGCCCCTAAGGACTTGCTGAGCTTCAAAACACCGGGACTTGCAGTCAGCAAGCTTCCATCGTACGCTGAAGTGAAGTACGTACCCCTGGCCAAAGTTTTCAAAAGGACTTCAACGTATAATGGGGACTTCCAGGACAATGTCTCAATTTTCCAAGATGTGAATCAGGCACTCGGCAGATCCAAGTGGATATTCTCAAAGTAATAGCTCCTAAAAATACACTCCTAAGGACTGCAGCAAGCCAGGTTACTACTTAACATGTTCAACTATCCCTGTCCTAAAATACTGAAGAGTGGGAAACACGTTTTTTGTGATAAAGCCTTTCAGATATACCATGGAAGCTGCTTCAATTACTTACATCTTTCCCAGACTGCAGGAATGATATAGGATATAGTTTTACTTTACCTCTTTGATTCCACCCCACATGTTCAGTAAGTTTTTAGCTATTTTTAATTACTACAAATGGCCTGTGTCACTCCAAACATTTCCTGCTCCCTATTTTGGGAGCGCATGGCTCTGTAATCTAAATGCTAAGCAAGGACAAACAGTGAGAAGGCAAGAACAAAAACCACACCATACTTCACTTCATTTTGAATCATTAACAGAAGACTTCAGGAGACATTTCCTTTTGAAGAGTCAGTGACTGATGTGAACAAAAATAGACATTACAGAAAGCCTGTATTTGAAACCACATTAATCTATACTTACCTGGGGTATTTTATTTCCTCTGCTCTGGCCTTAAACTCATTATGGTTCATCAAATACATAAACAGCTACATACAGTGAGGTGAAAACCAAAAAATAAAGCATTTTAATGATATTCACATATGTGCTGCCATCCTCTGAAATGCACAGTTAATTGCCTGCCCCTAGTAAATATTTTTCCTTGGGACTAATTTGTATTTCTGTTAGTAAAAGAAACAAAGTTAAAAGATGGAAAATTACATTACATGGCAGAAACATGACTGTTCAATAGGGAGTAATGAAATATAAACCAGTCTAGTGTTATTCTATAACCACACTGCTGCATGATTTATAAGGCAATCTGTATGTTTGTTGGCAAATAACAGATCACACTCTATTAAATTAGGATATTCTAATTTACCACAGAGATCTACAATCAAGCATTATTCATTGTTAAATGATTCTTTTTGAAACACTGGTGGATTGATATTGAATATAAAGTGATACCATCAAATAGTGTTTACTTCATAATCAGTGTGGATAAACTGACTGGATTGAGCCTCTATTGCACGTTCCTGAATGAAATCCGGTTGCTGAAGGTTTCCAACAGCTTCACATTTTCCACCATGAAAAGCTGATTTATGTGTATTAAGAAACAGAATAATTAAAGGAAGCATTTTAAATTGAGGGGGCACCAAAATTAGATGCTTAAACACACACACAGAGTTCAATCTACACCTCTGAACACAGTAATCAGTAATTTTATGGACTGCAGTGATAAAGGCATGCAGAATCTTGCACTTCTTCAAGATCAGATGCAGGCAACAATGACACCTTTTAGAAAACCATGTCTTGTATTTTGATGTCATTTTAACTCTATTCAGTTTCTATATGCTGTTAGAGTAGATAAGAGCTCCCTGTTTTCACATTAATCACATTTTAAGATGCAGATACTCAGTCTCTGACCCTAATATCCACTTCCTAGTCTTGGAACCAGAAAAGAGACATAAAACCCATCACAGGCTGTGAGTGTTCTCCAAAAATCTGCTGGTGGTCATTCCAGGCATCCAATTTGGCCACCTGAGCACTTCCCATGATTTTCTTAGGGACTCCAGCTCCTTGCTTCTATTATGGCTCAGTAAAGAAGAATTAAACTGAATGAACATCATTCCAATTAACATTTAGATCTTCCCACACCACCATGTTGCTCCAGCTCGAAGCTGTGCTTTTCCACACTGGCACAAAGCTGGAATGAGGCAGCAGTGAATCAAGCCCTGAGTGTGTTAATTCCTTACAAAATACGGGCACAGAAACTTACGCACTTTTTTCCAAGCGTTATGTCAATAATAAAAGATCATAGGAAGGAAAATTAACATTTCAAATAAAAGCACCACTAGGAAAATTACTTCACAGTACAGAAGGCAACCTTTACTCCCTGCAATACCCCCAGAATTTTAGAGATAACGATGGATTTTGGTCCTAACAGCCTTGGACTTACAGCACAATGTAATGGTGTTCTGCTGCTTAGAACTCCTTAAAAATATGTTTGCCTGCTTTTAGGGAAAAAAAAATGCTCTCTGAACCACAAAAGATAAACTTAGGTTGCTGTCCACAAAACTCTTAAAAACAGTGAATGCTGAGGAAAATTCAAAATTCATAAAGAACCTAAGAATAACTGCACTGGACCTGGCCACTTAGAATAATTAAGGTGGGAAAATATCTGCCAATAATAGAATTCCTGGGTTTTCTTCCCCTTACAGAAAATCCTTCAAGTTTTGAGGAGTTTTTCAGCTGCTTGTCAGCTGTTCTGCAATTTTCCTGCACTATTTGCAGAATTTTCCAGAATCTTGAGGTAATCAAGATGTCTTGCTTCTTTTACATACACACATAATCTAAATAAAATAACCAGCAATTGCAATAGCAAAATAGCTGAAGAAATAGGAGGGAATAAAGCTGGAAATTTTTTTCCTTAACAGTAAAACAATGAAAAGAGATGTTCTCCCTGCATTGGCAGACTGCTGTAATAGGGAAGAATTATACTTTATGTTTTAGAAAGAAGAAAATCTCACTTCTAGAGATGTCCTCATATTTATTACAATAAATATCCATAAAAAGGTAAGGGAAATTGAGGGGGGGGGGAAAAAAATCTGTATTTCCCATGAGTAAGGATACAGAATGGGTAGCTTTAAAAGAACTGAATGCTTAAGAATATTCTATATCATTACTGCTGATTTGAATAAACCTTGAAAAGTGGGTGAAGACATCAAAAGAATTGTAGATAGTTGCTGGTCTCGAAATATTTGAGCAATGAAAATAAAATGACCTGTGAAATGATAGGCCAGCTCAGCTGACAGCACTCCCAAATTAAATGATGCAATGTCTGTGACAGACTCCATAAAAAGAGGAAAGAAACACAGTTAATGGTAAGCAAAGGGCTGTGTGGGTTAAAATATTTTTATATTTTAAATATTGGTATGATTAAACTTTGAATTGCTTAAAATGATGCTGTGGGTATAATTGGATCTTTGAAAGGTCCTTTGCTTAGTAATACATGACAGTTTGATTAAAAACTCAGTTGACACAAAACTAACGAGACACATACACAGAAGGATTCCAGATTCTCCAGCAGCTGCTTCCAGAAGTACATACACACACACACACAAATCTGTGCTCAACAGCGAATTTCGCAGTGGGGTCTTGGAGAAACCATTTGGAGGCCTCACAATATTAATATTTCGACTAAAAACTTGGAAAGCAAGTCACTCATTTGAAGAAATTTGCAGATAACAATTGTGAAAGTGTCAAGTCACTCAGAGGGCAAATGATTGATATTTAATTAGCTGCTAAAAGCCACAAATATAGATTTAATTTTGGCCATATCTACAGCAGATGATACCTAATTACACCATAAGGAACTTTATTCTCTGCAGGATTCCAGGCAATCATTCCTTGAGTACACAAAAAGGAGGAGACTGATGAAATAGGTTCAATTATCATATTCAGTTTATCCTCTGTCCACAGTTAAGGGATAGTGAGTCCTCAATGCAAGAACAATATTGAGGAACTGGGAAAGAACTTAAAGAAACTCAGTAACAAAAACCATCTTTTATGGGAAAGACTCAGCCAGCTCTGTTTTTTCCCACTTTCAAGTGAATGACTAAAAAATGAGTTGACTGAAATCAGCAAGTACATGGTAACAAAGCTGATTTTTTTTCAAGTTCCACAGGTTAGACAAAGATAAAACAAAACTTACAGGCTGAGAGGTGAAGCTGGGTACTTTAGTTATTAATTACCTGAAATTATTTATTTAGCAGTTATATTAATTAACCACAAGAACTCATGAAAGATTGATTCTATTTCTTGAAATTGTGAAGTTAATATTGGATGGTTTTTCTCAATATGTTTTAACTACTGGACATTTTTAGTGCACATCACTTCAGGGAGCCTATACATCAGTTATGCAGGAAGGCAGCTTAGATAACAACAGCCCCCACTGACCTTGAAAGGTATGAAAACAAAAAATTAGTATTAGGAGCTATTGATAAATAGTTTGGTCTGATTCACCTTGTACAGATTGGGAGGAAAGAAATGTAATTTATTTTGCACATTGAAACAGAACCTGTAGCTTCTCAAATAGTCTTGGCTAAGACTTAATTTGTACACCTTTAGCAAGTGACTTAGGCACTGCCAAGCTCTTAAGGTTTTTTGAGTACACAAAAAGGAGGAGACTGATGAAATAGGTTCAATTATCATATTCAGTTTATCCTCTGGATTCTGGGTGAATTCCTTGCTTCTCCTTCTTTCCAAAGGAAGTTCACACTTTCCTGGACAAGGCACAATTACTCTTATCACACTCCAGAAGTCAATCAACAGTCTCCAGAGAAAATAAGGCTACAATTATGCAATTATGAAGCTGGATGGTAAATCAGGAGTATAACTTTCTCAGACTGTATTCTTATGCAACAGAACATTTTCCTCTCAGCTGTGCTTACAGGTAAATCCATTCCTACGTACACAAGAGGTATGCAAGAAAAGGATCTTATTTATAAAATTACATCTTACATTTCTGTGGCACATTTCATGCATAAAACATGACCCTGTTAGAGAGAGCCAGTGCAAGAATGGCCTGTTTGCTATTCAGCTGCTCTCTTCCCTATGGAAGGAGACATCTGCTCTTTACCAGCACCACTGTGCAGTGGCTGAGGGTCTGCTGCAGTCACCTCAAAATGTTTGTAGGGCTCTTGCTACCTGCAGTCCGTTTCAATAAAACTATCCTGTACACTTGAAAATCTCTCTCTCAAAAGAAGTCTTCATCTGAAATGTAATGTGGCCACAATAATGTTAAAAATGGATCTGTAGCTACACAGAGAAAATTGTATTGTACTTGTCCTTTCCTAGCTATTTGTTTTCACATTTGACTGCAATTAGCTTAGTCCTTTATACATGATGAATATTTAATTCATTCTGGGGGTAGTTGTGTTTTATATGTGCACCAATCCACTCTCATCTGCATTTTTTCAATTACAGGTAAGAAACCCAAGGGATTCCCAAGCCCATTTAGTTGTATTAAACAAAGGCTGCCACGTCCAAGGACAGCAGAAAGCACAAAAATACAACAATAACTATGGGTGTCTTCTGTCTTCTATGGACTATTGTCATTTTAAAAGACATTACCAACTGCTCTGTGCTAATTTGCAAAAGCAGAAGTAAATAAAAATACTCCCAGAACAGACATTCCCAGTAAAAGGTAAACAGGCATAATATAAATGAATTCTTACATTTGCTTTACTTATTTCCAAGTAAATATTTTAGTATTTTAGAAGCAAAAGGATAAATGACAAAATTATATCCTAATTCATTTGCTTTGAGAAGAACACTTAATGTGAAAGCTCATATTTTAACTGAAATGGTGAAATGACAAAAAGACAATTGGAAACACCTGAAAGTTAACTAATTACCTAATTGTCTAATTATTTTTATGGAAAATAATTATTACTGGTGTCTCTCCAGCCTGCAGGTCCCAAAGGTGGAAAACACATTTTTGGATTTTTTATAAATATTAGATTTTTTTCTATTCAACAAATGCATTTACAGTGAATAAATAATTTATCCAATACTATTGCTATGAAAAAAAAAATTAGATTTTTTCTTGTTGTTACCAAATATAACCTAAGTTATTTCCTCAGTATTTAACATTTAATTAATTATCTTGTTGCATTCCTTTCAGAATTTAATGGGGGAAATTATTTTTAACCCACAAAAAAAACAACTCTCAGAAATGTTTAATTTTCTTTTCCTGCTCGTTATCTGCCATTTCACAGTAGGAAAAAAGATGCCAAACCAGTACAATTCTTACCACTCACCAGAAACTCTGTAAGGACAAGCAATCCTTTTTTAAAATTTTTTAAAATTCAATTGTTTTAGCAGGCTTTTTCATGCTACAGCACTGCCTCCAAACTTTCAGGGTCTGTTGCTGAATTAAAGTATTTCACAACAATCTGAATGCCAAAATATCTGGAAAAACTCTACAGCACAGAGAAGAAAGCCTCAGTGAATAAAGCTAAAGGAGTTTTGCAGATGGGACAGGCTTTCACTCCACAAATTTGGCTGTTTGTACCACACATTTTCCTTGCTAAGGTTGAAGGTAGAGGAAGAAACAATTTCTACATCAATCCACAACTGAGAAACATGGGAATGAGTCTTCTGCCACGATGATTTGAGGGCTTTTCCTTCCAAATCTTCCTCATTCTGCACAGAACGAATGTCTGGAGGATGATGCCAAGGGTGGAATGTCCTGGACAAAGGGCAGGATTGTCTAATGGCCATCACAATTCCAACACTACCTGAAGCAAACTTGGCACAACCACATTTACAGTTTCAAAACCATTCTACCCCATGGAATTTTCTCCAAGTTCTTGGATAATTAACAGGAAATAGAATTTTGTATGACTGATTTAAACCTAATATTTAACAAGATAAAATGTCTGCAGCAAGATGAAATCCAAACCCTATCTGATAGGAGATGCAAACTCCAACTATAACTAAAAATATTTTAAATTGCCAGGAGGATTTTTGAAGAAAATTAGAGTAGGAAGTCTGTCAAAACTCAGTATCAAGGCAAATAAAAAAGCAGTTTACACTAATTTACACAGGGATTCACATGCCTTGAGTCTACCCAAGACACAACATTGTCTGAACCTGATGTCACAGAAAAGCACAGACAGGTCTGTCAAAAACATCAGTACAAATTTCCATCATCATATCAAACTGCAGCTAAATCTGAAAAAAAAAGGGAAATAGAGGATATCTAACTAATCTGTGCTACTGATCTCCCTGTTCCCAACTGGAGTTCTGACTTGTAATTTGAGGATAGAAATAAATTTTAAAAGCCCAAAATAATCTAGTGCTGCTTCAAGCTGAGTTTTAGGAGCAAATCTTTTGTTCTTTTTCTAAAGAACAGGTACAATAAAAAGAAAAAACATGTTTTTCTAAGACTCTTACCTGAAAGGAGTCCAAATCATGTCTGGTTGGCTGGAAATTGTACTCAGTAATAAAATGCAGGAGACTTTGGATACAAAAAAAAAATCAATAAAGCATAGAAACACTCTATGCTTTACACAAATAAATGTGTTATCTCCTGCTATTCCTCCTGATTTTGTCTCAAAGAAAACAAAATGAAAAGCAGCATAAAGCAGGATTTAAGATTGCAATGCTGAGAAATGTGCTATTTCCCCAAATTCTTTTTTAATTTGTACAAATGTCAGAGTGGTATCTGTATGTGATTTATCTCCATGTCTTCAGCGGTGAGGATCTGCCAGTTTTTGAGGCAAATCTGCTCCTTCAGCTACTTTCCTATCTCTAAAGTCACGCTTGCCTGGTCAGCACAGGAGCACTTTGAAGATAAGTGCTCCACAGGCACAGCTGGCTTTTCTCAGGAAAGGGCTTGGAAACAATGCATCAAACACATCAGAGTAAATAAAATAAAATAAAACCTTGTTGTAGAATGGAAGATGATACCAGGACAAGTATCTCTTGCTTCCTAATGTTTGCCTGCTGTTGCTCATGTACATTTTATGTCTTGTAGAAGCAGATAAAGGCTTTGATCATTCAAGATATTGATCATTTTTGAGGTGCTAAAAGGATTTTACCCCCTTGAAGCTGAGGGTCCTCCCAGTGTTGCTCAATTCAATCTGTGAAAACATTCCTTTCTCTGTTTGATTCCCTGAGCACTTTTCAGCACTTGTGCAGTGTGCAACAACACCAGAAAATAATCACAACTCCACAATAGACTTCAAGGGGAAGCTCTATTTCAGTCAGACAGAGCTGGCTTTATCATATATAACAAATAATTTCTAATGGAAAATTCTATAATTTAAACCATATAAATTATTCATTCTTAACTGTTCTGTTTATTTGGCCAACTCAATAAATGGTTAAACAACATTCAGTAAGTAAGGAGAGTTCCCTACTAGAAGGAATTTTTCCCTAGTCAATTACTGAAAAAACAATTTGTAAATGCATCTGTTCATTATATTTTTAACTTTAGCTAACACTAAATGTCATTAAAAACCATTTAAACAGGTAACAATTACCTGTTCTTACTTACTGCAAGCAAATGAAACCAGAACAAAACAGAAACATTTGTAAAGGCTGTTGCAATTCACAGTGAAAGAGCAAGCAAAGATGACAGCAATAAAAATAAATTCTAAATAATAAAAATTAATTCTAAAGGCTCATTTTTATTACTCATGTTTTATTATGCAAATATTCTTTAAGGATGAAAAGATCCTTTTGAGGTCATCTAGTGCAATGCCCTGTTGAAAATTTGACTTACATGAGGTTTTTCTAGATTTTGCTGAGATTTGAGTATGTCCAAGGATGGACAATTTCACATCTCTGGACTAGAGAACTCCACCCTGCACTTGAATTTCACTACCTTCCAGTTAAAACTTTTTACCTTTTATCTTATGATATTTCCCACATGAAAACTTGTTTTTACTGATTTTCCTGTCCTTATGACCATGAAACTCTGACAGGTCTGGATCTGGTTCTTCTAAACCCTCCTCAGAGGTAGCTGTAGACAACAATGTCCTCTCTGAGCCTTCTCTGTACACCTACAAATTCATCTATGACCTGTGTAGATGATGTTGGCAATTTCATTTTCAGTGCTACAAGAGCAAGTGTCCCACCAAATGGGGAAAAAAAAATGAGTAATAGCAGAAAAGGAGGAAAAAAATACATTTTTTTGACAAATTTTTAATAGCTCACTGAAATAGTTTAAGTCCAGTACTACTCTGTTCTGAAAATACTTGTGTAAGGGATTACAAATTTACCTGGAGTCTCTTTTCCTTTGCAGTACTTAAGGTAGTATTTTCCCTGATTAACAAATGCAGAAGTACTGATATTCTCAATGATTCAAATAATCCAAATGGTTCCTGTGCTTTTCACCTCAGGACATCCACAAAACAAATTAATTCAACCACATCTCCAAATCTTACCATTAATCCAGAATTCACATTAAGGAGATGAAGGTATAGACTTCAGAAGTGAAATGTATAAATGAAATGTATAGTGAAATGAAAAAGCATTTTCAGAGGCTCATTTCTTATAAAGTTCTTATTTAAATAGCGTACATTAGTCATGGTTACCTACAGACTTGACTGCACTTGGTTAGCATCAGAAAAATTCAGAGTGAGTGTCTTTAAATATTAGTCATGATCCACCGTGACTGGTGTCACTTGAACCCCCAGAATTTTTTCAGATGCCTCTTACTGAGCAATTTCTCTAGGAATGGAAGCAGGAAAAATAGGGCTGTTCCTAAAACCCACTGATTTGGTGTGTTTTGTGACTGAGTCAAAGTGTTCAGAGTTTTCATTTCTACAAATTAGGTGCCATCCTGCACTCAACCTACTTAATTCCAGGTTCTGGACCAAAGGATTCCAGACTCCTTTTGTGCTTGGTGAAGAAGACCAGGAACCATGAAGCACTCGAGATCTTTCATGGGTTGTTTCTCTCTGGAGATGGGCCAGAGCACTTCACCTTTTGAGCTCAGTTTAGAGATCCCAAATTGCATTTGAATCCTAAAGACAGTGCAGTGAATCTGGACAGGTGCTCAACATCTGCAAAAAAACCTATCTTTGGATTTGACCTAGTGGTCCAAGAAATCAAACAACTTAATTAATGTTTTTGGGACTGTTTTCCTTAATTGTCTCTTGGTTCCCAAAAATGTCAAGTGGGAGAAACCCTCGAACTACAAGACATACAAATCTCTCCAGCCTCCAGAAGCTAAAGAGATCAGAGCATCAAGACAGGAAATGTACATAGATAAATGTCCCTTAATAAGCAATTTAAACATCTCTGTTCAGAAAAACATGAGGCGTCAGTTAGTTCACAGAAAGTTGAATTTACTTACATATCAATATAAACCCTCAAAAGAAGCCCAAGGTGAAACTTTCTGACTCTGTACACACAATTTAATTCACCTGCTTATGGCTCTGTGTTTTTTAAGGTATTACCAATCTAAGCAGTTGTCAGTGTCTACCTGAAATAAGAATCTCTGCCCTCTGGAAACGGCTCTTGAGTTCCACATCAAGGAAGGCTGGAGTGAAAATCTCAGATGCAGATGTTTACACTTGGCTAAATGAGTCAGTATTCACACAGCAACAGAGATGAGAGCAAAATCCTCTTCATAATTCAATTTAAATCTTTCTGAATAATAAAATAATCAGTTTCCATTACACCAGAGACCTACTCTCATATTTTTGCACAGCTTGAGTGGGGCAGCCTCCCACTGTTACTGCAGGATTTCTTTCTAATTCTATCTTTTTCAAACCATACTTAACTTGGGTGAAGTCTTTTCACTGTTTTTTTTTTTGGGGGGGGGGGGGGGAGGGGGACAGCAGTATTTGTGGTTCAGTTTTTTGGGGGGAGGTTGTTTTGTTGTTTTTGGTTGGTTGGTTGATTTTGGTTTCATTTTAATTTGGCCATCCAGAGTGGAAACTGGAATATCAAATGGAAGACAAAGAAATGCTGGTCTTGAACATTAACTGAGTTATGAAGAAGTATGTAGTGTTTGAAACCCATCGTGATTCTGTAGATCTCTTCTGCCTTGAGTGTGGCTCAGCATTATTTGTAGAAAGGAAATAATGACAATATTTACTTCTGTTTTCAGTTTTACCAGGGTACACCATGTGTTTGCTTTGAGACACTCAGATAGGAGTGATAAAAATCCAAGGGATTATGATTTAAGATAATTATGTTTAATGTCTTTGAGTGCAACTGTCCCAGGTTCAGAAAGTCCAGGGTGTTAAGGCAGTCCTGGTTTCCTCCATCCACTACACTCAGTTCAAGTGCTACGGAGCATTTGTGTTATAAATTCAAACAGGCTGAGGTTGAGGTTTGAAAGGACTGCAATTTAAATCAACATGAAGAGTCCTCTAGAATGTGTGCACTGTCATTGTGATTTCTCCTGCTTAGGCAAGATTAAATCCACACAATTCGTGTTGAGGCAATGGTGTTAAACCAGCCCAAAACTGCAGTAAGAGAGGGCAGGGGGAGAAGCATCTCTTTGCCAGCTGACACGGTTTGGGAACAGATGGTGCATTTCACAGCTCTCCCTCACTTCTCACAGAGAAAAAGAAGGTAAGAACCAACCCACAAAGTTTTAATTCAACTTGTGAGAGAAAGAAGCCTGGCAAACAGAGAAAAATTGAGAATTTCACATAGCTGCTTTAATGCTTGATCCCTGTAGATGATCTTACATCATTAAACTATTGCTCACCCTTTGCCATTATGACTGAGGAATAAAGCTTTCATTTAAATGTTGATGCCCTTAAATATATAGGTGTAAATAGACTAGTTAATATATTGGGTTTTGAGATGATTATACACAATGTGCTTGCATTACTGCATCAAAAATTAACTTTCAGATTTTTTAGTAATTTATGAAGATTTAAATAATTTGAATTAGCATGTGTTGGAAGAAATTTCTCAGATATTTGCTTTAAAATTTTTATATTAAACACTAAATAAAATCAGCTGAAATCTAGGCCTTAAAATATTTTAATTTAATGTGATGTTCATGTAAATAATATTAAACAAACTTCGTAATTGACTAAATACACATTTAAGCCTAGGCTGTAAAATGTAGGAATCTGTGCACTTCAGACATTTTAATATTTTTTTTTTTTTAATCATAGCTGCCAGTAAAATAATTTAACAGGGGAATTAGCTCAGTAAATGCAGCATTAGTTTATTTATTCTCCCAGTGTTAAGAAACCAGCCAAACTCACAGACTCACAGCCTGGGGTTACCTGGACAAAAATTTGTTATTAGAATTGGCACAGACAGATTTCAGGTTAATTATTGCAACAGTTCATGCAATTTGGAATATCATTCCCTCTACAAACTCCCCACTATACAGAAGTCAACCAACTGCTAGTTTACTCATCTTACAAGATAAATTTAGAATGCAAATTTCTCTGGATTCAAAGTAATGTGCTGACATCTCTGTTCCACGAGATCCCCTCAGTGCTGATGACTGTCCCTAATTCTCCATCATTATTGAATGACACCAATTCTGATTCTCTTTTCCCAATACTTACACCAGTCTTGAAAAGTTTCTATGCCACCAAAATGCTTTTGGATCATTGGAGTGAGATTAGGGCACTGTACAGTTGCTCTTTGTGTTTTATGAATTCCATGCAAAAACTGAAGTCTCCTGCCTTATGCAAGAATAATTATGTGCTAAGGCAATTTGATAAACTCATCAGCAAAGAATGTGCTAAGGATCTAAATAAAATTTTACCTCCAAGCATTTGCCTCTGAAAAGAACAAACTCCAAAACATCTTTAAGAGCAGCAATTCCCATAAAGTTTTCCCAGTGAAACAGAGACTGACTAACCCGTTTTTCCTTTTCCTTTCTTGAAAAGATTAAAGTTTCCTGGGGAAGCTAAATTTGCTGGGCAAGTTCGTGGCTTTGCAAAGGAAGATTTGGAGATTTCAGTGTTTGGTTTACTAAAGGAATAAACAGTAGCAATAAAACACCTTGTGCACATTATTCAAAGCTAGAAAAGCTACCACCTGTCAGGGAGACATTTTTATATTATTCATCATTATTTTTCTGTTTGACAGGGAGGGAAACAACCATTTATGAGACTTTTGGTAGATAGCTTTGTAAACAAGACTCTCAACCTCCCAGAACTCCATTTAAATGTCCTGTGCATTGATACAAAGAGCATTCCTGAGTCATCAGGGAGGAATATCTATCCATCACTGTGGACCAATTCCCAGCAATGCCACTGACCTGAAGATGGAATGTCTGCACCCTTACCCAATTGCTCAAAGCCACCTAGTCATCTGAAAATAGAAGTACTTCATCAATCAGACTCTGAACCCCCTCTGCTGAAAAGGCTGGGACTGCACTCTCTTCCTTTGATTTATTGAGGGCGTGTTGCTACCTTTTAGTGCCTCTCCCTGGGATATGAACAGATCCCACACAAAGCTGGTAAAGAGCTTTAAATGAACAAGAACAGCAAGATTTTCAGTATCCCTAGGGCCCAAAATCTTCATATGATCCTTCTTCTGCCCTTTAATATGAGAGCTCTGACATCTTGACGGCTTTAATAGATACCCAGGAGGCAGAACAAGAAAGGAAGGTCTTCGTAGTCCATCTTGTCTTTTTTAATATGCTGAGGGATATTAAAACAGTGAAGCAGTAATACCTGGGGCTGAGGGAAATAGGTAACAAGACAATGCTTTAAAGTAAAATAGTAACATTTAGGTAGTGAGACAAAAAACACACCAAGAAATTCAGTCAGCAGCATCCCTGCCCATCTCAAGTTCTTATCAAAGAAAAAAAAAATCAAATTCTTTGATTTATAATTTCAAAGGTTAAGTCTGAGTTACATCTCTTCTGGGTTTTCTGCTTAATTTTATGTCTTCCACAATTTACCTTTGAATTTTAATTCATCTATGAAAAAGGTCTTATAATTGGCTTATTATCAACACACAGCTTCATAAATATTCTGGATAAAGTGAATAAAAACAGTAATAGAGAATATAAAAAAAAGAAATCCTGTCCCATATAAACAGCCATTATCCACAGTTAATAATGATAAATATATAAATAACATAATCTGTCTTTAATCATAAAGAACTTCAGGAAAATTATGGCCCAGCACCGTAATTAAACACTGTAATTAAATTAATGGAAGTTTAGCAACTGAGTTCAAGGGGACCAGAGCCTGCCTTTTCACAGGGCAAGATAAACACTGAAAGATCAGTTTAACCATCAGCCAATGGACCACTTGTGCAGAGAAACGTGGCCATTGCTTTGCAGGTGGAGTTAACTCTGGGACTTCTGGACAGGGAGGAAATGCCTCTCTGCAGGTGAGTAAGACAACACATGCAATTAACTCCGTCAGTCCTGTGGTTAATTTAAAAAAAAAAAAAAAAGAGAAACTATCAAAAAAATCCCCCATTGTCAGGTGTCTTCCCTCCACCCCCAGAGCTATAGAGACATAGATGAGACAGGAGGTTACTCACCGTTGAGGAGTCACCGCTTCCAGTCTCAAGCGTAGCTCCCTCAGCACAGGTGGGTGGGTGGGTGGAAAGTTGACTAGCCCTGCCCCCATCTATGACATCACACTCTACCTCATAAAAGGTAGTGAAAGTGCTCTGAACTCCAGTCTGATTTCCGAGAGATACAGAAAAGAGATAGTGAGAGAGAGAGCAAGAGAAATATTGTGCCGTAGCGTAGAGGTGAGGAGAGGGGAAGGTGTGCTGAAGGAGCTATGCTTGGCCAAGGACACAGGGCCTCCTCCACGATGAGTAACCCCACTGGCTGGGGGTTCCTCTCACTCCTTCCCACAGCACAGGCTCAGCCTGCCGCCCCCACGGGGCTCATGCAAAAGGGAAACGTTTTTGGCATCTCTTGATGACAACCAGAGAGGACAGAAAGCTCTATCCCAATTAAACGCTGGCTGACATCACATCGCGCATGAATTTGGTCAATAGATTCCCAAATTTTATGTGTGGTTTTGTACAGCCAAACTACACAAAAACATCCACACCAGTGCCAGCAGCTAAAATTCCAGTGATTGCAACAGGAATTACATTTGTGTTCCCCCATGTGGGATAAACATCCAGCTCACACCTGTGGATTGACCCTTGAGTAGAGTAATCCAGAGGGTTGGGCCTCCTACACCACTGCACGAGGGAGATCAGCAAAAGAAATTCGGTTTTCTTGCACTGAAAATGAGAACTGACAAACTGTGCTGAAAGAACGAGTGAGGGAAGTATAAAAATTCTGGGCATTCATTTATTTACAGAGCACACTTTCAAGTGAAATATCAATAAAATTGCAAAGAGGTGATGTTTTTAAAGACGTAAATTTTTAGACAATGACAGCTATACAGGCTGAGGCACACTTTTTTTCAAACAACATCCCAAGGACTGAAACTGGAGGACTTAAAATGGGATATTCAGTCTACTTTATTGTAAATGGTATTTTTATCATCCAAATTCTGGAAAAGCAGGTTTGGGACTAAACATAATTGCTTATATTATCCACTGGGATTTTCTTAATAACCTAGCTGTAGACTAAAATTGAAAAAAAAAAATTATAATTTTTTTCCTGCTGCTACACCTAACTCCATTAAATAAAACTGCTCAGAGAGTGGGGGGCTATTCAGTAAAGAAAGCCAGTAAAGACTGCTAGTGTAAGAGTCTGCCTTTTGGAAGAGAAAAAATAAATACTCCTTAAATGTCTTTTAATGTTATGTATTATAAGCACATGGAGTTAATATTGATGCTTTCCCTCAGGCTTTTTGGTGCTACAAGGTTCATGTGAATTGTAATCTAATCATGATTAGTTTTTCTGTCTTAATAATGACTAATTGCATTCCCTGCTCTGTCAGTGTGTTCTTTGTTTTTCTCTTTCCTTCCACTGAAAAAAGGAAGTGTGTGACTCATGTCTAGTACCAGTCACTCCAGCTAACAACAGAGTCAAGCATTTTCCTTCTTTGCCTTTAAAACTTCCATCATCGTGGTTATCCTGCAGTATTTGCAGATGTTGCTTTAAAGCAGTGAATTTGTGGAATTAAAAACTCAACAAATGGGTGCCCAGTGGGCGAAATGAAGAGTTATTGTGGCTGTTAGAGATGAGATGTAACTGCAGGAGCACAATGCAAAACTAGGCTGCAGCTGAGGAATGCTAAGTGATGATAGTGCTGCTCATAATTTATTTTCTCTGTACATCATCTCTTGATTACAAACTATTTGCATGTTTGAAGACAAAGAGGAAGAAAACCTCCTCTGGTCCCCTGTATTGCATCAACTCCTTATTAATATTTATGTCTAATGGCCTGCTAAAGAGAAAAATCCAATTTTTAAAGGCTTTTATGGTAAAAAGTACCAAGTAGTATTCAGTGAATTCATAAGTTAGGTAACCTATGGCTTGACTACTGCACCACAGTTGTTTTTGCCAAATAAAGTAGGAACATATTTCGAACTCCTGTGACCACCAGACCTGATGAAGCCTATGTGAGGGTGCTCCTTCTGATAAAGAGAAGGATGTTCAGAGGATATAACTTTATATATCAGTAAAATTACACATGTAACAGCAGTTCTAAGATCTTCTAAAGAGAGAGTTTAGAGAGATAAAGAGTTAAATTGTCTTTTATGGGGGTGAAACATATAGAAGAAGCACAATTAAATCCTGAAAGACTGAGAATGACCAAGGATATTCTCCAGCAAAAAGATAAGAAATATGGAAAATTCCACCATGATAATGTGATATAAACAGCTCAACAGATTGGGTGACAGAACATATGCAAGATGGTATTTTGGGGCTAGTACTACTTAAACCTGAAATTTTGTTTTCACCTGCTTAGTAAGATATCTATAATTGATAAAGAGAATATTAAGTGAAGAGCAAAGCTAAGACTAAGCTGTGTACATAAACACATTACTGAATAAAAGCAAAGAAAGAATACACCTCATGAAAGCATTTTTAAAATGTATATACATTCAAGAAAGTGCAGAAATCTTCCAAATGCTTCAAGGAACACAATTAAGATTAACTGAATGAATGCATGGAAAGGCTAAGAGACAGTAAATGAAGACTTTAATATTGAATATTTTCTTACAGGATGTAAGTTAAGCCTAACCACATAAGAAAACTGTGTAAATGCTGGTCAAGTAATTGATTTAATCACTTGCACCCAGGCACCAGAAATCAACTTCAAGCAAGGGTCCATGTTTAGTCTGACCTCAAAGATCTGATGGAAAAAAAAATCCCAGTGTTCTTCCTTTCTTGCTTAAAAGGATGAATTCGTGGTAGGAAGGGCAGGCACCACACAGGTACCTCTGGGTGCTGTCTGTGAAGTTTGAGCACACAGAACCAGCCCTGCAGAAATGTTACCCAGACTGATACAGACACAGAAGGTAAAAAAGGATGGACTGTAAGGAATTGAAACGAGAGCTGGAGAAGGCCATGTAAAAATGCCAAAGTGACACACATCATAAAACTCTGAGAGCTTAACACAGGCCCACCTCTGACCCAAAGAGGGCTGGCTGCTGTAGGGTGGGATGGATAAGAGGGAAAATCCTTTTTGTACATTATCTGTCATAGTTAAGGAATGATGAAATACAGAAACTGAGTAAAGCTGTAACTTCTCTAATTTATTGACAATGGAGATGTTGGACCTAGTTGGAGGTGTAAAAAGGGGATGAAAATGTTTCTGCAGTCTTCTGGCTCAGATATTGATGCTCTAATCCAGTTTTACAGAATTCTGATTTGGTCTTTGATGAGATTTAGGACACATTACTTTTATACTTCATCTCAGTTTCTAGACATACTATTACCTACCTGGTAACCCAGTTCACAAGGTTTTGATGATGTATTAGTGTCAGAATCAGAAAGAAGCAATGTTATAAGAAAGCTTTTGAGAATATCTAACAGTAAGAGATTAGGATTGATTTTTCTGATACTGGATAGTGTTTTACTTTGACTTCATATCAATGTCTTAATTACATTATACAAAACAATCCCTTTTTGTTGAAGCAGCTGCTTATCAGTCCTGTAAGATTAGATGTGATAACAGAACTATTCTTCCTTTGCTTCTGTGATGTACATAAATAATAATTTTAATAAAAATATTTCCCAAGTGTGGAAGAAAATATTTCAGAGGTTAAAGATAGAAGGCTACTTTTAACCTTCCTCACTCAGTTAGCTCTCTTCCTAAAGGCCATTACGACCTCCCTCACTTAATAGAAACATCTCTTTTATGGATTTTATTAAAAATTTTGTTATAAACTGTTCTGTTCAGTTGATTTTGGTCAGGCTGGAAAAATCTGCTGACGTTTTCCCTTGAGGGCACATCTTCTTTTCTGTGAGTAGTTCTATGTGTGTGTTACTCATCTGCAACTCTGGTTGTCAAGAAATACAATTACAGGCAAAGTAACTGATAATTCTGAGCTATAGTTGTTATTCTTTTAATATCTGCAAAAGCACCATCTGATAGTACTTTTAGAAGTGGGATTTAAGGTCACCACTTTCCAACTCAAGGAGTTAAATAATTGCAAGAACTACAAAGTGTACTTCTGTATAAGAAACACAACCCAAAATCTCCTGTTATGGGTTAAATCTGTCATTATGGAAATTTAGTCCCTGTAATTCCATGTACAAGACACAAACCTCATGTTCATTTATGGCCTTGGGAGGAACCTATTAGCAAATCTATGCTGTGCATTAGGGAGGCCAACTGAAAATGCCCCAGGGGAAAGGAATTCTTATTTAACACAAAATGGTGATGCTTGGTCCCAAACCATCTCCTTTAAAGGCAGTGAGACAGGAAAACAAGTGAACATAAGATAGCACCAAAGTCCTCTCTTTATAGTAATTCCTACAGGAATAATCCTTTGGGACCATATCTTAGGGTGTGTTAGAATGGTCTTTGAGCCCTGTTAACTATTGCAGGGCTGGTGTAATTCCTGTATCACAAAGCCTTTATATTCCCATTTTCTTCTCAGCTCATTCAGCATGGCCTGGAATAGGAAAACAGGCTGAAGTGAAGCTGTAACTACTGTAGCAGGCAAGCTTTGAATGTTTTCAAAGCAAATGCACTATGTAATGAAGCACATACATTTTTCCTTCATGATCATATTTGTTTCAAGTCTCGGTCTTGAATCTGTAACATTTTACACTGTTTTCAAGGAATTCAATGGCTTAATATTGTTTGGTATCAGAAATGCTTTTCTTTGCAGAAAATTGTTCTAATGAGAAATTTCAATAAATTTAATTTTCAAAAATGCATGAATATTAGTCACTTGATAGAGCACAAGAGCATGTTCCCCAGAGCCAAAATGCTTCTTAATAAGGATAAAAGTCTGACCTGTCTAAATTTAAACCTACTGAATGCAGACATATAGATGGTGTGTGTGCTTCTTGTCTCCATGAATATATTCTAATGAAGACAAGTGCAGTGTAATTTTGCTTTGCAAATTAAATTCTAGATAACATCTATCCATTTATGCAGGCTGTATCGTTTCATATTTATTTGTGTTTATACATGCATTCATATAAAATGAGGTATTTTCTTAGTCCTAAAAATAGCCTTATATAAAAAAAAAATTGGAGCTTCAAAAGAACCGAGATTGTTGCACCAAAAATATTTTCTTGTTGGCTTTTTTAGCTGTGTCTTGAGCTTTGTTCATCTGCCTTTACTTACATAAACTCTGTCTGCCACCATCCACCTTCTTTGGAGGAACAGCCCTACACTAAAAAAAAACCAAATTAACCTTTCCAGGGGCTTCTGCACAGTTTTTTTCTGTGGATCACAGTTATGATCCCCCTGATGCCCAAAGCTCAGGATATGCACTATCATCCATTCCAGCACCTTTTACGAAGGAACACAAAACCTGTGAACTCCCTGACACCGGAACAAGATCCTGCAGGATCTTTCACTTGAATCAAAACGCAGTACAAACATTACTTAAAAGAGACCTCTGGAGGACTCTTGTATAACTTTTAACTTGAAACATTAGATCCTCTCAGCTGCTACACCGTCTACTCCAGGCTTGAATCCCTCCAAGGAAGCCAAGAGCATAAACTCTCTGAGCTCCTGGCCCCCTTTACTGGGCTACAACAGGTAAGTTACATATAATTAACTGAATTCCTATTATTAACAGATATTTGGGAGAGGTATTGCAAATGACTTTAGAGCCACTATTGGTGCATGTATTTATGCTTCTATTTTTTATTTTTTTAATTAATATTTAAGATGTTTCATAGGATAATTAGGAATTCTTCACTGTTTTAACTTTAAGAAAGTCGCAAGACAGAGCTTCCATAAAATACATCATATATAATGAATATATGACCATGAGGGATTTTACCAGCACTCATTTTGATTAACCTGCATAACTCACTGGTTCCTTCATCCTTTAGGAGTAGTAAATTTACCCAGTGCCAGGATGATAAATGTTTTATGTTACCACATCAGCAGGTAGTCCCTTCATGGGCAGTGTACTGAGGGACATTCTGTGCCAGCAGGAGTTGGAGACTCCTAAATTATTCAGTTCAAAGAAATTTGTTCCAGGTAAAGGTTTATCCAAACCTGTAGAAGTATATATGCTTCACATAGCCATATATTTTGGAACTGAGTACACTTACTGTGGCTGTATTTCACCCTCACACATATCAGTGTATCTGCATACATTCAAACACTTATGCAGAGGTTACTACAATATATCTCCAGCCCAAAGGGTCCAGCTAAAATATCTTTCTGTTTTTTTTCATGTCTTTAATGTCTCCTAAAGCAGATGACGTGAACTACTTGAATATAAAGTGTAGATCAAGGTCTCACTTTCACAACCCAGCCCCAGCCTTCCTGTCCTGGAAGCTGTCTTTTCACAATGTCAAAATAAGGACCTTGAGGCTTCTGTTTTTTCTCCCTGCTTGTTATATTAGGAAAGTAAAGACTATTGTGGAGTTTACAAACCAACTTTACGATCCTGATTTCATCTTTGTCTTTTCCCAACACCACAATTCTTTGATTTCATACTCCTATCTTGCTTTCGGTTTGTCTTTCTTGACCTGAACATTTCATATCTCCTATTTCTTTGGCTTCCTTCCTTATTATTTCCCAAGTGTTTTTTTTTACCCTCTGCTTCAACAGAATCATAGGATTAAATTACTGAAGTTGAAGGCTGAAGTTAACTTATTGAAGGTTGGAAAAGACCTCTGAGCTCATTGAGCCCATCCTGTGACCCAACACCACCATGGCATTGAGTGCCTTGTCCAGCCTTGCCTTTCCAGGGACTGTGACTCCACCACCCCTCTGGGCAGCCCATTCCAATGTCTAATCACCTTTTCTATGAAGATATCCCTCCTAAAGTCCAACCTAAACCTTCTCTGGCAAGCTTAAGACTGTGTCCTCTTATACTTTGGCTGGTTGCCTGCGAGATGGGGAGAATCCCCTCCCTTCCCTGCTGCCCATGGTGCTTTGGATGCAGCTCAGGGAATGTGTGGTTTTGGGGCTGCCAGTGCACATTGCTGGGTCATGTGGAGCTTCTTATCAACCAACACACCCAAGCTCTTCTTCTCAGGTCTGTCCTCAGCCCATTCTCCTCCCAGCCTGTTTGTGTCAGGGATTATTGCCCTGACCCAGCTGCAGGACCCTGCACTTGGCCTTGCTGAACTTCACCAGGTCCTTCCAGGCCCACATCTCCAGCCTGTCCAGGCCCCTCTGGATGACATCCCTCCCCTCCAGCCTGCCAGTGGCACCACACAGCTCAGTGTTGTCACTTGATCCCACAGTCCATGTCAGTGACAAAGGTGTTAAACAGTGCCAGTCCCACCACCAACCCCTGAGGAACACGCTCGTCCCTGGTGTCCACGTGGACAGTGAGCCCTTCACTACAACTCTTTGAGTGTGACCATGCAGCCAACTCTTTATCCACTTCTCTACAGTTCAGAGACAAGGAAATGTCAGCCAGTTGTTCCATTTCTATTATAAATATATAGCCAAACTAATTTTCTCGCTAACTGAGTAACCTTTTTGCACTCCTGAGAATTTTGACAAGAAAGAACCCAACAGTTTTGTCAAATACCAACTCTACCTTCAGGAACCTTTCTTTCACATAATCCTCAGTTCTTGCCTGGTTCAGGAGAATGAAATTCCTCCGTTTACCAAACTCCAAATCAACACTTTTTCCATTCTCTTAAGAGTTTTAAATGCAAAGGTTCTCTCTGATTGCCAACATTAAACCAAAGGATAACACCCCAGAAAGGCTTTCTGTTTCAGGGATATGAAGCACCCCACCAATGGCTCTTCAGTAACTGCTCTTAATCCAAATTCAATGAAAAATGGGCTTGCTCACTTTTAATGACAGGTGAACTTCAAACTACCTGATTTTTCTTTGAGTCTATAGAATTAATATGTAGTGACTTGATACTTTACTGCCCACACGACACCAACTTGCTTTTACAGTATGAGGTAGTTTAGAGTGATTCAGACTTAATTAAAAGGAAAGCAGAACATTTAAACCATTTTTATTTAGATGTAAGATCCATAGGCAGAATTGATAGGGGAACTGCTGGTGAGCTCATCTGAAATAACTGCTGGATGCTCAGTTATTCCCTGATAAATAATGAGGCTCATTCATATTTGATGAGGTCTGGCTCTTATCACTGATCACAGATAAACATATAATTATTTTGCAGTATATCTGTTTTTGTTCATAATGTTATGTATCCACCCTCCCAATCCAGGTGTTATATCAATTTTTGTCATGTCCTACCCAAAATGAATGGGGTGGCTCCAGCCCTTTCACCTTCCTGCTCCTGCTAAACTCCTCACTTCGATTCACCAAGCAAGAATTCCTTGATAAACTCACAATCTTAGCTACACTGTCTAATATCTTCAACAGAATATAGGAATCCTTCCCTGGGTATCACAGTTGAGCCTATTATGTTAAGATAAATAGGACATAGAAAATAACTGGGAACTGGATCCAGCTAAAGTGTATGTTTGGAGTGTGCTTTAGCTATTGATTCCATACATTTGGACAGTGTTCAAAGGCATGTGGCTGCTACTCTGTATGACACTGCATTTCTGTCTGGTTCAGGAGTTTAAGACTGGCAAATTTTCTGATAATACAACTGATTTTATCTGTAGGGCTCTAAATCAAACCAGAACATGATAAGGAGCTGCCTTGAATAAGGGATTTTCTTAAATTCTGCTCGATCTAATTCTACAGGAAAAACTGTGGCAAATCTACCAACATAAACAAGAACTTTAAAAAATGCAAGCTCACAGCCTAAATGGATAGCAGGTAAATGAGCTGATCAGCTTCTGAGCAGCAGTAAACAGAACAAGTGGATATTTATTCTGGAATAGGAAATGAATATATAGATTTGTTTTATTGTAATTCTCTTGCTAACAAGAGGCAGACAGGAATGCTAGGAAAATAAAGCAGCCCTAGAGTTAGAAGTCTGATTTTTTTTTTTATCCAAATAAGAAACATCATTAAAAGCAACTCTATTGAGCAAAAGTAGCTCCACAAAAAGGCAAGGCCATCAGCAAGAGCTAAGTATATGTAAATGGGATTTACTTCACTGAGAGCAGTGTACTCTCAGCACCTCAGAGGATTCATTCCAATACAATACTGCAAGTGATTATGAAGCAAATATGCATTACCTTAAATAAACCAAAGCAGGAGACAAAGCAAATTATTTTGAAGTGCTTTTACTCTGTAATTTCATTAAAGGAGGTTGTTTATTCTCAGAGGGGAACTAGAAATTGAATATTGAAATCTGAAATTACAGAAACGTGTATCTGTTTATGGACCAAGGTCAAAGACAGTTTTATTAGGAACAAGGTTATCATCTACACAGTTAGAAATATTTTTAAAATATTTTTAATTTTTGATATTAATTTCTTTTTCTGTTTTTGTCTAACATCCTCCTCACAATTTTTGCTTATTTTCTTCCCTGCAATCATTTTTTGGGTTACTCACTGAAGAACTGGTATCAGAGTTTTATATTTTACTTTTCAAAACTCCATTGGAATCAGGAACTAAGAGTCTCACCTTGGATCATAAAGGGCCAAGTCAACAGACACTCTAAATTGTCTTTGCCCTCTTAATATTACTGAGGAATTAGCTGATGTGTGCTAACTCCAAATTGTCAGGTTTTACTTAACTGGTAAAAAAAAATTTGCTAATCCTTGCATGGAGGGAGTCTGATGGGAAAGATCAAAAGAGAAAAAAGAGCAGAGGGGAAAAGGAATGGGAGAAAGAAAAGGGAAAAACAACAGTGGGTTTTTTACTGAAATAATTTACAATTCAGGACTGTGACATTTTCTTACTTTTTGATCTGTTTTCCTATTTGCAGCAAAGTCACTGATGCCAAAAAGGACCCTTCATATGCTATGCTAGAATCATATCAATCTATAGAGGAAAAAGCAAACAAGATCAGCTTTATGCTTATTTTCAGAGGCAAACCATACTGAACTACTGAATCTCAGGGGGAAAAAAAAGAAATAGAAGTTTCATCAAAAGACATACGGCACATTAAATGTTATGTACACAGTAGTTTTGAAGTTGTTGCAACATATTTTTATCTAACAAAACTGTAAGAACTGTGGGGTGGCTTTCATCTGTCTTTTAGCTTTTAATTGGTTTTATGTCTCTTTCCTTTATATATAAATATGCATACACCCACACAAAGATTCAAACATACATATGCATACATTCATTTCATTTATAAATATTGATTAATATTCTTAATAACGAAAAAATTCGAGCAGAGATCCTACTCCCCATAATAGTTTTGAATCGCAAATCATCTTTTGGATCGATCTGAATTGTCTTGTGGCTCTTTGTAAACACAGTAGTAAATTATAATATTGTAATAATTGTCATGGTGCTTGATATTTACATCAAAACATTTAAATATAGCACAATCACAGAATCTTACTTCTGTAGTCATAGGTTGGGAAGCTTGAGTTCTGGATTTCTATAGTACTTCTAACATTGTACTGTATGCAAGTTGCCAAATAATGGTATTTCATTTTAGTATAAATAAAATACTGTTTATTTGTAATTGGCTATCCAAGAGAGAATGAAGAAGAAGATGGAAGCAGAAGCAGCAAGTAGACAAGCAGATGTGGATGTGCACTTGGATACCAGACCTCTGGATAGCAAAGGAGCATACAGTACCCAGCACCCTGAAGATCAACAGCTGAGAAAACACTGTCAGGAAAGCTCTGCACTGACTGGGTCGTGTCAGATCACAAGATAATGCTCTCACAAAGGGATGCACAGGAGTTCAACTCACTACACCTCCTCCTGCTCAGAGCACCAGCAGAAGAAGCAAGCTGGGCAACCTTCAAATTTTCTGTAGGTCAGTTTTACCGAGTCTTTGGAACAGACCCAAATAATTTCCGTGGCTGAAGCTCATTTTGCCTTTGACACTGACTGTGAAAACCCCACCAAACAGAAAGACAATGGTGATGGAGCCTGGGAAGCAGCGGGTGCCAACAATGCCAGACTGGAATGATGAACTCAAGCGGTTTGGCCACTTATAATTCCACAACGGATGGGGATGTTCCAGGAACGAGGAGATGCGCAAGGTTCACAATGGCTTATTCAGCATCCACAAACACTGAATAAAGAGACTCGAAAAAAGAAACACACACAACCACAAAAGCCAAGCCAGGAGAAGCACTGATTCGGGGAATTGTTTTAGAGAGATGAACATGACAAGTCAATGGGTATGAAAGGCTGGACCCAGATGGCAGGAGGTAAGAAAAGATCGTAGCAATTCCGATGCGGCATAGCTGTCAGTGATACAAGGACAGATCTCGCCGCTGGTGTCAGGAAAATGGAAGAGGATCTTTTCATTGCTGTGGGAAGATCAAGGTATTAAAATTACATACGTACATACGTCAAGAAGTGAAGACCAATTGCAGGACAGATACAGGAACCTTTAAGCAGCTCCTTTTAGGATTGTGTATATGACTTCAGAATGCCTGATCCAAGAAAGCCTGGCAAATGTTTAAGACCTTCTATAGTGCTTTGCAAAAAAAAAAAAAAAAATATAAAAATGTTATGTGACTGAGAACACTTTCTGTGATTTCTGATATGTTTGAGGAAGGCCCGTGATGCCACTGGGGAATATCATGGATGGAATGAAGGGCACAAGTTTGTTGTCCTAATAATCTTCATACTTGATTGGGCTTAAACAATGAAAGGGTGCTTTTTCAAAACCATGTTTGCAAACAAATTTTTTTGAGCATCTTGGGTCTCACACATCACTATCATTTTGAAAACACTCAGGAGAGGGGAATATGTTACAAATTTACATACATATGGTCTGTACTTGAGTTAGAGGATAACAAAGGTGTCATGGGGCTACACTAGTGTGAAAGAAAAAAAAAATCATGAACAGCAGTCACTGCTTCTTCTTGGTTCTAGCTTACTCCCAGAGGCTCAAAGGCCAACAGAGGAGAAGGAAAAAAAATATATTTAAAAAATGTAAAAAACTCAATGCTTATAGTATTACTGCTGCCTGTTTTTATTTCCACAAAAAGTTTTGTGTAAGAAGTTTGTAGTGTTCATTGAAAATAACTGCAATAACTGGGTGGTATTAGAGTATATAATCACTGTGCTTGCAATAGTGCTTCAAAACAGCATATGCATCAAAATTTAAAATATTTTGCTGGCCTTCCAGAGTCTTTTGCTAAACCTAGTGTGCATTGGAACCTGAGTGAATGAATCCCATTAGTCATCACCATCTTAACAATATGCACTTCATACAGAGCTGGCTTTTGCACAGAGGAAGGAAATTACCAGTACTAACAAAGGAAAGAAGATTTATAATGAGCAAATATACAAAAGCTCCAAATAATTATAATATTCACAGCTTGGCAATGACTTTCTAGGCTCTGAAATTACTTTTCTTTTGGAAGAATGAAGATTTTACAAGGTTAGTATAAACAAAGGGTAATTGGAAAATCAAATTGCTCTACACAAGTTATTGTAAGGCCTGGAATAATGGTGATAGAATTTGAAAAAAAAAAAACCAACTTGCTTATGAATCAGTGGATTTTTGTTTTGTACATTATTGCAATCAAAAATTCTCCCTTCCAAGTGCTACATGGGAAACAAATGGCTAAACTCAAATCCCAGCTTACCCCTGATACAATGAGTTCTCCTCCCAGGTTCTGAACTTCTGCCTTGACTTTGCTGCAGATATTGAGCTGGTGGCAGTACAGGGCAATGCGCTGCAGGTAGGCCAGCAGATCCTGCTTGCAGGCTGAGTCTGGGCACTGCACACAACACAAATACTGATTAGATGGAGCTGAGTTCATGAGATCAGAGAAAGGTAATCAGATATTGGCAGTGCGTGTGTATTAGGTGGATCTATCCCACCTTGTCTATACATGAGCTACTAGATAAAATGTGAAAAATCAAATTCTACCATTCATTTAACTCAAGATTTGTGAATTGCGACCTAAAGGTGCACTCTACCCTTCTGAAAAATGAGAACCCTCTTTATCAGCATTATGAAAATAATAACTTAAAATTATGCTCTGCATTAATTTATGGAATTGAACTGAGCAGCCAAAAGACCAGGTTTCACTTGAAACACCAGGTTACCTGCTGGACATCCAAGTCAAAATCCAATATAGAGCAGTTAACGTCCAGATAAACCCAGTTCTGAGTGGTTACCCCAGCTCTTGTCTCCCTGACAGGTCCCCTGGATTTGTGCAGATGTTCAGAGAGTTAGATTAGGCCGAATGTGCTGTGAGGGTTTCATAATCAATAGAACCTGAAAGGGCCCCAGTACAATTTATTCATAGTCTCTGGGACTCCTAATAGAAACTGAATCATCCCTCACAATATCAACAGCATAACAAAGAACACCTTTGTAGTTAATATTCAAAGTCTTGCCTCAGGAGAACAGACCTCAGTAATTCACTCTGATGAAACAGAGCTAAAAGGGTCCTCTGCTAACAGCATGTCTCCAATAAATACTCTTTGGGGCTACCCAGTAAAGTCTGACTGACAATTCTCCTGCATAGCTTGGGGAACAAATATTTCAAATATGCCTTTTTATCACCTTACAGAGTTTATACACAATTTAAAAAAAAAAAAAAAAATCAGAGCATTTCAAGAAAAAATTATAGAATTAAATGCACATGAATCAACATCGCAGCTCCTACCTTGAGATCACTGCTCTGGCTCCAGCACCTAATGCTGGCAAGAAATGAGTTCATGGTGAAGTAGTTGGGATATATTGTTGTTTATAATCCCAAAAGGAGTCACTTGACTTTTTTATTGCCCTTTAAAACTAATAATAAACAAAGCTGGAGCTTCACTGTGGATGCTATAGAGCTGCTCTTCCTCAGACACTTGCCACACCTTTCAGGCATTAATCCCTAAAAGACCTCTTCTTCCTACCAGTGCCAATTTAATATAAAAATATTTACTCAATTCTTGAAGCCTATGAACTGAAAGGAATAAATTTAAAGCAATACATCTGCAAAGTTGTCAAGGCTTTAAATATAAATACCTTGGAATGAAAAAGTATAAGGGCTCCCTCAATGGAACAGTAATTAAAAATGCAACTGTCCACAAAAAGTTTATATTGCATGAGGGTCTCCAGAGTTCTGTGAAATATCATTAAAGTGCAAGCATTAGAAAAAATACTTAATTCTCAAAATAATTTCACTGTTTATTAGTAGGGTTACAGTCCTCTGAAATTTAAAATGTGACTCAAGGCACTCTAAGCATAACAAGTCTTCTTCTGTTTCTTTCTTTAAAATATTCCACCTCTGCAAATACTGCAGACTAGGAATTTCATCAGCTGACAGATGGATTTCTTCTTTTTTGTGTTAAAATGAACAGATGCTACATTTGAAGGACAGGAATGGGTTAACTACAGGAAAAATGCTGCTTCTGAAGAAGACCTAAAGCCAACATTTCTGAGGTTACAGGAAAATGGGCAGCTTTGGGGTTTTTTGCCACTCTGGCCCATATTCCATGGCAGGGTGATTTACACACTATCACACCCTTACTTGAAAATGACATTCTTATTTTGAAGAGAAAGACTAGAGGCAAAGAAGTTACCAGTTCCCACTTCCAGCAAATTTTCTCTTGATGCCAATGAAATGAAAGAAACTGTAGGATATTTACAAAGGGAAAAATAGTGAAATTTAATTTGCCTGAATCCAAAATTAGCTATGTAGGACCTGGATTTGAAATTCAGCCCTTGACTTTTAATATGATTCTTCCTCTTGCTCTCCAGATGAAAAGATAATCCAGTCTGAAAATATACATTCAGCAAAGTCACTTGTCCAGCTGTGATATGAATTTTGTAAAGGAAGTGAGGACACAGACCCCACAACATGCACAATACACTGAGGCAAACAAGAAAATAGGGAGTCAGAGAACCTGGAAGGAGTAAAGTGCCAAATCAAGGGAAAATTGCTGGAAGAATGAACTGAAAAGAATCTAAGGATTCCTAGGCACTTGGCAAAGGGAATGGAGCATACAAATCCTTACTGCTTTTTTAACTGCAAATACATTTTGGATGTGATATCTCACAGGTCTTTTCCAACCTGAAAGAGCCTCTATCTAGTTCAAAATGTCTAACATTTCTGAGCTTGGAGAGACTCATTTATGCCTTTCCTGTTCTGCAAAATGCTGATGGGTCTAGAAGAACCAAGGTCTACCCAATGGGAAGATCAGGATCCAGACTCTCAACAGGTAATTTTCTGGTAAGACAGACTTTTCCTGCGTAAGGACAACTCATCCATAGAGGTTATGTTGTGTTTCAGCTCATTCTGGGGCTACCTGATCAGCAACTGCCCGTGCCAATTTGTCCATCCTGGATCCTGCCTCTGCAATCTTCTTGGCTGCATTGATGACATCGGATGTGTTCTTCAGGGGGCCTTTCCCTCTGTGAAACACAATTACCCACAATCTCAATAAATCACAAAAGGCAACGGTTTTAGTGACCCTGTTCAGTGCTTGATTTTAAAATAGCAACACAAATGTCTTCTTAATTTATTACAATTTTGCCTTTTAAGTACTTTATGGTACAGCTTGATTAAGAAATCTGTCTGCTGTATTTCCTCTCCTTTACAAAATGCCTCATTGGCAATTTAGTCCGATGGTGCCTTCAAGCACATGAGCTGTACTTAATAGTATATGCATTTTTAAGTGCTCATTAAGCCAGTGTTGTTCCTGGAATACACAACTATTTCAAAACTATGTGATTCCCAAGCCAGTGCTAAATGTTCAGCCCATCATGTCTAGGGCAAGACTGTCACATTTTATAAAGCCTTTTTTTGGTAGATTTTTTTTGTTGGAAAATAAAGAGAGGTGAAGCATAATCATTTTCTTACACACTTGAATGTTACACTTAAAATATGTATAATTAGCTTTCAGCCTGATCTTTAACTATATTTTTAAGATGATGCACAAAATTCTGATTTAACCATTAAAGCTACCAAAACATATTAAGAGAACAGGTCTCCATAGACTTTCCTGAGTTTGCTTCAGACTCAAAACTTTAATCCTGCTTGTACCAATAAAATTGCTCCTGCTCCTGAGAAAGTCACAGCTGGAAGTGATTTCATTTTCCATTCTTTAATGTGGAAAATCACAATATGATCAAACTTTTTTTTTTTTTAATGTGACAGAACACATTTTTTCTAAGCACAACATTGCATTATTTTTTGATTTTTTTTTAATCTATAATGGCAAGAATAACATGCTGAAACATATTTCCATTTTAATCTTCTTTCCAGACTTTCATTACCACCTTAAACAGATGAAACACAAGTATCCCACTTCAGGTGAACTTAAAGTACAGCAAAAATACTTCTTGGTGACCTCATGTGCATCTACATTACATGAGCAGTTCTGATTGTCACAAACTCCATGCATTTGAAAAATTACTCTATTCTAACACTGCTGAGGTTACAGCCAAGCAAAGAGGTGTGAAAGGCTTGTTTCTGTTTTAATGGAATATATTAAACAACTTGTTATTGAATCTGATGCAGACAGAGGTGCACTTTGTTTCTTTTTTTAATGTACTTCAAATGTGTCAGTAGTTTTTATCTCATTCTCAAATTAGTTTTTTTTCTTTTGATGCTAGAAAATACAATTATAAAACTTTCCATTTCATGTTCAATATATCAAAGGTTGTCCAGGAGGTTGCAGAAACTGTGAATATTCTGGGCTGCTGCTTTAGGCCATCATTTCTTCCTTCCATGACACAATGACACTGTTTGAGCAGATTGCACTCTATTTTTTGCTGGCAGAAGGATCAGAGACACCAAGACAATACAAATACAAAAGTAACACAGAATTCTCTAAAATATCCTCTCCATCCAGTTCCACCCCCTGCCACTTTCCCAGGCTGCTGCAAGCCCCATCCAACTGGCCCTGAACACTTCCAGGGATGGGGCAACACAAAGAGTTGAATAAATGGATGTCTGATTTTAATCCTGAAGAAAACCAGGATGATTTTTCATCCTGTTTTGTGTAATCACATTTTGATAAATACCATTTAAACTTTTGAACCCACTTTATAAATAAACACTGAACAAAATTTAATTTACTACGATGATCTGGAATTCAAAGACTCTTGTAAACCATTCTCCCTGGTGTGATTAACAATATGACCATAATTAAAGACAATAATTCTGTTTACATTGTATCATTAATGAATGACCTTTTGACGCTCTGCAATTAGAGAACAAGACATCAATAGAGAAAAGAAATGAAAGAAAAAAAAAAAAGAAAAGTCATTGCAGACTGACTCCCACGAAGCATTAGATCAATCCAGTTTCATTTCGTTTGGGATTTTTTTTGGAAGGAAGTTCAGTGGTCAGATGATATAAATAGTTTTGCCATTATTTTTGATTGACACAAATTGTGCTGAAATGTTGAAAGTTCAGAGAGGCACATGCATTTAGATGGGTACTAAACGAAATGTCACTGGAATGTCTGTAAGGTCACAGACTAACTTTGCTGCTGAAATACAAAATGATCTGCAAATAAAAGAGACTTGCAAATAGCACAAAAACTTCATGTGATTAATCCCATTTGGACAAATACCCAGGGCAGTGTCTATGATGAGCTTTCCTTGGCTTTGCATCCCCAAAACCACAGAAAATCATCTCAAAAGGGTACCAGTCAAGCAGAAAAGGAAGATGTGGCACGTCTGAGCTCCTCAGCTGGGGTTATTTTGTCCTTACCTGGTGAAATCTGTCATTTCCATCATAATCATGCACATCTGCTTGGCCAGCACGATGATGTCATTGCCACTGTCATCCCACTTGGCCACCTCCGCATCCAGCTTGCTCTTCTCCTGGTGGAATATCTCCACCTGCTCAGCAATCTTTGCTTTCTCCTCCTGAGGCAGCTGAGCCATGATAGCCTGGAGAAAGAACAGGATTTGGACATGAAGAAAAAGAAGCTGCAAACTGGATCTTTCCAGTGGTCCCAACAGCTCGAGTTTATTTTTATGGGAGTTGAAGATGCCAAGCAAAATCTTGTAGGCATTTGATTTCTGTCAGGGCAGGCAAAAGCACATTCACAGCATGTTTATGCCTCTTCTTGCACTTTCAAGATGATAAAATTTACATTTATGATGTTGTGATTATTCACCAGTTGACAAAGGAGGATTAAATCTCAGTTATGAGGAATAATAAAACGAGTGACATTTATGGGAAAAGGCAGACAGAATTGCTGTGTCTCCCCTTGTCTCATCCTCTGTCAGAAACAGAGGATTTCAGATTAACAGAACACTAAAACAAGCTATGACACACAAGACAATACATTGGAAGTGAATTGTAACAAACATATCTTTTAATGATATTTAGTGTTGTAATTTTCTCTTGGAAGAGACGCAAAAAGGCACTGAACAGGTTGGTACTGATCTGCTTCAGCCTGAACAAAGCACAAAGTTCCTGCCCCCCTCCAAAAAAACCCTAAAATATTATAATAATTACTTCTGAAGATCAAATGGACACTTTGAATAATGATTTCCAAGTTAAGCTACTATTTGGCTCTAGGGGTTCTGAAGACCACATTATGCATTTAATGGGGTGTGACACATTTAAGTGTCATTACATTTTTTTCTTGTTTATGTCACTTTCAATCAGCTGAAGTCTTTTTCTACATATTCTTAAAATGCTCTTGGCTTTTAAAAATTCATAATTGACCTTTTCCAAAACTGAAATTAAAAAGGGTTATAAACAGTAGATCAGAGAATGAGAAATTTGCAAGTTAATCAAATTAAAATTCAAGACGAGTTTTAATTAGGCCTTATCAATATAACTCAGCAGTTTCAAATGCTAACATAATAGTCTTTGCACAGAAAAATGCAGTGCAAGTCGATCTAATAAATAAATATATAAAATGCACAGAAAACAACAGAACTGAGGAATTAACTCAAGTTCTAGAGAATGTGATAGGCGTAGTGAAATTTGGGAGGTTTATCTGTATGACTTGCCTGTGGTTTCTTCAAGTAGCATCTTCACCTGAACACTCTTTAAACTGCTAAACAGTGCTTTAATATTTCTGCTCCAGCTGCTGATGTGCTTTCAAAGCAGCCATATCCTATAGCAAATGCAGCCCATAATTTCCAGTTTTATTTCTACTGAAGACCAGCACAAGTCTTTCTACTGGAACACTAACAGCCTTATGGAGTAAGCATATTAAACAAATCCATTATATTGTGCAAATAAAAGTATTTTGCATCTTTTCCCCAGAAAAGGTTCAGGTAAGATTCTATTCTGCTGAGCACTCTCCAGACTGAGGACTTAGCTTGTTTCCCTTTTAGGTTTTTGGGATTTGTTGCTTCCTGTGCCACATTGCAATCTGTATTATTCAGAAGCTGTCTTTATGATGTATTATGCTTATACAGTGTATAGTTGATCAAAGCACAAGGTTTTAAATGCAACAATAATAATAACCACAATAAATGTAATAGAATTTAAGATTCCTAAATCCCCAGGTGAACTTGACTCTTAGTAAGAAAAATTACTGCAGTCTTTACTTGGGTTTCACATCAAGAAAGGATGACATGTTACCCAGTCCTAAATGTAACCAAAAAGATGAGAAAGGCTGTGAAATTGGACAAAATAATCTATACTGTATCTTATTTCTGTTATACCTGAGATTGCTTTAGTAGTCAATACTTTGAATATCTCAAACAGGACTTCATGCCCTTTAAAATATAAAAATCACAAAAGATAGTCAGCTACAGCCAGAACAGTTCTGTCACCAGTGTCTCAGGGAGGAATCCTGGAATTTTTTGCCCTAGGGATATCAGATAAAATTCCAGTTTTTCTGATACATGGTATGGTTCATTTACCATCTATAATCCATATTCAGGGAAATAATTTCAAGACAAAAAGAAATCTCTGCCCATTCCACTGGATCCATGCCCTGCATTTCTCCCACACCTCTGACTAAGCTTCCTTCAGATTTTTGATACTCTAATCTTTCTTTTCAGGATGTAAAACCTTTGTGCCAAGCCCCAACCTACAGCAGCTGAAAACTCCTCTGTCCTCTGAGATTTTGCAGCATCTTTGCCTTTTGATCTTTAGGTTCTCAGCCCTACAAATCCTCTTCCAGACTCCAAGGTAAGAAATCCTCATTCCAGTTACCAACTTTTGCTGGTGTTTGAGTGTGTGGGGAGGATGCTTTTTATTTAGTCCATAGCTTTACTTCTAGCACATCAGAACAAACCAGACTTGTGTGAAAGAGCCATGAAAATCATTCAGATAATTCCCAGTTTCCCGCTGGTTCTCTCCTGGAAAATGTTTAAAGGCTTTTCTTTAAAAAAAAAACTTTCTTTCCAGTCCAATATATTTTCATGATGCATAAAATTATATTCTGATTTTTTTTTTTTTTTAAATAATCTGAGCTGAGAAGCCTATTCAGTAAAAGGTAAACATTGATCAGAGGGTGGCATAATCCTGAGTGTTAACAGGAATATTCCTGAGTGTTAACAGACTTCACTTCCCCAGCACCTGTGACCCCTGCAGCACTCTTCAGCTTAATTTGGAATCCCCATGCACAAGCTGAGGTCACAAATCACAGCGACTGGAGTTTATCATGATGTAATTACCCTGGTAAAATTACATTGACTCAGTAGCAAATGTCTTCAATTACAATTAAATTACAGGGACTACTCAGTAGCTTAAACAGATCTTCTTGACAGGTTTGCACACTGGGAAACATGACTAATGTAAGATTTCTCTGGATACAGCACATGGTGCCCTGATGGGATTTTTTTATTTTTTTATTTTTTTAATTTGCTGACTACTCCCACGGTTTCAGCACATTCCAAACCTGCAAAGCCTCCTCTTACAGCACTAGCTGGAGCAAGCAGCTGATACTAGGCACCACAAAAGCCTCAAGATCATTCAATAAATGTTACTTAAATAGGTTTGACACGAAAAAACCTTCAACATCTCTGTCAGCCAGGTCCCATCCTTTCTTAAACGACCCTGAGGACTGGAAATCACTGCCTTTGCTTTCTGAGGCAGAGTTTTTATTGGTCCCTACTGGAGCTCGCTGGGGGATGTGGGGTTTGTACTCACCCTTGCACTCTGGCCAGCAATGAGCTGGTCATCCTCAGTCTGGACACTCGTTCGGCTGCGCACATCATAATCCTCTTGCTCAAAGTCTGAGTCATCCTCGAGCTCCTCGGGGGTCTGCAGAGAGAGAGAGAGACAGGAGAGAAAGCCAGAATAAAAGAGATGATAAGCTTAAAAAGGACACAGACCAAGTCCTGTGCACAGCGAGCTCTTATTTCATTGACTACCTGCCCAGGAAATGCTGTTCCATTCTCCTCTGAAATGAACTTGTCTGCCCCAGCAGTCAGGAACTGAAATTGAATTGTCTTAAAAATTAAATTGTTTCAAGCCTAGTTTTCTTTACAAATGGCATTTGTCATTACCTTGCCACAACTTTTCTTGCTGCAATTTCTCTTAACTCTGTTAACAAGATGAATGCAGTTCCAGGAACAAATATCCTTTGGAAGCACTAACAACTGGAATGTAGTATTTCAAAATAATGTTATTTCACATATAAATGGACACTAAGACTATTATGTTACTGGAAGCTTCATGTAATTTTCAAAAGAGAAAGTAAATACCTGGGAAAAAGCAACTAACATCCTGGAAGAAAAATTTATCAAAGCAAATAAGATATTTCCCATTGAAAGAAATTGTAAATTATGTCAACTGGTTTTGAACAAAAACATGAAATTTATGATCTGTGTAATCTTGTTAGTTCACATAGTCCTTTTCACACACAGAGCTTTGGAATTTGACTCATCCCCCTGCTGAGATCAGGATGCCTCCACTGCTGGTACTAAAGTGATGGCAGGGTTTCTTGGAAGATTGATTAATCAAGTTACATATTTTCAGGCTTCAGATTGTTTAAAATGTTGGAAGGAGGGATACAAAAAAAACCCCAAAAACTTAATTGAAGGATCTGTTCATTTGGGTTTTTTTACCTTCTAGCAAAAAAATTGGAGAAAAAGAAATGTTCTTATATACAAAGAGACAGTCCTACTAAAATCACAATTTAGTACCATATTTAATAAAGATGGTGCAAAAAAATGGAATCTTTAAAAGGAAGATTATATTCCATTTTATGGTTGAATAGCATCATGGCCATGAGTGAGTTCTGTGGGTACCATACATGACAAATAAGAGGAAAAGAAAAGCACAGTAACTGCAGCGAAATCCTCACCTCACTGGACACCCATCACCCCCAGTGACAGCCCAGAAGGCCAAAGCACTACAGAAGAAATCACCCAGGCTGGCACTTGGTGCTTGGAGGCAACGTCAAGTTTTCTAGCAGAGGTGCTAATCACTGCCAGTTGTCATTACAGCTCTGTCTGGAGGATGCTCAGTCACTAGGAACGGCTCCAAACCCTCGAACGTAACGCAGAGGAGTCTTCTGGTGATATTTCTGTTCCAGCCTGGCTTCCAACACCAAGTGCACATCACTGTTTGTAGCTGCACAGTGAAGTGCACAGGATGGGGAGAGTAAAACACAGCCATCTTCGTCTGACTGGAAGAGTATGAATTAAATACGTGTTTTGATGCTGAGCGCTGGAGGAAGAAATAACCAAGTGTGACAGTGTGGTAATAAACCTCGGTCTGCACCTCTGAAGAGAGGCATGCACAAAGAGAGTGTGTAGCAGGACAGGCAGGAGAAGAAGTTTAGATGAAAAATGAATTTACCTTCTCTCTGCTGTCACTGGTAAAAGAGAAGGATTGGTACCCTTCATTATAAAGACCAATGGTCTTGTTTTCCAATCACCTTTAATCTCTCTGTTTCCTCTGCTCAGCTGCCTGAGGGCAGGATGAGACCTTAAAATCTGTCATAAACAAGCAAGCTACAAAGAGAATCCTACAACTCCCTGAGCAAAGAGTATTTTCTATCACAAGGCTCAGATTTTCATCTGCCTGGGCTTTGTTGTTCAGAACAAGAACAGGGTGGAGAGCTTCAATAAACCAGCTGGCCCTTCCCCATCCTCCAAGTCCACTCAATGAGCCAGTTTCACTGGTCATTGTAAAGCCAGCACCCTTTCACAACCCAAACATACTCTTAGTTTCTTCTGTCTCCACTTTTAGAAGTAAGATTATAAAACATAATATGCAGTCCTTTCCTAGTCTTTCATAGTCAGACTTGAAGGAAAGATGTAATATTCAAAATATTACATCTCAGCATGGTGACCAATAAGGACATGAGGCTGCCTCTTAAAAAGAAAAAAATATTCTGAAAATTCTATGCAAAGGCTTATTCTTGAAGAAATAGCCAGAAAAAAAATGTAGTGCTGTTACTGTCTGACATTCATAATCTTAAAATCTGTGGTCTTTAAAAGACTGAAATTTAATGGGTATAAATGTTGAACTTGGAGACAATGTAGTGCAAACCAAAAGGGCAAGCAATGCAATTGTTAGCAATTTACTACAATCACAAGACATCTTCCTATTTCCCCTCTGTACTGGTGAGATCTAATTCAAAGTGATCTTTCAGATTCACTCTTTTCATGGTGTCAAGTGTGGTGAATTTTCTCCCCCTCATTTTCTTCCCCAAACAGCTGCATTTTGCTTTAGGGTGAAGAAGTGGGGTTAATTTTTGTCTGTATGCTGAAGTTTCAAACATTTTCACGCTTTCACTCTTGCACCATTGCCATGTCTTAGCTGGTCCCCTGAGATGCAGCCTGTACAAAATAGTGTTTAGACACAAAAGTACAAAAAAGAAAATTATATTGAATCTGACTTAAAGGACTACTCTTAGCAAGGCCTTCTACACATACAGAACAATTCTGATTTTTGTGTAAAACCAACAGGACCTTGATATTTAAAACCTTGTTTCCAAGACAACAGAGTCTGAGACTTCATTTCTCTGAGCTGGAAGACAGAAAGACAGCTTCTGTCTTGCAGACACCTGGATTTATGGTTTCACAAATGTAGTAATCACAGGTTTGAGGCTGGAGACAGCTTCCAAACAGAGCTGACAGCCACCAGTGGCAAAAGAAGCTAGAGTAATATTCACAACTAATGGACTTAATGCACTGGCTGATTTCAGCAGAAAAATGAACTATTTCCATAATTTTTAATCTGTTTTTTAGCACCAGCCATAAGACTTCCCAAGAAGTCCCTTTTTTCAAATGCAGTATCTCTACTACACACAACATTCATCTAACTCAGAGGAAGGCTTCCAGGGAAGAAGAATCTTTCACAATCCCAGATAAATCATACAATAAATATATGCTTTCTCTTTAAAGATGCATATTTTATTTCTAATATGAATGTGGTGACTTTCAACTTCCAGGCATATATATATATATATATATTTAGTATCTCTCTGTTTGATGGAAGAGCTTGGTGTGAACAAAGTATCAGTACCATCCCTGTCATTTTTTTATCTTTTGTGACTGCAGGATGAAAATGTGAATTATACAAGTCATAAAATGGCATATATATGCAGATTTATAAATGATATTTGTTTCGTATTTCACCAACCCAAATGTACTTGATGAAGATAGAAACCCCACTTTGCTATGCACTTAAAAATTGTAAGATGCAATTACAAGAATTTCAGCACTGGGAACACCAAGTCAAGCTAATCTTGAAATGAGAGCAAAGACTGAAGAGATGAAAAGATGCTCCCCTATTTTTTACAATGAAAATTCCCTCTAATTCTAGAAGACGAGGAGGACAAAACCCCAGACTTTACAAAATGCTTTTCAATCCAACTCCACGCTGTTCTGTACATTTGTTTTGGTGCCACTGCAGCCTGAGTGACTCAGCTGCAAGCAGCACCTGAGAGCCTCAATCAGAGAACCTCTCTCACTGCAGGTCTTCAGTTGTTTGGTGATTTACAGTAAAATTTGACACTTCAAATTCAATCTGAGGAGCAGCAGGTGCTCAATGGGAACACTGGACCCCACAACACCCTCTGGAGATAGGATGTTTCAAAAGATGACGGGATTCTGCACCAAATCTGGTTTTACAGAGGACCTGAAATGCTGCAGCACTTTGGATTTCACCACAGTGGCTGCCCCAGAGGTGATGGTGGCTAAACCTGACAAGTGTGGCAGAGGAGAAGAAGAAAGGAGCATTAATACACCCAAACAGCTGGGCTGAGGAACGCACAGTCATTTTTGCTGAGGTCTTCTCCCAAGGACTGAAAATCCCTTAAAAGAATAAAATATCCCAAATTGGAAGGAGTTCACAAGGACCATCAAAGTCCAGCTCCTGGTCTTCCACAGGACAACCCCAAGAATCACAACTTGTTCCTGAGAACATCATCCAAATGCTTCCTGAACTCTGTCAGGCTTGGTTTGAGAGACTGAAATGGTTCATGGTTAAACACGCTTAAAAAAGGACTTTGCCATTATGGCAAAACTGTTTAAAGAAGCTGTGGCCACCAGAGGCCTGTTCAGTGTGCCTGAAGAGGAGAACTGGTGTGTGTGAGTAAAGCCACCTGATGGGAACCTGAGCAAAGGTAAAGGTGGTGTCACAGTCCAGAGCTAAAGAGAGGTGTAAGGAGAGCTAACCAAGGCTGGGGAGAAGAATCAGCTCTGGCTCTGTTTGATGGGGGGGAGGAGAAAATTTGGGTGTGTGACAGAGGGAGTGAACACCCACCCTGCCTTACACAAACTGGCTCAGTTGTGAAACCCACCCACATCCATGGGGCATTCAGAGGAGGGGTCATAAACCATCATAACACCATCAAAGACCCCCAAAACACCCCCAGCCTCATTGCTGAGGCCTTGCAGCAGAGAGCTGCACGTGGTGCAAAGCCATGCCACAGATCAGAGCCTGCTGCAACAGAGAGCTTCAAACCTGTCCCCCCCAGGGGAGGCAGCAGGCATTCCCAGCTGGCCCAAACAAACATTAACCCATGGAGCTGTGTGCTCTGGGACCCTCACCACGGAGAACAGGAGAACAGGATCAATGAGATGCTGTCAGGATCCACAGAGTGCTGATATTTTCTGCTTAATCTGTCACTCTCTCTCTCCCACCCTGCTCCTCTTTTTCTTTCTCTCTCCCTGACACTACTGTTAAATAAAATCCATACTATCAGCTTCAGCATATGGTCTTGTTTGCACCTTAAGTCAGGCAGAGGCATCTCTAACAATTTCAATAACCAGATCTTAACACCTGATGCTGTGACCACTTCCCTGGGGACCCTGTTCCAGTGCCCAACCAGCCTCTGGGTGAAGAACCTTTTCCTGATATCCGACCTCAACCTCCCCTGACACAGCTCCAGCCGCTCCCTCGAGTCCTGAGAGCCCTCCTGACTGCAGAGAGGGTTTCTGGCCAATAACTCAGGGAATTTCATAAGCAGCTGTGAAAACACAAAGTGCAATTCCATCCCTACACGGTAATAGGAAAGGTGCTGGAATGAAGTTATTATTTTCTATTTTATTTCTAGGTTCTATAATTATACTCTTAAATTAATTTATACTACTTCTTAATTTGTGGAAGAGATCTTTTTCTTCTGTATAGATAAAAATAATAGCCCTCAATGAAAAAATGAGTCTCCTTTCTCCTCCAAAGGGGCAAAAATTTCTCCCCTTTTGTGGGAAAACGAAGAACTGAGACTACCCACCCTTTCCTTCAGCTTACTAAAAGTAATAATAACCACCAAAATTAATTTTAAAACTGGCTTTATTTACTCTCTGGAATGAGGGGACTCATCACAATTAAATTCAATCTTTCACAGCTTGCACACAAACAATCACTGCCTGAAAATAATTGTGTCAGATGCTCTAAAAAGATCACAAGATTGGATTTTTTTCCTTTTTTGTAATTCTGAAAAAGTTTTACTACCTGAATTAAAGGGTGCACAATATTTGACAGATTATTAGATGAAAATTTTCTAAAGGCTTTTATAGCCTCACCCTTTAATTATACATCCCATTTTAGTGTGAGATGATCAGATGGAAATGTTAAAGAGTATCTCCAAGTGAAACTAATTTTGTTTTCTACAGCAAATATGGTTCTGATCCAGCAAACTCTGGTCTGTGTAAGCTTATATATGTGTATTTTTCCAGTTAACTTACATGGATAATGAGTCCATTTATGTGCTTTAGTTCTCTTCCTGGGTATGGAGTATTACACTGAGCTCCATAAATAAGTTAATTGTCTGAATGCAAAAATAAATCTTCCTAATCTGGGCAAACAGAATTCATTAACTCATATCATACAACAGGTGGAAAGTAGTAGTGATATAATGGCAAAAGTAACTTGGGATTTTCCTAAGGAGACTGAGAAGCCTGAATGCTGATCAGCTCTCCAGGTACACAGAACCATCAGGCAGCAAGAAAGAAAATGGTCAGGCCTTCAAAATTCAAAATTTAAAATTAGAAACATCTCGCCAGGATGGACATCTCATGGCAAACTCTTGGGGCTAAGTCTGATGTATGGGGGGGTGCTGGAACTCTGTGTAGGGGATGGGAAAACCTGGGTTTGTAGGAGATCCCACCTGATGATTGAGTCTATGACACAATCACAATTTGAAGTGACTAGAAAAGATTAAAGTGTGCTAAGCAGTTGTTCTTGTCCTAAGAAAAGTTTCAAAAGTGTTACAGAAAATCAAAGGGAAAACAGAGATCCTTTACTGTGCAGATCTTTCACTTCCCAGAATCACAGAATGCTGGAATGGTTTGGGTTGGAAGGGACTTTAAAGCTCAACCAGTTCCCACCCCTGCCATGTTCAGGGACACCTTCCACTATCCCAGATTGCTCCAAGCCCCATCCAGCCTGGCCTTGGACACTTGCAGGGATCCAGGGGCAGCCACAGCTTCTCTGGGCACCCTGTGCCAGGACCTCACCACCCTCACAGGGAAGTAATTCAAATAAAGATTTCCCTGCCCTTCCAGAAGAGCTGCCAATCCTCCAGTGCTGCACACCCAGAGACCAGGATGGGTTTTCCCCCATCACAAGCCATGTCTACAATTCAGGCCACCTGTGATGAGCACTGGGTATGAGAATGGGATTTATGTCTGGCAGTTATAAAATTAAGCCTGTCAGAAGCTTTTTGTGTAAATGTTAATACATAGTGACAGATGAGTAAAATGGAGCTATTTTGGAGAGTTCCAACTGCCTGAAGCCTCACATCAGTGCCATTATACACTCATGACCACAAGGGCACGTTACCTGTTTGCTCAGAGGGATGATGTTGATGTTTCAGCCCTGTTACTTGCCTCAAAAGTTTCCTCTGTGATTTTCTCCATAGTTTTACTTGTACATGGCTTTCATTAAGGCAGATTCAAGGTAATTTGGGTTTCAAATAACTGTTTCAGTTGCTGAAGAGATGTCCAAACCACATTTGGCTTGCTGCTTTTCTCTTTTAAATCATTGCTGACTAAACTGAAAAGCATCACACACCTACTATCACAATAATGATGTTGTTCTGTGGTGTCTTTTATTTGTTTGCTTATTTTATTAAAAGATGCCTAAGCAAATTGAATCAACTGGCCAGCCAACACTGAAATGACAAGTTTTTTACCTTGGTAAACATTCAAAACCATCCCTGCAGAGGCTCACTGGAGCAGAAGATAATTTATTCATTTAGATTTTAACCAGACCTACCTTGCATTCCAGGCAGCACACATACACTAGGAAAAAAAAAAAGCCAAATAAACAAAACAAAAAAAAAAATCTACACAAACTTTGAAGACCTTGGCAAATTAATGCTATTACTATGGAAACAGTAATGAACTTTGCATCTATTGGCAGTTGTGATCAAATTTTCTCCTAGCTGATAAACATACTAATTGTGATTCATCAACTAAACTACCTCATCTCTTTATTTACTAATTCTTTTGCTGTTGCATATACTTCTGTTTCATGCCTGTTTCAATGTCAAGCTTTTCTGGCTTATTACAACACGAGGCTGATTCCAAGGAGCTTTTGTATTCCTCTTATCCATGATACCTCCCTGTAAATCCCAGCTTTCACTCCCCAGGAGCTTTACATACCCTGATCATCAGGACAGCTTTCCTGATGTCCCGAACTCCGTCGTAGACCAGGCGGGAGGCGTCGATGAACTCGTTCTCCTCGAAGGGCTGGGGCACGTTGGCACTCAGGGCTTCAATGGCCACCTCCACTTGCTCAGCAAAACGTGGCATCACTGTGTGAAATGAAGAGAGGCAGCAGGATTAGACACCTTCTCTCCTGAACACTTTTCTGTTGCTCTGGGGCACAGATAATTTCCAGGAGACACGGCACACGCTGCTCTGGAAATTCCCAGGTGCAGGGAGGCTCATGGGTGGGTTTGTACCCACCCTGCACAGGTCTGACACTTCATCTGACAGCAAGGAAATAACCAACTCTATATTCTCTCCTCCAATTGTTCAACAAAGAATAGGAAATTTCCTTCAAAAACTGTGATTTACTAACTTTTTAAAGGCTGCAAGATACGTGAGCAGTCAGCAAAGTTAATTTAAGAGCTTTACAACCTGTAATGAGCACAGAAAATATTTGTATCAAATGATCAAAGCAAACTGTAGCCATTATGCCACTAATTTACACAAATTATACTCTAACTCATACTAAATAATAATAATTTTGAAAGGGACAAAATGCAAAATTAAGGATATACTTTTGTGAAGACACCTAAATGAATCTTCTGTTTCTTCACTATCACCATGTATATAACACAAAACATAGCCATAGACATTGGCTAAAAATATTATAAACTGTGCTATGAACTTATTAAATGTACAACTTAAAGCAATTATTTATTTTTGTAAATGGTTTCAGGGAGTTGCTTGAAGTAGCAAGAGACTTTTCTTCAAATTTTGTAGAGGATTCCTTTGAAGGTATATTTACTTTCTGCACATCGTGTTTGCAGGAAAATAACTCGTTTCCAGATCAGTCCTCTTAACAACTCAAACCCAAATCCTACAAACATGAACATCAGGTCCCACTGACCATCCTGCACCTACATTCCTGTGCCTGTTTACTCTTCAGCATTTAAACATTCATTTTGGAGGACTGTGCTCACAACAATAGAGGACAAACATAATCCATGTTTATTAGAAACTTGAATAAAAAAATGCAGTTGGATTGATTCTTAGGAATTTAAGGAACTTGGGTCAAGTTTAAGAGTTATAGATAGCCATCTTTTAATCATATTCACATCACTTTTATTCTAGCATTTAGGTATCCAGCTCATGGATCTCTGACTTTACAATTTTGGCAATATAATACGAAGAACAGAAAATTATGATTCCCACAACAGTTACTGCCTTTTTTTTGTTTTTAAAATGTTACCTTTTTTTCCCATCTTTTCCCTAATCCCTATTTTTAATACACTTATTGGTAACCTGAACCCAACTGATGAATACAAAGGGGAATTTCCAGTTATTTTCCTCAAGAGAAGTGACATTCTCTCCCAGGAACTTCTGCTGTGGTAGGAAGCCACATTTTCTTCTTGACTGAATGTTCTTAAACTTAATTTCTAGTGTCTGACTTAAAGTAAAACCACAAAAAAAGCCCCCATGATTTAATAACAGTTTACATTTTGAAGTGTCAGCAACCATGAGCTCAAACTTTCTGTTTCTGGCAGTTAAATATTAAGCATTGGATGCAAATGCGGAAACCTTTACAAGGATACAACGATTCAAATCTTGTTTATACATCACTATATATATATATATTCATATATATATACACACACATATAGACAGATGAAAGAACAGATTTGTATTTTCCATGCAGATAATGTTCACTAAGTTCCTGGGATACACTGGAGAAACAGGAAAAAGTGACAGCAACAATAGACTTTAAAAAAGTAAACATTAACAAAACACTGCCAGGCAGAGGGGAAACATTTTAATTAGCAAAGGATTTTGAGAGAGATGGAAGTTCTGGAAAGAGTATTTAATAAATGCATATATCAAATTACCTTAATTAATAGAACACTTGAAAGTGTAGTAGGAGACAAATATGATTGCATAGGGAAGTATCTAGCCTGAATATCAAAAAGCAGTCATTAAAAATACAGTGTAAACAAGTAAATCTAAAGAATAAAAGAGAAATTATTTTGTATTTTTTTGGATAAAATAGGTAAAACTAGAGATGCAATAATGACAACAATAAAAAAAAAAAGAGGTAAAGAACCTTAATATTTGGGTTTAAATTAAATTTAACCTTAAGTTTCTGTCTAAAATTTCCTAATTAGCCAAGGCGGTCAGGTATTGGGTATAATTAACAGCAGGTGTGACAGGAATGAATTAGGAATGGGCAGTTTGAAGAACATCTTCATAAACATTAGGAAATTTATCATTTACATATGTATTCAAGTTAATAGAGTATAGTAAAATTTAGCCTGTAGTTCTTAAGGAAAAAAATCAAAGCAAATTCTGAACCATTTTTGAGAACTGAAGAAAAACAGTAATGGTGAAAATTCCAGGGATTTGGGGATAAAAAAAAAAAAAAAAAAAAAAAAAAGAAAAAAGAAAGAAAAGAAAGCACTTGTCTATTTTAGATAAAGGCATATAATCCTTCTTTGAAGGTTCATTATAGGTAGAGAAGAAAGGAAGGAGGATTTACACTATATTCAACATAATTTCAGTACCCAGAAATAAAATGAAACATGACATGGAGCAATTAATGTTTAATTATCTGTAAATAATCAGCAGATGCTGGACAGGCAACAGATTTGTGGAAATAAGTTGCACCAAGCTTTTACAATATTTCCCTTGGCAGGGCAGTGACAGTGGGGGAAGCAGATACATCACAGCTGGACTTTGTCATGTGACATTCTTAGAACAAGAAAAATTTCAATTAAATGGTTGTAAGGTGGATGATGTTACACTTTATTCATATTCCTGAACATGAGACATTCATTCCTGACCACATTTATTAACTCCACTGGGGGTGGAAGCTTCTTCAGTCAGTTCTGATTTTGCAGACCTGGCTATAATTTAGTCCCTAATTTACATTACTGCACGTGAACATCATCTGCTGTTTCAAAATGGCAACAGATATTAAACTGCTTTAGGAATTGCTTGCTTGCCAATCGTATTTTTACTTCAGGACTCACTTTTGACTGGACAAGGAAGAAAAAAACACCTTTAAAACAGGACTATTATTGCTTCTCTAAGCATATATTGTCATTTAATGCAGTGAAGTTTCTGAAAATTGAAAATTGAGTTAAGAAATGTATTATTCTACTGAGCTCCAAGGGAAAAAAACCCCTCCAGTCTTCTTCTCTATCATTTATCACATAAAGAAGGATATTCCTGTGCCAAAGGTGAAAGAACCACAGGTAAAATTCAGGCAAAGGCATGTATTTGAATTTGGAGCTAAAACTTGTAAATGCATCAGACAGAGAATAATTAATTTATTATGCACAGAGAAATTGGCTATAAATTTTAGATTCAGAAGCAAATCAATACTTCTGGGGAAAAATTAAACATTGGTTTCTTAGTCTGAGCTGTGGCCTTGAAAACAGTCACACATATGCTTAGACTGAAAAATGTGGTCCATTAACATCTCTCAGCCTAACTACATGAATTAATTAGGCACCTGCATAAATGTTGACAGAATCAGGTCCCAAGTTAATAGCAAGACTTCTAATTCACTGACTTTGTCATTCTAACAAAATAATGACCTTATAAAGCCTTTCTGTGGATGAGTTTCCAGTGGCACTGAAATCAAGACCAATGTCAACAAAATCTAGGTTGAACGGCTTCTGGAGAAAAACTGGGAATCAGCAAATTTGAAATTACTTCCATTTTATCAATTGATTAATTCTTTTAAATTATACTTTTTTTTTTTTGCTGATGCATGATAGAAATCCAGTATATGACCATGTGTGAACTCATGCCTTGATCAAACTTGTATTTTTTTTTAAACCATTCTGTTCCACAAAGAAAATATTTTCTCTAAAGTTCTTGTTTTTCTCTCACCCACCTATATCTCCTACATATAAAAATTACAATTAATTATCTGTTTCCTAAAAACATATTCCCTGTTGACTTCTTCTCCTGTGGCAATCAGTTTGTACTGCAATTTTGGTGCTTAGAAACATCACTGCAAATTTTGTTTAGTGATATGGGAACAATAAGATCCCTGACAGACAGAGAAATGCTAGGTTACATAATAAAATTATTGAGATAAAAATTAAAAAAATGTTTGGGCGTTCTTGTTCGAAGCATTAGAACAAAAAGTTTCATTAGTATGCAAGATTAAATGAATGCCTTGCTGATTTATTGCACTTTTATGGCCTTATTATTTAGGAACTTAAATTCCACAGAATCTTAAGTAGATGTGAATGTTCAAAAATTTAGAAAGGGATAATTAAGACACAAAAAATGCACTAAAGGTCAAGGACCCTCCAGGTGCATGGGCTTCTAATTCTTAGTAGCATCAATGGGAGTCAGGAAATTTGGTCTGGTTTTGTCCCACTTCATACAAATGTAAGTTTTAAATCTCTTTCCTTATACCAGGCAGAGAACAGTGGATGCTTCAGTGAGCCAATTAATCACACCTACCCTACTTTAAAGACTCCAGTTCAGCTGGATAAAATTCTGATTTTCCTCTGCCCACTAAACACAGAGGGAGGTGTTTGGCTTGGACCAGATGCCTGCTTTAGACAACCAAGTTCAGGCACAAATCAAACAAATCAACCCCATTTGTGCACCAAATCCTGGCACACTTTGGCTCTCAGTCAGGCTGAGCACACGTGGCTCATTTCCATCCCAATCTCACTGGAACTGAAGGGTTCCCAGGGCTCTCATCCTTGGGGCATTTTTCTGCCCAGAGGACAATTTTTGAAAGGCACCAGCAGTGCTGTTTCCTAGAGCTTCATTTTGAAAAGACAAGCACCCACTTGACTCTTTTTAGAATCCAGGGATTTGGATCCAAGGGAAGCACCCTTCTCAAAACCAGGGGGTGTTCCCTGGAGCCTTTCCTCAGATAAATCAGATATTTGGGCTGCAGAGAAGTGACTGCTCTCCTGTACCCACCACACCCAGCTGTGCCCTCTGGCCAGCCCTCACAGCTCTGCAGCCCTTCAAGAATTTGTACCTGTCCTTATGAAAACTGATGTTCCCTTTGGCACGTTGATAGGGGCACATCATTTAAGGTGTCAATCACCTTATCTACATGGCCCTTAAATGGTTACAAAAATCTGGTCACTTGTGGGTAAGATTATTCAAGAATGATACAGTCTGAAGGTTTGGACCTCTACACTGCTAAAAGTTTAGGAATCCCTGAAAATGTCTGTGATTCTCCTAAATATCATAGCTGTTTGTGTCATGTAAAGCAAGAAAATTATCTATAATTTATATATATATATATCTGACGGGCAGGATTGTAAACTTAAGGTTATCAGAGGAGAGGAAAAAAAAGAAAAAAAGCCCATGAATGATCCATTACATTAAAAAAAAAAAATTAAAAAAAAAAAATAAAGCTCTCTTAAGAAAAAAAAACTCTTTATCCAGATTTAAGAGGTTTTAGTATGAAATATTCACAATATTACAGTTTAAAAATTTCAGGGCTCTGGATTAAATTTCTTCTGTTGGTTTTTGTGTTTGTGTGGCTTGTTTTTGTTCTGGGTTTTTTTTTTTTTAAACACATTAATTTACTTAACTGAAGAAAGAATGCAGTCTACTGGGAAGCTCAAGTATTTAAAACAGGTATTTGAAAGATCATTCCTAAGGGATATCTGACATCATCTGTCAAAGACAGCACATTTTTTTAGTTTCATTTGAAGGATAAATAAGGAATGAAATATGATACCTTATTTAGCTCAAAGCATTTGTGAAAGCCTGTTTCTAGAACTGTACATTCCTTATCAGAAGTTTCTAAATACTTCACAGAATGTTTTCAAGTCCTGGTCTCACATCATGTAATTTACATTTCAGTCATGACTATTATATTGCTAATTGAAAAGAAAAAGCTTTTAAGTCTACTGAAATATTACATAACTTATGATAGAATCACAGAATCATTAGGGTTGGAAAAGATCCCTCAGATCATGGAGTCCAACCCTTAACCCAGCACTGCCAAAGCCACCACTGACCACGTCCCCAAGTGCCACATCCACACAGCTTTTAAATCCCTCCTGGGATGGGAAATTCACCACTGCCCTGGGCAGCTGTGCCAGGGCTGGACACCCTTTGGGCAAAGAAAACCTTCCCAAATATCCAACCTAAACCTCCCCTGGCCCAGCCTGAGCTGTTCCCTCTCCTCCTGTCCCTGTTCCCTGGGAGCAGAGCCCGACCCCCCCGGCTGTCCCCTCCTGGCAGGGAGTTGTGCAGAGCCAGAAGGGCCCCCTGAGCCTCCTTTTCTCCAGGCTGAGCCCCTTTCCAGCTCCCTCAGCAGCTCCTGGGGCTCCAGACCCTTCCCCAGCTCCGTTTTGGGTATCAAACCCTGTGTGTCTCATACTGGTGACTTGGGAAACAGGAAAAGCAAAATTAGGGCACGGTGCTACAACACAGGAAGGATGAAACATCACTGTCCAATCCCCTCATTAAATGGTTAAAAGTCAGCTGTAAAATAATGAATATCCACAGCTTATAGCAGTTTGCAGTGAACACAAGACTTTCAGGAAGAATCAGCCTTCACTGCCAAATACTGATTTAGCCATGGCCCACAGAAACAGTGTTCTCAGGCTTCCTTGAATTTATTGCCAATCCTGACCCTTTGACTCCCTTGTGTTAAGTCTTCTGGCACTTTCCAGAAGGCTCCAACTTCATCTGTGGGTTTATGCAACCAAGCAGATTGATGTGGGAATGGAAGAAATGGATTTGCTCACGTGCAGCCCATGAGGTGAGATGGACATTGCAGAAATTAATGGCACGTCTGGAGCTATGTCACCAAGTGTTGGGAGACAGGGACACACACTAGGGGGAAAAACACACCTTTGAACCTTGTCCTGCCTGAACTGCCATTGACAGAAAGATAAATGTCAGGGCAGAAGTCAGGTGAGGGCTGTTTGCCTCCTGGCCAGCACAGGAGGCCACTGACTATGGACAGGTCCATCCCAAAGTGGACAGAGGAGGATAACAAATGTCAGCTGCAGGGTCATTTGTGTCTCACCAGCTTCAGCTGTCTCACTCTACCTGGGCAAGACTACACACAGCCAGCACCCTGTGGTACTATAATATTTATTTATTATAATAAAATATTATTCCTGCCAAACAGAACACTCTTAGGTTAATACTTCAAATGAAAGCAAATTCTTCAGAAAGCAGGCTGATGCTGTTGAACAGCAAGTAGGTTATGTAAAAAGCAAACCACCCTTCCTGGCTTAGCTTTAAGTTTGTGTATATCAATATGTAGGTGTGTGTAGGCAAGGGGATGCAAGGAATACCAGGGCTTTTATTTTAAAACATTATTGTACAATTCACACTTGTATTCACAAAACATTCTGCTGGAGTTGGTGGATGGATACTCACTCCATTTCTCTGCCTATATTTTCTAGACCTGGGAAATTTCTTTCTAATTCCACCACCACGCTCCTTATTTTAAAGAACAGCTTTTGAGAGCACAAAATGTTTTTGAGAACACATTTGAACTGTGATTAAATAATACTGGTTTATGAAAATGGTATTTCTATTATATTAACCCACTATTCATTATACAAGGTGTCTGGCACATCCAAATAGATAACCTTGGTATTTTTTAAACTCTCACTGAGTTAATTCACATCTAAATCTTGATTTTTCTTTGATTATGTAATCCTTATCTTGACCTTCTTCCACTTCTGGAAGATCTTTAGGTTGTGGAGAACAAAGTGGAAATATCTACTTGGGGAATTCAGTGAATATCCTCCTGTAAGCACAGCCTAACATCTTCAGCACCAATGTGAGGCTGTTGAGCATGGAAAAAGTATGATTTCTCAGCTGCCCATTACACTGCCACAGTTTTTCTGAGACGATGAATTAGCTCAGAACCTTCCTGTCAATGCAGATTTAATCAATATAGATTTAATAGCTCCACTTACCTAGAGAAATTAAATAAAAATATCTTTTAGTCTTGTCTTTCTCTCCCAAGCAGCCCAAACAGCATTTTCCTTTGGGCAGATTTTGGTGCTGCCTATTCACCTGTTAATGAATGCATCCTGCACCAACCACGGGGCTGACCCTGGAACTCACAAAAGTTCCCTTTCTGCTTGCTGAGAAATGATCACTTGTGCTTTGCTCGTGCCTTGTCACCAGCTCTTAATCCATCAAAGGCCCTAATACTCACCCCATGGTTACCCCTTTGTCAAACAGCTGCGTGTGCAGTGTGTTAGGAAGAGCCTTTGAAAATCTAGACCAATTACATTATATTCTCCTTTAGCATTATATTTCTTTTTTAAACTCTAAAAGTGGAGAGAAAAAGAGCTAGCATTTCAGCTTTGAGCTACAGTGGTGATTTATTCATCTCATGTCTCATTTAATTGCTTTATAATGTATTTTATATGATTTCTTAGAGTATTTCTCTGTGTATTGATCAGAATGTCTCTGGTGAAAAATTCTTTGGATCAAACCAAGCAGTAGTGGAACACAATCTTGGGTGTTCTCTGGTTCTTTTGTAAACTACCTTTTCTTTAATAATGCATTACATTTTTTTTTTCCTTGTTGTTGACACCTTGACCTTTGGATTTCAGTTTAGTAAAACTTTAGAGAAAATGCTACAATACTTTGCAGAATAAAAGTCATAATTTGATCAAAACTCCTGGAAAAATGATCTCATGTTCTCAGGATGATGGTACTCATAAGTTTTATTGTAACTACCTGAAATCCCATAAAACATGAATTTAACATAATTTATTTTTTAAATAGGTTCCATTTTGCATCTTTTAGCTCTCCCTCAGATTCAATATGGGTTATTTTTTTGATTACAGCTATGCTTAAATTCATCTTCTTGCTTCTACATTTTGTTTCCCTTCATATCACTGCTGAAAAATCCATCTTTCCCACATTTTAGTATTAGCTTTGATAACATCGTTGAGCTGCCTTTTCTTAGTGATAAATATCTTTAAAGTTTGCCCTACTCACACTGATAAAACTCTCACAGGCTTATTGCTGAATTGCCAGTAGTGCTGATTTTCAACTTCAGTCCATTCTGATAAAGACAAAATAAAAAAAATAAAAAAAAGTGTGTCAAAACAGAAGTAAGAGTGACCTACTTAAAACCAGGGAGTTACAAAGTTACTGGGATATTTTTAAAACATGCTAAAAGCTGAAACTCCAGTTTCTGGTGTGAATCAGATTTCAAATTTCCAACGTCCTTCACAGGAGTACCCCAAGTGGTACTTGCTGTTCCAGGATGGTTTCCAGACAGCCCAGTGCAAACTGGAGCAAAAAATAAAATAAAATAAAAAATGTTTGGGAAGTTTTCACAGCCTTTCCCAGGCAGTTCTGGTCCTACTCCTTCTGCTCTTACCCCTTTCATTTCCCGTTCACTTCCTTTCATCACAACCCTGCAAAGTCTACTCCAGTTTTCCAAGCTTAAATCCAACCCTCTTGACCTTTAAAGACAGTCAAGGCTTTTTTTTTCCTTCCTGAACGTCAAAAATCTTGGAAAATAGGATCTGGCCTCTTTGCCTGTTCCTTGATTTCTTTCTAGAAATAATTTTTTTTATCTGTTTAGAGGCACAGGCTTCTTGCCTTCAGTTTTCACAGTTTTTGAAGAAACTGCTGAGTGCACTTCAGTCTCCCCTTCGGTGAATGGGAAAACCTCAGCTGGCCTTGGTCACTCTGGGTGATGAGCAGGAGGACAGAACTCAATATTCAAAGATCAATTCTGCTCTGTTTCCTCTTCCTTCCCTTTCCTTTTGCCTTTATCCTTGCTTTTAACCTTTTCTTTCTTCTCTTTGCCTTTCCACCCTTCTCTCCTTTTTTTCCCCTCCATGGACATCTTGTAACAGGATGATTTCACAGCTTTCTACAAATCTGAATACCAATATAACATTTAACAGAAGCACTCTAAAAAAACAACTCAACCAACCAAAAAAAAAAAAACACCCACAAAGAGGCAACCAAAAACCACCTCAAAACCAACCAATCAACTAGGAAAATTGAACATGAAGCTCTGATTTACTCCTGCACGTGTAACATCCACTAAAATCTGAGTTTGGTGTTCCCAGTGAGCCCCATGGACTCTGTGGTTTTATAGGTTTCATCTTGGATTTATAAGAAATTCAGCAAGCCAGAGCTAAGTTTTTGTTATGGTTTTTAAAGGAAAATGCAAGTACTCTATTTTAAAAGGCCATTAGCCAGTCTGTCACTCCCTAAAACTGCTGTCAGAGATAAGAATCCAGCCTCTACCCAGTACTGGGCTTTAATGACAGTTTGTTAGACAAGCACAGGCTACAAAGCACTGAAACACTAAAAATCCCATCCCATATATTCCAGTGGCTATAAATTGAAACAACAAACAAATAAAACTTGGAGGTGAGACTGGTTATTAAAGCAATGTTTGCAGTTTCCACTTCCCTGAAACTATCAACATCATTTTCATGAGAGATTAATTTTCTCTCCACTAAAAAAAAAAATAAATAAAAATTAGCAAGATGCTTTCCTTTCCAAAGCACTGTATCCATATTTCTCCACTGTGGTCCAACACAACCAATACTCACAGAACAGAGTGAAATCTCTGGAAAAAGAGGCTCAACAGAGGATTTCCTTCTCTGAGTTGACAATTAAAAGCAAATAATAAATATAATAGAAAGATAATCTGATTACTTCTTTTCCATCATCATTTAACTTAATTTTTCCCAGCTTCCAAAGGCATTTAATTTAAAATTAAATTAAGGTCAGTTAAAAAAAAAAAAAATAAAGAAAAAAGGAAGCAGTAAAGATGAAAACAGTGAGATGTTCATGATTGTGCTTCTCACAGAGATTTTGAGGTGCACATCTGTGGGTGGAACCTTAATCCCAACCAACCACTGCCATCATTTCTGAGTGTTTGATAAAATCTGGGCAGAAACCCGAGGTGAGGAATTGAAAGATATTGAAATAAATGAATGGATTCATAGGCAGCCGGATCATGGAGTCACTGAGGTTGGAAAATATCTCTCAGACATCACATCCCACCACTCCCCCAGCCCCTGAGCTCAGTGGTGTCCCCAGCTGCCACATCCACAGGGGTTTTGAACACTTCCATGGATGGTGGTTCCAAAATGGCACAAGGAGGTCGAAATTCCATTTTCACCACTTTATTCTAAGGTCATGGAATGAGTCAGTTAATTCTACTTTATTTAAATCATACAGAAATCATAATCAGGGCCTTTGTAAATGGCCTGAAAAGCTGCAGATAGAAATTGTGCTCTAATATTAATGATCCACATTCACAACTGTCAGAAATTGTTTAAGCTTCATCAGCTTCATTGAATTTGGGCCCATTCTGTCCCTGAAGTACTGCTACACAATTTGTACATGATATAAAGTTCTTAATATTGTAAACATAATATCTTTTTTTTTTTTTTTTTTAATACTCACGAGTTTATTTACACTTTATAAAATAAAAAAATAAGTAAAAATTTTGACTTGGAAGAACAGGGACTTGTTCTTAACTACTGAATCCCAACATTAACACATTGATGTTGTCAAGATGCCCTCAGTTCAGAGTTTATAGCACTTAGTTGTAATTCAAATTATATCAAGAAGTGAATTAAATATGGAATATAATTATTTGCTGTACATGTTATTAATCTATATAATGGCACTTTATACCTGCCCATTGAATAATTTTTAATAAAAAAAAACAACTTATAGAATGTTGGGTCACAAATGTTAGCTCAATAAAAAGCTCGAACATACATTTTGTTTTAATAAAGAAATGTTAATGGTAGGAAGAATTCTTCATAGCCCTTCCTCGACCAAAAGACAACTTTAAGAGAAGAGTACAACAAAATATTTTACCACATCAAACTGAACAGATTATTTTCCTTCTGTGAATTCATAAAACCAGTTCATAAACTTTTAAAAAGAAGCCAAATTTATAGTACTTATTCCACTGATCTCCTGTTGGTTAGTAAAAATAGGCTGACATTAAGCTGGGGGCCACAATACCACAAGTAATAGTTAATAATCCCCAAATCAGTTTTCTTTTTTAGCTTATTTTGTTGATTTCTGTTCTCTGAAAGGAGAAGTTCTAGGCTGAAGAGCTAGAACAGTTTTTGCTTTTCCATCTCACAGGGCAATTCCTGGGCTTTCGGTCCAAAAGTTACATTTGATGTGTCCTGAACTGCTGCAATTTTCATTTGTTCCTTCTAAAATAATCTTGGTGGTTTTAAACCTCAGATGAACAAGTGCAATCAGGCAGGGGAGGATCAGCTCAGACACTTCCAGACACCCACAGCTCGTGCATCTCTATCCTACAGGGCACCTGATCACTGCGTGGAGACCCAGTCTGTGAAGCCCATGAAATTTGGAGCATGATTCACCCAAAACCACCCAAAACCACCCAAAACCACTGCTTTCAGATAAGAGCACTTGGTAGCACTGCCTGCACTGAATTATTGAGAGCACTGATATAAAGGGTTTTAAAATGACCAGCACAGACCTAATCACCTACACTGAGATGAATCCAATCCCTGCTCTGGCAAGGCAAAAACAAAAAAAAAGAATATTTCTTCCCAGTCTATCAATCTAGCAGACTTTTCTACTTCTATATAGTCTACATATTTTATACAATCTATCAGACTTTTATATTTTTTCAATCAGGTGGTGCATTTTCAGTTGCTTACATGTATTTTTCAATAAAAGTTGCTTTGTTTAGCAACACTTCAGTCATCAACAAGTGCATTCACCTGCACAGACCAGAGTAACATCTGCAGTGATTTTCTGGAGATGCATAATACATAATCAATCATCTCAGAAGAAAAGGTTGTTTATTATTTATTCAAATCATAGAAATTTGATGTAGTGGCCTAGTCTTGATGCATTACTGAATCTCTTTTCTTATATGGCTCCTGTCAGTATGGCTTCAGCAACAGCACTGAGTAGAGAATAAGAAACACATTCACGGCCATGAATTTATTTGCTGGTATCTTGGTTTCAGGAAGAGATTTCCCTCTGAGTTACAGATCTCAAAATATCCACCCAAAGTTTTAAATTACTAAATTAGAGTATTTCAGAAGTTCTTTCAGCAAACTCACCAGTTTCAGAGAGCAGTTTGGTGGCTTCCAGCACCTTCTCAGTGTAAACCCCAGTCTCGTAGTTTTCCATCTCTGCGTTGATGATGTGGATGACTCTGGCTGCACGGCCCCGGATGGCACCCGCGGTTCTGTCCAGCGTGTCCACGTCCCCCTCTTGCAGGGCAATCACACACTTGTTCACATCTTCCAGGATGTGGTTTTCTGGAATTCAGGTGAAAAATACAGCTCCTTCAATTTCACTCCTCCTCATGGCAAAACTTGCTGATTTGGGCTAATGGCAGTATGCTAAAAAATTGATATCTACCTTTATTCAGGCTGCAAAACAAAAGCCCTTGTGTGATATTGTCACATGAAAAATCTGTGTGATATCTATCTTTAGTAGGGGCTGGGCTACATCATCCTACCTCTACTACTGTGCATCCCAACCTGTAAATCTTGAAAATCAGTCACATTAATTTCAAACATAGCACTGAATCTTCTCATAATGAAATTGCAATTAAAATGAATGTAAAAGGGAAAGCAGTCAAATGTTTTGTAGATTCTCTAATAAACAGTTGGGCAATTTCCTGAGGGTGAATTTACACTCTCACATAAATTTTTATTATATTTAGCTCATTTTTGCTTAAGTAAGTCAGAAAAGAAAATAAATCACATTGAAAAGACAACAGCAAATGGCCTTTGTAGATAGCACAAAACCTGGGAGAGAGATGTTCATTTCCCTCACTCCATCCACACCAGAGAATAAGCTGGGAATTTCTAACACACACAATAATTATATCTGACTTGGCATAATCTGAAGCAGGAGATGACAACAGTGACTCTGCTCGGAGGAGGTGATATCAAGCACCTTCACTGGGTTCTCGGGAGATGCATTGTTATTTTTCTGGCTCTGAATCGGGCTATCTACTCTCACATCCTGCAGTATCTGAATTTATGTAGTATTCTCACATACAAATGATGTGAAATCATGAAGAAGACTCTGACTAGGTCAGGCATTACTCCTCTGCAGTCAGTAGAATCAAAAATAATTTTAGTATGACCACAACCAAATTTCATATTTGACCAAACTCAGTCTGAGAAACTCAGTGACACTAAACAGCAACTTGATTTTCTGATAGAGACACCTCTAAACCAAAAATGAAATGCTGTTCTTTGTAGTATAGTAAACCAGAATTAATCAGTTCACCAACTGTTTTTTGTTAATTATCCTTTGCCACTAAAAAGAATGACTCAGTAATCTTCACAGTTAAAAATTCCAAGGTTGGATCATTTGAGGGTTTCAGAAATGTTTTACATGATGTCAAATTTTATACTGCAACAACTTTGGATGGCAACTGAAAGTCCCCTGAGCTGTGAATGAGTAACTTTCAAGGCAAAATTCTTTGTTCAAAACACTCCTTACTCAGAATGAAAAAGCAGTGCTTTGTTAAAATTTTTCTCCACTGTTTCCATTTCACCATCACCAATCTGCTTTTACCATGGGACAAAAAAAATTTTGCCCAAGAAGAAGTGATATATGAACTTGGACAGTGCATTTGGAATATGAAATAACTTTGTAAAAGTATGGTCAGCTTTCTACTGGTAGCCACCATATTATTAAAGCATACCATCAAATGTGACAGTCAATATGAAGAGGAGGAGGTGTCATTTCAGAAGGTACATTTAACCAGATAGTGGCATTTTGAATGCTTCACTGGTTTAACATCCAAAAATAAAAATATTCTCTGTAAGCTGAGGCTTCCAAGCTTTACAGCAAGAGCAACAGGCTGTTCCTTCATGTTTAACAGAGATGTCTGTGCAAAGAATTAGGAAAAAGGAATCTAAACTTTTCAGAAATAAAACTGCCTTGGAAAGTTTGGATCTAGGTCAAAACTCTGAAGGAATTAAGGCTTAAGAAATGAAAAACCCCATCATCCATTCAAATGACTTCTGATTTATTGATACATATGGATACAAGCACTTGGAGTAAGCAAAGTCCTCAAACAAAAAAGAAAATGGCCATTTAAGACAGATTTCCAACTCTGGCACGTGGTTCTGCAGTTCACAGCCTGGTCATCCCTTTCTCTTTGAATTGTTCTGCCAGGAAGTGTTTGAAAGCTTCAAATCTCAAATAAAAGTCAATGTGCTCCCAAATTCTGAAGTACCCTTTTATTCAGAGAGCTCATTTTTATTTTTTCTTGTCATGGCTTGCAGGAAACATTTGCAGGGCTGTTGAACAGAGGAGTGTAATAGACTAAAGCAAACCACTTCCCTGTTGAGAGTAGCAGGATACAACCAAACAAAATAAAGATGGCAAAAAAGAAAATTAAGGATTTTTTTTTTAAAAGGATAAATATTTTTTCTTTCAATGTTTTTTTCTTCCTCATAAAGTTCTTCTGGAAAATTCAGGAAATATCAAGGAAAATATAGAACAAAACATAACATTTTGGTCAGACTGTCTCATGAGGTTTGGCTCTTCTGAGACATTCGAGTAAGCAAAGCCCTCTTGGCATGCTCTGTGTCCTTACAACAATGAAATTCACCCTTCTGAGCGAAATAAGAAAATGAGTTTTCTGCAGAATTAACCCAAGCCATGCATGATTTTGCAACTACAGCATCCACTGGGTATGATCAAATTATAGCAATACACTCTGCCACGAGCTGTAGCACTTTACCAGGAGGATGGAGAAAAGACTGTGACCCAGGGTCAGTGTTCTTCTCTTCTCCATCCCTTCTTTACCCTCCCAACCCAAACCAGCCTGTGATTCTGTAAAGTTCACCCTTCCTCCTCTTGCCCACAAGCGCACAAGATTCCAACAATATCTACAAATACTCTCAGCCTGTAACGGGTCTGGAACACATTTTTAGAAGGTGGCCAAAATCCTACTTTGTGCCTGAGTTGGAACAAAGCTTCTCTAGGAATAGAAGCACAAATAGGTCCCATTTTCTGGGAGGTGAAGAGCCAACCATTGCTACCATGGATGAATTAACACAGTGTGCTTGGCCCTACCGAGCACAGAAGATCAGCACTCCAATAGAGACACACTAATGGATTAATGATGCGATGGTAATTACAGCTTTTACCCACTCTGACCCAACACTTTAATTTAGGAGTACATTTTTAGAAAAGTCTCTTGACCTCAGTACCTGAAACAGAGAGGAAATCATCCACTGAAGTGATGTCGTCGACAGCCTCAGTGAGAACTCGCACCTGTTTCTCCCACTGGTCCTTAAACACGTCCATGTTGTCCTGGGCTACTTTGCTCTGGGGTCTGGCAGCCAACGTGAGTGCAGCATTAATCACCTGTTAGGCAAACCCATTTGTTAGAGGAGGAGTGGCAATTTTTATTTTTTTTTTTTTTTTTAAGGGAAAGAGCAAATAGATGATGGACCATGTTAAAAATACAGCATTACAACCCATTTGATAAGAAGGGTCTCAAGATATGGATGCATTTTTCACAGTTTGTGGAAATCAGGCAACAATCTCATGACAAAGACAAGGCTGTGCTCTTCTTCTAGTGCTTTTAAGTGCTAAAAGACTCCTCAAGTGTTTTTTAGCAGGAGTCACTCACCTGTGGGCACAGACTATCGATCTGTGTGGCTGCCATACGGACTAACTTCACACCTTCTTCATTATTGGAGATTGAACAGGCCAGATTTGCAACCTGCAATGAAATAATGAAATCATCAGGATGAGAATCAAGTTTTAGGCAAGTGAGCCATTTTATACCTTTCTTTGTTATTAAGCTTTGACTGAAATGAAAGAATTTTTTACAAGAGGAATAATACATCTTCTGTGCTGGTGAACAGAAACCCATGTAGATTATTTCCTTACTAGCAAACTGAACTACCCATCTTCTTTAGATTTTTCTCAGAATCTTCCTTCACTGTCAAGTGCTTCACATCCTCCTCTATAGCTTGAAAATTATCTGCTGAGAAGTCATATAGGGAACGCAGAACATCCAGACATTTATCTGTACATTTCCTTTTCTCAATTTCTTTTTCCTCTTATGAACTATATTCATTTTTAATGTAGGTAATCAGGCTCATCCATACGCTCTGAACTTTGCAAAAGGAAGGATTTTTCACATCCTAACACACAGAATCTTACTTTTCAACCCATAATCAAAACTGATACCTTCCCTGATACTGGCCAGTTACATCATATCTCTCAAATATCTTCATTGTTTCCAATGGTTTTATGCATGTTAAAATTATTTCTTATTTTACTTTTCAGGTGGACTTCTTTATTTTTATGTGTTTCTCTGCCCTGCAGTAAAATACCCATTTGTAACAGTAAAGTAACATAGAGATGTGAAATGACTCTTTTGAAACCCTGTTCTGTAATATAGGTCTGAAGATCTTGTTCAAAGATCTTTAAATCCACATTTACTTACCCTGGCACAGCTTTGGGAAGTCTGAACCTCTAAGACTGAAGGCTATTTGGATAAGATAAAGACTTGGAGAGACATCTGAATGAGATCTAGAAATCAGACCACGTCTCCAGACACAGCAGAGCTGAATTTCTGTGGCTTGGATTCAAGTGGAGGAGCATGTTCTCCCAGCTCAGACAGCTCTTCCAAAAAACCCATTCCCAAAAGCTTTGTGCCAACTCCATGAACCTGCCCTTGGTTTTCCAAACAGCAATTCATGTCCCAGAGCACACTGTGATATTTAAACCACTAAGGTACATTTTGGGATGGGGAAATACAGGATATTTTATAATGATCCAAAATGATGGCTTTTTATTCTAATCTTCATTAAAACAAACTTATAAAATTTTAAATATGCTTCCTTGATGCTATTCACTGTGCCTGAAGGCATAGCTATCAGTTGGAAATGATTCATGAATTAGTTCAAATGCCCCCATCTTTCCAATTTTCCTCCAGTCTCCCCTTGTGGTATTAATCTGTTCTCATCTGCAGTGCACATCCCTACCTTAGCCCAGATCCATCTGTTCTGCATAGAACCTATTTCACTTCCAGTTCTGTGCAGCATGGTTTGCATAAATCAGACTGCCAAAGCCCGGGCAAGAAAAGAACCCAAGGCTTCAAAGAGTCTTGCAGGCATTTCCTCGTCAAGATTTTATCATAATGCTGTGATTTTTATTTTCATTTCACGATGAGACAAATGAGTTGCTCTGTTTGTTAACAGCCTTACAGCTCTGATGTCAAAAACATTCTCCTGAGCTGACATCTTCCAATTAATTTACCATTTTCTGTAGTCCCTTCTTTGCACACATCAAACAAAACTCTTTCATCTTCACCAGAAACAACAGCTAAGCAGGATAATATTTAGAATTCATTAATATGAATGGAAATTACAGACTTTAAAAACTAGTAAATGATATTAAGTTTAGCAAGAGCCACCTTCCTGTATTGGAACTAAGTGGCTTTTCAGATTGCCCCTACATTTTGTGATTAACATGATGAGAATTTGTCCCAAGGCTTCAGATGTAACATTTACTTCTTTGCAGATAGAAATATGTGACTGAAGGCAGCTGGGTGGCCTGAAATGACCATCAAACTGTAAAGCAGGTCTTTGAGTTCCTCCAGAAGGGAACAATGCAGATATAATCAACAAAAATAAAACTTATTTCTTCTCTCTCTCTGTTAATTACTTTTTAAATAGAATCCAATGAGATATTATTTGGATGTTGCAAAGTGCCCTGTTTTTCCAAGAAAGATACAGACACAACCAGAGAAATATTTTTTCCCCTTTTTTACTAAAATAGGGTTCAATACATTGTTTTGGGTGTTACTATCAACACAAGAGTACAAATGTAATTATTGCTGCATTAAATACATATCAAAGGGCATCACAGTTACCTGTTTAAAAGAAATAACGATACTGATAGTAAAAGATTCTAAAATTTTAGAAAATTCGGAGACTTAGAAAGAAAGTTAGGTTTGGAAAGCCTGGGAAAAGTAGGCCCTGAGAAATGTTAGGCCTTGTGCTTGCTAAAGATCAGGTGAAACTGCACCTGTGAAATCAGTGTATGATAAATGATACAATTGTTGGATGTGATTAGATATAATTATTGTTTAAAGAACATGAGGAACAATGTTTGGGGGCTGGGGGGATCACGAGAAATCCATGCTTGGGTAAAAACAATGCATACAATAGAACAATGTCAGTTTAGTAATTAATATGTAAGTTGTATAACGATAGAGTATAAAACATGTTCAACTCAAAACCAAAATGGGTCAGATTTGGGTCTGTGTACCCCTGACACCCAGAGCTCTTCAATAAAGCATCTTCATACAATAATTCGTGATTATGTGTGTTCCTGAACGCTAACAATACCCATCAGGTAAAATCCCAAGTTTAATAGTTTCTGTGGTATATTTCAAGCCTTGCATAACCATAGCCCTGTTTGATCAGCAGTCAGGCAGCAATGCTATTCCACAATCCAGCAGGGTGTGCCAGCCTGCACCACCACACCATCTGATTGTGCCAAACAAACACAGAGAGAAGCAATCTGGATAAAACTGAATTCAGCACTACAAACCTATGACTTTACCCAAAACTTAATTTTTAAAAGATGGCAAGAAATAGCCTTTACTTGCTCAAGCCTCTGTTTCAGTGCATAAGCACGGATCTGTGAAACAACACAAGTTTAGGTGCACTCAATCACCAGACACCTCACTTTTTAATTACTTTGATTGACTTTGTTATCAAATACACAGTCATGTCAACATCAATTAATATTCTCAGCACAGCAAGGTCCACATGCATGCTCTTACTTGATAGAAACCACAAGGTAATTCCCCCTGCTTTAGCTGATTATAAATTCAGCAACTTCAGGTATTTTTCCTACCTAAAACTCTGAGTAAAAAAAATTAAGACACAATTGCACCCCACTTAGCTGAGACATTTGGATTAGGTGTCAAACTGATCTCTCTGGACAATGGATAAAAAAAGGAAGGCCTTTCCAGGGTGTTTGAGGTGCCTGCTTGACTCATCCTCTAGATGTGTTTAGCTTATTATTTAAACTTCGATTACAGCTGCCCCTGGTGATTGCTGAAAAAGGTATCAGTGAAATAAAAGATGTTTTACTGGTGCACTATAAGTTGTTTTGCACAAGTATATTTAACAGAATGTGTTTTGTGAAGAACACAGACACTTTGGAAGGTGGGAATTTCCTTAATGTGCCACTCCTGGGCTGGATGGAGCAGAGAGCTTGGAAAGGAAAATAAAAAGGCTGTGTGTTAGTGCAGCTGCCAATTTACCAAAACTTTGATTTGAAGCCTTTATCTTTGCACTTCGAATGCTTTGTGTCCACCAAAGCATTGAAGGGGAAGTTTACTGAGAGGCTATGGAAGCAACCAGGTAGTTAATTTATTTTTCTTTTTTTTTTACTGTTAATAAGTTCCTTGAGCACTGAACTCTCTGACTGCCTAAGCAGAATTTAAGATTGTATTGAGATCAATGTGAACTGTCCAAAGAGTATTTATATCAAGGAACACATTTTAAATACCAAAATCAATGGACTGTGAATCATTCTCAAAAACACGTGGATAACTTAACATCAGTGAAGCTGCTGTGTAGATGAACATTATTGTCCAGGATTTCAGGTCTGCTAAGCTGCTCTTATGCCATCAAAGCAATTGCTGAACACCTTAAACCTGTCCTGCAAGAGTGTGGGGACACAGTGAGCAAGAAGACAAACATCCAGCTCCAGTGATGCTGCATTTTTCATTCCAAATCCACTGAACCAATCCTAGAACTGGGGATGTGAAAAAGCAGGAACCAACTCCTTTGTGTTAATTTCTGTCAGTGGCACTGATAGTTCAAGATGCATTTCTGCACCTTGCTAGTATCTGTCTTTAATCACACAAGGAATTCCATTAGTTGCAATTATTTAAATTACATACAGGACCAGTTCCTATAGAATTTATCTCTCTTTATTTTTAATTTTTTAGGTTTTTTTTTGTACTCCAGCCTCAGTTTCCTGCTGGATAGCAGATTGGGGTGGGGAATGACCTTGTTTCTTAACGCAGATTTTTATTACCCTGTGGTGACCTTAGGACACGAAAACTTTATTTCTGCCACAAAATTGCACTCCAAACTACAAAAGCAATCAAAAATCTTCCATATCAATTTACTTCATTTTTACACTGATTAAAATCAGGTGTAGTTACCTTTCATTGTGGTTTTAAATGAGACCATTTCCATTTTTGACTCGAGCCCTTTGTCTTTTTAAAGATAACTATGACTATCAAGATGTATTGTGCTCTTCTGACTACTAAAATAAACTGTGTTCTGGTTCAAAATTAAATTCAAAGATTTAATGTGGCCATTTTGAATTCAACCTTGGTGAAAAGGTCCAAAAGAAAAACCTATTGCTAAGAGCAAAAATGTAAAAAAAGGGAGCAGTATAAGCTACAGAAAAAGAGCAATAGCAACACAAAAGCTACACAATATCCTATTTTTTAACATTTTCCTTTTATTCTTCTTTTCTCACCATAAATTGCTTAACAGAAATGATACTGAAAAGGCTCTGCTCAGCTTCCCCAACCATTTAACCATTCAAAGGTAGAGAATAAAATCCATTTCTATCTTAGTTTCTTAGTTTTACATATTTTTTTTTTTGAATATGTGATTTCTTCTTAAATAGTTTTATTCATATTTTTTTCTATTTATATAATTTATGTTTTCATTGTAATTAACTGGTGGAAGTCATAGGAGGAAAAAAATGGCAAGAAATTATTCTTTATTTAGGAAAATGCAGAGTAATTTACACAAACCCAAGAGAGTGGTAAACTTTTATGTTTACATCCCACTTTTGAGAAGCTGAAACTTTTTGAGTGACTCAACTTGAGTTGAAGGTGGTTTAAGTCAGAGACTTCTGCAGCACTCACAGGGGACTAAAGCCAAGCAAATAATCAGTCATCATGTTCAGCTGATGAGACATAACCTGCTGAGCTGTGGTATCTCAACTATTTGTAATTATTTATCCATTCACTTAGTAATTTATCCAGATATTGTTTCAATCTCTGAATCCTTCAAAGTACTGACATATATTAATGTTGGTACTGCTGTAGGCAGCCCAGTGATATTCATGGAGCCACAAATAAGAGATTTTTTTCTAAAGGAGAGCACAGTTGAAGCCAAGTTACCCAAGATCTTCAACTTATTTATCCTTGCTGTACTCACTCAAGCATTCTATTATGAGCAAAACTCTATTTATCACTAGACAGGATGTTTTTGCACATACACAAACAAGTGCCAAAAAAATTCCAAATGTCACTGAGAGTACACATTGCAGCAGATTCCTGCTCCTCGTCATGCACTGCAGTGCCAGCTTGTACTGCCATGAAAATATTAGACTGTGGCCTCTCCCTCACAGCCTGTTCCATATGGCATGTGGGGAACCTCATACTGGATAATATGGCCAATTTCCCCTCATTTATATTATAGCAGTCACTTCTCTAAATAAGAGATGGATTTTTAAGTTCACCTGTACATCTATTTCACATCTATTAAGTAATCTAACTGCATGCAAAGCAGTAAAAAAAAAGGGCATTTCTTTTATAAATTAATAACAAACTGATTTACTGAGTTTGATGTTTGCTTTGAAAATTTCTAGCACCAAACCCTGAACATATTTAACATGAACTGCTCAGATATTTACAATATGTATCTAAGGAGATTGGTACCAGCAGGATTTAGAAAGCTGCAGAGCACTTCAAGCACAACAGCTGAATGTTTTATTTCATGTCTTATATGCTGCCCACTGAACCTACAAAAACCTCTTTTCACTCTCAAAAGGTCAACAGCATTTTCTCTCATACTTAATACAGGAATGAGGCTTTTCCACTCACTCCATCTCCCTTCAGACTTGCTCTGTATCAGATTGAGTTGGAAGAGCTTTAAAAGATTTCTGCTTTTGGTAATGTTCCAAGTACCTCAGACTTCAATAAATTCAGCAGGTCTTCGTCTGAGATTTATGAAGGAAACCAAAGAGTGTTGGAAGCCTCATGTGTACAGAAAGCTCAACTCTAAATGAAAAGATGCTAATTTTAGACTATTTCAATGAAGTGTTTTTAAATCATTCCGAATCTCCTTCATTTCCCAGGACCATTCTGGTGCATGCCACAATTATGGCCTATAGGATGGAATAAAAGGAGACCAAAAAGGAAGTACCTGGAAAAGTCCTTCTACTTAACTATTTTCATAACTGAAAAGAACCCAACATTGGCTCATGTTTAATTATAGAGCTGCCAGTGAAGAATAGAAGAAAAAGGTACCATATTATGTTTGATCCTTCGCTGTTAATAACAAACAATAATAGTGACTGCAGATATAAATTTAAAAAAAAAAATAGTAGAAGTAAATACTGCCTCTTCTTTCCTTTCTCTTTATATATGGAATTTGATCACAAAACTCTGTCTTCCAGAAACAGGTCAAGTTTTTACACCACATTGATGAGTCTCAACTGTGAGAAATGTGCCTGATTGCAAACTCCCTACTGTGTCTGAAGACCTTCTAGAAGAAGAGTGGGACAATTTCTGATTTTAGATCATCTTTCTGGGTCATTGTGACTTCTCAGCAGCACAATCCCAAGATTTCTCTATGGAAAACAGGAGAAAGCAAATTGATTAAAGAAAAAAAACAGGTGATTGTCTCAGGGCACTTCTCCAATTTAAACCTGAGAAAAATAAATCTGGGAATTACCTCAGTTTCAGTTTTACTTTTAATTTTTTTTTTTTTTTTCTTTTTCAGTTTTTCCAGGTTTCAGTTTTACTCTACTTTCATTTGTAAGATTATTCAGGCAATGCTGTTGGACAATTTCAGTGGAGCATGGCCCAGAACTATCAACTGCATTCTCAGCTGGAACCAGTGGGCCCGACAGCAGCTGCCCCAGTTCCTATCTGAAGATCCAATCTCACAATTAAAAATCCAGGTACACATCTGCCAGGAGTTCTCTGTTCCACTGGATCTCTAAATTGCTTGAAAATCAAGGACTTTAAAAAAGTGGGTGTGGATGTTAATTCCCAGAGCTCAAACCAGTGGAAATGCTTTGTGCCGTGACTGAAAACTCCCTTAGGAATTATGGATGGTCCTCCCTTGTTTCCTTAAGGATGTGTTTGTGAGCCGTTCAGCTGGAACAGAACTAAATGATAGAAGCACTGGGGAGCCCAGAGATGAGGGCAGCAGCAAAGGGGTTCCCTCCTGAGGTTCATTCCCCCAGGAGTTGGAAGTGGAGCAGGGCACTCAGCTTCCTCCCTTCAATGATTTGCTCATTGCCTTGATGTAATTTCTGAATTTTCCCTCTATTCATGTGCACCCACTGCTGAGGAATTAAACAGCAAACAGCTGGAGTAAGCCAAGAAGAAAGGCAGTTAAGTTAGTTAAGACCAGATTTGTACTTTAATTTTAACTGGCCTTGAGCAATATAGCATTGCAGTGATAGAATGCAGCGAGTCCCTTTCCTACAAGAAAGCAGCTTGTAAAGATGCAGGGAATCTGCTCCCTGTTGTTCACCTGTTCAGGTGGATCATGGAGTAGAGATCTTGCTCTAAACCATGCCACTCATGTGTCTGCTGAGTCTAGATAGTCTTGCTAAAAGTGATTAATTTAATTTACTGACTTTCTGAGTTACAGGTAAAACTGTATTTTACATCACATTGGTACACACTTTTTTCTTCCTTTCGCATAAAGCAAAGGTAAAATTCCCAACTACAAGAATTCCTTCTGTAGAGGTCAGAGACCAGAGACCCATCTCAGTGCTTTTTCACCTCTCTTAGCAGGATTGGGTTACTTTTCTATTTAATTTGATAATAGGTAAAGGATTTCAGACATTATTTCTCTATTACTGTCCTGTCCACAAACAACAAAGAATGAACAAAGAATGCAGAAGAACACAACAAAAACTACAGCACTGCCTCTGAAATGTCAGACACATTGTCACAGACAACAGAACCTTTACACATCAGTAACTGTTACATTCCAAAGCCTGCAAAGTGGCCAAATAATTTCTTAGGAAGAAAAAATCAGAAAGTTTTGTGTATTAATCCTTTCTGGTCAATTTGCAACCAAGGCCACTGCTACTAAAACTCACCATGAATTATGAGCAATGTATCCTGAAATATCCAAGGAGCGGGAGGGCAGTTGGTGTCCTATGGAAACAAGATTTACAACACTGCAATGTGTGTGAGTCCATCCTATAAAGCAATTTTGACAACACACCCCTGGCAGTGCTGTAATTAATAGATATTAATAGTGAGTAGTTACCAAAGCAATCCATCTATCTAATAACAGTCCACTATTTTGGCAAAGTGCTCAGTGACCCTGGAACATGGATGCATGCCTGACTAGGCTGTGATAATTAAACGTTAGTTATATTATCAGGGAGCTGTATTTTGACAGCTGTTGAAGAAAAAGAGGTGACTGTGCTGGAACTCAGAAAAGTTCAAGACATTAACAGAAGCTCTGAAGGCATTAACAGTGTGATATCAGACACCCCAGGGTATAAACAAAACACAAATTATAATCACTGATCCCTAAAGAAGCATAACTTGCAAGTTGGATAGAACCAACTTCATTTAGCTGACCAATGTGGATGGAGCTGAAGTTGGCAGGGGATGCAAAGAATAATAAGAAGGGCTTGTAGAGGTACATCAGCCAGAAAAGGAAGGTCACAGAAAGCGCATCCCCCCTCCCAAGCAAGACTGGAAAACTGGCAAAGGCACAGGAGAAGAAACTCAGCTACTCAACAACTTTTTTGCCTCAGTGCTCAATAGCAACCTCTCTTCCCAGAGGAGGAACTGCAGGGCAGGACTGGGGGAGCAAAGTCCCCCCTGCTGACAGAGAAATGAGGTTTGGGAACACCTGAGGACATGCACAAGTCCAAGGGATCCAGCAAGATGCATCCCAGAGTTGATGACGTGGTCAAGCCACTCTCATGACATTCCCCAGCCACAGCAGCCAGGGGAAGTCCCAGGTGGCTGGAAAAAAGCAAACGTTGCTCCCATCTTTAAAAAGGGTTGAAAGGAGGACCCTGGGAGCTACCACCCTCAGCCTCACCTCCGTGCCTGGGAAAACCCTGGGACAGATCCTGCTCAGAGCTCTGCCAAGGCACATGGAGAGCAGGGAGGTGGCTCAGGACAGGCAGCACAGCTTCAGCAGTGGCCAGCAGGCTGAGGAGGTGATCTCCCTCTCTGCCCTGCTCAGGTGAGACCACACCTGCAGAGCCCAGCACAGAGGAGATGTGGACCTGCTGCAGTGGGTTCAGAGGAGAGCCACAGAAACAATCAGAGGGCTGATTCCCTTCCTAGGGGTGAGTGAAGAAATTTAATTTGGAGTGATATTTTAAAGGCTCACAAAATCCCATTCAGAGAAAGACTGCTCTTACATACACCCAATTTTTGTGCATGAATAGTTTATGATTTTTTTTTTTTACAGTAATTTAGTAATGGCTCAACAGGAATGCAAAGCTAAGTCATCTGCCCAGAACCAGAATGTGTAGACAAGGCAACAGAACAGGATGTTCCCTTTCCCATTCTTCCTATCAGCTTTAACCCTGGCATGGAGAGAGCTCATGTTGGCTCAAAACATCATCTAGTTTATTTGTCTGCTTAGCATCCCTTTTTTCTAATAAATCGCCTTTTTGCATGACCAGAAAAAAAGATTTCTTACAGTTGTTTACCAACCATAAATGCAGCTGCATTTATACCAGTAAGGTAAACACAGACCTGAGGACTTGCATACACTCTTCCCCCTTTTTCAACTACAAACATAATCCTAGGCAGAGTTTTACCCTAAATTACCTGTTCTATATTAAACATGGTCTCTCTCATATCTATTAAAAAAATGTTGGCCAAAAAGATGGCACAGAGAAACCTCAGTGTGTTCTTACAGATATGAAAATGGGGTGAGAAGAACTGCTTTTATATTAAGGTCTCTCTCCTCATCTGAAATGAGGAATACATAAAAAAATCTCCACAGTATTAATTATTCAATGTGCTGGAACACATATCCTCAAATTATAATTTCTCCTAATTTAAGACTGCACTCTTAGGGGTTTTTACATAGAATTTTGGTTTTGTTTTAGTAAACATGGAAATTGTCATCTTAGTTGTGAACTCAGTCATGTCTATTTGACCAGAAACTGTCTGAGCCAATCTTACATTTTTGTCCCAGTTGTCACATGTTTGTAGTTGTGTATGAAAGCTGATTACCTTTGCAAAGGGTCATCATTAGATGATAAACACCCAAAACCATTTCAACAAATCCCAGATTATTTATTGTGTATTACAGTGATGTTTCTGACTTTTTCTGTGTTTTCTCAAAAAAAAAAAAAAAAAAAAGTCATATGAATGCAGAATTCAGCTCGCACACAACTGGTTTATAATAATGAGATTTTATATCAAGAGCTCTTCATGCAACCTTCAGCATTAAACAAAAAAAATGGAAACAAACATATATTTAAGAAATCAATACTGAGATCAAAATTCTAAACAGAACTGCAGATACCTTTAATTCATTGTGCTTTGATTTATACTCCTCCTGGCATTCAGAGATGAGAATAATAAGTCAATTGTCTCTGCTGTTAGCTTTAATGGCAATAGCAGTATGAGCTTGGGTTTTTGTGCAAACTGCCATTGCAAAGTTAAGGGCCAGGAGGTCAATGATGAAGCTGCAGAGAGTCTCTCCACCAGTCCACCTTACTAGTTTTTTAAGCTTTTGGTTAATTTAATTCAAAGGAACAGAGGAGGCTCAGTGAAAATTAAACTCAATGAAAAATTAAAATTTAATGAAAATGAAATTTCAGTGAAAACACTGTTTTGAGGACACAAACCTTATTATCCTCCTAATGCCTGACTGAGGAAGGAGTTTGCCTCATGGCCCACACTGGGGAATCTGAGTAGCTGAGAAATTTCTTAAAATCTGTGGGAAAAGCTTCACTTGGATCTAACACTTGACCTCTATCTCCAAATCTCTAAGAATCCATGATTCATCCTCTCTGGTGTTTACAGAGCTGCTTGTCTGAGAGAAGAAAATCCTTCCTCCTACAAAACCACAGCAAGATCTGCACTTCTGAAGAATCTCTGACTGGGAAGCAGGAGAGTTTGGCTACGGGAGGACAGGCTTGGAGTTGGAAGATGTTTCAATTTGCTTCCACAGGGCCTCCTGACCATTGGGATATGCTGAAATTAACACTTTTAACATCAGCCTGGCTGTCTGAAATGCTGCAATGGGCCAAGGAGTAGCTCCAGCACTTTGGTTTCAGATTTCTGTAAGAACCTTTTAGTAAAACATCTTTAAAACTAGACACAGGTGAATGAATGATGAGGGTAAGTTTTTCTCCTGTGTTATTGGGAAGTTATCCTTCCTATCACACTAAAGGTCATCATTCAGTTTTCCAATAACTTTTTTTTTTAGATTAAATGACTTGTGAGATGTCAGCCTAGGAAGAAAAAAAAAAGAAGAAGAAAAAAAAAGAAAATGCAAGGATATATACAATAAAATAGAGTATTATGAAGTCTTCTCTCATGCTGCTTTAAGAATTGATAATTTCACTCTATATGTCCAGGTAAGGTGATGGATGCTACCTGTATTTATTGTTTTTTTTAAACCCACAGATTGCCCATCTGTGAAGCAAGGTGGAGAATAACCCTCTGTCCTTCTTTTGGAGCAGGCAAATCAAGTTTATTTCAGTGTTGGGAACACTGTGGCTGAGTGTGATTAGTTTTTACAGGAGAGCAGATCCCACAGAAGATCCATGTCTCTGCACTGATATGGATATAATGCTACCACAGGCTGTGGAAACTGGAGCTGAAAGGAAACCTGAGAGATGATGCTCGTGTCTGCAGGCAGGATGAGCTGTGCCCAAAGCACTGCTGGCAGGTGTTTGTTTCACTTAGAGCCCGCATTGATAGCGGTTGTATGGATTTCTGTACATGGAACATTTAATTAGGGAAAACAAACAGCAGCAGTGTGTGACGAGGTCAGATTTACTGCACCGACTGCAAGGAGCGTGCCCCAGCCTCTGCTCAGGGCCCATTCAAATGGATATTAAGAGATTGAGTAATGACAGCAACAGGAAAATAAAAAAAAAAATCCCAAGCCAATAAACCCTCTCTGCACATTTCTCCTTTTCAGACTCACTGTGAGCTAAACTAGGTCTGGTCTGTTCAAATTTATGAGCAAAGAGAACAAAGAAAAATCACATTTACCTACTTACAGCAAGAATATTTGCATCCATTAGGACTATTTTTGCTCATAGTAAATTCACAGAACTTTAGAACCTTAAAAAAAAAATACAACCCACAAACCAAAAAACCCTTAAAATGTGATATACCAAGAGGATACCACCAGTGGAGGTGATATTTTAAGCTAAAAGAAGTTTTGACATCCCTTCATACTGTCTTTTTTCTTGTGCATTTCTGTGCTTGGAATATGACCCAAAAGATTACTGGTTGAGTCTAAAAACTGAATCTTTGAAATTAAATTGCCACATGTTACCCAGATCCTTACAATATCTTTATGCACTTAGAAGATCAAAGAAAAAATAAAACTAAAATATATCTTGGGAGGATTTTTCTTCCTCTTAGAGAACTTTTTTGTATCATCAGAACAGGTGACAAGCTCGTGTCTCTGCTGGGTTTAGTGTGCTGTTACTGCTGTCTCCACACAGATGTCTGTAATAGCTCAGACTCCCCAAACAATGCAAAAATAACGATAAAAGTTCTGATAACCACTCGTTATTTAAAGTGAATTGCAGTCAACTCAATTCTATCTGTCTGAAAACCAATCCCTCTTCTTAGGGTGAGAAACAGCAACAGAAGCCCTGAACACATTAAAAAAGTTAGCAAGTTTTAAATATGAATTCTTTAAGTTATGTGTGTGAGAGTAAGAGATAAAGGGGGTTCAAGTGCCAGCTACAAACAAACAATTCAGCACTTCCACAGTAAATGTTCTATTCATTGTCTCACTCAATAATTCTAAAGTACAGACACAAACCCCATCAAAACCTCACACAAAATGATGAAGCCTCTTCACTCAATCCATCCCCTGAGATAAAGCTGGAGATCCTCAGCTCAGGTAGAGCAGCAAAGCTGCAGTGATTTACTCCCGCCCTGGCTCCTAAAACACTCTGGTCAATGAATTGTAGCTTTGGAAAACTGAGGTAGAAATGAATTCCACAATCAATCCACCAACAATAACACAAATGTTTCTGTGTTTTCACTGCTTCATCTGCACAATGGCAGTCCAGAAAGGTTCAATAAGTGTCTCTGTAGTGCCACTCCAGGTATTGCAACTAATATTAAAATAGTATTTTCTAAGTGTGACAATTGATCACTAAAGCTTTTCTTTTACTGGCATGAACAAGGCATGATTTGCTGGCCAAAGAGCATGCCATAGTCTATATAAAAATGTATATACCATGGCTAGCAGAAATAATGAGTAATGTATTACAGAAATACAACAATCCTATATCCTTTTATTCTTCTAACCCACAACTCTTTAATGGTTAATGTTCTGTGTATTCACTGAGCAGCCATCAGCATGCATTCACACCACCACAAACTGGAATTTATTCATCTAGCTGCACAGAGGGATTTGTTAGTTATTGGGGGTCAGTGAACACAGCTTTATGAACTGATATTGAACAGGAAGGAACTGCATAAGAATGAAGCCAGAATAACAATAAAGATGAAGATTCAGGTGAGGATTTTCTGCTTCAGCTCTTAAATACACTTTTTTTTTTTTTTCCCCCTACTGTCAGGAGCTAATGATTTATATATATATGTATTTAAAATCTTTACTTTCTTTCCATTACTATTTTGTTTAGCTCTTTAAAGCCCTTGACAGCTGCCCTGCTGACAGCCTCCTGCCAGCTGAAAGGGCAGGGGAAGGAGCAGAACCAGTGCTGTGACTGTGGCTGAGCCAAGCGTGTGACAGGGGCTCATCCCAGAGACAGCAGGTCCCAAACGCAGCACGAGCTCCAACTTCTCACTGCTAAAAGCTTTAATCCTACCCTTTCCTCTGTCTTTCTCAAAAAATGTGTTTCTGATATATCAAATTATTGATTCTTTCTGTGTATTTTGTATTACAGGGTCCCCTGCCACAGGAGAATTAATCCTGATTTATGCTGGTGTGAGTGACAGGAGAAATGAGCTCAGTGGTTTTGGGGTAACAGCTGTTGAAAATGTTTATTTGTGTAAGCTCAAGGAAATCAATTCCATTTCTGAGGCAATGGAAAAGCAGCTTACCCTAGGCAGCTCCCATCTGAGAAACCACCTTTTTCTGAGGGAATGGCAGACAAATTTTCTGCAGGATATTAACTGCTATTTACACCATTACACAGCAGTATTAAGAAACACATCAAGAAATGAGGTAAAAACCACCCAGAACTGTGTGGTAACACAAGAGTGACGTTTGAAAAATATAACACCACATACACCAATAGTCATTCAGCCATTCAGGATTATTTAAATATTAAAATTTCAAACAAAAAAAAGATAAAATAAAATCAGTTCATCACTTGAGGTCAAAATGCCTACATTTTTGTTTCCTAGCTGTCAAAACCCAGAATAAATAAAGGCAAATGGACTTGTGCTGAGGATATTTGAACAGGACAGATGCTAAGAAAACACTGGTGTATTTAAGATCAGCATTACTCACTTCAGAAGTTCACAGAGGAACAGCTGATTTTCACGTTCTGTTATTCCCAGTTTAGGCAAGCATTCAATTTGAGAAGGGAGCACAGAGGTGATTTAAATTTAATATCTCGATCTCATTTCAAGAGAAAGGCTTAAACGCAAACACAGTCAAGTTGAAAGTCTCAATGTTCTACTTGAATTCACATGATTTATGGCAGAGGAAAAACAACCCTGCAGTGTCTCAACAGCCTGAGAAATGCTGGTTTCATCTACATGGGCTAGAGGAACCCAAATGCAAACTGCAGACACTCAAACTAACATTAGACACTCAAAGTAACATTTAACACTCCAGCTGACATTCGACACTGGCATTCAGAGGAACATTCCAGCCAGGAATAAATCTTCCTTTGAAAAGTCCTAAATATGAAATAGGGCAGATACTGCATTCATCTTCAGCAGTATAATTAGACATACTGGACTGAACTCATGTTCTTACCCTGGATTTACGCAGTGCAATTGAAGCCCATCTTCAGTCCTCAGTCAAATGCCAAATATGCTGCTGAGAGGGCTCAAGTGGCAGCTCTTTCCCCGAAGAAATGCTGTTCAGATTGGAATTTAGATGCCCAAATCCACTAGTGAAAGCTTCTCAAGTAGTTTGAAGCATTTTTATCCATTTACAGAATCGCTCATTGGCTTTAGCGAGCTGTTCTTCACATTAGAAGTGCACTCATGTATTAACCATAATTCCATTTTCCCTTTAATAAATGGCTCTTTTCCTCAAGGTATTGAAGTCTCTACTGCCCAATTCTCTATATATTCACATCAGAACATGCAAGGTGAGTGTATAATGGCAAAATGTGACAGTCTTGTGCTCCTTCCTCCATGAGACCCCCACCCAGACTGATGACATTGCTTTGCAGACCAAAGTCAGTATTTGAGACTGGCTTTCATAAAACTCCCTAAATATGGGTGAAAACAGAACAAATGTCAACACCACGAGCTTCAAGAAGCTCCCTGAGAGTTTTTTATAAGCTGTCTAATCTTTACTTGCAGAACAGGAAGTAAATTTATTAAATTAACTAAATAACATTTATTAAACAACTAAACAAACTCTCTTATTTTGTCTGCTCTGAGGGAAAAGCTTGTCTTTATACAGTGGATAAGCCAATTAGAAAATAATTCCAACCAACCCCAGTAATAAATGTCCTACCCAACTTGAGAATTGAGAACAATTGAGCACAATCCATGAGAATTTTGGAGTGGATGTTTGTTTTCTGGACTGGAAGTTGTTTTCAAATTAACTAGGAGAATATTTAATATTTAATATTAAATGATGGCCCGGCTGCTGCTATCAATGAGTTAAAACCTCATGTCCACAGTAAAAAGGTAGATGATAGAAACATGTCTGGTCAAAACTGGGACAGCATTTTAACTTGGCAGTGATGTCTCAATCTGCATTAGTCTGTTAACAAAACAAAACAAAAAAATCTCATGGTGATGAAACAGAGACAATAGAAATCATAATATTTTTCCTGCTGCTATTTTTCCCAAGCTCATTCCACATGTCAGGAGTTAATGAAGGGTGATGTAATTCCAGAAGAGATGCTCAGCTTCTGTCTAGAACATTACAAAATTTGAAACTCAGTTGCTGTGATTAAAAACTTGTGTGCCCAAAATGAATTAATTTTTCTGCAACTTCATCCGTTTAACAAAAAACAGAAAATTATTTTTCTCAGGTTATTAATGCTTTCCTTTGCAGCCAAAGGAACACTTGGGCTTTTCATTCTGCCTTAGCAGTAAAATCTGGCTTCAGCAGCTCAGAGCAATTTGAAGAAACCAACTTAGCAGAGGCTCAAGCTGCTTCTGCTCTCACAGCACCAACGAGGGAACCACAGGAAAAAACCTCTGTCCCAAAGGGTCATGGCTGGGGATGTTTTCCAGCAGGGGAGAATCTTCATCCTCTCTCATTCCACCTTCCCAATAGGAATGGTGTCTCCTTGATTTTGGAATTTGGTGGGAAGAAGAGTTAATATTTAGCCATTCTTGTAAAACATCTTAATTTTTAGACATCTTGGGCCATTTTGCCTGCAGGTGCACAAACAGCTGTAACCTCTGCACACCAGGCTCCAGAGCTTCTTTCTTCCAGAAACTTCTTTCAGCTTATAATATCACCTCCACTGGTGGTATCCTCTTGGTATATCACATTTTAAGGGTTTTTTGGTTTGTTGGGTAGTATTTTTTTTAAGGTCCTAAAGTTCTGTGAATTTACTATGAGCAAAAATAGTCCTAATGGATGCAAATGGTCTCAATTCTCCCCCCTGCCTTTGTAGAAACATTTAAAGACTATGCAGAAAAACCTTTGGGATTCAGTGAAAATCACTAAATGTTTTGTTCCAAATCCAATCAATTGCACATAATTCTGAACTCCCTTCAAAGGGTGCTTGAACTAAAACAGTCATTCTTTGGTAAAACTCGGGCTAAAGCAGATAAAAGTGTTAAAGCAAGGGTATTCTAGTTCTTGAAAATCAAAGCATTCCTATCTAACCGTTTATATCTTAAAAAGGAAAATGTGTCAGCGTTTGCTAAATGGTGTGTTTCTTCAACAGTCAGAAAAACTTAATTAAAGAGAGTAATTACACACAATCCTTTATGTTGGTAGTATATGATCCTGCTTTAAACAGCTTTAGGGTTTAGAATTCTAATATATCTACTTTTTTCTAATAATATTACCTTATTTTTGTAAAAAAATAAAGGCAATCTATATTCCTTCAACCTAAGTAAAATACAAGATTTCCTTTCTATAGGGTCTAGATTTCATAGATCACATAACTCAGTCTGTTGACTTCCAGGTGGAAAGAATGATATAATGGTTTGTGTTGGAAGGGACCTTAAAGTTCATCCCCTCCCACTATCCCAGGGTGCCCCAAGCTCATCCAGCCTGGCCTTGGACACTTCCAGGGATCCAGGGGCAGCCACAGCTTCTCTGGGCACCCTGTGCCAGGGCCTGACACCCTCACAGGGAAGATAAACACAGAAAATTGAACATGAAAATTAATTTCCTTCATTCCTGGATGACTGGGGCTCTCTGATCACCAAAAAAAAAAAAAAAGGTTAACATCAAGAAATAACCAAGATCATATCATCATATCATCCAGCTATTGCATTTCCCCCTAATGCATGCATTAAATACAGTGTCAGGATTAACTTTATTTTCTCTTTTATCCATGGGCTGTTTTTATCAAATTTACAATGAATTTATTTTGGTTTTTTTTACCCAGAAAAGTCTGGTGGTTTTTATAACAGAGTTTATCAGCTGTTTACAAAAGAACCCTGGCATTTCCACATTTCAGCTTAAGGAAGGAAATGAAGAATATATCAGCTAAACAAAACTGAGGGGGATGAGTAAAACAGTTCCAACAGCAATTAGTCAGGGCATTATGTTTGATATTACACACTCCTGTGGGAAACACGACCAAGTTTCTAAAATATGCAAAAATTCCCACACAATTTCAAAAGATGTTACTAATACAGTAATTCATCCTGTATCTTTCCTCCAGATCATTATTGTTATTGAAGTAGAAAATATATATGGCTGAGGGTTGAGATTGATTATAAACATATATGACAGATTCAGGAAAATTCTTTCATAACAGGAGGAAAAAAATAAACAAATTGTGCCAGACATACGATCTGTATGTGAAATATGTGCCAAAAATATAGCTGTTTAAATAATATTTTTTTTCTCTTTGGTGGCTGAAAAGAAAAATGATCACAAAAAAAAAACTGTCAAGTTGATATCAAATAAATTCCTATTGGCCAAAGCCAGCCAACTTTGACAAATATGTTGACCTAAAAGTGCATTTCTTACCAGGAAAACATTCATAGGAGACATTTGACACAGCTTCTCTCAAGTTCCAGGTTTTCCCAGAATAATTCAAACCTATATTTATACAATATGCATTTCTGTATTGAACATCCCCAATGCACATTTGTTTGGAGGGGTCAGTAGATTTTGTGTTCAGTTTTATGGATTCATTCAGCACTTTTTGAGTAGCTCCCCCTGTTATTTTTTAAATAAACCCACTACTTTTACCTGCCAGCTTTACCCTTTGTTATCAAGGCTATTTTCTTAGTGGTTAGGTTAGTGTCTGACATCACCCCAAAAATTTAATAAGCTGTCTTATTTTTCAGTGCTCTTTTCATTGAAGATTTCGGCCTATTTTTCACAGAACTGACATTTTGCTGCACCAACCTGCCATTTTTCAGCCCCATACAGTCACATGCTGTAAATGCGGGTATATTTATCAAACCATTATCATCAATTACCTGAGAGCTCCAGCTTCACAGATATTTTATGAATTCCTGAGATTTTTCACAGCAATGACATGACAAAATACATGTCAGTGTGTTGTAAAATACTTGAAACAGCATAACCAAAAAAATGAGGTGGGGGGAAAAAAATAATCAGATTAAATACCACCTGCTCCTACCCTTATCCTGACCATCCTGCCTGTGCAGATCTACACAAACAGTTTTTTGGGAAGGAAATTTTCCTTTCAAGGACAGTATCACAAGAATCTCCAGGCACAAAGTGATTTCCACAAACCATTAAATGTTATTCCTTAAGATTATCCATGTGTTCCCAGTACATCTTCCCTTAAAATGCAACTCACTCCTGAAACAAGGGGTGTAAAGGGTTGCTTTAGGAAGAGATATTATTCTATGTCTGCATTGTTAAATAAGAGAATTCCATTGAATTACCTCAGCTCTTGCATGAGCTCTCTGATCCTCTTTTATTCAGAATTGCAGACATATCTACAAGGCCAAAAGGCTTGGACTTAACTCACTGAGGAACTGCCAAAGAAACCTGGATTACCTCGATGCCCATCAGAGCAAGTAACTGCAGAGCAGGGAAAAGATTAAGCAGAAATAGAAATTCTATTGCCTGATCAATCACAAGGAATTATAACAATCCTGACAGGTTACAAGCACAGATGATAATCTATTGTAAGACTCATACATGTGGGAGCAGTTTTAAAACCTAAACAAACCAGATCAGAGCTAAAGCATCAAGACAGGAGCAGATAAAGATGTTGAAGAAATAGTGATAATTTAAGGAAACACAATGAACTGTTAATACAAACCATTGAAAAACTTCACTTAGAACAGTTGTGTAAAAAGAGCAGCAGAAACTGTGAGGCAAAAAGAGTTCCCATGAAGTTTGGGGGAATAGGACACTAAAGGAAAGTGCAGAAATGCTTTACAAATGTATCCAAGGTAAGTGCTTGGGGGGAAAAAATAACCTCACATTCTGGTAGGGTTTTCAAAACAAAATTTATAAGATTTGTGGTCATTGTGGCAAAAAAAATTCTGGAATCACTTTCCAAATTGCTCTTTGACATAGAGCTTGAAATTTTCTGGATTTTACAGAGTAGAAACTGGACTGGAATTAGAGAAATTGAATAACAATTTACTTTCTTGCACTTAATTTGTCTGACATTCAGCCTATTGTAAGCAGGGTTTTAATTGCCACCTGTTTAGGCTTTTGGTTTCTTTGTTTCCTGTTTGTTTGTTTTTACAGGCAGATTCCTCCACCTTCACAGCAAGTATTCTGTTCTGCTGGTAAGTGCAGGATCTCATATATCTTATGAGAAAAATTTAATTAATTTGAAATTTTAATTCTGCCCAACTGTCTTCTAACACAAGGAAAGGCTCTCCTAGACATCAAGATGAAAAAATAATAATGATAATTATCATAGGCATGACAGAGCTGCAGAATGAGGCACAAACATGAAATTCAATTTAATCAGAAGAACTTCTTGAAGATAATTATTTATATAACAAAGATGTATTCTTCACTTGGTAATGAAGTTGCTTATGAAATGAAAGCAGAGTCTCAAGCCACAATACTCTTCCCTTATTTCTCTCTCCTCCACGCCTTCTATGAATCATCTCAACAAAGTCTAAATAAGTCCTTCTTGTAAGATTCAGATTTCCATTTCTTTAGGCACAGAAATATAGCTGGCCTTTTCTTATTTTCAAATCTGTATTACAACAAAAATGTCATTCTTAGAGTACAAGACATGAAGAAGAACACACAATGTTTTTACTTATTATATTGCTGAAGAAAAATTCGCACAGGAAGAATGAAAACAAGTTCAAAAACCTGTGCAGAAAAAGCTGTAGGGAAAAGGATCAGTGAGTAAAAGAAATAGATTTCTTCCTCCCTACTGTAATAACTTCTATTGAAAGCATCTGTATTATTTATTTGCATAAAATTGTTTTGTCCTTTTTTTGAAAACACTAAAAAAAACCCACTTGTGCCATCTAGAACTAGACTTAATAGTGTGCTCACATCTGGAAAAGGAAAATCAGTTTTCCAGTGTCTGTGTAATGATATAGTGGTACCTGGTTGTATCTGTAACTGTGTGTGGAACATTTGAAGGTGGTGTAATTGAAGAAATCAGAATAAAAGACCGTTGTACAAAGTACATGACATTTTCCCAGCAGCCCAAAGGAAGCAAGCATTCAGATATGTTGCTGTGCTATCTCAGTCAGATTGATTTTTAAAATACAAGGATTCCATATATTTTGCTCAATTTTAAAGAACGTGTCAAACATTTTTAAAAATACGATTCCATAGAATATATATACATATATAATATATATATTATTGAATATATATTTATAATATTCAAACCCCCAATCAGTTTTAGCTAAGTGCATTCAAACTCCTGCCCAACAAATGGGACAGGAGCTGAAAGGAGGGAGCTTAAATTCATGCATGAAAAATGAATCTAGGACTTGAAAAGGTGTAATAAAAATCATTCCTGAAGACAAAAAGTGTTTAAAAAGGGTTAGAAAATTTTAATGAGACCTTTATCCCTCTTTCAGAAGCCAAGGTGTACAGGGCAAGGGTCCTTTTTAACTGCTTTTTAGTAACTTCTGTCTTTTATATTTTACTAGATATACAAACTTCTAGTGTTTATTTTTCTGGAGGGGATTGCATCCCCGAGTTTTCCAGTGGAGCACCTGAGTTCCTCCCAGAATTCTCTGTTAGAAAATAAAACTTGTCCTGTTAAAGGTTTAGAGCTGGTAGGTAATGGTCTTGCAATCAGACTAAAAGGAAGGTAAATCCCAAAGAGATGGGGGCATCAGGAGCTGAAAACAACAGAATAGTGAGACCAAAGGGAAAACCTTTAAATGGCAGATTGAGATGAAGGGTGCTGAGCATTTCTTCAGCACCACTTTTCAGCTGCCAGTGTTCCAAGCTCTGTTTGTCCTCAGTCTCTTTCCAATGACAGTGAAAAACACGAGCATGACTTTGGAAACTCTTCCTAATAAAATCCATGTGACTCCTGACAGCGTTGTTTTCATGTCTTCGTCTTGGTTGGAAGAGAATCTAAGTTTTCCAGGCATTTCTTCCCTCTGGTTCTCATTAAAATCAACAGAAACATCTTCCAGTCCCATGAAACCACAATGAAAACTCTCCTCCTCAGCTATTCCAACTGCAGCGTTGCAGCTGGCACTTGTTAGCTTGGTCTAGAGCGTAAGGAGTTCTTGGAAGTTTATTTTATGGTAATAAAATCAGTTTAGCTATTTAAATGCTGCAAGTAGAGGTCAGCCAAGATGCAGCGTGTCCCATCTGTTGTGTTACAGTTACACGCCAAGAGAGCTCTCCATGCACACAGGATGGAAAACGGGAGCATCTCTGACAGACACTGCAAACTAAACTAAACTTGGGGAGCTCACACAGGTTAAGATCCAGCTGACCATGGGCAGTGGCTGCAGGATGTTATTCTTTTGCTGCAGCTTAGAAGAAAATATCAGGGAAACAGATCTTCAGCCTGCATGAGGTGGGAAATGCCAATGCTCCCCTAAGACACAAGTGCCACTGCTTGTCTCACTTGCAGAGAGACTTGATATGATGGTGTTATTACAAGGGAAGGATTTGATGTAAATGAAGCATTTCAAGCTCTCACCAGAAGGTAGCTGCATGCACACAACATCCCCTCTGCAAGAAACTGAGGGCAGGTTTAGAAGCTCACCACAGGAAAGAGCAGCGCTTTCTGTGGGAAAAGCTTTTGCCACTGACATGATTTTTGTCATTACAGTGGTTCACCATATGCAACTATTCATGACCTGTCTAAAAGACATTTTTTGCCCCTAATTGTCAAGGATCCACAGAATCACATCCAGAGTTGGAAGGGATCCACAAGGATCATCCAGTCCAACCCCTGGCCCTGCACAGACACCCAACAATCCCACCCTGGGCATCCCTGGCAGCGCTGTCCAAACTCTCCTGGAGCTCTGGCAGCCTTGGTGCCCATTCCCTGGGGAGCCTGGGCAGTGCCAGCACCCTCTGGGGAAGAACCTTTCCCTAATATCCAAACTAAACCTTCCCTGGGACAGCTCCAGCTGTTCCCTGGGTCCTGTCACTGTCACAGGGAGTGGAGATTGGAGCTGGCCCTCGGGAGGAGCTGCAGACCCCGATGAGGTCTGAGCTCCAGACAGAACAGACCAAGTGATATCAGCTGCTGCCCATACAGCTTCTCTTCTAGATCCTTCTCCATCTCCACAGCTCTTCCCCTGGATGCTTTCTAACACCTTTCTATCTTAAGCTATCCAAATGCACCAAGGGAGAGCTGCAAAGGTGGTACATCCCTACAAAGGTGCACAAGAGAGAAAGGGATCCTCAGTCAATGCATCCCACATATTTTTCCTGATTTCTCTACTTCAGCATGGCAATAAACTCTTTGTAAAATTCCCTCTCCCTTCTGTGCTGTCCCAGAGGGTGCAGACAATTGCCATCTAAAAGATGTAAAGGCAGAAGTTGGGTAAAATGTTGTCTTCTATGTTAGCAAGGTTCTAGCTATTTAAAATTAATCCTGGAAGTCTACTATGTTTACTTTTACTGGCTTAAATATAGTAGAGAGTAGGATGCATCTAATGGTTTCTAAATGCTCAAAGTTTTTTGCTCACTTGCATCTAGTCTACTATTTTAAGTGATATGCAAATGACAAGTCAACCAACAGTCAGAAGATATTACAGTTAAAATCCAGAAACTGGAACAAGGAGTCTGAAAGTCTCACTGATGAACCACTGATGGAAATACAATGATCCTTTTTCTCCATGGGTGAGAGAAACACAGATTCACTAACAGGATATTGCCTACAAAGTGGAAATCATATTAATGATTATATTTAAAAAGTACTTTGATTTAAAAAAAAACAACCAAACAAAACAAAACAAAAAAATCCAACTAAAACAAAACAAACAAACAAACAAACAAACAAACAAAACCAAAAAAATCCAGAAGAAAACACTCCAAACCCCCAAAACTGATGCAAGACAGCCATTTGGTGCTCTTGAGCACTAAAAAGTGTTTGAGGCAGGAAGCATCACTCAAAGAGAACCTGAGATGTTGTAGTTTAAAGTTCAGTCAAGTTAGAAGCCCTGGATTTACACCTGGTTGATGAACACTGATGTGTTTGTGAAGACAGAAGAAGATTTATCATTTTACCCCAACCAAGCATCTTGTTTTACACATTCACCTACAGCGTGTAAAATGCCAAACTCTTCTGTGTGAAACATTACAAAAAAGGAAGGAATAAAAATGGTTGTTCTTCTTTGAAGATGTTGGAAATAATTATCCTCTACAAGAAAAAAGACTTTATGAAGGCAGGTAACAACAAAGAATGGGATTGGACCCAGCAAAAACACTGGGGAAGATTTTTTTTGTATTTTAACTGTGATGCATAAAAATTATGAATCATTCAAATGATTGCTACCAATTTTTGAGTATGTTTGGGTAACACCTCATTCATTTGCCAATCAGAAGATTTCAAAAATGGGGACACAAATTCAAGTTTTCAGCAGAATCCTGAGTTTTATTAGAAATAAGACTAAAGTAAAAGATGATTTATGGCCAGGACATGGATGAGAAAGAAGGGAACTTCTGCAGCACATGGCAAAGACAGAAAGCTGTAAGGTAAGGGCGAAGGTAAAACTGTGCTTGCACATTTGCTCTCCAGAGCTCCTACTGCTGCCTGGCTTTTTGCCATCTCATTCTCTACATCATTTCAGATGGGAAAACTGCTATCAGCGACTTTCAGAAATGAAAATATATGGTGTGAATCAGAAATGCCTCTCTAATGCAAAAAGGGATGGAGAGGAGAAAAAAAAAAAGATAAACTTTTACCTGGGGTGGGAGAGGGAAATAATGAATACTGGAATATTACAGTACATTTGAAGGAGTCATTAACCTCAATTTTTAATTGAGCAGACAGTAAATAAAGGACTGACTGGAAATAATCAGATTAAAATAATGATTTATGGTCTTAATGCTTTTATCTCTAAGGCTTTTAAAAATTATGTGTCAGAAATTAGTGTAATTAATACTTACACTGATGTACAACCTTTTGTATAACACTGCCAGTGATCTCTTCATCCTATTTATTTATTTAGCAGCATCCAATGAAATGAGCAAAGGCTACAGGAATGCTGAGATATTTGTGTGCAAGCCAATGTACAAAATTTCATCTGCTTTTGCATTCTCTTATACAGACTGGGAATGTGAAGTGTTGCAACTTCCTATTTGTGTTATTTAAGTGTTTTACTCTCTTTAAACCAGTGGATGTTAAGGTAACTCAGTGATTAGCTGCAATACCATGCATGATTAGAGGTTTAATATTACATAATGTAAGAACTGTGGTCAGTAGCAGCTATTTCTACCTACACTTCAATTTTTATAATGGAATCCAATAAAATCACCAAATGTTTTTGTTCAAAGGGATGTCCTTTGACATTGTTATTACCTGAGAAGGGTCCCACAAAGCCTCAGTGATTTTCCTCTTCTGCATAAATTCTACAGCTATATTGGCATCCCAACAAGGACAACTATCCCAGTGAGGACTGAGCCAAATAAGGTATCATTACTGCTTCTTTCTCATTTCTCCCTCTCGTATTTAAAAATTTCTTTGTTCTACTCTTAACACACACTACTGAGTGCCTTCATGTTCCTTCTGACATTGCAGCAAGAACAATTTCTGAAATAAAAACGTATCCATGCCCCCTTCAGTCGCGTCACAAACAGTGGTTTCAGACCTTATGGCTGCTCTTACCTGTTGCCTTGGGCATGGTGATATTTCCAAATCCCTTTAAGCTATGAACAGCACAAATTGTGTCTCGGGAAGGTAACAGCTGATGTGCTGCCTGCTCTGCAGAGCTATGGTCAAAAGCTGTCCTCATTTCATTACAAATAAAATAAAAACTCGTTGTCCATTGATTGGTGCCCCAAAGGGTATGAGGATGAAATTACAGACTACGAGGAGACAGCAACACCACCACTTCTGGCTCTGTGATAAAAGGTTCTCATTACAAAGCAGTGACTTTGTCATCCAGATGTAATGACCCCATGATCAGGGTGATGGCAGCAGCCTTGCAGTTACTCATCTTTCAGAAGCAAGACCTGAGTCCTACAAACCTTTTGACCCCAAAAGTGCAGGTGTTGATAAAATCTTGACTTTCCCTCCCCTCTCTATCTTGTGCTTTTTCAAGCATAACATATTGCAAAGAGATTAAGGCTTACAGAACCACTTTTCCTCAACTTTTGAAGTCTTGGAAGCACTTCAGGATCATCAAAACAGGAGTTTTATAACCTGTGTACTATGAAACTAAACTTACTGTTGAGATTACACTTTCATGCTAAAATCGGTTTCTCAGCTACTTAAAAGTTTCTTAAGAAGTTCTCCTCAGGCTGATGTTCCTCCTGCCTGCTCTGAGGCCGTACAAAAAACTTTCTGGAACTTTGAAGAAAATCCACTTAATTGTTTTATTTGATTTTCAGAGAGCCCAGCTTGGAAATAAAGCAGTGAAACCAATGCTTTTTCATGCTAAGCCATGGAGTCAGCACTCCTTTATTATCATCAATATTTCATAAAAGATTTTCTAGTGAGGCATGATCCATCCATTTGTTATAATGTTATTCTAACAGAATAGTGAGGTGGTTGGTTTTATCTTTGGAAATTTAATTAAGGTAAAAAATAAATTTTCAAACTCTAGGGAAAAGTTGTTATTAGGCTTATGGTATTTTACTCAGTAATATCTAGATATTGTCTGAATGAGCTTGCTGCTCTTTTATCTCATTAGGCTTTCCAAAAATCTTCTCCTTCAGAACTGAGCTCTAATTTTTACCTAGGATAATTCTGACTGAGAATACTTTCTTTCTGGATCCATATCTACATAATATGATGATTTTTCTTCTTGAATCCATGGGTTTTCAATAAGTAAAACACCAAAAAAAAAACCATGAGAAAAAAAAAAATCTAGCCCTATACATACCTGACATTCAGCAGCAGTATTACAAGCAGAAATGAATAAATTCACTGAAAATTCACTCTAGAACCTTCTCTTACCCCAGCAGCTCTCCCAGATTCCTATTTCTCACAGCCTGCTCTGTGTCCATTCATACCATCATCCTGATTGCTTTTAAAATCTCCCTCATGCAATTCTGCAGCAAAAGCTTCCAGCGAGAAATGAGTATTTTGTTCAAACAACTGTCCTGGGGGAAACAAAGACATGGTTTATCTGACTCTACTGCTTATCTTGAGGATCTGCTTTGACAGAAAAATATTTTAAAGCTGCACAGGCCGTTCAAGGCTGAGACTATTGGTGTCAAAACACAACTACAAGTTATTGAACCAATCCAAAATGGCAAAAGGTTCATTGTATTTCTGCAAACACCTGGAATTCTAGGAAAACCCACAAAAGAAGCAATGTGGGATATATCTAGGACTGGTTTACCATAACCACTATGCTTGTTAGAATCCAGCTAATGGGATAGAGAGGAAAAAAATGGGGTAAAATCCACTACAATCCACAGATTGCATCAGTTGGAGCAACAGAGACACTCCAGCACAATTCCAGTGTACCTTGATACTGGGATTTAGATGCATATTTTGTTCTGGATTACTAAATTAATAATCATTTTTATTATTCAGTGGTCTGTATTTGAATATTTGACATGTATATTTTGCTTGCAAAATCTTTTAAAATCAAAACTCCCATAACTTTAGTTCAAGATGATGAGATTTCTAGATAAATGATTAGAATTTCTTCTTTTACATCAGCTCAAAAACCCATCATTAGACATGCCATTCTGTACTCAAATCTTTGACATGTATTTTCTCTGGATATCGACTCAGTTTTTGAGCAGGTCTGAATGCTCTCCAATATTTCAAACTCACTATTTCCTTGTAAATTATTTGTTTTTCAGTTTCCTCAGAAGTACTTACAGCTTTCACTAAACTTTCTGAATTCTTAGTTCTTCCCCTCAGTATCTGCCCTGAATTGTTAGTGACAAATTCCCTTTTTCTACAATAATTAGAGCTGTTTAATTTCTGATTTTATTGTGACTTTGGAACAATAGCATAGATTCCTGTATTTCACCTTTTCATTCCCCCCATTCCCATTATTTCTCTCACACTTTGTGCTCCAGGACAGGCTGTTTAATTCAGCTCTTACAGTGTAAGATGCTCATGGAAAAGCACAATGTTTAATATTTACTGATTGAAATATAACCCTGCTAATACATCACAGAACCAAAGAAAAGATGCTGAACTTTTTACAGAGTAACAAAATGTTCACCTGTCTTCAGTAGCAAAAATTTATCCAACATGCAGATTTTAGAAGACAGATTGAGGTACCCATTTTAAGGAAGAACAAGAGAAAAACATCAGTGGTGGTTAGGGCACAAATAAAACACTTCCAAATAGGATATGAGAGTAAAAAAGAAAGAATGAGGGTAATTAGGTGAGGCTGTATAGAAACCATCCTTTCTGAACATCCAACATTCCAGATGTTGCTATACTAAGGTTACAAATCCAAACAACTGGTTTGGAGGAGCCAAATGAATAATTTATGCAATAAATTAAAAAAAAAAAATACCAAGTGCTCCTGATTACATTATTAACAAGTTGTAAATCACACAGACTGGGGTGTGATCACATTGTAAGGGACAGAAGGTATAAATGGATACTAGAGTTTGTAGGAGTCCCGTTATTTTGGGAAAATGTGGATCACACAGCGCAGAGCATGGTCAGACTGAAGTGAGTCCCCTAGAAAAATATTTGTAAATATTTGTCAAATATTAGTGATTAAAAAGGAAGTAATTTGATTTTATCTCTTTTAAAGAGGTCTCAAATATGCATGGTTAAAAGTTAATTATAAAAAAAAAAAAAAATCAGGTAACTGGAAAATATTGGGAAATTATTACAAATAAATTTCACTGCAAGGAGATAACCAGGTATTTCTCATGAAAATAAGTAATAGAGAACACATAAAAATGTGAAAGATTTAGGGAAAATATGTGAAGTGGCTGCATTACCCTTTTGTTGTTTTGTAGGAAGTTCTCCAGCATTTTTTTCCAATGTGTAAAACCACATGATAAGTCATTTTCTAATGAATGATGACCTCTAGGAAATCAGATTACAGAACCAGCACAGCACTGGCTTAATGTTTACAGTCCCAAAGCTGGAAATGCTTTTAAGTTGACATGGGAGATTCTGCAGCAATTTCCCATTTAGGGTTTTTTCAAATTTAATTTTTAATCTTGTACTCTCCTGGGAAGGAATGAAAACATCATCATTACCCACAAGTTGCTAACTTCATGTAGCATTTGCTTATTATTTAAATTACAGAAATACGTGTGAACAAATAAAATTATCCTTCAACCCCGTTGGTGTTGCTATGAAATGTAAAAGTGTAGCATGCTAAGAAAAAAGGGACAAATGAATAGAAAATGATTACTCAAGAGAAAAAAGGGACAAATGAATAGAAAATGATTACTCAAAAGGATGGTAACAGTCTGACTCTGTTCTGTGCTTGTTTTCTCAGGTGTTTATAGGTAGGAAGAAATTTTGGAAGCAGCCACATTGCCAAAGCAGCCAGGAGATAAAGAAGCTCTTCCCCCTTCCAGACATCCTGGGTTCCTTGGTTTCACTAGAAATCTGCCAAGGGCAGATGTTGAGGGATCAGAATCTGCTGTAGCCAAGTTCTCCATGTCAAGTTGTTTCTTTTCCCCCCTATTTCTGTGTCAACAATGCAGTTTATAGATGACAGGTTCTGAACTGCTCCCTCTCACAGCAGACCCCAAGCCTTGGAGATGGACCCCTTTGGACAAAAACAGCCTTGACAATGCAGACACTGAGTATTTACCTCTTTAATAACCTACCTTCTTCAGTGACAGGAACACAAGAGGCTGCAAAAGTCACAGAGCAGCAGCTTTTCCTGTGTTTTACCTTTTCTAAGGCACTTAGATTCCATTTCAGCATTAATCAAGACACCACAAGATGAAATCAGCATGGATCCCAGTGGAATGCCAATATCCAGTGGTTAAAGTCAGTAAAAAAGGCAGGATAAAGAATTCACCCATGACACTGCATTACCAGAAAGTTTTATCCTGAAAGAACTGGAGTTCATTTTGCCTCAAAGGCATTTACCCCTCCAAGGAAGAGAAACACATAGGATGTGGCTGCAGGAGGGACTCAGGAACTTCACTCAAAGAGTTCCAACTTTTCATTGCCTCACTGCTAACAATTGGTCTTGTGGCTTTAGCTGTGCCAATACACGCCTGATGTTTGCTAGGAATCAGGAACATCTGCTCCCCACATGGGAAGAAAGGCCTGGGATGGAAATTAAAACTGAGCAGATGAAACGCCCGGACACAAAGGTATCTCACAGCTTTAATTTCAAATAAAATCTCTCTCAACTTGAAGAGCTTGAATTAAACTAATCCATGACCTTCTTAACACTCCTTGATTAGAAGCAAGGATTACCACCTCCTAAATAGTGCTTCTTATCTAGCTTAATGTCAGCTAAAAGAAAAACACAGAGCCAAAGCTGATCAGTCTGTAAGAGTAAACCCCGGGATGTACACATTTTTCAGGATGCAAGTTGGATGCAGAAGCTATGATAGAATATCGACACTTTTTCTCCACCATCAGAAGCAAACAGCTATAGGTGTGTACTCTGTTGAAGCAGCAGTGTCACTTAAACAAAAAAGAATAGAACATCACATGTATGTGTGAAAAAATCAGCAGGAACAGTCTTTGTTCCTTGGAAAAAAAAAGTTTCAGAAATAAATGAGCCAAATTTTTTTTCTTTAGGCTTCTTCCTCTGGGTTTTGTCTGTCTTAAATTAAAATCTGTCAGTTCATGAATTTATCCAATATTTAGAAAAGCACAAAGAAAACACTGCCATCTATTCCTTATGAAGGCCACCAGTGCCTCCTGGAAGGGAGCTGAAGTGCCACATGTGAGCTCCCAGCACTTCATCGACCTCAAGTACATTGCAGAGTTACACAGATGATCTTCTCTCCCTAGGAGAAAGTCTAGTTTTGCATTTCTTATGAAGCAAATACTCTTTGTGGCTTTCTGAGAGTTATTTCTGGAAAGAAAAAATACTGGTTTGGGTATTAGTTCTGTTAATGCTGATGTAAATTGAGATTGAATCCATTGTTGACCACCAGAGTAAAATCTTCTTTCATAATTTTCCCCCTTTTCTCTCATTACCAAATGAACTAAGAAGGGGTCACTGAGCAGACCCAGCTGCTTGTTTTGTGTGCTGTGCATACTGAAAAATGTTTTTTTCTCCCCTCCTGTTCTCAGCAGGCAAACCCTTTCCACATTTATGATGTGGAAGATTATAATCAGTCTGAATTAGGGAGCTCCAAATAATACAATCCTTAGGAAATGAAAGGTAGCCTGCATTGTGTCTCATAAAGAAGCTCAAACTCTTTTCTTCTTTTTCTTTTTTATAAAATTAAAAAACCCCAAGCCCCTAAGTGCCCAAAAGCAACCCCATTATCCTCTTCAAAGTGGCAATTACATGGAGAAAATTAATAAAGTCTCCTGCAAGCTGAATGGACAGAGAGACCATAAACCAAAACCAGAATGGTGCTGTTAGATTTCATCTGCTACAAATTACCATCCAAGCTTACGATATTGTTGATGTGCTTGCACTATCATCAACTTTAAATCATCATAAACTCAGTTCTTCCACTGGCCAGGTGTTCTTACAAGGCAACTGATTATTTGTCATGTCTCCAGAAATCTTTTAATTTTGTTTGAGGTGAAACTGAGAGATTAAAGTGGGCTCCACAAAATTCTTCATTAAAATCAATTCATGCAAAATTGGTAAGACACTTTTGAAAAGTTCATTTTTAGGTGCTTTAAATGTGGTGATTCATCAGCTCATACTGGAGAAGAAAAAACCCTCCATTCATGTTTTGTTGCAAGTAAGAATAATGCAACTAACTTAAACTCTTGTAAGTGTTCACAGACCACCAAAATGGTGAAATATTTCCATAAAAGCATTAAAACTCCTCCAACTGAACCAACTAGTAGAAATCTCTTGGACTTATGTCCACCCTTTTGAGAATGGAAAGTCTGATCCAGTCCTCTATAATTTGAATTCCAGCTGAACAGCCTGCTACCATGGCTCTTAAGAGTTTAGTGGATGCTGAATTTCATCTACCAGGAAAACCTCTTGGATTTAATGATTTAATTTTTCAAGAAGCAGTTCAGAGGACGAACAGTTAAACCAAGGAACCTCTACTAAACAGAATAATGAAAATTAATTAATTAGCTTCCTTATAGTGCTCTGATAGATGCATTGAATAAATCTGAGCTGATTTATCAGTCAAGTGCCTTTGTGTGGCAGGTATTAGAATTATCTGTCATTAACCTTATGCTACTAATGAAGGTGCTTGGGTAGAGAAGTTCAATGACTTCCCAAGGTCACATCAGAAGTTGGCATTACAACTCAGGCATTTACTTTCAGTCATTAGACACAATTTTTCAATAACATAAAGGGATTCATAAAGCAAAGATCATGACCTGGAAAGGCACCATCACTTCTCTAACCTCAGTTTTAGAAGACAGAAAAAAAACCTGAGAGATAGCTGTGAAAAAATATTCCAAGGAAAAGAGTTACCCATCCAAGCCTGGAGTGGCACCATCTAAATTCTGCTTTATTATATTATTATGTTTTACCCCCAGAATGCCTGACAATTTGATTTATTTTGTATGATTTACATTACAGTTAAGTGATACCTCACTCTGTTTCCAACAAAAGCCATAGACAAATCTGGTTGTCAGTAAATGTCTTCAAAATGACAATCCATCTTTGTTGTTATTAATGTTATGGTAAGAGGTGGGAAAGGGAAAATATTATATAATGAAAATAGCTTTTGAGAGAAGACTTAAATATTCTGCAATATGGACTATAAAAGAAACTTAACCTCCTTAAGGCTGAAGCTGACAAAATATATTTTTAAAAATGTATTGGCTGCACAGAGAAAATTCTGCCATTTGTATTCAACAAATATCAAGAAGTGCAATTTTTTTCCCCCACAGGACAGAAAAGTGTAGGTTTAGTATAAAGAAATATTAAAACATGTATTATTTTTTCCTGACCTTTTGACAGGCTGCCTATTGAGCCTGGTAGGACATCCAAGAAATTCAGATTCAGATTTCAAAATTAATGATTAATACTACAGACTTTTCACAGTATTGAACTGGCAGCGCCAAATTCCTCTAACATGAGCAAGTGCAACTCCACGCACTTCAGCAGAGCTGTGTTTGCATATCTTAGCAAGCAATTCTGGCCCTGTGCCTGGGAAAGCATCTTACATTTCATAGTCACTTGATTATGTCTCATCTTTAAACCACACTTTACTATTTGCAAGATACTTGACCCACAAAACCAGAGAAGTCCATCTGCTGAGATTCCATTGTGCATCGGTAAGTAAAAATGATGAAACTATTTGAAGTGGAAAATCTAGTATAAAAGGGACATAAATATATTCCAAATACGTATTTGCTTCTGCAGACTGATGAACTTGAAATTTGGGGTTAAAAATTTCACTTGCACTAGAAATTCATTTCTTCAAGATGCTTTTTACCTGAACCAGAAATAGCTCATACAACTAAAAGGGACAGATCCACTTAGAAGAACCCATCCTTGGAGAAAAATAAGAATGCACCCACAAGCCAATACCAGCTGTCACAGACATACAAGATTCAATCAAGAATCTGCTCCTAATAGTCTGGAACAACTTAAATGGAATAAAAGTATTAGGTATTAGGCCTGAGACACCAACATTGCTGCTTTTCAGTGGGGTACAGGACAACCACATGTCAAAAAAATCATTAACCAACCTCCAGTTTGGTCTAAAATACAAATCTAATGTAATGCTAGGCTTATAAAACCAAGACTAAATAACTAAATCTGCTCATTTTTTTGGTTTCATAGAATCACAGAATGCCCTAGGTTGGAAGGGACTTTGAAGTCCATCCAGTTCCACCCCCCTGCCATGGGCAGGGACACCTTCCACTAGCCCAGGTTGCTACAAGCCCTGTCCAACCTGGCCTTGGGAACTTCCAGGGATGGGGCAGATTTTCTGGGGGTGTCAGGGTTTTACCATGCTCACAGTAAAGAATTTCCTCCTAAGAACAAACCTAAATTCTCCTTCTGACAGTTTAACAGCATTACAGTTCTTTATTCTTCCCATCAAAATTGTGGGTTTTTCTAGCAGGGAGTTTTTGGTGGTTTTGTTTTGTTTTTTTTTAACTATACCCCTAAAAGATATTTTTCCTCTTTTTATGCCATTACCTCCTTTGGAATTTTTAAAATATCTACTTAGCTATTTTTAACTTTTTAATAATGCTATTAGACCTGTCATTGCAACACTTTGTCGCAAATCTGTGGAGGATGTGACTGCTATAACACTAACCCCACATATGTTCACTGCATATAAGCCTACAGCTCCACTGCCACTATAACTACAAACAAAACATTGTGGAGGGGTTTTCCATTTGTTTAGGGTTTTTTTTTTCCCTCTCTTTATTACCTACCAGCTATTTCCTTTTTCATTGCCACAGCTCCAGTCACAAGGAGGCAGCAATAAATCTTTGCATATACACAGGGGCTGGGACTGAAGGGTGCTGACAGCTCTGTGATCCTCTTGCAAAACAACAGCAATAAACCTTAATGGATTCAGCATTGTACAGGAATTTTAGACCCTCAAGACCTTCCTTCAGTCACCTACAAGTTAAGTACTGTAGCAAACACCTCATTTCCAGAGCAGAATAAGGTACCTTGACCCCCTCTTTGGTACATGGCAAGAATGAGATGCTCCAGAACATTTGAAAACTCACACCCACTGCAAAAACACATCCAGACACTTATTTTATCAGAGAAATATCCAGATTTAGCCAATATTAACTAAGAAACCCTTACTCTTTGCCTCAGCTCAGGCTCTACAGAATTAGGATGAGTCCTGTTTTAACATAAGACATGCAGAGGTGTAGTTCAGTACCTGTCAGATCAGCAGTTCCCTAATTGCATTTCCCTTTGCTAAACAGCACACTGTGTGACAAGAAAATATCTTGCAAAGGGGCTACAAAGCTTTCAAAACATTGCTAGTACAGAAAAATGCCACAGTTATTGAACAAATCACCGAGTTATATTTGTCTTTAAAAACACAAGCATTTTTCATAGTTCTTGGCCTGCTGGAGGGCAAACCGAGATGAACTTCATCATAATTTTGTTAGATGTCCATTCCATGAGTATCCAAGGTTTATTATATTTATTTTATATATATATATATAAATATATATATAATATATATAATATATATAATATATTTAATATATAAATATAATATATAAATATACAACATATAATATATTATATAACATATAATAAATAATATAATATTTATTATATAATATAAATTATATAATATGCATAATATTTATATAATATATAAATATTATATATTTATCATTATATTTTATACTCTTTGTGGTAGAATAAAGTTATTTCAGTATCATCTCAGATGACCTTTAATTATCACTGGTTGACTTTACAGTGTGTCTCTTCAGAAAGAGCAGATACTATAAATATATATATATATTTATATATTAATATATATTATATATATTATATATATATTTACATATAATATATATATATATATATATATATAATATTATATATATATATTTATATATGAAATACAGACCATACCTGTTCTTAAGGTTGTGCCTTCTCTGTAGGTCCTTTTTCCTATTTTAGTTCAGACTGACAAATAAATAATTCTAGAGCAGTCCTTGGCCAGGACTAGATTGTGAAGCACAGATTTGGCTTTTTATTCAACAGACATTCAGCTCCATTGTGCTGTTAGTGAAGCTGAACTGAAATTTGCTTCTTGTCACTCATGTCTTTTGACAAACTGCTGGACACACCATTTCTAACACGCTCAATTGCTTTAATGAACTACTAAAACACAGCGCTTTCCTCTGCCCATCATCCAAACATTTCCTGGGCAATCACCAGCATAAAATTGACCAAAACTCCTGGAACAACACCTCTAACATTTCATCCAGTATATAACTTTTCCTGCCTCTCCTCGAGGTGCCAGATGGAAATCTGACCGTGTCCATAAGGTCGCTTACCTCCACTAACTTGTTGGCGTGTTCACGGAAGACCTGAGCGTATTCCTTCACTTCTTTCTCGTTCCCGCTTTTCGCGGCCTCGATGAGAACCAGCAGTGGGACGTTGGTCTCCAGGAATGAATCTGATATGTGATCCATCACTGCCTTCCGGAGCTGTGACACAAGAGAGCAGACCAGTAAATAAATAAAAGTAAATAAAGGACATTTATCGGCACACCATCCCACTCTTCATATTTAAGCATTGATGTGCTGCATCGTGCAGAATTATGTGGGAATTTGGACTTTTTGCTTTCTTTTCTCCAATATTTCCACCAAGAAAAATTAAACACTTGAGGGCCTAGGCTCTGCAAACCCCTCCTGGGATTTGTGCTGACATACACCTAATCCTGCTGGCCTGAATGGACCTGCACAGAATGACGGTGATAACTCATGTAAGACATAGCAAATTGATGAGTATTGAAAGCTCCACACTGCTTGAAAAAACAATTCAGCTCACTAAAATGCCAAATATGGATTAAGGAGCTTAACTCCAAGCAACCATTAAAAATATTAGCCAGAATATTTCTAAGCCTTCTCTAATTCCTCCAGTGAACAGTATTCCATGCAATAATTAATATTTTGTGTAGCAGATGCCTTGTGCTTTGTATTCCCATTCGAATAGCTTCAAGAAGTATAAACAGAAAACCTTTTTACATTTTCCAGGCAGATTAGAAAATATACTACAATTTATTCTAAAGGAAGAAAAAAACACCTTAGAAGTTACTGAAGATTTAACACCTCTTACTCCATATAAACATCTATTTGAAACAATATTACTGTAAAAATGATGTCACTAAACACTTTGCCACCTTACTAATGACCACTAATCAAACTTCACTAAAATTTGAAAGACAGCCAGAAAGATGACTGAAATCTTAAACCTACCTGAAAGCTTAATTACTCTGTAGGATTGTGGATCAGAAACATCTTGATTATGTTTTTTCCAGCTTTGGGTTGTTAAGAATGAAAAACTGTGGGCTCAAACAGAAGCTAGGAGCTATTCAGCTTGGAGGCTTGGGTAGCCATTAGTCTCTTTAAACCATGCATTTTTAGTTAGATGAGGCATCCAGACAGATAATTTTCTCTATTCTGTAGCCCAGACAAGAAAGCTTTAGCTAGACAAGGTGCCATCAAAACACCCAATCACACTGAAAACTGGCCTATTGTCAGACATTGCAAATACATAATCCAAGATGCATCTGCTGTTTGATGGCAGCAATTCTCAGCTCTATTTGAATAAGGGGAAAGCTAACTTTGAATATTTTCCTTCATTCCGTGAGTGGAGCAGTAAAAACAAGCAAAGTAAAATAGCATATATGCGCTTTCAGGAGGTATTCCTTTTATTTCCATCACAACTGATGCAGTCAATGCATTAAGCAGTTCTCAATCCTCCTTAAAAATTAATTCTACTCAGATTCAACCTGGAAAGTTTTTTTTCCGCTTTCAAAATGATTAAAGGGACTCAGAATAGCTAACTCAGTAACACATACAAACAGGGGGAGGAAAGAAGACAAAAAGAAGAAAAGAATCATCTATCAGAGACCTGCCAACGGTTTGGAAGCTGGTGTGTGTTTGCTACCAGCTATTACATCTCCATCTTGTACTCTTTATTTTTTCTCTCATCAATCTGCTGCTATCCACTTGCTGACTCTTATTTTATTCTTACATTAAAAGCTCTTTCAGACCACGCTTTGGGTCTATTTGCACAGTATCTCACACAACGAGACCCTGATCTATGAACAGCTTTCATAGGCACCATCTCAATATAACAACTAATATTGTTCCAAGTACATCAAAACGTTGCAAGAAGAAAAAAAATATCGTAAGATTCTCAGTGTCAGAGAATAGTGCAGGAGCACCCTGCATTCTATGGTGGATAGATTTCCAGTCAATATTTATAAAAAAAATTTTAACTTAAAAATTCAGACACATGGTGGGATTCTTGGTGTTGCTCTGTGCAGGAGTTGGACTCAATGATCCTTGTGGGTCCAATTCAGGATATTCTGTGATTCCCACTTAAATCAAGAGTTATACCTACAGCCAGCATTAAGGAAGAAATACTGCCAGAGAAGGTGCATCATAAATTTGCATCATTCTCCTCTGCAGACATCCATTTCCCAGGGCTTGCTGGCAAATTCTCGGTCAGGTGCCTTATTTGTGTGCCCATAGTCAGACTTTGATGCCCCTTGTACCGAAAAAAGCCAAATGGCATCATTTCCAAAGGAGCACATGAAACTTTTAAAAATCCATTGTGGCTTCCAGCTCATTCTCAGTGAAAGATCCTTAAAAACTTCTGCTTGCTCAAGTTCAGCGTGTGCCAGTGAAAACCTACTGCCCACTGCACTAAAAAAACCTTACTTTAAATGCTAAATGAGCACCGACACTTTTCTGTTTGTATCCTGCCATAAGGAGGGATCTGTTCCAAAGGATTGTATTTATTCAATGAACAAGCAATTCAATTTTTAATCTAAGGTAATGTGGTGCTATAGATCGGGTTATAACAATATGCCCCGTGGAATTGTAACAGTAGTCTCAGGATGTTCAAGTAAGCAGCTTATTTTCATCAAATAGCCTACAACCACATACCAGAAATCAATAAAAAGGACAGCAAGAGCATCAGCTAACCAGCAATTTGGGGGTTGTAAATATACAGTAGAGCTCTTTCTGAATCAAAATGAATGAATGAATAAAATGGATATCTTGTTTCTAATGGTAACGGTGTGTTGTTGTCTGAGGTTCATAATTGCAGCAGCTGAAAAAAAAAATCTGAATTCTGACTGTCACCAGTTTAATAAATACAAAATTAATACATTCTATTTTTCTTCTGCTGTGTTAATCAGAGATGTCAGTAGAATATTTCTACCCCCCTCCCTTGTAAGCAGGCATTATAATTTCTTTAGGAATTTGTTATCTGAGTTTTAGGATGCCCTTGTGTTGAAGTTGAAAGGTAGAGTTAAAGGGTTTTACGTACGCAATGGACCACAAATTTTTCCATCCTTCACCACAAGCTGTAAAGAACGACTTGACAAAATCATTTGTTAAATGTGACAGCAGTATGATGGCAAGACATTCATCCCAGAGCTCAAATGGATACATGACAAGGTAATATTAATGGCACAAGACAAGACATTTAAAAGTACTGGTTCACCATTACCAGTCTATTTGATCCAATTAGGGCTATTCATCAAGGTAAATAACTACTGGAAAAGCAATCCTGTGTCCTCCTGGGCATGCTGCAACAAAGTCCAGTCTAAGTGATGGCTTGTGCACCCAGAGATCTCAGTTTCATCCAGGTAATGTCAGTTCAGAAGGGAATGGGAGAAGGCTGTGACCTGAATTTGAATGGTCACAAAGCAAGCAGCAAAAGCCCATTGTGTTTTATTCCAAAACCAGCACCAAAGCTTTGCTCACACACCTGCATTAACAAATGCCTTTGCAATGCCTTAATTTATGCTGTGCTCTGATGTAAATATTATGACACACACTATTACTCATAAGACAATGCTTTAGGATTTTTTTCCCCCCACTGGATTTTTAATTTAGAGATAAATTCAAAGCACAAATTCCACTACATGAAACTTCATTTATTAGAGCAGGAAGCATGTTAAATTAAGGTCTTCCTTAATTCATTTTGTCAGAGAGAAAACTTTATTAATGTACATAAAGCTAACAGATTAATAAATTTGCCGGTTCAACAAAAAATATAGAAGGAAAACATGAAAACCTGAAAATATTTTTGAGAGCATGAATGGTGCACAGGCAGATTTTATGTCTTTCCAGTTCAGTCAATTTTGTCACTTTATGGTGCACAGTCAAGTTGCTGTTTTTGATAGCATCATGCTCTACTGTTCTAAGCACTGTTTAGGGCTGTTTTATCATTGTCAGTTCACAGCCATAATTGAGCTCAAAGAGGTTAAATGCCCACCAAAACGATGTTTTCCATGGCTATATAACAATTTTAAAACCAAAATGTCTCAGTGCTACTTACAGTCTAGTAGAGAATTAGATGTCTAATCCTGCCACTGGAAGGTAAAGCCACAGCAGGAGATTAATGACTCCAACAGATTGTTAAACTTTATAAAGCCTGGCAGTACAGAGCTGCCTGTAACAAAAGTTTACCAAGGAGCACCTTATTCACCATTTTCCATTTAATGTGCGTTGCAGCCCAGCTCCAGTTTGCACCTGCAGAGCGCTCCCAAACAGGCATTAATTCAATTGAAAGGGATGAAAATAAAGCCTGCTCCACTGCAGTTAAGGTGTGTCACCTCCAATACGCTGTGAAATTGAGTTCTGGAGAATAAGGCAGTGACCATTAGGAGCTGCTGCAGTGTGGTGCTAAAGAGAAAGTCTCGGTCAGTTCTGCAGGCTGTGTCACACCAGGATGTGACCAAAGAATGGTAACGTGGGGGATGGGGACAGCAACACCACCAATTATGTCTTGGTGAATTAAACAGCAAAAAAACCACATATTTAGAATATGTGTCGCACTTGGACACTCAAACTACAGATCTATGGAATATATTACATTTAAAAAAAAATTTAAAAAAAAAAAAAAAGAAGTATAATTTGAGCCAATGATAAATCAGGAAGAAATGCTGCTACAAAGACAGGTAATAATTAGAAATGGCCTGAATCTTAAAGATCATCCAGTTCCAACCCCCCTTCCACTTCCCCAGGCTGCTCCAAGCCCTGTCCAGCCTGGCCTTGGGCACTTCCAGGGATCCAGGGGCAGCCACAGCTTCTCTGGGCACCCTGTGCCAGGGCTTCACCACCCTCAGAGGGAACAATTTCTTCCTAAAATCTAATCTAAACCTGCTCTCTTTTAGTTCAAACTGTTTAAAATATTTTTCCATATGTGAGCTTTCCTTTCTCTACAGAGAAGCTTCCATAATCAGGAAAAGATTTGGAATGAATTTGCTAACAGAAAGCAAGTTGAAGTGACAATTTTAGACCAAAAATTTGAAAGATTATAAGAAACAGACAGAGAAACGTTCCTCCTAGTCATAGGCCACTATAAAGGATTCCTCAAAATGGTTCATGGCCCAAAAGATGAAAGAACCCTGTTACCAAGTGCTAAGGTACTTAATCCCCATTGATTTAAATTCGTTTGTTTGATGGGGTTTTTTTGAGGGCCTGTAGGGGATGGTTTATCAATTTTCATGACAGAAAGATTTTATACCACCTTTTCAAAAAAAGCATTTTTCAGTAAGAGTAAGCATCAGGCTTGCTAGAAATATTAGTGCAGTTACATAAAAGCAGAGAAAAATAATTCTATGTTTGGGGGAATGATGACCACATACCCCTCAAACATGTGAAGATTATCAAGGTATGAAATCTGTCTTTCATATCTGGATAGAACAATAAAGACCCAACTGCAATGGCAGTGCTGGGATTCAATTAAATATTTAAATGAAGAATTAAACAGGGGATTAACAGGTAGAGGGCAGTACGGAGATTCCCATTAAAAATGTGGGAAAACCAGAAATACAGGTAGGAATTGAGCAGACAGTAAAAAGTATTAGGGAAGTCAAAACAACCCAAGAGTGAAAAGACAGTGATTAACTTTTGCATCCTGTATGACCTGAGAGGGTAGAATTGTGATAAAGTGAATATGAGAGTATGAAACTGCAGAACAGGAAATTACATGTAGGAACAAAGAAGGGTGAAACTATAGGTTACCCCAGCAGTGAAAAAAAAAAGGGTAAGACTTTGAAAAATAACCGTGTGAAAACTGAAGAGAACGGTAAAGTGTCAAAAATGTCACCAAAACTGCAAACCTAAAGGGTCTGATGTGAAAGAGGTGGGACAAAGGAGAGGGAAATGAGGAAGAATAGAGATATTGAATTAAAAATCCAAAGATTAAACTAAGAACCACAACCTATTGTATATAATATATAATATCATATAGTATATAATCATAGTATATAACCATCTTCCCTCTCAGATCCTGTTGAAATGATACTGAAACCAAGTAGAGTGGCTTTGGAGCTTTATGTTTTGTTTTGTTTTTTTTTAATGAAATACAGTAAGTAAATAAATAAAAAGGGGGAAAAGCTGGTTTGGGACGATGAAATAGCAATTTGGCCAAGATGGGAAGGAAATTTTCTACGAAACTCTTAATGAAGTTATCCTCACTATGAGCAGTCAGATCCAATAAGCCTTCCAGGTTTAATACAGTAAATGTCACACGTGTCACACCTGCAGTCCCACCTAACCCAGCTGCATGAACAGCCTGGCATAGTAAATATTGTCATCAGCTTCTCCAAGAACTGCAGACTGAGCCCACTGGAAGCTGATGACAGCTCTTGGGTAGACCTGTCTGTCCAAGTGCCAGACAATGGCTGAAACAAGATTAAAAATTGATTGTGTGCTGCAAAAATGGATTTCTCATCATCCTGTCCAAGAGTCACTCAAAGTCACCAGCGGATCCTGCCTCATGGACAGAGATGATTGATATCTGATACTATCAATTATCATCCATGCCTTTCAAAAAGCCCTTACAGCAGTGAGATCAGTCTGGGTTTTGTTCTTGGGTTTGTTTTGTTGGGGGTTTTCTTGTCTTTTTTTCTCACTTCACTTATACTTTCTTTTCTTCTCCTTTGCAGTCATTTTTGCACAGTAAGAATTGGAAACAAAACCTTTTGTATCTGGTTGCTTAATTACAAGCAGAACATAACATTAAAGATATTTCATAACACTTAGAAATAGAGTTAGTGAACAAAATTAATGTCAATTAAGAAACAAATGTAATGTTGAAATCCCATTTGGCAATTAAACTCTATGTACTTTTCCACTGCTCATAAAGCCATTAAGAAGATGGAATTAGGGAAGTTTTTGGAAAAGGATTATGTTTTTCTCTGCATTTATGGTGCTCCCTACCTCATGCTACTGCATTATTGGTAATGAACACCAACATTTGAAGCTGTTGTTATGAATTCAAAATTCTGTAAGTTCCTTTAGCTGATATGACTACAGGTCATTCTTGAGATGACACTACAGAACAGTGAAAGATTCTTTATGTAAAACTATTATCAACAGAAATCTCTTGAAATACATTTCTGGTGGCTTTTTTTGTCTTTTTTTTTTTGTCTATTTTGTGGGTATTTTTATTTATAATGTAGAAAAATTATAAATATACACTTCCACTGAGCTTCTCCCACATTTACAGCGTCTTTTATCAAAAAGATTTTAGGAAACTCCATGCTTATTCCTCTGCAGTGATTATAGAGGTAGGCATCTTCTAAACACAAAGATTTATTGAAATATCTGAAGTTTTACAAGGGCTCATTATTTGAGGAATAATACACAAACTCTGTGCAGTAATCTCATCCAGCTCAGTAGAGCTGTCACTGAGTTTTGCCTCCTAATTCTTCTCAAGGCACTTTGAAAGGCCAACCCTCTGCTCTTTTTTTTCAGTTCAAAAAAGAAAAAAGAAATTTAAAAAAAAGATAAAATCAAGTCTCTACTTCAAAAAAGCAAAAAGAGCCATGGTTACTACACTGTGGCTTTTGCCAGAGGAAAAAAAAAAAAATCCATGATGAGTATTATGTTTTCTTTGTTTGATGAAAATGTTACACACTGCAGCCTTGCCCAAAACTACCTGATATGGGCATAGTTTCCTGAAATATGGCACCATATGTGCATCAGTAAACATTATGTGTAGAGTAAATTAAACCAAGCCTTATAATTAGGCAGTAAGGAAATTACTGCAGACCCGAAAGAGTAAATCAGCAGTATTAAAGCACTCACCATTTCCTCTGGAGCACTTCAGAGCACTATAAAAACCTCAATGTCACAGTGATAAACACCTAGAAGTGCACTTTGAGGGAGACAAAGATGTTTGTTCAAAGAAGTTCAAATCAAAATCCTTATTGATTGTAATTCAAATAACAGCGCATTTTCTCTAATTCTTTAGATCAGATTTTTGAAGATTTTACTAGAAGTCCTTTCCTGAAGTAAATACACCAGTTATTCTACCAAATGGGAGCAGACAAAAAGTGGAAGTATTGATCAGCATGCCAGGGGCTCACAGCTCTTTCAGACCACGTTGGTGATGTTCTGTGTCCCTACTCCCATAAATTCAGTGAGGCTGGAAGAGCAGAGGACTTCATCAAGTGGAGCATGTTGTTCAATCTCAGTCCTTTTAGGGCTGAATTCTTCGATACTCACTCACAGAGAATTTTGTTTATTTTAGTTCTGTGTCAGGAAGGATATTTTAAAGGCTCGTTAGGTTCTTGTTTCTCGTGTTTATTAATATATCTTATCAAAAGACTTGGCAGACTTCTCCAGACTTTCTGCTCAAGTTCAGTCCACCATCTCCTGCCTCAAACTGACTCAAATGGCACAAAATGGCTTTGAAATATGCAGCTCTTTTATCTTCATACTTATTTTCACCTAATGAACAATAGACACGTAAATTATTTTTCTTTATGACCCAGTGACCCAACACCTCTGTGCTGCACTGTGGCATTCTCTATCAAATCACTTACTACTACCCAAAAACCTCTAGAAGAAGATGAAGAAGAAAGAAGCAAGTCAAGGGACAATACCCTGAATCTTCCATCTTGTCTTCTGTTCTTTAGTTTAAACTCTAAACTTTAATTTTATTTCACTTAGTGACTTAAGAAAGCTCTCTAATTTACACACTCACAGTTTTAGCTTTTCTATTTAACTTTAATAGTTGTTTCTATGGTATTATATGAAATTCAGTGTTTTCTTGGATGTCAGAGCCAATTATCAGAGACAAGGGCACACACTCTGTGTCCCAGACTCCAACAGGAGCATTGCTATCTCTGCCTTCTAAGCCAGTATCACACCAGACTCCAGCCTAACACCTTTGTACAGGCTGCAAAACCTACAAAACAGCTACAAATCTAGAAAAAGAGCTACACACAATACAGTGCACCCATATTAAATGAATACAAGGCATAAACATGTAGCCCTGGCACAGAAAAAAATCTGTATTAGCATTTGATAGACTGCTTTTGGTGTCACTGCAGGTGAAAATCAAACCTATTAAGCAACGAGGAAAAGGGGCTGAGTTTCTCAGAAGCAAGAGCTGATGCCACAGGTGGCCTTTGGTTCAAAGAGGTTTAGATTAATTTGTGGCTGGCTCCCTTTAAAAAATGCCAGCATTTTGTCGAGATGTATTTTCATGCAACAGAATGGGGCAATCTCAGTAATAACACTGCACTTCCCCTTGGAAACAGCCAAAAAACTCCTTTTTGGTAATACAGCACAGACTCCTGTGGATCATCTCTTTAAGTGTGACCTTGCTTCAACTCTGCCTTTGAAAAATAAATCTGAATAAACATTCCTGCAATACTAAATTCAGAATTTCAGAAATTCAGAAGTTCCTTGGATGTTCTGCTACTACTTCATGCTTGTGTGAAGTTTTGCATCTTCAGAACACTGCATCAGCTCTTACAAACTCTCACAGCCTCATGTGAGCTCAGGAAGGTCTGTGACCCTTTTATTCTCTGTTTTCTTCCCCTATTTAAATTATACAGATCTTGAATATTAAAAAAATTCCCCTTCAGGATTTATATCCTTACCCAATTCCCTCTTGTTTGCAACAAAGGGCACATCAGAGAAGGAGAACACACTTTCCCAGCCCCCCAGAAATGTCCCAAATGCTGCACCATCGACTGGCTCTAGTGGGTAGCTGGAAAGTCCAAGGACTCCTCACACAAATCTGTCTTTAGGGTGCCTAAATTAGAAAGCAGATTGTTCATGACTCCCTGTGTACAAAGGGCTTATACAAAACACATCCTTGAAACCCCAATTCACCCTTCAGAAATGAACTGTCCAGTGACTGTAAGGGAGGCTGAATGAAAACCACTTCTTTGTATCACCAGCTGATTTCTATGACTGACATCAGCTGGTGTGAATTTTCAGAGTTCTCTCCTTCCTCTTCCCCCTGTCCCCTCAGTATGAGTTTCTTTTTTTCTTTTCATTTAAAATTTCTCTTCATTGTCTTTGGGAAGCTGAAAGAAGTTTGTTAATTAATGTATATTAAGTTTGATTAGAATTGGGTTCACTGTTTTCCACTGAAGATTTTGTTTTGCTTTTTGAGTTCTTATGCTTCCCTTGGGCTTATATCTTAATATTCAGATGCTGAATGTTACCTCCTAATGCTGGTAGAACACAGAATACCTCAAGTGAGGCAGCTTCACCTTCAGAAGCAACTTTATTTCCTGAGCTTCAGATTATTCTTCTAAAACTGGACAGTAAGCCTTGCCTGTCCTCACAAAGCATAGCAAAGAGAGGATAAACAAAAAATATAAGTCAGTTAATTATGATTTAGAGCACCAAGGTTGAATTTCTAGGTGCTGCTGGCCCTCCCTACAGCATTTGCAAGTCATCTGGTCTGGGTGTGAGACAGAAGCTTTGCTGCAAGAAGATGATGAGAAGATTTCCTCTTTTGGAGGAAGTCCTGTGTTTCCCTCAAAGCATTTGCATTCTGTAAAGAAGCAAGCTATGCATATCCTTGAGTAGAGAGATTTGAGGCCACAGACTGAAAACACTATATAAATGTCTATCCATAATATAATTGACATTGTATGGGTTAGCTGAGATAAAATCTGCTCCAACAGAACACATTATTTCAGTTTTAGGTGTCCCATCAGTCTAATTCCCTGAGTTAATATTCATGCTTTTTTATTCTGAGAGTCCTTCTAGAGTCTACAGCAATTTTTGGAAGGCTTCAAAGTGCTAATTTTTTTTTATATATATCTTTTTATTTTTTTTTTTACCCTAAATAGCATTCATAAACAGCAATACAACTTAATCTACGTGGAAGTGAGTGACATAAAGAGCAAAGGGAGACACGCTGCTGCTCGAGGGCTGGAACACAGAGAGATGATAAACAAGCCTAAGAACGTGCTGGAGCCTAGGATCTAGCTCAAACTGGTGCAACCCATGTTAAACAAAGGACAGCAAATTGCAAGTCCTTTCAGAGACCTGTGAAGCTGAAAGAAAACCTGAGTACAGTCAAGATGCTGTCCCCAAGGTCTTTGTTTTACCAAATTGGCACAAATAAATTACAGAAGGTATTTTTCTCATCAAACTTCAAGCTTTTGCAAGCTTGAATTGCAGCCTAATACAGGCACTGAAACAGTACTATCAAGGATTTAATGATCATTGTGGGTGCCTTCTAACTCAGGATATTCTAAAAGATATGACTAAAAGATAATGTAATAATTGTAGATTGAAGAGAGGGATATTAGAGAATAGGGCTGTAAAAGGCTGATGAAAATCATGCCCAGAGTCCACCAAGTGTGTTACAAAGGAATTAGCAAGAGCCCATCTCAGCACAGGGGAATGTAAATGACTGATCAAATATACATAAGGGTCATGTGAAAGGATGTACTTACTGCATTATACATAAAGAATTGATTAGAGGTATAAAAAGGGCAAATATGACCCGGGTTTTTTTTTTTATTATTTTTAATTTGGCTTCTGCAGAGTGTGTGTCTGGTAGAAAGACACCACAGCACGGTCACTGTTGATGTTAGCTCATGCCTAAATGGCCAAAGCTGATCCTGAGTACCCCAGAGTGTGTCCCCATTCCTGGGACACTGAGAGTGGCTGCTGGGAAAAGCAGACACTGAAAAGAAGCAACCAATATCCTAACACATCAGAAAAAGGGAAAACTCATCCAAACCAATGCAGAAATCTTGGGAAAACCTATTTAGGCTTTCAGCCTAAAAAGGAGATCTGATTAAATCACCAGTAACGAGGACAGAGCCCAGATACACCCGAAAGCTATTTGTGGGAAATCATACAGGAAAACAAGCTCCATGGCACTGTGGAAATCACATCAAGGGTTTATTTATGAATAATAACCTGCTATGGTTATACAATACCAATGTTACTGCACTTGCAGATAGCAGAGAACAGAACCATACTCTGGGATTTACCTTCTGGACTGGTTTTCTGAGGGAATGATCACAGTAAATCTGCCCCTTTTTTCTTTACAAACACATATTAATCAGTTGACCTATTTTAAAACCATCTGACAGAGAGAAAAGGTCTTAAGGGTGGTGAATAGATGGAGTTTGATGGAAAATTGTCTGGGTGGGAGAAGAGTGACGCAAATCAGTGTCCTAAGGAGAGAAATTTGTGATGTGAAGTCAGAGGCTGCGTGCCCAGAGTACCCACACAGGTACCAGCCCATTGCTCTCTGCATTTCTCCTGGAGTAACAAATGAGCTCAGATGATCAGGAATGAGCAGGGAAAATGATGGGGGGAGAAAATGTGAGGAAACATGAGAATCAAGGACCTCAGATTATTGCTGTAGAAAGCCCTAAGCAGACAGTACAATGCTATAGAAAGCAAAATTTCATTAATTCAGGTGTTCACAATTCTGGTTTTCAGTTCTGTGTTAAAAAATAAGGATTCCTCAGGGGTTTGTAGGATGCTGTCTGGAAAAGACAATCTGAGAAGAGGACATTTTTGATAAAAAGAAGAGCTAAAGTGGAATGTTCTGCCTCAGACAGTGGTGTGAAGAATTCTTTTTTCCATATTCAAAATCACCATCTTAGCTACTACCTGTATGTAGGTACTAACAGGATGTTGATGTTATTCTGCTTTTTGTGATACCTGTCCAAAATGTTGAGCTGGATTTTATCCAACACCACACAAAGGCCACAAAACTATAATCAGGTGGCAAAAAAATGCATTTTGATACTGCACACCCAAACTTAGATATCTAACAGTAATAATAATTTATATTAGGCATCCATTCCATTAAAATGAAAGCCCAGGACATCAGTCTAAATGTTCAGAAGTATTTATCAAAATGCAACTGGTAATTCAGTTATTTCAGGGCTTTCTACTCCACAGTTCCTATTAATATATATGTTTTAATGATGTTTTGTTGCCTAAAACTTCAAGGAGAAGCAGAAGTCCAACATTAGGAAAAATACAGTATTTTTTAATTTTTGCTTTATTCTACTTTCAGATGAAACATGAAAATTTAAAACCTAGAAAAATGGTTTGAAACAAAGGAAAATCTCCTTGGCTGTGGTATAAATGAGTGTTTAATTTTTAATACATATTTATATGTAAATATTTGTATTTGCAATGCTAGGATAAAAAACAAATTATTAACTTTCAAAATGAAAACTGGAGTCTACTGGAAAAAATCCAAACTAGACTTTTCAACACTCTCAGGTTTCTTTTTTTATAATTATTATTTTTTAAAATTTTCAAAATTAAATTTCTGGATGCTTTCTGGAAGTTTTCCAGTTCTTAAGAAAATTATAATTTTCTGTGGAGTATTTATTTCATGCAGTATTTCTAAGCAGCTTTAGTAATAACATAAATCTCAGTCAGTAGGAGTGGGACAAATTCTCCTTAACAGCTGTATGAGAGCATAATTTCCAGTATAAACTGAGAATTGGTGGTGAAAAAATTATCTTATTTCTGTCCAATTCCTTCCACTTGGAGGCACAGGAAGCCTTGAATGGGCAAACACAAAATAATGCAGGCATGCTGCTGTAATGGCAGCACAGATAGGTGGCATTTAAGGCAAAAGAAATGGTTTTGGTTATTCCACCTCGACTGGCTGGTGCAGAAGGAACAGGAGGTGGGGGATGGAGGGACAGCAGCAACTCCAGCTGTGCTGCACCTCCAGGTGCTGTGAGCAAACCTCTGGTGTGTCCTGCCTGCTTCTCTCTCTTTCAGGGTCTCCCCAGAGCTGCAATCCTCGAAATGCCGGCTGCTTTGGGATTGCCTGGAGCATTTGACCTCTAGGGTTGGGGATTCTCTTTCTTCCTAGGGAGGAAAAACAAGCTCACACAAGAATTGGCATCAGCCAGCAGCCGCTGCTGGCTTGGCTTGCTGTACCACGCAGGGAAAGATGCCTTTGTTCAGCTTCTAGGTTTTGTCATTTTGGGTTGCTTTTTTTTCTACCTACAGGCTTGCATACCAGTGGGAAAAAGAGAACCCAAATCTTGCCAATTGGCAGAACTTTTTATCAGATTCAGTGCTCTCTCCAGCTTGTTCAAAATGAAAGGCTGATTCAGCCTGGAGAAGAGAAGGCTTCCAGATCTTCCAGCACCTTCCAGTGCCTAAAGGGGGTACAAGAGAGTTGGAGAGGGACTTTTGGAGAGGGCATGGAGTGACTGGACAGCAGGAATGGCTTTATATTGGCAGAAGGAAGGGTTACAGAGTCACAGAATATTTAGGGTTGGAAGGACATCTGGAGATCATCAACCCCCTGTCAAGGCAGTGTCACCTGGAGCAGGTGACACAGGAACGTGCCCAGGTGGGTTTGGAATGTCTCCAGAGAGGGAGACTCCATGGCCTCCCTGGGCAGCTGTTCCACTGCTCTGCCACCCTCAACATTAAGAAGTTCTTCCTCATGTTGAAGTGAAACTTCTTCTGTTTGAGTTTATGGCCATTAGTCCTTGTCCTGTCCCTGTGCACCACGGAAAGAATCTGGCACAATTCTGTGACCCCCTCCTTGGAGATATTTACATGGATTGATGAGATCCCTCCCATTCTCTTTTCCAGACTAAACAAGCCCAACTTCTACAGTATCTCCTCATAAGGGGGATGCTCCAAACCCTTCACTGTCTTTGTGGTCTCTGCTGGACCTTCTCCAGTAGCTCCTTGTTTAAACTGGACTGAGGAGCCTGCATTAGATGTTAGGAAGGAATTGTTCCCTGTGAGGGTGGGCAGGCCCTGGCACAGGGTGCCCAGAGAAGCTGTGGCTGCCCCTGGATCCCTGGAAGTGTCCAAGGCCAGGCTGGATGGACCTTGGAGCAACCTGGGGCAAGGGAAGGTGTCCCTGCCCATGGCAGGGTGTTGGATAGAGATGGGTGTTAGGGTCCTTTCCAAGCCAAACCACCCTGTGATTCCATGAAAATCCAGTAAGGAATGGCAGCAGTAAGCCATGGGCTGGTGAGGTGTGTCTGCTTCCAAGAACTTGCTCAGTCTGACTTAAGTTGATTTTCTTACTGGCAGTTCATAATAAGATGTATAATTAGATCTCCATAATAATTTCCCAATTCCCAGGAGCATTCAAATGATGAGTTTTAAAGATGTAATTCCATCAGAATAAGAAATATTGAAGTGACTGTGAATTGTGAGGTGGAATTTTAGCACCACGTGTTCCATCCACAGTCATTTCCCATCTCTGCATGTTACACAGATAATGAAATCAAATCTCTGAAATCAAGAGTTAAGTGACCCGGGGAGAAAATGAAAAATCAGTCTTAGATGGGCGATTACTGAAGACTTGCAAGGGAGCTTGACTACCAAATAGGAAAAAAAAAAAAAACCAAACCAAAATCTATCTATCTATCTATCTATCTATCTATCTATCTATCTATCTATCTATCTATCTATCTATCTATCTATCTATCTATCATCAATCTATCTTCTATATTTTTCATCACCAAAACATAATTTATAGGTTATCTAGCTTTATGGTGTTAACATTAAACTTCCAAAGTCTGAAAAGCAAGCTTTAAAAGGGATTCCTTAAAAACAAAAGGCATATTCAGATCTGGTTGTGTCTCCAGAGATTTTGTCCAGAACAGAAAGACTGAAATATCAGGACTCTGTAATCTCCACTGCAGCTCATTTCCTCTGAATCTTCAGGCCTCTCTCCCCAGCCATTAAAGCAAGCCCTCAATTCTGGAATCCAGCAGGGAGGGCACAGGCAGGTCTGGGCAGACAAACACAGCTCCACTGCTGATTATATTCATGTGATGAAGCACAACATTGATTGTGATTCTCAAGAATCATGGTTTACAGTCAGAATGCACATTGTTGAAAGCAGACTCCATCTTCCTCTGTTTGTGAAACCCAAACACAGTTATGATTTAATCTTGATTGGTTTACTAGCAACTGCCACAATTTAATAAACATTATACCTACGTGAGTAACTTCCTTAAGTATCAGAAACTGCATTAAAAGCTTAATCTCCAAGCAGGAAAATACAATATCTGTGCTTCACTTTACCCACATCCAGAGTTCCAAGCTCTCTGAGGCTGAACATTCCATGGGGGTGAATACACATGAGAAGCACAGAGCTTATTAAGAAAGGTGCCATTTTTATATCACGTTTCAGAGTAAATTTGGCTTTAGGGATGAGTAATTCAGGCAACTGCTGAGAGCCTCACACAGAATTCACTCATGTGTTAGTCTGCTACTTCCTTGAAGCAGTGAGAACAGAGGTGGGAGGCAACACATGGTCCCAGCTCCACTGCAGAGCCAAGGATCCCACAAATTTGGAGGTCAGAACAGCAGAGCTCTTTCTTCTGTCATTAGCTGAGCAGCAGATGTGATGCCAGGTTTTATATAGGAGACTCAGTGATTCATATTGTCTGTACATCCACTGCAATGGGTTTGTTATCTGGCAAAATAAGCTCTGAGAATATGATCTTCAAACACGTCTGCTAAAGGTTAAGAAGGAAGAGCTGGAATGAGCTGAGTTTTAGCAGTGCAGAGCACTGATTTCAAAATGCCTACAGAGGCCACTCTTTCCGAAACTACTGTGCTGCAAATGGGCACCTGAAGATACATTTAAATCTTTACTTGGTTAGACAGATTTCTGGATTTGTGATCATTTTCACAGAGGCCAGGTAGAATTTTCATTCACATTACTACTACTACTACTATTACTACTACTATTATTATTATTATTTTTTTACAGAAAATTCAGGATTGGGATCATCTCAAAGGGAGAAAAAAGAGATCAAAAGAGGCAATCTGTCCTGCCTTAACTTGAAGGTGTAAAGAGAAACCTAAAGACTTCTCCCTTTTGGCTGCCAATCTCCTTTCACTTCTTTTCCATCTCAAGCTTTTCAAATTGACCTTTCTTCCTTATCACAAAACACAATGATAAATGTAATAGAAGAAAGCCAAAATTTATGGTTTAAACTAGGTTTTGCAGCTGTTTATAAAAACCTAGGATAGTTTGGTTTAGAAGAGGCCTTTAGAGGTTGTCTGGTTCTCTTCCTTGCGCCACAGGCAGGGCCATCCTCAATGAGATCAGTTTGCTCAGACCCATCCAATCTGGCCTTGAGTGTTTACAGAGATGGAGCATCCACCTCACTGGAAAAATTGTTATTTACTATGACTTTCAGTATCTTCACAGGATCTTTATTTAATGCAGTACCTTGGAAGTTCTCTTTGAACATGTTCTACTCTTACAATTTTTCTTTTTCCTGTTCTGCTCCTCTTTCCTGTTACTCCAGCGAGAGTATTCAAATAAAGCACAAATAAGCACATATGCCAGTGTTTTTATGACTGGGGTTTTTGGGCTGCCAAGGCAGGGAAGGTCTGGACAATCTGCCTCTCCTCCCACATGGAAAGACCATTGGGGGTTACACTTGGAATGCATTTCTTTCTCCCTTTTTATTTTTTTTTTGGTCTCAGGAAATGCTGCTACATTGCTTAAGGTCATGGACAATGTAGGGCCTTATCTAAATGAGGACACCAATTCTTTCTACCTCCACATGTGGTGAAACCAGTCTGGAGTTGGAAAACAATGATTTCCTTGGAAAACCAAGAAGTGTTATCAAAAGCACAGCTCACCTGTCTCCGGAGGTCTCGTGTTTTCTTGGTCATCTTGTCAATGGCAATGTTGAGTGGGTCTCCCTTCTCCTTCCTTCCAGTCTGTTAAAAAACCAAAATCTTAGAGTTAGAGAAAAATCCTCCAGGTAATATAAACTTTTTTTTTAAAAAAAAAAAAAACAAAAACAAACAGTAAGGATTCATCAAAGGAAGTTTTTGCAGCTTTTTTGTTTGCTACCATCAAGTTGTTATTTCCAAAGTAATGTTTTTAACATGTTTACGTGCAGGAGGCACAGAAGATTATTTTAAAACAATCCTAAAGTGATAAGAACAAAGATTAAGGTGACTCAACGGAGAGTTCAGAACTTTTCCACCAATAAATTATGTGCATATATTATAGCTAATACTCAAAAAAATCTGGCAAGACCTTTCACTATAAAATGAATATTAAGAGTTTCTAATCTCCATCCTGCCAAGCACTGGGAATGTTAAACATGATAATAAGCAGCAACACAGCTTGAGGACAGAAGGAAAATGGTCCCTACGCCTGTAACAGGAATCATATTGGCAGACATTAGGTTCAGTATAAAGAAGAATTGCACTTAAAACACTTTCCTGCAGGAAGTCTCAAAGCAAAACTCCTCATGAAGATTAAAAAGGGGGAAAAAAGCCTTTTGTGGCTCATAACCGATGGGGGGAAAATATGGTTTTTAGGTTCAATGGCACAAAAAGCATTAAGGGACTTTGTTAGCTGTATTACCTTTCTCTTAAGAGAGAACTACTTCTCTAAAGATTTGTCACAACTCTTGCACATTGAACTCTGTTTGAAAGCTTTTCATCAAGAATCAAAATGATCTTCCATTCTTTCTGGCAGTACTCTTTCCTTCCCAAGGCTGTTTTCAAATGCTTCTATTTAGAATTGTTCCTTGCATATGATTAAGAGCGATTTTCTCTCTCCAGCTGAGCCTAATAGCACACGTTTCTGGGAGCTATTGAGAAGTCACTTTTGGGGTGGGATGGGGATTAAAGGCACCCTTTCAATGATATCCTCTCACATGTACAGCACAGTTATCAGCTCCACATTGGCAAGAGGCCTCTGCTCCAGTCTTTGCTTTAGGCATTCATTCCAGAGAATGACTGCTCTCTCTTATTGCCTGTAATTCTAATTATGACACGAGGCCAAAGCTTTCATGATCATTTAGAAATCTGTAAAACCCATCCCCTTTTTTTATTAATTCAAACATAACAACATCAAGTGCCACCAGAATTTAATACAAAACATAAATTTACCTCTTAGCTTTCTAAAAAGGATCCATTACAAATTCTGGAGTTAATCACACAAATTGACACCAGAAAACAGAGAGAGAAAGCATTTGCTGTCACACGAGAGGAGGCATCTGTGTCACCCGCTGATATTTTTATCTCACTTTTCTTGTGTTCATCCTTTGACTGAGTTCTTCTGGTCCCTGCTGAAGAACCACATCTCTTTAGCCTCAGCAATGTCAGCACAGGCTTTTGGTTTTAGATGTCCTGAATTCAGTCCCCGGTATTTTGTTCAAGACAGCAGCTGTCATATGTGCACACAATCGAGCCTGCTTTTCAAGCTGAAATTTCACAATAAAGCTGAGGCAGAAAAGTTTGGTTCAGGAAGCCTCTCCTGACTGTTGGAATGGTACAGCAGGGACAGATGAACCAGTCTCAGCCAGGTTCTAGTTTTTTAGATTACAGAGTTATATTCTGAGAAAAATTAGAAAAAAAAGAAAATTACTCCAGCTGTGCACTGTGCTGTTGCTGAACCGAGTTTCCTTGGTGACATTCATGTTCTGGGATGCTTTCTTTTCCCAGTCAAATAATTCAATTTATCTAATATTCTTTAAATTCTTCTCTTCCTTATCATTGTTTAAGCTTTAATGGACTGGCTTGGAAAGGTCCATAACCACAGAAGATATGTTAAGACTGTTTTTTTAGGGCAAAGATAACTTTTTGCTTGGCACTTTTTCTTTCCTTATTTTTAATAAAATCAGGGAATAGTTTGCTAAACAGGCCAAATCCCTGTGAGTATTAATACTATGTGAATAATCAAAGAGCAAACACCAAGACACTTTAGACTACATAGGAATGGTCTTTTACAGCTCTCAAATAAAACAAGTGGTTTACAATTCCTCTCCAGTGATCTCATGTAGGGCAGATATATTCACCTCCAACATGGTGAGGTCAAACATTTCATGCTTGGCACCCACCTAGGGGGTCAGAAAGGTGTCCTTGAGCAGAAACTTGGGAATCCTTCCAGGATATAGTGACACTAATTAAATTAAGCATTTGATAAACTGCACCATTTAGAGGAAAAAGCTCCTGGGTATTGGAAAAAAAAAAAAAAAAAAAAAGTAGAAATTCTGAGATTGACCTCAAAGTTTGTAATTTAGGTTTGTAATCTGGGTGTTTTGTATGTCTCATAGGTGGGAACTCCCACTGAGAGCAGGCCCGTGGCAGCCTAAATCCAGCAGCCCTCCTAAACCTCCCTTCAAATCCATCCAGTAACTTTTGGAGGCCAGTTTTAAACCAACAGTGTTTATATAAACAGTGGCCCTTAAGGTACATCCTATTGTGAAACACAGAACAACTGGGAACCCTTCTGTGACCCTCAGGCCTCACAACACAAACTGTCAATATCCATCTGGCCTGTCCCTTGTCCCTCCAAAACAGAGCAAAGCCTGTTCCACACTGCTGTGTGCAATTGCCCAAATTGTGCCTCCATGCTGCTCGAGGTGCTAAATGGGATGTGCTGGATAACCAAACCAAAGCAGGACATCCAACTGAGCTCTCTCAATGCCAGTATTTCATTACCTCACACAGACACAGCTGAACTCTCCCATTCTGCACCTTTTTTACTTATCCAGGAATTTTAAGTGTCCTTCACCTGTTACTTTTAAAATGGCTACTTGCCTTTTGGTCTGTATACAAACCCCCTTCCTCACTGTATGATTTCAAAGAAATTTGTTTAGTAAATCACATTATTGAAAAATAGCTAGCATGGCATGTGATGCTACACAGCTTCAGGCAGGTCTGTCAAACACCATCTGCTCTGTGCTGAAAATATAAGTTTATTAAAGTTTATTTATTTAAGTCCTTAAATACTCTTATTTTATTGTTGCTCAGTGATAAATTTTTGGCCTTCATTCCTAGAAGGGATAGAAAGGAATTTATTCGTTTCCTGAAAAAATGAAAAAGCTTGGTATTGAGCTGTTTGCCATTTCTCTGTTAATCTTTCTCTGCAAAGGGAAGAAAGATACTTTGGGATGAAAAGGAAGTAAAAATTGCTGCTGGCATTGGGTTAAAAGGAGAAGGAGGAGAAATGCACAGAATTCCTTGAATGCCAAAATCTCCATATTCAAGTTCCTATGGACAGAATTATATCTATTCATGGTGTAATGAGGAGAACTTTACAACAGGAGAATATATTAATCAAGTCCCTGATTTCTTGTGACCATTAACAGCATTTGCATACTGCTTGTACTCGAGATATTTTCAAATTATTTTCTCAGTCTGGGTTGCTTCCATTCTTATTCCCTCAGAGCTTTTCCCTGCCCATTTGATTTATTCTCATTTCATGATGAGCCAATTCCCACAGGCTCTGACCAGGGGCTGTGCTGGCTGCAGAATCCCCCAGCTCAGGAGAGGGTCTTCCAACAGCATTTCCACCCCAAAGGTTGCAGTTCCCTCCCAGGTCACTCAACATCAGACCCAGATCCCTGAAAATAAAATTCAAGTGTTTTTAAGCCTGATTTGCCACCTGACATGAGAAATTGTGTAGTTTCTGAACATATCCATGTCTGGAAATTGGAAGAAATCAAGGTACTGACTGTTCTATTAATGCAGAAAATGTCTCAACCGGTGTCATCAGTATTACCTGAACAGTAAGGACAGAACATAGTTATTTATTTATATTAAGCAAAGTCTGAAATTCCTTACAGGTAAAACTTCATGGTATTAAGGTTAGAACTTATTTATACAGGGAATTTCAACTTCATTTGGTTAGGAAATGAAATAAAATAAGAAGAAAAAGCACTTGATGGTGAGAAATTTCAGCATCTGCTGAATGCTAGAAAGATCTCTTCTAAGATATAGCACTGGTTTTCCTTTTTACAGGGACCTTTTCCTCTCCTTCCTTTTTTCATTTTTACAGTTTAAACTGTTAGAGTAAAAAATTAAACTCCCAAAATATGTATCACAACTATTAAGGACATTTACATCCCACAATTTGCTCATTAGAGAACTCTTTTGATCAGCATGAGGTACTTAACAGGACATTTTTCTAACCCTAGAGAATATCACAGAACCAAGACAAGGACAGTCAGACCAATCAGCCCAGAGATTTGGTGCATTTTAGATGAGATATGGTCAACCTTGTAAGAAGATGCTGCAGACTGGAACTGTGTTGCTGGTTTTTAATAATTCCACATACCACTAATGAGGAAATCACAGAGCTCAAATTTCAGCACACGAAACAGATGAAATTACTACTACCAAAATTATTATTATAAAGACAGATGTTATTGTAATGAATATCCTTGCACTGAAAAGTTAGGGTCACTTAGAGATGTATGAGAAACAAAGCCAATACTTGAACACATTATAAAAAAATGCCAGATGGACAAGGCTGACAATGGTAACTTATAAAAGAAGGGAATGCCAAGAAATGCCAAAAGAAGGAGTGCCAAGAAATACACAAGAAGTGGGGAAACTGCAGGCCTACAAAATAATGTCACAGACAAAACCCCAATCACAACTAAAGGACTGTTAGAGAACACTATTTTCCTTCAGTTTTTCATTTAGAAGCTTAGGGTTTCAATTCAACAGTAACAATATAAATAACAATCAGTAATCTACGTAAGATGGAACCACCATTTTCAGACATTCCTCTTTTTTCTCTGCTGCTTCAGATGTAAGCCAAAATATCTGGGAGAGCTCAGTCTCCTAAAATATCAAGTGTTGCATGTCCAAGACACCCTCACTACTGTTTCAGGTAATTTAGCCTCCAGGAGACAGCTGGAAAGATTATCTATTGATCCAAAAGCTATCAAACACTGATCTATTTTTATATTTTCATCATCCCCTAGGTAGAGGGCTCCATTATTTACAGGTTATTCAGAACTTCAATATCACAATGTGTTATTAAGGCGTAAATTGCAGCTCAAAAATATATCTGTCCTAATATTTTATTTTAAATGTTGAACATCACTCCTTTAAAACTATGCCAATGTTCAACAGCCCTTTTAAAAGTGATGAAGAGAAGCTTAGTACTAAAAGGAAAAACACTTTGAACAGGCATAGGCTGCATCTGTGCTTTTAAGCAGAAATCTAGTTTTAAACGTACCAATACATAGTCCCCTTCTGACAGAAGACAATTCATTTTGGGTCAGGAAAAAGCTAAACAATATATTCCAGGGGAAGTAGAGACTACATTTCACTGGAAGTTGAAAATTCTAGCAATTTTCTAGGTAGATGGGTTGGGAAAACAAGTTTTACAAAATTTGTTTGGCTCCTCTAGAGATGAGCTGAAGATGAACTCTTAAAATAATAAGTTTAAGGAAAGATTGATTGTTAAGAAGTCTCTTGGGAGTGTGGTATGAACATGAATTACTGTTGTGCTCAGTTAAGTGATTTTATTGTATTTTTACTGGTATAAATTATTTTGGTTTTAGAATTTATTTTAAGGAACTGCATTGGAGGTTTAGCAGTCACCCATCTTCCAGCTTCACATTTGCTATACAAACCCCTCCTATGGAACTAAAATTTGTATGTTTCCATATCCTCTTAATAATTCATTTATTTCATCAGGAAAAAAAAAAAAGAAAAAGATAATTTTGCACAAAAAGGAGGCAAAAAGGTTGCATAGTAAGGTCTTTAGAGCTTTGCTTATGTGGTTGCAAAGGAGAAAGGCTGAGTCACCACAGAGAAAGGAAAAGACAGAAATCATGGAATCACAGCATGGATTGGGTGGGAAGGGACCTTGAAATCCACCTCATTCCACCCCCTGCCATGGGCAGGGACACCTTCCACTGTCCCAGGTGGCTCCAAGCCCCATCCAGCCTGGCCTTGGACAATTCCAGGGATCCAGGGGCAGCCACAGCTTCTCTGGGCACCCTGTGCCAGGGCCTGCCCACCCTCTCAGGGAGAAACTTCATGCTAATATCTGATCTAAAGCTGCTCTCTGTCAGTGTGAGGCCGTTCCCCCTTGTCCTGTCCCTCTATCACTTGTAAATATTCTCTCTCCCTGTTTCCTGCAGGCTCCCTTCAGGCACTGGGAGGCCACAATGAGTTCACCCCAAAGCTTTCTCTTCTCCAGGCTGAACAATCCCAATTCTCTTGGCCTTTCCTCCCAGCAGAGCTGCTCCATCCCTCTGCTCATCCTGGTGCCTCCTCTGGACTCTCTCCTGCTCTGGTCCCAGGGCTGGGAAGGAGCTGGATCTGCAGGTGGGGTCTCACCCAAGGGGGGCAGAGGGGCAGAATCCCCCCTCTCCTGTGCCCACCCTGCTGTGGATGCAGGGAAATCCTGTCTTGGTCAGGATGTGGCTGCTTTGCAACAAAACACTGAATTACAGCCCCTTCCCTTCCCAGAAATGCTCGCTCACTAAATAATCTGCTCATAAATGTATGACACAGGCAATAAGTTCTCCTTAAATAAAAGAATTGCTCTCAGCAGTGTTTAATTACCTTGTGACCAGTGAGTCTATCTGGTTCCAGGGTAGCATGAATAATTACAACTATGGAGAAAGCTGGGGAAGCCACGTCCTTCCAATCTCAGACAGTAAATAAAGTCAATAAAATGAAAATGAACCATTAGCTGGACACAGTTTCAGTACCTGAGGTGTGCAAATCTTATCCTTGGCCTGCATCCAAGCAAGTTTTATCTAGGTCTGTACATAATTAAAACTAAGTATGTAATAAAATAAAGAAATAATAAAAACTGTACCCATTAATGGTTGAAGAAGATTCTCCTGTTATATTTTATGTATGTTTTTTTTATATAGGCCATATCATGACAATATCTGAATGTTTTCAAGTGGTGAATTGGTGAATGAAGTTGGCATATCAGCCATGTGCAGCTTCTTCTTTAAACCTCTTCTAAGCAGGAAAACTTGTGTATAGAGGAATATTTTACTTTGGTTTGTGTCATTATTTTTCTTGTTTTCCATAATTCACTTTTATAGCAATTACCATTTGGCAATAACCAAAGATTTCCAGAAATCACTGGCAGCAGTTGGATTTGAAACATCAGTTAGGATTAGGGCTTGATCATACTGGTTCCCAGGTGGCAGCTGCTATTGATTGATATTTACCCATAATCACATACTGGCATCTAAGCTTCCAAAAAAAAAATATAAAAAAAAAAAAAAAAAAAAAAAAAAACCAAAAAAAAAACTGGCTGAAGAATTTACATTTAAAATATTAGAGGCTGCATAAAGAACTTTTTCACTCTTGAGAATGAAGGCAGCAGCATTTTGGGTTTGGTGATCTTTATGTTTTTTTCATTTGTAGAGGATACAGTGAATAGTTCTGTATTCATGTGTATTTTTGAACAAGGGTTTCCAAGACCACTGTGGTGAGGATGTATTCCTGCTTTTCTAGCTACTAGCCAAGACTGGATTTTACAGCATTCTGAGGCACTGAAAATTCAGAAAAGGCATCTGGTGTGGCCTTCCTAAGCAACAAAGCTTGTGTAACTTCCAAATCTCATTGATTTTTATTGCATGAAATACACAGTGTTTAAAGGATTTTTTTTGACAGGGGGTGAAAGACATGCAGCAATAAGAAATCCTTCCCCCTGGCAAGAATATCCTGCCATCATTTAAGAGGTGTGTCATTTAATTAAATTCAGATTATAATGTAGCACACTCTGCTGTTCCAGAAAGCAGTGATAGTGTGCAGGGTAGGGCCATCCCATTTAATTTTCCCATTCTGAAATACTGAATCAAATCTAGTTATTTTAGCTCCTTCTATACTCAATATATAGTGACAGGCATTTTTAGAGCACCCATCTGTCTTGCATATTTATTTTAATACAGAGTACTTATCATCACAGGGGATTGCTTCTCTCCATTGACAGTGGAGGGGAACTTGAAGTACTTGATGATTAATTCTTAAAAGAATACTGAGTTACTTGAGATAAACTGCCTATTTAATAGCTGCAATGAGGATCCAGCCCTCCTCAGGATCAGGCTGGAGGTTGTATCTTGGACAAATGTATGATTTGCATGATTTTCTTCCAGAGAATTTAAAAATACAGCATTATAAGGGCATGGTTTTTTACAAGCTTCTGCACAAGACATTCCTGTCCTCCCAGGATGGGATATTTTGAGGCCCTGAAAAAAACGCACCTTCTTCCCACTGTCTGAAAGAAACACACTTCATAATTTAGATTCACCATTGAATTTTAACTCTTTCAGGTCCTTTCCAAGCTGCCAGCCTGTCACAAGTGGGGTCCCTCAGGGATCAATATGGGGCTCAACATTGTTAAATATTTTCAAATAGGGAAAAGAGAAGTGGGTAGGCTGAAGAGGTCCAGAAAGGAGCCAGGGGGATGACCCCAGCACTGGGAATGCCATGTGAGGAAAGGCTGAGGGAACTGGGTCACAGAAACACCACAACTTAATGAGAAAATCCAAAAAACCCCTCCAGTTATATCTGTATTTCTCAAATCAGATCATAGACATACAACAACATCACCCTAGTTTGGAACTGCAGTTTGCTGATAACGGGGGGAAACAAGGGGAGGCAGCTGGAGGAGCCAAGGCTAAAAACCTGAGAGAGGTTTTCAGAGACATCCTGGAGAAATCTCCGGCAGCGTGTGTGCAGTGTGATCTGTGAGTGCAGGGGAGAGGGGTGTTAGCATGCAGCTCTACTTCTCATCCTCCTTTCTGTCCTTCTGTCCTTGGGAGCTGGTGTCTGTGAAGCTTCCCCTCATTCCTTCCTGTTTGATGGCTGCTTTTATAACAATATGTATTAGAATTTTAATCTGGAGGAATATTTCTTGTTGTTAATGAGCATCTTTTTCCTTTGCAATGCCTACTCAGAGGACTCAAAGAGGAAAACATCAGGGTTTTCACAGAAGACACTGCACATTTCTATTCAGAAGATGCTGGTACAGAAAATTGATGCTGTTACGCTTAAATGCTTACGAAAAATAGAATTTTTGAGGAAAGAAATGTGAATGATGTAAACTGTTATAAAAACATCAGCCTCACTGAAGCCACACTAATTTACACCAGCTGAGAATCTCCCTACTCATCATTTAAAGAAAATCTTGCAGATGTTTCCATTTAGAAGGTCAGAAATGTTTACTCCAGAATTCAAAATTATTCTAATTTCTTCACAGCCTTCTACTTGCAAAGGGTCCTCTACAAACTCCTCATTTAACCACCAACTACTTTGCAGCTGTAAATTGCAATCTGCTTTTAAATTGCTCCTGGATGCCTTCTCTTAATCTAAAATGAGAAAAATGAGTTAGTACACAATTTTATTTTTTTTCTATTCAGATATCAAAGCCCTTAGTGAAGGACTATGTAAATAAAAAATGTCAAAATTTACCTACTTTAATACAAGCTTTTGAGAAAAGTGTGTTCTATTATTTTAAGCATAATAATGTTCCTGAGTCGAATATAGTTATTAATAAAGCCTTGTGTCATGCATTCTGTTAAAATTCTGTCCCTGAAAAAGTTGATGCAATACAGGCAACTAAAAAAGAGGAGGGGCAGGGAAGGACAGAATGTCTTACAACATGTAATGAGCAATACTTCATGCATCTAAACTCTGAAATATATTGACTAAACCTTTGTTATGTCCCCGTCACAGATTAGTGGAAACACTTGTCACAGCTCTCAGTGGAGGTGATATCTGGTATTTCTGACAGTTTTATGTTTTATTCACTACACAGCACCTGTAGCTCTTCTCTTCCTGGTTGGTTTTAGATTAAAAGGTGCATCAGGAGTCACAGGAATTAAATGCAAGATTTCCTGAGACATCTCAGCATTCCTTGGAAACATCCTTGCAGTGTTTTCCAGCTCTTTTAGAGGAATAGGAGAACCACATAACACTGCTTGGTTACAAGCAAAGACTTTTTTGTTTGTTTAGGTACTTAAGAGGCTCCATTTGATAACAACATTTGTCTGTAATTCTGGCTTCCACAGCATGGACCTTTATGCATTTTTTTATTTTTTTTTTTTCAGCAAAGAAGCTTTTTAACCAAATAAGCACCTCTGACAAATGAAGAGACCACTGGAGGTTCATGGAAGCATTCACATTTACAGGTGTAAAAGGAACATTTCTCATTAACATATTGAGCTTCCAACTCTGATGTTCTATTTAGGTCCAGAAATACTGTTCATGGCACAAAAACAGAATTCAAACCCCACAGATGTCACCTGTCTGTGCCCTGGAAGCAGAGAACTGTTTGGGCTGCACTTACAGTGCTTTGATTAACAAATATCACTGAAAAATAGGATTTCAATTGGTTGGCTGCATCTGTCACTATGCAATAGACCTCTGGATGAGATATCTATTGACACCTGCATTTCTTTCTTTTTAATTGCATTGTGCTTATATTCCTTGGGTGATCCACGAGGAAACAAGTGATATGTCCAATCAAAAATGTGTTCATCAAGGCAGGCAGCTGAAAGTCAATGTCAGCTCAATATTTCTACTTATAACAGAGGACTAAATACTTTATCCAATTAATTGTTATTTTTTTTTCTCCTTATCTTGCCAGTTTCCTCCAGACCACCCAGGGAGGGGTTTTTTCTCTGTGCATTCCGTTTAATAATCCAACTTCCTCTGAGCACTTAATTACAGTAAGTAATATATACATATAAGTAATATAATACAGCAAGGCAATATTTGACATAGTTTTGGGTGATGTTTCTTGCATCCAGTGAAACCACAGCTGCTTTCCAGTGCTGGACCCTACCTGGCAGCCACACTGCAGCCTCCACACCAACCTGTGCCAGACTTTCTGGGGGCACTGACTGTGTCTGGCAAGAAGGGTTTTCACTCTGACACTCTCCTGTGAAAACCCCACCTTCAAGCAAACAATGAGTGTGAGCTTTAATTGCACGTGTACCATAACTTCAGCTCCTGTTTGGAATGAATGGAGACAGAGCAAAGAAAATAACTCAGTCTTCATCATGGTAATTAACCTTTCACTTTGAGTAAAGGCTTCTTTGTGTCCACATGCTCCTTTGTAGGACAGCACAACCGTGAGGCAATAGGAATGAAATAAAATAAAATTAAAGAAAAAAAAAAAAAAAAAGGAATTTTTAAACTCCAACCAGACTTCTAAAAGAATTCTAGAGCAAAGAACCAGCTCTATTTTCAAACAGCAAAGCTATGGTCTATTCTTGCCACTGCCTCAGATCAATGTGTTAAGTGATATCCATTCAAATTACTTGTCAGTTTAATCAGAGGAAGTGAAACACAATTACAGAGCATTAGTGTAAAAAGCCAGCACAAAATAACAGAATGTCCGTGTGGGATATCTGAAGCAAAAGCCTGTTGAAAATAACTCTGTGACATTTTCATCAACAGTCTTTTTTCAGAAAAAGAAACCCTTTGGAAATGCTATTACAAACTAATTAGGCATAAAATAATGCTTTACTTCTACAGACTGATTAGAGGTCTTATTTCTTCTTGTAGATATCAGAAATATTTTTGGCTTTTGTTTTGTTATTAGAATAAAATTAAATACATTTACTGAAATGATAACTGGTGCATTTACAAAGCCTCTGTGCTCCCTCTCAAGACAGCAGGAGTTTTGCCATTATTTCCACTGAATGATTGGAACATTCATTTTTCATGGACAGTCCAAATTTCCACTGAATAAAAGATTTATTTTTGGAATCCTCAAGCAGATAACTTGGATTAAATGGGTGAAAGGAGAGCAGGGAAGGGTAGGGATGACCGCCTCCTGCTGAAGGCAGGGCTGCAAATTTGGTGGATTCCAAAGGACAAAAAAATGCAAACCTGCCCCAAAATCCCTGTCTGGAGTCCCCAGGAGGGATATGCTGGGGTGGGCACTGTGCCTGCTGCAGTCCCTCTCACTCTCTCACCCCACTCTGCACCACAGCTCAGTTTCACTGGAATTGGTTAAAAGGCACCCAGTCAGAGGTGTAAAGGAAATAAGGATTTGTGAATCCCCATGACAGCAAAGCAGACTGAAGCCCTACGTGATCCTCAACTATTAAAATTAAAATATAGGAGGTAGAATAACTGCTATGTGTGCTAGAATTTTTTTTTTTTTTTTAATTCCCTATCAATGCATGTCTTCAGTATAGAACTGAAAAAAGCTGGAAAAAGCCTTCTCCTTCCAGACATAATTGGATTTTTAAGATCCAGAAGAGATGGGACCTGGACTTTACTCAGCACAGTGAATCTCCTGGAATGAGGTGACTTCACTTTTTTCAAGAGCCACAATGAATAGCCCAGGTCTAGGTGCCCCTGTGGTAAAATCACTTCAAATCATCATCTTGTAATTCTGTGCTCAGAGACTCAGAGGTCTTTAATTGGATTTGGCCCTTTATCTTCTATATTCATGAGGTAATAATTAATTTGACCATCCCTGCCTGGTCCCCAGGGTAATTGAATGAATAGCTCTGCACATCACATAAATGCCTCCAAAAAGAGTTATTACTATGACTGTGCAGTGTGATGAGTTAACTCTGCCCCGTTGGTAATGATGGCATGGAAATTCCTAAGGAAAGTGCCACTGGAGCCCATCTCACAGCAAATGGGAAAAGATGAAAGTATGTGAATATGCAACACGCAAAACCACTGCACAGTTGATACTCTGCCCTTTAAAATAGTGACAATTAAAATTTAATCCTATTTTTCCAAGCTTCCCTGCCACATCTTCGTCTTCTGAAACTACTAAAACCCTGAAAATACCTCAGAAAGGGTTAAAAGGAACTTATTTCTTTTGGTAGATTGCCACAAAGACTTCTTGTAGGAAATGAAGTGGAAAAAATGTTAAGGAATGTTAAATGAAATCACAGCAGACTGAAACCTGTGGTTCCAGTGCAAGACCTGAAATAAATTTGAAACAGATGCTAATTGGCACCACCTTCACTCTGATGTTCATAAATGAAACTGAACGAGATTTCAGAGGTGCCAGAGGAAGACCAGCCATCCAAAGAACATTAAAACAGGCTTGGATTTGGTTTGTCAGCTCCAAAGTTATTTATATCCGTGTAAATCATCTAGATCCTTCTGAAAATTCGTCCAGTGAGACACGTGTACGTTTTTGAAAGTCTGTGGAATTGAAATTCTTTAATTACCCTGGAAATGCCTTCCATTAGCAATCAGTATTGGCTTCGGAGGTGAACTCCAGATCCAGGGCTGTACTGAGTTGTTCTCTGCAGGAGATTTTCCCTGAGGAACGGGTAATGGTTTGTATCAAGACAAACAGGATTGTTTGCAAGTCTCAGTACAAATCATGCGCTGCCACAGACATCTGCAGGTGCTTGGAACCACTTTTAATGACAAATTCTTAATTGCACGTGGTAAAAGTCCTGACTGACCACTACATCTGGTTTGATCCTTTCCCTCCCAAAAAACTTGCTGTTAAAAATCAAACTTGTTTTAAATATTCACGGATATCAACCATTTTAAATAGTATTATTCCAATAATTCAGCAATTTAGCCCTTTTGTAACTTCAGTATCAATTTCTGTATTAATACGAGGCAGCATTCCACACTTCCTATTTATTACTCTATTCTTATGTGCCACAACCTATAATTCCACTGGCATTATATTTGATACAAGAATTGAATAAATGCCTACTATAAAAATGAATTATTTCACTAAAACAAGAACAGTTGAGGAACTTCTGTTCATTCCACTTGGTCGTGATGGGCACCAAGAGGAAAACTGAATCCACAGTCTATGGGAACTTGACTCTACTTCTAATTCCCAGCCCTGGCTTCTAACAGACTACATTTTAGTGAAGTTTTCTTCAGTATGGCAATTAGTGTTAAGGGTGAGTCAATTCCATGATGATCAAACACCTAAAGAAATTAAAAAAAAAAAAAAAAAATAAAATAAAGCTCTGCAGGAGAAGCTCTGCGGCTTTCCACACCGCATGATGCTTTTCACTTCAAAACTACCAAGTAAATTACTGAGAAAAAGTTACTGTGAATAAAATGGGCTGCACTGTGTTAAGTAATTATTTCTAAAGTGTGAAATGGGTAGGAAGTATCTCATCTCAAAGCAGTGCCATGATGCATATTACCTCTCCGGTATAAAGTGAACAGTCTTTTTTTTTTTCCTCTTTTCTTTATCTTGCAGGAGCAATCACAGGAATGAAAACTTTATTTTTCTAATGATTTTGTATGTGGGAGAGAAGTGTAAAGACTCAGCCTGTGAAACTCTGCTGTGCTCCACTGTTTCTACTGTGCTAGGGTTTTGAGGAGAATTTCTAGAGTTTCATGAGCTGTCAGGAAATCACAGAATGGTGAAAGTTGGAAAAGACCTCTAAAATCGAGTCCAACAGTTCACCCAGCCCTGCTGTGTTCACCACTACAAACTCAGTAAATTATGAATGTATCTGGGTGATGTTCCCCATTCAAGGAATGCAGGATAGAGTTTGATCTCCTATGTCAGAAACCAGCATTTCTCTGAGAGTTGAGGGATGCACCTCAGGGAAGATTTGATTTTGGAACAATGCAGGACACTGCTTGCTTTAAGTTTATCTTTCAATCATGTCATGCCACACACCCATTCTGACCCTCAGCCTTGGAACCAGTGCTAAAAGAAGGTCATTTTAACCAAAAAGTTACCTCACAGCATGGGGTAGGAAAATACCCTTCTTGCTTTAGAGAGAAGAGAGGGGATCTTTGCCATTAATTAATTCCTAGATGAATAACAACAGGCTGCAAAAAGAAAAGGCTGGTTTTGTCTTTTTAACAATTATTATTATTAATTGCAAGGATTGAGGAGAAGAAAGGGAAAAACCACCAAGAATCAAAGAGGAGCTTTCCTCAAGACAAAAGGTGACACAAATTGGTCGTAATGACCTGGCTAAATACTGCTGTCTATTGAAAAGATTAATACACAGACATTAAAATATTTATGCAGAATTCATGTGAAATTCAGTCCCAGATTAACATCAAGAGATAGCAGAGATTAAATAAGAGAATCCTACTTCAGGTTTAATAGCTGACAAGCATGATTCTTTTTCCTTAATAATCTGTTTCAACACATGCAATACAAGCTTTTACTTTATTTTGTTCATACACATAAAAGATTCATTGCAAAAAGCTCAGAAAGGGTTATTTCCTGAGACTAAATATCACATGGATATCCAAATTATACTTTGCAGGGCTGTGACTTCTGAACACTCAGAGCCATTCAGTGACCGCCTAAGACAAAGAGCAAAAGTGCATCTACAGAGTGTAAACTCATTTTGGCATCTGTCCTGGAACTATCTTTGAGGTTTGACCTTCAGAGGAACTTCACAGAACACAGATGGGTTGACTAGGGCTGGCCACAGGAAAGTGTTTAACAAGTCAGTGTTGCAAAGCAGTTGGAAATGATGCAGAACAGGACTCTAAATAGATCAAGTGAGCTCTGCTGAGATATCTGTGTGTACATAGCTTGTTCTCTGGCATCAGGAGGGGAATGGATAGAACACTCTAGTTTTAATAGAGTTTGGGAATTGTATGTTATTATTTTAATTTTTTTAATACATTGTTATTTAATTAGTTCGATAATTAAATTTTATAACTAAATCTTTTTAAAGTCTGAAATAATTTTATAAATGTGCATACTTCCAAACACAGTAATTCTTAGGTGGGGTTAACCCGTATTTAGAGGTAAAATGCCAAGTGATTTTGGAAGCTTCCCTGTGATGTTATGAAGTGACACAAAGTCACCAATGCTACATCAGGAAAAGCCACTTTGTCACATTCCCTGGTGGCTGCATTCCTGCTGGGCATGGACAGTGAGAGGACAACCTCAAATCCAACCACAATCTATTTAAACAATCTCAGACAAGGTACTGATAAATGTCTCTGTTTAATCTCACACGTTCATGCAAAACAAAAGGAATGAGTTTACAAAGTTAACATTTCATTAGCTTCCTTTTAGACAGAGATCTATTTCTTTAAAACAATAATTGCCTGAAGTGCACAACTGTGTGTATGCATTTGCAAATATTTTAAACTCAAAAATGAAATTTCTTTTCTTAGATGACTTACTAAATCAAGAGAAGAGTGCCCATCAATCATTTAATATAGCTAAAGAGTAGAAATTCTGATAAAGAGTAATTTTTTTTTAAAAAATGAGGTCAGTAGAATGATTGCCTATGCCAGCATTCACATTGACTGATGAACTTCAGAGTAGTTTATTACAACAAATAGCATCTCCTAGTGAAATTCTCTCCTTCTAATAGCATTCTGCTCTACAAAAAAGTATTTTTGACATCAGAAACAAATTGCAACAACGTGCAGAAGAATGAGTTGTTGCCTCTGAAAGCTATTTCCAAAATACCACATTACTTCAAATTTGATCAAGACAAAAAGAAAGCTGACACATATTTACGCATTTGTGTGTACGTAATTCAAATACACCATGTTTTACCATCAAACCATCAAAATAAATCAAAATATCCATGTTTTCTTGACTGGCATCATTAATATTTTCAGTGCTAAGAAGGATAGTGCCCAATATTATGAACTGTGTTAAATATCTTAATTCAACTGCCATTTTTTTCTTTAATGTCCTGCCCTCCTCAGCTGGGCAGGAGAAGGTCAAGACAGGGACAGGGATGGATCCCTCACCAGGTACTGTCATGGGCAAAAGAGACTCAGCTGGGAGAAACTAGTTTAATTTATTACCAAGCAAATCAAAGTAGGACAATCAGAAATAAAATCAAATCTCAAAACACCTTCCCCACACCCAGAGAAATTACTTAGAACAGCAAAAACTGATGTGGAAAAATATCTTCTTCCAAATACAGAATATCACAAAAACTTTTAGCTCCATATCCTCCATGACTTACAGCTTAAATCGATTTTTGGATTATATTGACTTAACTGGTTTTGGTATCACTGCTGATATTTTTTTCTTATAAGAAAAGACAAGCATTATTAGAATTGGTTATTTCTGTAAACCTTGAATCCAGTGAGTTAAATGTGACCATGATTCTCCCCTTCTGTAATAAATCCTAATAACCCAATGGATTTATAACAGCCTATTATACAGCACATTCATGAATATAGACCAATTTTCAGTTTCCTGGACTAGAAATCATGATCACATCTAATCTCCTGTGCCTGACAATAAGTTTATGATGTTTAGTGGAAAAGCTCACTGACTTCAGAGGTCACTGAAAGAGATCACAAACTTATTTTACACAGCACAGCTTTTAGTAAAAAAAAAAAAACAAAAACCCCAACAACAACAATAAAAATCAGCAGAAGGAATATAAGACAAATGCTCCTATTTCTTTTTGAGTTGCTCTATACTACATGGATTTTATGGGCCTTTTATTATGGAGACATTATGCCAAAATAAATAGATAAACTCAGATATTTTTTATCTTTTTTTTTTTTTTTTTTTTTTTTGGTTCTTTTCTGGAGTATTTTGGGAATTTCAAAGGTCACATTTTGAGGTTGGATGCCCAATCTCTGGGCAGTCCCCATTCAAGGTCAGGCTGGTCAGAGCTGTGATCTAGCGAAAGATTTCCTGACTGACAGCAGAGGGGTTGGACCAAATGATCTTTAAAGGTCCATTCTATGATTCATCTGGATTCTGAAGTGTATTTTTGATTCAGTGTGGTTTTTTTTTCCCTTAATAGAGTAATTGAAACTACTCAAAACCTTCCCTTGGTATTACCAAAATGAGAATTAATTCCCCAGTCTAAGAAATAGAATTTGTATTTCTGGAAATGTCCCAGATTTTCTCTCTGCATTCTCCCACTCTTTGGAGTATCTTTTGAGATCCTGGTTGAGCTCTGCTGGAAAAAGATGCACAACCGTGGTTGTATCAGCTGGGGAGTTCAGTGAATTGGAATGAGAATTTGGGCTCAGATTTGATCTCTCACCACCAAACAAAAGGCACCACTCCACCTAAACTGTAAATAAAAAATGCAACTTTGTGATTTCCTGCACTGATACACACAGTAAAAGCTATTAATTTTTAATGTAGTGCCTTGTATTTAATTGAGCACTGTAAAAACAGCATTTAAATACAATAATCTTTTTTAAAAGACTGCATAGGAAACAAACAGACCTGTTTACTGCTTCAGAAACAGAGGGAGAAAAACTCTGTTTTGTAAATATGGTCTGCAAATATTTATTTTTAAAACCCAATAACCTAAACATTCTTTTACCCAAGTCTTTATTTAAATGTCAATTACTATAGCATCAGAGAGCATTCATACAGCTAAATGATGCTTCATCCATCTATCAATAGCATCAACCATGCTATCAACTGCATTGATAAATGATCTATGACCACTACAGACTATCTACAAAAGATTTTTCATTTGATCCATTTGCAGGACTTGCATTGAACTAGCAAACCAGTGGAAGGCGAATAAACCCCTCTAGTGATTCCTAGAATGCACATTATAAATGTAGTAGGGCAATTTTAACAAATTTGGAGATTTACTCTCTTTTCAAAATCCCTCTTTGAGAGCCCTTGTGGGATGATTCCCCCCTTTACATCCCTTCCAGGTGGCATTAGCCCACTGTATTGAACTTAATAAAGATAAAATCCAGAGATACAATAATAGCACTCTGAAGAGTTTGAAACAGACACATAAACCCAAAAGAATGCTGCTTAAAATATTCTTTTAAAAAGGCACTTTTTATTTTTTAGTTTTCTCTTTTTTTATGTCTTAAGATACTGTGTTTCAAATATCTCCATGCATGCCCATCAGTTACAAGTTTCCTTTATTAAAACAAAATTCAGAACGTTTTACGTGAAACAATGATACGGGAACCTAGAACTAAAATATTTGGAGAGATGGAAACAGAAGAGTTAGCTACAGCAACCACAAAACATAAATAATATTTTCCATCCTCCTACTTCATCATCCAAGCCCTTCCCCGTTCTGGGGCAGTTGCCACCTACTCCCTCTGTATCACTTCAGCGAAGGCTGCAAACGCCGCCCAGCATTTATTTGATGTTACACAAACACATGCAAATCCTTATGCATATGTATAAGCACGGAGACACGCCTCCAGAATGGAACCCAACTCCCTCCATCAAGGTCGGTGTCCTCAAACTCAGCTCCCAAGCCAAGGAGTCCGATTGGAATGGGCATTGAGGTGAGTGGGAAAGGGCAGATCTGGAATAATATTCTCACAGAGGCTCCTTTCAGGCTGTAGGGTTCAGTCCTTTGTCTCTCCATTTTCTACATTCTTACCTTTTTTTCTACTTTTCCTTGCCCACAGGTTCAAGGGTTGCTCCTCTAAGTGGCAGCTCTAATGCTCATTGCTGAATTGCTGTCTATTTAAACAATCTCAAATTGATTGCCTAGCTCGTGGTTTTTTCTTACAACAGAGTCAGATTTCTTTTCATGTTCCTTTCTTTTCCCTCCTTCCATACAGCACTAAATAACCTGGGTTTCCTCTGACAGGCTGTCAATACTCTGCAGAACACCTGGCTGTGCTCTGCATTTGCTCTGCTTCCAGAACAGTGTTTGTGTTCCCTGGGCTGAGATGCACCCATGGCTCAATAAGTTTTCTTTGCCTCCCTCTTCATCCAAGTCATCTTTGCTCACCCATGAAATAATTTCTGGAATTGAGGGACCTGAAGAGCCTGTGAGGCTCCCATGGAGACACCTCCTGGTGTGTTAAGCTTTAAATGCAGCCCCTCAAAATATCCCACTTAAATGCTCTCCTCTGCCTCGTGCTTTCCATTTCTTCAGTGCTGCCCCAAATTCTTGGACCAATTGAATTTTCAGCCTTCACTCTCTCCTGCCATACAGGATCAACACAAAGGTTTATTTTGAACAGTGGGATTGAATGTTGTGCTCTCACGGAGACACATGAATATCAAATCTGGAAAAGATTAAAAAAAAAAAAAAAACAAGCCTAGGATAGGAAAATACTAAAAATTTGAAATTCTGTATATTACCTTTTTTAATCAGTGATTTAGCGCAGTGATAAGTACAACAGCTAATTGTACTTGTGCAAACTCAATAAAAGGAATTTAAACACAAAATGTTGCAAACTAAATGAAATAATAGCATCAGTCATCTCTGAAATCATTATTGCATTTGAGAAACATAATAAAATTCAAGTGCATGAGACTTTCCTGGAAATTTCCCACACACTTTTTGAAGACATCTGTTCAAAGCAGAAATATAGAGTAAATTTCTGGAGAGGGAAGAAAAAAACAACAGAAAAAAAAAAAACTGTATCTTCCTGATTTCCCCTATAGATTACACGATGCAGAGCAATTTCTTTGGGGCATTGTGTGACCTTTTCCGCTTGTCTGAACCTCTCCTGTGCTCTGGGGTGCTCCAAGAGAAGCCCTGAATCAGCTCTGTCAAGCTTTTCATGAGGAAGAGAAATGGACTTGTAGCCTGGATTTCTGTGTCTACAGACCCATCTTTAACTCATTCATCCTGCTGAAATCGAGTGCTGGTGATAAAGGGACACCCCCACACCCACAGGAACCTTTTACAAATGAACTGTGAACAAATTTCCTGTCTGTGCTGGTATCAGGATACCACAGTGCACTGATCAAAACCCCATTAACCACTGCCACACTTACAAACACAGGCAAGAATTTAATTTAAATGCCATTTTAAATTTCCACTATTAGACTTTGTCACTGTTACTACCCTAATTTTTTTTCCCCCTTGCTCCAAGGCTACTGAGCATCTTTATGTTCACAGATTTTAATTTTAATTGCACACTCAACTATCCTAAATTATTAGGCAATGTACCAAGGTAGCAGGAAATTTGCATTATAGTGTTTTCTCCATATGCTAAGCAGGTTAAACTATATCACCCATATGTTAAATTCCTCTCTGCTGTGAGTAAAACCAATGAATGTGGTCTTTCTACATCTGTAACAGGCTGCAGAACTATTCAGATCTGCTGACAGCTTCAGCAGACCTTGAGGAACCAGCACCACTTGTACTGGGCACATTTTTCTCCCAATATTTGTAATATTAGATCACTGGGCATATATATTTGTATAGCTTCTGTCTCAAAGCTAACATTTCTACCAGTTCCATCAAATACTTGAAACTTCCTCACAATATCAGTACCTGTAAATTTGTGGGGGTTTCCCCCTGCTTTTTTCCAATATTGTATTTTTTCATATCTGCTTTAAATCCTTCTGAGTCAGTTCTGCCTCTATTTTCTCTCCTCTCTCACTGCTCACCATTTCAACCTCACAAATTCACAGCCAGTACTCTCCTGCCTTTCAAATCCAGCTGTAATTCCTGGATTTCCATTTACAAACCATCCTTTAACCCAGCCCCTCACAATGAGCCAAAGTGCCTTGACCAGCTCAGCTTTTCTGGCCACACAAATATCTGAGATTCACAGGAGAGGAGAAAGGGTTGCAAAAGCTGTCTGTGGTTCCTGCCTTGTAATTGCAAGTCCAGTCAAATCTTGTCCAGTGCCAGCTCTGAGATTCCATTCTGGCCAAATGATCTGGCCTGATTTGGGAACCAAAATATGGGACAAAAAACAGGGAGCTTAAGGAGAAAGGACTGAGGGGGGAACTTGTAACCCACAAGGAAGGAAGCTCATGTCCCAAAACCACATTAATCTGCAGGGTAAAATGGCTCTCTGGGTGGTGGTGGTGCCAAAACCTCCTCCCAGCCAAGCTTTTCCCATGTCTGTGACACAGGTGGATCCAGGCAAACAAAATATTTCTAAAGATTATATGAAAAAGCTTCACTCTTTTATCTCTAATTCATGAGACACACTCTGCATTAATTGTTTCAAGGGATATACAGATCCCAAAGGCATTAGGATTGGGATCTGCCTTTGGGATTTCTTCTGCAAATGCTTCTGCACAGCTGATGCTCAGGGGCAGAAATAAAACCACCACCAGCTTGTCCATTGGCACGTGGCCATCTCCTGCTGCAACCCTCTGAACCAGCAGGATTCTGGTTCACTGCACGAAGGAGTAGCAGCAAGATAAAATGAGAAGATCATAATTAGCAATAGAGACAATAGATTTTACCACCCTGGGAAAAAAAATCCCCTAAGCATTTAATAAGGGACATGAGATTTGAAGCTGCACTGAGGGAAATTTCATATTATACAGAGCATTTATGAACTGTGATTGAGCAGAATACTTCCATAGAGATTTTAAGGCTGTGGTGTCAAAAGGATGGAGCAGAATAGCACTGAATCCACCTGCACAACTTATCTGGTTCTCCCTGGGCTGGGGAGAGGGGCCATGAGAGCCCAGGGGTCATCAGCCCACGTGTGGCAGCAAACCAGGCAGGTTACACCAAACAAAACCTGAGAGACAAATAAAACAATGAGAAATACAAAAGAATAAGCCAGCTCTGGACAAGCTGCTCTTTTTTCTTTATGTTCCTCGTTAAGGTATTACGACCTCATGGGCATGAAAACCAAATCTGTGTGAGGGGGTGAGCTGAGCAGGATGTCTTGTGCAAAAAGCTACAGAAGAAAAGGGTTGGATCCCCACAGTGTCAGTTTATGACTTCTGAAACACAAAAAAAATCTCTTTATCAGCATAGGAATCCTGTGTGGTGTTTGCTCTGTTTTGACTCTGTTTACTTTCTCTATTTATAAAAAAAAATAAGCAGGAATATTTTATGCAGGTGTTTTGAAGATAAATGACACAAAGAAAAAGACTGGAAGTGCAAAAATACTATTGCACTGCAAGCTGCAGATGTACTTTAGATAGCTGGAAGTGCCTAGAGTAGTGGACAGGTGTCAAATAAATTGTAAGAAATATTATAATAGATCATTCCACATAAGCCAAAGTTTCATGGAAATGCATTTTAGATAATAAAAAAAAATCATATCAGCTTGTCATTTATTGTGTGTGTGTGGGGGCTTGTAAATAACCATCCCAGCAAACCAAACCAATCCAAAGCAAACCTCTTTGGGTATATAGGAGAATAACAATATAGAAAAAAAAAATAAAAATAACAGGAGTTTTATTTCAGTTCAGAAAACCAAAGGTGCAAAAGGGTCACCTCATTGAATATATTCTGCATGTGACATGGTCACTGACTAACAGGGATGAAAAACTGAAGTTTAAAGTAGGCAAATAGACCTGCAACTTAATGCACATAATATATTCCAGTCCTTCACTGCAATAGTTAATGCCTTTGAGATCCTCAGGGGCACAGCTGTCCAGCTCCATCAATTTTTACACATAATGCAGGTAATCATTATTTCAAATGTTATACTGAGCTCATAGAGACAGAATATATGAATGTAGTAAGTCTTCTCACAGATGCTCTACAGCTAGAAATGAGGAGATGTATTTATTTAAAATAGTAGAATCTTATTTCATATTAAAATAAAATTTAAGAAAATCCATAATTCAGCACAAAGTGATTTGTGCATTTAAGTGAATGCTTACAATTCTCGAGCTCTGTGGGAAAGGCTGTTACACAATGAAATGGTGGAGAAAGGAGCTGAAGTTGTGTGGGCACCTGTGGGATCAGAGCAGAGATGAAGAAAATCCCTTTTATTGTGAGTTCTTGCAAATTTCCTTATTTAAATAACAGAGTTTATTCATACTCTACAGACTTCCTGGGCAGGCAGAGGAATGAAATATGCATTGCATTTTACCTAAACACTAAACATTACAGGACTCAACTCTAGTAGAGGAAAAAATCTGTTTTGTTCTTCCTGTGTTCTGCTCCTGAGCCTCAGATGGTACCGAGGCAGTCAGGCAAAACCTGAGGAGAAAAGGAAATCTTGGTGTAGGCAAGTTCTTCCATCACCACTGTTTGATGCAGGTACTTCCTTCTTTACACAGTTTCATTAACATAATACAATTATCCATGCTATATAATGAGGTTTCTACCTACAGCAATTCACTTGGAAATGACACAGAAAGGTTTTTCCCTGGGTCCATCAATGTTTCATAATGTCATTAATGACCTGGGTGATAGCATATGGAATATGCTTATTAAATTTGGAGGTGACACCAAACTGAGAAGCACTGAAAGTGCTCAGGAGAGAAGAATAAAAACCCAAAACAATTCTAACAAATTGCACTTATGTCCTCAAAAAGGGAAAATAAAATAAAATAAAATAAAACACAAAAAACAAAAAGAGATGCTATTCCAACACGGTTACGTGCAAGATGTTCACTCAGTCAGGAATAACAGCTATAAAACCCAGAGCAAGCAGCAGCTCTACAGAAAATCTGCAGGAGAGGCTCCGTGGGCTCTTGCACATGACGGGAGGAGCACGAGCCATCGGTGTCACCCTTCTCCAACATTAAAACCCAGCAGCAGCCAGGAGAGCCTCTCCTCCCCATTAGCAAGGTCTCAGCCTCAATAGCTTGGGGTTTGTTTTGGCACTGTGTGTGTACAGAAAATGTGGAGCTCAGGAGGGATCCAAACACACCAAAAGCAGCTACCAAAGATCAGCACAACTGCACCAACAGGAGCAGCCTGGCAGCACTGGGCTTGTTAAACTCCTGGAAGCTGAGAAGTGAATCACAGCCTGACAGATCACAGAGCATCCTGAGGAGGAAGGGACCCACAAGGTTGGCTGAATCCAGCTCCTGGCCTGACACAGGCACCCCAACAATCCCACCCTGGGCATCCCTGGCATCCCTGTCCAAACTCTCCTGGAGCTCTGGCAGCCTCAGGGCCGTGCCCATTCCCTGGGGAGCCTGGGCAGTGCCCAGCAGAAGAACTTTTTTCCTTGAGAGGTTTTAAGAGCCTTCAGGAGGAGCTGATGTGTCAGGAATGACCAAAACAATATTGCCTTAGAGAAAAGACATGGACCAAGTGATTTCTTAAATCCATTGCACTTGCATGGACTAAGATTTATAAAGCAAGTACTTGCCCAGCTACAACTGATAGAATTGTGTAGAACGGAGCTGAGCAACTTTTTAACTCTTATTAGAGGGGTTTCTGTTTCTTTAAGAGTGGGTTAGATGGGAACCTACAAGTAAAGCATTATTTATAAGGAAGGTCCAAAATATGGACTCAAAGCTGTAAAAGTAATGCAGAAGTCCCCATCCCATCATTTTGGTGAGAATCCACCTCAGCTCCAGAGGATCTACAGATCAGAACACATTCTTAAACTCTATTCTCCATATTCTAAAAAATTCAGCACTGAAGACAAACTTTAGACTTTGAGTAAAAGTATTTTTTAAATTAAAATAAAATAAACCCCCAAAATAGCTCCACTGTTGTATCTTTACTGGTTAAAGTGGAAGCTAAATGGCAGAAGTTTCTGCAAAAGATGACATCCTATATATTGATTATTTTTTTTTCCTTAGGGATTAAGTGCAACACTGGAGAAATGAATCTTGTGGACTTGGTTTAGTAGTGGCCTTGGTGCATGATCTTAAAGGGCTTTTCCAACCTAAATGATTCTGTGATTCTACACTTGCTGCACCTATAAATATTTTTCTGTTTCTTGATATTTTGATTAAGCTGGCAGGATTACACATCTCATATGAGGGTGTTTTAATTCCCACTCTGTGAAATGTTGTTTCAGCTTTATAAACTGTCAAGCAAAACTTAACTATACACAGAATTTACTCCGTTAGCCTTGACATGATGTTATCTAAACTGGTAATCTCTAAAATTCCAATAGAAAATAAACACATTGCAAGAAAGTAAATATATTTTTACAGTTTCCTCTAGCTGCTAAACTACTCTATTCTGTTTTGTAGAGAAACATCTGGAAAATTGACTTCAGCATGAAAAGTAAGAAGTGTGATGTATGGTATATAGCAAAAGTAGATTTTTTTTTTTTTTTAATTCCTGCAGTTGTTAGACTAGAAATAAACCATGGAAATGGCTATAGGGGAAATTTCACTGTATATATAAAAGTAATTATTTATATTTAATATTGTGCTACAGACAGAGCGGTTAGAGTGCAATATCCATTGTAATATCCACCATTTACTCCAGATTTTGATGGGGCCTCTTAGGTAATGTCACTTTTGCAATCTCTGAACACAGCACTCAGGGAAAATCCAGTCAGCAGGAAAAAATGAGGATGTGAATGTGCTTGTGAGCCATCCAAGGAACTGTCCTTGACAAGCATAAAGGAAAGCCAAACACATGTCTGCCTATTATCCACTACCAATCTCTTTTAATATCAAACACCTCTGCATTTCAATGGATACCTCAGTCTGTAAAGCACTGAAAAGAGAACAAACACTCCCAAACTGCTGCATCTGTAAATACCACACAATGTTTTAAAACCAGACCAGCAAAGAGAAAATCAGCAATTTTGGTTTGTGCTCATAAATTAAAGATCTTATTCTAAGTCAATATTTTATTTTATCTGATCATCAACATTAGATGATTTTAAAAACTAGGTAAAAAAGAAATCCCTACCTTTTTTTTTTATTATTTATTGAGTTACAGAATTCAGAAATACTTGTTTATATGACTAAGACAATTTTAAGGAAGAAATTTTTTACGAAGGTGTGTCATGGTTTTGGCTGGGATAGAGTTAATTTTCTAGAGTTTTGGATTTGGGATGAGAATGGTGCTAATTTCACACTGATGTTTTAGTTATTCCTCAACAGTGCATACTCTAAATCGAGATCTTTCCAGTGTTCCATGTTCTACCAGAGAGCAAACACATGAAAAACTGGGAGTGAGCATGGCCAGGAGAGGTGACCTGAGGTGGCCAAAGGGATATCCCATAGCATGGGACATCATCCCAGTGAATAAACTGTGAATAAACTGGGAAGAGTTGCTGGAGGGGCCAGTCACTGCTTGGGGATGGGCTGGGCATCAGTCAGTAGGTGACAAGCAATTGCAATGTGCATCACTTGTTTTGTCTATATATTATTGTTATTATTATTACTATTATCTCTTCTTTACTGTCCTAGTAAACTGTCTTTCCCTCAACCCACAAAGTTTAATATTTTTCCCCAACTCTCTTTCCCATCCCTGCCAGCAGGAGTGGGGAAGGTGACAGTGAGTGGCTGTGTGGTGCTCAGTTTCTGGCCAGGGTTAAACCCCAACAGCCCTTCTGTGGCTTTTTCCTTTGTAGGTCAAGGTTTCCCATCCCACATGTCCATGTCCTCTCCTTGGGAATACAAGGCAGCCTGGGAATGTTGTGAACCTTTGTCCTCTCCCCTGAGCAAAGAGATTGTTACTCCCAATAGTTGAGATACAGGTGGGGAGTACACTGAGAACAGGATGGGATGGGGAGGTTCAGGGTGTCCAGAGAAGCTGTGGCTGTCCCTGGATCCCTGCAAGTGTCCAAGGCCAGGCTGGATGGGGCTTGGAGCAACCTGGGATGGTGGAAGGTGTCCCTGCACACGGCAGGGGGTGGAAAGATGGACTTCAAGGTCCCTTCCAACCCAAACTGTGGAGGCTAGCTTTGGAGCAAGCTGCAGGCCCCATGGCCTGACAGGCCTGCCTGAGAAGCTAGCCTGGGAAATTCATGGGAGGATTCCAAACAATCCTCAAAGACAGAAAACAGCCTGCAGGTGCTGTTTTTCTGATTCCCGTGTTTTCCTTGCAGGAGAAGGTCAGGGGGTGGTGAACCCCACTGACCAATGATGGTAATGTAGTACTTTACTAACCAATAAGAGTTTCCTTTCTGTACTCTTCACGAACTAGTCTATATAACATGGCTGTAACAATAAACTAGAGATTCTCTTCTGTTCTGACTCCCTTGAGAGTCCGTGTCGTTCTTCCTGCCGTTCCCAATTAGAACGACACCAAACCACTCTGTGGTTCCATGATGCGCAGCAATAAGCAGCATCTGGATTATTCATGAGCAAGGACTTGCAGGAAGCAATGATATTTAGTACCCCTCTCATAAATACTCTGCTCACACCAGGAGCTGTAGGATTTGAATGGCTTTTACCAGAGGTTAACTCAATGCTCTGCTGTGCTCTGTATTTTAGTCAGAAATACCTGGCAGTGACCTTTCCCAATGCACGAGATCTTCAGGATGCATTTCTAAACCACATCCTCAGTGATGCAGGTGACATTCAATGGGGTTTTAGCACAGTAAAAAGCTAGACACATAGTTCAGGTGCAGGGAAAGATCCACAAATGTATGCTCTGCACTCCCTAACAGGAGCAACAAGGTCTTCCCAAAACTGGAACAGAATTTTTGATGAAGAGCCTGGTGGCGAATTTGAAATACTAGCCTGGGGGCCTCGATGAGACATAATTCATTCCAGAACAAATCCAGCTTCTACATCCATTCCTCCAAAGTCATTATTGACCCAAGGGAAAATGCTGGCCTTAAGCAAGCTTTAATAAAGACTCTGGTGGAGTCATTTCTGCAGCACTAAATGTGATAATGAGAAACCAGCCACTTAGCTGCAACAGACCCAGGACCTGTATATAACCCAAAAGTCAGTTTTCTGAGGTTCTTGGGATTCCTTCCAGAGATGAAACAGGCATCCAAAAGAGATTTAATTACCTTGCTCACTAATTTGTTACATAAAAATCAGTCAGGCTTAAATGGACCAATATTCTGCTTGTCCTATATGAGTGTAATTTACTTTAATACTGTTTCTGCGAAGTAAAAATATCCATAGACTAATCAAGTCTGGGTTGAAAATCAAGGTTTTTACTAAACCAATAAAAGTGTGAACATATAAATCTGGCCTTAAACATTGCTCTACTTTAGAACTTTCCTTCAGTTTATTTTAAAGAAGAAATGTTTGCATCTGTGACCGTAAGACTTAATATGAAATAGCAAAATTTCCTACAGACTCTGTCAGATTGAGAGTTTCTTATGGGATTACTGAAAGTTCTTTATGGATGAAGAAGGTAAAAAAAAAAACAACAACCCTGATAAGTAGCATGTATTAGTTTTAAGTTAGGTTTGTAGTTATTGTTGTAAAAATAACTGTCCTTCACACTGTCCTTTTCTAACCATCAACCTCAAAATAAAACCTACTAGACACAGTGGAAGCTATTTGAAAATTAAACTACAGTCTTGATAGAGAATGGACCCTTTGTGTGGCTGTTATGATCCTTAGCCTCCATCCCAGGCAGAGCAAGCACAATCTTTTGTGCCTGTGGTTGATGTCTGGCATTCACTCACAGAGAGATGCTTTGTTTTATGGCTTCAGATTCTACAGGCAAGTATTGAAGTTGTGAAAGTCAGCAGAGGAAAACACAGAAATAGGCTCCTCTGCACTGGTGCTTTGGTAATACAATTGATGGGAGGGAATAGGAGCACAGTGAAGAGAGGCTGAGTGTGGCAGTGCTTCAGGCAGGAGGGAAATTGGAGAATATTCCCATGGCTAAACCATGCAGAGAACCTCTGGGCCTACTCCTGCCCTTACCCAAAACAAGCTGGAGCCAAGTATATCGTTATGAAATTCACCAGTTTACAATTTTTTACAGATCTGATCAAGTATTAACTATGAACAGCAAAAATAAATAATTCAGCATAAATCAGGGGGAGATACTTCATAGCCAGACCATCAAACTAAAAGCCAGAGTGCTGTACTTGCATCCAACCTCTTCCTTTATTTCACACAAAAAAAGAAGTTTGGGGTACTAATCCTTTCTATGAAAACTCCTAAAATATTTCCTATAGTTACGGGGGAATCAGTGTGTGCTTTATGATCCAGGAGGTTTGGCGGTTACAGGCCTTTTTTTTTTTTTTTATCATCTTTCTTTTCAGTACTGTTTGAGTTGAAATCAGATACTGTGTGGTAATTTCAATAAAAGTAATACTGACTCACATTTCTGTGAAACTCGTAGCTATTTATATGGACAAGATGCAGGGGCGGGGGCACAGAAAATATTACTGGTTTGAATGGAGATGAAATGTCAGGAAGACTGGAGTTGCCATCTACTGGAATGTGCAACGAATGACAACTGCCATGCAAAAATCCTGAATTTCAAGCATTAGTCACGGTAGCAGTCAAGGTACGTCGCACTGGCTCCAGAACAAAAAAAAATACATACGCAAAAAACCCAATCAAATATTACAAATTAAATCTCCAAAGACAAAGAATTATTCTCCACTCAGCTTCTGAGAAGTCAGAAGATGCACAAGGAGGCTGTGTCAAACCAATCTTATTTGCCTGCATCTTTTATCCACATTCAGCAATAGATTATATTTATCACTCCCCATCAGAACACTGATAATTGCACTTGCCAGCTTCAAAAGCACAAAACAATGTCAGAATCTGAAAAGAAGAGAATTATAAATTCTTCAAATATGGGCATCTAATCACCACTGCATTTTTAAACCACCACTTTTTAATACAAGATAATATTTAGGAATATCTTCAGCTGATGAAACACAGAAAAACATAACACAAATCTTCTTAGAGCTGCTTATCATCAAAGACAGTTACTCCATATTAATTCTGCTGTTCCAATAGTCTGTAGTAAGTTCATACCAGAAAAAAAGTATTCAAGTATTCACTCTTGTGCTTGTAGATGATCTAAAGCAGAATTTTTATTTCCTAAATCCAGGTCTTGCAAAAGATCAATTATTTAGCTAAGAAAGTTCATACAGCAAATCCTTACATCTGGACACACAATCAAACCAGACCTCTCCAGGGCAGTTCAGAGGAGAAAAGAAAACAGAAATGTCCTGAAAGGGCTGTGACTGAAATGACACCAAATGAGGAGGAGACTTGATGCTGATAGCAGCTAGAGCTCTGAAAATTCAAGGTATTTGCAGACACAAACAGATCACGTCCCACCTCACAAGACCAAACATATACACCAGGATTTTCTGCAAGCAGTTTAATATTTTCTCATATTTAGAGAAGATGTTTATTAGTCTCTTAATAAATGGAGAGTATGAAGTGACTGGAGAGAAGTACCTGACATGTGAACTGTGTTATTACGATTAATGGAGTTCATACATAAAGGGTTATTTCTCTGGAAAACGTCAGATTGAATAATTACTGGAATTACTCCCAAAGGGCTTTAGAAAATGTTCTGCCCAGTTTCAAGTCACGTTCTTATCACACTTTTCTTTTGACTAGAGGGTGATCTTTAATTGCAGTTTGAAGTAAAACAAGTACTGTAAGCAATTCATTAAACATTATGAAAAATGATGTATTTATCTAACAGTGCTTGAAAGCAGCTTTTAATTTTTACCCTCATCTTTAGGCAATACAGAAAAACCAAATCAATAAATAAAATGGCTTTCTTCTGCCTTTGAAACAAAAAAGGACTCTGTCTCTGTTTCCCTGCACCAGATTAGGTATAGAATATCCTAGAATTGATATATTGGAATATTACTGGCAATTTTATTAAGATAAGTAGGGAAGAGATGATAGTATTATTTAGTCTCTTGGATTTCTGAAATCTAATCAGTATTTAATGGATACAATGGTGCCAGAAAATCCAGACAGTCAGAGAACACAGCTCAGAAGCCTCTGAATGTGTTTCAGGGAAGCATCCCAAGGTCAGCACTACTTTGCAGTGCTGCAGATGCTTCCAACAGGCTCCACAGCCCTGCAGAGCGAGGGCCAAGGAAAAGCAGCACAGATCAAAGGATAAATTCAGAATGGATTTTCTTTGGGCTGAAGGTAAAGAAGCCAATACCACCCAGCTTCATCCCACTGGCACTAGGGAAGCTTCCTCCCACTACGTTTTCATGTCTTTTGTTGCTCACTGCTCTCATGACCCTCAGGGGAACAGCTACAAGTGATTTCTGCTGACCTGATGTCAGTGCATGGTCCTAACTCAGCTGCAAAAGAGGCTGCAGGAACCTCACTGTGCAGATGCCATACCTGGGAGCATTGCAAGACACTGAATTCTGTCCAACAGTTGTTGTCTTGCACACCAGAACTGTGTTATTGTAATATTCATTATGGTTAGAGCACCACTCGTGTGGAGCCAGGCTGGGAGAGCTGGGGCTGCTCAGCCTGGAGAAGAGAAGGCTCCAGGCAGACCTTGGAGACCCTAAAGGAGATCCAGGAGAGCTGGAGCAGGACTTTGGACAACGACGTGGAGTGCCAGGACAATGGGGAAAGGCTTCCCACTGCCAGAGAGCAGGGTTAGATGGGATATTGGGAAGAATAAATCCTTGACTATGAGGGACAGGCTGTCCAGAAAAGCCGTGGCTGCTCCATCACTGGCAGTGTCCAAGGCCAGGTTGGACAGGGCTTGGAGCAGCCTGGGATAGTGGAAGGTGTCCCTGCCCATCACAGGAAGCTGGAATCAGATGGTCTCTTTAAGGTCATGTTCAGCCCAAAATGCCTGTGATGCTCTGATCAGGACACAGCAAAAGATAGTCCATGCTGGGCATTATGCAAGGACACAGGAAGAGATAATCCCTGAAATTAAGAACTAGAAACAATAAAACCCAACAAAAATCAGTAACAACTCTAGATGTAAGAAGAAATAGGGCACAAAAAAAGCCAAAAAAAAAAAAAAAAAAAAGAGATACAATTAAAAGAAGCAAAGTGAGGTCTGGACCTGCTTCCAGGATTGATTTTTAGCAGGTCTGGCACTCACTGTTGTGTCTTGCTGGATCACCTTCTGTCCCCTACCTGCCATGGGAACACAACACCCCCAGCCACTGTTCACAGACCACACCAAGTGTGAAGGGGGGAATCATTCAGGAAAGCAATGGTTTCCCAAAGTTTTACTACTGCTGCAAGGAACATTACTGATCCAATTATGAAAAGTGGGTATTTGTCCACAGCTATGTGTGCATCACACAGCCACATCCACTTAAACACATAGACACCTTTTCATATACAAAAATATCTGAATAACGGGGAAAAAAACCACAATGGATCTTGAGGCACAAGAATTTTACAGATACTGACCTTTGGTTTTGATTTAGAGGCTCTAACTAATAAAGCTTGGCTTTGCACCAAATCTGAAGAAGAAAATCAAGTACACTCTTGTCAAATCATAATTAATTTGCACTACAAAAAAAAAGAGCAGAACTAAGTCAAGCATACTTTAAAAATGGTCTCTAGAATTCAAAACATTCCGTAAAATGTCCTATATCTTGAAAAACAGGATGATATTTTCCTGTCTTTTCAAGTTGATTATGCATCTTTCCACTCATTTAAAATATAAATTGAAAAGGAAACAATAAGCTCTTCATTTTACAGGAATATTAAAGATTCAAAAGAACAGCAGTAGGAGAGGGAACGAGATTATGAAACACAGCTGAAGTGAACCCAAAAGCATTGTTACTGTGCCCCCCAAATCTGCTGTTTCACCTTTAAAAACATATATTATGGCAGGGTAATTTACATTCATACTACTGTACAGACTTTAAGAATGTATTTGGCATATTCTTTCTAAAACCTTGAAAATTCAGGATCTTTGGATATGTTATTAGAATTTTCTATGCCCTTCTATATATTTATTTAGTCAAATGGAGTAACACAAACTTTTGATCACTTTGTATGTTCCTTCTCAGACATGAAAAATCTTCAAAATACATTGAAACAAAACCAAACAAGAGTCAGGAGTGCACATTTCAAAGACTGCCATTGGATCTCACAAAATTAAATTAGCTGTTGAGCAAAGCTGAGTTTCTAAGATTACACATACACCACACACAAACCTCCTCCACCATATAAACTCTTCAGTAATGCCTTGAGTATTTTTAAGTTGGTTTAAAAAAAGAAGGTCAGGTTATTCCCATCTTTTTTTTTTTTTAGAAGGCATGACTATCTTTTGTTACGCCTTTAAACATGTCCTTCTGAGACTCCTGACCCATGACTATTTCTCTTAGACATTACATCAGTTGCAAATAAAACGTAATGAAACCATAAATTTTGCAGGTAGTCAACAAACCATCGTCTTTAAGCTTGCAAAAATCACAATGACTTCCCTCTGAAATATGAGGCTTCAACCTCAAGTATTTCTGCATTATTAATTCTGTCTATGAGCTAATGATCCAGAGGCCCTGTAATCTCCCTCTAAGATTCAATCCACACACAACCAGGATTTCAACGCATTTCATCCTGAATTTTCCCTTTAGGATATGGATATCATTGGAGCAGGAGGATGAAAACTTAAAGATCCTGCCTTCCTTCTCTGCCACAATTCACCGAGAGGCACATAAAGCTGAGAATGCCACAGCCTGCCAAAGGTGCCACTGCCTGTTCCCTATGGGTGCCCTGCTTGATCCAGCATCTGCTTCCATGGTTATGTCACCCAGCCTCTGTTGTTCAGGTCTTCAGTAAATCCAGGAGTCACTTCTGAGAACATTCCAAAATCTATTATTACAGGTAACCTGTTCCAAAAAGCAGAGTTTTTTCTGTAGAACAGCACCTTTGCATGTAGTGATTGGACAAGGGGGTGTGGGTTCAAACTGGAAAAGAGCAGGTTTATGGTAAAGAAAGAATTGTTCCCTGTGAGGGTGGTGTGAGGGTGGCACAGGGTGCCCAGAGAAGCTGTGGCTGCCTCTGGAAGTGTCCAAGGCCAGGCTGGATGGGGCTTGGAGCACCCTGGGATAGTGGAAGGTGTCCCTGCCCATGGCAGGGGTGGAATGACATGGTCTTCAAGATCCTTTACAACTCAAGCTCTTCTATAACTTTATGATTCTGATTTTCTCTGGAGTCAGTTCAAATGGTGTTCTATGTGATGGAAGAGGACTCAATAATAAGTCTTACTCAATTTCAAAATACCAGCCCCAACTTTATAACTAACCTGTATTTCTAGAAATGTATCCACAAAGGCCAGCATGAAGTTTTTCTATCTTTTCTGTACTTTAAAATACATTTGGAAATGAGCACAAGAAATGGATTAAGAACAAGTGGTTGTCTAATGCTGAGAACAGATTTTTTGTTCTGGGAAAATTTTCCAAGTGCAGTTCATCCACTTGTAAAAAGAATTTCCAGAAGACTGCCAGGAACAGATTTTAACTTGTTCATCCTTGCTTTTAATAATTTATTTCATAAATTCCTCTCAATTCTCCACATGTCCTGCACTTCGGAAATCTAAAAAGTGTTCACAGCCCCTCAAGTTATGCCATTGGTAAAAAGAATGAAAGGTTATGCATCAGGAGGGTTATTCCAATGCATTACCAATGACTTCTCTGCAGCATGGTGCTTCCTGCATCCCCAGGAGAGACCTCACAACTTCCCAAGCAACACAAGTTAGTCTGGAAAACGACACAAAATGCTGGTAAAACATGGGCACATGAGGGGTTTAGGGCCATAACCAGTTTGGCTACAGGGGTGATTTTTCACAGTCCTAAACAATTCTGCTATTCTGTCACTTCATCCAGCTTCTCAGTGAGTCTGGGTGAATACACCAACAACCAAGCAGCCAACTGACCAACCCCAGGTGCAACATCTGGGAGAAGCGACATCCACGGAAGAACAGAACCTTTCAGCTGAAACAAATCTCAAATTTATAATGAAAGACCATTTAGCACCAGAGTTTATAAAAAAATAGCCCTCACAGATGAGCTATCGACAGTAGCAGAGGGCACAGTAGGTGTATTCAAGAATGTGGATAAGCTGTCGCCTTCTCTGCTTTTAAGAGAATTGGGAATTAATTACAGTTCATTTGCTGGTACCTCCACAAATGCTCAGGAAGGTCTTGAGATAAACCTTTGTGGAGTGTCTCACTTAGCACTTCTGAAGGTGGAACTAATTGATTTCCATTCAAATATGACCAACTAAAACCTTCACACTTGCTAACCATTGCACTCCACACGCACTTCCTCCGTGATTCCTAAGGCATTTTTAGAGATATAAATTAGCAAGGGTTAATCAAAATCCAATATTTTCACTTTTTCTGTAAACCAGGAGTTCCACCAACCTGGTTAACATGACAATAACACGCTGGCCTTTGCCTAGCCAGGATGTTGCATGATCTTCATGTGCCGATTAATCACAAAGGGATAATTTTACTTCTTGCCTTTTTCCCGTTACCCCTGGACATTCAGAACCAGTAACACTGTCAAGAGTTTTGCCATCACGTCCAGAAATCCAAAGGTATTTTCACAGATACTTAAGAGAGTCAGTAATTTTTAGCTTACTCAAGTAGTCTACCACTCATGAATGGAGGAGAGAGTTATTTCATCATACTCTGGGTATGTTGTCCTAAAAACTGACATTTCTGCACTGAATTCTGCACATGGGTCTCTTCTGTCAGTGACTTTCTAGAGCTGTGCATGACCACCTGCAAGTGAATGTGGTTGATGAGGATGGAATAACTGCAATGAGACAGAAAAATGTTTATCACCTTGTCAAAAACCATAATGTCATTTACAAAAGAATATCTATGATTTAAAGGCAGCCATAAATCCAATGTGTCTGTCAAGTACTGTAAGAATTTAATGACATTTGGAGCCACCAGGACAATTTTAGTCAAAATCTTGTAAAGTGTTATTCATTTTTAGATCTACTAAAACAGAGATGTTATAGATCTGGACTTCTTATCAGCTGAAATCATAAATTTTATACAGAAGGGGCAGCTAATAAATGTTCAGGATGACCAAGAGGGAAATAAAAGAGAAATAAGAGATTTAGTTTGCTTTACCTTAGGTCATGTCTTTTTTCCCCTCTTTCTGGTTTTAAATGTTTCCTTTATACAAAATGCCATGGTTCAGCACACTTGAAAATTAAAGACTACCAAAGATCAAGGTTGGAGTCCTTCCATTCATGAAAGGAAATTAAAATCATCACTAAGAGCATCACTTTTTATTATTCTGATATGAACCACTCAGAAAATACCAAAAAGAAGCAGCATACTCAGTATTTAATAGGTTGTTTTGCCTTTCTGTATTTATTTATTAATAATATATTTAGCTATTATTATTAGGATTTATTAAAAGATGTGTATATGAAGAGTTAGGCATCAGCAGCCACATTCTGATCTCCTGCATTTTGTCCCAATCCCATCTGTCCTGGATTGCAAATTAAGGTAAAGTAAATATCCAGGCACAAACGGTAAAGGAATATCCAAGGGATTAGCAAGAATTAAATGATTCTGAGGCCAGTTAAATTATATGGGATATTTAATGGTTGGACTGGATGATCTTAAAAGTCTTTTCCAATCTTGATGATTCTATGATTAATCTGAACACAATATTAAAAATGTGTAGAGCAAATACATTGAAAGGTGTTTTTCTTTTCCAGCCTGAACAATCCTGACCATTGCTGCCACTGAATTACCCTTGTCATGGCTACAAGAAGGAGCTTCCCACCTAAACTTTCTAAAATTTTATTCATGTTGTTCTTCTGTAACCTACTTCACATTGATTTAATCAAGCTCCTTTAAGCACACACAAACTTAGTTTGCCATTCTTAAAATGTTTTATAATAGCGCATTTAATAAAGCTAATTTAAATCTGCTAATTTATAGAGACTTGCCAGAGGCTTTGAAACTTCAGAAAATGTGTAAACTTAACAGTTTGGCTGTGATAACAACTCAGACAGTGGAAATTAAGCCCTTTGCATTACAATCATCTTCAAAGTGGATTCCTGGTTTGATTGCAAAAAGGGTACATTGCAAAAATACAGCAGGACACCACTATGCAAAAGGTATTTCAGATGCCCCAGTTCTTGAATTTGGTCATTACTGTGCCTCAACATCACAGCCTCAAACATACACTGAGGTCTCCCATTTTAAGACTACCTGGATTCTTTTTTACAACCAAGTTTTGGACAAGAGCAGAGTTTCTTATTCAACAGCCCTCTGTCAGAGCTCTGAGAGAGTGCACTTAGGGCCATTAATTCTGGGTCCCTAATTCTGGTTGTCAGTCTTCCAGCTGCTGCTATATAGGTTTGCTACTGTCTGCTCTAATTCCTGCCTTTGAGAACCAAATGATAATGGATTATATGCCAGAGTGGGAATAGGCACATTGGTTGGGATCCAAGCTGTATCCCAGGTGATAACAGGGAGAAGCAGTGAAAAAAATAAAAATAAAAACTCAGCTCTTCAGTTCTCTATCAGGGAGCTTCATCTCTAGTAGAAGAAGTCTTTGTACATAGCATTTAAATGGTAACTAAGTGATCCTTATCATCATCTGATTTGCAGAAAATTGTAGCTTTCCTTGAAGATATAATTGAAATTTTCAGGGCTACTGTTGCAGACCTCTCCCCAGTTTTTCACAAGGGAGAAGGCATTAAAGCTTCCCCCATTAAGACTTGTAGGGTTGCAGATTTTTAAGGGACACAACCTCATTGCTTTGAAGCTTTTTTTCAGTATCTGTTAAGTTCAAGTCATCCTTTAATTTTTTCTTCCCCTGCTAATTGCACCAAAATATTCATCACAGCAATCTGGAATATATTCTTGGATGGGGTTTTTTAGTCTCTCCTGCTTCAATGCTTTTTCTGTCAGTTCTGTCACTGCTTTCCTTCCTGCTTTTGTGTACTGAGAAACAGAATTAAGGTGTACTGCAACCAGTGGACACTTGCATAAACAGCCTGCTTTGAATAAAACAGCATGATCTGGGGAGAGGAAAACCACCTTCAGCTCTCCTGCCCAAATGCTAAAACATAGATGAGGTTCATATGTACTATTAAAGCATCACATTTATGCTTTGAGATCACTGAAAGGCTGTGAAGAGCAAAAAAATGTAAATAAACTGAACGGGGAGCACAAAAGCACATTGATCCCCAGGTTCTGAAACCACATTTTAAATGGTTTATATTTGTAATTTATTTAAGACTGTTTCTGGCAAATCCATTAGTAATGAATCTCCTTCACACATTTTTATTTTTATGCACGAGAGCTTTAAGTTTGCCAGGACTTCTGCAAAGCAACTTTTACTGCATCAAATTACTGCATTCCTTGATCTCTCCCAGCACACACAGCAGCCACACTCAAACACAACGTTTAGCTCTGCAACAGACACCTCCAAAACAAGGTATTTCTTCTAAATTAACACAGCTGCGAAAAAGAAAGCAAACACAATGGTTTTGCCCTGTCCCTCCAGCGTTTTGCATCCGATGTCCACTTAAAATCAGCACGATCCTCCGCGACCCTTGTATCCTAAATCCGTGTGGAACTTCTTCATTGGGTATTGATGCAGAACCGGGAGCTGCCAGCTCCGATCGCTCTCACCAGCACACGAGCTTGAGACTATTTCATAATAGGAAAAGATGGCCAGCGTTTTCCTGACAGAAGTACCATACATTTTTCAGTCAGTAAAAATTACAGAGCTCACTGACGATGCCTTAACCATAGAGAACAAGGACTGCAGATTACCCAGCAAAGATTTTTTTTTTTTTTTTTCTTTTTTGGTATACACAGAACAAAAAAAACCCAGCACAATCTGCAAAACTTATTAACTAATGGGGTTTGAAACCCCCTCTTTGCATGCTGCCGACACGCTCAAAGCAACCTATGCATTGATCTTATTCAAAAAGCACAGTAATCTTTATGCTGCTAGAATCTGAGTTCTGCGTGCCGTAGCAGACACTGCAAAGAAAAAGAGAGAGAAAAAAAAAAAAAGCCTTTAGGAAAGGCATGTGCTGAACACACAAAATATGCAGGATGGAAAAAGACCAAATGTAATTAAAGCTTATATGAAATGAGACATTCCTATTTGCAGAGCTCTGACTGCATCTCTATGAGAAAGAATGCACAGAATTTCAAATCATGCTCTATTTAGACAATGTCATAAGAAAAAAAAAACACATTTTCCCCCCACACACCCCTCAATCCCCCACCTGAAGACCAAAAAGCAAATCTCATCGTCAGAATTAGAGAGAAAAAGCAATCCAAAGAGACTGGTTTACATATTCCTTCCCAAACCAAGTAATCGAGTCTCTCCCTCTCCCGGCTAATAGCTTATAAACACAGACTTTAAACAAAAGCATCCGAGCAAAAAAGAGAAAGAATCCTAATTCTCAAGCTTCCTACTTAGCACTGCCTCGCTTTTGATGATTTGTGCGGCTGTGTGTGCGTGCCTGTTTGAGAAATGGCGAGATAGGCTTAAAGTATTTTCCATTTCATCAAAGAGCATATATTACTTTCCTGGTTCGCTCCGATGTTGGTTTTATGCCCACCCCTTTTCAATCTGCCCATGTCTGAGATGCACAGTGCAGGCGTACAATCATGAGCAGCTTACGACACTCAGTGAACACTGGGTGCCTCTGCATGCTCTAGCAACATACTGCTCAGCTGAAGGGAAGGGATTCTTGCTGTCTCTCTCTGCTCTAAGCATCACCTAACAAGCAAAGCGAACAAAGAATGGGAAATAAAGCGACCCTTAGCCGGTCAGTGAATGAATGGTAACCTCTCTCTGGAGTAAAGGTTGTGCCGGTCCATGGTCGTTGCAAATGATGGACATTAAACAGATTGACAAATCCTGTGGAGTCGTTAGTAAAGAGTTTGGAGTTTTTTTCACGCCACAGTGTTAACTGCAGAGGAAAGGACAGAGGGAGAAGGAGAAGATCAAGCTCATGTACATAGTTCTGAAACTTGCAGGTCCTAGGAGGCAGCTCAAAAGCTAGCTGGACAAGCCTTTCGCTCGTTGAGCAGAAGCGAAGTGAGACATTGTGAGCTTGCCAGCCTTGCACAACATTGAAAGGGACTGAATTTGTAGCACAGAGGGGTCTTTTTTAGCTCTGCATATAATTAGTCCAAACACAAAGGAAGCAACTGAATGGAGGTTGTCACTCTCTGGAAAAGGGTGGGTAAGACACTTTTTAATTAAATTCTTTCATGAAGAAAGATTTTTTTTTTTTCTTTGCTGCAGCATTTAACATGAACAAAATCACTATCATTTTACCTTTGAATGTCTGTGAACTTTAATGCTGCACAGCTCCTGCATGCTGTAAAGTGAAATATTTGCCTCTGTGTTTGTTCTGTTTGCTGTTTTGCTTTGGTTTTCGGGCTTTGTCTCGTTGGTTTGCATTTTTTTATTTTTTTTTCCTCCCTTAAATAAAATATGATGTAGAATTTGAAAAGATTCAATGGACATTCTCAAGCATATTTGGAAATATTCTTGCTAATGGATTTCCTTCTTATTGGTCTCTGTTTAAACTGGCTGCTGAGGAAGCCCCCGGGGTTGATATTGTGTACGCTGGGTATCTTTTCTAAAATGCTTCCAGCTGTGAATAGTGGGTGTCCACAGCTCTGTCGGTGTGAGGGCAGGCTTTTGTACTGTGAATCACTGAATCTCACAGAGATGCCTCGCAACCTGTCGGGCATGATGGGCTTGTCTCTGCGGTACAACAGCCTTTCAGAGCTGCATGATGGACAGTTCACAGGGTTAATGCAGCTCACGTGGCTCTATCTGGATCACAATCACATTTGCTCAGTGGAGGGGAATGCCTTTCAAAAATTGCGGCGAGTTAAAGAGCTCACCCTGAGTTCCAACAAAATAACCCAACTGCCCAACACCACTTTCCGCCCCATGCCAAACTTGCGCAGTGTGGATTTATCGTACAACAACCTACAGTCTTTGGAGCCTGACCTGTTCCACGGGCTGAGAAAACTGACAACTTTGCACATGCGGTCGAACGCCATCAAGTTCGTGCCAGTGAGAATTTTTCAGGACTGTCGCAGCCTGAAGTTTCTAGACATAGGATACAATCAGTTAAAGAGCCTGGCTCGAAACTCTTTTGCAGGCTTGTTCAAACTCACTGAGCTGCACCTCGAGCACAATGACTTGGTGAAAGTGAATTTAGCCCATTTTCCCAGGCTCATCTCCCTGCACTCCCTCTGCTTGCGAAGGAATAAAGTCACCATCGTAGTAAACACCTTGGACTGGATATGGCAACTCGAAAAGATGGATCTCTCTGGCAACGAAATCGAATACATCGAACCTCACGTTTTCGAAAGTGTACCTCATCTCAAATCCCTGCAGCTGGACTCCAACCGGCTGACCTACATCGACTCCCGAGTCCTCGACTCCTGGAAGTCCCTCACGAGCATCAGCCTCTCCGCCAACGCCTGGGACTGCAGCCGGAACGTCTGCGCCCTGGCCTCCTGGCTCAGCAACTTCCAGGGTCGCTACGACAGCAACCTGCTCTGTGCCACCCCCGAGTACGCCCAGGGAGAGGATGTTTTGGACGCCGTCTACGCCTTTCACTTGTGCGAGGACAACGCCGACCCCACGAGCGTCAACACCTTCTCCCCGGTGACCAACAACAGCGAGCAGACGCTCGGCTATGGCTCGGCCACCGCCACCTACGACGCGCCCGAGGGCGACGAGGACCGGACCACGTACGCCGTCACCATCACCATGCCCGGCGAGAACTCCGAGAACGCCGTGCAGATTCACAAGGTGGTGACGGGCACCATGGCACTGATTTTTTCCTTCCTCATCGTGGTTTTGGTGTTGTATGTCTCCTGGAAGTGCTTCCCAGCCGGCTTAAGGCAACTAAGACAGTGCTTTGTCACACAGCGCAGGAAGCAGAAGCAAAAACAGACCATGCACCAAATGGCTGCCATGTCAGCCCAGGAGTATTACGTTGATTACAAACCCAACCACATTGAGGGAGCCCTGGTGATCATTAATGAGTACGGATCTTGTTCCTGCCACCAGCAGCCAGCGAGGGAATGCGAGGTGTGATTTTCCTTTGGGATTTAAACAGTGTGCAACCAAATAACAGCGTGCAGGCAGACAGTGGCACGGGGTGGGGGGGTGGTGCTGGGCTTTGCTGGTGATTTCTGACGTGCACCCCTGCCCAAATTGTTTAAGAGGGGCTGTCCAAGAGACTTGATATTTTAGCTTTATCGTGTCTTAAAAACCTTCAGGACAGCCAATCTTAAGGTTTCATATGCTAATACTCCCTTTGAAGATCTGTCAATATTCAGGAATCTGAGAGTGTAAAAAAGGTACCAATTATTGATCTTTTGTAAACTAAGAAAACTGTTTAAAATAAAAAAAAAAAAAAATAGCATTTACAGTTTTTACAGACTGGTGTATATTACATGAATGGCTCCCTGTATACAAAATGCAACAGTTTAACCTCTCTCTCTTCATGCTGAGTGTTGAAATGAAAAGTCGAGGAGCAAAGAAGCCATGTAAAATAGAAAGCTTAAAATTACCCAGGTGGCTTCCCATTGTAATTAGCACACATTCACATACATCATGCTGCTGAAGATATGAAGCATGACACTGGAATTCTATTTTTGTTAATGTGCTACCTGTAACTGGACGTCAGTACAACAAGGAGCAGAGCTCCTCAGAAAGGCTGAAGTTTTGACCATGTCCCTAGGACAGGATTTCTGAGGATTTTTAAGTACAGCTCACTTGTTAGTTGCTGTAAGATCCATAAAAATTGCATTATAACCCATAAAAGTATTTTGTATCAAAACTGATCATATTGCAAAGACTCACTAAAAGAAAACAACCAACAAAACCCAAACAAGTGAAACACTGCCAAAATGTGCTCATCAGAATTTTCTTTACTGTAAAAAAAAAAAATGTGCTAAATTTAAGGGCTTTTACATGCATTTCCCACTTTTATGCTTGTTTTGAGCTATGCCAAGAGCAAAGATCCCCTCATTTTGTGCCCTGTGGTGCCATGGTGAACGGATAAGAGAAAAAAACAATTATTTGGGTCTAAGTGGTGAAGCTCTAGAGCAAAACCACAGTCAGGGTAGGACAGAGAGTTTTCAGAGCACCCTTCTGGGTCCTGTAGCAAAGTGCTGGCAAAGCCCAGCTCGTGTTCCTCCCTTCCACCACCGGCCTTCACTAACAAACAACCCCAAAACCTCTGCAGAGGCTGGAGGCAGATGCACCCTCCTTACTAAGGACTGAAAAATGGCATTGATGGATATAAGCAGTGATTTCATGATGTAGAATCCCACAGCTGTTTTATCTGACTGCCCTTAAATAAAGGCTTCCTTTCCTTGTATTTTGGATTTTTCATTCCAGAATGTGAACAAGCAACCGATTGATCTTCTCACCAGCTCCTCTCATACTAATTGACGATGAGGGAGTTTTATAACATCAAGGCAGAGCATCTTGAAATTTTCTTCCTACAGCACTAGATGTGAATAAAATGTTATGGATAATGAACTGGGTGACATTTCTATGCTTTGTACATGTTTCTCTATCCTCAGGTTACCACCAAGAGAGGAACAATTCCAAAATCTTGTATTTTAATGTAACACAGGTTTTGGTTGGTTTTTTTTTTTCTTTTTCATTGCATTAGAGTGCTACCTACTCTTACAAGGGTACAGCAGGCTTATAAAGCAGAAAATAGGCACAGAAGAAATATTTTTTTTCTTGCATAGCAGGTTTTAGCCATTAATTTTAAATGTAAAGGGTGAATTTTATTTTTTTTTTTTATGACTGAAAGTATTTTTAAGGAATCAGAACTTATTTTCCTCTATTTGGTACATGTCCTACTGTGTATTATAAAACATAAAAATAGCCTCTTAATCAAAATTTGTACTCAGTGAGACTATAATTTCATCTGTCAAATGATGGAGAGGACAGTTTCACAGAAAAATTAATGAAAATCAGCTGCTTTTTTTTTTTTTTTTCCTAAAGCCACTGCAAATTCACCCACAGCTTTCAAACAAGCAAGCACTGTTAAACCCAGGCTTTTTTCTCTTTAAACAAATGCACATTTCTCTCTCTGTGCCTCAAGCCCACAAGGGCCTGATCCATCCTGCAACTCCCAAGTGACCTGAGGGGTTGAGTGTCCACGTACAAACCTGACAGGGAGGGCAGAGGGAAGGTTCAGAGCCCCTCGTCTCTTTGGGCTCCCGACTGTGTTTGAAGCAAAAGTACTTTATTCCATGCTAACCCAGGGCCCAGCTATATTTATTTTCCCCATTAAACCCTTCTCTGAAATCAATAGGAAATTTAACTGTGAAAAATTGGCTCTCTAACTTTGGACTGGGCTATGTGTTCCCCAAGCCCCCAAGCAGCACTTGGTTACAGCCACTTGCCAGGAAGCTTCCAAAGTCAACCAAGGTTGTTAAAATATTGTCTGCATATGGTACAATGAAATATGAACTGCCTTTATTTTGATAATGATCCCCTGTTGCTATCAGGAAATGTGTTGGTGCAGTCATGGTTTTACCCCTGTGAACCCGAGACGAGCCTGATACCAACAAACAATCATCCCGTGGTTGTATTTCCGTGTATTTTTAGCATTTTTGTGGGTTGTATTTGAAACACACGAGTGATTGCACCCCTCTGGAGTTATCCCTGCTGTTTATTGGTGTTAGCAACCTCCAGCTACGTTTGCAAAGACGTGAGCAATTCTGCCTTTGGAATTTATTCACCTCTGTGCTCCATGCATCTGGCATTGACAGCCCAAGTAAACTGAACGGAGCATTTTTCTTTGAAGGTGCAGTGACTCCTTGAGTGAGAGCTGATTTGGGGTTTGCCTGTTGCCACTTCTCCTGGAGAGAGGTGATGCCCACCAATGACTTGCCACCCTGAGCAGGATGATGGATGGATCCCTCCATGGAGAGCACAGCACTTATTAAAGGATCTATTTCAAAATCCTCCCGCAGGAATCTTTTCCAAGGGTAATCCCTTCTAAAGACAACCTCCTGGTGATTCCCAGAGGATTTCTGGAGATCTTGACACCCTCTGAATATTTACTGGAGAAAAGAGGGTGTCACTGCTGTTACGTGGCATGAAGGCACTCCACAGGGTGCCCACATCCAGGCTGAAAGTCTACGTGAAATATGTGTGGGTAATACAGAAATCCAAGAGCCTGGATGTCATTCCAATCCAGCTACTGCAAATCCAGTTATTCATCCTGCTCCAGGCTACTTGCATTGGTGTATATGAGAGTTATTATATTTGTACTGCATTCAGAGCAACTGAAGGGACAAATCTTCCCTAATTCTTTCTTCCAAATTTCATGTTCAACAACTGCCCAGAGATAAGTTATTTCCTCTCTTTTGATGCCCTTATTCTGGCCTATTAAATGGCTCCAAAATAAAGCTGAAGAAAAAAAGAAAAAAAAAAAAAAAGATGCTTTTGGGGTGAGTTGTGAACACTGTTTTGTCCATGAAATGCTTGGGGAATATCAAAGGAAGGGAAATATTTTAAATACTCCCTTTTTGATGTTCCACTTAATAGGACTAATCTCCCTTTTATAATTAGGTAATTAACATTATTTTTTATATTTATATATATATATATATATTTAACTGTCTGTTTGCACACAACACAGGGTAAAAGGCAAGCAAAAGCTCTGCCTTTCCTGAAGCTGGTTAACAGTACCAGTGTTATTACAAATGTCTAATATGCATTCTCTTGCTGCTAACATCAATACCCACTCACAGTGCACCCCGTGCTGAAGGAACTGTTGCTGTGTATGCTTTGAATGTATATAAGGGATGATTTATTTTCCTTCCTGCCTCTTTTTTTTCCTTCCTTTCTGTACTACTTTTAAAAAAAATGATATGAAACCACAGAACCAATGCTAATGTACCACATTCTGTTTCTGGCCTGAAAATATAAAATACAAAGAAATTCTGTTAAAGCTGCCAATTCCCTCCTTTGCCATGTCTGGGTGCTGCAGGGGGTGAGCCCAAGGGATGAGCCATTCCTTGTGGTCAAAGCAAGGATGCTCTGTACCAGGCTGACACAGCCCCCTGCATACCTGTGCCACAGAAAGACCATGAACCATCCCCTAAGGATATTTTTGTATGCTTTAATATATTCTGTATGTTTTCATGGCTAAGGCATTGAGGGGTAGTTGAGTCTATTTGATCATTTCCTTTAGTTCTGATAAAAAAAAACAAAAAACAAAAAACAAAAGAACAACCAACCCTCATTTGCTTTTGAGATGGACTACATTTGCTCCTTGTGTGAGTCTCATTCTGCATTAAAGGACTCTCTGAGTCCCCCTTCCTCCCCCCTCCAGCTTCTACAGTGGTATTCAGAATGGCAAAAAGGGAGTGTTTAATGAGGAAGCTCATTTCTAGTGCTATTATAATAATAATAGCAGTGATAATAATGAAATTAGGAGGAGACAAAAGATAAGAGGAAAGACTGGAGTAATGGCAACCAAATCAGGGTGTTACTGGATTCCTCTGCCTTTTCCTTTTGTAAAGATGGTTAACCTAAAGAGGCAGCACAGATGAAAAAGCAAGACTGAGGGTGGGTGGAGAAAGCAGTTTTAAAAACTGTGCAAGCAGGGATGAAACAGCTTCTGCAAAGGAGGGTACAACACTAAATAGCTCCATTCAGCAGGAGAGAGAAAAGGAAGGGATGAAGGGATGGGATGAAAGGGAAGATGAGAGCTGGTGAGAAGGCAAGGGGGGTACTGTGCACACATGGGAAATGAGATTTTTCTGTGCCTTCCCCTCCCACGTTCGGGCTGTGGCAAGGACAACAGCAGGGATTTGGGGAAGATGCCCAGCATCTCTCTCTCTCTCCTTGCCTTTCCCAAGAGTGCAGGGAGGGAGGCACAGTCGGACACGCTTCCCCAAACACACGTGCCTGCATCCTCGTCATTTCCACCTCCCTGTTCCCTGGGAGCACAATGTCCCCCTCATCCATCACGCTGCCTGCTCAACTCCTGCACTGTGCCTCTGCCACCGATTTTTTGGCTGGATTTCTTAGCTATCCTAGTCACAGTTCACCACAGACTTGCTAGAAAAGCGGACTTTTCTACCCAAAATATCTTTTTTTTTTTTTTTTTTTTTAAGAAACCCTCATCCAGAGGGATGGGTGATCTTGAGCTACTGCGGATTCTCCTGCTAATTATATCTACACTCATAGTCAGCTTTCACATTCACAGCTCTAATGACAAACAGATCTGAGATATTTTTTGCTGTGTTCAATTTACCATTATGCACCAAGGTTATACTTTTCCTTGACCCGCTCAACCCAGTCTAATATTAACAAATTGAGCATTTATGCGGATTCCTTTCCAAGCATGAAGTTGATTAGGAATTTAGGAAATGCTGGTGATTTAAAGATTAACCTTTCATATAATTACTGACATAAACCAGAGCTATTAGGGTATTAGAAACAACTATCCAGAGCATATTCTACATTAAAAAACAAATCACATTTAGAGCCATGCGAAAGACTTTCCATGCCAGACAATTTTTTTTTTTTAATTTTTTTTTTTTTTTTTAAACAGCAGAAGAAAAACCTGGTGAAAGGAAAGGAGTAAGCACAGCCTACCTCTAAAGTTATGGGGAGGAAAGCAAAGCTATAAAAATAATACAGAAACCAAGCAACAGTCTTCTGCTGGCAAGACACAGCTTGTAATTGGGTGGGTGGCTGTGAAGAGCTGAGATGAATGCTGCAGAGCACTGTAATTTTATTGCACCCTGTCTGCTCTAAAGTGAACATATTTGCAATGAAATCTGTATTTCCGTGAGAACAGGGCAATTGGGGGATTTTTTGTTGTTTTTTTGGGTTTTTTTTTTTAAAAGATCGCGTCACTTGTTGGCATTCAGGCACAATTCTTGAGGCTTTAAAGCAATTACTGTTCTTACTCGCCTTTGCTGGGGTGATAGCTGGGGGAGACAGTCAAAGGGAAGAGGCTGCACTGAAAGGAGTTTGAGCTCCAAGTCCCAGATTTGCATCACAAGAGAAGAAATTCAGTTGAAAATAAACACCAGCTTTTCACCTTTTCCTCCATCTCTCCTCTTCCTAAAAATCCAAATATGCACATTGCTGATAAAAATCAGGGATAGGTGGCAGTGGCTAAAGGATTAATACTATGCACATCTGTGCTTGGCAAATGGTACCTACTATTCTGCTAAGGCACTTTTATTTTAAATCATTTCCCTGCTCTCATGTTCTTCACATCCTCACCATACACAGTAACTACTGCCAGAAAGATGTCTTTCAACACGGGTGCTATGGGAACATGACCAATTCCCTTCAATTTCTGAGCTAACAAAGACTAAATCCACGATTTCAAAGGCAATAGGTAAGTAGAAAAATCTACTTCATCAATGAATTATCACTTTTGGCACAGCAGATTTCTCTGACGGACGTGATTAGACACTAAGCCCAGTTATTCATTTATTACCAACTTTAATCTGACCCTTTTTGCTGATGTGCCTTTCTCCTAAGAGCAAAACAGAGCACAACACCAAAGAGAGGGCTGAAAAATGTATTTTTGGTAAAATCTAAGATTTAAAAAAGTGTGCATGGACACATCAAATTGATTTAAGGGCTGATCCAATGAAAAAAATGCAATTTATGTATAGCAGATCTTCCTGCAGTAGCACACCTCTGTACCCTAGTGGTTACAGTCAGGTATGAGCAAGCATCCTTCGGAGAGCTGGGGCACTCAAACTGAAAACAGATTTCTGAATACCTTTCAAAATATGTACTTTCCCTCTAATTTTTAACCCTTCTCACCCATTCTCACATTTTTCATTCTCAGAGCCTCGCAGGCAGGGTGAATTAAAAAACGAGGGGGAGGAGGAAGAGGAGAGCCCTGAAAATTCTAAAATAAGCTGCAAGAACTGTCCACAGCTATTGAATTCCTGAGGTTTTGAGTCTTTTCACAACTGTCAGCCCTTTGAAACACGTCTGCTATCAACCCTCTTTGCAGGATGAGAGGTAAAGTGAGCTCCCAGGAGTAAACCTGGATCTGGCTCTGTGGTCCAGTGCCTCCCTGACAGCCTGACTTGCTTAGAGAGCTTGGTAAATATTAAAGGATATTAATAATAATGAGATAAACCATCAAGGGGATATTCTTTCTCCACCTTTTTTTTTTCTTTTTTTTTTTTAAACTTGGCTCCATAATAAAGCTTATCTTGACAGAAAATTTACTTCTCTGATCCACATTATTTCCCAACGCAATTTTTTTCCACAGCAAACAGAAATTTGTGGCTGCTGCTCAAAGGTTTGCAATCCTCGTGCTAAAGAGGCTGCTGGATGTCAAATGTTTACCTTAATTCCATGTAAATGTCACTTCATATTGGACATTTTGTGTTTCTTTACCAGCGAATTCAGCTGCCTCCACCTTCACAAACCATCCCCTTGCACCATAACTCCCTTTCCAAACAGCCCAGAACCCGCTGCTCCTGTCAGATCAAATTCCCACACAACTGGATGCCATGAATTTATTATGTAATTGCTGTAGTCTAATAAATTGGATGTGCATCCTATGGCCTGAAAGATGAAGAAATCATGGAGACAGCGAACAAGCAGGAGGAATGCAGTTGACATTCTTTCTCTCTGGGGAAAATCCACAAAACAAAATCCCTGCGTGGGACAGTGCCTGAGGAAGGTGGAGAGCACAGAGCACCAGCTGAAAAAAGGGGGATTACATGGGATAGAGGAAATCACTGCTAAAAAACAGAGGGGGAAATTGTAAAGGGGACAGTGCCCACAACAGATTAATCAGAAAGAGATTTAGATGATGGCCAGCACAGCTGATTCTCACCAGGGGATAACAAAGCTCTGTGGTGATTTTGGATGACAAAATGTCACTCGAATATAAACCTACATCTGCAGTGGGAAACAGAAATCCACAAAGGCCCAGGGAGCTGAACCCTGGGCTTATTCCTCTGCCCATCTTGGCTTTGTCATGATTGGCTTTTTGGTAGATTTTTAAAAATTTTTGTTTTTTTATTGCTGTCATGCACAGAACTGAACCCATGCAGATTGTGCTTTTGCTTCATGGGGAACATGCCAAAAGTTGTTTTCTCAATGGGTGGCACTTCTAGACTGAAGAAAACCTTCTTATATTACTTTATGTATCTATTTCTCAGATTCTAGCAACTGGTGGGAATTACATTAAGTTATTCTAGCTGGAAGAATGAAGAACTTCCCAAAAAGTTCTTTGAGTAGTTTTATGCGGTTACACTGAGTATCTTTCCTAATAAGAACAGTTAAAAACTCTTTTTTCCCCCCTGGTTCTCTTTTCCCACCATGTAGGATACTCCAGCCCCAATCTGTCATTTTCCATTAGCACAGGAGTCAAGCTATGGCTATTAATGAAAACTCTTAATGAGGATTTGGTAAGTCCTGGAAAATCAAACTTGAAGCAAACAAGCTAAAATCTGTGTCAGATCTATTGTCTGTAGAAATTGGGAAATGAAGGACTGTATAAAGCACTAGGGAATTTAAATCAACAAATCATATTTGGACTTTTGAAGAGCTTTTGACAAGATATTCAATTTGCCATAAATAAGACAAGCTCCATTGTCATAGAAAACTAGGTAGGAGCTCAAAAAATACAGTGGCCTTTTATTGATACAGGGAAAAAATGGAGCACAGTGTGGTCCCAGGGCCAGGACTGCTGAATCATCTCAGCTATGATCAGGAAATGGATGGCATTTTTCAAATGACAGATTATTTATATTGCAAAAAATAATGAAAATCGTGTGGATGTGCAAAGGGGCTTCCAAAGGCTGAAGCTTATATAAGCTTTGATGGATGAAATTCTGAATTGTCAAATACAAAGCAAAAGACAAGATATAAGGGAAACTGTTCATCTGTGCCTCGGTGATGTAAGTTATAGGCAACAATTGGACAACTGGCTTCCAGGGTATTGCATTAAAATCTCTGCCCAGTGTGCAGAGAGGGGAAAAAAAAAAAGAGAAAAAAAAGAAAAGTGAAATAACATCTCAAATGGAACAGCTCTCAAGAAATTAAATAGTGTGATATAAATCACTCTTATGGCTTCAGCTAGAAAATTCTGTTAAGGCTGTTAGAAAAGGATCTAAGCGCTAGATAAGGATAAACTGCCAGGTAAAAGGATGAACGATTTGGGAAAGTTTGCGAGGAGGGAAGGGAAGAAACCGGACCTACAACTGCAGCAGAAGAGCAAAACGCGGATCCACCTCCCCTCTAGCGGCCAGTCCCCACCGGCTGCTGCAGAAACCACCCAAAGCACTGGACAGCAGCTTTAAAACAAGCACACACCCCTCGCTTTTTATTCCCCCTTCAATTTTATGTTGCTTCACCGTACATTATTATTTGCTACTCCTCATTAAAGTGCCTGCTGCACTCCTGGGTTGTTTCTTGTCATTACTCAGTGCACAAGCTGTTGTGCAGATGGATTTTTTTTTTTTCCTACCTGCCTGTGAGAAGAGGATGCAGAGCGTGACAGGGGCCACACACACACCCTGGCATCAGGAGCAATCATAAAATTAAAAAATAACATTTGGAAGTCACTGTACAAGACATCACCGATGCAAAAAAATAGGCATTAAAAACAAGGAACAGTTGTACAGAAATGGGAACGTGGAATTAATTTTGTACATACATCTCTGAAATGTTTTAGATTAAAGAAGATACTTTTTTAGGAACAACGTCTGGGACAGGGCACATCATGCAGTGGAAATGTTTTTTTTTTAAATTTCTTACTCATGGCCCAGTCACTGAATTTCTGTATTTCTGACCAACCTGCACACCTGGGGAAACTGAGGCTGGGTTAACCCTTCACATCCCCACATTCTGAACACACACAGGTTATTTTTGGTCACTCCTTCCTCCGTTTTCTGTAGGACACACACTAAAACCGGAAGAATCCCCATTTTTACGATTTTTTTTTCTGAATAATTCAGTGTATCAGACCATTTTCTGCTGCTATTCTTTACCAATCTAGTCTAGAACAGTTTGTGGACTGAGGAGATGCTGAGCTGGGTGCCCTGAGAGGGGCTGAACCACTTTTGGGTTGAGGTAACACCAAACACTTTGTCAGAACCAGGTCTTTTGTTAATCTTGCACATTCTACACCCAAAAAAAGAAAACAGAAGAACCCTGGAGCAGAAGTGAACATCCTTCAGCTGCATCTACTGCATCCTCAAGCTGATTAATTCCAGTGCACCAGGCTGTGCTTGTGGGGCAGATGAGAAGTCACAAGGAGTTAAACTTGCCTCTTGTAAAAACCTTTCAATCTCTTCAATTTTCTCAATCCCTGCTTCAAATGCCGCTCTTGCCAGTGATTTTTAAGATGCTGCAGGTAAATTCATGTATTTGATAGGGAGAAATAGTAACCCTTTCTGCAGGTGATTTGCTAAGAAATTGCCTAAGAATGTATTTTTAATTAAGGCTTGTAAGACACTATGCACCCTTATATGCCTTTTAATAATTAAAGCAGGGCTGCTGCCCTTCTATAAATTATTCTGAAATTACCTGTTGATTATCTGAGATGGTGCCTTGTTGTATCCTGTGGTGGCTCAGATGGAGTTCAGAGCACTCTTAATTTAATTTGAATAATTAATTTGTTCAACTAAAACTGAAGAATAAAGTCACAAACAAGGCACATTTTGACTTCTCACATCATAAATTTAAAGAGCAAACTCATATTCAATGTATCTTGATAATGTGAGCTTGTTAAAAATAGTCAGACAACAGATTATTCAAAAGATTTGTATAGAATGATGCAAAGCAATTTGCTCTTCCATTACCAAATTAATTCATTATTGGCTGCAATCAGGGCAAATTTGACAGTCCATTTCTTACTGCTGCCTTTGCAGACAACTCTTTTATTCATATTATGCCCTCTGTCAAGAGAGATTTAAAAAATGAGAACACAAGGGACTGCACAGATAATTAAAAAAAAATACCAAAATGCACTCGAGCACTGTGGGGATGGGGACAAGTATCAGGGAAAGTTTCCAGGGAATCCTAAAGAAAGGGAATCCTTTCATCATAGGGAAAGAAATTCAGGTGATCCACCCATGACATCTGTGCTTCCATGAATCCTTACAGAGGATCCTGTACATATTGCTGATACAGAAAGGGATTACAAGTGAGAGATTTGGAGTATTTGGCTGAGCACCTCACACTGGGTGGGGATGTTTTACCCATTGGGTTTTGCAATAATAAATTTAGTTTTATACAAGAAATAAATATTTTCATCCATACAACTTCTCCATGTTACTCTGTCAAACAGTTGGTTTTGGTTTATTTTTTTTTTTACCTATATTCCTCCTCACAGCTGACAAAAGGAAAATCCTGATTTTTTACAAGGCCATGAGCTTCCAGACATTGGAAAAAAAGGGGCTTCTTCAGAATGACAGCTGAGTGTAACCTGGGATTTTCCCTGTGTCTCATTACTGGGGTAAATCCAGTGACAGGTTCCAGACTAATTTGTCACTTATTAATTAACAATAGCAAATTTGTTTTTTCATTCTAGATAATACATTTCATGGAGTACCAGAAACAGTTTTTAGTATTAAAGTTATCTCAAAGGCTTTACCACAATTAAAACAACAATAAAAAAAAACCTACAAAAAACCCAACAACAAAACCAGAAAACATTTAATCATAATTTTAATGACAGATCATTTTTCCTTTCTATAAAATGAAATCTTAGAAGCCATTTAATTAAACTGAACAATAACTGAATTACTTTAACCACTCTAAGAATTAAAGCTACAGATGCTCTCTCCCCAGACACTGAAATCTGGCATGCCAATGATTTGCCACAAGGAAGAAAACCTTAAGAGATCAAACTATTCTGAGCAGGCTTTTCATATTCTCAAATAAGGACCCTCTTCAACAACTTCAATTATTTGCATTTTCATCAGCCATTTACCTTTCTGTACCACTCAGAGTGGCAAGAAGGCATCAGGGGTGACCATGTGCTCTGAAAATCAGCAAAGAGTAAAAACTCCAAGCCAGGTCTGGGCTCTGTTTGAAATTCTCACTGCTTTTAGTGAAAGAAAAAATAAAAAAAACCAAACCCTAAATGTCCTGCTAAGCACTTGCTTCAGCCCCATGGTGAAACCACTCACAGCGCCAAATCAGCCCTGCCCCAGCTGCAGCTTTATAACAGAAATTATGTTCACCTGGACACTTAAAGATTGTTTGCAACCAGAAAATAGTTGGAACTATTTATTTTTTCTTTTTAAATAGTGTTCCCATTTGCCCCCAGTTCAAGAGTTTTATCTAACCTATAGCTAACCTTGGATGAGTTTGTTTTCCCCTTCCAGGAGTTAAAAAGAGAAAGTTTTTGTACATGGCAAATATTATTTACTAAGTCTCTTCTGTGTGTATTCTGTAATTCCAGAGGATTAAAGAAGGAATTTTGTCACTGAAAGAATAGGAAAATAGATCTGCAGATGTAGCAATCTTGTAAAACACTGAGCTCAGAAAAAAAAACATTTGCAATGCCACCAAGAAGGAAAAATCATTTCCCAAATTGTCCCAAGTCTCCTCCTACAGAGATTAAAAGGACAATGATGCACCTCCTACGTGACTCTTTTCAACTGCTTGCAGGAACGGGCCAGCTCCCATTCCCTTCCCGTGATTAGGCGCAGGATTATTTCACGCCTGTCTCTTGGTTCCTATATTTGTCATGTAAAGCATTTTTTGCAAGGTGAACACGAGTTATTTTATTCAGAGGTGTGAAAAAAAAAAAATAAAAAAAAGAACTGGTCCTTGCTGCATTAGTCAGGTTTCCATCACTACAAAGTAAAGCATCAATTGGGATGAAAACTCTAGAAATCACTTCTTTTTTTTTTTTTTTTTATATTCTTGCCAACTACATAATTACGCCCCAAATGATTTTGTGCCAGGTGGTTTGGCTAACAGATGGAATGGTATATTTGTTCACTCTTCGTAAACCAAGCTCCTTTCAAAAGCTTGTGAGCCAAAAGTATCTAAATTATTGATTGGCAGTTATATATGCCTAATAAGTAATTAAACTAGCCAGAAATTGCAGTGACTCCTGTGAGCACGTAAAAAAAAAATCATATAGAAAATATGTGATTGTGTCTTTCCAGTAACATTTTTAAATCATGGCAGATAAAAATATTGGTGTGAAATGATGCACTACAGACAAAAGAGCTTTGGTAGGAAGCTTCTTAGAAATGTCTAAAGCAGGACACTGCGAAACAGGGACCCATGGGCAGAGAGAGGGAACTGGGAGAGCCTCAGCAAGTTCAGCAAGGCCAAGTGCAGGGTCCTGGCCCAGCATGAGACAACCCCAGGCACAAAGACAAGGCTGAGTGGAGAATGGGTGGAGAACAGCCCTGGGGAGAAGGATGTGAGGGTGCTGGGGGATGAGAGCTGCCCCAGCACAGAGCCCCCACAGGCTGATCCCCCAGCGTGGGCAGCAGGGATGGGAGATTCTGCCCCTCTGCCCTGCTCAGCTGAGACCCCACCTGAAGAGCTGCCCCAGCCCTGGGATTCCCAACAGCAGAAGGACGTGGAACTGCTGGAATGAATCCAGAGGAAGCCACAATGATGGTTCAAGGGCTGGAGCCCCTCTGCTCTGGAGCCAGGCTGGGAGAGCTGGGGGTGCTCACCTGGAGAAAGGAAGGCTCCAGGGAGAGCTCAGAGCCCCTTCCAGGACCTAAAGGGGCTCCAGGAGAGCTGGAGAGGGGCTGGGGATGGAGGGGATGGAGGACAGAACAAGGGGGAATGGCTTCCCACTGCCAGAGGGCAGGGATGGATGGGATATTGGGAATAAATCCTTGTGAGGGTGGTGAGGCCCTGGCACAGGGTGCCCAGAGAAGCTGTGGCTGCCCCTGGATCCATGGAAGTGTCCCAGGCCAGGTTGGATGGGGCTTGGAGCACCCTGGGATAGTGGGAGTTTTCCCTGCCCACATACAGGGTTGGAATGAGATGGGCTTTAAGGTCCCTTCCAACCCAAACCGTTCTGTGATTCCATTAAAGATAAAAATTGTTCCTTTTAAGATTATTTTTCACAATCCCAACCACTATTAAACCAACTTGATCTTGTGAGCAGATCTAACAAATGCAGTGAGGTTCTCAAGATTGTCCTAGACAACAAATCCTCAATGTAACCACCACTGTGGAGAGGGAAATTAAACTGAGATCAAACCACGAGGTAACCACTGCTTTTCCATCCTGTATTGGGAGTTATCTGGGGCTCATTCATTTCCTGCCTGCACAACAAAGAAAGGAAATCCAGAAACCTTTGTAAAGAGTGGAATGGCCAAGATCCATTTCATCACGATGTGTGTCAGTGATTGGGAATGTGCTCCACACACAGCGACGGCACCGAGTGAATCCAGCCCAGCAGGAAGGTTCTGGACTTGGAGCACACGTGGAGATCAACTGTGCTGAGGAGGCACAGCAGGCATTTGATGAACAGCACATGTCAGCAGGCATTTTCAAGCTGGAAACAGCCTGGATTTCCTGTTCCTGTGCCATCAGCTGGGCTATAAAGGTACAAGAACTCTGTGACAGAGCCGACCCTGTCCCATTAAACATTTCCCTGAACATCTGCAAACATCACTGATTTCCCAGCCCATGTAATAATGATCCTCATCATAATCCCACCGAGCTGAGGGTAACAACAGATCCATTTCCCACCCAACCCTCCCAAGGGAAAACAGTAATTAATTTAAAAAACCAAAAAATGAGAAAAGCTTTTTGTCGTAGTATATTAATATCTGTACTTCTGTGATCACAGAGCTGTGCCAGAAACATTGATTTAATAGGCACTGCAAAGCAATTACCATGCAAATAATATTAGCCAGCAATTTATTATTTTTTTAGTGAAGTCCTTGTTTTGGCTAGCAGACCACAGGAACAGATTCCAATAAAACTGGGTAATAGAAAGAAATTGCAAGTGTCTAAATAGCTGTGACACCAAACATATGAAGCAGCAGTTCTCAGCCTGGCCTATTGGTCTGCTTGTGATTTCAAATATGGACAACCTGGGGAGCCAACAAAGGAACAGCCTACACAGCAAAAAGAGAACACTGAAGCAACCAGAAGGAAAGATACTGAGGAAAACTCTTCATAGTGACATTGGCAAGGAGGACAAAGGAGAATAATGTAGAGGGTTTTAAGCTACTTAGAAAACAGCATTCCTGCATCAAATCCTTCCTTTCCCCCTGGTTTTCTTCACAGGACACATATTTCTTTGAGTAAGTCTATCTTCTTTTAAGGAATATATGCTCATCTATTTATAGCACAGGATTGGAGACTTGCTTAGATTAACTGAAATGTTAAACTTCATGTTCAGCTTCAGAAGTTGCCCCTTGATCCTCCTGCCTTGGGTTGATCAGAGCAGTAGGATTTTACCTAAATCACTTTTGTGTTCTTCCTGTGACTACCAGAAAAGGAACTAAGTGGCTTAGCTCACACCAGAGTGCTGTGACATTCACAAAATTAAGGGAACTGCACATTGCAAGACCTAAAATACTTAATTCCCATACCAAAGAGCTACTGACAGCTGTGTACTTCAAGACATAATAACTTGGCTAACAATTAAATGATGCCTCCTAGGAAATCTGGGACAGGAAAACATGTCACAGTCAGGTCTGTCATCCCTGGAAAGACCTTTGAAGATCATCATACATGCACGCACTTTCTGAGCAGGGCCAGCAGAAGCCAGAAAGGTCACTGGAAAGCTGGTAAAAAATGCCAATAGCCAAATAGATGAACAATTTTTACCAAAAAAACTTTCAGACTACTTGAGACAGCAAAAACCTCATCATATTTTCAGCACTCAGTTCACCACAGGACTGAATCAGGAAGGAAGGGAAGGGTAATGGGAAGCTCCTGTGTAAAGCAGGTTTATCTACAAACTCAGGCTGTTACTGAATCCATCTTAATGTAAGTGCAAACATAAATGTATCATAAAGCATATGCCTCCTTTGAAATAAATACCAGTCTCTTAATGTCTTTATATCTCTAATAATCTTAATGATCTTAATTGGCATTAATCTCTCAATTATGCTAATCTTATCTTACAAGGATACCTATGCTGGCATGATAACTGAATTAATACTTCATCATTTTACAGTCAAAATCTGCCTCATTTCCTCAACAGTTCTTCAGGCAGAATGGCAGCTGACATGACAAAATCAGGCAGGAACACATTTGGCATTTGCCACAAACCTATATCAAGATACACAGTCTTGACTCTGTAGCTCTGCCAAGGAGTAGGAGGATTCACAGGCAAGGATCCCAGTTTTAGACACCAGAGTTTTAGATACAGTAGAGGTGGTTAATAAAGCACCAACTCTCTACACCTGAATTCAGTGCTCAGTGTCAGAGCTTGAATGGATTTTCACAAAGTGGTGGCTCATAGTGCTGGGCTGATTCTGTCACTGCTGTTCTAGATGTGACACTTTTTGGCAGAGCACAAACCCAGGGTCACTGAGGAGAAGGTGCCATTGGCATTACTGTTCCCATCTAAAGTGAACAGTAGGATGTCTCCCAATCCAAACATGGATCAAGTGCTGGTTTTTTCTCATGGAATGGAGGTTGGCATAGAACTGCTGCAGCAATAAAGTCTAAAAACACAAAATCTGTAGGTGAGTTGATTTCACCCCTCACCACAAGAGCCCTGGAGAAAGCCAAGCTAATTGAGCATAAATTGCAATCTTCCCATTCCGTGTAGGCTCTCACAGCCAAAAGGTTATTTCCAGGCCTATCCTAGGTCTAGAAGTTGGTAGCTCAGCTTAGTTAATTTCCACGTCTGAGTTTATCACAGGAATCTAAAAGACTGACAATGACACCAGGATCACAGAGAAACCAGAACCTCTTTGGTTATGGTGCTCTTCCCTCTGCCTCACTCCACAGATGGGAGCTCAGCGTGGCTGATGCTGATTAAACTGGAGCACGTCTGGAGAGATCTGGAGACAGATTTATTTTTTTTTTTCCCTTCAGACACATCACTCCATCAAGGGCTTGGCTAAATCTCACACCAATCTCTAATTCTCAGCTATCAATGCAGCGCTCCTAAATAACCTTATTGTCTTCTTTCACTGTCAGGGGCTACCTTGGTTTATTAGACAGCTAATAAAACACAAACACTGGTGATCAGACCATTTCCTTAGAACTCTGTGAAAGAGGTTAGAGATTTGAAACATATCAATGCCATCAGAGAAGGAAAAAAAAATGCTTTACTTCTGCCATGGTAACTAAGAGACGTGATTCTCAGATCACAGTCTGGTTCATCCAGAAGGTTTCTACTCCTCTAGTGATGTTACTGCCTTCATTTTTCTGGAAGTTTCTGCTAAATTTGTGTATTCAGCTGGCTGACTTCAGATTCTTTAAAGGCAAGTGAAGATTCTCCAGAATTATGCTGCCAAGGGAGTGTCAGCTCCCCCCAGATATCTGGGGGATTCTTGGGAGTGTGAAGCCAGGGCTCTGGACACATTTCCTTGCATGGATAGGAAATGAGTGGTCTCACATTTAAAGTCAAGAAGGAACAGTCTTGAGCCACACAAGGACAGACCCCACCAGAGAGGACAGCAGCCTGCTGAATGTGACTTTGAACAGCTACTTCCAGGAGCAGCCATAATTTTGGCAGTAAATTCTACTAAAATAACTGAAATCACCTCCAGCAAGGTCCTTTATCTCTGATTGATTGTGCAATAAAAGTTTCCCCAGCAAGGCTCACCAATTGTTGCATTCCAAATTCACACCCCACTTCAGAGAAATTTCCTCAAGTAGGGAAGTAATGTCTTCTGAAAATAGAGATTTGCCTAATGTCAGAAAAAAGAACTCCTTGTAAAAAGGTACTACCACCAGCATATCAAATGGCTGAATTAGAGCTAATTGAATCCTTTCAATCTAGGCTGGTGTCACCAGCCCAAAGAACTGCATCAGATGATATTCATGGGATAAGAAACCCTATTCCAGCCAAAAGTGGCTCTGAAAAATGACACAAGATTTTCAGGTCTTTTGTAAGGGAAACTGTTCAATCGTCCTCTCTTCTATGCAGGGTAAGATAAGAAGCAATCAGCTCAATTTGCAACAAGAGAGATTTGGATTCCATGTTAGAAAGCATTTGCTAACCGTAAATATAGTTCAGCACAAAAAACGAAGGAAGTTCTGCTTGTGCCCAGAATTTTGGCATTTTAATCCTTTATTGCAACTGAACTGAATTAAGACTATTCCAAACAACTGACTATATTACATGACTTTTTAGGAACTGGAACATTTTGTATTCTACTTTGAAAAAATTAAGATCATCTTCACTTATGTCAACTCATAATATTTTCTTAATTTAAAGAAGCCTACACACACAAATATTTAAGTGAAATATATACGTGCATGCATGTGTATTCACAAGTTTCTGACTGCACACAAACTGACACATAATTAAATCATTAAATTGGATTAAGGGAATTGTCAGGGAACATCTAACCTAGACATTAAAGCTGGTGTGTACAAATCCCTCTGCTGGGATTCTGAGGTGTGAAATTCCTCAGTGGCCACCAGCCCCCAAGCAGGTCTGTGGGCAGCTGTAGTGAGAACCTCCCAGCAAGGTTTGATAGAAAAGTTGGTGTCACTCAGAGGGGCAGAAACTCACACTTTTCCTTGGAAGTGCATCCATATATTGTCATTAATTCACTCTGGATAGACTGAACACTACTGGTCTTCAAGGTAATAGAAATTCCTGTTGATTGACAGCACAGGCAGACCATTGCTTAGTGATTTTGAAAATAAAGTGTAATTGGAGACTGAAGCAAGGACATGCTGTCAGCTTTATTCTATTCCCTTGTTTTATATGTAACATAAAGGTAGAGTAGGACAGAGCTGTAAATCCCTGGGTTTATTTTATTAAGCTCCTAGTTTATAAATTGGACTATTTTTGATCCCTGCTTTTTTCAGTTGCTTTTATTTCAAATTTTTTTGTTATTTCAGTTTAAAGAAGGAAGATTGCCAGAAGAAGGAATGGGCATCACTAACTCAGATTGTTCATATTCAGAGCAGGACTAAAATTTTAACAATTCCAAATGGGTTTGACGACAGGGATATGGAACAGCTTAATTCAGCAATGTCTTTATACATTCATTTTATAAAATATTGCATACAAGTGTATTAAACATTGTTATTCAGAAGCTAAAATGACAGCAAAAATAATGGAAAGCATTTTAAGAGTCTATTTAGCTTACTTGCCTGCAAAAAGTCAAAATCAATTGTATCATTCTTGACAAATGTGGCTATTATCCGCACCCGCCACTGATAAGGATTTTGCAGCATCCTCAGGCAAAATCCTTCTGTGCTGTATTCTTATTACTCCTATTACACTGTCCTTAATTCTAATGGAAACATTTCCTGCTGCAGTGTTATTCCAGAATTATTTCTCCCATCCAGTAGGAAAATGAAACCTGTTTATTCTATTCCAGTTTGCAGCAGCATTTTTTTTGTTGTTCAGGACCTGGAGGAAAAATGGGTGCAATTTTCACTTTTCCAGACAAAACACAAGTTCACTCAATCTCCTCTCATAGATTTTTTTTTTTTTTTCCCTGGGTCTTTGATCATTATTTTTATGTTCCTTTTCAATCAGACTTTATCTTTCTTGAAGTCTGTACACCAAATTGACACAGTGTTTAGCAGTGCTCTTACCAGTGTGCTGGAGTGATACATTCTGCTTAGAATAGCTTGGAATATCTGGTGGCCCAGGAACAGGTAATGGTGCACTGTAACTCACTGACATCCCTTCCTAAAGAATCACTGAAAGCTTGATTTGTTATCCTTTTTTTATAGAATGCGTATTTTGTTAGGTAAAGATGTAAGGGAAGAAGATGAAGGTAAGATATTTAGGATGACAAGAGGACTGGAGCACCTCTGCTATGAGGTCAGGGGTGCTCACCTGGAGAAGAGAAGCTCCAGGGAGAGCCCAGAACCCCTTCCAGGGCCTAAAGGGGCTCCAGGAGAGCTGGAGAGGGACTGGGGACAAGGGATGGAGGGACAGGACACAGGGAATGGCTTCCACTGCCAGAGGGTGGGTTTATTTGGTATATTAGAGAATCCTTTCTTGTGAGGGTGGTGAGGCCCTGGCACAGGGTGCCCAGAGCAGCTGTGGCTGCCCCTGGATCCCTGGAAGTGTCCAAGGCCAGGTTGGACGGGGCTTGGAGCACCCTGGGATGGTGGAAGGTGTCCCTGCCCATGGCAGGAATGAAATGAGCTTTGTGGTCCTTCCAACTCAAACCATTCTGTGATTTTATGATTTTGCTTTCTTATGAATAAATACTGAAGCTCTGCATATCCACACTTACTAGTAATTTAAAAAAAAAAAAAAATATATATATATATATTTTTTTTTTTTTTTTTCTCACTGTAGTCTGTGTTTTGTTTAATATCTCAGTTGCATTCATAAAATTCAGTTCTGGCAATACTGTATATACATGAAACCACATTCTTTTAAGGAACCACTTTTCTTTGAGTGAAACAGCTCATTCATCTAAACTGATCACACATAAATACATTTGCACAAGCAGAGCTGTTAATTTATAAGCCTACTTCAGCCAGGCACTTAACCAGAAATATCCTTACCCAGAAATACACTTTACAGTGACCTCAACTGGGAATAAGCCATCCAATATAAAATAATAAGTCCTTCCTCTCACAACCTGTAGTCTGGAAATGCACCATATTGGAAAACACTTTTAGAAATTATTTGAAGACAATTTTGTTTCAGAAAATAATTTACTCATCAGAACCATTCTATACTGGGCAGGACACTACAAAACAATGCTATTTTATAAATATATTGAGGGTTGGGGTTTTTTTTCCTATGAAGTGGTTTCATTTTCTTCTCCCTCCCAGGGAATGGGAATGTCAGCTCTCCTGACAGCACTGCAGTGCTTCCTCTGGATGTGCCCCAAGTAAGCTGACACTTGAGAGACATCACAGAGGTGAGAGGAACTACATTAATTTTTATGGAAAGGCAAAGCTGACTTCAGAATACCTCAAACAAAATCAGATAATTCAGTATTGTGTAAAACGGTTAAATTACACCCAAATATTATTTCAAGCTCTGATCTTTGTTGTAGGTTTTAATTAAAAAAAATTAATTAAAAAAAAACCAAAAAACACAAAACAAGAAAAAAAAAAAACAAACAACAAAGAGCATATCAGGAATAATGTTTTAATGTGATTTATGAATATTATGAATATTCAGATGGAAGATGTGAAAGCTAAAGCTGATTCAAAGGTTACTGAAGCAAACAAAGAGACTTCACATATCACAAATGGTTTGGGTTTGAAGGGACCACAAAGTCCATCCCATTCCATTCCTTTTTCCATGGGCAGGGACACCTTCCACTAGCCCAGATCACTCCAAGCCCCATCCAGCCTGGCCTTGGGCACTTCCAGGGATCCAGGGGCAGCCACAGCTTCTCTGGGCACCCTGTGCCAGGGCCTGCCCACCCTCACAGGGAACAATTCCTGCCCAATATCCCATCTATCCCTGCCCTCTGGCAGTGGAAGCCATTCCCTGTGTCCTGTCCCTCCATCCCCTGTACCAGTTCCCTCTCCAGCTCTCCTGGAGCCCCTTTAGGGGCTCTGGGCTCACCCTGGAGCCTTCTCTTCCCCAGGTGAGCACCCCCAACCTGGCTCCAGAGGAGATTTGCTGTAGAGCTGACATTAATCAGCCAAGGATCAGCCCCTAATCGTCAATACACACAAAGGTGTCACACAAACTTCTGATTTTTATCACAAATTCCTTTTTTTTTCTTTCCCCTCTGCCTTAAACAGCCGTGTGCACACAAATCTCCATTTCCTTGTCTCCAGGGCTCGACTTTGGGCTGTTTTTTCCTTTGCATTCTCCTGTGCAAACAGTGTCTCCCTCCACAGCTTCTTTGTATGAATATTTTTGTTCCATCCCATGCTGTCTGTTTGCAGACCTGGCACCAGCATCTCTTCCTTCTCTCTCTCTCTCTCTCTCTCTCTCTCTCTTTCCTGCAGCTTTATCCCCTTCCACATTATCACAAGCAAAAACATCCTCATGGGACCAGGCCACAAAGGGTCTCTCAAGATCTACGGCCCTTGCCTACAGACCTGAATTTATGATTAATTTCTCCATATCTAGCCACATCCTCTTTTTTTTTTTTTTTTAATCTTTATCTATTTCAAGTATTTTTCTTCTCTTTTGGCTAATCTGATGCACACATTTCCTGCCAATCCATTGTATCCTCAAGCCTCACTTTTACTCAAACCACGTACTAAGGTAGAATGCCTTCCAAATATACTGAATTTCTAAGTGCAGCTGTAATATCAGCTTTTCAGACATTTGCTCCAGTTTCTGCTTGGGTTGTAATCTCTCTGGGACATGCTTTGTGTCTTCATTTGCATTATGAATGTACCATTTAATAATTTTTATTTTTTTTTTTAAATGTGAATTTTGTTGTTGTTGTTGTCACTTGTGACTTCAGCATTAAAGTTGTATCACAGTCAGCATTTGGAAAAGTTTGGTCTTTAGGAAGTTTCTGTTCAGTCCTAATTCAGGCAAAAATTGCCTGGATTTAACGAAATCTCTGACTAAATCCAGACTGACGTAACACTTTGATCTGTGAACACTGGAAGTTTTCCATGACATAAATGAATCCAGAGAAATAATCTAGAGATATATTATTAACAAGAACATATATATATATGACTTAATGCTAAAAATTATCTGATTTGAGATACTTTTTTTGTAGATGTGTGTGAGTAACCACAGCCTGGTACGTCCTGAGCTTTATTGCATCTCCATTTCAGTTATTACCAAAAATGATTCCCATGTGGAAGCAGACAGAAATGCTGATTAGAACACATTAGAAAATTTAATAGGTATATTCAGGATTAAATATGTATTTTTACGAACATTCTTTTTTAACTGTCTCATTTTCAGACTTCAGAGCAAGAACTGCCAAGAGTTTAAATCCAATCAGTTTCTTTGTGAGTTCACATGAGTAATTTGGATAAACCATCCTTGTATTTCCCATGGATACTCCAGGACTGTTAAAAGCAGCAGTTCATCTCTTCATTCCAATGCAATCCCCAGCTGAATTAATGAATTCACTGCCTGGCCTTGAATCTTTGGTGTTTGATTTAGCACAGGCAGGGTAAATTGCATAAATAATCTCCCCCTGGCACCTCTCTCTCTCCCTCCCCATATATAAATGCATATCTAAGCTTATAAATACTATATAAATATATATATAGATGGATATGTATATTCATGCTGACTGATATTTCTGTTCCAGCCATGCTACTCACTATCAGTCAGATAAGACTAATCCTAAGACTTTCTTGAATTTCTTGTATTGCATTTACAATAATTTAATATTACCAAGTAGTTAATGGTTATCAGCATCTTCTGGAGCTTTTAGAACTAATTTTACCAGCAGAGACTGTGCCCACCCTGCTAAAAATACAGACACAGCAAAGAGAGAGAGCCTTTAGGAGAAAATAAGTTTCTATTATAAGGATGGAGACAAAATACTTCCTTTAGTCCCTCATTAGTTATCTATTTTAATTTAAGTGATGCTGTTGTTTTGCCTTTAGCAAACACAGAGCTGTGGTGAAGGCTCAGCAGTGATCCCCAGTCAGGAGTGGCAAAGATCCCAAAGAGATTTCAGCCTTATCAGACAATAACGCTGCTGCTGAAAGCCCCTTCATTGGGATCTTTTTACAGCTCTGCTGAAACATTTTTCTTTCTGACTTGCCAGAAGCCAAACTAACAAGACTTCAGTGACAAATGATCTGTTTAACCCTCCAGAAAGGAATCCTGACTTAGTTTTTAGGACTGTTTCCATTTCTGTGTCTGAAGGACCAGACAAAGACACATCACCTTTCAAGGAAAGTGATGATGCAATCTCAACATTTGGAGAAGCACCTCAAAAAGGTCATTTCACCACAGTGTTTTTGTCTTTTTGTTTGATGGCTCTTGGGAAAAGAAGAAGGTATGTACAGAATACAATAAAAATCTGATCTACAGCAAGATTGCTTTAAATTCCTGAGAGGCTATTTCCCTAGTTAAGTAGAACAAACTAATTATGTATGTTTTTACCTTTCAGAGGTGGAGTCTGGAAAAAACATGTATCTCCTCAGATTTTAAGTGTCCTTAATGAGTTGATGAGTGAAAGAGAACAGGTGAAGCTGGGACTTTTGGAGACTATTTAATATTTCTCTTTCTCTGTGTCATTGTGCCATGACCCTGTAGTAGCTGGAGGATGGGGTTTTTTTTGAATGTCAGATTTTTAAACAGAGTTTGTTTTAAAAGTTTGTCTTAAAAATGTTGAAGTTTTATTTGGTACAAGATGTCCTCCTGTAAGGAAGTCTTGATTAAAGCAGTTAATTTTCACAGATGCATAAAAAAACCAAACCAGGAGACATCTGCAAAGTCATCCTGTACTTATACAATTCTCAGAGAGGGCAACAATATCTGATTGACTTTACAGATCTACTTCTTCCAGCACAAAGACATTATTTTTATCTAAAAACAAAGTGGTCAAGGGACTTTTACTCATTATGTTCACTGAGCTGGAGTAAGTCCATGTTTGTCTTGAACCTCTTAGTCAAGACATTGTGGATTTTCAGCTTTAATCTTCCTTGTATTAATTTCATTCTCTCACAAACCAATGGAACTTAAGAGTTTCATAATCAGCTTCACCAATTTCTCTTCCCTTTTTTTTATTTTTTTTTAATCCATATCCATGCTTTTCAAACACCTACATACATATCACATCCTCCTGAGCTGCTCCAGATCCAATGTTTGAACTAATTCTTCATGACAGGATGTCAATGTCAAGCCTTATTGAGCCTTAAACACAGGCAGTGATTGCCAAATGTAATATTCCAGCATCTTCCCAAGAAAATTGTTGAGAGCTGATTGAAAGGAGGGTCTGATTCAGCTGCACTTACCTACTTTTCCAAAAATAGCTTTTTAACCTCTTTTTTCTGTAACATTGGTTTCTGTTTCTCTGCTCTCAAGGGTGAAACAGTTCATTGCTGTGAGGGCTCATATGAGAATTATGTTCAATTTTCATCACTGGAGCAGAAAAAGCTGTGGAGCCAAGGCACAGCAAAGACACTCTTGACAAATAACATGTGGTCTGCTTTCACTTCACAAATGTAATGGAAATGAGATGATGGTGCAGCTCAAAGGAAATTGTCATGGGCTCATGAAAAATAAGTACAAAGCTCAAAATTGTCTTTAAATTTGGAATCAAGCGTACTTTAACAACCACTGTTAAGGTGGCTGACTCATAAAGAGATAGAATTACACAGGCAGGAAAACAAAACCATGAAAATAAAATGGATTTATTTTTTTAAATTACTGTAATATATCACTAAACCATCTTTATGTACATCCATCTTGAGAAAATAATGACAAAAATTCAAGCCAGGCCACACCAGTGGAAATCTGGCATAATTAATACTCTTTTTGACAACTGTGAAATTCCTGGTTTCAATTTGTAATTCAGCTGAGTCAATGACAGATTTCTCCTCATCATCACTGATTTATGAGCTCATCTTGACAACTTTTCCCCCCTTCCCACACTATGTACACAAGCTGAGGCTTTTTTTTTATCCTCAGAACAAAGGGCAGCATTTCAAGAAAAAGCTATCAAATTGTGTAAATCCATAACTGCCTTTTGAAATTAAGCAGATTTTGTCTGGATGCCACAGCTCAAGTACTCTAAGGAAAGGATAAAGAGAAAGCAAAACTAAAAGAATACCATATGATCGGAGTCTGAATGTCTGAAACTTCTTTTCTTTTTTCCAGGGTTTTGGATTTTGGTTTGGTTTTTAGCTTTTTTATTTATTTAATTTATTGGTTGTTGGTTTACTATCAGATGGAACCTGATAATTTGTTCATATTCTGCTTAAGAGAAGGACTTTTATGAGAAGTAAATGAGCTGTTGGATCATTAATTAGCACACTTCTACTAAGAATATGATTAATAAGATGAGTAATAATTCATCTAACATTGACATCATCTAAAGAGGAGAAATACTCAAAGAGTATCTATTTAGGTATGTATAAAACATTAGCTGATAATGAAATATTTCACATTCCAGAGTTAAGAAGGAAGATATTAAAGAGTAACTCCAATAGAAGCTGGAGATTTGAATCAGAATGTTTAATTGGTTTGTGATAGAGACTATTAACAGATCTAGTCGGTCAGTGCTCTGGGGTGGAAAAGTACACAAAGAAAAACAGCTGTAAAAATGCATTTCAGATGTCAAACCAAACAGAAGGAAAAAAGGGGATTCTCTAATATAGTTATTTTGGGGCTGGAATTCTTACAACTTTTCATTTTAGGCAGAGAAACCTCACTGAGTATACAAACATTTCAAGAAATCCAGCATTTAACTTCTCAAAGTAAAAGTTATCACCCAGTTCTTCTTGTCTGTCCTTCATCTTTTACAACTGCTATCATCTTTTTGACCTCACACCTCCAATCTGAAGGATAAGGCTTGGAAGATAAGAGTGTAGCCATGCAATTATGGTACTTTTATTATCAGGTAGTCTGTGTCCTTGTATGGAGCTGCAGAAGAGGCAGGTAAGAGCCAGGCTGATTCTTTTGATTAGCTGAATAATCAGGCAGTTGTTTCTCCAAATGACCTTGCCTGTTATGATACAGTTTATTATCAGCTTCCTTACAGTGCCTGCTCTCTAAATACTCCTCTCTCTATTGTAATCTCTTCCTTGACTCAGGAGAATATATTTTCTCCTTTACTTTTCTTCCACTGAAATTGTCAGCATCTCTCACTGTGCTTTCTCTTTGACCTCTTGGATCAAGGCAATTGAATGCTTATCTCTTGTTTAAATGACACCATTTAAAGTTTCATTTCAATATTGGTCTTATTTCACACCACATATGATACAAGTTTCTGTAACCCTGCCAGGAAAGGAAATTTCTACAGAAACACCAGGGTCAGTTAATGTTACCAGTTCACTTATCAAGCATCACATTAATTCATTCAGCCTGAAATTCATACAGGAATTTGTTAATTGTATTCAGAGGTCAAGCTCTACAATAACCTTGTAAGAAGGATATTGTGTAAGAGTTTCTTGGGTACATGTTCCAGGAACAGTGGTGTGAAAAATGCAGAGTCTTTAAACAACCACATTTGCAAGGAAAAAGGTATTTAATTTGAATAACTACAAGGTACATCACTTGTATGTGCTTCTTTTTGCTCTTGCTCCTACAGAGACAATTCAGTTTACCTGTCTCAAATGCTAGAAAAAAAATTAACGAGTGCAAGTAGTTTTGTTGATGTAATTTATGGAGCTAGTTTAGAAAAAAACATTGAATGTCAGCAAAGGGAACTATTTTTATCACAGTCTATTGTTTAACAACCCTTCACGGTCATCAAATTTAGTGCACCTATAAAATGCAAGGCAGCTGCAGGGGATGAACAAGCAGTTTAAAAATACTAAAGAGACAAAAATTATCCAAACCCCCATCTCCCTGATCCACTGACACTGCATGGAAGTGAAAAGAAGTGTATATGCAGTGTTTATAAAAAGTTGTCAGAGTTTTAAAATTAGGGGATTTTAGGATGCAATTTAAGCAATTATTAAAATTAGGAGAGTGAGTGACCAGAGCTGCAAGCTGAGTTACTGTGCTCAGAAATAAGCAGAGAAGTCCTCACAAGCCTGAGGTGAAGTCCACAGAAGAATGTTGTGACATGTATCAGACACAGATGACCAAATTAACACTTAATGAGCCCTCCTGAATTTCATTAACTTCTGAGGAGCTGGGCTAATTCCCATCACAGTAATACAGAAACCTAATGGATAAATGGAAATTTTTTATGGTCCAAGCTGCCATAAGGTAAAATTTCATAAAAATTATGTTGTAGGGGTGTTAATCTTGTTTTGGTTTGATTTGCATCCTGATGGCATGGGAAACAATTAATCATTGGGCTCACTCTTTAGTCTTCTGGGGAAAAAAAAGGAATCACTTGAAAAAGCCTTGATTTTTTTCCATTTCATTAGGTTTTATCTAGCCACCAAGTATTTGGCTCTGTATTGACTATTTTTGTCTTTCTGCTTCCATTCCTGCTGCTGTCAAGCCCACATCCCTTCTCTCCCCCACTGAAATCTCCATCAGCAGCTCTGCCCTTCAACCTCCCTACCTGCTCCTCTTCCCAGCACTCTTGCAGGATTTCATCTCCTCCCCTGGAGTTGAAGATACAGCTCAAAGATTTGGGCATCAAAAAATATTTCTGTGAAAAGCTTGCTAAAAATCTTAAGGAAAAGTCACAAGAAGGAGCTGGAAGCCTGTTCCAAGGAGCAATGAAGGAGAACCTTTTCCCACCTGGCTGAAAACCTCCAAGGCAGCGCAGGGCAGACTCTATTAATGCTTGGCTGAGTAGTATTTAGCTTAGAAATCTTCTGTGTGTAGCAGCCAGTAAATATCTGGTCTGTGCCCTTAAACTGCATGTAGAGGGCTTGTAGAGCCTCCCTGGACTCAGCAAAAGGTGCCCAAAAAAAAAAAAGGATCCAAGGGGATAAATTTTCCTAATGATTTTACCAGTGATAGAGCTGATGACCCATGACCTTACATCTCTGCAAGAATAATCTGATCCCAGCCAAAATCCCACCATTCTGAAGAAAAATCACAGCCATTGTCAGCATTTTGCACCAGCTTCCTAAGACCTGAGTGTATTTATGCAGGCTAACAACTCAATTTTATTTTATGAATGCTGTTTTATCTTCCATTTTGTGCTGGAACCTTCAAGAGAGAAGCAAACATTCGGCCACAGCACTGAATGTGGAAGACAATCAGAGTCTGTGAGGCAGCTGATTTTTCATTCAAATTAAACCAGCATGGCACAAATAGTTGGCCTCTACCCCAAAGAATCCATCCTGCCAGTCCTCCACTGAAGGATGGATCACCTGGTTCCTTTCCCTGCTTTTTTTGGAGAAGTCATCAACTAACACTCCGTTATTGCCAGGATTCAGGAGCAATTTTTAATAGTCTGTTTCTTACTTGTAGCATTTGGTATTTTCATAAGGAACTGAAATTTCTTAGAAGGTGCTCAAAAACACATCTTTGAGTAGGTGGCTATGAATTCTCCTCCTGTGGATAGTTTTGAAGTCAGACAGGAAAAAGTGGTTTTGGTTGTGGGTTGCTATTTCTTTGAGGATAGATTAAATTCAGGACAAAACACGATTGGCAGAAGAAGTAAAAAAGGAGTCTCTCAGTTACTAAATGACCTGTCATAGCCTGATAGCCATGGTCTAATACTATTTATTCATAGACTCCACTTTTTTTCCTTGGAAAAGCTTATCAAAGTGACAAAACCCATTTAAACCTGACAGAAAACACGGCAGACATGAAGCATTTCTCTACAATCACATCACGTTAACTCCTCTCCTCACATCTTCCCTTTGGCTGAACGTGGGATTTCTACATACTGGACCTTATTATCCCTGCATTTCAGAGACCTTTGATGTCTCTGTTCACATTTGGCAAAGGAACTTTTGTTTTCTGTTCTGAGGGTCACTCTAAGATCAAAAAGCCCTTGTTGATAATCAAAAGCCTAAAGTTTTGTGTCTCTGGGTCTTTGACTTCAAAATACCTACCAAAAAATCAGTGCAAAAGGAACAGCATGGAATTTCATAGAATCACAGAATTTCTGAGGTAATTTGTCCAGATAATATAGAGACAATATAGACACAGTGTTAATCAGAACTATTACCTATTAACAAGTGCCAAATTTACACATGCATCAGCTTTGGTCTTATCATCCTTGAGTTATGGAATCATCCAGATCTTTCAAAAACACTTCTCTTTGTCTTTCATGAGACAAGAAAAGGAAGTGCTTTCTCCTAAGGGTTGGTTTTCCATATATATGTCAGAGTATTTCAGTTCATACTATGCATCAACAAGTGGACATAACAAAGGAAAAAAGAAATATCCTTGCTGAGGGATTGGAATAGACAATGTTCAGGATAAAAACTGCTCTATTCAGGAAATGTCTGTGTAAGCTGGTAGCTGATGTTAGACTGGGATGGGTTTCTCTAAATCAGGGAGCCCTTTCCAGCTCCCTACTTTCTAATCCTGGGGTCTGATGGTGGGATAAAGGAGAATATGTTATATGAGCTAATAATAATAATATCCTTACCAATACTGGCCCCGTGGGTATTTGATAGCAAATGTTTTACATGAGACTGCAGAACAGCCTGTATTCCCACTTCCCTGTGCTGAAACTCCTGCAAACCTTCACACTCCTCAGGTTTGTTTCTGTCAAAAAGATATTTCCACTTCTTTGTATGGAATGAAGAGCTCCAATACGAGCAGGGAAAGTAATTACAAAATAAAATGAGACCAAAGCTGGAAAATGAGTGTAACACAGATCTGCATTTGTGTCTGTAAATCAGCCTGGCGTGAGCACAGCAGGGACACAACACAGAATTCCTCTGAATGCAACAACCACAGCTTTGGAAATAAACTGAAATCATACCTGGGAGGAAAGAGAGGTGGCTCCTTCATGTTTTTTTTTCCAGTGCTATGGAATATTCTGTAGCTCCAAATTGTTCCTGAGCTAATTTCAGAGTTAGTGCTACAAAGGCATGTGCAGGGAACACCCATCAGAAACTTGAATAAACAAATTACTTGAATTAATTCATTAAAAGGGACAGACAGTTCTGGAATAAACCCATTACTCACTAGCCTGGTTACATAATTTTTCTAGATCTGTTCATGTTACTCTGTGTCTCAAGCTTGCAGGTGACAGAGCTTCTCTAGGAAGATAAACTGATCCACAGACACACATTTTTTCCACACTAATCTTCTCCTTCAAAGAACACATAAACAACAGCACCAGGAACTCCTACATAAATCACACAACTCAATAACTTTTCCACCTGAATATTTTTCTAATCCTATCTTAAAAGATGCTGTGATTCTCTGTAACAGAAAAAGGAAGCTCTTTGTCTCTGCAGATGAACAGCAAACAGAAAATAAAATACCCCACAGAAAGTCAATGTTTGGGATTTTCTTTCTTTTTAAATTAAAAAATCCTGATTCATCAATATTGGACAATTTTGTCAAGATTTTATTTCCCTTTGCTGAACTCACTCTCTGAAATGAGGAAGACAGACAAAAAAGAATTCCAACAGACAAAGGGCAGAATAAATAATTCCCCTTGTTGCAAACCAATGAATGTTTAACTGTGTATGCAAACTGAAAGTTGCAATGGGAGACACTAATTCCACACTTTTATTGTTTTGATTGCCAGGTTCAAATTCTTGTATCAATTCAGGTGCAGCATTTCCTGTACTTCAGCTTTTCTGTTAAAAGGTTGGCATGGGTCTATGTTTCAAAATACCTTCCATATTCCACAAAAAAACCTTCAAGGCATAAGAAATGGCTTTTTTAACCCTCATTTTCAGTAATTTGTTCTGGTATATAAACACACAAATGCACACATATGTGTAAATAAACACAAATTTACCTACAAGTGCAACAGGCAAATGAAAGGCATAACTGAAAGCCACAGAGCAACATGTAAAATTGTAACTTGATTGAAACAGATAATTTCCATTATTAGAGACAGCACTCTATTAATATTAATTTAAGGCTAAATAACTGCAATGCTTAATTATTTGATTAATCAGGCAGCAAGGTCTTCTTGGATTCTCTCAATAAACTATTGCAGACCATCGAGGCTGAGATCTCTTGTGGCTGAGAAGCTGGGACAGTAAATCATGCAGACATGGCTTTTTCTCCTCCTATATTTTTTTTCCTCAAGGCTGACAATACACATTTTGAGAAGATGGGAAGAAGAAATTCTGAGTAAATCAGGCCATCAAGTTGTACAATTATAACTTCCTTTTTTTGTTCGTTTGTTTTGGTTTTGGGGTTTTTTTAGGAAGATGTATACATTTTGAAGCCCAGACATTTTAACATTAGACACAAACACTGAAGCTTTCAGATGCTGATCTGGTACCTGAGCTGAGATTATGTGTAACCCAATCAGAATCTGACTCAATTGATTTTTAAGACCCTTAACAGTCTTTCAAACTCCACACCTGATCCATTTAATTCTGCCTGACTGCCAGGTACCAAAGGGATTATGGCTTTGCACCTGCTAGGAGTGATTGATTTAGGATGAGAGAAGTGTAATTCTAAGCATAGCAGTGATAACCAGATGGGCATGCATTCCTCGAAGAAATCCGAGCTCTCTGTATGAATAAACAATGATTTAGGGAAAATCAAATCAAACCTGGGTGTTGACTCTGGAGGCTGCTGAGGAAGATGCTCAGACATGGCAGTGAAACATGAGTGACATCAACACCACTCTCAGAAAGAATTGTGAAAATCTGAGGATTGCACTGAAGGCTGGAGGAGGAAGTCCTCTCTCCCTACTCAGGCTTCCCAAATTGTTTACCTGAGCCCTGATAAAGCAGAGACACCAGCAGCTATTTTTAGGCTAAGCAGCACGATAAGCAATTAGTAGAACAGAAAATTCAATATTAAGTGCATGGTGTGACAGCCTCACTCCCTGGAGTTTCCTGGTGCTCACCATAGAGACCATCACTGGAGGGGCTGATGAAGATCACCAGATGCACAGGCTTTGTTTCACTGCCAAACAAGTAACGAGACCAGCTGGAAACAAATGAACATACTAGCATTGATTCAATGGGGAAGGAATTAAAAAATAAATTAATCCCTCCTAATCAGGAGAATTGGTAAGAAAAGTCATTAGCAAAATTTCTGCAAAGACTCAGGGTTTCTAAAAGAAGTTGGAGACCCTTTTTCACTTCAGAAGCCTCTTAACAAAGTGATATTCCACACTGTCTTTTTATTTATTTTTAGATATCCAAAGTGAATGTGATTATGCCTTAGAGGAAATGATTTATATAATAAATCATCAGACATCACCACTCTAAGAAACTGTTTTGACCACCTATTTCAAGTTTTAAAGGTTAAATTGAGCTTTCTATTGTAGTCACAGACTCTGTTATAAACTCTGGGAAAAAAAAAAGGCAGCCTATATAATTTCTATCATCATTAAAATGTCATGACATTCAGTCCATAAGCTACAAAGACCATTCTGCAAATTGAAAGGAAAAGAGATTTTGAAATAAATGACATGACCTTCAGTTCTTTACCACTGAACAGAAATTAAGGTGAAATTACATGCTCCTAATACCCAGATTTTGTTCACATTTCACATAAAAAAATCCTAAAAAAAAAAAAAACCAACCAAACTCCTTCCACCCAGAAAAAAAGAAAAATAAAAACAAAGCTACTGAAAGCATTTTCAAGAACTCCAGAAGAATTTAATCCCCTAAATTCTTGGATATCTAAAAGTTTGGATGACAATAAAGCATACTGATCAGATTCATATATTTAATGCCGACATTTCTTTACAAAGCTCTTTAAAGTCTGTAACACAACTGCAGAAAATCACCCCATCTTTTTAAGTATCTGTGACCTCCAATAACTCAACCACTAAACTATCACAAATACACCCATTATCAGTAGGAAACAAAGGTGAGCACCAGGAGTGGGAATTTACAGCCTCCATGGTGTGTGAGGCCAGACTGCAGCTCCCATCCTATGGAGATCATTTCCCACTGAGGAATTGGAGCGTCAAGGCTTGAAATCAAACACCGGTCCCACACTCAACACACCATTTTTCTTCCCAGCATATCATCTGGTCAGACTGCAGGAATGTGACCTGGAAAATTGGGAAACCCCCGAGTCATAAATTATCCCACACCTCAGCCAGCAGGATGGGCACTGGAGCATCTGGGAAGTTTCACTTTTAATCCAGTTTAAGGAATGTTGGCACCCCTGAGCCTCACACTGGTGCTCAGCCTGAGCTGGGTCACTTCACAACTGTATTTTCTCAACATGCAATAGTAACAAAATGTAATAAAAATGTTAATGAGATAAATTAAGTGCAAGAAGTTAAATGATGCTGATAATATCATAACTCTCTGTCAGCTATCTTGTGCACAACATCCACACTGAGTTAAGGGAAGGAGGAGGCGTAAACTGTTCTTTGTATTGAATGTGACAGTTTTCGAACCCTAAACAATCTCCTCAGATAATGAATTCACAATAGAAATTCAGGAAGAAAATATTTTTCAGGGCTGTGAAACATCTTTTGTGGAAGAAAGGAGGGAAGGAGGGAAGGAGGGAGGGAAGGAGGGAAGGAGGGAAGGAAGGAAGGAGGGAAGGAGGGAGGGAAGGAGGGAGGGAAGGAGGGAGGGAAGGAGGGAAGGAGGGAAGGAGGGAAGGAGGGAAGGAGGGAAGGAGGGAAGGAGGGAAGGAGGGAAGGAAGGAAGGAAGGAAGGAAGGAAGGAAGGAAGGAAGGAAGGAAGGAAGGAAGGAAGGAAGGAAGGAAGGAAGGAAGGAAGGAAGGAAGGAAGGAAGGAAGGAAGGAAGGAAGGAAGGAAGGAAGGAAGGAAGGAAGGAAGGAAGGAAGGAAGGAAGGAAGGAAGGAAGGAAGGAAGGAAGGAAGGAAGGAAGGAAGGAAGGAAGGAAGGAAGGAAGGAAGGAAGGAAGGAAGGAAGGAAGGAAGGAAGGAAGGAGCTTGCAATATACCCAAATACATGTCAAAAAGAAAGCAGACTGGATATGTACTGGTGATAATCACCTGATTCTTTCTTGCTCTGTGCTTCCCATGTATTTTCCCAGGAGCTGGAATGTGCTTGAATTTCCAGGTATCTGAATTGTAGGAAACAGCCAGACTCCCCTCACTGACATAATTCTCCTTTTGGTAAAATCACAGAGGAGCAAAATGAGAGGCAGAAACTCCACATCCCACTGCTGACTCCCCTGTGCCTTTGCCCAAGCTCACACCAGCCAAAGGAATCCATGAGTACCAAAAAGCTTCAAATCCTCACTGAAAAGTTGAAGGTAATTGGATTTCTAAAAATGCAGAGCACCTCAGTGGCCCCATATGTTCTCAAACTGGAAAGTCAAAAAAGAGAAAAGAGGGGGGAGAAAAAAAAAAAAAAAAAAAAAAAAAAAAAAAGAAGAAGGATACACAAAAGGAAAAATAAATAGAAATCATTTACTCCCACTGAAAATGCTGGCCATGAACTCTGGATTGCTTCAATATACTGTAGGCATTTTGGCCATTTCACAGCAAGCCTTTATCAGCTTCACTTGACAGACACAAAACATACATTTTATAGCAATAAACTGCACATTTCTGCTTTCCAACTTTATTCTAGAATATGTATTATTGATAATTTAAGCACTATACACCTTGCACTGGGCATTTTCTTGATTGTACACCTAGACTGGTTCATTACTGACATAAATACTGGCACAGAGAGTGCTGGGATACAATGCAGTGTATACTGAGATGATGTATCTACTCTAAATTTCAATTATATGCATCCCAGTGCACATATATATATATATATATATATACATATATATATATATATATAAGTATAATAGTAATCTTTTTTTCTTGCCTGTTTTTCATATTGCAGTGACTTGCAACTCAAGCACCTTTCCCTTAGCTCTATACATCTCACTGCACCCTATTTCATCCCCTTACATGGTTAATATTCCTCCCACAGCTGCATTTCCTGACCTGTGGGGGCAGAGGTATCAGTACAGAGTTCAGCACAAAGACACGGTACTGACTGCCATCATATTTGAATTTATTTGCTCTCAAGAGCAGTCGAGTGGTTCTCAAATAGAGTTAATTCTGGTTTATTTTTTCATGGTTGGATAAGATTTGACTTCACATTGATGACTTTTCTCCACCAGAAGCAGCCTAGATCATCTTGGAATTGCCTACGCCTTGTTTTCCTTGACTTTCTCGCACCAAGTTTTATTACACCTGCCTGGCTCCAATATTGGCCCCTTTTTCTACCATCCTGCTGTACTTTTTCGGTTCTCCACTACACTTACACGTGCCCTGCTGCTGGACCTGGAGCTGCTGCATTTGGTGTCTGACCCATCACAGCCTCAGCCTCCTTCTTTCCCAATGCCCAGGAATTTCTGAGGGCTGAACCATCAGCCCACTGTCCATCTCTTGCCTCCTGTGCTGTACTGCACCACCAAAACAACCTCACAGTCTCTTAGTAGGTTCTGTCTCCTTTTTATTATTTCTCTTTTCTACTTTTCTGTTATTCTCATATTGCTGTTTCTCTGTTGTTCTGCAATACCCATCCTTAAGGATATTCCAGTTTGCCTGGATAAGACCTGGGAGCAATCTGATCTAAGATGACCACAGGCTTGGAACAGAGACTTTCACAGGTCCTTTCCAACCTAAATTTTCTGTGCTTGTCTCACAACTGAATGTGGAGGAGGATCCAAATTGTTCATTCTGTCTTGATGCTGAAATCTTTAAAGCACCATCAAATCTACCACACTTTGCTCTGTATTTTCTTGACTTCCTTTCTTTAGTATGGAACTCTTGATTCCTTTTTTTTTTTCCCTTTGCCACCAAGACCCTTTGTTACTTCATGGGTACTGAGATGATGCAATCCTGTACCCAAATTCCATGTATAGCTCTCTGTCATCGCTATTTGCAGCCATTTCATTTGCTCAGATCTGCTTTTCTCAGCAAATGATTCACAATTCCCATGAACACTCCTGCTTCTAATTACAGATTCGTTAACATTTTCAAGGCTACTCCCAAATACCACAGTTCCAACACTGCTGGGTCTACTCTCAATTTTTTATCCCATGCAAGAGAAAATGTAGAGAGCTCGTGAACAATGATCACAACCCATTGAGGGCATGAATCATCAAAACACAAATAATTCCTTACCTTAGTGCCTATATAACTTCTTGAGCTATTTCCTCCCCAAAGCAGGGTTAGAAATCCTTAATTCTGAACTTGCAATTTCTGTTGCCACTATAAACCCAGTGCTTTTATGCTGGTGGGATGTCCAGTGACTCTGGCTGCAGCACCTATGGAATTTTTTTCCACATTTTGGATTCACCAGACAGTGATCACTGAGAGCAGCTGGCTTCAGGTAACAGCATTTAAGAGACTCTGTACCAGTGCAGAAAAACTCTTGCTTCGTGCTGGGGCACACACAGAGATTCTGCAACTGCAGGTTGTTCTCAAGACTGACTTTCCCTTCTCTCCTCCAAACATTTATTTCCTACACCTGACCATGTATCCAGATTTAGAACACACCATTCTAAAAGAAGAATTTTAAAGATGTAAAACGTTTGCACAGGAAACATTGGAGAGCCAAGATTCCCAAGCATATTTAGCTTCAGAATATTTGGATAAAGGAAAAATCTGGTCTTTGGGGAAGACCAGAGATGTTTTGCCCAGGGAGGCTGTGGCTGCTCCATCCCTGAAGGTGTTCAAGGTCAGGCTGGACAGGGCTTGGAACAACCTGATCTAGTGGAAGTTGTCCCTGTCCATGACAGGAGGTTGGAACTGAATGGTTTTAAACATCCATTTCAACCCAAACTATTCTGGAATTCTCTGATAAGACACCTCTTTTTTATTCTTTGTTTGTTTGGGTTTTTGGAGGTGTTTTTTTTTTTTTTTTTTAATTTGTTGGTCTTCATTAATAGAATTTTTAATGAAGTCCCATAAATAATTCTGCTGAGAAGCACAGCTGGAATGCAGCTTTCCCACAGCACCACAGAGAAAATGAGCAACAGAGGAATAACTGAAAGCCTTGAATCACTTTTCTTTACATAGACAGAGAAATGTGAAGCTCTCCCCTAAAGAAAAATTTTATGTAAACCAGAGTGGATTACCAGCATGGCCCCAGCTGCTCTTGGATTAAAATATGGATCTGCAGTTGCAGAAATTAGAATCACCCAGAACTCTGCTGAAATTGATGTCACGATGCTGTAAGGGATGTATGGAGGATATATGATGATATAAAGGACGCAACCTCAGAACCAGATGGTCTGATCAAAACCCTTGCTATGTCTAAAAAGAGTTTTACTGATTTTTATAGGATTTGAATGATTTCTTATTGTAATAAAAGTTCCTTTTTTTTTTTTTTTTTTTTTTCTGGAGGGAAATATTCTCCATTATTCTGCATGTATAAGTTAAAAGAACGTCTTGGTAACTTCCATTAAAAAAACCCAAACCTTCAGTTACAACTTTCTGCTGATTTATTTCACTTTAATTTCATACAGATCATTAAGAAATATATCTGATTTACTGTATCAGATTTTTTTATTCCCCTAACAATACCTTGGGGTATTGTTAATACCCCAAAATGATCAAGAAGGCAAACTGTAACAGAGTTGTCTACTTTCACTACCTGACTGTTGAGATGTATTTTAACAAGTAGAGCTCATGTTACAAGAAATAAGTAAAATATTTCTTTTCAATAATATTTAATAGCAGCAGGGGAAAAATCACCACTCAATATCTTAATTTTCCTTGCATCAACAACAAAATATGGCACAGAATCAGAGTAACAAAAACAGAGTTCATCCACCTAGTGAGGTAGTTTAAGAATATTTCTGGAATAGTCAAGTGAAGTTAAATCTTCTCTTCTGAAATTTAACAATGGAAGTGATGGTTCTAAAATATCCCTGAATTGAGTGCATTCCTGAAGATACTTCATGTTTAAGTAATGTTTTCAGCATAAAAATACAGTTTTGCCTCTTTTAAGAAATCTAAATTTTATTTCCAGTTATGGTGAAAACATGGAGAAAACAGAAATGAAGGAAAATATGGATTAAAGAAAAGAGTAAATACACTTAGGGTTTAAAAATAAGACTCAATAGCTGTTTTCACATTGTTTTCCTGCATGGGTATTACTACAAAATGTAGGTTTCCTCTGTTGGCTTTTTTAAAACTGTCATTCTGAAGCGTGTTCCTTGCTTCACATATTCCATTTTTCACTCTTCAGCCTCTCTCCCCTCTCTCCTCCTTTTCCTGACAGACAGTTATGTGGTTTTGCCCTTGAGCCCAAACCTCCCCAGCAGTGCTGGTCCCCTGCTCCATCTAGTGGGATCACCAGAGCAGCCTGCAGTGCCCAGAGAAAGGGATGGGGAGCACAGAGAACCTGGATACAGCTCCAGACTGTGGCTCATTACCCAGCTCCATTTAACTCTCAAGTCCACAGTTTATTTTACAACATGAGGAGCACAATCCAAAATTGCTGCTGGTATTACCTGAGCACCGTACCAAGAGCTACAGTTCTCAACACCTATGGATTTTCCAGAGCATCACAACAGGTTGTTTATCTTGCCTGTATCAAACAAAATTAAATGCACACCAGCAGCTTGATATTAACACCCAAAGAGCCAGCCTTGCCTAAAGACGTACAACTGAAAGCAAAGATAAATTGATGCAAGTCCTTCCAAGCTTTTGCAACAGACTCTGAGCGCCAATTTGGTAAATAAAGTATTTAAGCCCTCAGTGCTATGTGGGCTGCTGTAAGATTAATATTTGAAAGTCTTTGGCAGCACAAAAAAGGCCTTTAATTTATTTTCACTCTAGGAATCATAGTCAGCATCAGCACAGGAAACTGGCTCTCTGGTTTTTCTTTTAATATCAGTGTTTTTGTGATACTTCCATCTTTTGCTTTTGTTTATTCACTGTGCACAGGGCTCTGAAGCGCTGACTCGAGGAAGGTCTGTCCTTAGCACACACTAAATAAACTCAGAGCTCACCACTGGGCTCAGATTTATTTGCAGTGGTGACAGCTGAGTTAGCATGCCCCGATAATTTGGAATTTAACTTGGCTGGGATTCAGGCCCTGCAAAATGAGCTCACCTGAGCCCAGCCAGGAGAGGGTCTGCAAATGTGTCTCCCACCAAGTAACGTGACATCCAGACCACATGAACCCCTCAAGAATATGATCCTAATGTCAGTGTAGCTGGGAAGACTTGTGAGGACTGAATGCAAACCCCTAGTTTTAGATTTTGCCAGCTTGTGGGACAAGGAGGCTGCTCCCTCTGTCGGATGTCAAACACCAAACTCACTCCTGGTGCATGGCACACTCACATACACCCACTGAAATGCCACAGAAATCCAGACATTTCTGTGCCAGCCCACAGAACTCTGCGTATCACAACTTTAAGCATATGGAAACTTCAAATCAGACACGCTGTAATGATGAAAACATTCATGGCTGCCTCTTCTTCAGGAGATGGGATAAGTGAACAGCTCCAGAAATTACTCCTGGAGTCCCAGCAGGACTTTAAATGTGATATAGTTTTTTATCAGTGCTAATTACATAGGGTTGGGACCACCAAATCCTCACCTGGAACATATAAATGGGTATTTCCAAACTGATGTAGTAGAGTCCATAATGTAGTTTGGGCTCCTCATGCAGTTAATGGACAAGGCCATTCAGGGCAGAGATGGAATCACTGGCTGCCACAAGTGCTCTAAGTGTTTCCAAGTTTGGAACTGAACTTGCTGGTCCCTTGATGTGGGTGAGGGTCCATAGTGATACAGAGTCCTCAGGCAGGGCAAAGGAGCAAAAAAAGGGGCAAAAAAGCCCCTTTGTTGCAAAACCCAGGCCTTTCTCAGCAGTTAGCCCATTATCAGTTACATCATTTTAAAATATAGCAAACATAATTCAACCAACCACCATGCACCACCATGTGAACACGCAGTGGTTACAGAATTTGTTTTTCTACCCCTGATTCAGCTGATTCTTTCCCACAGTCCTCTTTTACTTAGCTGAAGTAACAGGCCTGAGCCATGGTTTTACAAGGCCTCTCTTTTATAAAGCCTTATTTACATGTAACACCTTGGTGTTTGTCCATGAAGGTGTTTGTGTAACACAACTCCTCTGTCTCTGAATGCAAAAACAGCAGAATCACAGAATGGTTTGGGTTGGAAAGGACATTAAAGCTCATCCATTTTCAATCTGGACACCTTCCACCAGCCCAGGCTGCCCCAAGCCCCATCCAGCCTGGCACGGAACACTTCCAGGGATGGAGAGAATGGCAACCTGGACTCCTCTCTGCATTGCCTGCTGATCTAAATGGGTTTAAGCAGCTTTGGAAGCTCATGTTTGTACTGAACACAGTGTTTAGGAGTTGAGAGCACGGCAGAGAACGCTGCAGCACTCTGCTGTGGTGCATGTGTCCATGTTTATCCAACCACTCCAAGTTACTGTGACTCCAGCACCCTGCATCCCTGACCACAAATACCACTCCACTGGAGAGAAAAGCCTCATGCTCGGGCACAGACCACTGTGAGCAGCGAGCAGAACTGCTCTGCAAGTCCCATCTGCTGGGAGGTCAAGGCTTCATTATCACAACGAGTAAATGAGAGATTAAAATGGATTCCAGCCAATTCAGCACATCTGCCATGGAGCAACATCAACCACTGGAGCTTTCAGGGAAGATGGGTTATTAAATGGAGTTTCTCCAGAGACAGAAAAGGTGTGAAAGGCACAGCAGTGCTGCAGCTGCCTCTTGCTGGGACAAATCCACCTGAGCCCACCGTCAGGAACAGCCCTGGATGTGTCACAGCGCCGAGGGGACCCTGAGGTGACAGTGCCCCCCTGGCTCTCATGTCCACAAGTGGAGACATAACTAAAGCAACACAAAACTTCCTGGCACATCCCTGCTCACCTGGCATTAACACCCAAATTTTAAGTTTATGACAAATTCTTCAGTGTGGCTCATGAACAAGTGAGTAACAGAGTGCTGCCTTCAAACTGTACTTAAAAAAAAAACAAACAAAAAAACAAACAACAAAAAAAAATCCAGGAATAACATTAATTAATTAATTAACTCAAAGAGTTAATTTCCAATATGAACCCAAATCACCTTGTAAACACAAACCACCATTGTCCAGAAAGTTAAACACATGGATGCTGGTGAGAATCTGATGCCGAAAACAGTGATTTAGTGATTTATTATTTTAATTTTATTCAAGATTAAGTACTGAATTGTATTTCTACCAAGGAATTGAGTTTTTTTGTAAGACACCTATTTCATTACCCCTGAGCTATCTACAGAAAGGTGGAAAACATTCTTCATATTTTTCTTTCCAGGTGTTTTGATGCACCAATGAATCAATGCTTCAGATTTTCATTAAATGTATGACTTAAAAGAAACCCTAAAAAAGTTGAGTTTTTTAAAAAATACAACAACAACAACAAAACCCCACAGATACTCTGCTTTTTGCCAGGAAGAAATGCTTTTCTTTTTTCCACAGTATAGCTTAGTTCTATAATTCTCATGTAGAATCACAAAATATGCTGAGTTGGAAAGGACCCATCAAGATCATCGAGAACAACTCTGGGTCCTACCCAGGAAACCCCAAGAATCCCACCATGTGGCATGTAAAGAAAAACATACATTTTTAATAACCAATAATAATGTATTTATAATTCTAAATCCTAAAGCCTGAGAAAGTATAAGATAAATATAACATAAATTAATTAAAGGCTAAAAAAGGCTTTTGCTCCCTCTTCTTACTGTCCCATTGTGACTAATTCTTTTTTAACAGGATGAATAATTCAGCAGTGATATAAAATTCTGCTATCTGTAAATAGAACAAGAGGAACAGTGAGATGCAACAGCTCCAGGAATACCTTTTTTTATTTAACTCCAAGGATGACCAGTTTTTCAGGCTCAGGTCCATTCCTGCAGCAGTTGATGCCAAACTCCACTAGGTGTCATCTACCACTGTATTTCTACTGGGAATATGAAAACTGGTACTGAAGACATCTCACATTAATATTTCTGTATATTAGTCCTTCCTTCTGTTCAGTTCTTGGGATGTATCTATAAATTCCCATTCTAAATATTACATATGCACGTATCTTATTATTACAACCACTGTCACTACTCTTAATTAAGCTTCTTTTCTAAGAAAATATACATTCTTGCAGGCATGGAAAGCTGCCACATCCTCAGGAAAAATGAAATTAAAATCATCAAACTAATTCCAAAGGAAAACAAAACCCGTTCCACGCCTTTTTATATGGCGTCCCTTATGCCTGGATGCTGCTGTTTCTGGATGAACACAGCACTTCGGAGATATAGCTAGAAACAATCAGTCACAGGAACCAAGAGTAGGGTGTGAAGTTGTGTCAAGATGGATCTCAGGAAAAGGTTCTTCACCCAGAGGGTGCTGGCACTGCCCAGGCTCCCCAGGGAATGGGCACCAAGGCTGCCAGAGCTCCAGGAGAGTTTGGACAATGCTCTCAGGGATGCCCAGGGTGGGATTGTTGGGTGTCTGTGCAGGGCCAGGAGCTGCATTTGATGATCCTTGTGGGTTCCTTCCAGCTCAGGGTAGTCCATGATTCTGTGATTATTTCAGTCTTGTAATAAAAACCTTCAGTGGTTCTGAGAGCTCGGTGAATATTCTGGATGTACCAACAGCACCATCAAACCTGCACTGCTGACAGGCTGACATCCCTTGGGTAAGAGCTGGAGAAGCCAGTTTGCACCAAATCCACGACAGTCCTAAACTGTTCTAGAGATCTGACTTATCTTAAGACTTTACAACCCACCCTGTACAACTCAAAATGATCTCTGGTCATTATAGATGCAAATCAAATGTTCAGCTGAGATTCCAAACCAGAAAATTACAAGACAAATGCTGGTTTCAAATGTAGAGTTCATGTAACATCAGTATAAAAAGGCATTGTTATTGCTGTCTGAGACACTGATACTGAAAAGTGATAAAAAGTTCTATCACTCCTGTTCAAGACTGATAAACACCAAATACAAGGACTGAGAGAAAATTGCTGCCAGTGCATCCAGCAGCACAAGGCTGGCTGTGCAAGGAATGGGACCCAGAAGGACTTACTCTTGTGTTTACAAGAGTAAATAAATCAGAAGGATGTAATATTTTGAACAGTCAATATCTCTAGAAGAGCAGCAAAGACTGAGTTAAGTTAGAAGGTAACTCTGCCCAAGAGCATTAAAATATGACAATCAATTAATTTCAGTTAATGCAGGAAAGATAACCATTAAAAGGTTAAGGTTTCTGAAATGACTTAGTTGGGAGTATGAACAACCATTTCTAAGGTGGACACTTCTCTGCTTATCAAACTTACATCATACAATTCCTGTTGGAAGAGGTTATGAAAAAAAATCAATGGCTTTCTGAAGCAACTGAGATAATATTACTTTTTAATTTGCTTTGTAATTTAACCCTGAAAATGAACATATATCACAAATTAAATTTGATTTTACTTTTTAGCTTATTATGCTTCAACATTTTACTGTCTCAAGACATGGCATCTATTCTCTACCTCAAAGAAACAACACACTATGATGCAGTAAACATTTATCTCTGATAAGGAACCAGGCAGCACTGGCCAATAATTTTCATTCCTTCTTACTGTATTACTTACAATATGTTTCCAAGCTCAGACCTATAGCTACAGTTTTCAAAATGCTGGTTTAAAATACTGTAGAATTATTAATTATTTTATTTTGCACAGAGTTCATGTTACACATTGGACACGGGTGGCAGGGGTTGGAATGAGATGGGCTCTAAGGTCCTTCCTGCCCAAACCATTCTATGATTCTTTGGTTCCACATTTTCCTGTGGTGGGTCATAAAAGAGCTAGACTGGAAAATTTCTGGGAACTTACGACTTCAGGGTGACTTTTGGGAATCATATTTAGCAAAGTAACTTAAGGTAACTAGTACAGAAACAAACAAAAAAAACCGAACAAAACAAAAACCAAAAACTAACAAACAAACAAAAAAAAAAATAAAGAAGAAAAGCTCTCCCTGCAGATATTTTTGTACTTTTTTTGCAACTTCATCCATGTAATCAGTGTTTAGCTTCAAAGAAAATGTTTCCTTTATTATTAACAAAGATGGTGCAGCCTGGGTCACTTCCCATGTGGGTCTCTACTATATCTCTATTCCTACAGTTTCTCTTTACCTTTCCTAACAACAACTTCCTTCATTCCAATCTTTATATCAATGACCATGAAATGCTGGCATGTTAGACAAATAATGCAGTGTCACCCCATCTATCTGAACTTCAAATTCCATAGGCTGACTTTGCAAGTGAGTTTTCAAACGGCTTCTCACAACAGTCACTGAGTGAAAAGCTTTATACAAACCATAGATACCTAAGCACCTGGAGCAGCTCAAATTCCCACTATTATGGGAAGCTTCTCCTCCCTCACCTCCCATGGACATTTGTTTGCAATATTTCCTTACAGTGGTTTATAAAAGATGCAGTAGTTGGGCTCTGAACAATAGCACTGTCACCTGTGATTCCAAAAGGAGCAGTCAAGTCAGTCCTAAAAGCCTCATTTTTTTCCCACAATATACCTGTACAAACCTCTCAGGATGGAGAACCCCCCTGAAATTAACAGCTGATCTTTTCCCATCCTCCCTTTTCTCACTCAATCAACTCACTATTAGCATTAACCAGAAATTTCCCAATTTACTAAATACCTTGTCATTTCCCAGTCAAACTCCCCAAAACACAAGTTCCTCCCTCTTCAAGAGACATTTGGAAACTGGATGTGAGAAGAGCCCAGTCTCCAAAGAGACTGAAGAAGCACACAGGGGTCTATAACCAACTCAAGCAAGCTGCTGAAAATTCAAATTATGAGATAAATCTAATGCTCCCAGTTACAAACAAAGATTTACTCCACTGGTGGCTTGGTTTTCCATGTCCTGCCCTTTAAGTATGGAAGGATTCACATCATATCCAAGACAGAGACCATGTATTTCTGAAAAATACAGAAAAGCATGTCTAGCACTAAATCTATTGATTGTAAAATAGAAGAGAAAGTGTGACTTTAGAGCTGGTTTTAATAAAGAAATGTTCCCACAAACTCTCATGTCAGGATGATCCTTTTGGGTCCCTTCCAACTTGGGATATTCTGTGTCTCCATGCCAGCCAGATTTTAGGGTATTTTAACCAGGTACACAAACTCTGTGATGGGTTTTTCTAACATGGAGCAGACAGGATGGAGCTTTATCAGAAGAGAAGATGGCAGATCAACATGAGACATTGATCTTGCATAGCCAAGATCTCCTCGTGGTTGAATTTTCAGACACTTTGTACAGTGTCTACCAGTGTAATGATCTTTACACTCCCTTCTTCCTCTTTGAACCCAAATCCTTCATGGATAATGCTGAGACTGGACCAGACCTGGAGTAACACATTAAAAAAGTGAGAAAAACCACAACACAAACCATTCTGTGGTTCTACAATTCTATGATTTCTCATAAATACTTTCCATATCCAATGCCAGGGATGTAAATGCAGAATTTCTGCCTTGCCCTGAAGAGACCACTGTGTCAGCATTGTAAATATTGGCCTCGAAGACCTGCCAGCTTCAGTTGTATAAATAGTTCAAACAGTCATTACTTCAGGGTTTTTGTCTGTGTAATGATAAAGAGGTAATGGGCATTTGGTCCAGCAAATGTTAGGAGTTGCACAAAGGGATCACAGCCCGTGGTGTGCATGCCTGCTCAAAGGAAAATTCCCCTTTTATGCTTGTACATAAATACACAGCAACCTTTGCAAAGTCTCCAAATTATTTCATTTTCTTTGGAGAAAGAAACTGTAATTGGGTGGGCTGTGCAAGCTCATTCTTCCTCATGCTAGTTAAGCCATGGACATTCATCTTTTCACAAAGAGCCCAAATTGTTCCCGTCTGCACTTGAATGTTTTGTTGTCTCATTTTAACTGACCCATCAGACCATGAATAGCAGCACAAGGCCCTCACATCTATTAACTGGTGTCATTAGGAGTCCTCTCTCATTTATTGTTAAGAGGACTAACACCTCCTAGAGAAGAACTGAAAGTCTCATGAGCAGCCACTCCAAGGCAACGCTGATTAAATATAATTCCTCATTAAAAGATACCGAGCAGCTGGGCCTGGCTTTTCGAGTATACAGTCATTTCCTATTAAGGCTCAAACGAATAAACAAAGTTTCCTTTGTGGTTTTCTTTATCCTGCATTATTCTCCTCTCGGAGCAGTCTTCTGGCTCACTGTGAAGAACAGCAGAATTATATCCATGTGACTCTTAAATTTCACCTACATCTCCCAAATAAAAAAATATTATTTCCAATATAACTGCTGCCAGAAAACATTCACCAGCTGAAGGCTGTGAAACTTCAATTAACAGGTGACCTGTAGGCAGCATTGCCTGGCTGTGGGCCATGAACACATAAAGAAACACATTAAAATCACTGCTACATTAAACAGCTTCACAGAGCACCGAGCACCTGAAGACACTTTGTTCTCTTTCTACCATCACAAAGGAGATAGTCCCTTCACCAATCCTGCAGGACACAAAAGGTTCTTAGGGAAAGGCTCTGATTGCAAAACAGTGATGGATGACACAGAAGGACATTAATGATGGGATCCGTTGCTGTCTGTGTATTTAACAAGGACATTACACAGCCTGCATATCCAGTAATAAGGTCGTCCTACTCGCCTGGCCTTATTAATAAAATAATCTCCTGCTGGCTGAATGGAGCTGGTTCAAAGGGTGCAGCAGGAATGTGCAGGAGGGCAGGGAGGTGATGGAGCCCGATGGCTGCAAAGCTGTGCCCAAGCTGTGCTGCCACAGGAGACACGGGAGCAAAGAACAGAGATATCTGTGGTAGCCTAAAAAGCCTCCTGTAAGGTAAATTGCCTACTGCCAGGCATGCTTTTCAACGTTCTGGCTTAGACTTGCTTCATACTTGCACAGGGGAGCCACACAGGAACTGGAAAATCCTGAAATGTATTCAAGAACCTGATTAAACTATACTGTGTGACAATTCTGTTGGACCCAGCAGGGCTGCTGTCTGTTAGCCAGGCAATTTATGGAGCTCTTTCACAGAAACACATCCTACCTCAGCAACTATTCAGGAATTCTGATTCCACAGGTGATAGGATCTGCCTCTAAAGCCTTTCTGAAGTGTATCAAGAACCTGCTTCCTGACTATCTTACAAATTTTTCTAATTTAAAACAAGCAACAAGATAATTTTTGGCAACATTTGGAAAAGGAAGGTTTCCTCTTGACTGCTAATGATGCAAATGATAAAACCAATCTTGGATCTAATTTACCCTCCACACAGAACTCTTTCACAGAGATTGTATTCACTCAGCTGACAACACAATTTATTCCCAGATAATAAATAAAAGCCTTTGTATGATATAATCAATAAAACAAACAAGTTGTAGCACTTCTGTATCTCTCTTCATCCACAGCTCTGTTTTAACAGCTTTCCAAATAAGTCTGCCAAACTCTTCTGTGCTAAGGGTTTTTTTTGTTTCAGTAAGCATTTGATGGAGTATGGACACAGAGAAATCCTGTATATCAAGGAGATTTCTCTTCTGTCTGGTCTTCTCAAATTTCTTAGGCCTTCACTGCCCTGCAAACTTCCCAGGAATTGGTGGGTGGCTGGGTCAGCAGGTCAGCTACCTCCCTCCAGCATCCAGAAACTACACCCTGCAATATCAGTGAATAAAGGAATGTGAAGAGTCAGCTTTCCCAGGGTTTCCTTCTGCAGGAAGAGTAGAAATAGGAAAGGTCTCAAAAATACCAGGTTTATGTGGCTGGCACCTTGTTTTTATAATGTGCACCTTCAGTTGCATTCATGACGCCTTATCAGAGTTATTTAAAGTAATAACTAACAAGAACCATCCCAAATGTGAATGTCCTTTCCTGTGACCAGCTTATTATCATAGGAAGTTGTCTAAATTTATCTGATTGAGGCCAGCAGGTGTAGAATCATAAATCATTAAGGTCAGAAAATACCTCTAAGATCAATGAGTCCAGCATTAAACCAACACCACCATGTTCACCACTAAACCAACTTCCCAAGTGCCACATCCACTTCTTGAACACTTCCAGGGATGGTGATTCCTCCACCACTATCCTGGGCAGCCTATTCCAATGCCTGACCACCCTTTCCATTAATAAATTTTTCCTAATTTCCAATCTAGACCTTCTCTGCTGCGACTTGAGGCCATTCCCTTTGGTCCTGACACTACACGCCATGCAGAGCAGAAAATTTCACATCCTACAATGGGAGAAAAAAACACCAAAAAACATAAGTGTATTAATTTTAAAATACTTTTTCAGATTAATTGGCTTAAAATGCTGTGATATAGAAGAAGAATCCATTATTATACCCACAGAAATCAATAACTAAGAACAATTTACTGATCTTATGCCCAGTCATCACAGCTGCTCTGAACATGTTTTCAGCCTGACTCATAGTGCACAACTGCACCTAAGGACTCCTTTATGCCCAAAGTTACATCCTGCTCCTATTAACATCAACAAAATTTGGAAAATCCACCATAATTTGACACCAAAAATGTAACACCCAAGGATATTGAAAACAGTAACTCTGCAACAAATTCCTTGGGTTTATTTTAATGACTGATGGTAAATTAGCTCTGGGGCGAGGCAGGTTAACATTGACAAACACACATCAGCAAATATCCACAAACAGGGGAAAACCAAAAAGAGCTCTGCTGAATAGCTCTAAGTAGATTTGATAACCTGAGTGCTTTCCCTGAGTCATTTTGTAACATTCAGTTGGAACATTCTGGAAGCTTGCTTTGATGGATTGACTCAAAAGGAAAAGCCTGCATATGGACAGACTCCCAGATGGGAGATCCCATCTGGGACATCCCAGATGTCTTGCAGACTTTTGGGTTGAACTGCAAATATTGTGTCCTTCTGACCCAGTTTCATCTGAAGTTTTACCCTTCTCTACAGGAGGAAAAGACTCTGACTCTACCTGTGATGGTGGATCGAGATTTATTTCCATGATTCAATACTTGGGCATTGAAGCTGAAAAAATTCAGAACACCAATAAACTCCTAAGTGAGAATAATAAACCCAGAGGAAAATTGATCAAGGCTCAGTGAAATCTTCGGATCAAAGCTGCAGGGGAAAGGTACAGATGTGCTGCATGTACTGGATTTTGGGCAGTCCCAAAATCCAGCCTCATCCTGGGCTGCATCCAAAGCAGGGCAGGCAGCAGGGGAGGGGGATTGTGCCCCTCTGCCCCATTCAGATGAGTCCCCACCTGCAGAGCTGCTCCACCCCTGGGGCCAACAGCAGGAGGACTTGGGGCTGCTGGAGAGAGTCCAGAGGAGGCCACGGAGATGCTCCAAGGGCTGGAGCCGGGCTGGGAGAGCTGGGGGTGTTCATCTGGAGAAGGCTCCAGGGAGAGCTCAGAGCCCCTTTAGGCCCTGGAAGGCTCCAGGAGAGCTGGAGAGGGACTGGGGACAAGGGATGGAGGGACAAGGAGGAATGGCTTCCACTGCCAGAGGGCAGGGATAAGTGGAATATTGGGGAGAAATCGTTCCCTGTGAGGGTGGTGAGGCCCTGGCACAGGGTGCCCAGAGAAGCTGTGGCTGCCCCTGGATCCCTGCAAGTGTCCAAGGCCAGGCTGGACAGGGCTTGGAGCACCCTGGGATAGTGGAAGGTGTCCCTGGAAAGGGCAGGGGATGGAAGAAAATGTTCTTTAAGTTCTTTTCCAGCTCCAACCATTCTGTGACTCCATGATTCTACATCAACTAGTCTCAGCTGGTTAACAAACAAGGCCAGTCTAAACCAGAGAACAGGCAGGGGAACAGACAAAACCCTCAGCCAGCACCTCAGTTTGTCACACTTTCAGTAACTGAACACATGGGATGACTTTTTAAAAGGTTCTTGTCTCTTTTCCACTTACTAAGAGAACTGAGACTATGACAGGTTTTTTTGGGGGGGGAGATGAAGTTGTGTGAGATTCATTATTCATCACCTTTCAAAGCAGCACAGACTTAATCACCAGACATAATGCAAGTGGAAATTTATGTCATATGTTATGCCAAAGGTCAGATTACACATAATCAGAATGGCCCTTTTGACTTTAAAATCCATAATGGTTACAGATTAGGAGCAGGTCCCTTGAAGGCAGCGCAGTTACATGGATGGGAAACTGATGTGAAATGAAAGTCATTCATGACAACTGGGTTATATTTCTTTTTAATAATGGGTGTCAATAAAGAAAGCTCAGTTCATTTTTAAATGACTGAACTTTTGAAGCGATCTGCTAATGGCTCTTGTGACATTGACAAAACCTGAACAACATTTATCAGGTACATAAAGCAGAGAGCATGGTCTGTACCTTGCACCAGAGGAATTTTCTCTAAGCTATCCCATGCTTGCTGGCATCTTTAAGAAAAAATGGCTTTTTTATATAATAAATATTACTACTGTCTCAAGAGACAGATGATATGAAATTCTTCCACTTCCCAACAAACCAGTATTTTTTATCTGCAAAGAAGATTGTGTTTTGAGTTCTGTCTGGAAAAAAATGCACTTTAATAAACATAATAACTCAGAAGAATGTCTTAGGCAAAAGCTGAATAACATCAGATTCACATGATTTTAAATAAAGATTGTCTGACAATGTTTTAATTTTTACCCTGTTCAGTTTCAATGTTTTCACTGGGGTTTGTATGCAAAATAAGCAGAAATGAGGTTTAACTGTGAACAGGACTAGAGTTTAATGACAAAAGAGATATATCACAATAGAATAAGCATATTTTTCTTAAAATGTGTACTATAAACCTTTCATATTTTGGAATCTTCAAGATTCTCATTTCAATATGACCAAGGGTTTTCCTGTGGCTACCACATCCCTGGAATGTCCAAGGCCAGGTTGGACAGGGCTTGGAGCAACCTGGGCTAGTGGAAAGTGGCAGGGGGTAGAACAGGATGGACTTTTTAAACCACAATTCTGTGATTATTTTCCCCATTCATAACAATAAAACAGTCTCTCTGTCCCTATTATTTATTTTTTTAATGACAGTTTCCCACTGACAGAATAGAACTATGTACTTTAATCATATACTGACATTTTTATTAATATACTGACACAACAGAAACAAAATAATAAAACACCAGAGAAATTATTATTTAGCATGGCTGGGATGGGTGGTAATGCACAGTGGGTAACAGAAGACAGATGTTACAGCTAAAATTTTATCTGAAGTATTGCTAATATAATTTTATTTCTCTGTAATTTACTTACCTGAGGAGAAGCAAGAATTTATTTTAAAAACTACTTGGACTCTCAGAAGAACTTCTAAACTTAAAATTGAACTGGACCAGTCATCAGCCTGCAGTAGTTGCCTCAGGGATTATAAAATACTTGAAGGAAACCCACCCTATAGTTAAGTTATTGCCTAAATTCTTAGCACAAAAGTTGCAAGTAAACCTCAGAGCAGGAAGAGAGCACAACACCTTCCAACCATCATTACTGTCCTGGATCCTCCAAACCAAAGGGATTACAGGGAATGAGGCAGGTCCAAAATGTTTAACAGACAAATACCCTTGTTAATCTTTCTAACAAGGAAAAAATTCTTACTGCCCTCCAAATCTGCTGACTTGAACATCCTTAAGCAGGAGAACTTAATCTCAGTAGGAGCATCCTGTCTATGATCCATCTCCAGGTGAGATTCCTCAATAATTCATAGCAAGGCAAAAAGAGTCTGAGAAATAATGAAACCAAAGTAGGAAGAAGAATAAAGTCTTAATGATCATGAAAAGCCCTGGATTATGAGATAAATATTGTATAAACACACCCCAAATCTTAGTTATATCCAAAGGTTCCAGTTTCAAGATAAATGTCCTCTGGAAATAAAGTCTTCTTACTTTTTCATCATAATCACTGCTAAGAAAATATGTAAGTAAAGTACTTTATAGTTTTCTTCAAATTTTGATTAAATTTATTCAGATTTAGGTCCTGTTTCTCTTCCATTTACTATCAAAATTTTTATTAATCAATTGTACAAGATTTGTTGCGTGTTTTTCTCTCCACAATTACCATGTTAGAGATTTTAAGATTCACCTACTGCACACAGACAGATCACTGGGCAAGGGTAGATGAGCAAGATATAATTAAGCTTTTTAAAGGCTTTTAAGGCTTGAACAGTACCAGCACATCAGTAGAATTTTGTGATTGATTCATTAACAGAAGCCCTTCAAGAAACTATCTGGTAACAAGGAAAAAATTCCCTCATAGATCTGAATCCTGTTAAAAGATCAAAGTCAGTCAATTTTGCCAAAGAGGGGAAGTTATGAGCAGAATCCCACAGGGAACTGCTTTGGTTCTTTGCTCATCTTTATGTCTCTAATTGATCTAGATCTGGTGAAGGAGCGAAATCTGCTTATATACCACAATATTCAGCACAGTTAAAACTAAATGGGTATTAAAGCATTGCATCACCCCAACAGTAGATACACAACAATATTTCCTATTTTAGCAATTCGCTCAGGAAGCAAATCTTGTACCAGAATGAGTTATTCTGTAAAAGATCATTTATAAATGAACAGAAGGAATTATTTTAAAGACTTAGAGAACAACACAGTGACCATTACCCATTAAGGTGTGGGGGGCACCCGTGCCTGCAGTGCCACAGCTGAGCCAAAGAACAGGAAACAGTAAGAGAAGTAGAGACAAGAGTACATAAAGGTATGAAAATCCTTCCATTCAAAATGACCTTTGTGGAAAAAGGAGGGGAAAAAAAAAAAAAAGAAAAAAAAGGCAGACTCATGCATTTATAAACTTAATGGAAAAGGTGAATAGAAGGTAATTATTCATTGCTCTCATTATACAAGGCCTTGGGGAGAACTGCGCTGAGTGATTAGACAGAGGAAAATAAATACTTTCTAATGCACAAACATTTGTCATAGATATCTTGAAGCCATATATTAAAGAACTCCAAAAGCAGTTAAACAAATTCAAGAATTATTACACAAGAATGTCACAGATGCAACTTTTTATCTCAGAAATGCCTTGAATCTAAAGGAGAAGGATAACTCAGCACTTCTTGATGACTTCAGGAGCTGTTACCAGCTACTCTCAGAACCAGTTTAGAGATCTTTGACCTCTCTACCTCTGCAGATACAAATCCATCCTTCATTTGTGGTGAGCATCCTCCCTTCACTCCCACATTTCCCAACATCTCCAGCTGCCCTCCAAAGTGCACCCATCACTCCATGCTGTTCCCAAAGCACAGAATCATGGACTCACAGAATAGTTTTGGTTGGAAGGGACCTTGAAGACCATCTAATTCCAACTCCCTGTCCTGGGCAGGGACACTTTCCACTAAGGCAGGTTGCTCTGTGCCATCCATAAGATCTCTTCCCATCCAACTCCCGGTCTGCAACGGGGTCCATCCAAACCCAACCTCCTCACAAAACCCTCAGCTCTTCCCATACTCCCAGAGAGACTATTCTGGCCATCACAGCTGCTTCTGCTCTGTTTGATGAGACTCCAAATTGTGCCCTGACAGCTACCAGTGTTGGCTCCTCTCTGATGCTGAGTTCTCCTACAAGTTTCACTGTCCCTGGAGAAGCAAAGCCCTTGCTGTTGCTTTACAAAGATCAAACCCAGCAAAACCCCTCGGACAGAAAGCTGTTCTCACAAATTGACATGATTCTGGAGGCCAAAGGAGGACACAAAGGAGAACACCAGGCAGAATGGGTCACAGTGACTGATTTTCAGAACATTTGCTTCTCTTCTCAGTTCTCTGTTTGTTGGGTTTTTTTTGGGGGGGTGGGACATCCTGCGTCACAACACAAAGTGCTCTTCTGAGTGTGAATGCTTACTATGTTTAACAATCAGGCAATTTATTCAAATATCTAGAAATGGATATAATAGCAAATTATTTCCTTTCTGTCAGTTTTAAAAATAAAAAAAAAAAATACACTGAGATTCAAACTGAGACTCAGTAGTTTCTGTAATGTTCTACCTTATCTTAAGAGTGGCTTTAATAAAACTCTTGAGAACTCTACAACAAGCCTATCAATGGGTTAGACTTGTTAAAAAGGCTTCTTTTCCAGAAGGCATCAATAATTGCTGGGAGAACAACCAGAAGTCTCATCCAAACGGAGTAGGAAGACTCCTACTGACTTCATCATACCTGGATCAAGCCCAAGGTTTGTATTATAGCTTAATTTATTTTTATACTGGCACTGCTACGAATTCCAACAAAAATAAAGATCTAAAATGTTAAAGGGGGAAGAACAGGTTACACTGCTAAATCTAAGGAAATTTTGAAATGGATGCGCTTCCTACACTCAGAGCATCAATCCTGCTCTTCTATTCCTGTCTACAACAACATAAAAGTCCCACTAGGTGTAAAAATCTCCTCCTAATGCTGTCTCCTTTCCAATACATACAAGACAAAATGCACTCCCTAAACATATTTCCCTTCACAGACTGGTATTTAAGTAACAATTTCATCTCCTCTACTGCTTTTTGTTTAAGTCCTGCATCCCCTTTCTCCAGTTCTGAACATTTAAAGAGCTTTATACCTGTTTGATTAAATTTGTGAGGCTGTTTACTTCTTGCAGTGATTTGAGAAATAATCAATCAGTGAATCTCTCAGCTCCTCAGGACAATATACTTGGGAACACACACTCTTCTCTTTTAGGGATAAATCAGTTTTTTAACTCCCATTGCTGAAGGCAGACTCAGAGGCATCCAAATCACCAGGACTGGAATTCCTTCAGGAATTTTCTTAGAGCAGGTAAGAGGAAAGTTTTGGTATCTTTAGTTTAATGTGGAAGCCTTTATGTACAAAAAGAAACTATCACCAGATTAAAAAAAAAAAAAAAAAAGATCCAAAATGATGTTCCTCAAGTAATTATTGTTGACTTTGTATTTTGACTTTCAAAACATGCCAGGGAAGAACTGGTGAGCACATTTCATGAAAATTATCAAAATTTTTTGGTAGAAAACATGGGATTTTTTCATCAGAGAAGAAAAAGCAGTAAAATCTCATTCCCTCACGAAAGTTGGGTCAGCCAGGATAATGAATCTTGGATGTGAACATTGGATTGTTTTTTTTCTCAAAACTGTTAGAACTGAGTTGCTGCTGTTGGTTTGGAACCCAGTGCTGTACACCATGAATTTTAGAGTGGAATGTTGTCAGGGAGATGAAAGACTGCAGAAATAAAAGATTACTGGCAACAGGGGGTGAACTCATCCATATTTGTACTTCTCAAGGACCTAAGCATTGGCCACATGGCCCTGCAGCATCATTGTATGGTCTTAAATGCAAGCACCATTGTTTATTTTTTTCCCCTTGCTTGGTGAAAAATGGTGGCAATTATATAAAACTGCAGAGCTACCAAGAATTTAATTTTGCGCTTTAACAATACAGAAATTAGGCACCAGCACAGCTTCTGTAAATGAGATTTGCTTCATTTCCCTGTCTCCTAGACAGAATTCTCCCTCCTTCCAGAATAAAATACACCAAAAATTATAACAGCCTAAGGGAAGCCCCTCGACCATGGATCCCCTCCAGAATATGGAAACAGAACTGTTGGGAGCCTCCAGATTGCAGCCTGAAGGAAGCTCAAGACCCATTCCTGTCCTCAAACATTTATTCTTTCCCTTCCCCCAAATTTAAACAGAATCATTTTTTTCACCTTACCCTAGGCCTGCTAATTCCTTCTAGGCTTAAGATTAAGTTTGTTCAGACGTAGATTAAACATTTTTCAGCTGCTGAGTTAATACACAACTGCAGATCCCAGCAGGATCCATGTCCTGGCTGGAAAATGCAGCAAACTGAGCCCTGTGGAAAGACTCAGTGGGTAACAGCACCCTGAGAGCAACTCAAAGCTTGATCAGCAATGTCAGCGTGCCAAATTATGCTCTGCTTAATTGTTAGACACAGAAGGAGAAATTTTTCAGTGGAATAGGATTTGTAAATAAGGATTTAAGCATTAGAAATGGGCTGGGTTAGAAGGGGGACTATTATTTTGGTTTCTAACTTGGCCAAAGCTATTACATACTAAGTATGATAAATGCACTGAAAAGTTACTGATTGTATTACTGAGCAAATAAAAAAAAAAAGGGAACATACTTTAATGTCAATATTGCACTGGATTTTAATTTCTGGTGTCACAATAAAATCAGCTGAAATGTCTATCCTTCCTCCAATAATTTATCTTCTGGGTTTTTTTTTTTTTGCAATGAGTATTAATGCCCCTTGCTGATCTAATGTCAGTGATATCAGTATTTATTGCAGGTTTTGATTAGCTCTGCTATTATAATTCACGGAAAACAAGGCACAGCACAAATAAGGAATGTTGTAAATCTTCAGAGAAAGCAGAAGCAATCAGGCTCCTATCAAGGCTTGCAGTTTAGGCCCGGTTCTAATAATACACTTTATTGGGCACTTGGACTAAGCCCACCTACACATTTTGGGTAGGTGCAGAAATTTTGTGCTTTATCAAATTAAAGCCAAACTTACAGGTGTGTGAACCAAAGAAAAAGTGGGAATTTTTTGTGATGGTGTGGATATTTCAGATGTCCCATCCCTGGAAGTGTCCAAGGCCAGGTTGGATAGAGCTCTGGCCCAGTGGAAGATGTCTCAGCCCACGGCAGGGGTTGGAGTGGGGATGAGCTTTAAATGTCCCTTCTAACCCAAACCAATCTGTGATTCTGTGATTGCATATCCAAGAATCTCCCTTTAAGTTACTTGGAGCAGTCTGTGATATGTCTTGGAGATTGTTCACATTGTTCCAGTGGCCAAAGGACAGCCACTCCCCAAGAGAAGCCTCAATAAGAGCTGAGAGTGCAGTACCAAAGTAAACTGATCAATCTCCTGTCACATCTAACCAAGAAAGAAACACAAACCTTTCGGGTTTTGGCAGAGCACCTGGCTCTGTAACACAAAATAAAACAAAACACAACAGCATGAAAATGAAAGAACACATACTTCAGCTTCAAGCTTTTAAACAGAGTGAGTTTGTGATGTGTTTAAAACTTTTTTGAAGATGGGTTATCTATTTTTTGTCCCAAGCTGTGCCAAGGTGAGCACTGGAAACAGTCTTAAAAGCAGCACCTCTGCTTCTCCAGCCTCAGGGAGGTTCACAAGGTTTTTCAGACACTTGTGCCTGCTTCAGATGCCAAACCCATTTTGTTTTTCCATCAGTGAGCTTGGCATGATGTTTTAATTATTCCTTAGGGGGAAGGCATAAAAATACAGGGATGCCTAACATAGTGACAGAATTACAGTGCGAGTTATGCAAAATTTATTCCCCTTTTAAAATACAGGGTTGCAAATTATCAAGGAATTCTACAGCTGATTTAATTTCACGTATTTATTTATTAATTTATTTATGGGCAGGAAAGAGGGGTGACTGCTAGAGTTATAAACATATAAACCCTAAAATTATTCTGGCATTTTTGCCTTGTACATACCGGACATAAAGTTCCACAGAAGTTTGAAGGAAGATAACTCACAACACAAGGCTCTTCTAACATGGGAATATTTGGTACACTGAGTTCTGTTAAATGTAACTTAGAGTAAGAATTCACTTAAACCAAACTCTTAATATAAAGAACTGGGTTCATGAGGAAGCTGACATAAATTGTAGGGACGAAAAAGATCAGAAGCCAATATGTGAGCCTGATTAAATATTCCACAGAAGTCAGTTTTATATCATAATGGAGAATCTGCAAGCAAATTTCCATTGCAAATGTCATTTAACTATAAATATTAATGCATAAATATTAACTAAAGCTATTTCATACAGCTACATTAATAGAACTTGCATATTCACAATGTAAATAAAACAGTTTACTATTTTTAATTTTATTACTTGTAAAACAAGATTTCTGGGCACATTTTATGTAACTAAATTATATAATTAACAAAATAAAATTATGGCTCTGTGTGCACAGCACGGAAGATGAGAGTCATCACCCCAGGTGTACTTACACTTTGCAGAAAGAATTGTGACCATATTAAAGATAACAGTAAAAAGTAAATTTCAATGAGCAATATTATATTGCTTTCCACATATACAATTAAGAATTCTCTGGAGATAACTATAATACTCTAACACAAGTTATTACTATAATCATAATACTGGTTGAAAGCCATTCACAAAGAACCCTGAAACCTTCCAAGCTCTGCCAAATGATGCCTGCTTGAAGGTGGAATATGCTTCCAGGATAAAAGGCAGAAGATATTTAGTTGGCAGATTTTAAAACATCACAGTAGGAGAATATAGGAGAAAAATCCTGATTTTCTAGGAAAACTGAATGAATGACCTAAAATGTTTCTTTTTTCACTCATCTTGCAACACATTGTCAGGAATTGAAGCAGGGGTTGGAACTGGGTGGTCTTTAAGGTCCCTTCCACCCCAAACCAGGCTGTGATTCTATTGCCCAAACTGGCAATGCTCCACTTAAGGGTGAATGAAAATGAAGATTTGTCATGTAAATTTGGGGTGTAAATTTGGATTCCCAAAAAAGAGAGAATAAAATCAGGACCTGAAGGCAGAGAATGGGAAGCAGCACGAAATTTATTTTACTCAATCTCAGCCACCCTAAAGTTGTGCCTATAAACTACATCAGACAGGAGAGAAATGCATGTTCAGAGCCTGATTCCTCCACACTAACACAGTACCTAAGGCAGTCTATGAAATTATCCTCTTGCCTCCTTTTGCTGGAAACATGGAGAACACTGAAATGCTTAACTTTAATTGTCTAAAGAGCAGGGGAAGTGCAGGAAGGTTTGACTTTGTACCTGCAAGAGCCCTTCAGCGTGGCTGAATAAGCACTGGGGGGAAATGAAATAAAATGGGCTCCAAGAGAGATTTCTATGACTTTTCTTCATGCATATAAAGAGTAAAACACATAAATTTCACCACTACCTCACTCCTGAAGCAGCACAATTACAAGCTGCTCTTTTTTGGGGGTGAAACCCCTGAGTTTGCCCCAAACACTCATGGTTGGCACTCTTCTGGTGCAAGACTCAAAACAAACACAGGGAAAAATTGTGGCAGGTTCTCCTGTCGGAATGTGGCATGAACTGAACTGCACTGTCCTGCTCTGAGAGCTGATCTGAGCATTGTGGTAACTGAATTATGAAAAATATCTGAGATGACCACTTGGAATTCATTTGCTGCCCACAGAAGGTGTGGATGTCCCCATTCCTGGAAGTTTTAAAGGCCAGGTTGGATGGAGCTCAGAGGAACCTGGGATAATGGAAGGTTTCCCTGACCATGGCAGAGGTGGAACCAGAAGATCTTTAAGGTCCCTTCCAACCCCAACCCATCACCCATTCTGGGATCCTGTGATACTTTTAAACTGTACATGGAGACCAAAGCCTGGGGGAAACACACTCTGGTATAAAGGTATAAATGTATTAATGTATAAGTTATATTAATTTTCATAATCTAAGAATATACAGAGAACTTTTCCAGATTATTGTGGGGCACTTGTATCAAATATAATCTAATATTTTCCTGTCATTTATTAAATTTTACTTTCTTAATTGTAAGCAGAAAAAAAAATATTGTATTACATAAGAAAGTTATGCATCATGAACAATCTGCAAACCAGCATTCCTTATTCCTTATTAGGCTCTCCCTAAATATAGAGTATATTTCTCCTGAAAAGCTAATGAAATATCAGAGTGAATTCTGTGCTGGTGGCCCCAGCATTAACATCTGCTCATATCTCTATTCCCAAACCTCTGAGATGGCACAGCCAGTTGCACCATTTTCCCCTCCAAATCCTCTATAAATACCTAAAATATAAAATGTAAAAAATAAAATATAATATACAAACTGATTTTTCTGTAGTATCTATTAATTTATTTTTTTTTTCTGGAAATATCTGCCAGTTTCATGAACCAGAGCATGTTCTGTGAAGAGCAGAGACTCCCTGGATCTGTGATTCAGGTGAGTATTTCCATATGCTCTGTGCCTGTCACAGCTTTGCAAAGCTGGGGGTTCTAATAAGGAATTTCCCAGTGGCTACATAGGCAACCCCTTCCAAGCTGTACAAAGCCTAAAGTCACAGTCTTGGCCATTTTATAATTCAAATAATCCCACTGCAGAAATGCCTGTGAAATAAACAACAACATTTGATTAAGAAGTCAAAAAAATGCAGCGGCGGCAAATTGCATCCAATATTCTGTTCAGGACAGTACATAAATGAAGTTTTTGCCTTAGGGCAGGAAATGTAATTTTCTTTCAGTATAGAGCATTTAGCATCACAGGGTCCAAACCTAGCTGATAAACATGTCTAGCCAAATAAAAGTCTTTTTCAATAAATCTGAGCACTTTTAATCAATGTGCTTATCACAACCAAATATATATTTACTAATTAAAATCTAAAACACAGGGCTTTTAAGATTAAGGGAACTGAACCAGAAGGTTTGTATTTATTGAATATGAGTCCTGTGCTGTTTGCAGCCTGAGGTTTGTGGCTGTGAACCCTTCTCCACACTTTTCCATCCCTGTGTGTGTTTGAACATGATCCGAATCAAGAGAGACCACAAAAACCCCTCTCAGCTTCATTACAACTTCATAGATGGGTGATATCTGAAAATATCTAATTCTGAAAATTCGCTTTCAGGGAAGTTTAGGGGACAAATCCTGATTGTCACAAAAAGTCTGCGATGTCAACCTGGGGAACCCAACCACAAGTCCCACAAGAGACAACCTCAGTGGTTCTGTTTCCTTCACTCTAGGCCAGGCTTAAGGACAGAAAAACCCACAAAAACCAGAGTTTACAAAAGCTGAGATGGCAAAAATCTTCCAAATTCAATTCAGCGGAAAATTGTTCCATTTGGGGATGGAATCTTCTCTGCCCAAGGATGCCAGTGTCAACTGAAATGTTGCAATTTAGGTTTCTTTATGAGAATCAAATCTCACCTCACTGCACTTTCCAGCAATTTTATTTTCCTCTCGCACTTTGTAACTGGAGACATTAAATAAAATGGTTAAATATTTAAAAAAAAACACTGAAAGAATTAAAAAAAAAATAAAAATAAAGATACTACTAGGGTATCTTTGGTGTTTCTTCCCCTCTCTTTCCAGTTTTGCTACACAGTCAGAATGTGGCCCTTTTCATAACTCTGAGTGGCTCTGGCAAGTGCTGATTTTACCTGATGATTTTATTTTTAGAGCAAAAGGGGATTTTTAAATTAATTCATCTTTTTTTTTTTTACTTTTATTTTTTTTTTATTTTTCTTGGATAACTTCAGATGGTCCCAAGCTTGTTGAGCACATCTTGAATCCGTCTCAAATGACCTTAAGTTCTGCTGATGTTTTTTCCTGTTGAAGGGTTGTTGCTCAAGCCATTCAGTTATACAAAGAAAAATAAGAAATTCAGTGGACAATCTGATGTACAGCCCGAGTAGCAAGCATTAGACCAGCAAATTATATTACAATAAAACAACTGACAGGTGAACCTTGATTAAAATTTGTGCTAGAACCTCACACTAGCTAAGCAATTTGAAACTGTTTTATCTTTTAATTTCTACTCAATCTGCTAAATCCTGACATTTTCCAACATTTTATCTGCTCCTCCAGAACTGGATGATCAGATTTAAGATAACAAATCCTATGAATGGTGCATAACACACTCAAAACTACAGAGAAGAGACCTGAGCAACTCTGCTGCAGTGGGATTCTCCAGGCTCCATGGAATTTTCTCTTCACCATTCCCTCCTTTTACCCAGATACCCTCAATTTAATACTGCATATCCCAAGTAGAAGACACAACAAATAAGAAAAGGATCGTCTTTTGAGAATCATATTTATTAGCCAGGGTAAAAAGTCATCTTATGCAGGGTTGATTCACAAATACACATAGAGAAGGATCTACAGACGAGCAGGGCAGTCTTTCTAAATATTATTAATAAATCTTAATCTCTCTAAATCTTAATTATGAAAACACAGAGAAATATAGAGACAGAGAGAGAGAGGTGTGAGTGTATCACACACAACCACTCCAAGGTCGTGATAGCACCAGCTGCTTTGCCTGCTGAAGCATTAAGGCAGTTGGTGGATATGAACAGTCCTCTCAAACAAATCCCATTACTCAATTTAAAAGCTTAAAAGCAGGTACACATTTAATATCTTTATGGCAGGAAACTGGAAATGCTCCTGGCACAACACATTTTTGCACAGTTTATACTGTTCACCAAACAAGGATACACAGCCATGCCCCTCCAGCTCTCTACATATTTATTTTTAAACAATTACCTAAATTTGACACTAAACTTTTCACTGACCATGCAATTCAAACCTAACCCAAACTACCATGCAGTTCAAACCTAACCCAAATTCTTCTGCTTTGTTTAAAGTGTCCTCCCTCTGCTCTTGATTCATTCCTTCACACCTTTCCCTTGTAAAAAAATCCCTCACTTTTTCTGACTTAACAGGCTGGACAGTGGGGAGATCTCCTCTTTACTGCCATGGAATTATTGAATTTAGCAGCAGCATCTTCAGGGAAGAAACCCCAGGGAAAACCTTTACTCTTCCTGGAATGGGCTATTCCCAGTCCTTTGCAAAGGGAACATTACCTGAAGGACTCAGGGAGTTCACTGACACTGAAACTGATACAGGTCACATACAGAATCACACATACTAACAACTTCTTCATAAAAAAAAAACCAAAACAAACAAAAAAAACCTATAAACATAAATAAATAAATAAAATAAAATAAAGAAAATAGGCTGCTATGATTCCAAATTAAAAATTTAATACCTGTAATATAAATATTCAAAGCAGCTATAATTTTAAGACAGCAATTAAAAGAAGAGGAGAAAAAATAAAGGAAAAAAAAAAACCTTTCCAGAATGTCATTTGAAATAAATTAATCTTTGTGTTGAAAAGGAAATTTATTAAGTTTGTCAAGACTTTTAACGAGACCTTCTTGTTAGAGCTCACACAGAATCGATGTCTGAAGGGAAGTCCAGCTCATCAGGCTGCAACAGCAAAATTTACTGACATATTCTCCCTCTAATAATGTATTATCTTGACTTATTCTTGATATGAGTTGTCTGGTCCTAACAGTAAATACAACCATAAAGCAATGAGAAATCCCAGCAGGATGATGACACTAATTGCACTGTCTTGACTTGAATTCAAATTGCTGAGCAGTAAATGAGATTACTAGCCTGAAGATAATCTTAATTTAAATGTGCAGCTGCATTTATCTCAGATAAAATTTTCTGAAGTGCTTAAAAAAAATAATACCAGGCAGGCATTGAAGAGAAGCCTTTATTTCTGAAGGTTTTCAAGATAATTAAGTGTCCTCACGTGTTTTGTTCTTTGGCCATATTTTATAACAAGCAGTAATTTGCAGGTCAGAAGAGAAAAAATGAGGGAATTTCTTCAATTGTTGCAACTTTTTCTGCCTTTGATACTGTCTTCTAAATTTTGTTTTCCAACATGGAATATCTTTGATGAACAGAGAATCAAAGAGTCAAAACAGATGAAGTTTCAGACCCATGACTTATGGATAGTCTATCTTGAATCATGTAATTTTCTTGTAAGCATTGTAAAGCAATTGAAAACCTTCAGAAATTTTTTTTTAAATATTAATTAACCTACCAATTCTAAAAAGAAACTAACGTGCCAGGTTTTTTTTCAATTAAGGGATTATGCTGACAAGCTTAATTAGAAGAATCACAAACAGAAATTGTGTTTTCTTTGTATTTGCATACATGTCTGTCCCCAGAATAAAGGAGATTTCTCTGAAAACATTTTTCTTTCTCTTAAATTCAGAAAATACGTGGAATACAAGCAATTAGTAGGGGCTCCTACACCCTGCCAGAGATTTGCAATCCAAGACTGATTGCAGATCCTTGGGCAAGAGGGAGGATCCTGACTGGCACAATACAAAGTCTCAAAAGTAAAAAAAAACCAAACAAAATTCAAACCAACCCCAGAGACATTTGAGAAAAATACTTTGGAATGGATTAAAATCTTGTTGTAACATTTTAAAATGAAGATTTTTACCAGATACGAGATCAGCATCTTGGTGAAAATATCTCATGTCTTCTTCATGTTCTCTTCCAAATTTCCTAAGTCCTTATCACCCTTAAGTAATACTTATTACTAATTTTGTTAATCCAGTGTGTTTAGGGAGTATTTTCCATACCCCAGAACTCTTCAAGCAGTTTCCCAGAGCAAATTGGATCAGGATTTAATGTATTTCCATTTGGATAGGAAAACTCAATTTCCAAGCACAAAGCCTCTGTACATGACAGGACCTGGAGCACAGGCAGTATATTCCAAGTTCTAAGGAGTGTAAAGGCAACCATCACTCGAGTTCTCTTCTCCCCCAAGTAAATTTACACCTGAATTTTATGTCTGTTAATGCAATAGGGGTTTTTTGTTCACAGTAAACATCAGCTTGAAGAGCAAAAACCAGGAACAAGAAAATAAAGGAGTGGGGGAATGTAGCAATTATTAAAAAAGAACTCCAACATTTTGATCTGAGAACAGAAATACATTTTCAATACAGATCTCTACTCTGGTAGATATGTAAGGTGCCTATAGCAATATATAACAGGGCCAGGAATACAAATCCCTCCTCCTGCTCCCACATTTGAATGCTTCTGCATGAAGCTCTGCGTGCCTCAACAGGAGGATTTGTATTGATCTTCATTTGAAAGGCAGTTCTTTTTATAATTGATAATTTTTCATCCCTTCGTAACTCCAGGCTGGCATTTAACAACAAAACCCAGCAGCCTGTACAAGTGCTGAAATGGAAAGGTCAAGGACAAGAAGAAACTTTAGTGATGTGCAGCCCTCACCCCACGTTCCTTCCCAAGGTGCTTTTTGAATTAACAAGTTCTGTTGATGCTGAGCAAATGTAAAAACAGCAAAAACAAACAAATGAAACAAAAAAAAACCAAAATATAAAAAATAAACAAACAAAAAACCTGGTTTGTGTCACCCCAGGACAGTTAGATGAAATAAAACATCTTCTTCCACCTGGCTCCTGTGCCTGACTGTTCCTGCCATCCCCCGTGCTGGCCTTGGCTTTGCCACCACACAGCAGCTCTGAAAAGCTGAGTTCTGTCAAGCTGCAAAAAGCAAATGCCAACTGTATTGTGATAAATGTCCCAAGATGGATGAATCAGGGTCTGCAGAAAAAAGAATTCTGTTCCATTCTCTACCTTTGATGGTGAAAATGGTTGGAGGATTCATCAGTGAGAACCTCTTCTCTTTTCCAAAGGTACACAAGCACTGAGGAAAACTGAGCCCTTCCTCAGTCAGAGACCACCATGCCTTAAAAAGCAATAATAAATCCATTTATGTCACTCCTTCTAGAGGGATCCAGCTTCTATCCCCAAGGATCAATCAATTTATGGTCTAGACTTACCCTTTTAAAATTGCCTTTCCTCTGGGAAGATGCATATTGTTAAAAGCAAAAGGAACTCACATTTTTCCAGTACAATATTCAGTTATTAGCCCTCTTTGCTTCTTTTTTTCCCACCAGAACATACATTTGTTAAACATAATCATTATTCTTTAACTCTCTGGATATATGATATCCAGTGATATTTTCTAAGTAAATGTAAACAGTCTCTTAATTCAACATAACTGCACAACATCCTATGATTTATTAATGCTGGTGACTTTATAGTCCTCCCATTTTTATAATGAGCCCATGAAAGCTCTTCTATTAATTTAACAAATGTTATTGTTTGAAAGGAAATCTCAGAGATCTTATGAATTATGTGTAATGCTGACATAAGACTGATGTTATCTGTTTGCACCTATCATTTAACTGATGATTACTGGAATTCTATAAAGCAAAACTTGGATGTACTCATGTTTTCATTTTCCTCATATTTCCATTGTTGTTGTATATTTTTAAGGTACATCCTTTCTTGCTCTTAATTGTGATGGGCTTTTTTCATGGTTTATTCATTTGGAGTTTCTTGTTAGTGGTGTTTTTTTTTGGTGTTGTTTCTGTTTTTAATAACTCCTTTCCAAAAATTCCTGGAATTTTAGCATTATGTGCTCAGAAGACAACTTCCATTTAGAGATTTAGCTCGTGGTCTTTGAGTAATTCTTTCATAGCTATTTGTAAATATAAACTCTGTGGTGAATCAAGCCTGTGACTCATCTAATTAATAAGCAGAAAGAGTCTTATGAAAAAGAACTTAATTCAAAACCCAGTCTTTCAGACTGACCTGCTGTACCAGCAATGTCTGCAGGAATGTTAACAAGAGGCAGCTGGGAGTTGCTAGAAGGAAGACTGAGAAAGGGAAGCGTGGAGGAGGAGCTGGAAACCACAAACACAAATCTAGAAACCTTCCCCTTAAAAAAAAAAATATATATATATATATATATAAATAAATCAATATTGGATAATCTGGTATTCTCTTCTTTAAGGAAATGATGGATGCTCTGCTGAGTACTTTTGGTCATTACACATTTGAAGGAGTGACATAAAATGTGATTACACATATCCAGTTCTGCCTCCTGTGCTACTGATACCTATCCTGTTTCTCCTCTTTCTGCTTCCTGAAGTATCATGTGCTCGTATGGTGCAGCACAACCAGCTCTGGGTCATACCCAGTGATTGCTTCTATGGGAAAAAAGATGAAAATGAAACATTAATGCATTCATTTGCATATGAAAAATCTGCAGATAGATTAAGGGTTGGTTTAATTTCATTTAAATATAGATTTTCATTTAAATATAGATTTTCTCCATGTAGAAATGAGACATCCAGCCTAAACAATTATTCAGGCTGCCTTTACATGGGAGAGAAGGCAGCTTCTTCGGAGGATACAGTCCAATCATGCTGGGCAAATATTCTGGATGAGGACATAATTCTGCTGAGCACAAGGTCAGATTTGACCCTTGCATTTGAGACAATTGGAGTTTGGAATCAGATTCTACTCCCCATGATTTTCCTAAGACCTGATGGCATGGCAAAGGCAGAATCATCAGAGATTGGTCTCGAGTGCCTTCACCACAGGAACATTCCCTGGACATCCACATGACTCAAATGCTTTCAATTTCAGATGATGCTTCCATCACACAGGAGAAACTCAATTCAGTTACCAAAAAAAGCCACTTTAGTGGACACCACAGGTGATCCCCATGGATATTTCACAGAACATCACTGATCTGCCCAGAGAAATGAAATTCCCAGAGTCATTCACTCACAAGCCATGGGGTATTGAGTATATAAATTGTAGCTGGTAGCACCCCACATTCCATGATTTTTTTGAGACTGGGTACAAAATGTGAATTAAAAGTTCCAGCTTCCAATATATGGTAACCAAATATTTAGAAAGTTTGGAAAAGTTTGAAAAAATTGTGGAACTTGAATGGAAAAATATATGACTTTTTTTTTTTTTTTCAGTGTTGAGACTATGGCTACATATCCCCTATCAAGAAAAATGGAATGTCATTTCTTTTCCTTTCCTTTTTCATAGAATCCCCTCTACTCCTCTTCTTTCTTCCCTGACCCCATCTATACCTGCTATAAAATTCTGGTTTCAATAATTTCTTCTGTTACCCCAAATCTTTCAAAATACGGTAGAAGTCGTCCCTGTCCACTGACGAAAGTATTCCCAAATTGTTTTTTACAGCACTACTTTTTATATATAAAAAAAGTACTTTATGGTACTTTTAAAAGTTTTAAAAATAAAAAAAAAAAAGGTGTTACTTGTTTAAGAAAGTCCATTATTCCATTTGAGAAGCAAAACAGCATTCTCATGGTAAGCAATAAAAAAGCACTGTGACTTAGCAGATGCATAGTAGGAATTACAGCTGAGTCTTTCAAGTTGCAGAAGAAAATGTTCAGAAACTGTTAATTTTGATTATAATAGCTCAAAGAATTCCACCCCCTTAGCTGCAGCCATAAAGTCGGACATGCTATGAAAAAGAACAAAGAAAAACAATGTTCAAGTGGGTGATTTGCTGAAGTGAAGCAGAGGTAGGCTTGGCTCAAGAGAAAAGAGGATTCCATCTGTTCTTGCACTTCTGCAATATCCTCTTGGATACTTAATATTATATGACACATATATTCTGATCCTGAAAAATTAAGAGATCTTTTCTGGAGAGTAAAGGCAGGCCTGAAGAAAGAACATCAAAAATAATGTTACATGACTTTGTTTTCTGCATTGCTGGAGGAAAAAGCCCCCATCAAACAGAGCCTTCACAGCATCTGTACAAACACACTCTGCCCTGGGGCTACAGACGGCAAGAGCTACTTTACCTCCCTTTGTATTTCGACTTCCTAGCTTTATTCTGCCTTTTTTTCCCCTTTTCTTCTTTTCTACAAGCTCAGCCTCCTGCTGACTGATCTAACAGCCTTTCCTTCATATTTTATTTTATCAACTCCTTCTGTGACTTCACAAGCCCAGCTGCTACTGATGTTTTCCTGAGTCATCCAATTCTGCTGAACGTGAGATGGAGCCAGTGTTCCTCTACCACATCTCTCATTTCAACACCATTTCATCCACTACCTCACTTCCAGGTGAGTGAAATGGTCCATCAGTACTTGCTGAATACAGCAACCATCTCAGGAATGGCTGAGGTCTCTTTCTAAAGAGAATATACATGCTACAGTTTATTTTAGCAAAGCATACTTAGGGAGAAAGAAAAAGTGCCCCAGCTTCCTTGGCAATGAGTAAACAGCAGTAATAATAATTAAAAAAAAGAGCAGAATTGAAAATGCAGGACTTAAAATGGCCCAACACAAAGTCTGAGCAGCTTGGGGTCAATGAAGTTGGCAATTTAAGCGTTGCAAGAAAAAAAAATTGAAAAAAGACAGAATTGTTGAAATTAAGACACTCCACTGATGAACAGACGTCTTGCTTGACTCGGGATATGGCACCAGACTTCTGGAACAAAGATAGTGCTGCTCAATTAAACTGTTTTTCTATCTGATGGGGCTACTTGAGTAATAAAAAGTTATTAAATGGGACCATCAGCAAAAAGTCTTCTTTACTGTAGCCCAGCTCCTCATAATTAGACTGATAAAACCCCTTCACTCATGAGTTGCTTAGAGCACAAATTCATTCTTTAGGATCTTGTGATATCTACTGCAAAGCCTCCAAAGCATTTCTGAGAATTCCAACTAACATCCCTATTTTCACCACATTCTAATTTGCATAATTATTTTTTTAATCCACACTTTTGCCCCAATATAATTCATATTCTTCAATTCTTGCACATTTTCCAAATGCTGTTGTATCTTTTTGAGACTGCTACAGCCTTTTAAAGGACGGCTGTACCGTGGCAATAACCAAAACACTGCGAGTGAAATAAAAACTTGCTTTGAAGAGAAAAGGGATGGATAAACTCATCATTATTTAAAAAGAAAGTGCATCTTAGGAGGCACATGTAGATAGATATTCTTCTGCTGTTGTTTTACACCTAAGAAGAAGAAAAGAGAGAGGGAAAGGCACAAAAACAGGGGGAAGGAGAAAAAGACAATAACAAAGAGAAAGAGAAAGTTAAATGAAATAATTACCAAGGAGATGACTGAAAGTGGAAAATGTGTGAAACATGTGAATCTCCAAACATCACTTGGAAAAGAAATATAATTCTCACTCACTTTTTGCTAGACCACCCTTGCTCGGTTTCTTTTTACCTCTTCTGTGGAATAAATCTCAAGCTTTTCTTGTTTCAGGAAGTATGGCCTTACAACTTAAAATCCCCACCTTAGTTTTGAATGATATTGACTTTCATTTTTTTAACCTTTATTACAGTCATTTACCAACCCTCCTGATACTCATTTCACCAACTGTTTTCCTAACAATCCTAAACACTTTTATAATTTCCACTGGTACTCTGAAATTTATCTAAGAATTAGCAGTCATCAAGATGTCCTCAAGCTAACCTGTTTATACTTGACCAAATTATAAGTTTCAGAAAATCATTATTTGAGTCCTTTGCTGCAAGAGCTTGCCAGAAGCATGCTGCTAAAACCTTTCAGATTTATCACAAGGATTGTAATTTTCTACTGACTTGATCTGATTAGACTTTGCTTGTCAAAATACTTACTGGTGGCCCAAAATGAAACAAACTGGAAACAGAAACATATTTCTAAAAAAAAAGTAGTGTCTCATGCAAGCCAGGGATGCTCTAAGGATTGTATGGAACTGGAATTCCCAATTCAGAAAAAAAAAAACAACCCAAAAAAACAACCAAACAAAAAACAACAACAAAAAAAACCTGGAGATGAAGAGAACATTTTTGAACAAAAATCACGTTTGTCATGTAGAAATTACAGTTTTTTAGGAAAATCAAGCTACAACTCAATTATCAAATATTTTCAGTGTTCATGAGGTATCTGGAGTATTCTCATGATGAGCCAACACTGGAAAGGTAAGCAGGGATCTTTGACAGCTGATATAACCCAAATTTAGCCAAAACTGAGACTTTGGATATCAATACTGCCCATGGGAAAAGGTTTTACAAGGAAAATTCCAATCAGCTTGGATTTCAGAGACCTTTTCAGAGAGCTTGGCCACACTGCAGAGCAAAGGGGAGACATCCTGAAGTCAAGTTTGCTTCAGAGCCTCCAATGTCAGAGGTAACTCACAGCCACACACGTGAAAATTCTCAGAGCAGCTGTCAGGAGTGAAGGGGCTCAGTCTGAGCACCAAGAAAAGGCTGCACACCTTGACAAAACCACATAAAGAAAATTTAGGCAAATTATTTAGCATCAAAACTGAAGGGAAGACCCCTAAGCTCACCCAGAAGGGTTCTTGTATTTTTCCTTTTCTGCTGCCTATTCCTGTTTCCAACTATAGCCTTTCAACTCGTGTAATTAATGAAATAGGGAGCCTAAAGAAGGAGAATCATTCCTTACATAACAAGGATTAATCTTGGAACATAAGTGACTGATCAGTAGTTATAATCAAAGGCTGAAATAATTTTAATTAAAAGACAAGTTATGCTGAGGCCATTCCCAAGCTGGGAGCTGAAACTCACCCTTTATCTTCAGCCATTCACTTCAGAATTCTCTAGGTCTGATTTTTGGGGTCCTCCCTGTTCCCCTCCCTCCATTTCATCTTTCATCACACCCATTTCTCACAACTAAATCTTTGTGTCTCAACTTTGGTAGTGCAGAGGAGTGAACTAAAAAACCCCTGAGATCTTTCTAGCTTATATTTTATAGTGATTGAATTAATTAATATCATTTAACATGATCATGCTAAAAATAATGGCGCTGCTTTAAATTCATAAGACCAGAATTATTTGATTATTAAAAAATAAAGATTTTTGGTTTGTTCTGTTTAGTGTGTATTTTCAGCTTAAGTAGGCAGTTTTCAAGACAAAAAAAATTAAATGTAATATTAGACAATATAGAGAACTGAGAAAACTGCTGTTAAACTACTAAACTCACCTAAAATATAAAATAGACAAAATTATTATTTTAGGTCAAAGGCAAAGACCTGATGTGTAAAATCCAGCAATAAAAGTGAAAATAGCACATTACAGATTTGAATTCATTTATGTAAGGAGGAGGCTATACCAGCTTCATAGGTGCATTCTTTCAGTTAGGAAAATAACTAAAATATTAAGAAGCCAAATTCTGCTCAGCACATAAACAGAGAAGAGATGGATGTTCTGCACACCAGAAAACAAAACCAGTGGAACTTTACACAGAACAAGTTAAGCTTTACAAATTCCTGTTTAGTCAATTCTTTCTCCTGCAATATACTATTTTTCAGCACCACATTTTTTTTTCATGTTCTTCCTCCCACATAATAAATCAGGAATATTTTCTGGTATTTTCCAAGGACAACAAATGCAATATTTATGCTACTTTTTAATAATGTTGAAAGGTACCTTAAGCAGTAAATATTCAGCTTTGCTGCCAAACATTTATTTTTCCTATTTTTTAATGTAAGTTTTTGTACCATATTATATATATTTTAAAGAAGTTATCAATTTCTTCCCATGCACACAGGCAATATTTAGATGTTTATCTAATGTTTAAATACCATCTATGTTTAAATATAAATATTAAATATAATTATTATTATTAAATATTAATATTAAATAAAAATCTATTGAAAAATAGCAACCCAACTTTGAAATATTTCTCTTATTATAAAATACAGACACTTGAGAAAATACTATTTTAATTATTTTAATATATATTAAAGGATCTTAAATTTGGCATGATATCATTCCCTGTGTAAATCTTACAGACAGGAAAACTTTCCATACAGTCCCTCAAGCAGTTTGATCTTGGCTGTGAATTTTCATGGATTGTCACCCCTCACTGCAGTTGGTTATGCAAAATGAAACAAAATTACACGTTTCAAATGATGCTTTTCAGATGCAGCTTGGAGTCAGTTCTCACCATAACTAAGACAAGCCAGTTGTGAAATCTCTGAGCCCCATTAGCCTGTAAAAACTGTTATTTTTCCCTAGTAACTAGAAAACCTTTTCTTTCTACCCCCTAAACTGAAGCTAGTGATCTTTTAAAACTCTGGAATGCTTGAAGAGTTTAAATTCCATGGTTGTATTATAATTCCTAACAATTCACAAAGTGCTGAACAACTGCTGTGATTCAGAATATGGAATAATCTTATGGATAAGGATAAAGGACACTATAACTTCATAATAAACCTGGGTCACTTGAAACATGAAAACACAGGGCTGTTGTGAGAATATTTAGCATTAAATTTTGTGAGAATGGTCAAGAGTTTCCAGTGATTAAAGTAAAGAGGGTCATGCAGTAAAACCTGGAATTCTTGGGGGTAAAAAGGAACAAAATGGGGGGAAAGCATGACAATTTCTATGGCATTTGTGTTTCCAGGGAAGGGAACGGAGCTGGGGAAGGCTCTGGAGCCCCAGGAGCTGCTGAGGGAGCTGGGAAAGGGGCTCAGCCTGGAGAAAAGGAGGCTCAGGGGGCCCTTCTGGCTCTGCACAACTCCCTGCCAGGAGGGGACAGCCGGGGGGGTCGGGCTCTGCTCCCAGGGAACAGGGACAGGAGGAGAGGGAACAGCTCAGGCTGGGCCAGGGGAGGTTTAGATGGGATACCGGAGAAAATTTCTTCATGGAAAGGATTATCCAGCCCTGGCACAGCTGCCCAGGGCAGTGCTGGAGTCTCCATCCCTGGGGGGATTTAAAAGCCGTGGGGATGTGGCACTTGGGGACAGGGGTCACTGGTGGCCTTGGCACCAGCTGGGCTCAATGATCTTAAAGATCCTTCCCAAATTCAATGATTCTGTGGTTCTAAGACAAGTATAAAACCATTAATAAATGCTATGATGAGCACAACAAATGGGAGCCATTCATATGACTGTAAGTTTTTATTTTCTTTCTGTTTTAAAAGCACCTTTCCATTTTTAATACCAAATTGCCTTTGTAAAATACTTCCTAGGAAGTTCTGCTCACTGCAGGAGCTGCCCTTCAGCTGCAGAGCATCAGAAGAAAAGTTAAGGGCAGGAAATAAGCACAAGAGGAATTTGCTTAAAGAAAAGATAAAGTACTCTTGGCAAGAAGAGGGGGAGCTAAAAGCCAATTCCTTCTTGCTTTCCCTAACAGAAAAGCACAAAACGGTAATTCTGTAAAGCATTTGAATGTGACCCTGTGAATGAGAAAGTCGTTCAGTTGGGGTTATTTTTCCTTAAATAGTGCTACAGATTTTATATCTGTTTCAACCTAAGGTTGTGAGTGTAATGGAAATCCCATTTGGGTTGAAAAGTTACTGGAAGCAGCATCTTTTAATGGACAAGGCATTAGACATGGTAAAATAACTTGGGATATATTGCTGTAGTCTTCTATGACTTTGAGGAAAATAAAAGACAGTACTTATTTTCCCTATCTGCAAAATTCAAAAGTGATACTTTTTTATCCTTTGTCATGTATTTTGACATCTCTAGACAAAAGGCAAAAAGACAGATAAGTAATATTAAATTCTTTATTTGTGATGAATGCAATTATCTTCATCCATATACTTTTTACGGCCTTTTTTTTTTAAATTGAGTAGTTACATGGAGTTTCAAAACCCAACTTTATATTATGTGAAGTGATATTATTTTAGAAAAAGAAGAAATAAAAGAATAAAAGATCATTACACTTGACAGATCCAAAGGATAATTCAACCCATCACAAATAGGTGTCTTAAGTAATTTGTGAGTTTTTTTCTTCTGTTTCTCTCCATTGGCTGACTATAGAAGGATTATTATCTTACATTATGTGCAAAACTTTTCCACAGCTGCAAGAACCCTATCCACACAGTAAAACAGGATTGGAGATGTAATTTCACAGTTTTGGAGTTGTGAACAATGGCACTGTAGTGTTTGTATGCAAGCTGGAAGCTGAACACAGTAAAAGCCAGACCAGTGGATCTTATCCACATGACCACAACCATTAATGTGAGGGACAGGTGAATTTTGGTGCTACTAAATCATATTTTTAATTGGAGGGGTATAAAAGCACACTGGAGATTACAAGGTAGAGTTTTTGTGTATTTTAAGAGTTTACTGAAAAAAAAATTATTTTAGCTATGGGTTATTGCTCTTAGTTGTCTGGTGGATTTAGTGATTACTGAGCTCAAGGGATCTCTGTGGAATCAATGTGACAATCACTTCATTATCAGGGAAGAGAAATCAGATTGATGTAATTATTTATGAGTTCAGATTACACAGTCTTAAAAATTCCCATTGCTTTATGTTTCTAATTAAGTTTAAAAAACTTGAAAAGAAACACATTTTTCACTTTCTATATATAGCATTAGGATTTCCATCCAGCACATTCCAGCGCCTAAAGGGGCTCCAGGAGAGCTGGAGAAGCACTATGGACAAGGGATGGAGTGACAGGACAAGGGAGAATGGCTTCAAACTGCCAGAGGGCAGGGATAGCTGGGACATTGGGAAGGAATAATAAATAATTATTTCCTGTGAGGGTGGGGAGGGAGGAGCAGAAGTTGCTCAGAGAATCTCCATCGCTGGCAGTGTCCAAGGCCAGGCTGGATAAAGTTCTGAGCAACCTGGAATAGTGGAAGGTATCCCTGCCCATGGCAGGGGGTGGAACTGGATGGCTTTCAAGGTCTCTTGCAATCCAAACCATTCTGATTCTGTGATTTCTCTTTAACACTTTAGAGTCTGAATGAATCCAGCTGCATGTAGGTCAGTACCCATGGGAAATTCCACGCTATTCAGCCCCAACTCACTTCAGAAAAACAAAATAACAAAGAGTGTTCAGGTGAACTACCTGGATGTAAAACCAACACACTAACATATGCATATAGGCTCCTTTATAAATAAATCATACTTTTCTACTTGTTTACAAATATACATAATTGCCCAAATTTAGTTATCTCCTCTTTCAAGCCGAAAAACTGATATAATTTTCTCCATACAGTTCAGCTACTCAAAATAAGAAAGACATTTTAATATTACAAAAGTAGCTAAAGCCAATATTTGTTCTGCAGCAAGAGCTTGTGTTGTTTTCTTCTGTGCAATATTTTGAGCTGTTATAGAGACATTGCTATATTAAACCTAATGGATTTCAAATTAATTCAGCATTTATATTCTGATCATATTTTCTATCCTATATCAGAAAGGATGCATTCAAGCTGATAATAACAGGCTACAGGAAACAATACTGATTATTTGGAATTAAAATGGCTAAGTTGAAGCTATTTTATGCTGAAAGGAGCCTATCCATGCCTTAGTTTGCCAGGTGCAGCCAAGTCATCGACACCAGGACCAAGGAGGTGGCAAGTCAAGGTTAAGTGCAGCAGGGCTGGGTGTTTGGTGATGGTCCTGATCCCTTCCCTAGAAGGGATGCCTAGAAGAGCATCCAGAAAAGCTCTGGAAGCTTCCTCCTCCTAATTTTAATCATCCCAATCCCAATTCCAATAAGGAATAATCCCTTCTCAGAGCTGGGGGGTAACTCAGTGTCATATGCAGAGACAATCAGTAAATTGTAAGGGAACACAACCAGACACAGCAGGGCTAAATGCTGCAATGACACAGTAAATGTAATAAATGCCATTTACCAGCATTGCAGGTACCTCTTTATGTGCATGTAAAGCAAAGATGTGCAACATCCATTAACTGGCAATGTGAGCTTGTAGCCCAGAAAGCCAATTGTGCCCTGGGCTGATCCCCCAGCGTGGGCAGCAGGGGAGGGGGATCCTGACCTTCTGCCCTGCTCAGGTCAGACCCCACCTGCAGAGCTGCCCCAGCCCTGGGAATCACAGCATCAGGAGGATGTGGAGCTGCTGGAGAGAGTCCAGAGGAGTCCAGGAGATGCTCCAAGGGCTGGAGCCAGGCTGGGAGAGCTGGGGGTGCTCACCTGGAGAGGAGAAGGATCCAGGGACACCTTAGAGCCCCTTCCAGGGCCTAAAGGGGCTCCAGGAGAGCTGGAGAGGGACTGGGGACAAGGGATGGAGGGACAGGACACAGGGAATGGCTTCCACTGCCAGAGGGCAGGGTTAGATGGGATATTGGGAAGGAGTTTCAAGGTCTCTTTCAACCCAAACCATTCTGAATCTCAGCATAAGCAGAAATAATGTTTCCCTACTACTTCAGGCGTGGTCTAACAAGGCTGAGCTCAGTGCAATACCCACCCTGCAGCCTCTTGGCTGCTCCCCCAGGACACAGCTACAGATTTCTGGCTGCAAGAGCAGCACTGATGTTACATCCTTCCTTGGGCCTGGCAGCACTTAATCCATAGGCAAACACTGCTGCTGCTGCCAGCAATACCCAAATAAAGGAAATTTATGAGCCCTTGTTCTTATCTCCATCACCAGCATCATCAGAAAGGTGATTTATAGAGATACACATTTGCTAGAAACTGGAAGGTTTATTTTCATAAGGAAGGACAGATGTAGCTGCACTACTCACTGTGTTTAGCAGTTTTACCCAAAACACATAATAATGCCAAAGGAAAATGGTCCCTACATCAGGATCCTTCCGTGGACACAGCAATCAGTAATTGGCATAATCTCATTTTCAAGTCAAAAAGAGGTTTTGACATCACTTTCCCTGACAGCCATTATCTGTCCATTAGATGGGAATAACAGAAAAGCTGAATCACAGATCAAACCCAGTCAGTGCAGCTAAAAAATCACAACTTTGCACTTCTGCAGCTTTTTCTTGTGTTTTCATTGCTTGGCAGTCCACACTATTTGCCTTTGACCAGTTATCAGTACTTGATTGCATTACTGCCTATTTTCATATTTGTAATACACTACTTGACATTTTTCAACAGGTAAAAACCCTATTTATCTGCATGAATCAAAATACTAATAACCAGAAATATTACATTTATTATGATAAAACAATTTAAAACTGTGCTTTATACATCAACTGCCTTGGAAATTTCCATTTTTTTTTTTTTTTGTTCTCCCTACAGAATATAGTCTCAAAATTCTTCCCCATAAGTATAAAAGAGGATTTGAAAGTTTCCACTTCAGAAATTGTAATGTTTCTCCTATTGCTTCTGGGTTTTTCTCCACCATAAAAGATTTGTAGTCTTCTCCAGTGATGAAGGTCGTGGATGGTTTTATCATGCAGCCAAGCAAATAACCAGAATTTGGCCAAGCAGCCCAAAGTCATTTTTCAAGTTCTGCAGCTGCCTGCCACAGAGAGGTGATGGAGCCTGGAGAGTTGACTTTAATTAATCTCCCTTTTCCCTCATCTCCTCTCGCTTCAAAGTGGGGAAAAAATTGACCTCATCCACAACTATAGAGATTGCTTTGAAATTTTAGCAATAATTCACTAATAATTAACTGTCTCAAATCTGCCCAAATGTGAATCAGATAGCTTGCACTCAGAAAAAAAACAAAACAAAAAACATACAAAAGAACATTCCCCCCAAAAAACACTCTACCAAAATGCAAAGCACAATAACGTTATTTTTTAAGGTGTTCTTGCCCCACAGGAACTTACCCACTACAGATCATACATACATGTCTGTAAATAAATATCTGTGGAGCAGTGCAAGGCAGGAATAATACAGTATTTTGTACTGGAACCTGCATCTGCTCTAGCAAATCATCTCCTGTGGCTCATTTCAATCACCTGATTATGATCCTGACCACACCTGCTTTACTCCACGATTAATAATGTTTACAACTTCCCTCTGAGACTCATCCAAGAACGGCAAACAGCCCCCAGAGCCCATGGGCTGCCCTTTCTCCAGGTGCAAGCAATGATCCTTTACCACAGTGACACCTTTCTAGGTCAAAATAAAACCAAGTCATGTGTAATTCAGCCCTGTGCTAACCAAGTGAAACACCTCAAACTGTTCCCAGCTCCTCCCCAGCAGCCAACAAGGGCTGACTTTCAATTATTGCCCACAGCTGAATCCAGAAGAGCATCTTAAAGCAACACCAGAATATCTACCCAGTTAGACTTACACAGAATTAATTTTCCAGTGAGTTACACAGCCTAAAACTCATGGGTAGATTTTAGCTCAGGAACTTAGAAGTGATTTTTTTTTTCTTTTTAAACCTGTGAGTTTGTCCCATCATGCTGGGCAGGAAGCTATCACCTTCCTGGAAGCATTTCCCTAGGGTTTTTATTCTCAGCTTCAAACTACAGGGGAAAGAACCAATGACAGAAAATAACACAAATGCCTATGCCCAATAATAAACAAATATGACTAAAGAATATATAAAGACATAGATACACAAACAGAAATAAAGCTATAGATACAGGAAGATGAGGAAGCAGATCTAGAGATGAGTGTCAAGGAAATTAAACATTAATAATGCAATGCCTGTCTTACAGACAAAAGTATTTTTACTCTGAAAAAAGATTAGAGGAAAGATAAATAGTTCATAGCAGCTGTTTGACATGTCACTAAATATGCATTACTGGAAGATACTTCACTACAGTGACAGTGAAATGGAAGAAGCTGATAATCATGAGAGCAAGAAAATGTAGGGATTTCAATAGCTGGACCTTTTAAAAATAATTGATACTTCAAATTTGATTTTATGAGTATAATTCACATGAAAAAATAGTTATTCATGAGGGCACTGGTTTCAAAATTCATAAATATAACAGATCCATAAGGAATTTTCATTTTGAAAAAAAACCAGCAAAGCCAACAAGCCCACCTGATTTTCAACAATGAGCCACAATTGCCAAAAGTAGAAGAAGCTGGTTGGAAAAAAAAAAAATAAAAAAAAAATGCTTACACCATGCAGTAGACATTAAAGGAAATTCAGTTTACAAATCTGAATCTGGATGGAGCAGATCACAGCCACTGGAATGAGGCCCTGACATCTCCCAGCAGCTCCTTCACCTTTTTTTTTTTTTTTTTTTTTTTTTTTTTTTTTTTTTATTTTATTTTATTTTTTAAAAACACCTTACTGGAAAGAAAAGGAAAGCAGGAGATGATTCCAGCTGACTTCAGGCTGGGAATCTGCTGGGGCTGCACCTCTCACTGTCCTCTGGGCTGGTTTTCTGTACTGACCTTTGTCCCTGGATTCCAATGGCATCGCTGTGCATCAGACAAAGCTGCTGCTCTCCTCTGGCACACAAACCCCTCCTGCCAGCCCCAAAGCCAGGCTGATCTCACCAAAATAAATACCTTATTCTACCTGGCTACCAAGCCTTTACATTATGTTGGCAGTTGAGACACTGGTGAGTGGGAGTAAGGAATAAACTCCTGTCTCAGTTTTCCCCTGAAGTTGTTTAAATTATGATGAAGCTGTTTTTCGAACCAGACACTTTCCTGTGTGTCGTATACAGCATAATACAAACTCATTCAAAAAGAGATTATTCTTGGTTTTTTTCTGAATCTGGCCTCCTAAATTAAGTCCTCCTGCAGTTAACTCTATTTTAAATTATTTTTCTAATGCACCATAGGATTCATCTATGTGAGAACACTGGTTCAATTTAACCATTCACAATTTGATTTAGTTGAATGCAACCTTGCTTTATTTCCATTTATCTTGTTACAGTTCCAGCTAATGGGGAATTGAGTGAAGTTCTGGCTCAGCTGCACAGAAGCAAACAGCTGTAGAGATTTAAGATGCTCCTGCTCTCCAGCTGCTCATTCTGTCCCTCTGCCAGATCTTACTGGCCCTGTTAATTTGGCAGAAGTGGGTCTGTCCTACAGCCTCAAGCACTGACATTTGTCCTGATGTAAAGGAATTTTCACTCATTCTCTCTCTTGGATCTACTAAAGATGCAACAGCCTTCAGAGAAGGGGCACAACAGAGCAGGGCCTGTGTCACATTTGAAGGTGACTTTCCTCTGGTCACTTCCTGCTGAACAGCAGTGGGTCATGTGCAGGCCACTTTACCAAAACTGTCCTTTCACTGACATGAGAAAAATACCCTGCACTGCCATTTCCCAAAGGTTTTCAAGCATTTTGCATAATTAGTAGATTGATCTGGTCCACCTGAATCCCTTTATGTCATAGAAATTTCATGAATTTTGCAGCACCTTGTAGGTCCCTTCCAGCTCAGGACATTCTGGGATTCTATGACATGTAAGGTTTGTTTCGGAGAACCACACAGACAATTACAGCACAGTTTGGGCTGGAAGGGATTGAAGAAACATCCTGCCATGGGCAGGGACACCTCCCACTATCCCAGGTTCCTCCAAGCCCTGTCCAACCTGGCCTTGGACACTTCCAGGGATCCAGGGGCAGCCACAGCTGCTCTGGGCACCCTGTGCCAGGGCTTCAGACCCTCACAGGGAACAATTCCTTCCCAATATCCCATCTATCCCTGCCCTTTGGCACTGGAAGCCATTCCCTGTGTCCTGTCCCTCCAGCCCTTGTCCCAAATCCCTTCCCAGCTCTCCTGGAGCCCCTTTAGACCCTGGAAGGGGCTCTGAGGTCTCTCTGGAGCCTTCTCCTCTCCAGGTGAGCATCCCCAGCTCTCCCAGCCTGGCTCCAGCCCTTGGACCATCTCTGTGGTCTCCTCTGGACTCTCACCACCAGCTCCACATCCTCCTGAAGTTGGGAATCCCAGGGCTGGGGCAGCTCTGCAGGTGGGGTCTCACCTGAGCAGGTCAAAGGGGATCTTTTCAAAGTGACAGCAGTTAAAATATTTAACATGTTAATATCATAAATTATCTCCCTTTCACATTTCCAAAGAGGATTTGAGCTCTTCTGGGAAGGGAGAGCAGGGTAATGGAGCTCTTCCATCCCTGAGCAGCTGCCTTTCAGAATTGACCTTCAAAAGGGGGGTTTCTACCTCCATCACAGGTCAGTTCCAGGACTAGTTTTATTTCTGTGTCCTTCCTTGTTTCCTTGATCAAGATAGAAACCCAGAACACACTAGCAGAGGGAAAAGTTTTAGAACAGTCTGCCTGCCCTTCACAAATTTTCATGTTTGTGGAGTATTTTTATAAAATGAATGTGTATCTTTCCCAAGTTGCCACTTTGCTGTCAGATCTCCCAAAAGACTATTCATGGCATAGTACAGGTGATAGCTCATGCATGCCAAGTATGTTCTCCAAAATCATCCTCCCACCACCATTTCAGGGCTCATGATGTCATAGCAACTCCCTAAACTTCCACCCAGCAGATCTGCCTGGGAGCCCATCTGTCACAACTCCAGCTGAAATTATATGAGTGGCTCTTTAGAGAAAACAGCACTGAATGTGAGAGGCTCTGTCATTTAACAATCTCATTTTTTAATAGATACGGCAACAGTTTGGGCAAAGTCATGGGGAAAGTGGAACAGAACTTCCAAATTGCCTAAATGTTTTCATATTGGTTCTCACAGAAGGTAAATTCTGTGAAATGCACCCAATTATCGTGGTTAAACACATTGTTAGCCACTCCCTACCAAAACCTCCTGATACTACAGCAGAATTCAGGCTTTATTTAATTCTATTTCCATGTCTTTATCCTTTTCCCTTAGAACTCGAAGGTTATTTCATACACTACAAAACACCTTCAAGGAATTACAGCCCTCTGACTGCACTGGGGCCCCAGCATCCCTTCACACTGGAGTCTTGAAAACACTCGGTCTCTGAGGGCTATTATTCTTCAGGTTTTACAAAATTATTTATTGCCTGGAGTTTTTCTTAACTGATTAGCTGACAAAACTATATTGTACAGAAAAAAAAAATACCACTTCTGTTTTCACCTATTTGTTTTTAACATAAAATACATTAAACTTTAATAGAGGTGTTTATTACTACAATTATACTCTTAGAAGTCTGTAAGCTAAACTAGAAATCCTTTAGAAGAATCTCAACACCTCTAATGTTTTATATTCTGGCCCTGCAGGTTTGCTTATGTTAATTGCAGAAGGTTTTGGGTTTTGTTTATTTTTTAGTTAAATAAATTTAATTTTTGTTTTGGTTTGTTTTGTTTTAAGAAAGGTGTTTAAGACAGCAGAATTTTGTGATACTAAGAGGAAGAAGTGTTGATCCTATATCTCCCCACTTCAGGAATAAATAGTGTATTGAAAGGACTTTTATCTGGCCTTTCTCTCATTGCATGGTTTATTAACTGACATAAAATTCATCTCCCCACTACTTTCCTGCTGACATTAGACTAAGAGTCATGGGAGACTTTGTCTTCTTGCTTTTATCCACCTTCTAGACAAGAAAGACTTCTAGTAGTACCTAAAATATTTAATGGAAAGCTCTTCACTTGGTCAGCTGTGGCACCTCAGCATAAGGTAAAATATCACACTCTGTGTTTCTGCACTGAATAAAAGCCCAGCACAAAATCTGAGCTGGGCTGGAACAAAGCTGGAACATCCAGACAGTAAAATACACTCAGATACAAAGAATATACATCTCAGATACATCTTTTGCTTGGATGCATAAATCCCTTTTCTTAAACTGGCTGACTCATACCCAACAAAGAACCCTTTGGTAAGGTCCATCTGCATAATCCCAAGTTACACAGAAGCTTGGAGGAGAAAAAAGCCCAAAAAACTTTTTACAATGTAAGAGTAACCAGTGTTATTCTTGCATTAAATCACAACAGCACTCTTGTTATGATGGATGAATTATTTAACAACCCAGGTATAGAAATGGTAAATGTTAAGGATATTATGCAGTGCAGGTGTCTGAATATATCTATATTTATATATATGTATCTATATATGTATGTATGTATCTATATATATGTCTGTATATATCTCTCTATATATGCATGTACATATATAGATAGATACAGCTATATATAGATATGTTAGAAAGTGTGAATTCATGCTGAAAACTCAGGTTTCCAAACAATGTTTCACCATACATTCCTCCTGTAATGTCAAAAAAAAATATAAACCAACCCGCTAGCGAAATATTAGAAATAATTTGAGTTTAATATCACCAAAAGCTGAAGAAACAATCTGATTTCTTTGACACATCCATGTCTGCAGATTCACCCTGGAAGAATTTCGTTCCACCCCTCCTTTGCCCATGTATCCTCTTCCTGGTGCTTTGCCCACACCTTTCCACCACCACAGCCCAAATGGGCTCAGGTAAAATGAACATGGAAACTGGTTTATGAACATTACCACAGCACACCACAGAGAAAAGCAAGTTCTGTTAAGCTTTATATAAACCAGAGGAGTGAATTGAAAATTTAACATGAAAGGCAATTTCCCAAGAAAACTGAAACAATTCCGTGAGTGGCTGGAGGGAGGAAATAGTCTTCTTACAGGATTAAAAGACTGACAAATACTCCTGAAGAATCTGAGGATGGACAGCAGTTAATAAATGCTCAGTGCTGTTTAAAAGAGTTGGTTATTTCCAAACCAGTAAATATGACAATCAGGTATTAGGCTAGAGACTTTATTTGCCTGATAACTACTTTGAGTGGTTTTATAAAAACATTTCCTACAGCACAATTCAGACATTAAAGTCCAAACCTCATCCCAGTTCCCTTTATGGCCTGATCTGCCATCACTGAGATTCTTCCCACTTCAAATGGATGTAGAGGAGAGGGGGAAAGAAACCACAAGAATGAGGATGGTCTCTTTAGTATCTCTCCACTCATCTCCCCTCCTGCACCCCTGAACTTTCTTCCCTGAAACAGTGAAAACTTATTTCATTCCCCAAAGTTAAGTTAAGTTAAGGAATCTTTTCTTCCTTTTGTCCAAGGAGGAAGAATCTGATCTGCAAAGCAATTAATCACAGCATTTAATCATCTGGTTTTCCTGAACACAGAGGGAAAACAGATTGGACACCAATACTTTTTTAACCCTGATGATTAAAGGAAAATATAAATGCATTCAAAATTATAAATTCTGATTGAGGGGGAAATAAACATTACAAATCACATGTTTTAATGTTTTGGTGCAGCATTTCAGCCATCTGCAAACCACCTCATAGCCTCACACTAATCTGACTTTGTACCTCACTGCAGGTTGACATCTATTGACGTCAGACTTTAAAAATGCTTCAATCAACAGCTCTATAATCCTCATAACTAAAATGTCTTTGTTCTGTTTTATGATCAAACATTTCTGAAAACAGAGCCACCAGTCCCAGCAAGCACTCAGGATGCTCAGAGGTGAGTTAAGGCATAATAAAAAGCTCAGTAATCTCCCAGATCTCCTCAGAGAACACATTTGTTTATCACTGTGCCTGCAGACTCTTACACTGCAAATGTACTGGCAACCATTTCTAGCAGACATGAATATCATTTGGAAAGTTTAAAAATGCACAGAAAAAGCAATCAACTGCCTTAATAAGAAATCTCAGGAAAAAAGTAAAATGATTTGGTAAACAGGAATGATTGATAAGTTCTTCAGTGGAAAAAAAAACCCAAAAAAAAACAGTGGAAATCAAGAAGCAATGACTTTTTGTACCCACCCTTCAAGTAGCAGGTTTTAGAAACTTTTGTATTGCCCATGAAATTAGCTAGAAGATAAATCTCACTATGGTGATTTGCTCTTTGTAAGTCCGAAGCCACTGTTCTGAATTCTCACTGTATAATTACTTCAATACAGATAAAGCATGAGTCATCTGTTCTACTCTAACCTTTGCATTTAAATTTGAATTTTATTCCTGCTTATCTTTTTTCCTAAATTGATATTACTGTCTACTATGTTTATTAAAAACAACTTAAAGCCACAGTGCATGTCACACTCTGCACTGAGGCACCATTTATTGTGTTATTTTAATTAACATGTCTCAGGGAGATTACAATTCTAATCATTTCTATTAAACTATGTCAAAGTTTTCTTACTCTTAGATGTGAGATTTTGTTTCTTGTTTCAAGGTATGCCTTAATAACCCAGGAGGCTTTTAGTAGCTGCTCTGCACATCCAGGCAGGAATCTCAGAGGCACTGTCCTGTTTCTCTGGCAACAGCAGAGCCCTGGTTGATCTGGCAGTGTCCTTAGCAGGTTCCCAAATCTGCCCCCTCTGGATCTCTTCCACCTTTCCCATCCTCAGTGAGACAAAATCTCTAAAACCCAGGAAACACTTTCCCAGAATGAGATCAGTCAGAATCCCCTTCTCTCATTAATAAGCAGGTCCTGGGGCAGGACTGTAATTGAAGGGAAATGAAAATCAAGCCCACCACATCCAGACTGAGTTTAAGGTAAATACTTGAAATCTCCACACATTTGCCCATGATTTACCCCAATCCCTGTGAGGCACGCTGGGGCAGCCAGCTGGATCTCAGTGTATTTACATGGCTGCAGGGTGAGCTTCTATCTACAAAGAAAAGGTTTAGTTCATACCTTGTTTGGGTGAATTTCTTCTGAGCTTTGGCCCCAGGTATCCAACAGTGGGACTAAGCCACCGAGGCAGGAAGAAAAGGCTCCCCTCTTTAGGCTTAAGAGGGTTGCAGTTACTTTTAAGAGTTTTTTACCTTCTTCCTCCCTTTTGGTGACCCAACCATGAGATCTATTTTTCCTCAGCCATTATGGAACTGTAGTGACACTTTCTGCTAATCTGAATAAACAGGGCAGCACTTCCCATTCTGAATGGGATTCCCTTCCTCCTTAAGGACTCTTTTCCATGATGGACAGGAGCTGACTGGAAGGCTCGCTGCCATCAGAGCTGTCAGGGGAGCTGACTCTGGAGAAGGTTTGGCACATCTCTCCCAGAGACAGCAGGCAGAGACATGTCAGTCTCAGACTCCCACACACCACACCGAGATGCTGCAGGAATAGCTGCTTTTTTTAATGCCCCTTTTCTTAATTAAAAGATGAGTGGTCCATTTACTACCTTGAAGGTACTTTCACAGTCTGAAAGACTATGGGAGTCTTTCAGCTCTTAGTTTTCGGACAGCAGGAAGTTCTGACATATGCAACTTCACTACTGCCAATTCAATTTAACACTGCTGTCTACCTTGCCTTTGGAAATCCAAACAGAATTATTTGACTCAGGATTGCGTTCTTTCTCTACCTTATATATGAAAAAAAGTATTTAAGATAAAGTTTTGGTACTACAATCCAAAGATGTATCATGTAACTCATGATACTATGGAAAAGCAGACCATTGTAGATTTTAATTTAGGTCTTGATTGTAAGTAAATATCAGGATCTTTGAATGGAGAGATTGAAGTCTTACCTATTAAAAAAAAATAAAAAAATCATGAAGTCTTTACACAAAGCTCAAGTGCTTTGTCTCTGCTTTTGTTCCACAATGCAAGACTACAAGATAAAATCAATTACTGTGCCTCAATCTGTATCCCTCAAATATGTTTAACAAACTCCTTTAATTCTACTCATCTCTTCATTCTTACTTAAAAGAATGGTGTATTTCTGCCATCTTAATCACTTCTCACAATTCTTTGCTGAAGTCCCACAACCTGTTTTCTATTGTTTGTTGAATTTTCTTTTATATCTTGATCCAAATTACCTAAGTCCTACAATTATTATCAGGATTTCAAATGAGCTTTCACAATTATCTGCCAATGCCATAACTCTCTGCACAGCTCTCACTACCACAGTGGGTCTAACCTGCAGGAATCAGTAGCAGTGAACTCCCTGAGGTTCACGTGACTTTATTTTGGAGTTTCTAACATACCCATGGATTCTTTTTCCTACTCATTTTCTCTAAACTGGGTTTTTTTTTTTTGTTTTTTTGTTTTTTTTTTGGTGCTGCTTTTTGGGGGTTGTTTGTTTTTGTTGTTTTCTGGTTTTGTTTTGTTTTTCCTTGATTATTTGAATGAGGTTTGTCCCTTTCTCCTTTCTGGTTAAAAAAAAAAGGTTTTGATTTCAGAGTCCCTCAGTGCGTGTTCATAATGCCTATTTTGAATATAGAGCCCACCTAGGAAAGAGGAGTTGCAGGAGCTCTTTCGCCTAAAAAACTTAAAAGGAGACACAAAAAATCAGCTCAAATCCACCAGCTTTTCTTCAGCTGATGCTCCTCTAACATTCACATTTGTTCACAGACCACTCCAGTCCCTGAGCAAGATATTTTCAAGCACCACCCAAATCTGGGAGGCTTTCCCAAGTGCAAGGCTCTGTTTCACTCCTTCTACTTAAACCCCTCCACACCATGGCAAAAAAAAAGTGAAAAAAGAGATTTCTGTGTGGTTCCACATCCCATAGATCAGTGCTGGTCCTGTTACAAACTGCAGCCTCTCTGGCTCAGCTTGGAGAGAGTGATTGCTGAGCCCAAATATTTGGGCTGAGGTTTCCTGTAATCCCACTGGAACAGCCTGTTCTCAGTCTGTGAGAGCTGAAGGGACACCAAACTGGGCTGGAGGAAGGGTTTCCTCTCCCTCAGATCCTTCCATGGTCCTAAGGAGACCACAACCCAAATCCTTGGACATCCTGAAGGCAGCTGGTGCTGGGAAGGTTGGAGAGAGTGCCTGGAACGGTGCCACAGGAGGAAGATTTTGGCTCAGCCGAGGGGCACATCCTTCCCATCCTCGTTTGCCTCAAGCCCCACCCGACTGAAGTGGCCAAGCAGAAAGGACAACAAGCACAAAATCAGACAAAATGCTTTTATTGTCTGAAACTCACCACACACCTGGCCTGGCTTTTGTCTGCCTGGCACAGGAGGGCACTTGAGCAAGAGGAGAAGGAAGCGGATAAATGTGCTCTGAGATCTGTCCTGGGAACTGCATTTTCAAATATCATTTAAGAGTTCCTACCATCCCTTTCAGACCCTTGTGGACTATTATTTCTCAGGTGAAGAGCTCTCCTTTCCCTAAATTAGACTCTGGATTTAGAAGCACACCCTACCTCCTACCTCACCATTGGAACTCCTGAGCACAACTTGGCCAAAAGCCTGTAGAGTGAAGGAGTATTTAAAACACTTCATGGAATTGTGACAGCTTCCCCAGAATAACCTCTTCACTAACTATGGCAGAGACAGAATTAGTTTTTCTAAGAACTGAACTGTCCCAATTTTAGCCCAGATTTTGCTAAAATACAGTGTAAAGAAAGAGTTCATCTTTGACCAACAACTAAATCTTGCATTTCAGAAGAGGTTAAGGTAATAAAAAGAAGATGGAAAAAAGGAAGAAAAACATAAAAACCTTCAAACCAACAAACAAACAAAAAGCAGCTTTCAATTCCAAGATTTAAGACAAAACCCAAAAGAGGCATAAAGTAAACAGTGTAAAGGCTTCTTTTTAAAATCCATTTCCAGGAGAGCTGAATGGGGACAGAGGAGAGGGAAAAGCTGAGGAAGAAGAATTCACCCAGGCAAATTCTTTCCTGTCTTCATCCCTCAGTTTAACCTTCTTTGAATTTGCCCACAGTCTTTCCCCAAACTTGGGAAGTGGTGGAACCGTAACACACTGGGACTCATAAATAAGAAAAATATTTTGATTTTTTTTTCTGTGTCACTACTGATCCTGAAGCAGTTTCCAGATTGATGGCACTGACCTGCACCCAAAAGGTACACGAGGATTTTGGCACCATTTCAGTACCAAATTCTTGCAAAGGAGAGTTAGAACACTTTGCTAACAGTGGCAGAGTTTGGCAGAGCCCTGTAATTGATGTCTTGTTGCTTTTCCCTTTTGTCAAAGTAGTCAAAATAATGTCACATGAAATGATTTATTTTTGTTTGTTTGGCAGCTCTCCAGCATTTCAATAGCAGGGAGGCTGCTGTGCTCAGTGTTGATTTGTCCCAGCACATTATATTTGTACAATTTCAACCCTGTAGTACACAGCCAGGCAAGGGAATAACACAAAGTTTTTTAATATTCTGCCTTTGCAACAAGCAAACAACCCAGAAGAGTGCATTTCAATTTTTGCCTGGGGATTAACATACAAATGTTCTGAAAATTAGGGATATAATTATGTGAAGTCAATTACAATTTTCAATTACTTATTTCCTAAGGCTTTATGCTCAGCAATGTTGGACATTCTTGGCTTGTAGCTCCTCTCAGTCCTGTTTATCATCTACAAACAAAGAAACACCACAGCCAAATGACTCAGAATAAAAGGGTTTTAAGTATTTTTTCAGGTAAGCAGAAGTGAACAGAGTTGAGTCTCAGCTTCACGAAGTATTTGTGGTGGTCTCAGGGCTCCTGACCTCACAAAGCTTTTGTTATGCTGGTGATGACAACAGAGAGCTGAGAACAAAGATTGGTTTTTTAGGGCTTAATTGTGATACAAAATAAAGTTACTGATTAATAAAACCAATATGTCTGAGTATGTGTGAGCCTTTGTCAAATCTTATTCACAGTTTATAAGTAATAAAGAAGTGAGAGTCAATTAACTGCACCAAATGTAATTACAAGCCCATGAATTCTTTTTACTGTATTGAGTTACAGCTTTGCATACTAATGGATCATATTCATTTCACTTTTCCCCCTAGAAGTTTCCTCTGCAACGTGGCAATTACAGAAATTACAGCTTTTTTTTTTTTTTTTTTTTTTTTTTTTAGTGGCTATTGGAAAAAAGTACATATGGATTTTAAAAGAATTTTTTTTTTTTTTGTTTCCTTACTTTTAGGAGAATTTCACATCTGTACAACCTTGCATCACACCTTCAGAGGCAGCACTTTTGGGAATTATCTGCCATTTCCATGACTGGAAGAATCAATTCCAGAATTTTGCAGAATTAGGAGAGTCAACAATAGAGACAAACTATGGCAAGGGAAAGGTGACAGTGGGTGGGGAAAGCATCCTCAGATAAAGCATCGAGTCTGTTCAGGGCATTTTAAGATAACTGAAAACTTCTTGGAGAATGGACAGCAGGTAACTGCAAGCACCTTGAAGGGATATGGGGAACATCCTGTGAGGGAAAATTCTTTATTCTTCAAAATAATTTAGGATAAAGATGGATAGTTACACATTAAGCATAGCATGAGGAACGTCAGTCTGGAGAGGACCTTGGCAGGCTGGCAGAACAACTTTGGGGGAAGAATTCTATTGTATTCTGCAATCAAATGAGAATAAGGGACAGGGTCATTTTTTAGGTGTCTTGTAGGTAATTCTATAGTTCTTTAATATGATGATGAAAGGTAACTATTGAACTATTTCATCTGGAATTTAAAGTTCTGCACCAGAAAATCAGCTTTTGTTTCTAGGTTACGTAAAACAAAGTTTCCTATCAATTTGTTACATGACCACAAACAGCAAAGAAGTATTGAAATTATGCACAGCTACAAGAATTGTCATGTTTGTCAAGCAAATTATTGAACACCCTTAGAAAACATCTTGAATATCTCTATGTACTAATGACCAAAGTCGTCGTTAGTGTTATTCCTGCTATTCGTCTATTACAGTCCAGTTTTGACATCTAAAACGTGCTTAATAAAATCAGTTTCATCAGTTACCTACTGCCAGCTAGAAAAGCAGAAAATGGAGAAAATAGCCATTTCTATTCCATATTGCTTAATATCCATCACTTTAATGGAAATGAGATAAAGTAGATAATGGCAGTAAGAATTTTATTAGCAGCACAGACATATATTACATATTTCTCAGAGGTACCATTGTTGTAGCATTTACGTTGTTAATATTAAAATGTCTCGAGCAGCACAATCCAATGTAACCAATATTATAAATATTACCTTTAATATAAAAGAGTTGAATGAGCTTTTAACCTTGAATTTGATACAGTGTTGAAAATAACTTTTATACTTACATGACCTAGCTCCTTGTGAATAGCTAAGTACTTTCCCCCCTCAAATAAATCTTTCTCCAAAGCAAAACTTCCTTGCACTATTCTTAGCTGTAATTTGCACTGCACATTAAGTGATCATAGACCTTTTCTGTACTTCTTTTAAGTGTAACTCAGAGGCAGAAATGTCAATTTAGATGAGGCTTTTGAAGCTAATGTTAAATACAAATAAAGTCTTTAAATGATGCTTCATTATGCAGATGTTTCATTAAAGAAAAGTGTACAGGAAGGTTATACCCATGTTCATATATCCTGTGTCCAAGTTGAACTGTGGTTTTAAATGGTTTTTGAAACTAAATATTAAAAAAAACAAAAAAAAAAAAAAAAAAAAAAAAAAAAAGGCAAGCAACAGGGTCAGGAACAAATGGGAAGTTTGAGGACAAAATAGTAATGTCAGGGTTAGGAAAAAGGAGATTGTTGGCCCCAGTCTGCAAGATGCTGCAGCATATCTAAGGAAGAAATGGCAGGGCAGAGCTTGGGCAAGGGAGAAACTGAAAAATCAGATGAGACTAAGAAGATTGTACAATCACACATCCAGGCTGGCAGTCAGGAAATTTCATTATGCAGAAAAAAACTGGACAGAATCTAAATCACAAATCTGAACGCCTCTCACTGTGAAGAGTTGGAGAACCACGAGGTTTAAATCTATGACACAGGTTAGAAACAAAGAGTGTGAAGCTCAGCTGCTTAATCTAGGGACCACTGGTAAGAATTTGTTTTAAGTCAGGCAAACATCAGGTGAAAATGGTGCTGGAGGGAAGATCTATTACTCTAAATAAGTTTAATCTACCTGTGAATAAGGCAAGTGCAATACCAGGAGTGTTGGGCAAACACAGAGGAAATAATTGATGGGATTGAGAAAAGTGGTGAGTTTTCATCTGGAACAGTTCTTGTCATTTATGTTCCAAAAAGAGGAGTCTGAATGAGCAAAGCAGAAAAAAAAAGGAGTTAGGAAGGCTGCAAAAAGAAGCCAAAAAAGCTGAGATTGTGCAGTTGTAGCAAAAGGAAGGCTGTGAGGGACCATTATAAGACTGCTCTGCTGAAAGATATGATATAGAATGGTGCAGACTAAGATTTAAAATGAAGGACATGGTTGGCAGAAAATTAATCATGTGTGAACTGACTAGGAATAAATACAATCCCAGAAATACAAAATTCCTGACAGTAACAAGCCTGGGGTTTTGAAACATCCCATCATGAAGGATTGGGACCAAAATAACCCTTAATTTTAATGACAATCTTCATGGATTTGGAAGCAGGATTAAAAAACAAGTCTGAAATATTGGGGGTCTGGTGGTAAGAAATGTAGGAGGTGTCTTTTTGGCTTTATTTCTTCTTTCATAAATAGATATTTAAGGGCACATCAATTGATTCCCAGTGTGTGGCTTTCATTCCCCAAGCTGAGGCACAAACTCCCATCTCCGTGGTGTACAAGGAACAATAGAAAAATCCACTATTAAAAACACAAGTACTGTTTTATTTTTCATAAAATGATGGAGTGATACCACAACCAGGAAAAGAAAAATATTCAACTTCAGACCTCCCAAGAATGACATTAAAAAGTTAAGCAGCACTTTTTCTTCTTCAAGGTGTCATTTCTGCTCAGCGTAACTCTAAGACGCTTAATGCAGATGGATGGACTGAGCAGACTCTGCAAAGACAAGGTTTCCTTCTTTACATCCAATCTAAAAGCTTTTAAAATCTCTCTGTCAGGAACAATTTGACTGCATATCAATTGCATCCCCCTACTGCTGTAAAAGTTATGATGAGAGAGGATCGTGGGGAAGAAAAACCACGTTTTGGTAACTGACAGGACAATGAAACACTGTCAGCCTGATGGGCTGCAAAGCTGGGGCTGCACATCAACCTCACTTTGCTCATTAAAGCTCTCATCCAATTAAAACAGCAGGGCTGGACCTGAGTGCTGCCACACTTTGGTGCTGCCAACAAGTTCATTTGTTGTTCTCTGCTGGCCTCATGAAGAACAGGCTCTGGGACAGCCAAAGATTTGTGGTTTGCAATACAGATCAACTCACAAAATAAAAATTACCTCTCTTCACCTTTGATACAGAGGATGTGCAGTGCCTGTATGTAAGAAACAAGTCAAACGTTTTCCTGATATTTTCCTGATTTATGTACAGTCTGAGGTTTCATACAATTCCTAAAGCATAAGATTTCTATGGATAAAACCACTGCTCTAAAAAGGAAAGATCTGGAATAGGACTCCTTTCTTATATTAAAGAAGAGGACATACAAACTTGATAATTTATCCTGGCATTCTTGCAAGAAGGAAAAAAACAAATCAGTTTTATCCACAAATATTATATTTATCAACATACTAAAATGAGAATAATTGAATCAGCTTCCATACATGTCTGTAGGAACAATCAAACTGATCCCCAGGGTGAGAGCCACCATTTCCCAAATGCTTCTATTCTGTGTGTCACTAAAATTAGAATTCTCCTCACATCATCTCCATTTAGCTCATAGTTTTCATAATGGTTCTAATAAATAGCAATAATACTGGATATTTTCAAAGAACAAACTGGTGGCTTTATTCTCATTTCACAATACAGCCTAAGCAAAAGCAAAAATAAAATAAAATAAATGCCAGGCATGCAGGGAAGACTGGGAGCAGCTCCATTAAAGTCAATAGTTATACATAAAAATACATAAAACGAGGAAAGAAGAAGAACAAATGTCTTTAGATAATGTATGAGAATCACAGTATGAACCCTCAGCAGAGATCCATCTGCAAAGAGAAGTTAGTCAGGAGAACTGATTTTTAACTTGCCATTTCAAGCTGAAGGAGAAAATAATAAAAATTTCAGGGCAGCAGCATTGTCTGAAGAACTCTTTTGTGCTTAAACAGTAAGTCCTGAACAATTTTAGAGCTCAAAGTATGGAAATTAGCATCACAATCCATTGCTTCTACTCCTTTAATCTGTGGTTGGAGCTTGTTATTTAGCAGGACCATCAATCTGGCATCTCCAAAAGCATTGCTTTAAAAAATAAGTCTCACTAGCCAAAGTATTTGCATTATTTTCAAAAGCTTTAAAATATAGTTTTTTCATTATTTAACAAACTGTAAGTATCTTTGATTTCCATCCTTGAATTGACAGAATTTAGCTGGAAGGAGGGGAAAAAAAAAAAGGGTTTCTTTTGTCAAGACTTTGTAACAAGTTTTATTTTACAGAGAAGCTTTATGGAAATTTTGTGGTTGCTACAATAGGACTTCTCATTCACTGTCCTGCCCCACAGGGATGGGGAGGAGGAGCCCAAAAATGGAAAACCCAAGGCCTGGGATGAGAACAGATGAAGAATTGAAATAAAATAAAATTATTTATAAATGCATATATATAATATATATAATATTAAATATATATATAATAATATATTATATATAAATTATTGTTGCTGTTGTTATTCTACTACTGTTATTGATACTAATAATAATAATTGATGGTGGTGATGATGATGATGACGATGATGATGATGATGATGATGATGATGATGAAAAGAGTGAGACACAAACCCCAAGAAACACCACTGATGCACAATGCAGCTGCTCAGCACCCACTGCCCAGTGCCCAGCCCGTCCCTGAGCACAGCCCAGCCCCTCCCAGCACACTCCAGGTTACAAACTGGGATGATGCTCTGGGGTTTGGAAAATCCCTCTGCCCAGCTCGGGTCAGCTGTCCTGGCCATGCTGCCCCCTGGTTTCTTTTTCTTTTCCAAAGTCTTGGAGCAATGCAGATTTTCATCTTTATTTTTCTGGAGAAAAGCCAGTTTAGCAAAGGAGCTCTGCTGCATTGCACCTCCTCAGCTCCCAGGTAACTCCCCCACATGGAAGCCCTGGATTCTTCTCTCACCTCGATCCCCCTCTCCAGCCTCTCCCAGCTCTCACTGAGCTGACCAGGAACAGGGACATTTCCCTCCGGTAAATCCCTGCTGCAGTGGATTTGGTAATTTGGATACACGAATTACCCCCTGCAGGTTCCAGAGAGTGCAGCTCAAGGCAGAGGCACCGCTGGCCCAGTTCTGCCCTTTGCCTTTGAGTGACACTGTGCAGATCACACCTTTCTGCCCTCCTGAGATACGAATATTCAATCTTTCAGAAAGCAATTTGAAGTCTACCAAAAAAAAGTTGTGTTTTTTTGCTCTGTTTTGGTTTATTTTGCTGTTGGGTTTTCTTTTGTTTATTTATTTGTTCATTTTTCTTTACTTTTCATTACCGACCCCTACGATTTTCTAATTTATTTTGGGTCCACTCTTCATTCCAAGTTTGTTGGTAGAGGAGGAGGAAGTGAAACAGGTTTGGCAGAATGCTGAGTTCCAGTATTAAGCCTTTAAGGTGTATATTCAATTCCAAGATCCAGGAAACTCAAGAAGTGGTTACATGGTGAACACAATCAGTTTAATAAATATATTCCAGCTTGGTGGTGCCACAGATGCTCATCAAAGAGTTGTTTGCTTTTAAGCAAGATTTATTTAAATAATACATCCACTGAATCAATAAAATACCACCTCTCGCTGCATTTTTTACTCAGCTCTCACCTAGCAGTTCAAAATATTCAATAGATTTATAATGAACTTCATTGTCCCCAGCTGCTGCTGGGTTTTACATCCTTTCACACCTAATCCTCACCATCTGCACATTCAAGATTAGACAAGATCCCTCGTGGACCTTGCTGCGTGCGAGCATCCAGCTCAGTGGCTCAGACAAATTTCTCTCATCACTCAAACCACATCCCGTGCACCCACAATTACTTCACAGCATTACAGAGAGGCTCACTGGAGCCACAGAAATACTTTCATATTACTTGGCAATTATTCAGCACCTGAGAGGATTACACTTTTAAATTTCTTGTAGACTGTTAGCACATGGATGCTACAGGTTTTCAGGGATTTTAAAAATGAGTAACTGTGGTTAGTGTCTGTTTATCACCATATTAACACAGGGCCTGCCTCATTACCCTGGTTTCAGAATTTAAAACAGGAGTCTGATTGTTGAAAACAATCTGCGTACAAAGTGTATACAAGTACCTTCTAAAGGTCAGCTCTAAAATGCTCATTATGGTTTTGGCATTTCAGATTTTTATTTTTTTTTTTTTTTTGTAAGCATTCAAAATCTTAGTCCTGGAGCTATTTGAGCAGAAAAACACACAATGCAGTTGGACAGCTCTAAACACTTCAGCCAATATGTGCTGTATAATTCACTTTTCACATCATTCAGAGACACTTCCACAGCTTTCATCAACACTGCAGAGTTAGCAGCACCATTCTTGGCTACAAAGCTTTTGAAGTCACTGTTATCTCTGGCTGCAAAATCAAACATTAAGCTGACATATCAGCCATTAATTGCATCAAATGCTACTGTCCTATTTGTTGTTTTGCAGGTTTTAAGTTATTTTTCTAAGGAGGAGATCCCAACATTCATGGGAGAACTGAAGCCTGAAGGATGCAGGCCAGCATCACCACCCACGTGATGTACCTGACAGCCCAGACACTTTGGTATGTGGCAATCCAAGAAACAGAAACCTGGGGTTACAAATCAGTGTTTGAGCTTTACTGAACCCCTGTAATTCAACTGAAGAGGACAGGAAATGATGGGGACACTGCTCCAAGCCAGGGGAGTGACATAAATTCAGATGACCAGCACAGAGTGTGTAACAGTGTGACAGCAGCAGTGCATCCTCTCAGTTCATGGCATTCCTCACATCCCAGATGCCTGGGACTGGGAAAAGGGTTTTACATGGAACCAAATTCATTCCATGCAACTGAATCTGAGGGATGGAAACAATCCTGACTCCTCTGTTTAGATATTCCTTTAAATCTTCTGTCTTTGCTGTCATTTATTTCTGCTTTACCAGAGTCCAAGGTGTTCCTTGGATGGGGAGTTAGAATGCAGCCTGTGTCTTAAGAAAAAGCTACTATTTAAATTAGAAATTAAATAATGCTAAAAAAAAAAAAAGCCCATGGGAGTTGCACCAGTCATGAGGTAAAATGAGCAATATTTTAATTTAATAAAACAGCTCTTTTCCTCTATAAAAATTCTGGCTTTTGAAGAAGTTTCAATCTATGGAACAGAAATACCAATTTTGTCCTAATGCACTTTCCTTGCTACTTTCATAAAAAATGAATAGTTTTAAACAAGAGAGAAAAAAAAACTTGCAATTTGTGTCCTGGAAAAACACCTCTATTTTTGGAAATGCAATGAGCATGATTATCTTCCATTGAAGCACAAGAATAATAGGTATTAATGATGGCACTTCTGCTAATTTCATAACCCATTCTCCCAGCTGAATGAAGCAGGGTTTATTCAGTGAGCCTCACTGAATTTAAACATTTGAACACCACAAGGTGTTCAGCACTATATAGCACATCCCAACACTGCAAATACTGTATTTTAGCTCAGTGCTAGATAATGGATTAGCTGTACTGGCAGTCCTCAGTAGAAAATAAGTCTTTAAAACAAAATTAGCCTTTAGAAAGAGTATTTCAAAACAATCAGTGAACCCCAACAGCTTGAGGAAATACAACCCAAAGTCTCCAATAATAAATCCTGTAACTTCATCTGATTGCCTTCAGTGATTTTTCCATGGATCTCCTATCCCTTAATTTTAGAAGACAATTATCTCACTCATCAGTTTTCTGAATATAAAAGAGTTGTTCCCAGGAACATGAAATGCAGATGTGACCCCCTCCTGTACTAGACAGTTATTCTCTCTTAGGAGTAACCATAAGAAGGAAAAGAGCATTGGCACAAAATTCCTGAAATTCCTGAAATTTAACAGCAATTGTTGTAACAGATGGGAATCTTACTGTTCTCTGACCCACACAAAATGGGTGAGTTCATGATCTTTTCCAAAGCCAAGGTTCATCTGTTCAGTACCTCCCAGTGCAACATTCACCTGCAGGCACCTGGAGCTGCAGTGCCCCACTCAGAGCCCAGCTGGGCAAAACCTCCTGCCAGCCTCAGTGCTGGATTCCTGGCAGCCAGCTTGGAAACTGCCTCTGGAAATGAATCTGCAATTGGGAAGACAGGGCCACTGCTTTCACACACACATCCATCTGCTGAATGCCAAGGAAATGCTCCTGAAATGAGAAAAAACACCTTGGCCCAACTACTCCTTCAGGAGATTCCCAAAGGCGTTTGGAGATGGGGAAGGGGAATCGACCTGGCTACAGGAGGTGAAAATCTGCAGCTGATGTGAAGTGAATGAGACAGGCTTTCTGCTGGGATGACAGCAGATGATGGTGTAATTAAATATTTACCATAATGAGAGGTCACAAGGGAGTGTCCATAAGCAAAACTCGACTTTGCTCCTGCCTGCTTGGCCTTGCAGCCCTCACAGAGCTCTGTTAACAGCGTGTGTGTGAGAGTTAAATGTAATTATACACACACACACTTCACCCACACGCCAGTTTTCATATGGTGACATTAACATCCCTTACGAATTAATTAAACCTAACAAGACACCCATAATTAAGACTACTGAGGTTTATTATTTCTCTTTTACTATTGGGAAGCAGACCCAGGGAGATTAAGTGCCTTATCTAAGTAAATGAATCTCTAAATTACAGTGGGAACACAGTCCAGGGGCCCTGATTCCCAGCAAATTGACTGCTTAAACATTGAAGGCTTTATGCACGGGCATTAAAAAAATTGTCTGAGTTTAGCTGTCAGTTTACCCTTTTCTGGATGAAAAAATATTTATGGAACTCAATATTAGCCAGTATAGTTCCCTTAAAAAATTAAAACAATCCACCACCTGTCTGAATTTTTAATTTGTGTTTGCTTTCAGATGACTTCTGCAGCACATTGTCCATTCATGTTCATCTCTGTGAGATGCAGGAGCAAAGCCTTTACTAAGCCACTGCTTCAACTATTGAAATGTTTTTGCAGATTGAGAAATACATCAGATAAATTATATTTTCTATCATCAGTCTGTCTGATCAATTGAGACAGGAGCACATACAAGTATTGAGGCATCACCTGGTTATTTTTTAACCTTCAGCTATAAAGGACTTGGTAAAAAGCAGATTTTAGGGAATGCTTCCTCTTCTAGATCACAAATAAACACTAACAGAACTTCTGAAACTTGACCTTGAGTGGCCTTCATTTTCAAAGGCTATTTCTAACAACTAGAGAATCAAGTATGGGAAAAAATGCTTAAAAAAAAAAGTTATAAGTAATGAAAGTCAGATGAGTAGAGGACCTGAAAGACCATTAGTCTAATGTAAAGTGGCAGTTCCTATATTCCTATCATAAAGAAGCCATATTACAACCTACAGTCAAATCCATTAGGAAAGCTAATGACCTACTGACCTCAAATCACATTTTTTACTCTCTGTTTAATTATAAAATCACTGAATAACTGCAATTTAAGATCATCTGCATCCAACCCCTTATAAAAGTTCTGTATGGGTGAGCTCTAAGAGCCCTTGTGACGCAAATTATCACAGGAAATGTCACCTCTACTTTGCACGCCATTCAAACTTGAAAGAGAACCAGACACTTGTCTTTTTAGGCTTGAAATCCCTCATTATTGATCCACGGAACATTAACATGTTTCATGGCTTGTTTGTTTCCTAAAAATAGTAACTAGATTGTGTTCAAGTGCCACTTTATAAGGAAAAAACAAAACACAGAAAAGTGAGGCAAGCCTCAGTGCGCAGGTAGGTCATGACTTCCCAAATCCACTTTGGAAAAGCCAAAGTAAGTGATTCCCCAAAAATTCCACACAGCAGAAGCTGCACACACCATTTGCCTCATCTCTCAAACAGTCCTGGGGACCTGGGGATCCTAGAACTGTAATTTGACTGAGCTCTTACTTTTCTCTCTCCCCCACCTCTCCAATTTTCCCTGTGCACAAACCTGTCCTGCCCCTCCTGCCAGACAGGTCATGGCTCAGCGTCCCCTTGGTCTCTATCAGTACTTCTTGAAGAGAAACCCAACGCGATAAAACACACAATCAATGCCTGTATCAATCATTACAGAAAAAAAAAATTAATTTATACACTAATCAGTGATACCAGGAAACATTTGTTTTGGGTTTGTTGTTTTTTTGGTTTTTTTTTCATTTGGTGTAATTGGCCTATTTTTTCCCTGCTGCTAAATGAGTAGAAGCAGGCACTCCACAACCATCCTGCTGCTTTCTTCTTGCCCATTTTAATTTGGTTGTGACTTCCTGCTCTGCTGGAACTGCTGTCAAACCAGCCTGGCTGGAGATGCAAATTCAGAGAAACTCCAGAACAACCTCCACCAACAGTACCAGGAATCATTTAGACATGTTCCAAGTACAGCAGCACCTTGTCAAACCCAGCAGAAGATGAGCTGGGAATCAGCATTCAAGATACCTGAACCAAAAAAGATGAAAGCTGGTCAAACACTGGTTATTAGAAAGAATTGAAAGTATCAGTCACACAGGAATCTCTAGACAGGTGATACCTTTTCCCACTCCTAAAAATGATAGATCAAAAGGAAACATCCACAAAGCAGCATTGCATTTACTCATCTCTCCAACTCTGTGCTGAAAAGGAATGCCTGCAAGTGCTCTGGTCTCTGTCCTGATCTATACTGGCCCTTGGAAAGGCTCCACAACCATCTGCAGACATCAAAAGTTACCAACCACTCCAGCTACCTGCTCCCCTCCTGCTCTATTTCTGGGCAAAGAGGGATGAGTGGCAAACAAAAATGGAGAATTAACAAATCATCAATCCATGACCATTGAAATAATGAAGGGCAAAGTGAACTGAGTGTGACAATCAAGGATATATTAACGAACACTGTGACATACAGAAGTGTCATATATATATATACATGAGTGTGTGATATATATTTCATATATAGGTGACACACAGAACACAAAACCTGGGGTACTATTACTGGTTTCAAGGCTGTTTTCTGTGCAGTTCTCACTGCTGCTTTCTGGTTCATAAGGAGATCATTTTACACTTAGCCCTCAAAGTATTTTTCATGGATTTTTACAATCTTATTGTGGAAAAGCAGGACCAAACAGTATCTTTCTTCTCTGCCTGATAATAAGCCCAGTTCTGAGCAATATTCCACGTATTTAATTTTTCCCCCATACTTGAAACAAAAAGCTGCCAGAGCTGAAGATTTACAAACAATGTGTGACATTCTTCTCACCTACATTTCACCTCCTCCTTTTAGTCTCCTGCCTCATTTATCTTTTTCTATATTTGTTGAATTGCACCATCTATATTTCTTTTATATGTCTACCCTCCTTTACTTCTCTAACTGCTTTCACTTTCTCCATCAGCTTTCTCTTCTCACCCAGCAGGCAGGTGCTTGGAATCTGCAGATGTAGGGGCCAAACCTCTCAGTCAATCTTATCAAGAACAGTGAGAGAAAAAAAAAAAAACAAAAACACATTAGGTGAGAGAAAAAATAACCACACTTTACCAAAATGTAGAATACAATGTTTTTAAGTTGAATAATGATGCTTACATCAAGACCAAAAGCACAGTGAGTCACAGAACTGCAGATCCTCCGGTGCAAGAATAAATGTTGGAAACTAAACCTTTGAATTTCCCAAACAAATTAACAAACAAAACACCCAACAAGATACCTTTTTGGTTGTGGACCAAAAGAATATAGGAAAATACAGTGGGGAAGAGAATTTAAGTGCTGTCAGCTTTTCAAAACAACCCTTCACTCTATGATCCAGGGCTTTGACACTCTGCCTGAAAATTCAACTTCAAGCTTTGACAAGCCTTGTCTGAAAATTCAACCTATATTGACATTTTTTTTTTCCTCTCTGGTTCAGTTTAGCCATGAATCCCCTGTTCTGCTGCTCCTGGGTGCAAGCTGCTGTTAACAATTTGACATCCCTGCCACTGTGCACTAAGCACATTCCACTGCTTGCTCCTGCTGATTGCAAATGGGACACGGGGATCTCTCAGATCAAACTATTTATTATGGGATCACAGTGCATGGCTACCTTTATGCCTTGGAGGCCAGCAGTCCCTATGTAGCAACAGAAATCTGAGGAATAAGCAACTCAGATATAGAGCATGAAAATCTGGGATGGAGAATTTCTAAAAAATACAGAATTGTCTCCCAGTGAATTCATAATTCTGCCAAAAAGCTGAGGAGATCTACCAGGTGATTTCAGCATATCTAATTCTTATTTACTCTTCCATTTCTGTTTGCTTGAGTTTTTAAACAACTTTGTGGAAATGTGTCCCAATTCCTGTATTATGAGTTACTTGAACAAATTCATATGGAATCTGAAATTCTGTCTCAGTTTTCCAGCTGCCATCAGCTCATTTACAGGGCACAGCTGTTTCCATCACCCAGGTATCACCAAGGACCACCTCACTTTGTAACAGATCAAGGGTGGGGAAAGTAGATGAAATAAATATACTTGCAGATTTAAAAAAGCTGCCTGAGAGATACTAAAAGCAGCCAAAAAACTTGATAGTTGGGGTTTTTTCTGTCTTGTAGGGGGGAAAAAAGTGAAAACAACCAAGATAATACTAAAATTATCTTGCTTATGAAGAGGAAATATACATGTGGAACACAATGTTAACAGTGGCTGACTTTGTCTCTTTTTGTTTCCAAATAATTCCACACTTGGAAAATTCAGGTGTGATTTTTTTTTTTTTCCCAATTTCCCCCCAACCTCTAATTAAAAGTCACACTAAAAAAAAAACCCTCATTCACTGATAAATATATGGAAACTTTAATAGTTACCAGAATAAGTGTGCTAAATACGGATACAAAATTAAATGCTAAAAGTAGAGCTATTTATCATCCTGCTTTTACTTTCCTATTCAGATATTATATATATATATATATATATTCATATATATATATATATCTATACTTTTTTTTTGGAGGGGGACTATATTTCAGAATTTCAACTCCCATCCTAACAAACATGGATTTTTATTTTTTTTTTTTTTTTCTAAGTACAGCTCTGTGCTAAAGAGCAGGAATATTACACTTTATCATTCCATGATTCAGGAAGCATCAAAACATTTGGGACACCAAAAACGTGATCTACACATCTGTCTTAAAGAACAATATCACAGTTTTGAGGGCTGAAGGAATCCAGTTCACCACCCACATCCTTTTATACTGTGACTGTTCTTAAGGAACAACATTTCCCCTTCCCAGAGGCAGCTTCCCAAATGCTGATGGCAGAGCCCTCACACTGCAGACAGCACACGAATACCACAGCTTCACTTTTTGACATTAATGGGTTTTCTCTAACATATGATGGAGAAAATGCCTCATTTCTCCCCATCATCTCCCAAAGAGATGCTAAGTGTCTTTAGTCAGCTGTGACGATGCCACCATGCGTGACAACATTCTCACAGCTTTGAAAGGAAAAGGAAAAATTTCCACAGTCTGGAGAAAGCAACAGCTTCTTGTATGCAAAGAACCTGCCAGCTAATAAGAAAAGTATTTTTATTTCTTTTCACATGTAGGAAACTGAGAATCAGCAATGTCATGAGAGATCAGAACACAGGGAAAGCAGTGAAGCTCAACCATGGCTGCTTCGAATTCAACAGTCACGATCATCATCAGGTGCTGATGCTGCCTATCCATGGGGAACTGGGAGGAAACCACCTGGAAGAGGACATTAGGACATACTGGATGTGTTAACCCATCCCATTCCTGACATTCCACGAGATTCCACACCTGGTGGGCCAGGCACAGTCTCTGCTGCCAGAAGGCACGTGGTGAAAGCAAATTAAAAGCCGATACCGACATGAAATCACAATTAATGATTGCATGAATATTCATTACAGTTAGTGATTAAAGGACACGACCCTGCCTTGGCACACACAGTCCAGCTCCATCCATGATGCTCCTTTCACATTCTACAGTCTTAGAATTCAGGAGAAACACCTTCAAATTGCAGAGTTTGGAGTAAGAGATTTACCTATGACATAAGGATATGGTGGCTTCTCCAATTCATTCAAAATGCAGATATTATTGAGCAACCTGCTCTAGTGGAAGGTGTCCCTGCCCATGGCAGAGGGGATGCAGCAAGATGATCTTTGAGGTTCCTTCCAACCCAAAGCACCCAGTGACTCCATGATATCATCTATCTATTATCTCACAACTAGAAATAAGTACACTCCAGTGCATAAGTGCTGTAGCTCCAGCTCATTCTCACATTGCTTGTTGAGGTTTTATTTAGTTAAGAAATTTGCATGAAACTTTCAGATGACACACGATACATATGTGCAGACACTTCAGTATTTTTTTTTTTTACCCCATTCCTGCTGTTGTTGAGTGAAATGATGGCATCTATCACAAAAGCAGAATGGAGTAGACTGTTACAACTCTACTACTAAGCAGCAGGATATGAATAAATGATCCTGAATGGAGAGGTTTTTTTAATTGCTGTTTGTCTTGTGACAAGGGCTTTGGGCTGCACCAGAAACCCAGGGCAGATCCTTACCAGTTACTCATTAAGCCAATTTTTCATGCACAATAAGCTACTGAAGTCATAATGAATATCCTATAAAAGCAATTGAAGAAAATAGAATACATACCACAGTCAAGCCCTTTACTGTAGTACATTAAACTTGTTTTCTACTCCATAGGGTATCCACAATTTTATGCCTTTCTTTCACAATGAACTTTACAAGCAAGCTACAGGATTTACCCTGATTTCACTCTCTGTCTCCACTCTACGAAGACAGAAAAACCAAAGCATGTGCTGCAGCACATTATCTTCTTACAAACAAATCTCTAGGAACTTCAAGAAGAATATAGATTCTCACAGAATTCAGTTAACCTCTTGGGAAAAACTGTATTTCTAAGTATAACTCCATGAATTTGTAGACAACAAACAGGCAGTGTAATTTAGTGTTGGCTTTGAAACACACAAAAATATTTTACTGGGCCAACACAGCTCAAGGCACTAACTCTCTGAAGTACTCAGCAATTCAGAAAGGAAAAAACTGAGAGAATGCTGGAATTAATTTACTCTACCACCAGAGATGGGCTCCAGCTCCATATATGGGATATGAAGTTCAGTTTCTTTCAATCCACACATATCATAATGTTCCATTTTTGTTAAACAGACACTGCAGAAAGAGGTTTTTTTTTTGTGGGTGCTTTTGTCCTTTTCCCATTTGTCTTGGCTCACAGGAAAACAGGGAAACACAAGGTATTTTTTTCCCCCAAACAAACCTTTATAGCATAAAAATATAGCACAGCTTTTGTTTATAAGCATTAATAATTTGGTGGCATGAGATATGTTGAGTGGATAGAAGGATACAAAGAAGCCAAGCTAAAATCTTCAGGTTTCAGGTACTGTTTTAGAAACACAGATTTTTGTCTCAGACAGCTTTAACTTCCGATGGCACATTCATAAAATCAAAGAATCAACTCCTAAATCACTGCGATACAGGAGGGAAAACCTAACATTTGTTTGACATTGCCTGGATGAATTCTCATCTCTTCAGTGACTTTTCCTGTGCTCCATTTTCTGATGGCAATAATATTTTAATCTGTGCTAACAGGTGACTGTCAAGTGATGTTACAGCATCCAGGTAGGAACAAAGTGATGGCTGCTCCAAGTCTGTTCCTCAAAGGCAAAACCCTAAATCCAATTATAGCAAATCAGCATCCTCCTGCATGGGATCTACCCAACTTTTACAGACAAGTCATTTCAAAATACCCCCTCCCTTTCTCTACTGTTTTAATTCAAGTGGTTTTTTGTTTCTTTATTAATTCTCAAAATTTAGCTAGGAGAATCAGGGAAGGATTGGCCAGTCAATGATAAAGAGAACTGAATAGAGGCTTTTGGTGTAATGTTCACTGACTCCATCAAATCATGCATTTTTATCATTTATTTAGTTCAAACTCAACATCTGATGCATGGTTGCCTTTGATTCAGAGTGACAAGCAAAAAGTTTACTGTTAAAGATTAATCATGTTCTTCTGTTCCCACTCTCCTTCTGCTCTTAGATTTAGGAGGATGCGCTCAACTGTAGTTTTATTTTCACATTATGAAAAACTCTGGTTTAGATTCCATGCATTTTTAATTTATTCTTCTACATTTCTTACTCAATAGTAATGTAAGTAATGCATGTAATAAACAGACATTTCATTCATTCCTTTTGTACTTCACTAATAAATGGTGATTACTCTCAAAAGGTCCTTCTGTTTATCCATGATTCTAAAACGTGTGGTTTATATTTCTTCTTTGTGCTTCTCACCTTTGAAACGTCCTCAAGGTCATTACCTCTCAATTTATGACCTCTCAATATATTTTAATTGGAAAAACTCTAACTCTTGTTTTTGGTACAGGGAGCACTGCTACTTCCCCTCTCCCAACTATTTCAAGGCCCAGCTCCCACCATCCCCACGCTGTCAGAAAATGCACGTGCTGCACACCCCACCCATCAGCCCAGGGTCCTGGCACCAACAAATGATATTTTCCTCTTTTTCCATGGAAAGGTTCAAGGCCACGCTGGAAAGGGCTTGGAGCAACCCCAGGGGTTGGAACTGGGTGACCTTTAAAAGTCCTTTCCAGCCCAAACCATTCCATGATTCTGTGATGTTCTCTTTTACTTTTGATGTTAATCTTCATTTTGTATAAAGCCTGCTGTGTCAGGAGCAGATCTGTCACTCTAAAACTTACCATGTATTTATCAAATCACACTCATTAAGAACAAAAAAAGGAATAAACCCATTTTTTTGTCTTTAATAATCTCATTCATTTCTCATCTGAAGCTTAACAAAGCCATATTTTCACAGTAAGTAGCAATCCTTCCCACATGATTGTCATCAATGTCTACAGAATTGTAGCTTTTATTTTAAATGGTATTTAAAAGAGGTTCTGTCATTTCTAGTTGCAAAGATAACTGCTGAAACATGAAAGCAAGAATATCAATGCTGTAGCTGCCTCCTAAGCCTGACAGATGCAGTGCCTCTGCTGCTGCTCAGAGCAAGATGCCAAGATGCTGAGCAGCCACGGTGAAGTTAAAGAAAGAAACAAACAAACAAAAAACCCCTAAAAATTATTAAAAAGAAAACACATAAGTCACTTTTCTCGCTTTCTGAGACTGACTCCTTCCCTGTTGCTCCTAAGAAACTCATGAGAAAACTCCTTTCTTTCCTGCTTGTCAAACATGGCAGGATTTGATGATAAAGAGACAATTAGGAAGAATTAGAACTGAAGAATATTCCTCTTTCAAAAGCAAGCACAGGGTCCTACACAAAAGAGAGGAGAGTTAAAGACAGGATCAGATGGGAGGAAGGTGAAGGAGGACGGATCACCCAGCTTCACTTCTATGTTTACTCTGCTCTGGCAAAGGTTTTTTTCCCTTTCTGGACTCCCATCAAGAGAAGCCCATTGCCCCACAGGTGCTTTCTCAGCTGCAAGGACCTGGCAGGGCCCCTGACCCGAGGGATGGGATCACATTTGTGCCAACTCTACACACAGCACAATCCCTCTGCCTGTAAGAGAGGTGATGGCTGGGACAGCAAATGGTAAATTTCTCTGTGATAACACAATCTGCCCCACTCCAAGAGCTGGAACTCATCTGAATCTGAGACTTAAATCCAATTCCAAAACCATTTATTTGGGGAAAAAAAAAAACAAAACAAACCAAAACCACATTCTCTTTCAACATAGAGGTAATCAAATATCTGGGCTGAACTGCTGCTGATGGGTTTTACCTGATTAAATTGCTACTGGAGCAAAAAAGTACTGGTGAGTTCAGAGCATTGAAGCAGTGCAACACACAAAAATACTGTGCATCAGCAAAATCCTGACACTCAAGGGGTTAATTGCAGTACTAGAATGAAACATATAACTCTAATCATTATTTATCATCAATTATTTAATAATACAAAAATATTATTAAAATGTGCTGATAAACAAAGTAAATGGCTGTGGCATATCCCTTTCAATAAACTAAATACTGAAAATTATGTCACCCAGTATTAGACAAATTAGCTGTATATAAAGTGAATGAAGTAAACAGAAAAGCTGAAAATACAATACCTCTTTAAAGAGTGAAAAAACTCCATTTCTGACTAAAGGAATGGGCAACGCTGGAATTTGAACTGAGAAAGCCTCAGTTCTACAATTACATCAACTTTTACTGCAGCTCCACAAAGTTATTGCCCTGGGATTGACTAAACCTTTCCCTGGAAATGGCCAGAGCATTCCGAGCTGAAGGATGATATTTTTATGGACTGCTGGTCGCTTTTAATTCCTTTATAGCACATTAAAATATAGTCACTCTTTTAGCCATTTTAACCTTGTTTGGCACAAATGGTTGCACTTGAAATTCACCGACTTAAATGGTCCATGGAAGGTGTCATTAAGAATTGCTGTAGCAGATACTTTTTACTTTTTTTTTTTTAACTTGCAATGCATTTAATTATTAATGTCCCTCTATCATTTATGGCCCATTGTTTTTCAGATTTTCCACATCCTTACGTGTTCAAAGACTTACAGAAGTGGGAACAAAGAATTCCAGACACAAAGACATTCTGAGTTATCACTAGACCTTGCAATAGTCCTGAGTGGCTGTACTGTGAGTTTTGGTGATTATATCCAAATATCCAAGGTTAGGCTCAATAACAACCTGAGGGCAACACTGTCATTGACACGAGACAATCTGGAGATACTCTAGGCTCACACACCACTGAGTATATTTGTCATGCATATATATGCATTATTATCTGTTCTCACTTTAGGATGACCTCTGAAAATAATTGTATTTTTGTTTCTTTGATCTACAGTGTAACTTGAGGAATACAGGTTAGCTCGCTGATTTTCTGTAACAAGAGGGCCCATAACCATCACAGATTATTAATTTTCCTAAGTTTTCCTTGAACAACTCCAGTGTTGTTAAGATTTAAATCTGCAATCTGCAAACACTGATCTCCTTTCTGTAAAATCCAGCAGTGGAGTGACAAGCAGGGCTTGCCTTTGACATAAAAAAGGAAAAAAAAAATCCCAATAAAACTACCCTCATTCATCTAGCCAGTAATTGGCTTTACTTCTGTATTTGTTTTTATGTATGTTAAAACAATTATTTCTTTTGTAACATTGCTGAAGCAGTCAAGGACAATCTGCTTTCTTTTTCTGTACAAAAACAGAATTGTAAGAAGAAAAACGACTAAACCAAGAGCTATTTATTTATCTTCCTTGGAATCATTACCTGTTAGCTATTCTATTCCATCATTACCTCTGATTTTACTGTTCTGTAAATAAAACTGGACCAGGTCCTCCAACAAACCTCTTCCCTCTGGTTGCTATTTCCCAGCTGCACACCAAAAAGTGTAAATTCCTGATTCTTGTCTTGGAGTAATTTATCCCAATGCCATGAGAGCAGCCCCAACAACAGCCTCACCACCATCACCTCCAACTTCCAAAGGGAATAGCTGGAGCCTGGAAGTGGATCTGGAGAGAGGGAAGCAGCTGTAAGAGGAATCAACTGAGTAGAAGGAAAAGTCAAATTGAAAAGAAATGTTTCGGAGCTCTCAAGGTGACTGAGAGCCAGGGAATTTCAGGTTAAAGGGCTATTGCAGAGGTGCCCAAAATTTTCTCAAGCTTAAGTCAGTGCCACATAAATCAATATAGAACAAAATACTTTTGGAAAAAAATAAAATCCAGCAAACCAAACCCCAAAAGGATATTTTGAAGGAAGAGAATGGAAGAGTAGAGCTAGGAGCCCAAAATTCTGCATTCTTATGAAATAAAAGCATTTCTCTTAAGATATATATTATATATGTCCAGTAGAGAAAGAAAAGGGTTTATTACATGCATGAAGACTAACAAGAAAATAATGTAATTTGTCTAAGACTTGGGTTTTCTGTGAGAAAACTCTCACTGTGTGAGAGTGCTGCTTTGTAAAGATTTACACAGCCTGAGAGATTGTGTTGAGATCACGGATACATTGACTGAGTCCCATCTCTCCAATTTTCTTTCCCAATCTTTGAGGAAAATTATCTGACAGGAGGTCATGAAGAGCAGAACTCCTGGCTAAGAATATGTTACTCCCTTTCCTGGCCATGCTCTAAATAATCCTGATCACCACAAAATATCAATTTAGCACTTTCCAGGGGAGCATTAAATGGCACAACCCAGCTTTAATACCAAAAAGTAGAAACAGAATATAAAACCAAAGGGTTCAGTGTTGTAAACTCCTCATAGCCTTGGACACATCTCTGAACATAAAGTGGGATCAGACACACTGAAAACTCTCCTTTGAACTTTTTAAGTTCTTTATAACTTCGTTGTGATGCTGCTCAATAACCCAAAGAAATAAAAGAATCCATTGACTCACTACAGAAAAAAAATCACATTAATATGCTAAAAAGCAACAAAGAACTAAAGACATTTGCAAACCCTTTTCATTGTGCATCTCTGTACTTTTATGTCTTTCAATAAAGGTGTATGTTCTAGTGTAAAAAAAAGCTGGTATAACAGTAAACTTTAAATTTCAGGAAAAACAAACTGAATCTGCTTCAGCTTCCCAAATATGACATTAAGTCAGCATGAATGTTTCTCTCCATTTTGAAGAACACATGTATGGAATCACCTTATAAGTGAAGTAATGAAAACATTTTTTTATGTATCCCAATAGAAATCTGGGTTTAGTTTACCAAGAACTTAACAGAGAGTAGCAGTATCCAGTTATCCACAACAGTGCAGAACCGTGTCCATCATGTACTTACACCTGCACAAAAAGTATGGAAATAAAACTTGTCCCCTGACTTTTTAACAAATGCATTTTCATTTTCAGTCTCTTTTTCCTTTACAAGCCGTGATTTAGCTCAGGCTGGGGAAGCATTCTAGGGAAAAATCACTTCACACTTGTTCCATGGATAAATTTTCCTCCTAGACACCTCCTGTTGCCTCTGCTGTTCTATGTTTTCAGAAAGTCGTGGGAATCTTATTAGAAACTGTTTTCCAAGGATTCTGTGCAATTCATTGGGCAGATTGAATTGTAGAAAAAAAGAAAGTCTAGTTCACCAGGTTTCTTCCAGAGCTGGGAATACAGAAGCAGCAGCTTCCATGGGTGCACATATATTATATATATATATATGTATGTACATATAGATATATATATTTAGGTCTGATAATTCGGTACAAGAAGAACAGAATGTATTTTCTATATAGAAAGCAAAAAAATCAAAACAAAAGTATGGCATAGCCAAGAATAGTCCTAAAATTTCTGCACAGCAACAGAGAAACCAAAGCTTTCAAAGTCAAATAAGAACAACATTTACAGGGTACTTTTCTTCTTATGCATTCAATGCCTTGTCCAGAGTTACAGTAACAATTAATACCTCAACAATAATGAGGTTTTCTAAGACTATTCAATACAATTTTATAAGAAAACAAAGCTCTAATCCTTCTTGCCTTCAGTGAAAAGCAGGTAAACTCCATATTTATTGCTGGGATTTCTTCAACAACTAATCCACACTGAATAAGCAACACAGAATGACAATCAGTGATCCAGACCACTGTCAGAGCCTCTCATTCCAGTTTTTAATTTCCAAAATTCCATTCATTTGGGCCATTATTGCTCTGTTACCTCCAGTTATCTTTTCTGCCTTCATCTGGTAATAAAGCATATATATATATATATATATATATATATATATATATATATATATGCACACTGCTTATTCATTACTTTACCTAACTGAAATCTTACATCACAGACTAATCCATGACAAAATATTCCTGGGGGTTTAAAATGTCCCTGTACAATACTCATTATAAATGGAAAATTAACGAGGAAAGTTGCTTAAATATTGCCTCCAGTTTTCCAGAGACTGGAAATTAACATTTTGAAAGTGGATGCAAACTCATTTTGATATGTTATGCTCTTTAGCAATAAATAAGTCATATTGTTTCTCAAAATTGCTATTAAATTAATCTGCTGGTGTATTCTGAATTTTGCTACAGCACCTGCTTATTACAGTAAACACTTACTCCAACTCTATCACTCATAAAATTCTGTTATTCAAGTTAATAACCCAGGAATTGTTACGGAAATTGCTCACGAGTATGCACACAGAGAGCATGAAAACTCCAAATTAGACAGCTCCTGTAGGAACTGTGGCACAAATACACCTAGACAAATTGTAATATACCCAAATAGCTAAATAACTAAATAACAAAAGTACTAAAGAACTAAATAAATAACTAAATGAAAGAGTAAATGCTGGGTCCAATCCTCCAAGAAAGAAAAACTGGGGAGGGAAGAAAGGGGAGATTTTCCTTTTTTGAAACTAGATATTCAATTTGTACACATCTTTAAGAAATGCTACAAACTGCCATAGAATAAACTTAAAAAAATGATTTTGATTCTAAAACAGGAAGACTAATGGGCACAATGGTTTCTTGTTAGATTACTGGGCAGTTAGTAACTCTAATCATACTATATTCCTACTTTGGGAAAAACAATCCAGCATGATCTCAACAGACAGTAAGAAATTAAACCCAAATGAAGGACATGAATAACTTCAGATTCACTGGGAACAACCAAGTATCTTTCCTTTTTTTTTCTTCTGTTTTTGATAAACAATTCAATTCAATTCAAAAATATTCAATTTGAGGTGCCAGTGGCATCAGGGATTTCCTGTTGCTGAATTCTCCCAGTTCTACAACAAGGTCACTTCTAGCTCAGTCTTTGGCATTTCCAAAGGGACAAGAGGCAGAAGAGCTGCTGCATCACTGAAAATCATCTCTATTCCACAACCATTTCAAATAAATTTACTTTCTCATTATATTTGAAATATATTGAAAAAAAGAAAGCTAGCCAGGCTATGAGATCACCAACTAATCCCTTTTCCTGCTGCACAAACAAACACGAAAACATTTCAGTTTTTCTCAATTTCTCCCCTAAATTTTCCTGTTACTGCTGAAATGTGTTTCTGTTGGGGGAATCTCATGATAGTTCACATCCTTTGGTCAAAATGTGAGATTATTTTCAGTACCAGAGAGATTACTTGTGGATATATAAATACTGTATTTTTTGCTTCAGTCATCCAAAACACTGATCTGCTACAAATCAACAATGACGAATACCAAATTTCCTGTTTCCTTCTCAAAAAAATTACAATTCGAATTATGTAACACATAGAACATCTCAATGTAGCATTACTTGAGAATATCAGAAACAAGAATTTGGGAAATGTGATTTGTCTTCTTCCATTGATATTATCAGGACTATTTTACAGCAAAGCATTACAGAACATTTCCTTTCTCTTGATTCAGCTCTTAATCCAAAGTTAACTATTGGGTTTTGCACATTTTAATCCAACCAGGGTGTTATAATCAAGCCCATTTTGTGTTTGTGTGTGTGTGGGAGGGGATACAAGGAGTGTGCTTGGGGCTGACTTTATTGAAAGGAAGGCTGAGAAGATTTTGGTGAAAGGCTCTGTTGATAAATGGTGGTTAGGAGAAGAAAATTGGTTATTCAATGAACAAAGTGGTGTGTAATTTATTTTACTTCATTAGATGCTGAATTCTTCAAACACTGCAAGGAATTAGAATGCTTTGAAACTTATTATTGTAAGTACATTTAATCATAGCTTTGAAGCTACTTTCAACATAGCATGTTCTTTTTGATTAAATTATCTTTCTTCCATTCCACTACAAGTACCCAGTTCAAGGGGAGAAGAGGAGAAAAAAAAACAACAAACCTTTCAAAAGTCATAAATAAAAACAACAATAATTTTCTTCTGTTTTTTTCCTGAAATATTCCCACAACCTCCTGTTGTTATGAGTGTACCAGTTCCTGGAGAAACTTGAGTACAATTTTGAATGCATAAAAATTATCACAAAATTAAACAATTATGTTATTATATAAGGTACAAATAATTTCAAGCAGAGAAGCAGAATAGCAGGGAGCACAAAGATGAACTAAAAATGCACTAGCAAGGTGCATGGATTTTTTTTGAACAAAGATTAAAGGAGTTCAATAGACACTCTCTCTCTCACCCTTGTGTCTTTGTACATATAGCACTGGTAATTCCAGCTCTCTGTTATGTGATATTTCTCTTTATCATGACAAATGATGGCTGAAAGGAGCAATTTTGGTTCAAGCCTTCCTCCTGCTTGAAAGAAAATTTTGGTTCAGTGATTTAAGCAAGGCAAAGCACCATGAATCTCCTCCCTGTTCCCGAGCTCGACTTGGACACGGGCAACTGTAAAATGGATCAGTCCAAGGAAAGATCACAAATGCAGCTTCAAGGAGCTCTGCTGATCTCAGTCATCCCCAGTCACCTTCAGTTTTCAAATGTGCATCTTGTACTTCTGTGGTTTCACTGGATTTCAATTGGTTCTGTAAAGCTCTAAGTGAAGAGAAAGAATGTTTTTATACTCTTCTGTGTATTTTTTTCTCTTTTCTTTTTAAGTGTAAAGCACCAATACAATAATGCAGGAGTATGGATTACTTTAGATAAATCCCACCCCTGGAAGTGTTCAGGTCAGGTTGGATGGGGCTTGGAGCAACCTGGGATTGTGGAAGGTGTCCCTGCCCATGGCAGGGTGTAGAAATTGATATTTGATATATCAAATGATATTTAAGGGTCTCTTTCATGTTCTCTCACAGACAACTAACACACTAAAGGAGAGAAAAACACTTTTTCTTCTACTCTTTCCTAAGATTATTAACTGTCTGCCCAGCTTGTAACAATAAATGGTAAATTACCTTATGACAGAATTTAATGTATTTAATAGCCTCATGTTTTACATTTATTTTGGTACTTCCATTTCTACAACATGGGCTCTTTATTGCCTTTGGCTGAAGTGTTGGGAAGGTTAACTGGGTAAGATTTATTTTGTAACTCTGCAGAAAAGTATTACAGCCTTAAATAGCCAAAATATCTGCCACAGAAACAAATAAACGAAAGTAGATCTCAGTGGGCTAATTTGTCTTAGTATTGTAATAAGAAATAGTAACAAAGCTGTTATGTGGATTACCAGAGCTAAAACCAAGAGGAAGGAAGGAGGAAAAGTCAGAGTGGCCTGGAGTCGGGATCTTGTGAGGGCAGTTAGAAATTTCTGGAGAAAAAGTAGGTTAAGGAGTTAAAATAAGCAGCAATCCTTTAGCTGATCAAATAGAGATGTAGCAGTATACAAATAACAAGATATCAAAGGGAAATAAAAGAACACGTACTGAATATTATCATCAGCACTGGAGAACAAAAGAATGAGAGAACATCTCTTTCTTCTTCAACTCCAAAGCACAACATTCAACTAATAATTGCAGCCTATCCCCAAAATGTCACCCAAGTAAAAGAGAAACAAAACAACACCTTAATGGCACCAAGCAGTGGTTCTGCTTGTTCTTTTTACTTTCTTTCTTAATGACATATTCCATCAGTTCTGAATTTGTCAGAAACAGTGATTAGAGGAGGAAAAAAAAAAAAATCTCTTATCATCTATCTTAAACTTCAAAGCAGCAGGGACACTGAGTGAAACACAACTCTATCAAAGTGAGCACTTATAATTCTTAAGTTTGATATTTATAAATTTACAAGGCTTTCCTAGTCATGCTGCTCAGAACTATCACAGAAAAGCACATCACAGAAACTGTAAATATTTGGAGGCACCTTGTTCTATTTTGCCTCAATCTGAGGGTTTCAGTGCACACAGCCTTATCAAGAGCTGGGGGAAAACCAAAACCCCCAAACATTTTCAGACTGCCTCAACAGAGAAAGACTCACTCAATGTTAATTAGGTACCACTCACTCACTTGGTGAGAGTCATTAACTTCAAGCATTGGTAAACCATTTATGCAGGAAATTTTCTTTAGGAGAATCCCACCTCCCTGCTCATCCTGGCTGTTAACATCATGTTCAGCCTATCTCTGAACATCCAGAGCACCAAGATCTGAAATCATGGCTTCATCTGTTTTGCACAGGATGTTGATAAAGCATTCAGAGCTTCCCAATCAATCAATCATTTCCATTGTGTAACTGAAATGCTGGACAATTTCTAAGTAAACTGAAAGATTCCCTAATATTCAAGCACCCTGAAACTGCAGAAGATTCTATACAGAGTTTGTGTGGCAGACAGGAATATTTCTGCTGCAAGTATCAAAAACAAATTGCTAAGTAAAAAAGTAATTTGAAGTCTGTTTGTTGGGGGCCATATTATTTTAATAAAATTCTAATTCTTAAGTCTTTGGTGTTTTTAAGTTCTAAATCAGCAATACACAGCTTTTATTGTGCACATGCTCAGCTTTTACAGCAGCAACACTGATGTAAAATATGCCACACTACACAAATGGACATTATTTGGGTTTCTGATTTCTTTTTAAGTTAACTACATCTTCTTTACATCTTCTTTACATTTTACAGTGTCAACTCCTCAACTGGACCAGCTTTAGATCACTAAATGTAGCAATTGTGTATTTCTAAATCACAGTCAGGTTCAACACAAAACAGAGTTTAGGAAATTTATGGTTATACCTGGACATTTTTCTTATAGCCTCTATAAATACATTCTCTTCAATTTGCTTTGTTTCCTTTGGATTATGGTGCAGGAAATCAGGACCATCTTTCTGGACTTACAGGAGTCTTGCTGTCTTAGAGCTTGTGATGCTGTCATTGAAACATTTCTGCACGAGGTAACAAAAATATGCAGATAGAGCTGCAGTTATGCAAATGTGTAAATTCAGTGACAATGAACTACCAGGGTCCAAAATAATTCCAGAGACAAAAAGGAAGGGAACAGTAGGAAGCTGGACTCCTTTAGGGTTGTAATCTACAGCCGAATAAATAACAATTTATAAAGAACACAATAAAGTGTTTAATAGTTGGGGTGATTTTTAATGTATATATATCAATGCATGTAAAAAACACAGAAAGAATCCCAAAACACATGACTCTTTGAAAGTATGTATATAAAGTGTTTCCTATAATTTTATCGGCAAATAATAATAATAATAATAATAATAATAATAATAATAATGCTTTCACATACTCAAAATTTTCTAAATTATTCTGATCTGAATCATTTTGTAATTCCTTATTAATTACAAGGATTCCTGCAATATTTTGCAGATTCTAAGGCACCACATTTCATGTATCGATCAGCACTGCTGTATCTAGAGGTTTCATTTCCCACCATAATTATAAGTGGACTGCAAATCTGCATAATCACCCAGAAAATTGTCAATACATAACTAAAACTAACATGAGAGACTTCTACTGAAAGAAATAAACAACACAAGAACAAAGAAGAGCATGCAAAATATTTAAATTCTTATTATAGGAGGAATTCATTTTTAATTTGAAAATATTTTTTGTTAATCTAGCACATACGTTGATATTCTATTTGCTTTACAAAATGGCATGTAGAGCTGCCAAAGCAAAAGTCACCATGCTAGGAAGCTTGTCAGTTCAGTCTTTTACTGACATTGGAAAGAAAACCACCTTTAAAATATTAAATACAGCTGTGGGTTTTAGTCCCTCAGTAACTTCATGACTGTGACCTTCATAAAAGACTTGGCAATCTCACAGTCATAGAATTCATCCAGGATATTAAGGAGAGTCATTGAAGGTCAGCACAGAATTGCTCTGATTAAATTCAAAATATAAAATCAGATTTTCACTGTGCATTTTCTTGGTCTTTCATAATTTTAATTCTCTTTGGTAATTAAGAAATACAAAAAAATGCTGCCTTGAGAGATTATCCTGAGATGACCACTGCAGGTAGTTTACAATGTGGCTTGTTTTATAACAACGTTCTGAGTAGAAATAGAGAAAGGATAAAAAGAACAATCATCAAAACACGATAAAACTATTCATCCTGCTCCTAATTTATCACCTGGGGGATGTCAAACTGACCATGACTGGGCACCTACAGCAAATTGTTTGAGAGATGATTCGGTATGTGATGGGAAAATAAAGAGATTTGGGAGGAATCAGAAGAAACACAATTATTTAGAATTTCTAGTTCCATTAGAGCTTTACCAAATCTTACCTCACTCCAGCAATATCACTGAAGGGATTGTGGGCATGGAGTGGTTTCAAACCCCAAATGTGTCCCTCAGCTGTCCTCAGAGCTTTCATGGAGCTGCTTTCACATCAACCTCAGGAACCAAGACCCTCAGTGGGAACAGCCAGTGTGGGATGACCCCACTGCAGGGAGTCATGGAATGGTTTGGCTTGGAAAGGACTGTAAGAACCATCCAGTCCCCTCCCCTGCCATGGGGACACCTCCCACTGTCCCAGGTGGCTCCTGTCCAGCCTGGCCTTGGACACTTCCAGGGATCCAGGGGCAGACACAGCTTCTCTGGGCACCCTCTGCAAGGGCCCTCACAGGGAAGAATTTTTTTTCCCAATATCTAATCTAAATCTACCCTCTTCCAATTTAGTGGACCAGCAGTCCAGTGGTTAAACAGAAAAAAAAAAAAAAATCTCAACCTTGCAAAACATAAATAATAGTTACTCATGTTACTAAATTTTAAATTATTATGGCCAAATTTCTAGTACAATTGTGCAACAAGTACCGTAATTTATAAAGAGCAATGAGATGTTTTCATTCTGATATCTAATTGTCACTCTGTAGGTACCTGCAGTCTAGGGTGAGACCAAAATGCTGACCCAGTGTCCTGGGGTGACTTTATGATACTGATATCCCCAATCGTCTGGTTTATGTTATATATTAAGTTCTGCACCTTTAAGACTGGCTGTGAGAGCAAGAGAGGGGGAAGAACTCAGACAACAAGAAAAACCTGATTTTGACCACACTCATCAAAAAAAAAAAAAAAAAATCCGTTAAAAAGATCCACATTCCCTGGACAAGAGATAATGGTTTACAATAGTTCCTATCATGGGTTTTGCAGTATTTTTCAAAAAAAAAAAAAAAAAAAGAAAAAAGAAAAATCAGAACTAAGCCAATTGGTACTGTTCATTCTCCTCATATTATTTATATTGATAGATGCTCTCTCAACTGTCACATGCAGGGAAGAAGCAACACCCTTCACTGCAGAGAACTCTGCAGATTTTTGAGAGCCTCCTGTTTCTGCAGAAAACACCAAAATACTTCCCCCAGCAAACACTGAGAGGCTGTCACAATGCCCTGACTGTAGCAGATGGGCTGTTGGTAGTGGAGGAGAGGGGGAGGAAGGACAGGAATCCCAGCACAGCACAATCCACGGGGTTTGTGGGAGCAGCTGCTCAGCGATGCCCCTGGTAGCACACACAGCCCTCCTGCTCTAGAATATTCCGTGCTTTTCAGGACAGATTTTTGCCATTATTTCTGGGACGTGTTTCTGTGGGGGAAAAGAATCACAGGGAACCTCTGGTCTACTGTTGTCAACAGTTTTCATGTATGAAAAAGAACATATTGATCTGCACTTTCAGTCTGGCCTGGTAGTTAATATCTAATACCTAGCTGTGACTATTTAGTTACATCATAGAATAATTACCAGTGATTTAAGGTAACTTACTCCTCATTTTTAGGACTAATGTAAAACAAAAATGACAGTATGCCATTTATTAGACTCTGCAGTTCGGACCCAAAATTCATCCCACCTAGGGATGGTTCTTCTGCTTCCAAGAGCTCCATCCCCAGCAGCAACCAAGCTGCACACCCACCAAAGGACATTTGTGCATCCTAAAAATGACTCCCATGATCCCAAAACACTTTGTCACACAGAGCTAACTGAAAGAATGCTTCTCCATAAGTTTTTGTGCCAGCTTAATCTAATCATTCAAAATAATTATCAAAATCAAAAGACAGTACATCTTGGTGAGTCTGTCCCAGAGCTCTCCTTCCCTCCACTGCCTCAGCCTCCTCACTCACCTCATGGGCTATACACACACAGAATTCCCAGTTTTCCCAAGGTGGAATAGGCCAAGGGACCTGCAGAAGAGACTCAAACCCCCCAAAGTGGACTGCAGACCACATGTCTCCCAAAAAGGGACATTCAGTGGTGCCCAGTGTCTCCAACAAGAGTCATTTGTGGAAAGAAAATAAAGTTCTGTGATATTGTAAATTGGGATAGAGACTGCAGCTGCCCAGGGCACAACATCTTCATTTCTTGGCAAATGCAAACCACCTTGGGATTCTCCATAATGAGCTCAAGCAAGAGACAGGCCAGCAAAGTAGTACTAAAAATAATATTTTCAGAGCCCTGACATCCTTTGACAATTTACGAAATACACAGTTTCATTTCTGAGGCTGCTAAAGTACTCTGAAACTTACTTTTTAACAAGAGAACTTGTTAAAAATTATAATTGTGGTATGTCTAGAGCTGCTTCACATCTCACCACCCAAGCTGATCAACCATTTAAAGACACAAGTAATACAATTTAAAATCAAATATTCGAATATGCTGTGTCTTATCTACCATAATAACAAATTTGTTTGATTTGTTTGTCCAAAGCTGTTTTTCTTTTTCAAAGTACAGCCTGAAAGTACAGAATAACATCAGGTCACTCTTCAGGCTTTCATCCTGTGCTGTATGCTGCTGTCAGAAGAAAATTATAATGCTTTAAAAAGGAGTTTAAGGAGAAGCCTAGAATCATGTCTAACACAAACTCTGCTCCAGAACAAACAGCCCATGACAGGGCTTTTCTTCAGATTTTAGCTCTACCTCATTAATAGGAAAAGTTCAACTAATTGCAAAGTCAAACTTCCCACTTTTCCTTGTTTTACCTATTGCCTTTCTAAAGAATTTCTACACTTCCACAACATTTCTATTTGCATTACTTAAAATGGCAAAATGATGTCTGTGATTGGACAAGTGTCTTCCCTAATAAACCATATGGTGAGATATCTCATAGCTTGACAATATTAAACAAGGAAAGATCTGCTCATTTCTGCAAATCCCCTGTTGCCCAAGCCCTTGATTAGAGAGTGTTTCTGTGAAATTCAGCTATCTAATTAGCCTGCTTGATTATTTGAAATAAAATTAGGTCTCCAAAACTGTTAAATCACCACGTACTTTTCCATCACATTGACTTGCTGCAAGTGGAGAAAAGCTGAGTACTTCTCACCTGAACACTTCTTATCACACTAAAAGAATGACAAGTCCATGGCTCTGCATCAGTTTGCCCAAGTTAAAACAGCAGTGACCACTCGTGAAGAGTGGTCCAGACCCTATTTGAGGAAAGGGGTTGAAGGAGATTCCTGTCCCATTTGGATTAAGGACAGACTGGAGCCACAGTCACCTCCACCCTCAGCTCTTGACACTTCCACCTCACAGAGGTGAACATTGTGGGGATGGTGACTCCACTCTCCTGGGGAGCCTCTTCTCTGCTCAACCACCCTTTCAGCAAATAAACTCTTTCTAATATCCAACCTGCACCTCTCCTGGATCACCCTGAGGCAATTTCCCCTTGTTCTCTCCATTTCTTGTCTTCACGCATGCCTGAAACTCAAGGCACTACATCATGTAATCACTGGCAGAGCTTTCATCCCTTAATGTCATCTGCTTAGCAACCACAGAGCACCTCAGGGAATTCCACTCCCATGATGGAGTATTTCCTTTTTTAACAAAAGGGGGATAAAAGATGGTCTGTTCCACATAATCCCACTTTGCTCCTCCATATTAAAATTCTGTTGGACTCACTCCTACTCATGATTAATCTCATTACTCTTCAATTAATTTGGGAAGACCAGAAACTCATTTTACACTACCATAATTATTTCTTTAATGCCAGCCAAAGCAAATTACCTTAATACATAACAAATCAACACATGACGGCTCACATTAAAGGTTCTTCCTCTCAAAAAAAGTACACATGGATTAAGGAAATGTAAGGAACGTACCTAACACTGCAAATGAATGTAGGAGAAATGGAGGGAATGCACGTCAAATCCAGAAACTTACTTTCCCTATCATCACATCCCATTAAACTGCTGGCTGTAACTTTATTACTCTTCCTCATTTTTTTCTCAGGCATCCACTTCTTATTTTGATTCCCTTGTTTGTTGTTAAAATGGCAGTAGTGTTTCATAGAAATAGTGTAAAATTAAGGCATTGTGCATATTGCTGCAAGTTTTCAATTCCTTCCTTGACATCCTTTTCCAATGCTACAATGAAACCTCTGCAAAGTCTAATTTCAAGAGTAATTAGCAAGTTGTATTAAAAACACATTAAACCCACCCACCCTGATTTTTCAATATTATTCAGCTGTAGCTGACTCTCAGCCAAAGGTCACTCAAAGATAACAAACTGGGTGACACCAGCATAAACTCTGATGTTGTATTTCAGTGCTGCTGCTGGGGGGCTGTGACTGACAAATAACAATAACAAAGCAGATCCCCTCAGTGGAAGCTCACCACTCCAGTCTAGGACCATTTTCTCTACTCTTAAGGTAATTTTAAGAAAATAAATTACCAAAATGCTTGGCTGTAAATAAGCTCTTGCAACAAGCTGCCCCTGGGAGGGGTGGAGTCACCATCTGTGGAAGTGTTCGGAGAAAAAAAAGCAGAATTGGAGCTTCACACCATGATTTAGTGGCCATGGTGGTATTTGGTCAAGGTTGGACTTGATCATGGAGGTCTCTTCCAACCTTAATGATTCTGCAGGGATTTGAATCTGATCTCATTCTTTTCGGCTTTGAGAAGATGCAAAGCAGTTTTTGTACTGTCCACCTAAATTTAACACACTGTACTGTACGACTTATCACAACATCTGCCTTCAAATATATTATTCAGCTGAATATGAGCACTGCCTCCACATTTTTTTAATCAACTTATTAAATTGCACCAAGTTTCTAAACATTATATGTAAAGTGACAGGTTAAAAGTATAATCATATACACATTGTAGGACCAAAGTATTCTCTTTGTAAGAACAAAATGAGAAAGCTAAATATATATTTGAGAGCTTAGCATCTCTCCAGAGATGAGCAGATGCAGCAGTGCAGGTTCTAAATGAAGAAAATGGTCAGTAAGAGATGGTTATTTGGAAGCTTGGCCAGTAATCAATAAATTAAGAGATCTAAAAAAGGATAATCAGGTTGGACATTTAAAATGAACAACAATAATTACTATTTCATACAGTATCTAATTAAATTCAGAAAGTCATTGTTGCAGGGAAGCTCAAACATATGAGTGGGTTCAGTAAGTCTTTAGCAAAAAGAGTGGATTATGGGTCCACAGATGGCTATTAAAGCAGTGATTCAGATGCTAATTTCAACTCAGGAAGTTTCTAAATCACAGCCTGTGGAAGCTTGGAAGATAGAGCAGGGAAAATCTCACTCCACACTTTCCACACTCCTTGAACTCTGTTAAACAACTCTTACTGGACAGGGAGCTGAAGGTCTGGTCTGACCCACTCTGACAGCTGTGTCCTGGCCTTACTCATTCCTTGAGTTTCTCTCTTAAAAATAAATCTGCTTAAAATAAATTGGCCTTTGTTTTTATCTTTGGACAAGTATTTTCTGCTTGGTTTGACAAGTGGATACAAACTTCAGTATTTCCCCAAAATTTTCAAAGCTTTGTTTACCTCTGTGGGACACTCCTGGCTCATGTGCTGCTGTACTGTAAGAGATCTAAAGATCACTTGAGATGGAAATATCTTTCTAAATGTTGGAACTGACACAGAAAATATCTACGGGTGATGCTGATAAAAATCCTCACAAAATCACATTTGTTTAAGGAATTAAACCATTATATGAACGAAATACTTTTTTCGAAGAGACAATAACAATCAAAATGCAATGTACTATAAGTAAAATTTTAATATCATGAAATTTCAGTACTTTATCTGTGTGATTAAATTCCCTGGTTAAGGTGGCAAAATAATTACTCATCAAGCCCAGGAAAGTGTTTTTTTCTGCATGCATACTCCTGTGACAAAGTACAGTATTTCATTTAATTTTGGAGAAGATTACCACCTACCAGAAAAGGGATATAAAATGCAGTAAATCAAATTACGAGCAATAACACTGACTTTGAGGGTTTTTATTTAGTATTTTCATATTTTATTTTCCTTTTGTAGTGACAGCTTGTTTAAATGCAATTGTGTTCTTTGAACACAATAACAACAACACCTGGCACTTAGAAATTCAAATTATGTGTGAATTCTTTTGAAAATAATGATGATTTGATTCATAGGCATCAAGTGGAAACTACCAGTCACAACATGACAGTGAAGAGAAAAATGTTTAACAAGAGGAACAGAGTTATGGTACTTGACTCCAAAACTGGGATGGGGTAGAGATTCATGTTCCCAGGTGGTTTTTTACAGATAAAGCTCCATAGAAAAACAATTTGGGAATTCCTTTCTCCTTTTTCTCAAGGTCCTCTCCTCTCACACAGCTTTCCACCATTTTTTTCCTCAGATCCTGCTTTACACGAAAGTCTTGATTTACACCCAAGAATAACATGAATTGTATTTTGTGGTCAGTTTGGCACAGGAACATTGAGCCTGTTCTATCACTTCTTTGGTGCCAGGACTTTGTCACTTCAAAGGCACAAGGAAATTCTTTGGGTTTGATTGGACTTTTCAAATTAATCTTGAGATTGGCAACTTTGAGACTTTACACTTTCAGTAAGTTTGAAGTCAATGTATATAACTAAAATTACAGAGGGAAGTCAGCTCTTATTCCATATATAAGAATTCACTTGACAAAAATTCAATAATATGAGCAAGAGATTTCCCAAGTGTCAGACCAAATCAACAAATAATTGCATGGTGATTAGTACCAATAAATCATTCACACTGCTTTAAAAATGTTACAGTATTAAAAAAACAGTGATGAACAAGTAGAGACAAAAATTAATATGAAGTTCTGCTCCATTCTACCGTTTGCTTCCTTACAGCTCTGTCTCTTGCTCTCATTCCCTCTTTCTGTCTCAATTTTTGAGTATCTTTAAGGTTCAATTCAATACCCATTACTTTTCCATCCCTTCTCTAACTTTTTGGGAATTTAGACATAATAAAGAAAAACAGACATGATGCCACTGAAGGAAGCAAAGCAATCCTGCAGACTAAAGAGAGGAAAGCCTCTCTTAGACCTTTAAATTATACCAAAGTCCATTTCAATGAATGTATCTGAAATCTAATCAGTATGGATGTTCTCTGTGCTGGGGAGAAGTAAACTGGGGGAAGCCAAAGAATGAAAAAGATGAAGAACAGGTAATTTAAAAGACAAAATGGGAAAAAAAATCAAAGCACAAAATAAGTAATAAACATCAGGTTCTGAAAACAAGAGAGGAAAGAAAAGAATGAGGACTCAAACAAAACAAGATGTTTCAATGAAAAACACAGCTAAGCTTTTTATTTAGAATGTGAAGTACATACAAACAATAGAACATGCATCCTGGTCTTTCAACACTTTCAAAAATACCTAGTAATAGAACCTTGAACAAGTTACAAGCTGCACTTGTGAAATCTGAAGCTTCATTTTGAAGAGTAAGCAAAGACAAAGGCAAAATTTGTTGAAATGCATTACTTGTCTGCTCCTGAACACTGTAATTGTGCTTACCCTGTATTCCTGCATGCAACATTGAGTCCCTCAGTCTGCTGCCAGGTTTTCATTCCATATTGTGTATTATTGAAGTGTGAAACTGCTGAATGTGCCCCAGCGAGATTTTAATCATATTATAGACAATGTTCCGAGCTGATGTAATCAAATGCCTTTAATTACAGCAATCAAATATATTATCAGTTTACTATTGCTAACCCACACTGGGTACATAGAACAGCCAGGAAGAGCAGGGTCTGATATTCACACATAGCTGGTGTGACCTGATGGCAAAATATCTTGTTCAGTTTAGGTGCAAATATTTTCACAGACTCACGGAATGCCAGGTTGGAAAGGGCCTCAAGGATCATCTGGTCCAGCCTTTCTTGGCCAAAGCACAGTCTAGACAAGATGGCCCAGAAACCTGTGCAGCTGTATCTTAAATGTGTCCAGCACTGGGGAATCTACCACTTCCCCAGGAAGATTATCCCAGGGAATTTCCCTGACTGAGCCTGTTGGGAAAAAATTCCCCATCAGTGACATGAACCCACTACTCCTCATCTTTTTCACCAGCACTTTGGACCTTGCTCCCCCAGTGTAAAGCCCACCTCACTGATCCAGTCAGCCCAGTGCCAAAAACTCCCCTGGTCTCTTCTAGGCCCGTGGATTCCACCCCTCCAGTATCTCTCTATTGACTACCTTAGAATAAAAATTACTTTAATGGAAATGTACACTTTATATAAATTTCATATATTAAAAAAAAAAAAAAAAAAAAGAGATGGGTTGTTTTCTGGAAAATGCACAAAACAAAGTGGTTTATTTATTGCAGATTCCCATTATAGACAGAGGAAAAGCACCCCTGGAGAGGACTAAGGTTGCCCAAAGAGACCATGGAGTTTTCACCCTTGGAGACAAAGAGGACAAGGACCTGAGCAACCCCATTGTACACAAGGCAGTTTTGCTTTGAGCAGACTTGATCAGATTTCATCCCCTGGTTCCTTCCATCAGAAGATATTCTCTGATTCTGTATTAGCACAGTAATGGCAGCCTTAAACTTCAGTTCTGTGTGCTGCTGTTGGGAAAAAACTCTAATGCTATGATGCTATTGAGAATAAAATTCACGGTGAGAGCTACTAAGAGGTCATTAAGTTTCCTTGTTACGTACATTGAGTTTGATTATCCAAGTAAATTACAATTTCTTACTAATCAGACAATCTTTGCAGCACAATACAACAAGAAGTTACACAAGTGAATCAGTTTGAGGGGGCTGTGAGAGTTGTCATGATATTAGGAATTCTATTTGGGGAAGTAATTATCCACACACGATGCAAATGATCAATCACTGTGAAGTTAGTAACAAATGTGGGGTTTACATGGCTCATTAGTATCCATGATACAGAGACACACACACACTACAGAAAGTTTCTTTGTCACTGAGAGTCACAAGCACTGCAATATGTTTTTCCTGGATTTAAATAGATAGGAGGTCTGTGGAAGAAGACAACATCCTCTTCTTTTATCCCAAAATAGTGTCAGGAGTCAGGATTCTTTTGTTGGTGCAAGGCTATAAAAGGGAAGAACTCATCAGCTGTGCTGCTCTCAGGAAACCTGAAGTATTTGGAAGGTGACTGCTCCTTCAGCCAGCCGGGAATAACAGCCAGGTCTGGCAGGAAAACTCCAAATGTAGGGTGAGGGAAGCACTGGAATATTCACAGGGTAAGATCAGCACCCAGTGCTGGACACATTTTGCATTTCAAAGCCAAGAAGGGGATTCATTGACAATACTGACATCAAAGGCTGAGTCACTGACTGGACTCACTCACTGACACAGAGCTTTAAATACTTTCCCCTGCCTCATTGAGCTCTGAGGCTGCACAGTTTGGGAGATCACAGGTCAGGAAAAGGCTGGCATTTAAATAGGCTGGGACAAATCTTGGGATACCAGCACCTGAATCTAAAAATAGCAAGGTTACTGCAGGAGCAGCATTTACTTCTCTTCCTAGCACAGACAACCCCTTGTCTTTAGAGATCATCTTGTTTGTTATTAAAGTAGTTACCTAATTACAAAGGCAGCTGTATTTCCCTGTAATGACCCTGATTAATGACGTGAATTGACCTCAATTGACTACGGATTTTTGCAATTACCTTTTAAATGTGATAATGGGTGTGTAAATGTTGTATCTGAACACAAAGTACCTCTTCCAGATACAAGAATGAGTTTGTCCATCGGGTAATAGATTCATGTTTTTCTTGAGATGGTTTTCTGGTGTTTTTTGCCCACTGCTGGCTGTATCAACATTAGTAAGCAGCAAAGTATCACAGCACCAGGAGAAACTGAGACAAAGGCAAGATTTTAAAAGGTTTGTGAAATCCTGAATTGAGTAAACAAGAGCTGTCAAGATCAGAGTCAGAATTTTAAATCAGGGTATTTGAAATCCCAACTTCTTATTTTTGAGCAGTTAAAATTTGTCCAAATAAAAGTAAATATATCAGCAAGCATATAATTAATAATATCAGAAGAAATATCACCACCTTATTGGAGTTGGACGTCTATAAACTTTACTAAAAATTGATCAGAGGTTAGAACTGTCCTTAAAAAGGCAAATTAGTCCCTCAAAGCCATGAAAAAACAGAATCCCATTTAAATCTATGTTCCAAAGCTGGATTTGGATTTGTATGCTGGGAAAAATTAGATATTGATTCTGGGTTTCTTTTCTCACATCCAAGAAGGAACATTGCTACCAGTGCTGAAGATGTTACCTGATGTGTACTTGTTAGAAAATTACAAAAGCAATGATGAAAGATAGTAGCCAAAAATATAATTTTATGACTTCAATGTCTTATGGAAGAATAAGAACTACCTCAAGGCAGGATTTTTGTGCTAAAAGGCAAAGTCTATCAACACAAAATCTTGGCATTTCCAAGCTATAATTTGGCATTTCTTAATTCCCAGGTGACACATTGAATCTCAGAATGCTGTCGGCTGAAATATGTGAAATGAAAAACCTTCGACCAGCTTATCTAAACATGTACTTGGAAAAGTAAGAAACAGAAGTGTCACAATTTCTTATAAACACCATGAAACAAATCAAAGAGGAAATGAAGTTAAATAAAGGGTCACATAAATGAAAGTCTACCAAAGACTACCAGCAACCAAGGAGGAGCAGTAGAAGGTTCCAGCTGAGGAGAAAATCACCCTGAGAGGGGAGAGTGAACCAGAGATCAGCAGCAGAGAGAAATTCCTTCCAGATTTCTCAGATGGAGCTCTTTTGGCTATGAGAGGAATGATGAGCTTGTCTTTACAAACAAGCTGTGGGTCAGTTGATAAGATGTAGCTATCAGTGAGAGACAACAGAAACAATGGGATGGATTCCAGTAGATCAAAGGGGCACTAAAAAAACACTATAAATTCCATAAAAGTTAAGAAGGGATTATGCATTGGGGCTGGGGGGGGAAGGTATCGCAGGTATCAGGCATTCCAGGCAGTCTGTACCTCTCAAGTACCTCAGCCTATGGGGAAAGGGAGAAGGGACAAGCGGACAGGAATTAGGATAAAAAGGAGGCTGCGCCCTCCAAAAATTTGAGAGACCCCAGGGGAATGCCCCATGGCCTCTCTCTTTATTCGAATAAAGAAAAAGGACTCCTCTGTCTCCTTTTTGGACATAAACCTCTGGTGTTTGTGAATTAATTTTCCTGACAGCTATAAAGCATCTTTGACTTCAAAACACAGAAGAACAAATCAGATAATATCAGAGAATTCGTGAAAAACACAATAGCTGATCACTCAACGTGTTCCAGAATGACAGAATGGTTTGGATTAGAAGGGACATCAAAGATCACCCAGTTCCATCACGGGCAGGGACACCTTCCACGATCCCAGGTGCTCCAAGCCTCATCCAACCTGGCCTTGGACACTTCCAGGGATCCAGGGGCAGCCACAGCTTCTCTGGGCACCCTGTGCCTATTTCTCTTTGGTAGAAAAAAGCAGGAGACAAACTGCTTTGAACTGCACCAAGGAACAATCCAAATGTGGAGAAGATATATATTTAATACATATTTTAGGCTCTCAAATATTTTCCTCACTAGCTATTTCCTCTAATGTTTGTTAACTTGCTGTTTGCTAAAGCACTCTAATATTTGCAGAGTGTCTCAGAAACCTCATTAATCACCTCCTAAAAGCACTAAGCCAATTAGTATGTGTGGCACCCACCAGAAGAGAGCTCTGAACTGTGTTGTTGTCACCTACTTCTGTAATAAACTGCTGTCATCATCATTACTCCTAACAGCAACCCAGTTTAGATGCTTTACAACACACTGGTAAAACACCAGGCTTTAAAACTGCCATCTTTTTTAGGAGATGATTTCTTGAAGATCCAATTAAAAGGAAAAAAAAAATTAAAAAAAAAAAAGAAGTTCCGTAAGTTAATAAATGAGTTTTTCAAATTTAAAACTGTTGTTTTTCTCTCCTCACTAGAACTAGCTCATATAAAGAGAAACTCATATTTACCCAGTAAAGTGTCTCTTTAAATCTTGTTTTAACAAGCTGCATTGACACACAGGAGATTCATATGCAGCATATCAAAATAAGAATTCCTCTGTTTTGCTCTTCGTTTATGTTTGATATAAAAATTAAGAAAAAAAAACCCTCCTTAAGCTTTAAAGTGGATGATTCACCCCAAAGATTTAATTCATTGAAAGGCAAAAGACTGCCTTTTGAAATAAAAGCAAGAATACTAACACCAAATCTTAGTTCTACAGAGAAACAGAATTTATGCAACACACAGCTCAATATCCATAGGTTACTTATTATTCACAACTTAGTAGCAGCCTACACTCCCATCCTAAATTGCAATAAAGCTTTTCTTTATGAGAACATCTCCTTTCATCTCCAACTAAGAATGTAAAAATATACTACCCTACCTAAAATATGAATTGCATCACTTCTAAAAATATACTGGGATCTATATGTGTCCCTTCACTGGAGGAATTTTTAGCACTATAACCAGGCAGTATCCCAACAGCTCTTTCAAGAATTAGCAGGAAGAAGAAAGGGGCTAAAATATCTGTTTCTCTTGGGTCAGGCAGCCTCACTTAGCATCATATGGTTTCTGCAGGCTGCCAGGCAACAACACTGTCTGGCAATTCTTATCTCCACTTTCTAAATTCCTGAAATTCAAGGAGCAGAACGGCAGAAAAAGTGCATTAATGAGCCCAGCATTCCCACTTGGGTGCCTTCCTCCCTTATTCCCCCCACTGGCTCCCTGCTCTAACTCACTCCGTTCGATTTTTGCAGCAGCGCATTTAAACTCTTGGAGTAAAAACAAAACAACAAAGAAAAGGAAAACAGGGGGAAAATGCATGAACTCAGTTCAGTACTCATGATTTACTAGTAGTAAATCATCGAGTATAGCCCAAAGGAATGTTAACAGGTATTCACTGCTTTGAGAAGAACTTTGCATGATTTGAATATTGCTTAGCAACACCGACTCTATTTAAAGGGCTGTGACAATAACATATGTATGAGTAGGTCCAGAAAATAGCAGCTTCATGACATCCATAGCACTGCTTTATCCAGAAAGCTGGATTCTTCTGCTTTATGTCCTTGCTCTCTCAAGGACCAGGTTCTCATCCCAGAACACAAACAAGACTTCAAGGATCAAAGCAAGTAGGAGACTCAGATAATGTCACACAGATCACACACTTTTGGCTTCTAAATGCTTAAAACAAATGTATTATCATTAAACTTATCGTTTATCTTTTGGCAGAAGAAATTCCTACATTACCGAGTTCTGCCCTGTGCTCATGAAACAGCAGAACATATTTTAAAATGGATAAACTGAAGGTTTGCTTAACAGACTAAATAAATAGGAAAAATAGATGCAGTGGGAGTTGTGTTGCTGTATCAGATAATGAGGAGAGGACTGGAGAGGTGACACAGAGATGTTCACCCCAGCCCAATCCTCTCAACATCTTACTTCATTCCCACACAGCGCTGGACTATGCAAAGGTACCAGTTTCTCAAAATAAAATGGTGGTGGTGAGTCATGCAACATCTATTTATTAAAAACACAACAAGAAACAGGGTTTTGTACAAAGTATTGGCTTTATCAGCTTAATGCAGTGGAATTACTGTCTGTGTTTTAGAGTTAAAGCACAACATGGGATTGAAGAGCGCAGCAACGACGACAAAAGCCGTACACGTATTTTACTGTGGACTACGATATCAGACATCACGATAGGATAAAACAGGCGTAGATTTGGGGACATTATTCTCTCCAAGTGGTAAATCACAGTCAGGACAGGGGTGAGGATTGAGTTTTGCAGAAGAAGCCATCTGCAGGGCTTTATCCACCCTGCAGAGCCCGAAGGAACGCGGCAGGGCTGCCACCTGCTGGAACCCGGCAATGCCCAGCCAGAGAGCGGCCGAAAAATCATCTGCTGGATGGAGAAAAACAAGAGGGAGTGGCTGCTTACAAGGGAAATTGTGGTATTTATAGTAAGAGCATGCAGATAAAATTGGATTAGATTCACGCATCTGAGAAAAGAGCATCAATACACTCGCAAAGTCGTTCAGACCAAATCACATTTATGGATCCCGACTTCACTGATTTCTCTACGCTTACCAGAAAGGACTTTTTTTAACAAAGGGTTTGGGCAGTGGTCCAAGACACACAAAAAAGATAGAAGAGCAAACAGAACACATGCTAGCCCAGAAACATTCAACCTCCTGTAATGCAACTCGTCTGTAAATATCCACCATTACAGAGTTATAAAACCATGAAACTATCAGAAAAGACATTAACTGAAGTGAGTTTTTCAGTATTACTACCGAATAGAAAGAATATTCTTATTTTTATACAAGTTGATCAAACTAACCTGCATTTCAGACCTAAAGAGTAGAGATTTTCCAGGTAAGGCACGATCTCCAAATAAATTGATATATGAATATTGCCTCACAAGTAAATCACTGCCACTTGCCTTCCCTTTTTTCTTTACTGCTCTGTATCTCCTTCCTTATCTCTACCTTTTTATCTTTTTCCTACAATTCCTCTCACTTTTAATGTTTCCATGGCAATGACAGCAAAAGAAAAGATTAAATATGCTTTGTGTATTTATTTCTTTTTTTTACACAAAATTTTGGAGGATGGTGAAGGGGAAGAAATAATATCACATACCCTCAGAGAGCAATGCCAAGAGTCAGGCCAATAACTCATTATGCAATCACAAGGATTTACCAATTAGCAGCTATTTGTATGCTCATCTTCATAAACATTTAAACTGACAACAACGGCTCTGAAGACAATCTGTTTAAAAAAACAGAGGAAGAGAAAGAAATAAAGTATAATCTAACAGAGAATGAAAGTTAAAAGTATTTCACTAGAACTGGTAACTGTTATTGGATTCCTTCTGGATAACATCCAAAGTGTATTCTGCATTTTTATATTGAAATCTTTGTATCACTGCAAAAAGTTGCAGATCTACAGTTAAGAATAAATGGACCTTTGCATCTGAAATTAAAATTAAGTAGGGGAGCCTATCTAACAGCTGCATTTTTTCAACCCTACTCAGAGCAGAGTGTTTTCCTTTAATAGTTCACTTGTTGGAGGAGGAATTCTGCAACCAAGCTGCAATCCCCACATCCCCAGAACCTGTCAGATGCACTAAAACTGCAACTGAGACCATTTATTGTATAAATACTTTAGAATGTAACAGGGAAGAACTCATTCTGTTTTTAAAGGCCTCTCCTGAAGCACCCATGGATCAATAACAGACATTTCCACCTCTTTCATGGTAAAAACTACACTCTGTAGATGTTCAGTGCAACCCTCCAAAATACACAGAGGTGTCTGTGCCAATCTCGTTTAAAGAGAGAAAGCTCCACATGGGGAACTCAGAATACAGCTCTGGTACTTGCAACTGTGGGACTTCAGAAATCTCAGCTTTTCTCTCCTCCTGCCCCACAACCCCTCCATTTTGGTGAATGTATTTCTGCAGAAAATAGAAGCTGGGAGATATCCAAAGTATTTCTCAATTAGGTAAAAGTGAATAAATTGTTCTGGTGGGTTTTTATTACTTTTTTTTTTTATTATTATTTTTCTGTGAGAAAACAATTTCCCAGATTAAGACACTGACTCTAAAATAGTTGTGTCAAGGCTATGTTTAACTAGGAGAGGTAACTGGATTATCCAAAAATTTTTATGAATTTATATGTCATTACTTAACTTTTAAACACAGTCCAGCTTTTAGTCTTACAATAAACACAAACATCCAAATCACTGCAGTGGTTCCTTTTTAATTTTATTTAAAAATGGTTTAGACCAAAGCTGATTGAACTCTGCCTCAGGCTTTTCTTCTAGATACCCATTTTAAAATCCTTTCATCTCTTTTATAGACAGCTGAAGTTGCTGCAGGACTTTCCATTTCTTGCTTTAGTATTCAAAGTCTGGTAGATGCTGGTTCACTGATATTTAGAGATCTGGTCTATTTTCAGAGGAAAGAGATATTTATATTTCTGAGGGAGTTCAAGTACCGAAAATATGACAAGGCTGTGCAGTATCTACAAGGATGTGAACCCCAGAAATTACAGTTCCATGAGTCAGATGAAATACTTCTCTGAAGCACTGCTAACTTAGTCATGTAGATATTGTATGTAAAGAGAAACTAAACCATCCTTCAAAAATTCAGATGGGTTGGAAATTATATGAAAAAATGGCATTTCCTTCCCTATGCAGAATATACATCTTAACTTGAGAGGTTCAAATATCTTTGGGGGTATTTTTTTTCCTCTTTACATCTAGTCCGTAAAGGATTCATCACCACCTTACACAATGTGAAATGCTCCAAAGCTTTACTCTTGCAAATCATATTGACCAATAGGTTTGGGTGTGAGTTTTTTGAGATTTCAAGATTCCCACAAAATTAACATCATTCATTCAGATATTTGGGTCTCCACAGACAATGGAGAACACTGATTAACCCTTAAATTATACTTTGAACCACAGGGAGTTTATACAAATGACCACCAAAATGGAAGTTTTTTCTATACTGAAATTCTGATGAGATGTTTAAAGCAGCTCTTTATAAGAAAGCAATAAAAGTTGGAAAAGTGGACATTACTTGTGACTGATTTCCATTTCCTGTCTGCAAGTGCTTACACAATTAACCTTTTGACATGAAGATCTCCTATTAATAAGAAATCTGGAATGTGTGTGCCAAGGAGTTTATAAGTTAATATGATGTATTACTTGACTTGTCTCCAGAAAAATAAGCACACTGGCCTCTAATTGCATATCTAACCACCTATTTCATGTTCAAAACAGAGTTCTTATAATTTGACTAATCCATCTTGATAGATCTTTTTGTGATTAATTCATGTTTCCCCCATTAAATCCTCAGCCAAGTGACAATACATACTTTTATATGGAAAAAAAAAAAAAGATCTAAAGATATATTGATTCCATGTATTGCTCTTTTTCACTAAAGTACATCATCCTTTCTTCTCACATTTGGTAGGGTTTTTCTTCATTTTAATTGTCTGTGAAGGTTATTGCAATTTACAGAGCCAGCTTAATTTTGAAACCTTTCAGGCTTCCTTGCCCTCTGATGTGTTTTTGCAGAAGGAACCACACCTTTCTCTCACTATTTGGAAATCTTCCCAGTTACAAGGAAGATTGTAATAAGGAGTTTGGATGGAAGCCTGTAAACTTTTCCTCTAGAAACATATGACAGAATAAATTTCCACTAAACAAAAGTGGTTTCTTCTGGAAGCTGTTAATTCCCAAAATAAAGCACATCACTTCAGAAGATGTATTTCTCAGAAATTTCTTTCTTTCTTTCTTTCTTTCTTTCTTTCTTTCTTTCTTTCTTTCTTTTATTTCTTTTATTTCTTTCTTTTCTTTCTTTCTTTCTTTCTTTCTTTCTTTCTTTCTTTCTTTCTTTCTTTCTTTCTTTCTTTCTTCCTTTCTTCCTTTCTTCCTTTCTTCCTTTCTTCCTTCCTTCCTTCCTTCCTTCCTTTCTTCCTTTCTTCCTTTCCTTTCTTCCTTTCTTCCTTCCTTTCTTTCTTTCTTTCTTTCTTTCTTTCTTTCTTTCTTTCTTTCTTTCTTTCTTTCTTTCTTTCTTTCTTTCTTTCTTTCTTTCTTTCTTTCTTTCTTTCTTTCTTTCTTTCTTTCTTTCTTTCTTTCTTTCTTTCTTCCTCTCTTCCTCTCTTCCTCTCTTCCTCTCTCTTTCTCTCTTTCTTTTCTTTTCTTTCTTTTCTTTTCTTTTCTTTTCTTTTCTTTTCTTTTCTTTTCTTTTCTTTTCTTTTCTTTTCTTTTCTCTTTTCTTTCTTCTTTTCTTTTCTTTTCTTTCTTTTCTTTTCTTTTCTTTTCTTTTCTTTTCTTTTCTTTTCTTTTCTTTTCTTTTCTTTTCTTTTCTTTTCTTTTCTTTTCTTTTCTTTTCTTTTCTCTTTTCTTTCTTCTTTTCTTTTCTTTTCTTTTCTTTTCTTTTCTTTTCTTTTCTTTTCTTTTCTTTTTTTCTTTTCTTTTTTCTTTTCTTTTTTCTTTTCTTTTCTTTTCTTTTTTTCTTTTCTTTTCTTTTTTCTTCTTTTCTCTCTCTCTTTCTCTCTCTTTTTCTCTCTTTCTCTCTTTCTCCGTCCCTTCCTCCCTTCCTCCCTCCCTCCCTTCCATCCTTCCCTTCCTCCCCTTTCTTCCCTTCCCTTTCTTTCCCTTCTTTCCTCTCTCTCTTTCTCTCACTTTTCTCTCTCTCTTTTCTCTTTCCAGTGTGCTCAGGTATTGTTTCCACTGTTAATCAACTTCTCTAAGTCTGTTTAGTCCCCAAAATCTCCCTTTTTCACCCAAGATCCCGTGTTACACAGATCCCCTCACTCATCTGAACACTCAATGGTTTATGATACTCATTCTCTCATTCCCTTGCTGGTCAGTCTTTCACTTACACAAGACCATTCTTTCTCTTCTCATTTAATTAAAGATTAATTCTAAAACCCTATTTTCCACAACAATGTGACTCTGTCCCTCACCCACCAACACTTCATGGTACCAAATTCCAAAGAGACAAACGGCACAGAGAACTTCCAGGGCTGGAACACACACTCCAGCAGCGATGCTGTCAGCATTCAGGAACACACATAATCATGAATGATTGTATGAAGGTGCTTTATTGAAGATCTCTGGGTGTCAGGGGTACCCAGACCCAAGTGTGACCCATCATGGTTTTGAGTTGAACATGTTTTATACTCTATCGTTATACAACTTACATATTAACTATTAAACTGACATTGTTCTATTGTATGCATTGTTTTTACCCAAGCATGAATTTCTCATGATCTCCCCAGCCCCCAAACATTGTTCCTCATGTTCTTTAAACAATAATTATATCTAATCACATCTAACAATTGTATCATTTATCATATACTGATTTCACAGGTGCAGTTTCACCTGATCTTTAGCAAGCACAAGGCCTAACATTTCCCAGGGCCTACTTTTCCCAGGCTTTCCAAACCTAACTTTCTTTCTAAGTCTCCGAATTTTCTATGATTTTAAAACCTTTTACTATCAATGCAGCTGCTGGGACCATTCCCCAAAGGAGCTGCAGGACACAGAAATCCATTTTCCTGAGAAAAGGAGTAACCAGCTGGGAGTGAGGGAAGGGAAAACACCCGTGGTGGCAGCAGTGATGGATGGAGGGATGGATGATTCCACCCAGGATGATCATGCTGGATCATTTCAACCCAGAAAGGCCAGAAAACTAAAACAGGCCACAAGGAAACTCTCTGACAGAGAAAAGTATCAGTTTGGTCCTCCTTAGGGTATTGTAAGAGCCTGAACAAAGGTTGGGTTTGATGGTTTTGGAGGTCTGCTTCAATCTCAAAGATTCTATGATTTCCCAGATAATTTTTCAAAAAGGGAAAAAATGTGCAATAAAAATGTGATTAATGTCAAGACACTTCAAAATATATTGTCCATAACTGTAAATTCTCATACTTTCACATTTAACAGAGGTTTAAAAGTACAAATAAAACAAAACAAAACAAAAGAAACCAAAAAAAAACCCAAAAAAACAAGCTAAAGATCAGGTGGGAACATATATCAATAAACTATATACAAGAAAACATTTAGAGAAGCCTGTACAATTCAGAAATAAATTGAGAATGCAAAACTACACACAGGTTTAAACAGCTATTTTTGAAAACCATGTGAAGGTTTTCAATCAGAAATTACTCTTGATGGTATTTGAAACAGCTTAATTTGCCAACTTATAATAAATATACTCCAATTCCTTTCTCAAATGTTCTTCTCCCACTCTTAAATGATACAAGCTCATTTAACAACTGGTAGTCAAACATGTTCCAAACTGCAGAGGATTATTGTGAGGCAAAAATAATTCTGCCATTCTAAAAAAAGTGGCTGGCAATTAGTGATTTCAGTTGGCCTTTTCTCCACAGTGTTTAGCAGAATGTTATATTTAAGCCTTATTAAAATGTACAGAGATGCTAAAATCTTAAATATAGATTTCCTTGCTAATTCTCTGTCAAAGTCAAATAGATAAAACATAAATGTGGAAACAATCTTAGACAATGGAATTGGAATGACCATATTGGGTAAAAAAGAAATCATTGTATTAATATACCAATATGGTCTACATCACCATTTGATTTTCCAGAGGAGTGGCTTCTTGAACACTTAGCTTAAACTCTATTTTTACCTAAGAGTAGCTTGAAGCCTAACAGGGTCAAGAGAAAATGAAAATGAACACTTTTAGAGTATATTTATATCTATTAAAGTTAAGCTCTTGGATTTTTCCTCATCCGAATTTGAACTATCAGTTCCTCATGGATCTTTTTCACACACTAGAAAATTCCCTGCTTTCTTTGTCAGAAATATATTCTACCCTAATTGATGGCTTGGAGGACACATTGAGGACCTAAATTATTACTGAGATTCTTTAAATTATATTCTCAACTCATTTCTCCATCAATCTCACCATTTATTTGCATAAAACTAGGGCGAATTAAACTTATAAAGCTTAATTGATTTCCTTTTTCATCAAACTGAAATGGATAATCCGATTCTGATTTTGTTATTCAATATTAACAAGATCTTGGTGTATCACCAAACATCATATTTTTTTTTTTACTATTTTTTATCAAAATAAAGGTGAGCTGGGCTATAGCTTTAGACACAACCAGGATGAATTGTCTTCACAGGTCTTCTCTTTGGCAAGAGGAATCAGTGACAGCACAAAACCTCAAAGCAACTTCATGATCACCTTTCTGTGGGTTTCCAGGAGAAAAAAGTTTATACAGGTGAAAAAAAGCAAACTGCCAGCAATGACCCACAGCCAGATTTCTTGGGGCTGTGTAGAGGCAGTAAAAGGAAGCTACACACAAAAAAAAAAGAGGATTTAAATAGAATCACAGAATCATTTAGGTTGGAAAAGACCTTTCAGGATCATTGAGGTTAACCCAGCACAGCCAAGGCCACCCCTAAGCCACGTCCCCAAGTGCCACATCTGACATAAAAGCTCTTTCCATGGTGAAATTCCTTTAGATTTCGCAACCTCTATAGACAGGGTGGAATAATTAAGCAAAGACTGGATCCAATTAAAGATCACTATTTTATTTTCTGGACAAGTTGAAAAGGACAAGAAATACGTAGGCATCCTGCACCATTTTTTTCAGTATTATATTTTAAGATCTGTATTGTTTTCCAGCTCTGTCTCCGCAGGTTGCTGAAGCCAATGCTCTTCCTTACCCTTCCTGCATCTCCTGCACCAACTGTTGGGACTCCCATTCCCTTCCCCCTTTACTGCCTCTCCCACCACTATCAAACTGAAACATAAATATTAAAATAGAGAAAAATACAGAGCAGAGAGAGAGTCTGTGTCTTTCAGCAGTGAAATGGGTCATTTCCATGGCACACCAAAACAAGGATGCAATCTCTGGCAAAACCTTAAAAAGAAACATTTTGATAAAGTTGACATTTCCTCCCTTGACTTTGCCAAAACTGAACAACTGCAATAGCTACAGGGTCTCCCACTGACTGTATGGCAAACACAGAAAAGTAGAAACATTCCAATTGTAAAGAGTGGAATAATAATATTCAAAATGAATGCAGTTAACTAGGTACTAGTGACCATCCAGCACAGGCATAATCATTTGCCTTCTGTACATGCTGAATTTAAAGGTTGGAATAATGCTGGTTTTGGTGAAAATTTCATCAAGCAAAGACAATCTTTGTCTTTTAAATGAGGAGACAGGTAACATACTGTTGCAGCGGCCTCAGGGAGACAAAGAGTTACATTGTCCCACCCCAAACCCCTTGTGAAGGGCGGCCCAGGAGTTCTGATTGGGTTTGAGTCCCTGGGGGGTTCTCCCTTGGTGTGTTTCTAATGGTCCCTGACCCTGAACTCCACCCTCAAAGGTGTAAACCCTCGGGGGTTCTGTCCCTCAAAAACCCCTGCTGTGCCTCTGTTCGGGGCTCTCTGTTCTGGACCTGACTTTGTTCCTATGCTGAATAAATGGTTTCATGAACCGGGAGCCCGTCTCGTTGGTGTTTCATGCTGGTCCCCAGAACCCTGCTGCTTCCCTGGACGAGATCCTGAGGTTGCAGACTGCAACAAATGGTGAGAGAATGCGTGGCATCCAGCGAAGCACCAGGAGAACAGCAGGACCCGGCTCCATGGACACCTCGTAAGTCCCCGGCTGATGGCTTGAGAGCCGGCGAGACCCCCGCCTTGGAAAGGAGGACTCGAGAGTACCTGGCAGGGAGACTGGGTTGGGAGTGCCTCGGGCATGGGGGAAGAAAAGGGATTACGGAGGTGGGGGAGCCGAGACCAGACGCTGGGACAAGCACCTAACATCACCCAACGAGACGTATTATGGACGATATCAACATTATGGACGATTCTATTAACACTATGGACGATTATGGACGATTATATCAACATTATGGACGATTATGGACGGTATGGATCTTCCGGTGGACTGTTTTTGTCTTCTGTGGAGTTCCTTTTTTGGTGTATACCTTCCTGTACCTTCCCCTTTCCTCTGTTCCTAAGGGCAGGACAAAGGGTGAAAAAAGCTAAGATGGCTCGGGGTTGCTGCCGTCTGCCCGCCGTTCCGTGTCCTCCTTCACCCCCTGTCTTTCCATATTCCCCGTTCCCTGTCCGGGAAAGCCTGTCCCGGCCTCCCCCCCCCATCCCAAGATGGCGCCGGCCACGCGGTCTGGGATCCCTTGTTTCCCGCCTTGCTCCTTCTTTTCCGGTCCCAAACCTTCCCTTCCCGAACCTCCCAGTAACTCCTGCTTGGCCCCATCCCTTTGTTCGGTGCTCCACCCCTGGGGGCTGTGCCTTCTCCATCGTGGGCAACACCTCCTCTGGGGAAATCGAAACTGTAACCGAGCTCCGAAAGCCAGTGTTACACCGAGATCATCTAAAGAGGCGACGCCCACATGGGAGCCGGAGCCGAAGCTGGAGATCGAAGAATTCTGCCCCTCGTAAGAGGAGATCTAAGAGCTGCACCCTTCCTAACAGAGAATCCTAAAGTGGAAGAGACTGAACAAAAAAAAAAAAAAAAAAAATTATGTTTGCATTAAGTACCATCACCGTTTAATTTGCCCGGCGTAGTCCGAGATTTAAGTGTTTGTTTTCAATTTTGTTTTTTCTGTTTGCTTAATGTGTTTTGTTATTGAGCTATTGGTGTCCCACAAAGCAAAGTGGGTGCTCTGTGGAAGAGGTGAGATTTTAAGGTGTATGTTTGGAAACGTTTTAAGCTCCTAATTAAAATTTGAAAGAAAAAAAAAAAAAAAAAATAAAAAAGGAGCAGATGTTGCAGCGGCCTCAGGGAGACAAAGAGTTACATTGTCCCACCCCAAACCCCTTGTGAAGGGCGGCCCAGGAGTTCTGATTGGGTTTGAGTCCCTGGGGGGTTCTCCCTTGGTGTGTTTCTAATGGTCCCTGACCCTGAACTCCACCCTCAAAGGTGTAAACCCTCGGGGGTTCTGTCCCTCAAAAACCCCTGCTGTGCCTCTGTTCGGGGCTCTCTGTTCTGGACCTGACTTTGTTCCTATGCTGAATAAATGGTTTCATGAACCGGGAGCCCGTCTCGTTGGTGTTTCATGCTGGTCCCCAGAATCCTGCTGCTTCCCTGGACGAGATCCTGAGGTTGCAGGCTGCAACAACATACACTAAGAAATTAATGAATGCTAGCCTGCAAGTCAGTGGGGTGAAAGCATTTGCAGAATAATATTTACTGTCTTTCCAAATTTTTACGCCCTGCATAAAACTTTCCAACTATTATAAAGAATAACTCAGAGAAAGGTGACAGAACAAAGTTACTGCTGTGTCTGTGTTTCCTTCTGAGAATGTGTTCATGCTGTACATATTAATAAATATCAGTGAGATTAAATCAAAATAACATACATGGGCATTTGAGCATGAATTTTCTGAATCGCTGGAGATTGTTACCACAGTTATTTATAGGAGCACTAAACAAATCTGTAATTATATTAAAATATAGGTGAAGCCTACACTAAAGCACATGAGGTGTAATGAAGCTTAAAGAGAAAATAAACCTATACTATTACAACGAACAGATAAAGACAAAAATTAGCATTTCCCATAGAACAGGGAAAAATGCTTTTCAGTTCATTAAGGTGAATGGAGTGAAATGCAGGGTTTGCACACATTAGAAATTCTTCACAGCTTTAAAGATGTTAACAGCAGAAGGTGTATTTTGGATCACATTTTGTGGTGTTCAAGCCTAAAAAAACAGGTATGAAATTCTACCCAGTGTTTTGAACAAAGATTATAATTTCTCATACAGGAAGAGAGAAATATTTATGTGTACAATTGTTTCTACTTATTTACTAAGTATTTCAGACAAATTTAGTTTAGAAACAACCAACAAACATATCTAAAGAAATGATTATTGGTTTTGACCCATCCTGTCCTGCAGAAGATGGAAAAACAACTTATTTTCAATTATCTTGGCACTGTGGTTGCAATGCACACAGCTGTCCTGGGAAGAGCTCTGGCTGACACTTCCCAAAGCTGGTAAGACCCCTCACTTCTCCCCAAGCCCAGGCTCTCAGTGGAACATGGAGGGGTCTAACAGATACAGTCTGCTCTGATTTGAGAACTGACCTTTCTCTAACAAGAGAAGCACAGTTGCTGTTTTAAAAAAAAGTTCTCCAGGTAAGAAAACTTCAGGGAGACATTACCCACAACAAGGACCTAATTAAACTGAATTGATTTCCTCCCAAATGTTTCTCTCTACTTATGGTTTAGGAACCTCGCTGCACAGGAGACTAGACAAAAAGGAAGGAAAACCCAAAAAAACTGTGTATTTGAATGGCAATTATTTTCTATCCCCCAGCTGGTTCTGGCAGTTATTTTAAAATGCCAGAGAATTCACTGCACTTTGATGAAGGCACTTGTTATTTCTTAGCTGTGAACGAGGCAATGCCAAGGAACAAAGTTCAAAAGATGGCATTCACAGAAGGCAATAATTAGACTCAACTACACTAAGATGCTGTTGCAACTGAAAGCTCTGTCTGGTAGTTGTAGGGTCAGAAATTTAATGTTGCGCCATTTGGTGTAATGGCTCTGGTAACTGCTTGCTTGTTTTCACACCTACAGTGAAAAGTAATTAAAGTCAAATCCTTTTAGCTGTAATTAGATGGCAGGACTCATTTAAACTGAATGCAAGAAAAAGAAGAAAAGGACCAGAAAAATGAAGGAAGCATCAGGTTTTATAATTAGCAGGTCAGTACCTTCTCTAGTCTGAATTTATTCAGAAAAGAAAATTATTTAGTGAATGTCTGAGAATTACATACCTCTAGATTTTATTTTTCCTTCAAAATATCAAAAATAGTAAAGAAGGAAATTAATGTGATTTACGTATTTTAATAGAGCTTTTATATTCTACTCTTAGGAAGTAATTGTATTAAAATAAAAGTATAAAACGTTACATCTTCTTATTTAGTACCACTTAGTATTTGGTTCAGCCTGGAGAAGGTTTTGGGGTGACCTGGTTGGTGCCTTCCAGTACCTGAAGGGAGCCTGCAAGAAAGATGGAGAGAGACAATTTACAAGGGATGGAGGGACAGGACACAAGGAATGGCTTCCCAGTGCCAGAGGAGAGGGATAGATGGGATATTGGGAATAAATCCTACCCTGGGAGGGTGGGGAAGCTGTGGCTGCCCCTGGATCCCTAGAAGTGTCCAAGGCCAGGTTGGACAGGGCTTGGAGCAACCTGGGACAGTGGAAGATGTCCCTGTCCATGACAGGGGGTGGAATGGGGTGAGCTTTAAGGTCCCTTCCAACCCAAACCAGTCTGTGATTCTGTGATTCTGTGATTCTGTGATTCTGTGATTGATTCTGTGATTCTGTCATTTTGTGATTCTGTGATTCTGTGATTGATTCTGTGATTCTGTGATTCTGTGATTGATTCTGTGATTGATTCTGTGATTCTGTGATTCTGTGATTGATTCTGTGATTCTGTGATTCTGTGATTCTGTGATTGATTCTGTGATTCTGTGATTGATTCTGTGATTCTGTGATTCTGTGATTGATTCTGTGATTGATTCTGTGATTCTGTGATTCTGTGATTGATTCTGTGATTCTGTGATTCTGTGATTCTGTGATTCTGTGATTGATTCTGTGATTCTGTGATTCTGTGATTGATTCTGTGATTCTGTGATTCTGTGATTGATTCTGTGATTCTGTGATTCTGTGATTCTGTGATTGATTCTGTGATTCTGTGATTCCACTCCCTCCCCTTGGGATAATGGTAAATCCTGCAGCACAAACAGGCTGTGAACCACAGACTCTTTTCTGCATTTGCAGGAATTTTCCTTTAACTATTGGATTTAATTTCACAACCTTCCTGGACCTCTGAAGAGGTGAAAGCTTGCTCTGAGATGAGAAAGGGAATCAGCATGATTTGACAAGCCATTTGATGCATTTGCCTGTAATAACTCTGGCATTGCAACCTTCATGGGGACAGAAAGATGACAGCCAGAGAAAGGACACAAAGAACAGCGTTCTGTGACTACAAGCCAATCTTTAATAAAAGGCACCAGGGATTTTTATGAGGGGAGAAATTAGATATATTTCTATGTTTTTTTTAAAACTTTCCCTTCTGAAAAACAAAGAACTTCTGGTTGTGACACGTACTTAGTGATCAACATAAAAACTTGTAATAGTTTGAGTATAAAGTAGTCAAAAATACCTGCACATGAAGATGATTGGAGTATCTGATGCACAAATCAATAGTATTTATCTGTTGGAGATGTTCTGACTTCAAAATCACATAGAATTGGAGAAAGAATCTTAGAGAACTAAGATTTTGGGGTCTTTGGAGAAAGAGCCTTAGATTCATTTTATTCTGGCAATGCCATTTCACAGAAACTTTCAAGTGTGTTTCTTATTTTTCCTTTTTATCTTTAATTTAAGTCATGAGTCTTATGGGTTCTTTGAGATTCTTGGCTTGACCATCTCAGGTAATTTCATTTTTTTACCCTGAGAAGTCCTCTCAGGAAGGCCTCATCTGGCTCATTGTGCAAACACTGAAGATGCCAGTGCAAAAACATAGAAATCCCTCTAAAACTCCACATATATCCCACTGTCTAACACTAAAGTATTTTATCCTGCTCGTAATCCTGGAACTATTGGGAAAACTATTAAGCAGTGAAGCATGTAAAGAAAAGTGAGCAACACAGCCATTAAAAAAATCAGAATGTTTCTGGATGTAATTTATTTACACATTTTCTACTCCATTAATTTGAAATGAAAATGTATTTATCAAGTCACTGAAAATCTTCCTCCTTAAATATGCAAATATATCGTCTGGAATGTCCCAATATTGAGTCACACAAGCTGTACATAAACATTAAAGCTCCAAAAAATACCATAAACTTGTTAAAGAGCAAGTTTTTCCTCAATGCACTATCAAAGTGAAAATTTATTAGTTACATATTCTTAATTATTATCCATCTATTGAGACTTGAAATTCTGTATATAAGCTTGGCTGAAGACAGGTGTTAATGTTGGGGAGAAATTTTTGAGTTACCAGAGGAAGCATTAGGTATTCTTAGGAATATAAACTTTGATCAATGTGGCAGTTTCTTAACTAGAAAAGCTTCTAGCTACATATTTAAGAGAGAGTCATTTATTTAATGTAAATGGCTTTTAACCAGGCTAGAATCTTAGCAGCATCTTCATATACTTGGGCTAAAAAGTATAATAATCTGGAGAAAAAAAAATAAAATAATTACAATGCTGATGATTTTCAACTATAAATAGCATTGATTTAACCTTTGACAGTACCCAAAATGGACAAGGCCAATATTTTATACAAAAAGCACAAGTCCCTGTCTTCAAGTTTCCCAAAGAAAGCCACAAGATTCCTTAAATCTGCTGACAGAACTCTGTCACTTCTGGTGTTATTCATCAGGATTAGTATTGGAAAACCAGATTATCACTCTTAGGAATCTTACATGAGTAAAATGACAGTTAGAAAAACATTCAAGGCATAATGTGAGGCAAGAGAAACAGTTTCAAGAGCTATTAATCAATACAAAGTAAATATTTAATAATTAATAAATATTTAATCTTATGTTTTTAAAAACACAGTTCCCTCCCTCAGATGTAGGCATCACTGTGTTACTGAGAAACGAGGAAATTACTAAGAAATTACTATCTAAACAAAAATGGCAATGGAGAACTCTATAAAAGACTGAGTCAAGCAGAATGGCAGTAGAAGACCACATGTAACACACCAGGGTTAACCCAGTCTCACAAAGAAATAAGAATTTATACCTAGCTTGCAGCAGAAAGTTTACAGAGAAATGGATTTAGAAAGAAACATTTGGGGAGATATGGGAGAAATCCTAAATTTATCAGACACAGACCACGAAAACCTGGACTGAGCAGAGAGCTTGAACTGGATGTCCAAAGGCCCTTCCAATCTCAACAATTCTGTGCTAGCAATGAAGAATTAATCCAACTCATGCTATAAAGTCAACTTTGATGATTTGGGGATTTTTTTTTGGAGCTGATGTGAAAACCACTGAGGTCCAAAATGAGCTCTTTGGAAACGAGAACACTGATAATCACATCCAGAATCCAAAACTGTTAAGAACTGGGTTTCAGGAGATAATTCCCACTTTTATGCTGTTGAGAGGACTCTGTTGAGATCTCTTGGGCGTTGATGGTAGATTTCTTTCCAGTACATTAAAAGAAACCACCAGCACTGAATTTTCACAAGTTCTTGGTTTGCAAAGCCAGGATTTGACCTGGTTTCACAACCCTGTGTTCTCCCTCTGCTCTTAGGTTTGTCTGGAGACAGGATTCAGAATAGACTGAGAAGTTTAAAAGCAATCTTTTGTTCTCTCATGACATGACTGTCAGAGAAGTGCTCACATCAGTGTTTATCCTTGCAGTGACAAAATCCTACAGAAAATTAAAATGCAATATTAGATGAGCTTGAGCTCTGGTTATCTATTTTGCTAAAACATTTAGTGAATCAATACAAAACCACCAAAACAAACCCCAGAAGTGTATGTATTTTAGTAGACAGACAGAGGAAGAACAGCATTATTTGTAACTATTATTCCTCCTTACTCACTGAGTGGTTTCATCATTCATTAAAAATTATTCATCTCCCTTGGCCTTTATTTGCTGCTCCGTGTTTCTAATGAATTTAATGTAGCAAGTGATGTAATCAGAGAAAAGCATGGTAAGAGCTCTTTCTGCCACTATAGGCACAATCATATTTAATTAAGAATTTATCATTAGCTGAAGGTATTAGTTAACTGTTACAAGCCCACTATATTGTCTAGCTCAGAGAAGCAGCTTCCTCATTAACAAACAAGTGCTTGGATCTAATTGCTGCCTCTTTAATCAGCTCAGTGCATTAGTATCTCATTAACTGGGCCTCACAGAACGAAATTATTGCTTTGATACCACTGGAAAGGATTAACAAAACCATAATAAATTCTTGGAGGCTCTATCCAGCATCCACTCACAAAGGAGCAGGTATAAATACCCTTTAATTACTACCTGGAAACAGTGAGTGAGCGGAATTACGTTCCAAGGAATGAAGCCTGGATAAAAGTTCCAATGTGGATCCAGTATTCCCTAATGAATCACACACTTCCCTCTGCAGACAGCTACTGAAACAGCTCAGGGATGGAAGGATAAAGTCCAGCACCTATTAATTTTGTTTTCTATTTCTTCAGACACTTTACATTCATATTTCACTTTGATCCCATATATCTAAGCTGACAGCACTCCCTTCTTCTCTTGGAATTAAACATTGTGGAATAAAACAAATGTAATAATGACCAATTTTGTGTTTGCTTGGTGTTTTTTTTCCTGGGTAGGTTTTTGGATTTTGGTTTTGGTTTTGGTTTTTGTATTCTTTTTTCCCTTTAATATACAAGTGAATTTTACAAATGAATATTCTGGATCTTCTTGCTTTGTTCCCTTCATTTCATGAATATTTCTTCCATAATCTCATAGATCAGTAAGGGATTATCATGGATTCAGGAGATTTGTTGGGAATCATGTCTGTTTGTCTGTTTTTAAGTAGGCACTACTACCTTTTAAGCAGAGGGTCCCTAAAATGTTTATTTTTTCATACCTAGAAAAAAAATGTTGCCTAATATTAAGCAAGCAATGTGAGACATTCAGGAGATGTTTCCTTTGCTTTCATATTAATCTGAATATCAGCAGGAAAAAAAATTCCAACACTATCTGCACTCAATCCTTCAAGTGATTTTGACTTGGGGATTCAGTGAGTCAGAGTTTCCATCTTTATGTACAGAAATTTATTAGGTGCTACAGCCTGGCAGGACAGAATGAGAGATGTAAAGTAATCTCATACTGCTTTCAGGACAATCTTCAGTAAATAAATTGTGCAAGATAATGCTGTGGGGGAAAAAAAATCAAGCTGAAGGAATATCTGCTATGAAGTGATTTTGTCTGAATAACAATTCTTTAAAAATAAATCTCCTTTTCAGAGATGAACTGATTTTTCACTGGAGAATAGGTCAGAAATACAAGTGCAATAAAATATTATTTCAGTTTTTTCTACCACTCTGTAATGAGCAATTTGATCCATTATTGCCATCTTGAAAAAGGGAATCAGGGTAGTTAATATTTAAAAGAAATGTTTCTAAGTAGTTTCTTTTTAGACAATAAAATAGAGACAGGCTTGTTTTCCTTTCACCTCCAAGAGACAATCATTCCAATGTGAAGGAAAATCACTTCATATTTTTAAGAAAACCTGCCAAAATTGTAGAAATTTTCATTTCCTTGCAAAGACAATCTTTAGTTTCCAGTTTATGCTCATATACTCACTGTCAAAAAGCTGGAATTCAAGTTATTTGTGAGACAAAAGAAAGAAGACAGCCCTCAGCAAATGTGAAATTTAAGAAAATGTCCAACAATAATACAGGATGTCAAAGGTCTGTCACTGGGGATCACAACAGCATTTCCCTTGATTACCAGTGATAAATGCACATTATCAGGGCAGTGTGAGCACTCCTGCTCTGGAGGGCACAGTGAGCTGCAGATCCATCAGGATCAGGGTTGTGTGTACTGGGAATCAGGGATTCACAGACTGGTTTGGGATGGAAGGCACCTAACGATGCCATTTTGGGTTTTGCCTTTTTTCTGTTTCCATGGTCTCTGTGTTCTCCACACACACATTTGTAGCTCTGTAACCTATTGTTTTCATGACTGGTTTCCCCAGTAATTTTCCATGGCCTTTCCCTAGGCAAAAAGACAAAACAAATTCCAGATCTCCATGCCCTGGAGGGTACAAATCCCTATCCTGTCTTGGTTCTTCCTGAGAAGCAAGGTCAAGAAGAACTCTTTGAGATACATCTTCACAAAGTACAGCTAAAACCAAAGGAGGGACTTCAGAGAAGAAGCTTGATCTGGGAAAAAATTCCATCACCACTTGTCCTCCTAACTGGTGCTTTTTTGTCAATTATGCTAATTTGCTAAACATACAAACTGTATTCACCCCACGTGGGTGGGCTTTTGTGGACATTCCCATAACCGCCCCTGGAGGCCTCCAAATAAAGATCCATTTTTATATTACCTCCAATATTAATACAATCTCAAGTTTCATTTCTAGGTTGAAAAAGGCAACACTGGAATCTCATCCAGAGCCACCCCTGACATGGGCAAGGACACCTTCCACCATTCCAGCTTGCTCCAAGCCCTGTCCAACTTTCAAGGATCCAGGGGCAGCCACAGCTTCTCTGGGTGAATTGCTCAGGAGAAATCATCGTTTTAGAGTGTGTGAAACACAATTAACTTTAAACCACTCACAACAGGTGACATCTGTGCCTCGCTGAGCACAACCACAATTTGATACTGAGTTAAAGACAGCATTGTTCTCTCTCCCCACATCCAACCCTGCAGCATCCTCAGGAGCGTTTTGTCTTACAGCAATCATCGTAATTATCCATATTCAGTACCTGTAGATGGCTCAAGTGATGGCAAATTCCTTTCTTTCCCCCCTCTTTTTCTGTTTTGAGAGGTGTATTCTGTGCCAGGGTGGTATCATTTTTTTTATTCTGCTTGATTATTTTTGCAAATAACTGGAAGTTTTCCACCTTTTAATACATCATTAAAATTATAATAATTATGGTTAATTTATATATATATAAATTATATATATAAAATTATATTATATATAATATAATTATAGAATATATTATAATATAATTATATAAAATATTTATAATATATATATAAATATAAATATAAATATATATATATATTATTTTTTTATTATTATTTTTAAGTATACAGCAGGAATTAAAACACAAGAAAATACCAAAACAATTTTTGGGACAGTCAAGCTGAATTAAAAAATCTCAAATAAACAAATAAATAAATAAATAAATAAATAAATAAATAAATTTTTATGACACAAGAAACCAAATTTCCTTAAATATAAAACCTCCAGTACTTGAAAATTAGACCTAACTTTCCTTACTAATTTTGGAGATTTAGAAGCTTAGTCTCCAGGACAATTCTACTGCTGGACTTGCTAAGAACAACTTTCCCTTGTTCTTGAATTCAGCAGGTTAAGATTGAAAAGGAAGCTATTCTGTCCAACTTTTCATACATTTCAAAGATAATTAATACAACAAGCATTTTTAATTAATGTTTTCAAATTAAACTACAGGTGCTCCTCATTAAAAATATGGCAGTTTGTGTCTTCTATTAAAAAGAATAAAAATAAGACTTTGAAGTTCTGAATTATTGTTCTGATGTGGAGCAACAGTTTTCTGCTTTCTCCAGTGCTGCATAAAGCTTTGAATTTCCCTTTTCACCTGTCACACTCTGGTTTTTTTTTCCTAAATCCTCTCTAATCTCCACTCCTTTGCTGTTTAGCAGTGCTTTTCCAGAAATGGATTTTTATTTTTTTATTTAATAACTATGGCAGAATTAACTTGTGTATATCTTAATATCATTGATCTCTGCCCATCTGAATATTAGCATTTAAGGCCATGATGCTGCTGTTTATTGATTTGCAGCATTCAGTGGATACTCTCACTAAATACAATTTACATGGCCCATCACGTTTTTAAAAATAAATACAGTGAAACCAACACTTTCTATCTTGTTCTCTTAAATGTGCTATGTTCACATGTTTACTTGGATTTATGGTATTTTTTGTAAAGTGTTTCCCCTGAAAAATATGTGCAAATCAGCATAAAATAAAATACATCATTTTTAATACTAGTAAATGACAAAAAAAAAACCTCAGAAACTTTCTATTGTTGAATTCTAAACAAGATATAATCAGCTGCAGTATCTACTGACAAATTAAACTTAAGGAACCTAAAAGGTTCAGAAAATAGCCTAAAAATGCCTAAACAATGTTTTGAGGACACAAAGAGATTAAGGCAGTGAGGAATTGGGAAAATCAAGGAAAACAGGCACTGAATTCCCTGCCCACTTAATGCTTCGAGTTGCTCTTTCAATATATAATATCAGCCTAATTTTTCTATAAGTGCTGCTGGTTACACTGACACAAAAAAAGAAGTGTGAAGAAACAGGACTTCTATTTAATTTGTTTTTCACACAAACATGCATATGTTTGATTATTCATTTCTTTCATGTTTGCCTAGCAGTGGGAAATCCTTATCAGTAGAGAACAGTGCCCAAATTACAGCGTGTTTGCCTCTTCCACAGTTCATTCTATGGCAGTGAGCTCCAAATCTTCCTGTCACTGACTGCAGAAGGCCAAGATTTCATCTACAAGCTCAATTGTAATAAAGAATTGCAGGCTAAGATGGTCAGCATCACACAGGTCACTTTTGATAGATACATGAGGGAATTTATAAATTCAACATAAATAAATCCACCCTCATGGATAAAGGAGTTGTAGAGAGCAACAAGGTCCCCCTGAGCCTCTTTTTCTCCAGGCTGAGCTCCTCAGCTGCACCTTACCAGACTTGTGCTCCAGACACCTTAAAATCATAATTAAATTGATAGGAGGGGAAGAACACAAAAATGAAACAAAAAAAAGACTTTGAATTGATGAGACTTTAAGCCATTGTTGCCTGACTGGTCAGGGAAAGTGATCAGATATTGGGATGAGAATGATGTTGATAACAAATTGATGTTTTAGTTTTTACTGAGCAGTGTTTGCACTGAGTCAAGGATGTTCCAGCCCCTCACACTGCCCTGCCAGAGCTGGCTGGGGGCACAGGAAGCTGGGAGGGGACCCAGCCAGGACAGGCTGACCCCAAGTGTCCAAAGGGATATTCCAGCCCCCAGAGCATCATGCTGAGCAAGAAAACCAGGGGAAGTCACTCAGGGCACTGCGATTGCTGCTCAGGGACTGGCTGGGCATCCATCAGCAGTGGTGAAACAGCCCATTGTGCATCACTGCTTTTGTACATTCTTCATTGTTAGTAGTATTAGTATTCATATTAGCATTTTCCCTTCCATTTCTGTCCTGTTAAACTGATTTTTTCTTAACCCAAGATTTTTAATATATTTTTTTTCCGATTCTGTCCCCCATTCCACTGGGCAGGAGTGAGAAAGCAGCTTTGGGGTGTTATATATCACATCTTATCCCTCTTGGATTCTCTAATTCCCTTTGGAGAACTGAGGAAAGGTAGAAGCCTCCTCCAGCTTCTGGTACAAGCACCTCAGCATCACCTTGCACAGTAGAAGAGGACCAGAAAGACAGGAAATGGCTCAGAGGTCCCTTTTATCATTCTCTTGCTCTGCCAAATCACTGATTAGCTACTTTCAGACAATAACAGGAGATTTTGTTGCCAAGGTGACCTCATTTCTGAGAACCAAGATCTCTTCCCGAGTGATTGCATTTCCATGCTAGAGCCCTGAAGGAAAAAAAATATCCTCAGTGCTTGTATTTATTTTAATCTCTACACTCATCTCTAATTTTTAAAGGAGAAATTAGTTAGACATCAAAAAAAAAATTGAGTTAGTGGCTCATTAAAGACAGGCAGAATCTAAATGTCCCACTAAATTTATAATGGGCAGGCAGATATTTCCAAACTTGTGTGGCATAAAGACAAGACTGTGAGCAACAGATCAGTCACGTCCTGCTGAATGTCACTCACCAGCACTTCGGTGAAGGCACAGAACAAAGGAACAATTCCTCTGACTTCCCCACATTTCAATTTTTCTATTGAACAACATCATCATTATGCCTTCAACACTCGCTTGAAGTGCTCAGCAGACTGGAACAATTAGTGTCTTAACACAGAGTGAGAGGCATGACACGCTGAGATCCACACAAGAAAACTTGATTTTCCACAAAGCCCAAGAAAAACAGAAGCAAACAGAGAATCTGAGATTTCTCCTATCACACTGAATCTGGATTCAAAAGGTTCTCTCACAATCTAGAGCATAATATTCATTTTATCTTTATGAGTATTTAAAACTCTGTGAAACAGTTGTTTTTTTAAATAATAATTAAGAACTCAACACATACAGAAAAAGAAAATAGAAGTCTAAAATCTGGTAACAAACAAGCAGATTGTGCTGGAAAATATCTCCAAACACACACGCATTTTACTGGATTGAATTAGTCTCAATACACCAGTGAAAGATACTTTCAAACCCCCCAAAACAGTCGTGTTCCTGGTTAGCAGAACTGCACACAGGGAGGCTGAGATTCAGATCCTCTCTGACTTTTCCCCCTCCTGGCCACACATTTCACTACTCAGAGGCAGAGGGGAGCAATTAAATTCCAATTTTACAGATCAGCCACATCCTCACCCTCTCAAAAAAGAAAAGTGAGCAGAACAATGAAGCATAATTCTATATCATAACATCCTCTGCATTTGGGAATGAAAACAGAATTTAAGAAAGTTCTTATTCCTGAGCATTATTTGAAAAGCAAATGTTCTATAAACAACATGGCTCCATTTAAATCTTATCAGAGTGGCTTGTCACACAGGACAGAAGCAGCACAACTGGATTATTTCCATTATACATCTCTGCATGTATTGTAAAATGTCTTAATTCTTATAACCCTTCTGTGGAACATGAGACCTCTCAGAATGTCCAACACATGAACAACTGCTAAAGAAGGTTTCAGGATGTTTCTTCTCCTAAAAGAACTTTTACAATACTAATATTTAAATTATTTGCTACTAAGAGTGTCTCCTTTATTAGTTAAATGCATACTATTAGTAAAGAGGTCTATAAATACCAACACCACAATAGAAAGTCATATTACTGTGGTTTTCTCTATGAAAATAAAAATGGTGATAGTCTAATGACCTGCATGATTGCATAGGAAAATATCATTAAATTAGCTTCAGCAAAATATTTAAAATACTCAAATATGAATTGTTTACCAAAATGATACTCTTGCCAATGCCACCTAAATATCACAGACAGATATCCAGATTAGATGGGGCCCTTTAAAAGCCCACTAATTTTAAACTGCATTTCTGTTGTTTTGCTTTTTTTTTTAATATTTTAAAGGCTTATATCACAAAAATGAATAGGTAAAGAAAAGCCTATTTCCTCATAAATCACATTTTCATAGTTTGAACACAGTTTATGTGACACAAAATGTGTTTTAATTTGATTAACTGAAAACACAGCTCGCAAGTGCAGATGCTGTGCCAGAATTCCAAGAAAAACAAGCAACAGAAACTTGAAGGTGAGTCCTTGACTCATAAATTAGCACAACCACAAATGCAAATCACTGTTTTACATATCTGCTCAACAAATACAGGCACTGAGAAATCTGCAGCATTCACTGGGAGTCTCCGTTTATTCTTTAAACCAAAGAGGCCCCTCATTAGTCTTTTACTTCATGAAAGACTTGCAGAACATCATTTCAGGCAGAATATGCATAAATCAACCTTGCTGTTGGAAATGAGAACTGGCAAAGAACTTCTCTGCAAGCATCCTGAAGTCACAATGACACAGGTAGCAGAAGTTAATAACATGTTACTTTCTTGGCTTGGAGCCTTCGAGCTTCAAATTTAGCTAATTTATTTGCAAACTGCAATCCTGTATTTGGGCAGGAACACAGATCTATTGATCATTTAGAGGTAATTACAAATTGACATAGTGAAGTGTGCTTGAGTCTCATTTACACATATTATTTTATTTCTTAGCATGCAAAACCAAAATTATTCTGAAAATAAGTTACTGAAGAAATGTAACTTAGGTTAAAAAAGCCACAAAAAATCTAAAAAAATAAAATCTAATTTAAAAAAATCTTTAGAAGCCTAATAAGCACTTTAAAAAATATTTATTATTGCATATTTCCACCATTTTTGTTCTTTTCCTCTGTAAATGTTTTAAAATAAAAAAATAAATTCCCAGGAAGGTGATGAATGCAAGTGGAGGTGAATGGAAGACCATTAAGCTCCAAAGTAAATTCTACTCATGTTAACGTTGAGTTAACATATCATAAATATTAATTCCCAATTTCTCAACAGTAGATTTTAATTATTGGTATCCCACAAAAAGATTCAAATAAATTTTTGAGGAGCAGAGAATAAAATGATGAGTTACCATATCTAGTTCTGCCTAGGAATTCCTGGCTGGCTTCAGCAGCTGAAGTCTCTGTGATAAAGCACATACAGTGGTAATATGGGAAAAGAGAGAGTAATTTAATTGGGTTAAGTAAATCATGATTTTCAAGTGAAGAAGAGGATATTTTATTGATTTTTTTTTCTTAATCATATGTATATTATCCTGAAATACACTTTGCTTGTAGAATTTAGGGCTCTCACAAAGAACCAATGCACATTTTTTATTTACTGAATTTACTTCAGTAAGTTCGAAAACACAGGTAACAGCCAGGGTAGTAAAGACCATTTTTAATTTTTCTAATTCCAGAACAAAAGCAAGACACTGACACTGTGGCCCTTCTCCATTATATTAAGAAGCAAAAATTACCCAACTTTTAGCTTAAAAGTTTGCACAGGCATAAGGGGGTTTATTGGGAGTTATGCATCTCTTCACCCTATTATTCTACAAGAAATCATTATCTGTTTTTAACTAATATTCTGTTTTTCTGTTTCTCCACCACCTGGCAGGAATATCAGTTTCCTCCCACTCTGCAAAATGCCAGGAATACAAACTTCTGTCTGCTGGAAATGGACAGGAGCTCAGGATGTCAAACAGGCTGGCACTGTGCCCAAAGTCTCTTAAACATCATAGAATCATAAAATAATTCAGTCTGGAAGGGACTTCAGAGGTCACCAAAGCCAACTGCCTGCTCCAAGCAGGGCCAGCTGAGAGGCCAAAACAGAGCTCAGAGCTTTATCCAGGCAGGTCTTGAGAAGCTCCACAGGTGGAGATTGAACTTGTTCCAACATCTGACTCTGCTCTTGGAGAAAAACTTGATAACCTCGCTAAATGCTGAATCCCTTCACTACAGAGAAGGTTCCCATATTTCCTTAGACTTCCCTGCTAGGAGCTCCCTGGAAGTTCCAAGTGCTAGTTAGGAATTTAGGAAGGAAACCAGCGACTGGAAGATGAACCCTTCCCACAGATGTAGAGATTTCCTTGGGGGCTTGTCCTGCATCCTCTTCCTGCATTTCACGAGTGAATTTAAAGCCGTTTTTATCTACAAAAGCTCCTTTTGTCAGGACAACAAAGCAGAAAACGTTTATGGGCAACTAAGCTCACTCGTGTCCTCCAGACAGCCTGATACAACAGCAATAAAGATGAAAATCAGATCCTGAGTTCCACTCCCCACAATGCTCTCCTTCCACAGGAAAGTATTTTATAAGAACTCACTGAAAATCACAGAATGCCAGAATTTGGGTTGGAAGGGACCTTAAGGATGATCCAGTGCCACCCCTGCCATGGGCAGGGACACCTTCAACTAGCCCAGGCTGCTCCAAGCCTCATCCAACCTGGCCTTGGACACTTCCAGGGATCCAGGGACAGCCACAGCTTCTCTGGGCAATCTCTGCCAGGGCCTCACCACCGTCACAAGAAAGAATTTCTTCTCTCCAGCCCTCCTGTGGCTCCCCTTTAGGCACTGGATTTTTTTAAACTTTTAAAAAGGACAGGAAGAAAGCATATTTTCCCAATAGACACGACCCACTTCTGCACCTTTATTTATTTAACAAAATAAATATACCAATAGGAAGAAATACTAGTCCTACAAGCTAAAGAAAACTGAAAATATTTAGAACTCCCCCAGAACCAAAAAAATTAGGATACAAGGCAAATAACAGAGACCATCATAAAGCAAAACCAGATCAAGTTTGTAACTTTTTTCAACTATGTTTTTACCATCCCTCTCAGAGAAATGGGATCACAGGTGCCAGACACACTTTAATATCATCAAGTGACAGGTGAAGGTTGCATTTCATATCCCAGTGTCAGGCTCCTTCTGCTCTCTTCCAGCTGAGGTCTTCACGCATTATGTTCCAGGTAAATCTTGTCAGCCATGTGTCAGGAAATTTGGAAAGGAGACAGGGAAATGAAAATGACTCCAGTAAGAGTAATACAGACATCAAGATCAAAATGAAAATGGTAAGAATTGTTCTGAATTCTTAATAACTTCTTCGAAAAGGTCATTTAGCAGCTCTGACTTTAGGTCCTTCTTCCATAAAGAAGAAATGAATGAAGTAAAAAGTAAAATTTTAGTATTTTATTTTTCCAAAACTTACTCAATTAGTTAAAATACCATGAAAAATATCCTGTCCTGCCTCTCTTTTATTAAAAGTTTACAGCTCACAGAAAGCTGGGGAAAAATGCTGAGAACCTGAACCAAATAATTGGGCAGATAATCATCCATGTATCTGGTGTGAGGTCCAATCCCAGTAACCTGGGAGTAAATAAGTATTCCTTCTGCATTAGGCTATGTGGAAGCTTTTCCCTTTGGATTCACAAAACAAAATCCAGTTATAACAATACTTAGCAAAATGTCATGAATCCAACAGGACATAAATAATACCCTTGCAAATGCCTTTGATATCAGCAAAGCAATGAAAGCAAAATTTGCAACTCAAGTGATGATTTGCATGTCCAGATTTAAATAATTAATTACTTTTACCTGGTATTCAGAAAAAAAAAGGTCAATAAGGAAGCCAAGGGTCCCTCCTCCCCATGTTGACCTGGAAGATCAGGCTGTTGGTCAAGGGTAAAAACTGTGTTTAAAGAAAAGCAATGAGGAACCTGAGAAAACACAGCAAATTTTATTTAAGAAAACCATTAAACCGAACAAGAAATATCTCCAGTTCTCAGATTGGTGATGGTTCGGTCGCTCAGTGATTGAAATTAGGAGGATGAATTTCCTATCCAATGGAATTATTAAACATGTAGTATTTCAAAGTACAGAAAAATCCAGATAAACTGTGTCCAGATTTATACTTTCCCAGCAAAGGGTTGTTTTGTGCTTTGGGGGATTCTTTCTTTATGTCTTTCACCACAAATGTGAAGCTATTTAAGAAACTTTGTTAAATTTTTGCAGAATACAAATTTCACAATAGAGATGTACTTATTTTAAGAACATCTGGCTGTGAATCCAAAGTAATTAGGTTATCTGGTTGTTAGCTAGTATACAAGAAGTATTGCTACAACAAATACCTGCCTTTTATTTATATATAGTTGTAACAGAACATTAGAAAACTAAAAAACAGGTTTGTATTCTATTCTTGGTGGACATCACTGCTTTATTACTGAAGATAGATTTAATTTCATTTCCATCAGCTGGTGTTGCACTTCAGTTATTATGGCTCCAGTGGGTGTAATGAAATGTCACTGCTCTGCAAGGCGAGAGTCAGGAACAACATTATAAAATCAATACCGTGGTCCAGCTACTTTGGCATTCCTAAGACTTATGGGTTACTTTAGAAAACTCGTGTGCTAACTGCGTTAGGGTCTCTTTCCTTACATCCTCTAGTTTCCAATTTTCTAGGATATTGCAAAACTTCAACTGCTCAACACAAATTCTCCACATTTGGCTCTATGCAGTGCTAGCTCCTTCCAGAAACTCTGATAGCTATTGCCTTTTATAATAGGCAGGACCAAAGATGCAGAAAACAGCAAGTTTAACTCAATTTAAGCCCTCTGCTATGTATTGTTGAAAGCTCCCTCACTTCCTTTCATCAGATTCTTCTTTGGGCTCAATACTGCCAGTCAACCGGGGACTCAAGCAGTGCTTGAATGGTCCTGAAAATGATCCAGCCTGCGCAAGGCTCCATCTGAAATCAAGCCATAATGTCTCCTGCAGCAAGCTCCCCGTGCTGAAAGCTGGAAATTTGGAATAGTTGAGCTCTGCTGATGATCAAGCAGTACAGTCAGGGACACAGCTATGGCTTGGAAAAGAGAATTCACGGCTCAAGCTTTGCAGCTGGGCAACGAAAAGGTTCCCATTTACGCACAGACAGTGGAAATGTTTTGCTTCTTAAGCTCCAAAATGTGCAAACTGGAAGGTTCGTCCCTGCCAAGGCAAAAATTATTCGGGATGTGCCTGAAAAAAATATCAGCCTTAAAGTGAATAAGTATGATGTACATAATTTAAGTCACATATTCATTATCCAATGAGATTATGAATACTCCTTGAAGCACATGTACTTGCTATCTTTATTAATATAGATGTTAGAGCAATGTATTTCACTGAAAAGTTGGGCAGAACTGGTTACTCTCTTCCAGACCTATCAGTTAACAAAGAAAACAGCCATGGTAAACTGACCTCAGGTTGGAAGAAAACAAACTAACGTGGCTGTACAGCCTGGAGAGGAGAAGGCTCCAGGGAGAACTGTCCAGCACCTTCCAGTGCCTGAAGGGGCTGCAGGAGAGCTGGAGAGGGACTTTGCACATGGGCCTGGAATGACAGGACAAAGGGAATGGCTTTAAAATGAAAGAGTGCAGGTTTAGATTAGATATTAGGAAGAAATTCTTGCCTGCAAGCGTGGTGAGGTCCTGGCAGAGATTGCCCGGAGAAGCCGTAGCTGCCCCATCCCTGGAAGTGTCCAAGGCCAGGCTGGACAGGGCTTGGAGCAACCTGGGATAGTGGAAGGTGGAAGCCGATAGCTGAGGGTAGAATGGGATGGCCTTTAAAGTCCTTCCATCCCAAACCATTTGGATTTGATGGCCCATGAGTCTGTGACTCTGCCTGTGCTCTGTGCTGGTGTCACGGAGAGGGAGCTGCAGGAACATGGCACCACTCGTTACTGCAATGCTGCACACACAGACAAATCCAGCCCAAAGAGCTCCTGTCCACAGAGCTCAACCAGTCCCAGGTTATTACTCTCACTGTTTCTCTCTAAAGCACAGCCACCAGTATTAACATCGTGTCTACTACATTTTAATGTCATAAAAATAAAAAAAAAAAGATTGGTGTGTCTCACTGTCAACTTGGGAGAAAAGGCAGAGGCCATGTTTTGACACAATAGACATGAACTGCAGGGAAATCTCTTAATTGCTGTGCTTTCTTCCTCCTTGTTTTCTTAGATCCATGCTGTAATGAACATACAATTTTAATCAAAGCCCATTAAAGAAGTATTACTCCTTTTCTCTCAGCAGCAGAATAAAAAATTACACCAGACAGTGAGAAGTTATTGCAATGACTGGAATGCTGAGGGTCTTCTAAATCTATTTTAGTATGTTTTGAAAAGATACTTCTTCCTTAAGCACAGTCAGTGAGGCTGTAAAGCTGCACCTCACACCATCACTCTGTTGTGCCTCAGATCTGGGCACGCAGCTCAGTACCCAGACACCTGTACTATCAGCTAAATGTTAATGTATTCTGTCAAAACCAGATTACCTTCCCCACTAAATTATTCAATGTCATTATCCGACTCGGCCATCTGCAATCCTAATGCCTTGTGTTCGAAAACTCGGAGCGCCTGCTGTATTATTTTTGTTTTACATTCCTACATAAATCCGTTAAACTCAATATGTTACAGCGAATCCACAAAATCAAAGGCAATCTGCTGGGCTGTAAAACACCAGTTACTGAAAATCGAAGGGTTTATTATAGTAACAATTCAAGGAGTCACTGCGCAGTCTGGGTGGGCTGAAGGTCAAACCACACGCTAAGGAACGAGTTAGATAATCCATGCTGCACAACAAGGTGTGTGTTTGCTATACATAGCGTGGCCTTGAACCCATTTGTGTATTTCATATCTAATAAAAATCCAAACAGTTGGGCTGATTGGATTTTAAGTGATGCAAATTTGGAAATCAAATAGGCAGACTCCCTTTAGACTCGATCTATTTAAACCACAATTGTAAAGAACTGCAAATTACGTTTACGATGCCATGGAATTCTCAAGGGATTCGGTAAGAATTTCACCGTAGCAAAAGTATTAATCATTTTTAATTTGTTATTAACAAATCAAAGTGTATAATGCTCTCTCATTTTGTTATTGCCATTTTGCTTACATGGAAGTACAAGTGTAACCACTCTTCAGTGAACGGAATGCTCTTTAGTTTTCATAGCCATTTAATTATATGCTTTGACAAAACCCAGTTATACTATTGTCATTCTGTTAGTCTGGCAACACTAAGTAAAGAGATAAAATACCACTTACATCTCCCAGACTACAGATTAAGGTGTGATTTGGAGACCAGATTCCCATTCTCAATTATAAAGCAGAAGTTTCATTGTCACAAATAAATTTTAAAAGCAATGATGGTCTTGAATAACTTTCCTCCTGTCACTTAATATTCAGGGAGAGACTTCATGTGCCGTTGGGTAAATCAGACAGAAGCTGAAAATGTGACATACAGACCCTCTACCCAATACAATGCTGAATGGGAATGCATAGAAATCAGGACAAAAGAGAAAAAAAACTTAGTTTTCCCTGTTATTAGTGTTTCCACCAGAAAATGACCCACATCCTAATACTCGAGGCAAAAGATTTACGAGCATGGGCAAATCACAACAGTGTTAACCTTTTTGTGCACTCTCACATCCAACATTAATCTACTCTGCTCATGATCTGACACTGTTTTTATTCCTCCTCTCTGGAGGGAGGGTATTTGGGCACTGATTCTAACCTGTCTTAGAGGAAAATCCTTTCACTGAAGTAAAGCTTTACTGCACATCTTACAATATTTTGTGACAAAGAAAAGTGCATTGGCAGCATCTTCATTTCTTCCACACAGCGCAGCCACCCTGAAGGTGCTGCACAAACCTTTGTTATCAGGTTTGTTTAAAAAGCACACAGTGAGAGTACAGGATTTCAGACCATCCCTGCTCCAGATCTTCACAGCTGATTTTAGGAAGATTTTCCCCAGTAGGGATTCCCACTGCTTTAGGAGTCATTGGTGCTAGTGAGAGGCGGCTATAGCAGGAAAATTGTAGCAGGTGGAAATAAAGTGATCATATCTCAATGTGTTAGGCTTGATACATCTAAGATGATGCAGCACATTCTGTTTTGCTTCAGTACTTGAAAAGCAAATGCAGTAAAATGTCTACCAAATGTGGTTCAAAAAGGTTTTACCAAAATACAGAAGTTTTCACAACCCTCCTTTAATAACAGGCTGCATTTCTCCCCTTCCCAACTCATCCTGGACTAAGCATCTTGCAAAACACAGGAGAGGGAAAAAAAGAGTTAAAAATAAAAGGATGACTGGGTCAAAATGATGCAAAAATAGCTATTCCAGGGGCCTGTGTAAATCTCTTAAAATCTTAATGCACTACAGGCTGTTTAAGTAAGGATCTGGATTATTCACTTTTAAACAGTAAATATCACCTTTGGTTCAGGAACTCCCTGAACCATAAATTGCTGGAGGCTAAGATAATAAATTTTGCAAAGAGGAATCACAATCACAGCATGTTTGCCAGGTTCTTATGTTCTTCTTGAGTCATCCCCCGTGACTATTATCAGAGATAGGCTACTAGGCCAGATAAAGCTTTATTCTGAGCCCTTTTATGCTCTTATTCCCCCAAATATAACCACCTTCTTTGAAGATAAGACTGATTCTCAGTGCTAAGAACCTATACACAATTATCTAACATCATTGAGGCAAACTCCCAGAAGATATGAGCAAATCATCACGTGAAGTTATTTTATTCACTGTAACAGACAATCTGCTACATCCAAATCTCTCTGAAATGTGAGATTGCTGAAAGGATCGTGGCTATTCATTGGCACAATGTGCTTGAAACACACTTTCAAAACCATCTTGATGATGTTGCCCTTCACAAGCTGACGTCCTTTAAATTCTCTCTTGGGTTGTCTGAAGAGCTTTTTCTGTCATTTCCAAGATTCCCTTGTGTATGATCTAGTCATGGTAAGAGAAAATAATTCAAAAAAAAAAAAAAAAAAATCCAGGACACTTAAAATTCAGTATATTTTGAAGGTAGCAATCTTGAGGATATCCATAAGGACCTGATTCCTCACTTACATTCCAGAGTGATATGAATCCAGCCTCAAATGAGCAACTGCTCCTTCACCCTAAGCAGCTGAAGCATCATAAATTCATAAAGACAAGAAAAATTCTATATTAGAAAGCAAATAATAGAATCACAAAGTGGTTTGAGTTGGAAAGTACCTTAAAGCCCATCCAATTCCACCCCCTGCCATGGGCAGGGACACCTTTCACTAGTCCAGGTTGCTTCAAGCCCCATCCAACCTTACCCTGGACACTTCCAGAAATGGGGCATATCATTCTTGCACTATCACCTGTGCAAAATCATTGTGGTTTTGCATTTCATGTGCATTTTATACATGCTCAGAGATGAGGCAATAAGAATGATTTTAATTATCTACTGAAAACCAAATCCAGTAGTAGGCAAAGATTGTCACAATAGCTTCCTACCCACAAGAGTTTCTAGGAAGGATAATTTCTAACAGATACACTACAAATCAGAAAAAATATTAGAAATTAATATGAAACCCTAAGAAGCTGAATCACCTCAGCCATTTATCTTCTAAAGAAAAACAGTGTGTACAGAGTTCTAGAAGAAGCTGTTCCAGCTTCACCCTGTAAGACACAAAGAAAAAGACCAGAAAAGCAAAGCTATTTACCTAAAAATCTAAATCACCCTAATGCAGTTAGACTACTGTGGGCTTGGCCATCTGGTTTAGAGGCTCATTAGTAAAGAAATGACCCCTTCACATAAAACACGGTTGGGTCATTCCAAGCTAATGAGCCTTCAAGTTTTATTGTTTTGTACACACAAATGGATGTAAATCTGCTTGGGAAGTCTGGTCTTGCACACTCCAAATCAGGCACACCTTTAATTGATTCGCTCACTACTTTGTTTAGTTACAGTGAAAGGACAGAAATGAAGATAATTTTTTTAAAAGCCTTTGTATTTCTACTTCAACATGTATTTCAGTAGTTAAATCCTAATATTAAATTGTTTGGGGTTGCTTGTTTTTTGTTTATTTAGTTTTGTTTTAATTTTGGTATTTTGGGTTTGTTTTTTGCTTGCTTTTGGTTCATTTTTGGTTTGTCTTTTTTTTTCTTAAATTAGATTTCATAATTTTAGTCAGAATTTACCCTGAGAATATGTTAATAATTGAGCATTTGGAAGGATCATGTGACAGCTCTCCAGGCAGAACACACCAGGAGGAACCGGACCCCATAAAATACAGGACCCGACTCTCACAACATTTACAGTGAAGTTTTAAATCTTGTGAGTTAACCTTACTGCCTCTCCTGGGGATACTGAAATACTGAAATCAGGCACCTTACATCCCCAGCTGAATCTCTTACAAGGACATGTAAGGATGAACAATATTCACTGACATCCATGGGATTTGGTTCCATAGCCTCATCCTATAAGCAGAAATCAAAAATACTGCATGAAGCAAGAGGTTCTATGCTCCCCTACCAAGTCAGAAGAATCAGACATAATTTTCTATTGAAAAATAACAGACATCAACAACAAAAAAATTCTCCTCTCCCTTCCTTTCTCTTTTTTTTTTTTTCTGTTTTCTTTTTTTATTTTTTTTAATTTATACAGGAATTTTTTAAAAAGATTAATGTTTACTGTTATGGACTAATACAATGTGCTAGCCATAACACTGACCCCTGTTCTGTCTTGGATAATAAATTATTCACATTAAAGTTTGCCTTGCAAGGCCTTTAGTCATTAGACCTATTGTTCAGCTTCAAACAATTTTAAAAAGTGTTTAAAAATAATATAATGGAATAACAAATGAATTCAAGTGCTTGAATTTTGTAATTGTTGAAAAATTCTAATAATCTGATTGCATCTGTAAGAAGGACAAAAAGAAATTACAAGAAAAAAATTCATCCAATAAAAATAAAAATTCCAAAGCAAAATCATCATAAGGTACTTCACAGAGAAAAGAAATACACAAGCAAATGTTTTGGCCATTTGACATCACAGCAGCTTCTGCTCTGCTCTGTCAGGAACAAACCCCCACCATCCAATAATCTTAGGAAATTCCCTGTGTGAATGGTCCCACAGCTTGGGAAAACTCAGCTTGGGGCTTTTTTGTCTCTTTGCCCTCCAAAATGCTATAATAAAATGCGAGTAATGTGATTTTCTGCAGCTTCCTGGGTCTGAGGGGGTCCAGGTACAGGGTTATGTCTTTCTGTGACTGTGTCTCTTTCCACAAGAGCTCACCCAGGGTTTGGTGCAAGAGCTTAAGAGCACCAAAGGTTTAATGACATTAATAGTCTCAGGTTAATTCTACCTTATCTACTTGTTCAGCTTAGCCTTAAAACCCAATTAAAATGAAATTCATTCCAGGATTCAAGGGCATCTCTGGCAATGCATTTGACAGCCTCAGAGTGCCCACATTATTACACACCGTGTACTTTGGAGCACATCACAGCCAGCTCAGCCACTGGCCACGCAGAGCTACACAACTGGATTTTAGGGATGTCAGTAAACAGAAATATAAACATTTTATTGCAACTTTGATGCATAATTACAGTTATGATGCATCTGTCTGTGTTGCCATTCTCTTTGTTTCCTTCTTGTTAAATAAATGCAAGAATTGGACAAGGCAGCAAAGATCTGACAAAGATATAAAAATCCTATATAATATAGGTATTGTGAAAATGTGAGGTCAGTATGCTACCCTAAGCTTAAAAACAATTTACTTTATAAAGCAGATAAGATTAAAGATTTGGTACAGAATCAAGAATAGTTTGGGCTGGAAGGGATATTAATGATCATCAAGTTCCAACCCCTTCATATGGACAGGGAGACAAATTAATTGACAAATTACAGACAAAATAATTTCAGAAAATGCTTCATTTCTTTCTGTTGTAGCCGAAATATTGTAAACCAAAATATTGTGAACAGTTGCAATACCTGTTAAAATGAAAGGTTCTGAAAAAGTTTCCAAATATTTTGAATATTGAATCAATACTTCAAAATCAAAAAACAATCCCATCCAAAAAGAAAATTGCTCATTTTTTCAGCTCAGTCATCCTAAAAAAAAAAAAAAAGAAACAATCCTCCTACTCTTACTAAGCACATTTTCAGGGAACTGATTACTGCAGAGGCCTTTTTTGTCTTCCATTCTTCAAGTGAAAATATAAAATATATATATTATATATATATATATAATATAAAAATATATAAAAATATAAAATTATAAAAATATATAAAAATATAAAAATATAAAAATATAAAAATATAAAAATATAAAAACATAAAAATATAAAAAAATAAAAATATAAAAATATAAAAACCAACTCCATGTGCTCCCAGCATCTGGCTGATACATAACTCTGGAAAAAGCAACAAGTTCCTGTGTCACAAGACCTGATGCTCTTGCATTTCTATTGCACTTTGGTAGCTGTAAGATAATTTTCCAGATCAAATATCAAACCCCCACCAAACACTGATGTATCTGGTTTCACATTATCACACATTTCACTGCTGTAGAACTTGGAATTGATTCTGTGTAAGAATGAATGGGTTCTCTAGCTTTCATGTACCTACAGCTGAAATAAGTTACCAAAAAATGCACGTAGAGCTTACCACCTCATTTCTATCTGATAGTTCATCCACTTAATACTAATTTCATTAAAATACATTTTTTTCCCCCAAACAACCTTTTGAATCTATTTATTTTTGAAGAACCCACAGCTACTAACAAGGTAACTTCTTTGTGTACTTTGACATTTTCTTGGATTACAGCTGTACCACATCAGCATGCACATCTTTAGTGATGCACAAAACATTTCTCATGTGCAAGCATGCCCTCTTCTGGATATCCAGCACCATCATTTCAGCTGACAATTCCCTAAATTACAGCAAATTCCTCCAACAGTACTTTGCAGACTCTTGCTCTCATTTGTAAAAGCATTCCTGGTGTAAACAAACAAGAATAATCCAAACCAGTGGAGGATAAACTGCAGGTTTACACAAAACTCACATGGTTTTTGTAGTTTAGATTGCTAATGGCACTGTAAATACTGCAGTGACATTACTGATAGGAAGAATTTTGACTTTTCCTGGGGAGAAGTGCATCCTTGACTATCCAAATGCTGATCTAATCGTGTCATTTTTGTCTCAGCTTTCAGTGCAACAGACAAACCAAAGCCATTTAGAATTTGCTCAGTTATAGTAAAAATTCAGTCCCACTGCTGAAGAGATCCAGGTGTTTTTTAAAGAAAATAAATCAAAAAGAGAGAAATCCCACATCTTTGAAAACACAGATGTTTTGCATCCCCTTCAACAGTCAGACACTACATTTATACAATTGCTGAAGGATTTTTAATGTGCAACAGAAGATGTTCTGTAGCCTCCAAGGAGACACAGATTTTTGATGTGGTTTTATGAACCCTCACTAACTGCAGTAGGCCTATGCTTCTTTTATTTTGATTAATTCCCAGTAGTTCTACAAATGCACTGGGAATCTTTTTCTTTGCACCTAAAAAATACAACACCCAACAGTGTTAATCTGGATTGTGTAAATACTGCAAGTAAGATCTGGACACTAAAAGCAGGTATACACAGAGCTAATAATCATATTGTTAGTAATATAAAACACATGATAAATTTTTCTTATATTGATATTAACTTGCAGACATGTAAAAACAACAAATTAATAGCCCATAAATTCTAATTTCAGTAGAAATAAAATTTGAGAGGTTATGAATCACACTACATAGACCAGATTGATTTTTCAGGTGGACAAACAGCTTTAAGAACATCATTTTCAGACAGACTACCTCTGAAATTGAGGCAATGATTTCCAGCATATGAAAAATCACCGGTGCAAAAGTCATTACTTCTGTAAGAACACACCTTAGAAGAAACAAAACAATGAACTAATTAATGGAAAATTAAATGAGTTGAACATGAAAACCATTGCATGAAAATGCAGTTTTGGGAACAACATATTTTTATTTTCTTTGAATACACTAAGTTTAAAATGATCAAATACTCTGACAAGGTACCAACAGTACAGTCAGACCTTTTGTATGCATACATACATATATGAGATAAAATAATGAGGAATAACAAAAACATTTCTCAAGAAAAGCAAGTTTCCTGAGTATTGATAAAATTAGGGTCCACTTACTGAATCATTTATTCCCAACTATAGCACATAAGAAATGAATATATTATAGGAAGGCAGTTTAGGTTGTTGGTCAAAAACAATGAAAAAAACATCAAAATTATATCCCACACCATTTTGACTCTTGTGCTATTCATTCTGTCAGGTGTTGGTTTTGTCCCAGCTTTCAGTTCAATGGGCAAACAAAGGCAAACACTGCAATTATACTATTAATGCAGACTTTTTAATGTGGAAATGGCAAGGCATTCAAACTTTAATGAATTAAGACTGATATGACCTCAATTTTAATATTTAGTAGGAGAGGCCCAGGCAGATTAAGTCCTATAGGAACCGAGAAAATCAGGTTTGGATTTACTGTCAGTCTAGAAAATTTCTGTGCTAATTGGGAGGGAAGTATCTTGTTAGAAACATCACTCAACCTAATACACCAATTCAGTCTTAGACTCCAAAAACCTCCTGTGATTTATTTGCACTTTAATATGCCATACAACACTTTTATAATGACAGATCATGGTCTGCCTTTAAAGACAAAGAGCAAAAAGGAGGCAAAATGTTCTCTGGTTGATACCACCAAGGAAAATCCAGTACTGTGGTTCAAAACCACCATTTCCTCTCACAAATATCAGAATCCCAGAGAATCAGTAAGACAGCTGGTGATGGATGAGATCAGGAAAGAGGGGAACCCTGTGAGGCAGGAACTGTCTCCTTGTCCTTGTCAGTGAACCCTGCTGTGGTAACTGCCCTGCCTGGGAGCTCCTGGGACATTCACAGGTGGCCTGAAGGTGCTCACTCCGCTGATGGGTCACCCTGGCCATGACTGAAGGTGCTCACTCTGCTGATGGGCCACCATGGCCATGACTGAAGGTGTTCATTCTGCTGATGGGTCACCCTGGCCATGACTGAAGGTGCTCACTCTGCTGATGGGTCACCCTGGCCATGACTGAAGGTGCTCACTCTGCTGATGGGCCACCCTGGCCATGACTGAAGGTGCTCACTCTGCTGATGGGCCACCATGGCCATGACAGACCCAGCTGCACTCATGTAATGCGCAGCTGTATCGAATTAGAAGGCATCAAATTCTCCCAAAGTGTCCCCTGACCCACAGCATTCCATCATCCAGGTGTTCCTGATCCACAGCATTCCATCATCCAGGTGTTCCTGACCCACAGCATTCCATCATCCAGGTGTTCCTGACCCACAACATTCCACCACCCAGCTGAAGCTCCCCGCCCCAGGAGCTTCAGAGGAGAAAATCCCAGTTACCTGGGAGCTCTGACAAGAACCTGAGACAACATAAACCCAAAAGAGGTGGTGCTTTAGGAGTTTCTTCCACCACCTGGTGGGTGCAGTCTGTGACCATCATTTTGACCAACTGCCATTAAAATTGCAACCACCAAGTCTTATCATGAAGCCTTTGGGTGTTGATATATTTTTACTCTTTTCCTTTCCTTCTCTTTATTACACATTTTCTTAAGTGAATTTTATGCTTTTATATTGTCATATTACTAAAGATAACAACCAAAATGCCTACTTCTCTGTTTTATCCCGAAAACCAAATTATTCTACAATAAATCTTACAAGTGTATATTTACAAAAAACACTCATTGACGGTCCTTGCACTCTAATCCACCCCAAGGGATTTATTAATAACAACTTGGGATGCCCTCCCCTTTTATAGTGGATTGTAACAGGTAATTGTAAAGAGCAAATTACTTCAGTAAATTTAAAAATCTACTCATCCCAACAGGGATGTGTAAACCTGCAATCACCAGAACCTGAAGTCAGGACAATTTTTTAGGATGTTTGTCATTTCCAAGCCATGAAGCTTCATTTTTTCTGAGAGTTTTTATTTAATTCTGATTCTAAACACCAGTGTGGTTCTCTGGATCTGATAAGAAAAACACAGGAAATTCTGAATATATAATTACAAAGCCAGGAAATTTGGGAATGAATAAATAAATCAAAACTAACTTGTGCAATTGTAAATGATGCAGCATTTTTGTAAATCTACTGAAAAATAATGGACATGACTCAGGATGAGGTCCTGACATCATCAAAATAGAAGAGACAGAAGGTTCCTGAAAAGGTGTCTGAAGTCACACTGCAGGTTGCATACTTGGATTTATGTACAGTCTTGAGCAGTCAAGGCACTCAGGAGGGATCCATAAGTGCAAAAATCTTCAACTGACCAAGAATCAATGCATAGAACATTTGGGAACACATCCTATTCCTCCAACAATAGCTGCTGTGTTTCTACTTGTTTCTTTCAAGTACACAAAGACAAAACTGCTCTGAAAGAGCCAGGTGAATAGTAAAATAGCTCATCTCCAGCTTGAAACACAGTGGAAAGCTTTAAACAAGCTACTGTCCTCTAAAAATTATTCAGCCAGCCAGGAATTTGACAATGGTACTGATGGAAAAACTGCCCTGCTGTGCCAGTCATGCCTGAATCAGTCGATGCTGCTGCTCCAGCAGTCAATCTCTTGTCACTCATCCCCAGTTCCTCATCTCAGGACAGCTCTGGACATTCCTCTGTCTCATAACTGTAATTTACTGCTCACTGTCACCCAGATTAACCTTAGGCAAGTCAGCTCCAGAGCTGAAATGTACACACCAATTATTGCTTATCTTAAATATGAATTCCGATGAAGCTGTTAAATCTGACAGCTGGCAGTATCTTGAGAGTTTATAGATTTTTCAGTTGCTATCGTGTTTTTTGTTCTCCAATCAAGCACAATAACCAGCTGTCTGCTAAGGACATTTCCTCTTCATGTACTGCAGCACTCTGTTTTTCCTTTGAGCTATTCCAATTTTTTACTGATATATTTGTGAAGAGAAGCTGCCAGCAGGCTTGTGCTTTCTCATTTGTTTTTCTGCTATTTTGTCATTTCAAGAAATGACATTTTCTTCTCTATAGGGAACAGGAATTAGAGCCTATAGCAACTCAGGAGTGAGCAGGTATCAGGGACAGGTAGTAACTTTAGAGAATAAGGTTTCAAAAAGCAAACATTAAGCAACATTACCGCCATGGTAAAGTAGGGTCTTCCTAGAGCACATTCCACAGAATTGCATCCAGATGGGTCTGGAATATTTTCAGTGAGGGACATTCCACAACCTCTCTGGGAAATCTGTTCCAGTACTCAGATGTGATCCTCACATCTAAACATTAAATCATCAGTAGTAATACAAGACTCCATTCAGGACTGATCATGCCACTCAGCAGACACACAGAAATATTATCTGTCCCAAAAAACAATTATAATAAAAAAAAAACAAAAAAAAAAAAACAAAACAAAACATAAACCAAACAACCTCCTCTGGAATGTCAGCAGGGAGTGGGAGCAGGAACACTGGATAAAAGGGAAAGCAAGGCACGTTGGCTTAATAATGAGCCCAAAGGCTTTAGAGGAGAAAATCATATTTGAACCAGCTGGGAAATGCCTTTTCAAATGCAGATTTGAATTAATGCCAAGCCAGTACTGGAGTGATTACAGAGGTCTTTAACACTCACAGCTTACTCACTTGTCAACTGCTTTCCAAATTTATCATTGATACACCCCAGCAACACAACATTCAGTCTGTTTCTGGCACTGAATCTGATGACGACAGAGGGAATTGAAAGAATCCTTTTCTATGTGTATTTTTCTAAAGATATAATTTCCTCCCTTTCTTATGTTAATCAGGCATCGATCCAGCAGCACCCTGAGTCTTGCTAGAAAGGGTGCCCAGCACTGGGGTGAGTTTGGCACCACATTTCTGACCCAGGAGTTTAAGAGCTGGAACTCCCAGGTTCCTGGTATTTTTGCTCCCTGACAGCCTGCAATGTAAATCATGAAGGATCCAGGAGAGAAAACCAGCAGGAAACTAGACCCCAATCAGAGCTAACCATCCATTAAATAAAGCTTTCATTTAGACAAATGGAAAACAATTGCATTAAGAGCTTCTGTGGAGCTGCATTTAGGTCTTCTCTGTAGGACAGAAATCCAGAAATATAATTTTATTTTGAAATAAATTATGGGATTTATCACATATACATAAGAAGCTGAAAAACACCCTATCAATTTTCTCTGAGACCCTGGCAAAAAAAAAAGTTTTACAACACAGAAGACTGAGAAGTCTCTTGCCTTTGCTTCCCAAAAGTAACACATTCTGAAGGTCAGATAAGGTCATGAGAGAATAACAGATATTATGCTGGGAAAAGATTTTGTCAAAGTTACCGATAGAGCAAATGAAGAATATGCATATTTTTGGATAGACAAAGAGGAATGAAATAGTTTTCATCTCATCTCCATAAAAGTTCTTGCAGAGAACTCCCAGGGATCTCCCTTGCAGAGGGTTTAGGTACTGTGAAACTCTGGTCAATGCAGTAACTATACAAATACATAATTATCCATAGAACTAGTAAAAAGCCTAGGGACTAATTAAAAACATTTTTTGACAGGTAGGAAATGGAGTAAATCTATTTATCTGAGGAGAAGGAAGCTGAAACCACAACACATCTTTTATAACAGTAAATAATCCAACTCTAGAAGCAGCACAGTTTTTACTTACCTAAGTAGAATTCTCCCCTATACTTCTTTCTACCAATTTGTTTTTCAATTTTTTTCTTTGGATGCCAAAATTTTGAAAGCATCTACTTTTTCTACAGCTCATAGCCCTTAACTTCAGTTCTCGAAGTTTCATAAGGAACACCCCTCTGAGCCCAAATCATAGAAGTAGATCAATGAAAAGGAATTATTTTAAAGCTGGAGAAGGACTGAACAGCACATTGCCAACACCCTGCCCTTCATCATCTGCATACTTTAAATATCACCACAACGTATTTACTTTGCTGTATGCACATTCCATCAACACTCATCATCTCCAAAAAATCATCATTTTTCAGCTATCATCAAACAGAAGAAACCTCAAAACAATCTCTAAAGCAAGAGCAGGATTGCAGTGGTTTATAGCCACACAGGCAGAAGGTGTTAAAGATGTCTATCTTTGCAAAATCAACCTTGATCAGATTTAGGACTGTGTCATGTTTGGTGTGTGCCATTCACTTTTATGCTTTTGAAACTCATTAAAGCTTTAAAACACTTTCCAAATGAGATCTTTTGTTATACTGAACATGCTCAGAATTATTGAGAGCCCAAGAAAATCAATCCACAGGTTTCAAGGAAATAGGTTCAGTACCAAAGCAAATTCTGCCAGGGCAGAATGGATGAAATTCGATCCTTAGGTAACAGGAGCTGCCTACAAGCTCAGGATCTGATCTTCTGTCCTGGCTATGGGGATTTAATTAATATATCAGAGAAGTCTATAGAGATATTTAACTTAGCCCCCTGCCCATATTTGATTATAACAGTTGTCATCTCAATTTCTCCTTAGGCTCTCTTGGCAGTATTGATCTGATCCCCAGTATTGATCTGGTCTCTGACAATTATAACTGGAGCATAAGCAACAGAGGCTCAAATGATTTAATGAAGGAAGGATTCTGGCAATTTGTTGTTTCTTAGAGCACACATGACATGGAAGTGGGGCTGGCAGCTACAGGCTGACCCATGGAGGATTCAAATGCCTTGGAGGGGCAGATTGAGGAGTTAATGCTCACATAAGCATTGGAATTTTTTAACCTGGCATCTTAAAATGGCATCCACCATAAAGAACTGAACTGACACCCCTTCCTTTACCTGTCCCTATGAACAGAAAACCTAAACTTAGGCATAGTAATACGTAATCTTAATCCTATCCCTTGTAGCTGCTAATATCAGTTTGAAAATTATTGTTGTCAAATTCTACCGTACGAGAGCTGTTAAAATATAATTTAAGCATATGTTCAGTTTTTATAATGTTTACTCAATAGGTATAAAAAAAATCTTACTTAAGTTGACTACATTTCAGTATAAAGCAGAAAAATAAGTAAATTGCAGGGGTTGTGCAACTCCGACTAGGAAGGACACAAAAAAGGAAAAAAAAGGACTGTTTCAAAAACCATACTGTAGAAACCATAAAAGCAGCTGCTCATACCATTATGTGTTTAAGTAAAAATGATGAAACTATATTAGCAACCTTCAGTGTGGTCATAAATGCCTGCAGGAATTTAAAATTCTCCTCCCTCTGTAAATGCAGTCAGAAATAAAATAAGAATGTTTCTGGTCCAGGCGTAAATTGCATCGTTACCAAAACTCTGTGTACTGAAAAAGAGGCACCACAATAAAATAAGAAGCCACCATTTATCAGCTCTCAAAGTTTCTTTTGAAGAAAGAATTCCTTTAAGAATTGCACCAGTATTGCTTCTACAAAGCAAGGTTTTGTAGGAAGAAACCCAGCAAGTTATTTTCCACCACAGCCTCATCACCTGGTATTTAATGTTCTCTTTTATAACTTCTAACCCATAACACATCAGCAAAACTTCACGTTCAGTCAAGCTTTCACAAGAACCTGTTAACCATCACGTCAGAAAAACTAAGAAGCAAATAATTCTTTTCAATACAGTCAAACTGCTATTCTATTACACAGAACAATATGTTTGAAAAGCAACATTTAAGTCTGAACTGTAAAATGAAGTGACTAAAGGACTGAAGTTTGCACTATGATACTGAATTGCATCACTCTACCAATTGTAACAGTACCAATGAAAGTTAAAGGTCTATCCCCGAACACTCTCTTCAGCATTAATTTGATGATTCCAGCAAAACAGGATCAAAATGTGTCATCTGATACTCTGGGAGCAACCAAAGACAAAAAACAGCAAAGTAGAGGATGCTCAGTTAGATACTCTTGGCAAACATTTTAATTTTAAAACAGGTTGATGTAGCTTTGGTATTTTTCCCATATCCTCAAAAGGACATGGCAACAGAACATCTGAGTTTTAATACACAACGTTGCGTGGAGAGAATTTTCTGGGACAGGCTGTGCAGAACAAAGGTAATGCACCGCCAGTTCACACCCCATTGAACAACTCAACACCTCTGGAAACCTCTCTACCCAGAGAGTTGTTTTTGAGATTGTGTGAACAGCACTAGCGCTGAACTAACTACTTTCCTGGCAACTGATTATTTCATAGCTCCACCAGAAAGTGAAACCTTCAGTGGTTTAACCCACACACCAAAAAGTCAACCTCTTATGAGTATCTGTAGGTAACATCCTAAAAATCAAACACAATGACCATCTCACAGGGTCAAGCATGCTGAAAATTACCCATATTCATCTTCAACAAGAAAAAAATTCTTGGGCCATTTTGCATTTAGATTACTCACCAGTGTTTTCATTTTAAAATTATTCCACTTCCAAAGGAATTGCTAGTTATTAGATAAGAAGACACTGTCATGCCAAATTCATGGGGACCACGGAGTTCCTTGGCAGGTACAACACCACCCCCCTGAGCTTCTGATGGTACCCAACTCCCGTTAAACGATTTCAACGTATTCAAACGTTCAACAACTCCAACGGCACCACCTCTACGCTCGGCACAAAGCGGCGTTGCTACTTTTGAGATACATTAAAGCAGCTGCGGCCTCAAGGAGGCTGAGGTTGTGACTTACGTTGTTCATGTACTCGGAGAGCAGGTCCTGCAGGGCCTGGCGCACGGCGTTGCACTCGGCCACGATGCGCTCGCGCCGGTCGTCGCGCGTGCACGAGGAGTCGGCCATGAGCGCTGCCCCGCTGATGATGCTCTCCAGCCGCTCCTCCAGGGACGGCCGGAACCGCGCCTCGCTGAACGTCATCGGGTCCAGGATGATCTTGTTCTGCAAGGAAAACGGGAAAGTGGTCAGTGGTTGTGCGTCTTCGGCATTTTCAGTGCCTTTGGAGAGGTTTATCTAGTTTTTCTTATAATTAATTTATCATAGAATACCAGGTTGGAAGGGAGCGCAAGGATACCAAAACTTTATTGGAGCAATTATCTACCAAATTCCTGAGAAAGTAAATATTCAATAAATACGTGTATATCTGTAGATATATATATATAAATTCACAACCTTGTTACCCAGAGAAGCTGTGGCTGCCCCTGGATCCCTGGAAGTCTCAAAGCCAGGTTGGACAAGGATTGAAGGAACCCGTGATAGTGGAAACTGTCCCTGCCCATGGGGCCTGGAACAAGATGATCTTTAAGGTTCCTTCCAACCCAAACCATTCCACAGTGCTAAACCAGTATTATTCTTTCACAAATATTCTGAACATTTCTTGGCTCTTCAGGACATTTTTATTCAGGTGTAAGTTTTTTATTCCCAAAGATAGAGTAGGATGTTCTCCAATAATAATTTCATTTTGGTTATTTTTATAAGCAGACAACACTGTTGAAATGTTACTATATTACCTCAATATTTCATGAATTTAAAAAAATTAAGGAAATTAAGACTGCAAGGAAGTCATTACTAGATAATGTCTTACACAAAAATACAAAATCTCCGATTTCCATTCTGTAGAGCATCTTTTAACAGCTTTTTTTGATTTTTAGTCAGGAAAAAAGTGCTGGATTAGTTAACTGAAAAGGGAGCACTACATGAAGACAATCTGAAAACATCTTCAGTTTGTCAAATAGTCTACTGGCTAGCAAACTATATCTTCTACTAGAAAAAGAATTGATTTTCAAAGACCCTTTTCTAAGAAAGGTTAATTCCTAAATTATGATCACTGCTAGACACTTGTGTACTGTATCTATCAAACTTATTACCAAATATCAAATAGGTTTAAACCACATTGATTCTACTCTTCTCACTGGAAAATTTCATGTAAAGTTATGAGTTTTGAGACAGTGATGGATTATATTTTGACCTGATTTTCTCCTTTTGCAGTTCAAGGTAAGAAATACAAAAGCAATAATCACCTGCTCCCAGTCTTGGGCACATTTACAACACCATGTAATTCAGGAACCTTTTGTTGAAATCATGCAAAGAAATCTCCTAATTGCATATGGACTAAAAATGCTCCATAAGATGTGCACTTGTTATTTGAGCTTTAAAAAAATAATAATCATTAAATAGGAATGGAAAATGTAAAAGCATTCTGATTTCTAATAATCACACCTATCTTAAAGCACACAAGGTTTGTTAATGAACCATTTTAATTTTCACAATATTCTGATAACTTTATGATTAGTCTATTTCTTTCAATATCCAAGAGCAATCAGCAAGGGCAAGCCAAATGATACAAGTAATTTACCAAAAAAAAACCAAAAAAAACAACAAAACCAACACAGTGTATCAAAATTTGCATTAGAATTTAGGATTATGACACATAAACAACATGTTCCTTTAGCACTGAAAATTGCATGTGTTTATTATTAATCAGAAAATGCTCAAATGAACTTATTCAAAGCTAAAGACAGACTCCACTTGAACATTTTCTTAATTTCAGCAGGACAAAGCTCTTAGAAAAGATCTGATTTCTCAATAAAACTTCCAAGTCACACACAGACTGCATAACTCTCATTACTATATGGAGAAAGGAACCCCTGAGAAATATATAACTTTCCTGAATCCTCAGCAGTTAAATAGCAATAAACACAGGGAATTTATGAAAATCCATTATTTAATAAAAGGACAAATAGAAGAATTTTAACCAGATAACATATTGTTCCAACTCCAGGAACTGCTGACTTGGCAGAAAAAAATGCTGCATTAGCCAGAATGTGAAATAATGTCTCACATGTATCTTCTGGGGTCTGTGTTTCACAGCAGTAAGCAGAGCAGTTTTACAAGCACCTAAATTAAAAATTACTTCTCCAAGAGTTAGGCCTGTGAATATTTATGTAATGGGCCTTTTGAGCCAAAGGGTAATGCTTGGGATTTTCAGAAATCAGCTGTACAAATTAATTTTCAAAACCTCATATTTCACGTGGCAGTAGCAAGATTACAATTGCACCAAATAAACTCTATAAGCAAATTATGGAATTAGCAAGAAAAAAATATTGAAAAAAAATAGATGTTTGTTTCAAATTCCTAACCAATCTTTCCAGAAATGCCTCCCTTTTCCTCCTCTTCCTCAGAGCCATAGGTGTAAGGTTCTCTGCCTACACAGCAACTTTCTAAGAGATCTTACATCTCTCAACAAGTCACAAATCACATTTTTCTCCTTAGATTTGAAGACCCTGCACTCAAGTCTTCTGTGAGACCCAAGAACCTGCCTGGAATATGGAAATATGCATGTGCATATCTATTTGCATATGCAAATGCAAGGTCCTGCACCTGGGGAAGAATAACCCCAGGCCCCTGCACAGGCTGGGGGTGACCTGATGGAGCAGCTCTGATGAGGAGGACCTGGGCATCCTGGTGGACAAGGAGCTGTCCCTGAGCCAGGAGTGCATCCCAGTAGCCAGGAATGCCAATGGGATCCTGGGGGACTTCAGGCAGAGCATTTCCAGCAGTGCAGGGAGAGGATCCTGCCCCTCTGTTCATCCTTGTGAGGCCACATTTGGAGAACAGTGTGCAGTTCTCAGCTCCTCATGACAGGAGACATGGAGCTCATGAACCAGGTCCAGCAGAAGCTCTGAAATTGGTCAAGGATATGGAGCATCCCTGTTGAGGAAATGCTGAAGAGGCTGGGGCTGTTCAGCCTGGAGAGGAGCCCCAGCTGAGAGGGGCCCTCAGCCCTGGCTGTCCCTGTCTGTCCCTGTGTGTCCCTGGCTGTCCCTGTGTGTCCCTGTGTGTCCCGGTCTGTCCCTGGGTGTCCCTGGCTGTCCCTGGCTGTCCCTGTGTGTCCCTGTGTGTCCCTGTGTGTCCCTGGCTGTCCCTGGCTGTCCCTGTCCATCCCTGGCTGTCCCTGTCCATCCCTGGCTGTCCCTGGCTGTCCCTGGCTGTCCCAGTCTGTCCCTGGGTGTCCCTGTCTGTCCCTGGCTGTCTCTGGGTGTCCCTGGCTGTCCCTGGCTGTCCCTGGATGTCCCAGTCTGTCCCTGTCTGTCCCTGTGTGTCCCCGGCTGTCCCTGTCCATCCCTGTCCATCCCTGTCCATCCCTGGCTGTCCCTGGGTGCAGGAGGGGCAGAGCAGGGCCCAGGTTCTGCTCCAGGCCCAGCAATGGCACCAGAGCCACGGGCAGGGGCTGAGCCCAGGGAGTTCCACCTGCACATGAGGCAGAACTTCTTCACTGTGCAGTGGCCAAGCACTGGACAGATTGTCCAGAGAGGCTGTGGAGTCTCCTCCCTGGGGATATTCCAGAGCTGGCTGGACACAACCCTGAGCCCTGTGCTCTGGATGGCCCTGCCTGAGCAGGGAGGTGGCACCAGTGACCCACTGTGCTCCCTTCCAGCCTCACCCATCTGGGGTTCTGTGCATACTTCCATCCTTTTCAAGCCCTGAAGGTGAACAATTCACAGATCAAATATCACCAGTACCTCTGATCACTGAAACCCAACTCAATGTTTTCACAAGCAGATGTGAAACTCTGCTTGTACTCCATGAATAAATTCAGGAATTCCTTTACAGACCACATACAAATACCATTCAGATTTTAAATAATAAATTGTGTAGCACAGAGGGTGTATAATTAACCCAAGCCAGCTTCCCTCATTTTGAACTGTAAAAAAATGAATATATTCTGGTTTATTTCTAAATAAGGAGAAATCTTTATGATGATCAAAATTTAGCTCATGAAAAATAAGTCGCTCGGTTGTACACTATAATTTTTCATTCATATCCCATAAAACATCTTGCTTGTAATTATTTTTTAGGCTTAAATATTATTAAGTATTTGTTTGAGATATCTGTTAATGACAATTCAGGATTACAGAGTAATTTAGGTTGGAATGAACTTCTGAAGGTTGTATTTTAAACACCTCCTTAAAACACAGTCAACTTCAACATCAAGCCAGGTTGCTCAAGGCTTCATCCACTAAAGATGAGAATTCCATCCTTGGAGATTTTCCAAACCTCTTTGCCTACTGTTTGAGTGCCTGATCACTTTCATGGGCAATTTTTTCCTTCCCAATATCCAGAATTTTCTCAGAATCACCTTGTGCCAGTTGTACGTCATCCCAACGCCATGAACATCAGTTTTGCTTAAAATACAACAAATAATGATGCAGTTACTTTATGATGGGTGGTTATAAATAAATGATAGTCTATAGGGGTTTATTTTAAACTCCTTCTCAAATATGTCACAAGGAAAACAGGTTTTGGAGTTTTAGGAAAAAGGGGACTCAGGATGAGAACCAGCTCCATGACAGCTCCTGATGTTCAGTTACCAAAGAAACACAATTTTTTGCTTACAAAAGTTATTACTCCTCTTCAAAGATAATTTGGTGCCGAAATAAAATTTCAGACTACGCTTTTGACACCCATAAAACTCTTACACATATATTATCAAGGAAATAATGTCTTCTTGGAAAGAAGAAAAAAATAGTTGGCAGGAAATCTGGCTAAATAAATTTCTTTAAAAGTTGCAATTTCCTGTCACTTCTTAAAAGCCAGTTAATGAGCAATGAATGTAAATGAACTGGAACACTTTACATTTCTAATTAGTTAACTAACATTGGAACCATAAATCAAGGACTGATACCATAATTCAGTCCTTATAATTAAGTGTTGCAAACCTCTTTATAAATGTTCAGATTACTGTAAACACACATCATTTTTGCCTGCAGTTGCTGAAACAAAATCCAAGAAAATTAATTTTAATATAATTGAAGACTTGTTTGAAAACTGACAAAAGTTGTGATAACATCTTCTTTAAACATAGCTGTCTTCTCTTCAACTCTTCTTTTTCCTTAAATTATATCAAGGTGTGTTTACAGAGAAGTTGCCATGTTTTAATAAATATTAAAGATTTCTGAAAAAAACTCTTCATACTAATTACTGCTTGTTCAGAAGGCAATAAACTATCTCACACACTACTAAACTAGAGGACACAACTTCAGAAATTAAAAATAGTGGATAAAGTATTCATACTTCAAATAAAAATACTGGAAATAGCCATATACCCTACATAAATGGATTGTATGATCAAAGAGCACATCATTATTGAAACTTTGTGACATTTATCTGCATTAGAATCTCATTTTCAACCATACCAAAAAAACCCTTACAGTCCTTTTTATAAATATAATGCAAAGCAAAAGCCAAACATTACATTAATAATTTAAAACCATTTTAGAAATCAAAAACAACTAGAATTACTGTATCATTGCCTGCATTTTCCAATTAAACTACTTCCTTGTTACGTGCAATTGCCTTATTGCCCATGAAAAATCTGCTCATCCCCTGGTTTGTCTACATAGAGCCTTCAGGAAATCTCAGCAGCTTCTTCAGAACTTCTGCCTTGTTTGCTTGTTAAACACATTTTAATTCATCTATTCAGAATGTGAAACTTTCAGGGCAGAGACCATTTCCTTACGTGGTTCTTAATGATTCAGAACCACAGAATGGTTAAGGTTGAAAAAGACCTCCAGGATCCTCAAGCCAAACCATAAACCCACCACCATCATGTTCACCACCAAATCGTGTCCCCAAGTGCCACATCCACAGGCTTTTTAAGACTTCCTGAGACAGTGAATACACAGCTGCCCTTAGCACAAGGAAAATCCAATTTTCGAGGTAAATGCCACTGCAAAGTGTGATAGATATTTTAGATAAACGATGCCACAACCACAAGACAGCAGGAAAAACTGCCTTTGTGTAGAAGTCAGCACATGATACACTGAGGGACTCAGTTTTTCTGAGTAACTTAGAGACAGGACTGTATAAATAAGAGTGTTTGATGTATTTCTCTGTCAGAAGCGCCTGCACTACTATGAAAACAAATGCTGTGTGCTCGCAGGTTTTGTTTCTGCACCTTTGTCCGTGTCTCCTGCAATGCTAACAAGGCTGTTGATGTCCTGTTCAGCAATAAATCAAATGTTCCTGCCTGCCACAGTGCTGTGTTACAGACACACACCATACAGCTGGAAGAGTGTGACAGTGCAGTGCTACACTGCAGCTTCCAATGAGCTGCTCTGGAGTGATGAAACAACACAGAAATAATTAACAGGGGCTCCAAGAGAGCTGGAGAGGGACTTTGGACAAGGGCATGGAGTGACAGGACAGGGGGAACGGCTGCCAGAGGCAGGGTTAGATGGGATATTGTGGGAACTGACAGTGGTCAAATAAGAGACTTTTAGGCTTCAGGCACTAGATTGAGTCTGTGGGAAAATCAAGCACATGACTTTTTCACTCTGGCCTGGGAAATCATAAGGAGGAATCCAAACAATCCTTAGAGAAGGAAAACAACCTTTGCAGGTGTTGTTTGTTCCTTGTTGGTTACTTGCAAGAAACAGTCAAGGGGTGCTGTTCCCAAATGTCCAGTGATGGTGATGTGTTGGTTTGATGGCCAATGAAAGCTTTACCTTTTTGGACCTTCTCAGAACTGTCTATAAAAGAAGATCTGGAAGAATAAAACTGGCTCTCTTTTGCAACTAAAGCTAGAGAGTCTGTGTCGTCACCATCACCGTTCCTAATACAGTGCATCAGGACATTGGGAAGAAATTCTCTGCTGTGAGGTTGTTGGTGGCTGCCCCTGGATCTCTGGAAGTGTCCAAGGCCAGGTTGGACAGGGTTTGGAGCAACCTGGGATAGTGGAAGGTGTCCCTGCCCATGGCAGGGGCTGGAACAAGATGGCCTTTAAGCTCCTTTTCAACCCAACCCATGCTGTGACTCTCTGACCTTTCCCTCTGGCACACCAGGCCGGATGCATCCACAGCAGCTTCACGAGCATCCCACTCAGGCAGAAGTGCACAACCTCGAGCAGAAACAACAGCCCCCACCTTCCCAGCCCCCTCTCCTGACTGCTCTCCAAATGGAAATGGAGATGCTGCTTCCCTGAAATAGTGGTGGTGTTCGCTTCTCACATACCTAAGCTGCAGAGGCATCTCAGAGGTGCTAAATAAACACAGGGAAAATAGTAGCAAGTGTAGTCTAATTAGAACATTTCACTTAGTGCTCTTTTCGAGCTATTATATGCAACCTGAAAGAAAGTTCAGTATGTTTTTGATTTAACACTTCAGATATTCATACTTATATTAACAAGAAAATAAGAAACCTGCAATAATTTGAATAATAATGCAATAACTGTGCTGCTGCAGAAAACACATTTCCTCATAGAAGTGATAATGAGGTTTTTAAAATGTGTTTCTGTTCTGTGTTTTTAGTATGCCTAACTAAAAACTATGTCTAAATTTGTATTTGAGGGTTCATTACAAAAATTCCTTTGCAAATAACCTGGCCTGCTGCAAACAGGTTACATGTATTTTGATAGGGAAGCACAGGCAGTAGTTGCTGTGCTGGCAAAAGGCTCTTCCTACCACCAAAAGAAGTGGCAGAAAAGTGCTATGGTTAAATTCCAACAAGTAATTTTGATTGCTAAGTCTTTCCAGGATACTGCTTTACTATACAAGAGCATTTCAGGGGGAAAAAAATAAAATTTATAGACATGAAAAAACTAACCAGAAGTCCACTAGATGGTGCTCCTATACAGCAAATACAGCTCAGCTGCACCATTCCCACTGCTAAAGGGGAATGAAGGCAATGAGAGCCTAGTGCACAGTCACCCAGGGTGCTCCCCTTTACAGAGATCACATTTTTGCCATGCATTTGCTACCAAAATCCTGACATTTCCAGTGCTATCCCTTGTACTCTGGAGCTGAGCCTGTCCACAGTAATATATAAACAATAAAAAATAATAAAAAATACACAGAAGGGGTTGTAATGGGAAATGGCAGCAATAACTGAAAGGAAATGCTTGTTTGGCCCCCTCAGCACCATCAGGACCCCAAAAATTTACTCTGATTCTTTCTCACTTGAGACATCAGTTCAGCAACTTCAAACACACAGCTCTGCAAACAGGTGAAACTTTTGGGTTTAGTGTGAAATGCAACATTTTGCTTTTGGTTATTATTTTCTAAAGCATGACCAGTTTGCCCACTCAGGGGAGATCTGAGGAGTGCAGAAAGTGCCAAAGTATCTCACTATTTCATAGAAGTTTTGGAAACATTGAGGCACAGCCTGGCTGCCTTCGCACAGGAAATGGTTGGCTTGACACAATTGCAGTGTAAAAGCCACTTCAGCTGCACCAGGGACAAAAAATCCAACTTGTATTTTGCGGCTCTCAACACAAGAAATTTGTGGACTTGGGGTAATGAGTCCAGATGAGACCCACAAAGTTGGGCTGGAGCCCCTCTGCTCTGGAGCCAGGCTGGGAGAGCTGGGGGTGCTCACCTGGAGAGGAGAAGGCTCCAGGGAGAGCTCAGAGCCCCTGCCAGGGCCTAAAGGGGCTCCAGGAGAGCTGGAGAGGGGCTGGGGACAAGGCATGGAGTAACAGGACAAGGGAGAGTGACAGGTTGGACATGGCTTGAAGCAACCTGGTCTAGTGGAAAGTGTCCCTGCTCATGGCAGAGGGTTGGAATGAGATGATCTTTAATGTCCCTTCCTACCCAAACCATTCTGAGATTCTACAACATTTCATCCAAATCCATATTCTCTACTGTGAAGAATCCATATTCTCTACATTATCTGAATTTGGAGCGCTTTCCCCAGTGCATTCCTAGTTAAATTCAATATAGAGCTGCTATTTTACAGAAATTGCCATTTGCCTGGCTAGAGAGACTCAAGCTCAACAAGTCTGGTTTCAAATTGCTGTGGGATGTGCACTAATATTTTTGCCTTTGTTCCTTATGAATTTCAGTAGTGAAACAAACACATTTCAATTCTTCTTTCAAAGCTCACATGTTGTCCTGTTCTCTGCAGTATCACAAATCACTTCTCTAAAGAACGTATTTACAAGCAAATTGCAATTCCATAAATGTACTGCAAAAATCCATTTTCAGATCATCTAGCAGTTATTTGTCCAAAAAGGAACATTTTAAAGCTAGTCTCTTAATGGCACAGCATTTCTTCTGTCTGCTGCGTTTCTGCCCCATTTTGACAGCTCTTAATTTTATTACAAAAAATAAGCAGTCTTTGCTATTTCCATACCCAGATACTTCGTCTTTTCAGTTTCTCTGTAATTTTTTCCCCTCATTACACACTTATTAGATCTTTCACTCCATTTAAGGTGCACTGCATTCTCTAGCCATGTAAAATATTCCTAAAGGAGCATGAATGTTTTCACAAAATATGTTATGATAGCCCATTTATTAATTATGAGCTGCATTTAACAGCCTGGAGGACAGTGACCAGTGTCACCAGACACTTTCTTTCTCATCAAATGTAGTCATCTCCCAAATAGTTGACTTGCTCTGTTCAAAAATTCATTAAAAATTGAGTTACTCTGCCTGTAATTTCTCAGCTCAAATGCTGCTCATGACAAAAAATAGTACAATTTCAGTACCCTGGGACCTACCCCAAATACATAAATACCTCAAGTACTAAAAATCATTTTAACCACCTCATTCAATTCTGAACCATACCAAATCATACAATCATGCCTGAGTTGGAAGGGACCCCCAAGGATCAACCAGTCCAACTCCAGGCCCTTCCCAGGACAACACCAAGAGTCCCACCCTGTGCCTCAGAGCATTGTCCAAATGTTACTTGAACTCTGGCAGGTTTGGTGCTGTGACCACTTCCCCTTATATTCCTTTAAATTCCTTCATAAACAAGATTATTTTTACACTCAGAAATCAGAGAGTAAAGGGGTGACCCACAGGCTCAGCTCCTCAAAATGTAACAAGGACCAACACTGCTAGACTGCCAACTTTAGAGACAAAATACAGAGAAACAATCAAATATTAAAAAAGATAAATGATAAAACATCAGCTAAAACAACATCAGCTATAGGGCTTGCCTGTTTGGATTAACATATATTAAAGCTAAGCACTATATATTTCTTTTAGCAAATAAAATATCATTTTATTGCATTGCTAGAGGCAGAACTTGCACACATGAACAAAAAAGGCAGGGAGAAAAGTCAGCTAAGCCATCTCATCAATTCTTTCTGGAGCAATTCAGAAAACAACAGATATTTGCTTTTGGCATCAGTGGAGAAAAGGGGTTTTGGTCCCTTTTTTCTTTAGATATCTTCTCCCCTCTCTAAGTCAAAGGATTTATAAATTCAATTTAATTTTATTGCTGATAATTCAAGCCTTGCTTCAAACACAAGAATAATTCTTTCTATGGAGTCATGGTAAACTCCATGTTATAGTAAACAGCTTCATATTTACAACACCATTACACCCACCCTCCCAGCACTGTACAAGAATGATAATCCTCATTTTTCATATCCCAATCTAAAGGAAATTATTTAGAATTGCTTAAAATGTAAAGCACTGTAGGTTACCCAGCCTGAAACCCTTAGAATCTGAATTTCCACTGTGATTAGCACTTCTGAGGTGTTGTGAGCACATCCCACTGACACAGCTACCCTCCTCAGGACTCAGGAACAGTAACCCCAGCCCATATTCTGAGAGGAGGCACCTCCCACTCGCCAGAGATCCCAAGTGCCCAGTAAATCCTATTTTTGCTTGTCACTGCCCCCTCTCTATTCCCTCCTGGAGAACATGTTCCCCAGCAATCTGTGTGCAGCCCTTGCTGTGGCACAGACAATCAAGGAATCACAGGATTGTTTGGATTGGTAAAGCCCTCTCAGATCATCGAGTCCAACTCCAGCCAAGGCCACCAATAACCCCTGTCCCCAAGTGCCACATCCCCACGGCTTTTAAATTCCCCAGGGACTCCACCACTGCCCTGGGCAGCTGTACCAGGACCAGACACCCTTTGGGTGAAGAAAATTTCCCAGATATCAAATCTAAACCTCCCCTGGCCCAGCCTGAGCTGTTCCCTCTCCTCCTGTCCCTGTTCCCTGGGAGCAGAGCCCGACCCCCCCGGCTGTCCCCTCCTGGCAGGGAGTTGTGCAGAGCCAGAAGGGCTCCCTGAGCCTCCTTTTCTCCAGGCTGAGCCCCTTTCCAGCTCCCTCAGCCCCTTCCAGATGCTCTGTTCCCTTCTCTGGACAACATTATTTTTTTAACTTTATTTCCAGATATAAATATATATTTTTACATCCACATATATTTTTACCCCTTTGCAGTTGCCAAACCCACACCAGTGTCGATGCCATCTATCTTCACCTCAGCTTTCACCCAGCTCAGGTTTCCTGGTCCTTCTCATTGCATTTCTTCTCACTCAATAATTTCATTCTCTTTTTATCTACCTCCCCATCACTCTCCAGTTTGATGTGTAGGTCCTGTCTCTGCTACAAACCATGAGGGCTATGGGGAGGACACCAGATAAATCCATCCCAAAATTTAACATGTGCCAACACAGCAGTCCCTCAATAACCAGAACAGATGAGACCTCACCAGATCAAACTTACCATTTCCTGAGTTAAAACAGAGCCTTTTCAGAGTTCACAGTAGAGTTCTTGAACAACTTATCCATGCAACTTCCATAAATTTGGCCAAACATCATGAGGGGGAAATAAACTATGCATCCCCATTTGCATTAAGAGCTCAGAAATATTCATGAGCACAAAATATATGCTGAATTTTAATAATAAACTACTAATAAAACCAGGAATACCTTTTTTAAATGATCTGAGATTAAAACAGCAACATGGAAATTAAAGGACAAAGCAACAAGGCATTAAACACGTTCTTTTGTCATCAATCAACTTCAAATAGGACTTTAAAGGAAAAAAATCTAAGGAACAGATTTGTGAGCTCTCCTTATTTCTACATAAATTATCTCTGAGAAGCAATAAATTACAACTATCTTCAAAACTTTGCTGCTAATAACTCACAGGTGACTTTACACACCCCCCCCCCAACACATAGAGTGTGACAATTATCAAAAGACATAGTTAAACACAATGGTTGTGCTTCAAATAGGTAAAATAATTATTTGTATTCCATGTGATGATATTTTGACTGAGAAAATGTTCAAATTATTCACACTGCAGTTATTTGAAGCGCTAAGCCACAGAACACTGATTCCAAAATTTGAAATAATGAAGGCTGAGAAGTGTTTAAAATTATGGAAAAAACCTGTAAACTTATTTTAAATACAGAAGAATCATCTTGGCATATAATGCAGGGTTTAGTAAGCACTTCATACCAAACACAAACTGATCTCAATTAATATGACTGAGACTGTAAAATAAATATTCTGTAAAATTACTTCCATTAGAAAATACAACGTTCCTTTCCCTTGCTGAAGTAATATACTGCCAACATAAAAAGCAAGGTCTTTTTCTCCACCACCTTTTTACTCATTTCATAGTTTCACTAGTCTGGGAATATTGCTTGTTTTCTTGCTTGTAAAACATAAAGGTAAATTCACAATCATCCCACCATCACCTGCTATAAACTCTCACTTTCCCTGGAGGTTAGGGAATGTCATCTTTGTTGCAAAATTAGGTGTGAATAAATCTCATTCAACAGCTAAGCAGGGAATGGATAATGCAATTGTTTCAGTCTCTGTATCCTTGTAAGTCAAAGTTTTCATTTAGTTTCCTAAAATGAGAAAGAGAATTCCCCAAGAAGGCTGTTTTGTTGTTTTTCCACATATAATTATGAACAGAACACCCTACAATGGCTACACATCTCCCACACACATGCATGGCTCCTGCAACATCACAGAAAGTAGAAAAGACTTTACCTGAGGAGAAAAAGGATGAATATTCTCATAGAGGCCAGGGGACAATATCTGGTGTCTCGCACAGTCTTCACTACATTTATTTTCACTAAGCACAACGACTCTCTTTGCATTGAACAGCAGCCTTTTTTCCAGAAGGCAGCAGCAGCATCATCAGTTTGGGACTGAGAAGTCACATGTTTTCTGTCCCTGTTTGTCAAACCTTTGCTGTCCATACCGTGCAAAGTCCCACACAAAAGCCAGAGCACAGTCAGACCACACAGGGATATTATTCCCAGGATCTTACCAACCAGGCACCTGCGAGCTGAGAGGGCCCTGAAACCCTGAGGAATTCCTTAAATCTTAACCCTGCAATTGTGCAGGAAAAACCAGGCAAGAATAGATGGAGGAGACAAGCCCAGTCCAACACACTGTGAGATGAATCACCTGCACTACACCTCCACTTCCAGCCCTAAATGCAGCAGGACTGAGCAGGTCCTGATTCCATGTGACAGCTGCTGGGGTTGTAACCTTGTGTCTTAATCAAAGTGAAAAGGACACCATTCCCCAATAATAACTTCAACAAATCTTTGCCTTAAGTCAAAATGAAAGATGAAAATATTGTCAGAGACTGTCTGCAATAACCTTTTTCTTCACTGCCTGAAGAAGAATCCTCCCATGTGAGACAGGGAGAAATCATTAGACAGGACTGCTAATGAAATTAACAGCTAAACAATTAGCTGTCAGGAAAGTTGCCTAAGCAAAACTGTATCTATTGCTTGAAAGAGGCTGCAGCACTTTGCCCACAGCTGAACTGATTGCTATCAACTCTGTTTGAAAGATGCTTTTTCCATGCCTTTCATTAACATAATTCATGATTCAAGTTGAATGTTAATGTTTCCAGGACACTGAGCTCCATCACCACCTTCATTTTTTTGTCATGTCTTCCTGACTTGCTAGACAAACATGATTTTACTACTCAAGCAACGCCAGATCTTGGTCATATAACTAAACAGCCAGATTAATCAGACTCTGCATTTCCTAGAAGCATGTAGTGAGATTTGTCACTAGGGATAACAAGAACTTATTTTTGTCACTTTCCCAGCCACTGCATATAAGCACAAATAACTCCTTGTAATTCCACTCCATTAGCAGCAAACAACTATTCCTCACTAGAACCAACACAAATCGATGTCTTCCTTTTGCCTCAGCAGTCTGAGGAAATAGATGCGAATGAAAAGGAGAATTTGAGTCCTGTGCAAGAACAATTTAGTTAAAAGCCCTGTAGATCGTGTGGAGAAACACCTCATTTTCCACTCGCTGCTGACACTCACATCAAACTCATTCAAGGCAGCGGCGAGCTCTCCTATGCCAGTGTGGCCCTTGTTCTCATCGGTGGGCGAGGTGGCCTGGGCAGCGTTGGAGATGCCAGCAATTGCTTCCTGCACTTGTTTGAAGACGTAGTCCCTGTTGGCCCTGGTGGCCGCGACGTCGGGGTGGCGGAGGAAGGCCTGCGAGGCCGTGTACAACATGGTGGCGTTCTTCTTCAGGGCCCCTCGGGCCGCGGCCATCTCGTCCCTGCAGTGAGGATCCTTCAGCTCCTGGGTGAAAACACACAGCTTTTAGAGAGGGAAACGAAAGGCTTTGTGTTAGAATGTATTGCCTTGAGCATCCGGGTACAAACGCTGTGCAGAGGTTTGGCAGGGCTGGAATCAATGGCAGAGCCCACCGCAAGTCAGTGAAAGGATTTCCCTCCTGCCCAAGGAAGTCACTGTGCCACCACTGTTGTTACATCCTACCCACAATATCTTACCAAAGAGTCACTTCCCTTTTGCAAAAACCCATTAAAAATGTACATAAAGCATTCAAAATTACTCTTCCCAAACGTCTGGATTCCTTCTGCTGATTCCATAACAGCAATGCAAGTGCGACACTCCTGTTGCAGCAAGTTCCCTTTTTTTTCCAATTGCTACATCCATGTCCTTTACAAAATTATCACAAGGTAGACTTTTAAAAAATCAAAATAATGAATATCATAGAATCAAACAATTAACTATGTTAGAAAAGACCTGTAAGATCATCATGTCCAGTCTATGACCTAACACCATATGGTTTTAGTTTTTAAAGACCTACTAAAAATGCTTCTCAATATTTCTATTTTGCTTCCCTTCGTATTTCTCTCTATTCCTCATATTATTTAGAGTTTTTATATTTAGGATATCATGACAGATACGTTCATTTCCTCTGACAACAAGAATCAGATACTGCACAATATGTTATCAGAATTACATATTATTATTATTTAACCCTTGATTTTTTTCTCCAGTTACAAATTCAGTTATAACTTTCAGTTATAAATTTTCAGTATAAATCAAGTTATGTCCTTGAAACTTTACAAACACTAAGACAGCCCTCATAATATTCATTAGGAATAAGAAAACATTATTACTTCTGCTTTAAAACTATGAACAAACCAGTCTGGAGAGCTGAATAGTTTATTTATGTCCACATATGGAATCTACTGCCAAAATTGAAAAAGCATCCAGATATTCTGGATTTAAAGGTTCTACCCATTGATTAATTTCAACCACATGTAGCTGACAGGTAACATTCTTCAGAGAGATATTCTTGCCATATTCTTGTATATTCAATGAGAACTTAAAAGATACAAACATTTGTTAACTTTCACATTTTTCTCTTTTTCCCATATTTAGAGCTCTATTTCCACTGGGGAAGTGTCTGAATGGACACTTTGAGAGAAGAGCACTCTCCATATAGTGCCTAGATTCCACATTTTTAATTTATTTGTCTTACTCGGATTGTTTTTTTATAGTCCTGCAAAGGAGCAGAGAGATGGGCTTGATGATCCTTACAGGTGTCTTTCAACTTGAGACATTCAATGATACAATTTCAGTATAACCTCAAAAATGCTATTTTTCATAAAAAAGCTCCACAATCAAGATTAAGGAGTAAATTTCCATTACTGCAATTCAGAAAATAAATAGCCAGCTTTCCAAATCCAGTGTGCAATGCAGTACAGAGATGGCACATCCTTGAATTATTGGTGGTATTCAAGTATAATTGAAGTTGGAGAAACCTTATACAACTCTCCAGTGTCTTAAAAAGAACAGGGTTCAGGGGAAAATTATCTTTATTGAAAAGTTGTACAATGACCGGCCTTGAATAAATGTTATCATGACTTTCTGGTCTCTTTTTCAGATGCCTTAGAAATGAATACATGGATAAATTAATATTTAAAAAAAAAAAAAACCAAAAAAAAAAACCTGAAAATTATTAATAATGGTTTTAAGCACAAAGTAGATTTCTGTTCCTCCTGAACTTGAATTATACTGAACTAGCAAAGAGCTCGTGCTTTACCAGCTGTCAGAGTGACCTGAAATCTGCATAGGTTAGAATTAAATGGGAATAATCATCGAATTAAAACTACCCTTAACCTCCTGAATCACTTCCCTCTTCACCCTTCAATCTGTTATTAATTGAAGCCTCTTGGAAGGTACTCTTGAAGAAACTACACTTCTGGAAAACTTCATCACATTCAAAAATAATCAGTATGATTACATTATAGCCCATGACATAGCAATTAATAGTCCACTGTACATTTTAAACCAGACTTGGACATAAAACACAAGAACTTTAGAATGAAGAAGGACTTCTCCAACCACTCCTGCACTCACCTGTTGTCGCCTCGCAGCGACATAGTTCAGTTTTACCATTTCCTTCCCAAATTCCTTAAAGCGATTGGCTAAATCTTGTTCATTTGTTGCATTTTTCACAGCTTCTAGTGCTTCCTCTACCTACAACACAATAAATCAGCTCTGTCAGCATTTTAATCCACTCTTTGACAAAGTCTGTGACTATTCCACCCAATACTCTGTCTTACATAGACGCAATTTAGGTTTCACATCCATCACTGTACAGAAGCTTTATGAGAGTCCCACGAACTTTAATTAGGTTTTTAATAGAGCAGCTGTCACTCTGCATTACTGTCCATTTACTGTGCTTTGGGATCATGTAAAACTAATGTCAAAGATATCACTGTGTGAATTTCCCCACTCACACTTATCAGATGAAATATTTAATATCTGAGGGCTTTAAAACAAAATACACAAGTATGTTCTTAATGTGTGGTACAGGCTTTATGGGAAAAAAGTTATCGCTTCTGGACAAGAAATATTTAAAAGGGAAATTCAAACTTACCATTAAGGTTTAAATTTAGCCTGATAAATCTTAAACAGTCTATCTTTGTGAAACAAATGATAGCTTCAACCCAGACTATTTGTATTATTCCTTTTTTTTCTCAGCTCTGAGCTTTCCTTCTTTAGTTATTTAACATTGAGAAAATAATCTACCAAAAAAAACACACCTGCAGTTATTCAGTGATGCTGTAGCTAACAAAGATATAAAACCCCAGTTATACCAACAAGTTGATCCACCAAATATATTGTGAACCTTTACCTTATGCAAAGCAAGAAAAAATATCTGCAGGGATAAAATGCTCTTTTCACGCAATAAGTAAAGGAAACATTACTGTGACTAGATGGGAATTCGAAGTTGCACTTCTCCCTCACAAGATAAAAATGCAATTCCAAGAAAAAATATTGAGAACTGAAAAGATGCTACTGATCCCTCTTGCTAAAAGCTATTGTTCAGCTAAAAGCTGCAGTTCATAAGAACATGAAAAACTAATTTTCCCCTCAAAAGGCAAGGGCTTATTGGGATGGACAAGCTCCTGTTCATGGGCAGAGGTTTGCAGCTCTCCAGACACTGCTGGGAATCAATAAATTCAGCAGTAGCTGGTGTCTAATAGTTTAGAAAGGCACAATTATGTGCAGAACCTGTCTTTTTATTGCTTGAATTGCTCTGTGTTTTCCTACCACTGAGAGAGTATATTTTCATTTTCAGCTTTTACCTACTTACTGCAGATTTACAAATTACAGGGCAGCAGAGTAGCAAACTCATACATTTCTGTTGGAAAATGCATAATTCAGGAACATAAATTCATAGCTGGTACCTTGGAAATTATAAACCAAGTTCTTCCAATTTACAAGCTACAAGCTTATTCAGAATCCAAGTTACTTCTTCTTTTACTCCTAAGGAGAACAGAGTTTCCAAAAAATGAACTGACTGCTTTACTATTAACACAAATTGCAAAATCATTGTATTAAATAATTTGATCTTGCAGAACTTCTTGCAAAATATACACATTTTCCTGTTTTATCAAGAAACATTTACATTGAAATCCCTGATCTTTATTATGTTTGTAATGCCAAGCACAGGCACAACAAACTGATACACATTATTCTAAGTCCTGATCTATATTAAATAGAATTCCTGAAAATTTTGTCAGAGATTCCACTCTGATAATCAGATTTCAAAGGACGATGATTGTACTCTACCATGTCAGTGAGAGCTCAAGAGCATAGATTTCAAAGTTAAGAAATCAATTATGAGAAATACTAGAAAGGACAGGAGCACAAGCTCCTTTTTAATGATATTTTATTATTACAATTTCTGTCTTACAAATTCACACTGGAGTGAGTTCTCCATCCTTGAGAAAACACTCAATTGATCTGTTCCTCTGATTAACTACCCTGGAGTTAATTACAAGAGCTCTATAACTCTCTCTGTGCATGACCACATATCATAATGGTATGTGGTTTTTTTAATGTGTTACAAAAGCTTCTTCAATAACCACTATTTCTAATTTTAGCAGTGCAAAAGATAATCTGAAAGCAATGACCAAGAGTCCTTCCAGAAAGCACCTGCATATATTCCCTCTAAAACACTAATTAAAATGCACCATTTCCTTGGAAGCCTTTGACATGCTTTCAGAGAAAACTGATTACAGCACAATTCAGCATAAATCAGGCTTCATTACTCTGACATGCAGAATTATTTTAGTTCATTAATTTTATGGGCAACTTACACAAGTCTTTGAAGGTTACCTTTGAGTCAATAGAAGAGCTGTTCCTTCATCAATTTTGTATAGTATAACCACTTTTCCCCCTAGTAATTCATTTGTCTAAAAGCAGTTAGTATTGTGAAATGGTAAAATAAGGATATTTACATGCTTAATCCTCAGAAATAAATTACCCTTTTTAACATGAAAAAAGTCACAATTAAGCTCCTTAGTTGATTTTTGCTGAAAACAACCAGAGATCACTGACTTCTGAAACAGAACTTGTAATACCATTAGATAAATGCAGAGATTACAAACCACACTGCCCTTGCAAATCTGGGGTGCAAACTGTGCAAGTAAATACACCCACTTACAAACCAGCACTGGACATTTGTATTTTAAATAACAGAGTATTCTGCTGCAAAAGATATCTCAGATGGGACAACAGCATTTCTCATTGCCTATGAAAGAGCTTGAATACAAATTTTCATCATAATGTTCAGAAAAAAACTTGTTGTTTATGATATTCAAGTGTTGGCCTTGCTAGGAAAGGACAGTTTGAATTACAGTTACATGGAGCATTAGGGAGAGGAAAAATGAAAAGCATATTGGAGAGAGACACTGCTTACACTGCACGTAACCAGAGCCATGTGCTGACAATTCTGAGAGCAGCATTTAATTCATTAAAGCAGAGCTCACTAGAACCTGTGCCGAAAAAACAGCCTCTTTCCTTATGAAAACTGTTTTCCAGCTATTCAGGTTATCTGCACAGTTTGCAAGTTGAAGAGTTCTCACTGTTTTTCCAGAACATGAGATTGTTGCACAGTTACACTTTCAAAAAGACATATTAAAAAAAAATATATAAAAAGAAAAAGAAATATTTTTGAATTGTTGCTAAAAAGAAGCAACTCTCCATCTCCTCTGTTAAACTCACACATGCACTCTGCAGGCTTTAAATATTCTGTATAGGATTTTCTGCACAATTTTGTTTCAGAGGTTTTTGATTATTTGTTTCTGCAATAAAAATGTAACAGTGCTACAACTAGGGAGGGTGGAAAATACATTTCCTAGTTTCAACTGAAAATCTTTTTAATACTCCTGTATAAAAATGTGAATGGTGGCAGTCAACAGTGAATATAAATCTGTCCAAACTATCAATAATTCATTAATTATTATTATATAATAATAATTTATTTCATAAATTTATGTAATATATAAATGATATTTATTATAATTTATATCATAAATAATTAATTCCTCTTTATTCTTTGATTAGACAGTTGTACTATTGTCTCTCTCCAAATAAAATATTCAATCTTTAGATATATTCAGAAGTCACAAAGAGAAAAAAAAGAAAAGTAGACAACTATAGTGTCTAAACTGTGCCAGAAGACAAAAATCCTGGGAAAGTAACTGGGATAAGATGAGAGGAGATCAAATGCTTCAGTTCAGGTCAGAGAGCTGTTTAACAGCAGCATCAGAAGATATGAAGATAGCTCACAAATTTTACTTTAAGTGTTGAAATATTAATTTCTGCAGAATTATGAAAGTGAATGAGACTAATGCAGAAATGTGTTAACTCCTACCTCTGATCAGCACTTGAAGAGAACAAAGTGGAGAGTAAGGAATGTGGACAGCTACCCTCCTAACCGATTTATCCCGTTTTTCCCACGCACAAAGCACACAAACCCAGCAGAGAGGGTGAAAAACGCCTACGATTTTGAGGTGTGAGAGGAGCCTCATGACATCAGCCATGTCAGCCAGGATGAGCAGGCGGGTGACGGCCGAGAGCAGGGCGCGGGCGGCGCGCACCATGGTGCCCCTCTTCACCGAGGAGCAGGGGTCGTCCGCGAACTCCGACGAGGCGATCCGCATCGTTTCTCCTGGGAGTGGAACACAAACGGTCGCTCAGGTTAGCTTCCAGCCTTGTGGGCTTTCTTTTTATAGAAAGTATAATTAACTCACTAAAAGCTAAACTAAGTGCTGTTCGGAAAAAAAAATCACGGAACCACAAAACCCTTGGGCTGGAAGGGGACTTAAAGTCCATCCATTTCCACCCCAGGGATATCTTCCATTGTCCCAGGGCAATCCAAGCCCTGTCTGACCTGGCCTTGGACATTTCCAGGGATCCAGGGGCAGCCACAGCTACTCTGGGCAATCTGTGCTAGGGCCCCACCACCCTCACAGGGAACAATTCCTGCCCAATATCCCATCTAACCCTGCACCCTTGGCAGTTTGAAGCCATTCCCCCTTGTCCTGTTTCTCCATGCCTTGTCCCAAGACCCTCTCCACCTCTCCTGGAGTCCCTTTAGGTACTGGAAGGTCTCCCTGGAGCCTTCTCTTCTCCAGGCTGAACAACCCCACCTCTCCCAGGCTGGCTATGATTCACAGATTTTATATTACCTTTGCTGTCATTAAAAAAAATTCTGTTTGTCTCCAGGGCAGAATCACAAAAATAAAGTATTTCTAATGTGAAATCAAAGCATATTTACATCGCTTTTATGACCATTACAACAACATAAAAAAAAAAATCTCAGATGGCAAAACTTCCCATAAGACAGTGTAAATAGTGGGGGAGAGATTTAAGATGGCCACAGTGATTAATTCCCATCAGAACTCTTCTCATTATATTTACCATTGGGACTGTGTGTTCAAATTATAATTTGCAAGCAGTGTATCTTGGATGATAAGATGATAATATACAATTTCAAAATACAATTCAAGTGGTTCATTTCTAAGACTACATACTCCTCTTAGCTTTCCATAAGGTTGGCAAAACTCTCCAGATTTCTTAGGAGACAATTAACAAACAATCATTGCTAGATAAAAAGAGGACAAACCAAATTTCTAAACATATTTAAATGCTATATTGCTCAGCATCAGGGAGCTGAAATTCAAGTTAAAAAAGAAAACAAGGTTTCTGGAGGAGGATCACAGTTTGCTCTCCCTACCTTCCCATGTATTTTACCTGTGTGTCAAAACACACTGAAACTAGGAGCAAGGTATTCTGACATCACAAAGATTTTTCTAACACATACTTTAATTCAAGCAGTTGTTTGAAAAATTTATCCACAAGTCTTGGCAGAGACTGTGTTAAAAATTGAGAATGAAACTTCTTTAGTATTATTATTGTTGTTGTTATTATTAGTCAATGACTTAAATATTTCATGTAAAAGGAGATATTGAGAGCAACCACAGAGCAGCTGAGAGCCCAGCATGTCAGCAAGAGTTAAATATGAGTTTCCTAACTGGGAATTTGATCCCAGTGCAGGACTGGCTTCATCTAACCAGTGTAACATTGTTAAGGCATCATCTTCCCTTCAATTATTTATTGAGGGAAACCAACAATCCCAGCTTTGTGCGGAGAGCTTGCTTCAAAATGCACTCTTGGAGCATATTGAGCTGATTGAACCCAAGGGGACACAAACAACCACAGGAAATCCCAGCAAGGCCTTCCCTTAATTAAGCTCTAAGTCACATTCAGAAGAGATGGAAGTGATTCCAAGCATCCAGCAGCAAAACTCTTGTAAGTGAAAGTACTGAATTTTAGAGAAATCCAAGCTGAAATGGCAGCCAAAGCAAGCTTTGGATTTTGGAATCAGATGCCTGCAAATTGTTTAACTTCCATTTTGGTGCTGAAGAGATTTTATTGTTTTCTTCCAAATTAGCAGTGTGTAGCTTCAGATAAATATTTATATTGGACTATGAAAGAAAGAAATAATATTTGATAATCGGCCAGTGGCACCAGGAAAGCAAGAAGGAAAATTATTTTCTTAGACTTGAATATCCAAGGTGATATCCCTAGCAAAAAGATTTGAAAATCACACTCAGGGGCAGAGGAAAAATGCACTGAGGGTCAAAACAAAACAAAAAACAAACAGAACTAAAAAAACCATTAAAAGAGTATGGATTAGATATTTACCCTTAGAAAGCTCACATTAGATGAAATAAATCTCCAAAATAATTAAGCAAAAAATTATTAAATAGACACAATCAAATAAGCAAACCAAAAAATGTATGAGTATGAAAGTTCACAGCAGGTTGTTTAAAACTTGACAAGATTTAGTAGTTCATAATTTAGAATCTAATAACCAAAGAAACTAGCAGTTCTGGGAAGGAAGGCTTCTTTGTCTCAGTGCCAATTAACATATTTTAATCCTTTTACAGCAGTAGTATCAATCCACTCTTAGGCCAAAGGTAACAGTGGAGCTTCAGCTAGCCCAATTATTTTTTAGAGAAACCTTTTTATCTGGAAAAAGTCAACCCTACATTTAGTTACCCATTTCTTCCCAAATGCATTTCAAGTTGCTCTGTAATCTATATTAAATTACTTTCAGTGAAAATTGGGTCGATGCAAGAAACACAGACATCTGAAGTCATCAGGTCTGCTTCCTTGCCACTGCAGTCAGTCAAGTGATAATATAATTAATAATAATCTTAACATGATAATAGCTACACTCATAAATTTATCAAGCTTCCATCTTAGAAACAGCTCAGATGTTTAACCCCAATTAATCCTATGCGAAGTGGAAAACTCTCTCCAAAATTAACTCGAGAATCTGACAGGTTCTTTTCATTAGATATCTGTAGACAATTTAAATCCATTTCTTCTCAATGTCCCATTTGTCCTTCAGTTTCACCGTGTTCTTCTTCCACTCTCGTCCCTGTTGCCTCTTTTTGGCTTTGTGCATTTTTGTGAGGAGTCCTGACAGGTTTAAGGAAGTATTTCTGTTCCTTCTAATTGCACAAAATATCCATTTCTATAATCATTACAGCAGCCCCATGAAACAATTCTGCTTCTGCTGTACAAATGATAAGAACTGCAGGTTTCTAGAACCATTTGCAGCTATGAGAAATACTCACAGAATCCCAGAAAATCCTGGGTTGGAGCTGCAGGGATCCCTGAGTCCAGCTCCTGGCCCTACACAGGACACCCCAACAATCCCACCATGTCCCCAGAGTTTAACAACTGCAAAAATCTATCAACACATGATTGCAAAAGCCATGAAAAAAAACTCCTGGAATTTCATGAGCAAACTTAAGGTAAAACCTCTACCTGTGAGGAAAGGATTGAACCAAGGCTTTCAATGGTTAATAGACAGAGGAAATGTCATTTTTTCCAAAGCCTTGAAGTGTTTCATTAAGAGACAGAAGATGGGCACAGAGCAGTAATCTAGAAACAGCTGTGATCAGTAGGGGATGCTAACAATACACCAAACACCTGTAAATAATTACCAGAACAATGACAAATTGATTGCATGCACCACTCCTGAGCAGTTCTCAAATAGAAGAAATTAATAAAGTTAGAGGCTAATGAATCCATTTCTTTCAGATTTTAACTTTTGTTCTACATGTCCTAGATTAAAAAGACAGAAAACTGATCCATGACATAATGGAACTATTTTAGAGTGCTCTTCTCATAATTAGAGCAAAACCACTGTTATGAAGTTATCCTAAATTATAATATATAGACCAAACTAAGCTGCAGATTCCATATAAAAGAGTGAGGATTACACTAAATGATGATATGATAGATTTGAACAGCCTGTAATTGTTAATAAGGTATATTCAAATTATATAAGCAGGTTGTTAATCTTTGCATCATGGATGTTGTCTTGTTAAGAAACAAAGAACATCTGTAGTTTTATCCCCCTTGGATCTGTCTAGAAATTCAGCAAATAGAGTAGGATCACTCACCTTCCATCCCAGTATATATCTAAACAGTCAAATTTTAGGAATAATGACCTTAATCTGGGCTTGGATGGTTGGTTTCTCACTGTCTATACTCCTCCTACCTTATTAATCACATTGATTATTTACCACATCTCTTAAAACATCGTATTTTGATTTCAGTACTTTAAAATCCAGTCTCCATAGCTGACCATGTGCATTTCAGTATTAACGTCCATTTGACATTATCAGACTGTGGGAAGTAATTTGCAGACCATTTTCATCCTGCATCCTTACTAAATACAAATATGCATTAAAAATTCTGTTCAGAATCCTAAAAGCTTCACACAAATGGCTGTTTAGTCTTCCCTTTCCTTAATACCCTTTTTTCTAAATCTTTACTACTATGTCCCCTAAACTCATCTCCTCTTCCACTTGCAGCTGGGACTTTGTTCTCCATCTCTGCGAGCATGACTACTGCTTTCATCGTTCTAACGGATTTCAAGGCCAGAAAAGGCATCTCTGATCAAGCCCAATCTTTTCCCATCACATTTCAGCTCCTAGAGCTGTGTCTCTCTGGAACTGATTGTACAGACAATCCAGTTCACTTACATTCCACTCGCTTTACATTTGACATTTAGATAGAGCGATGGAAGATGAATCACTCTGCATTTTAAAGCACAATGGATATCCTTAAATCTAGTAGGTTTTTTAGATTCAATGTTCTCTTTTAGATCCAAGAACACACCACATCATTCACTTCATGGACCATTAAAATATGTAATTTTAATTAACCCAACTACTTCTTTCCTGAGGGACAAAAATTACCAAGAATACAGAACTTTTAAGATATTTAGCCAATATCTATGACAATGTAAGCCAATTTATCCATGAATGTTATGTTTTAGAAAGAACTTTTCTAATTAATAGTCAGATTAATAGTGCATTTGGAACATCACTGATACACTTAAGTACAATAAAACATAATTAAATTTCAATTCAAAATTAAATTGTTTGGGATGTGAGGATACATTAGCATTTCTAATCCCTCTTTGTCTGCAACTCAGTTACTCCATGGATTTACGTCCTTCAGGGACACACTAAACTGATCTGCCTTCACTGAACTGGAGAGTTCAGTGAACATCAACATGAACATTTTAGATGTTCAGCACTGTGTTTGGGAACATGAAAACACATCAGACCTCTTGAGGCATCAATAAATACAGAGGCAAATTTAAAAACTCAAGCTCACCTGAATTATAATGTGGCTTTATTTGTATCCTGGCAAAAGTCATGCTGCTCAACGACAATGTTTGACAGAAACATGGGCTCACAGAAAGGCTGGGGATGGAAGGGACCATAAAGCCCATTTTGTTCCACCCCCTGCCATGTTCAGGGACACCTTCCACTATCCCAAGGTGCTCCAAGCCCCATCCAACCTGGCCTTGGACACTTCCAGGGATCCAGGGGCAGCCACAGCTTCTCTGGACACCCTGTGCCAGGGTCTCCCCACCCTCACAGGGAACAATTCCTTCCCAACATCCCATCTACATTTACTCTACATTGAAAGCTCTTCTCCCTTGTCCTATCAGCAACCACCAATTTTTCCACAATTTCTATGTTTATACTAAAAATTTTGAAATCTCTTATTAAAATAAGTATTTTCTTCTTTATCCAAAAGCTGCAGAGTTGCATCAAGAAGCACATTCAAAATAAGCAGAATAGTTCATCATCTCAACAAGAAACTACAGTGGAAAATGTCAGGAAAAGTTGCTGTCTTTCTGGTGAACTCTGCATGGTACATTTATTAAAATCATTATTGTACAAAAAGGACTAAAATGAATGGAACTAACAAAGAAAAATCTGTAAGTCCTAGTGATTAATATCTTGAATTTAATCATTTAATGGGTTTCTGCATAAAAATTTATTAATTTAAGTAGAACTGTCATTAATAAATTTAACATAACAGGTATAGAAGGGAACAACATTTGAAAAGCACACAAAATTCATGGAAAAGGAAGCACTCCAAGAAAACAACTGTGGCATTCAGCATTAAGCACACAGATCTATTCTGGATATTATTTTCATTCTGGGGCTTGAAAAGGCTCACAAATACTGTATAGGAAAGCAATTTCAAGGGTGGATTCTATCTGTGCCCAAGGCACCATGAACTAAGCTCAAAATCAAAATTAGAATCAGTTCCATCACTGTCTATTATCACATGAAAAAAAAAAAATACCCAATGAAGAGTTTATTTGAAATAGATAGTTTTCAAGATAAGCTTCAGTTCAAAGGGTTGATATTTTCCAACAAGATGGGTTTCCATAAAAAAAAAAAAAAATCAAAAAATCCCAGTGATCTGTGAAAAAGAAGGAGCAGCAAGTCGCTAATGTCAGAACATGGGAAGCACTGTGAGGGGGGAAGAATTGGTGATGAGATTGATCAATCTGCTGGATTATCAACTCCCTATTTGTTTTGAGGGTCACTTTTGTGTTTCTGCTAATTTTTGTTTTTCCTTACATTTAGATCCTACCTGAATGTCTTGACAGAGCAGTAAGAGAAGCAGGGAGCACTGCTTAATCTGGGGAACATGGCTTTTTTACAAAAGTTAAAAAAAAACCTTCCCACAATCCCAGCTGGGATTAAGAGGACAGGCATGTTAATGTTGGGTAATTGAGAGACTTGCAGCCAAGAGAGAAAAATAACAGGAAAAATTTACATACAAAAATTTAGAAAGATACTCCAGTATGACAGAGCATACAAAAGGAGAAAAGTAGACATGGGAGAGCCATCAGCACAGGAAAAATCTATGATATAGACTTACAACAAGAAAAAGATGTAAAAGATGTAAAAAGATGTATCTTATGTAAAACATAAGATACAGAGAAAGCATCTGCAGGTCTACACAGAGAAAGAGATAGAAGGTACAAGAGGACTTTTAAAAATTTATGTCATTTCTTCTATTAGTTCACATAATCTGGACATATTGTTTATGATTACCTATATTTGAGATCCAGTGAAGTTATTTTTTTGCCATAAAACAACTTATCAAAAATTCTAAAATCATGCTCAAAGCATCAACTTACACGAAAATTAAGTTTATCTCCCAAAATTGGAAATCACATTTAAAAATTAATTTTCGAAGACTAAAAAAAACAGCAGTTTTTAATTGAATTTGACTTGGCAACATTTTAGTAACCTAAGAATTTATTGCCAGTTTCAATGGGAATTCATGTACATGCCGTGACACCTATGTTAATATAAGAGCTCCTTTATATAATTATATTCATTGCTTGAATGTGTAAAGAGTGCAAGAGCTTCTGTGCAGAGACATAATGAGAAAACTGAGCTTCATGGTGTGAATTCACATTCCAGTGCAGAGATCAAAACAGAAAACTAATCTATAGCCCTCCATCAACACCCAGAAAGGCAGATTGCTGTTGTGCACAGAAGGCTCATAAACAAGACATGATTATCATTAAATTTGTAATGAGAACAGAAAGGAATTATCATTAGTCTAAGCCTGTACAGGTAATAGAAAAAACTGTGATTGAGTGTTAGGACTGTCCTTTATAAATACCTGGGCATGGCAGAAGGGAGGCTGAGGAGAATCAAGGCTGGAAGTGGCTCTGAGCAACCTGGTCTAGTGAAAAGTGTTCCTGCCCATGGCAGAGCGTTGGAACTAGATGAGCTTTAAGGTCCCTCTCATCTCAAACCATTCCAAGATTCCATGATGTCCATCCTTTACTGGACACAGAGCGAAACTCAGTCACAAAGGATGAGGAAAACGCTGAGGTACTAAATTCCTTTTTTGCCTCCAACAGTAAGAGGAGCTGTCCTTCAGGTGCCCAGTGCTCTGAGCTGAAGGGCAGAGATGGGAACACAATGAAGCCCCCAAAACTGGTTCTACTGCTGTCATTAATGAATTTATAGAATCATTTTCTATTAGTTTTTTATGACAGTAGCCAGGTTTCAGTTCTAGCTGGGCTTTGGACCTTGCCATTTTCTCCTGCATAACCCCCAAACGTCCCTGCAGCTTTCCTGAGCTGCCTGTCCCTTGTCCCCTTTTCACAAAGGTCACAAAATCTCCTTTTTTGCCAAAGTTCCACCCAAATTCTTTGTTCAGACAGATCAGTGTTGAATAAATAAAACAAGGAGCAGTTTAAAACCATAAAGTCCACCACAAACAGGCGGAAGGATGTAGAGGTGATATAATTCCTGATGAAAAAACACATGTATTTCATCACATACTGTAGAAATCACATAATATGCAGAGAGACTAAAAACGGATTTATCTACACCTAAAATACCAAAAAACAAAAAAGGAAAAAGAAAAAGCAGGGGGAAAAAAAAGCCTAGATCTCAAAGTTACTTGGAACAATTACAGCTGAATGAAATTTGCAAACATCTGAAATCAAAATCAGTGGAGAGCCTACAATTTTATTTTTAGTAGATATAAAAATAAATCAAAATTCCATCAGCTATACAGAACAGGCTCCTTTTCCCTTGTTCATATATAAACAGCAGTTGGAATATCTCACAGATCTAAAGTCTAAAAAGAATTTTTCTCTGATAAAGGGATTAAAACGGAGAGAAGAAGATAGCTGGAGATCAGAATGCTATAATTTGACACCTCTCAGAGGAAATCAGTGCCTGTTATTTGATTATAACATTTTATATTCCCTCACTCTGTAAAGTATTACTGGCCTTTGTAGTATGTGAAAAATGTACTTTAGAAAAAGACATGTTCAAAAGGGTAAATGGAATGGCAATAAATTAAAGCCTTTTATATACTGACTAAGCATCTTTTAGGTCTCAGATATTAGAAAGTGTATTTCAAATTTTCATGCTGTCATTTTTAATACTTCTCTCATCGAACACCACTTTCTGAAACCATATCCAAAATTAAAGCCTAATCTGTATGGGAGAAAGAAGCTTTTATACAACTTTTGAAGTTGGATGACTGCCATGGAAAATGCAGTCAAAAATAAAGAACACAGAACAAAACGTACTGTAGGCAAATTAGGAGGACTGAGCATGGGGGCAGGGAAGATCCACAGATAAAGTTTAGTGCTCCAAGGACTGCTTTTATCTTCTTATTAAATGACACTGGGTAATCACAGAATCGTGGAATGGTTTGGCTTGGAAAAGACCTTAGAGGTCATCTTGCTCCATCCCCTGCCATGGACAGGGGGACCTTTCACTACACCAGGTTGCTTCAAACCACATCCAGCTTGGCCTTGAACCCTTCCAGAGATGGGGCAGTGTCTTGGTTTAAGACCATTTGAAAAGTTGGACACTCCAAGATGAGTCACCTCTGCTTCATTCCAACCCACCCCTTGCCAGCAGTAAGGAAAGATTATGAGTAGATATAAGTGAAAAAACAACTGTTTACTAACAAATGGATCAGGAACAGGTGAAAAATAACAATAAATAACTGCTAGATACAGAACTGCCCAGTCTCACAAGCCTCACACACACAAAGAGAGACCCGAATGTTGGAATCGGCCTTCCCAAGATGGCGCCCGTCTGAGGCGGCCGTGTGGCTGAGGGACAAAGGGAAGATGGCGCCACCCTTCCCCTCCAAAAGGGTGGAGGAGGGCCCCAGAAACAAAGAGACAAGATGGCAGCAACCCGTAACAGAAAGGCAGGAGCCCACAGAGCAGTTCTAGAGGCAGACAAAAATTTTCCAGCTCATGTGGGGTCTGCACCGCTGCCACCGCGTTCCACCATTTACAGGTTCTTCCACGGCTGCTGTGGTGATAAAAGTGGTGATTCCCACGGTGTGGGGATAAAAGCACCGGTCTGTCCGCACAGACACACAGAGGCCTGACCCCAGGAACTTCCTCCTTTTCTCGCTGCTGCCAGAGTTTGCGAAATTCACCTTGAAACAGTTTCTAATTGCAAAATGAATCTTTGCCAGCGGCTATGGTTGCAAACCGTAAACAACAACCTCTGATGCGAAGCTCCCGCCTTCTGCAAAAGCCACCAGGAAAGGAAGAGCCTCTGCTCCCACACTTCTGCTCGCCTGGAGCGGAGCTGTGGCAACCACAGCTTCTCTGGGCAACCTGTGCCAGAGCCTCACCACCCTACAGGGAGGATTCTCCCCTAATAGCTAATCTAAACCTGACCTCCTTCAATTTAATGCCATTCCCCCTTTAAACTAAGCAGAAATAATCCTGGTAACATGGATCCAAACCCAAGATCTTCACATTTTAGATAAACCACAGAAGTATTTACAATTACATTCTGAACACAGAAAACATCAGTTTTAGAAACTAAATTCTTTTGCTGAATTTACTCAATAGAATTGAATTTGTCTAAGTTTGTCAGTTGTTTTTGGGGTTTTTTTGGTTTTGTTTTTGTTTTTTTTTGGGGGGGAGTGCAATCATCACAATAATTTTTGCAATTTTCCAGTTAGTTTCTGAAAGGTTGAAAATTCACTCAGTGACAGAAGCATAAAGCAATAACCAAGCTCATCTCCTTGACTCTTTCTCCCTTCAGTATGTTACTTCCCAATTTAAATATCCCAGACAAAGTCTCTGCAACACTCCTGATCTCCCACCAGTTTCCCTATCCATCATCAGACAGCTGGTGAAACTCTCAGTTCCTTTGCTCTGCTAAAAACTTCCATCACTGACCTACACAGTCATCTGAGGTCACTCCTGTACCAAGCTAAAAGGAATTTCCTTCCAAATACTTTGATCTGACAGACTAAAATAACTGATTTTCCAGTTCAAAGATGACTCGAACTTTTCCTTTTTTATTTCCTTCTTTTTTTTTTTTTTTTTTATAATGTCGAAGAAAAAGAATTTCAGTTCAGAATTTCTGCCTAATGAATCAACAGTGATTTCATTCCCAGCACTCAGCTGCAAGTCGGAGGATGTTTCAGTAACACATAAATCAGAACAGTTTCAAAAGGGGAGGTCGAGATGCTCACCCTGTGGTGCTCTGCAGCTTCACAGAACTGTTCTGAGGGGTCAGGGACTTCAGCTCCAATCTCCACATTGAATTACGCACAGAGGGGACACAAATACAGATTTCATGCATGGAGAAAATCTCCTTGCAGAACACTGCTCATGGTTAACTCAAAACTTAATTGAAAAGGCTGTACGTTAAGTGCTCCTGAGGATTACTCACTGTGGATTAAGCCTACCCGGGTTTGGGAATTACTGCTGGAAGACAGAACAGGGCAAGATAACTGCCTGAGGTACCTACTCAAACTTGTAAGATTTTTTGTTTTCTTTTAATAATTTTCTTAATTTAAATTCTAGTGAAACTATTCTCCAAATCTGACCCGAATTCAGAAATTTCATGCATACTAATAGGTGGTGGCGTTAAATATTTACTGCAAAACATGGCCTAGTTACAGTCCCTTGATAGGGATATTTTTTTCTTTTAACAGTGCTGCATTTCTGCAATACTTTCTCAAATAAAACCTTTACTAACAGTAATATTTCTTCTAAAAGAACAAGCAATAATTTTAGGATTTGATTTTAATATTCAAGTCAAATATTTCTGGAGGAAACACCACTTCCCAGTCTTTCAGTTTCTGAATATAATTTTATTTTTGACAACTGTCAGAAGCTGGCATGTTAAAGAAATTTTATTTTAATTTTATCCTGATATAAAACCACAACAGCAATAAAGACAATGTAAATAAATATAGTATAAAAAATTGGCATATGAATTAATTCATATTACTTTTCAAACTTATATCATTGTTTTTGCAAAATCTGTCTCAAACTGTCATGTTCAGGCAATATATTAAACACCAACTACCCTTTAAAACAAACATACCCTGGAGAGGGAAGTCACTTTCATAAATTTAAACTAACATGAGCTTAAACAAAACACTGAAAAGTGAAATCCAAATCAGAAAAGCTCCAGCCAAGGCTAAACACAAATAAATCTTTTGGAATTGGTGCAGAGAATAGAGAAGAAGCGAAGATCCTCGGACAGCCAGCTGGCTTCCCCAAGAGCCAGCATCATCAGCAGTTCTCCCAAAAAGCCCAAACCATGTGTACAGAAAATCATAAAATCATGGGATGGTTTGGGTTGGAAGGCACCTTCAAAGATTATCTAATTCCAACCCCCCACCATGAGCAGGGACACCTGTATACATTTCAATTTTTCTCCAATTTTACATTTCTCTTGAAGGATCCATCCTGATCAGAACAGAGGGGAGCAGAACAAGACATTGGTGCTGTTGGGTTTGGTTCATAGAAAAATAAAATATCTTGGGTTAGAAGGGATTCTGAAAGTGACCTAGTCCATCCCTTGCAATAAGCAGGGACATCTTAACTAGACCAGGTTGCTCAGAGCCCCATCCAGCCTGAGCTTAAATATTTCCAGTGATGGGGCATCCAGCACCTCTTTGGGCAGACAGTTCCAGTGTCTCACAGAATCACAGAAAGTGAGTGTTGAGTGCCTGACGTGTGTGGTCACCCATAAATATAAATTATATATATATATGCACATTATATATACGTATATATATACATGAGCTGTATATGGGTGTTTGTGTACATGTGCCTACTGGAAATGCAGGATCACTGCTCTGAACTGGGGCCATGGACCTGCAGCAGCCTCACTCCTGGTTTTGGGAACCCCTGACCCTATTTTTCTGTATTCCGACTCTTGGAGATGCTCTACAACATCTGCTTTTTCATCAGAAGTGTTTTAAATCATTTCGGAGTAGAAATTTTAATGTCTTTCTGCAGCTCAGTTCTCAGAGAGCTGAAAGATAATTAATGGATGGAAAAGAGTCTGAAAGAGCCAGCATTCGAGTATTTGCATGGAATGGCATTTAGAGGGCCAGATTTCTCAGGAGGAGCATTGCAAACACAAATAACAACTGAAGTCGCTTCCATACATAATACACAATTCAAAATAGATAAGGAATATTTTTTATTAACAAGGTAAGAGTTTTCAGGCCACGGCTCCAGTGACTTGCTGAATAAAAGACTTCAAATCTTTGTGCTAAAAGTTTTCAGCCTGGGCATGAGTTATGAGCCAGAGAAAAAGCAAGTTGCAGAGCACCTCATCACAGATAATACTGGAAAAAGGAGAGTATGTTTACTGCACACACAAGTTCCTTCAAAAGTACAGACCAAGATTCATTCTCCCATTAAGCATCCCACTTCACCTTTCAGGATGAATAGAAATTCTAGTTTGTCTAAAAAAAAACTGTTTTCCAGTAATTTCTTTCCATGGACACTTTTTCCTCTATCAAGAACTAGCACATGCTGACTTCTGTGAGCAAAAAAATGTTATCATATACTTCAGTGAAAAGAGAGATAGGGAGAACATACATTTAAGTGAATAGATCTGGGTGTTTTTTTATATTATATTATTAATATTAATTATTTTATAGTTATATATATATATTATAATTATATTATGATTATATACATTATTAATATTAATTATATAATTAATTATTAATTATTAAAATATTATCTAGATTCTAGAGAAAAGAGTCTGGATTCTCTAGATTTCTCTAGAAGCCATCTTTCACAGGATTTAGTTTTAGTTTTAAAACTTCATTCAAAAAATTTTCAAAACTAGGTGGTTAAAAGCATTAAAGCACTAAAAATAGTATTTTTTAGTGTGTTCTGTGATACAGAAAAAAAATTGCCAAGAAAGTTAAAGTCACTTCTGTGTGTCAGAGATGTTCATCCACAATGTCAAGATAGTCACAGAGTACACAGGTCACATTCTTTTTTACAATGTCCATAAATCTTCATGAACAAAAAATTAAGCCTACCTCAACTTTATCCTGTCTTCAAACTTAAATAACATCAACAGCTATTTTCTGTCCCTTGACTGAACTATGAATTTCATATTATGGTGTGAAATTTTATCTACCATGCTTGAAAATCAAAAAAATTTAAAACACAACAACCAGCAGCTGGACTAAATCACATTTCTAATGGAAGTTTCAGCTATATGCCAGAAAACTTCCAGGAAAATGACATTAAAATCAGGCAGTCACCAGCACATACCTACAGACAGACATTGCCAAAGCCATTTACCAGATAGAATAAATTTACATAAATATAACTTATTTCTTTGTGCAGCATCCCAGGCTGTGTCTTAACAAATTTAATCAAAGCTGAGCCCCGTGAACCTGCAGTTCTGGATAGATTTTTGTGTCAATCACGGCCTGAATTTCTCCCCCACACAGAATTTCCTTCTTCTCTGCTGATCAATAAAAGATCAGTTGCATTTAGACACTTATGCTGTGAGTATAGCATATACTGTACTTTTTATTCCTGTGAGTTCTTCCCCACACTTCTCAAGGTTTGCAGCTTCACTCTTTATGGTCACACAATCATGGAATGTTTTGAGTTGGAAGGGACCTTACAGATCATCCAGTTCCATCCCTGTCTGCTTTCCCTTCTATTTAATATAAAAAGACATGAATGATAAACTTCCACATTTCCCAGGCCTTCTTTGTCCCCCATCTGGGAGATCTTTTACACAACTCCAACAGCATCAGAATAAACACCCACACAGCACAGCATTTAATGGCCCAACAGCTGGATAATCTATCTCACTTAGGTGCTTTTGAACTATAAGTGTCCCTATTATGGAATCGTTATGGGATACAGAGATACACAGGGATGAGCTTTAGGCATCAAATCTTTTCTTTTTGCTCTTTGTGTTTCATAAATCAAACCCATTTATTACCAAAGTTTTCTACAGCCAATAGAATTTACCCTTCCATGCTACAGAAGGAACAAGAATCTTAACATCACGGACCCTCTCATTCATTCCAAAGCATTCTGCAATGATACAGAGAATTTTTTCCACACCTATCAATGGAAAGCAAGAGTCCCTGGGGTGAATTGCTGCCTTTAGTAGAACACAACAGTACCCAGCAATGCAGAGCAGGAAATGAGGAGCGCACCAAGAGCCAGCTGTAAGTGCCGCAGCCATTTTTCGGTTGACGATGTAATTATCCCAGCTGGAACCCTGCCAGGAAATCAGCCAGGAAAACACAGCCTCGGTTCATTAATCCAGCTCTTTATGGCACCGAGCTAAACATATCATTTCACAGCACACCAGGGCTGGGCTCGTTTGCACGGCTCGTGGGTGCTAATAATGGTGTGTGGTGTCTCCTGCTCTCCTCATTATGGGATCGTGTTGAACAGGCCCCAAAAAAAGCTGCTCCACTTTTCTGACAGGCTTTTTTCCCAGCCTGGAGTGTTGACAAGAGATGAATGTCTGTGTCATTCTGTGTAATTCTGCTTAAGATCTTTTTCCTCCTCTCTGCTTCTTCATTGTTGTTTGGGTTGTTTTTTTTTTTCTAAATATAGGTTAAGAAAAGTATTTTTGTCATGTAAAAAAGTCAGAAATTCAGTCTAGATAAAAAGTGTGCAAATTTAGGTTTATCCCTCTAACTCAAGAGAAGTCTCCTGGGGAGAAACTGAGTCAGCATCACATACCCAAAAGGGAAAATGTTATAAATTCAGAGAGAAGATGGGCACTCATGTCACCAGTGAAGATGCTGAGCTACAACTTGACACAACACAATATAAGCCATGTAAGCAACAGGAAACTGAAGTAGCTGACAAATTAAAATTAATACCAGAACAGCATCAGCACTAAAAATCTAAAAGAAAACCACCCAACCAAAATCCCACCATCACAACAACAAACACCCAGCAGAAAAAATAACCAACAAAACTAATAAAATTCCACTGGAATATTGGAATATCATTGTACATCCAGCATACAGCAAATACTTAACTTATTCTGACGCACTGACAATTGAGTATTTAAGAAAACCCAAACCACACAAGAACATGAAAACAGTGAAACCAAATATACATAGAGTGGAGATGAGGAAAAAATACCCTCAGGATAGAACAGACTGGAATATTCACTGATCACTACTTATATACACAAAATTTAACCCTGTCTTCTCATATGATCACTTCAGTCCAATTTTCACAAGATAAAAAAAAAAACAAAAAAACCAGTATGACTTCTGGGGGAGTAACTCACTGAAAATCAGTATTTTACACCCAAATCCTTTAGGCTCCTTTTGAAATCTCAGTTGGAAATCTCTTCTTCTTGTTCTAAAACCCAGGACTGATGATACTGGCAGATGGTATCTTTAGATTATAGGACTTAAAACGGAATAAACCTGAAAGGTACTTAATTCTGCTGTAATAAAGATAATTACAATCAAAGTAAATAAAACTGAAACATTTTGTCCTAGGCATATATTGAAAACATATTTTTCCCCTACTACACAGGTAAACTTGAAAGCACCTCATACCCATTTTAACTTTGAAAGAAAATTATCAGATATTGTGAGTATGCACTTATTTTATCACCAACACCCAGAAAATAACTGTCTTAATATCATTATTATACCTGTATTTTCAGGCTTTGATATTATATTTTTATATATTTGAAACCACAAGTACTTCTGTATCGCTGTTTTATCTGGCTGATAATTCTGATATTGTTGAGAAACATATATACCATAATCCTAATTCTACATTTGCACCCACAGGCTTTAAACCACTGCTCAGATTTAGCCAGGTGAAAAAAATCCCATCATTTTGCCACAGAGCAGAATAAAAAACAGGCTGAAAATGGAACATTAAGCTTTGGCACTGGGCAAAGCTTTACTCCCATCACGCATTTTTTCCCACGTACCTTGTTTTCGAACATCTTCCACAGCAGCAACCAACTCCTCCTTGAGATCCTGACTCTCTTTAGCAATCTGGTCTCCTTTTTCCAAGAAGTTTTGAGTGGCCTGCTCCACTGAGGCAGCCAAAACATGAGCCTTCTTTGAGCGCCCTTTCTTCTTGCCAGACGGTCCTTTATTGCTCGTGTTCACAAGCGTCGTTACCTTTGGGCAGGAAAAACAAGTTTTTGTCAGTTTGAACAATTCCCCAGCTATTCATAAGAGCACCTAATTCAATCCTCACAGTGTTTTCTGTGCCCTGAAAGGGATGTAGTGGCCGTGTGTTTTGAATAGATAAAATTGGAAGTATAAAATCCAGCGACACGTCCCCCAAAAGAGGGTTTTCCTTTTAACTTCTCCTCAGTCTGGGCTAAGCAAATCACAGACAATAAGCAAAAAGAAAAAGATAAAAACCAAGCATGGCAGGGCTGTGGTGCCAAAGCATTGTTTTTGTCTCTGGTTTTCATTTTTAAAAAATGAAGTTGCTGATAAAATGGGACCTGAACACACAAGGGTCAGAAACCATTCAAAAAGCAATTGTCCCTTGAGATAATGTACTGGCAGTGACATGCAAGTGGTGACAAAAACATTGTGGCTGTTTTCCAGATGTGAAAGGTACAAAGAGCTCCCACTGCAAAGATCATACAGGTTAAAACACTTTGCCTTAGTGCTGTTTCACTGTATTCCTAATATTTTCTCATAAAACCACAGCAGGCAGTGAAATGATCCGACTGGTATTTAAACAGAAGGAAACTCTGCCTCCATGTTGGCAGAATCTCCTGAAGGAATTCTTTATTGAGATGTCAATAAACTGATTAGGAAGCTTAAAAACACAGCACAGCGTGTACATCCCACAGGTGAGTGCTGGGCAAAGAGGGAATCCTGCATGGCTCCAGCAGTACCAGGCTGCTGGAAACAGAAATATTGATATATCCTTTCTGTGATATTGAATATTGAATATCCTCTGTGAAACAGGAATATTGAATTGGACACCATCAGGTGTTAAATGCACAGAAGAATAGCACTGGATCAATAATGCTCAGGGACACAATTCTCCCTAACCAGGACCCAAACCAGGGCATTTGTAGTGTTGTATCAGTGTTCTAAGCCACAAATTCAATGTAAGAATATAAATGGCTTTATAAAAAAGACATTTCACTAAAAACCAAGCGATTCTAAAACAAGTATAAAAATTCAGCATCATCTCATCCCTGTTACCAGAAGACTGAAAAGGTGTTTGGAACAGTTTTGACCAAAAAGCCTGTTACCATGTTCTTTATGCTACACTTTTTTGTGTTTCAGTCAGGTTTTTTTACAAATCACATCTAAAAACTACAGACTGTGGATGAATAAATATGTGTACCTATATCTGTATCCATATCTGGATCTATATCTATCTATATGTATAATTAGGGCTTGAAAACACAATAGGCATGGATGTATTAGGAGAAAAAAAATGCTTTCCAGAACAGTTTTGACCAAAAAGCCTTTTACCATGCTCTTTGTGCTACACTTTTTTGTGTTTCAGTCAGGTTTTTTTACAAATCACATCTAAAAACTACAGACTGTGGATGAATAACCTCTATCTATATCCATATCTGTATCTATATCTATCAATATGTATAATCAGGGCTTGAAAACACGATAGGCATGGTGTATTAGGAGAAAAAAAATGTTTTCCAGAGACTTCTTTATGGAAGGAGTCTGCCTGGCTACTGGAATGTAATATTCATCCATCATATGAAGAGATTTTCCCACTATTTAGATCTAGAAATACTATTTTCTTTATTAGCTTTCCCTTGCAAATATTCCCCATGAAATTTCCTGAAGATCCATTTGTAGCTGATCATTGTCACTGGCATCTAGTTATGAACACCTACAGAAATGCAAATAATTCTGACCCACCACTGAACAACAAGAAAAGTTTATCAGAACTTCCTGATATGGAAATAATTACAAATTAAAATATTTATTGATATTTTCTTTAAGGCCTTTTTGAAATAAAATAACTGCTTTGTCCCATGCTGCTTAACATTCAGAAATAGAGAAAAATTACTTAAAATTGTCTGCAAGCCCTCAAAACCTTCTCAGTTAAGAACTTCTGTGTCAGTCTGTGTAGAGCAGATGAACATGTGCAGCTCCTAGAGATGGAGAGAATCTGGCACTGGCAGAAAACCTTTGTTAATGCTCTGAGCTGCTGAGTCCAGAACTAACACAATCCTCTGGAAAATCCAAATTACCATAGAAGATGGAGACTTTTTCTACCACTTCTTGTAACACACATGTAGGAAAGAGCACCCCCAAATCCTCTTTTTTCAGAAGGAAATGCTGGTGTATTCTGTTTGAGCCTAATTCCTTCATAAATGTTTTTCTGCTCTTTTTTTTTTTCCTTATTTGTTTTGTTTCTACCATTAAAAAATTAAGTTTCCATCAAGTCAAAAGCTGGCACTCAAATATAGTCATAGAAGAGTGCCAGCAAGAGAGCACAAGATCACAAACGGTGCTAGAGGCTGTGGTTGCCAATGAACCTCAATGATTTGTAAATTTGAAGCAAAGGTTTTGAAATTTTAAACAAGATCTGCTGGGATGAAATCCAAAAAAGGAAAACAAAGCAACATCTCACTACCCTCTGCTCAACAGCATTCAGATGAAACAAGGAGAGAAATCCTTCTCCATGTGGGGCTATTACATTCCCTTGGAAAAGGGAATTCTGCATTCCAGTCTCTGCACCAACAGGTTGGGTTCTGGATAATTCAGAGCTCTCACAGGAATAAAACCACTCATAAAAACCTGGAATATGGCCATTTTACCCACCTTGTGTCAGCTTCTTTAAATTACATTAAATTTCAAGTTAGAAGGTTAAAAAAGAAGTCTCTTCCAAAATTAGAATTCCTGTTCCAGAAAGTCAGCTGTACCAGGACAAGGCAAAGGGGAAGGAAGGCTTCTGATACCAGTGACAGAAAAATCTATACCATATTAGCTTCTTTCCCATTTTTAAAAAGCCAATAACCTATGAATTTATATAAATTGCATGGAAAAAAAATGAAGAAAAATTAATAATATTAACCTTTTATCTTATTAAAATAGCTCAGTTTTTCAGCAGGGTTTTAAAGCAAACTGGTTTATTTTAAATATCTTACCCCACTTAAAGTGGTACAAAGGAAAGAATGTCTCTATCAGCTTCTGTTACTAATTAATACAGAAATCACCCAAAATTCAGTACAATTATCAAATATATCACTTGATAATTACCATAAGCTCACTTGGCAGCCTTGTAATGATCCTGGCTTTGTGATCACACTAGGGAACCTTGCTCTCTTATTTTATTAAGGACGCTTCACACAGTCCTAGCACAGATCTCTGCTGGAGTAACAGAACTTCACTAATTAATAGTTCAGCCCCATCCTGAATTAAGGCCTCCTTACCCAGCTCCAGCAGCACAAAAAAAAAAGGTGAGGATATCTTTGCTAAAAGCAGAAAATTCTATTAGCATGGATTTCCCTATGGCAGAGGTCATGTGTGGGTGGGGAATGCCAGAAGTGAAAGGGGATAGAGCTGGATCACACACTCATCAAATTAATCTCGTCAGCAGCTCCAGCTCACACAAGAACATTCCTGGCTCTCTGAATTAAACTGTCTTGCCTACAGATTTCTGAGAGGGGTGGGCCACACTTTTAAGAGCTGCAATTCTCTCCCTTTGCCTTCTCTTTGCTCAGCATCTGTTCAAGTCACATTATTTACCCAAGGCTTTCCATAACTACATTAAAAATAAACATGTATTGACAATTCTTGAGGAAAATATTGATAGTTTTTGTGGGTTTTCTGTTTGTTTGTTTTTAATTCTCCTGTTTATCTTTATCTCTCTGGTCCCTCACACAGGACAGATGCCTTGGTATTGTGTTCCCAGCACAGACTGGGTGATGAAAGGATTGAGAGCAGCCCCTTGGAGAAAGGCTTGAGGACACTGGTGGCACATGGCAGGGGCTCTGGAACAGGTGATCTCTAAAGGTCACATCATTAGATGATTCTGTGATTCTACAAATGCAAATATTCATCAAAGAGGCTGTTGGGAGTTTTTTCTGAGGGCGAACAGCATTTATATGTGTTCTTGTTTTTAATAAACCGAAGCAGGCAAATCAAATACAGCTCTGCAAGCGTGTCCACTGTGAAAACCATTCACACAAATACTTGGCTTTGGTTGTGACAGCTGAAATCAGTGTAAAAGGGTTTCTCTGAAGAATCACTAATTATTTAAAAAAAATAAAATTAAAATTCACTATTCTCCCCAATAGCACTTGTATTTTCAAGTAAATATAATTTGTTCTTCCCAGTGGCATTTCCTGGATGTGAACAGCTACGAGGATATTTCTCTCTTCTCATGCACTCATAGATCACCAAGGTGCTGGAAACACTCGATGACCTGAGCAAAGACAGCCCTGACATTTCAGGGGAAGGGCCCTTTCTCTTTTGGGTATCAGCTGCCCTTCCACTCCACTGCACCATCTCACTGCCTCACCAATGTACAATGGTCACCCCTCGAGCACTCAAAATCCTGCTCCTTTCAAAAGAAGTTTGTTTCATCAAAGGAAAAAAATAAATCATTACAACTGTCTGGAAACACAAAACCTCTTTTTTCCGAACTGTCTCATGGCTGGGCTTGCTTTTTTTTTGTTTCCTTTGGCAGAAGAGACCTTTGAAAATACCTGGAGAGAGAAGCAGATTGTGTTGGGGGTTACAGCACCAGCTGTGGGAGAAATCTAATTTGATTCCCTGCTCCAAAGGAGGTAGAGAACAGAGCTGAGCACTGTGTTTGTGACCTTCCCTTGGACCATCCAGAAGCAGAGCAAACAGAGATGGAATTTTTCCTGGCTCTGCACACCAAAGACTTAAGTTATGATGTGGCTCTCAGCAGCAGCTCATTAGCTGTTCCCACTCCAACTGCAAGATGTTACTGAGCAAAATACAGGAGCAAATGCTTTCAACAGCTACTTTGCATTCACATACAAAACAGAAAAGCAGCTAGATTGGATTTTTTCCATATTTGTGCAGAAGAGCAGATAAATTGCTGGGTTTTTTCCCATATTTGTGCTTAGTCTCTAGTGCCACACAAAAAGAAGGGGTTTTTTCCCTATTACACCAATATGCGTGAACACAGATGTTCTGCTGAGCATGATTCAGTCTCTAACATAACTCCATTTTTTGATAATAACTGTTCTTCAAATTCTCCCTATCAACTTGAGTAATTTGCCCCTGCCCTTACCCCATAAATCATAACAGCTTACATAATTAACTCTTGTAATTATCTCTGCACGATTAGCACCAGCTGTCTACCTAATTCATGGAACTGAAATTCTCTTTCTACTGTATGTAGATATTTGGATTCTCATTGATGAACAGAACTTTGTCTATCAATGCTGAATTCCAGTGGTTTAACCCAGCTTTTTGTCCTCCTTCCAGCTCCCCTCAGTGTTTGCAAACACCTGTGGGTTGGAGGCATTCAGAAATAAGCAGACTCTTCTCTCTAATGCATAAATTATTAGCTGGGGTGCTACAAAATGCCAGTGCCACACCTCCCCTTTGGCTGGGAAGCACCCAGATAACTGAGGCAACACTGATTAGAGCCAGGATATTTTATATTTTAATCCAGTGTAGCTTGAGGCCAGCGAGCAGATCCAATTCATGTTTCTGCTGCCAAACACTGATTCCTAAACAAATCTGCATATTTCTATTCTGCCCACATGATGCACCTTTAGGATGTAATTTGGAGATAGCAACACTGTTGCTGTTAATTTATATTTTTCTTATCAGTATTCCCACCATGGGAAGAGGTTTACATCCTGGCCAATGTGAATGAATATTATATAAGGCACTTTTCAAGTTCTTCAGCAAGTATTTATTCTCAGTGGAATTTCTGACTACTTGTTATACTATCAAAAAGAATAAAAAAATAAATAAACCACCCCACACTTACTTTCCTCCTACAAACAATCAAAAATTTCTACAACAGACATACAAACCTGAAATATGTTTTCACAAAACATATTGTTAAGAAAAAGAAGAATAGAAAAACACAATTAAATGAAGAATCATGGTTATGTTCCTCCTACAAATCTTCATGAAAAGAAGATGTATACCACAGCCGTGAAAACCTGCAGCGTGTTTTCACCAGCTCTCCCATAAATGAAACAAGAATCAATATAAATGAAGCTAATAAAATGTCTCCCATAGAACAATTTGCCTCTTATTTGTAATAAATTAGGTGCAAAGACTATTAAATTCTCCTTTTGTGACAAATTTCTCCTGTTAATTGGCACTAAAGTGCTGTGATGCTATTTAGAAGCCAAATATGAATTCCAGGAGTTACCTGGTAGACAGGAAAAAGAGATTATGTTAATATTCCACCCATGAAAGGCAGAAGATTTATATTCCTCAGGTTTCCCAAGGATTCACTTGCTCCTGTACATTACTTGAGGTTCCTCACACCATCCTGTACACAGGTTTCCAGTATCTTGATGGGATTTTGGCAATTCCAGCTTTTGCCAAGAGAGAAAAGCTGAAGCAGGTTTTTAATTGGAACAACTACACATTCTTTAGCAAAACCATTGGCTTAATCTGACTCCTAAAAAAATCTATTCAATGCCTTTAAATGCAAGAAAAAGATGCAAGCCAAATTTTAAGATGTTCCTCTCAGTGTGTAATTCACTGTGGGTTTTCTAATTGCACAAAAAGGCTTGATCCCAGTCAAGTCCAACAGCCAAAGACAGCACAGAACCCACAGAATCCCATTATTTTTTTTATTTTTTTTTTTTTATGTTACACCAAAGCACATTAGGCTGTACCATTTCAAAAATTCATATCTATGGCTTGTGTTAAACATGCATTTTCTCTCATCTCTTCCTTCATTATGCATAAGAGCAGCTCATGATCCTACTATGATGAAAAGAGGAACAAGAATTCCTCCCCACACAATGGCCTGATTTTGGCAGGATGACCACCTTAGGGCCCAGGCCATAACCTGGGGGGCACAGCACTGACTTGGGGATAAGAAATGTGGGTTTGAAGCTCCTCAGGCTCAGCAGAAAAGTGATCCAGGTCTTCTTCCTTCAGGGGTGACCACCTTAACACCTGGGATATTTTACAAGAGGGTGGGCTCCAACACCAGCATGCTTGGGCTTGAAATGAGAAGAACGAGCCATTAATTTTAATTTCTTCTGAAGGAAGATTTCAAATTAAGTCCAAGCAAACTTGTGCTCTATTAATCACCATGTGATACAAGTTCCCCTCTGCAGGCTCAGAGTTCAGCACATAAATTCTGGAAAGGGATGGGATTTCAAAAAGCTCCCTTTCACATCTCTCCCACAACATCTTTGAAATCTCACTCCTCAGCTTCTCTCTTCTCTTCTCTTCTCTTCTCCATGTGTTTAAAAGGAGGACTAATCATGTAACTTCTGTTTATGGATTACACTGCCAGAGCTGGGTGCCTAAACGGATTTGGCACCTCCAAACCTTTGAGTCTTCCAAAGCTCTAAATCAAGGATGCTTCTGGGTTTTATATAGCATAGATTGAATTTTAATTGGAGCAACATTTGGCAAATCCTTTCTGCTTGTGATCCTGTCACTATCTTCCTTCTGTTTCTCATTGTCCAAGTGAGACAACATCATGTATCCATGTGGGAACTTAAAATGTTGAAACCACCAAAGGCAAAGTTATTTGGCTCCAAATGATCATCTCTGTGCAACTCAGCAGTGGTTTAACAGACCACAATGCACAAAACATTCCTTTAAAGACTAAGATACGAAGTTTATCTCACCCCAAGCTCCAAAAAATCAGAAAGCTGGAATCCATCTGATAATCAGTAAATATACATTAAATGCAGTGACCTCAAAGCAGCCAGAAATGTCAACTTCCAGTGCTGTGTTAAAAGATCTTGGCAACCACTGAGCAGTTATTGAGGAAGAAGTAATTTTTTGCATTCAATAACTTTATTTAATTCCTCACAGTTAATAAGTTATTACTACTGCAAGCCCCTGCTGACATCTGTTATTTTCCTTGGTAATTAAAACAGTAAATGTCACTGATGCCATAAGTGTGTGTTTTTCTGCAGTTTTACCAACTTTTAATTTTGGGCAAAACTTTGTTGCACTACTTTTGGATGTAGAAGAAAAGTCACCATCATCTGCAGTTTGCTGTCAGGATATGAAGCTCCCCCAAAAAAGGTGCCCACAATCTACGTGAGTGATAAAATAAAAAGTACAAACCAAGAAGTATAAAGCAACACCTCATAATTCTAATAACTCAAATTCCTTCCAAAACTGAATACCGTGCTAGCTAACAAACACATCACATGTAAAATGTGAGATATGTAGTCAATGTGTATAATATGCATTATTATCATCACAAAATTAAGACTTGTGGTACTCAAAGGGTATCAAAAATAAAAGATTGCTGGTATTATGTATTATGTGAGACAAAATCAACATGCAAGTTTTCATTTCCATACTCAGTTATCAGGATTAATTAATCAGAAACAACCACCACCTTGGCCTAATTATTACAAAGTGGATCCTCAAAATCTAAAAAAAACCTAAACAAGACAAGGGAAGCACACAGATCTGTAGCTGAATTAGACCCAAATGCAAGTGTATTTATACCCTTGCAAAAAGTATCAAAAGTACCAAATCATTTGACAGCTGTAAAACAAAAAAAAAAATACCAAAAAACCTACTTGGCATCACACTGCCTCCCATTCCACCAAAAGCCTTTATTTCTCCCAGTTCTTGAGCAGAACAGAGAATAAATCGAAAGGGTGTCGGACTGATTCAAGGAAAATATTGCATTTAACCACATGAGGGCACACCACACTAGAGTAATGGAAAAACTCCTGTGAAATCCCTGGATTCATTGTACTTGTGCTGTTTTATTGGATCTCTGGGAGAGCAAGAGCCTTGGCACTGTAAACAGCACATGCCTGACAAAGGGAAATTCTTAGCTGATATTTAATGCACTGTTTTCTTGACACTTGTTGTTGGTTTAAGAATCTGTTGGCAATCTTAAAAGCAGCAGCATTTAAGATGTATTTATCAAAGGAGCTCAACCACAGAGCAGGCAGCAAGTTGTACTGGCTAGGGGGGAAAAAAAACAAAAAGGAAAAGTGAGCTAGCAATTGCTTTAGTGAGGTTCTACAGCTTTCTGTAACCAGTTCTGGGGTTGTGGACTCTCCATCCCTGGAAGTGTCCAAGGCCACGTTGGAGGGGGCTTGGAGCAACCTGGGATAGTGGAAAGTGTCCCTGCCCAGGGCAGAGGCTGGAACTGGATGACTTCAATATCCCTTCCTACTCAAACCATTCTATAATTACACTGAGGGAATAAAACACCTTCAATAAAACACCTTTTATTTCCTACCTTACTAAATACCATATCTGGAATAGAAACTTCAATAATATCTTTCTTTAGGTGTTTCCTCCAATGACTCAGACATTGTTGGAGGAGAAATAACACAAAAGGATTTAAATAATCCTTAACTGGATACCAAAATGAGATAGCAGGCAACTACAAAGGCAGGTAGAACAATATTTAAGCTTCTCACAGGCAGCTGATCTCCCCGGGCTTCCAGCAGCTAAAAGAGAGACACTGGCGCTCCGACTGACGGAACCACCAGGAGTTGCTTCCTCAGGGTAATGTTATTGTTTGTGAACTGCCCTAAACAGCACTGAAAACAATCTCATACATCACTAAATACCAAAGGCAAACGATTCCCAAGAGTTTCTGTTTCAGTTAATGTAAAGTACTGTAAGTGAAGGCAGTAAAATCTTTCAGACATATGTGGTGAGTTAGTGCTCTGGTTTCTCTGTAACAACTAATAGATCTTTTTTTAATGAAAACCTTGCCCATAAAGAACAGCAGAAAACAGAAGCAAGCAATCTTCCACTTAATATATACACAGATTAAATCAGAACTCCCCCAGAATGGATACTACTTCATTTTCTGGGGGGTCTATTTTGAATAGTAAGAATAATAATAGAATTAACTTCTCCGTGCCGTTCAATTGCACTCAGGCATATGTTATGAACAGCAAAGAATATCCTGGTAAGATTGCAAATCCAGAGCCCCTATGAATTCTCACTCAGGAAGGCAGAAGAGAGTATTCCCTGAAGGGTGCTTTATTTAGGTTGTTTATTTTGCACATTTCACACACTGTATAAAATCTCCATCGCCAACTTAAAATTCCAGAATTAGCACAGAATCACAGAATATCCTGAGCTGGAAGAGACCCCCCAGGATCATCCAGCCCAGCTCCTGGCCCTGCACAGACACCCAATAATCCCACCCTGGGCATCCCTGGCAGCGCTGTCCAAACTCTCCTGGAGCTCTGGCAGCCTTGGTGCCCATTCCCTGGGGAGCCTGGGCAGTGCCAGCACCCTCTGGGGAAGAACCTTGACCTGATATCCAAACTAAACCTTCCCTGGGACAGCTCCAGCTGTTCCCTTGGGTTCTGTCACTGTCACAGGGAGCAGAGATCAGAGCTGCCCCTCAGGAGGAGCTGCAGGCCCTGACTCCTCTCCAGCTGAACAAGCTCAGTGACCTCAGCCACTCCTCACATGGCCCCTCTAGAGCCTTCCCCATCTCTGTAACTGTTACACACATCATCATAACTCAATTTAGGATGGAAGGGACCTCTGGAACCTCTAGCCCAGCTCCTCAGCTAAGCAGGGTCACCTTCAAAGTAGGATAAGGATTTGTTCCAGTACTGGAACTGTCTAAACCAGTCTGGTTTACTCAGGAGCCCCAAAAAGGACTCAGTACTGCAGATGTGGTCTCAGAAGAACTGCTTAGAGGGGAAGTCTCACTTCCCTTCCTCTTTATTATTCCTATGTTAAACGCACCAAAACATCTCCATGTTGGTGTGGCTCTCCAGCCCCATGTTCTGAGCTTTCCAGCAGGACTCTGACCTTCCTCCTGCAGAGCAGTGCTCAGTCAGCCTCCACCAAGCCCATCTCAAAACACCAGGTGACTGCATCCCCCTGCAGGACTCTGCAATGGCTTTTGCTGAGCTTCCCTTGGTTCTGCCAGCCCACTTCTCCACCCGAGATACTCCTCATGCCAGCCCTACTTCCCGAGCTTATCCACCTTCCTCCCAAATTGGTGTTGTCTGGAAATGTACTGAGGGTGCATTTCACCCCACTGCCCAGACCAATGACAAGACATTAAACAAGGTCAGCTTGACCCCAAACCCTGCAGAATTCCATCTTCCATCCCTACTATTGAAGTCCAGAAGTCCAGCCAATTTTTGACCTCCTTTGTAGTCCCTGTATTCCCTGGACATTGTAGAGAGACTGAGAAGGCAAAGCCTGTATTTCATCTACAGTCAGAAGGCAAAGCCTGTATTTCATCTACGTTTCTCTCTATTGTGTACCTTTCACACAGCAATACAAGGAGGGAAAAAAAAAAAACTATTCTAAAAAAAACCACCACCAGAAAAAAAAACCAGAATTGTGTTATCACAAACAGCTTGTGTGAGAGATTTGATAGAGTCTGTGGAAAGGTTCCTCGGGATCTTTTTTTGTTGCTTTGCTTGTAATACCAACTGACTGGGCTTTCAAGTCATTACTATACAGCTAAATGAGGTTCAGAGCTATCTTTTGAGGGTCATACACAGGGAGTATCTGCCACTGGAGATCAACCACCTCATCCACTTCGGCCTGGGGAGTCTCACATCACTTCCCAGTACAGCACATTTCACCAGTTACAAGGGTATGGTGCTAAGGGGGCACACAAACACGGAATCATGGAATGGTTTGGGGTGGAAGGGACTTCAAACACCATCTAATTCCAACTCTTCTTCCATGGGTAGGGACACCTTCCACTGTCCCAGGTTGTTCCAAGTCCTGTCCAGCCTGGCCATGGACATTTCCAGGGATCCAGGGGCAGCCACAGCTTCTCTGAGAAATCTGAGCCAGGATCTCACAGGGAAGAATTTCTTCCCAATACCTAACCTAAATTTCACCTTTTTCACTCTAACCCATTACCTCTTGTCCAACCACTACAGTTCATGATGAAGAATCCCACTCTGGCTTCCCTGTAGCCCCTTGGATACTGGAAGGTGCTGTGATGTCTCCACACAATCTTCTCTTCAGCCCCAACTCTCTCAGTCTGTCTTCATAGGAGAGGTTCTCTGAGGTTCTCTGGTCCCCTTCTCAACTTTGTGGCCTCCTCTGGACTTGTTCCAACAGTTCCACATCGTTCATATATTGAAGGCACCCAAAATGTACCCAGCACTGCAAGTGGTGTCTCACAAGAGCAGAGTAAAGCAGGAGAGTCACCTCCCTTGACCTGCAGGGCACACTCCTTTGGATGCACATTTATTTAGGAATTTCACCACTGGGGACCTGCCAAGGCAGTACAGATGCTAATTCAAACAGCCTGTTGTTCAGACATGAATTCCAGACATGGCAGAAGAGAACATTTCCAGAAATCTCCTTTGGTCAAGCTTGAAGGAGGAACTGACTTTCCCCCAGACTTCTCCAGGAACTCATCCATCTCTGTCCTCCTCCTGCTGTTCTAGACTTTTTTTGTCTAGAAGAACAGAGAGCAGCAACATCATCCCACACAGAATTAACAGCTACTTCTGTCCCACACACTCCACAAACAGATCTAGTTGAGGAGACATCAATGTTTTTTTTTTTCCTCTTTGTTTTAACAGAACCATGAGTAATACGCATAATTATGCCACTGCATATGGCACCTAAACCTTCCTGATCACCCCAGCACTACCTGATCTCTGGATTTGGGGTTGTGTTTCTCTCCCCCATGGCAAAGCTCAGGCTGTTCCCCCCTCCTGCTACAAATTAAATATTCCTTCCTAACCCACTTTCTCTTGCCATTGCCACCACCAGCATTGATTTTCGGAATAGCTGCACAATACCAGTAACTCTGGATTAAACGTAACCCTGTGGTGAGGGAAACAACAAAATTTGAAGGGCAACAACCTCAACTGGCAGTGGCAGCCAAGAAAAGTCTGATAAATGTAAAAGAAAAGAATCTGATATATATTCCCAGCACTAAGTGGCAATTGGCAGAACAGAACAGCAGGTGCCAAGGAGAAGTTGGTGTGTCTGAAACACAAAGTGACATTAAATTGGTTTTCAGCTCATTCTGACTAAAGCAAAGGGACACAAAATAAGCTTTTTACTAAAACCCAAATGCATTAATTAGCACTAAATATATGGACTTCAGGCTGTATTTGTAAGAATAAGCTATTTAACAGAGATGTCATCCTTAACAACATATAATTCCATACTACATTTTAACAACAATTATCTCAGTAGGCTATTACTGCTAAAAATTAAGGAAAAAAAAAAAAGAGCAGATCTTTTCAGTCAGCATGTCTAAACTGTTTTCTTTAATTATTAAAAGGAAAGCCTTTAAAAAATGCCAAAAATATCCAACACAACTGTTAGAGAACATAAAGCCCTGTAACACAAATTTCCTTTCCCACTAAAATCTGCTCCAGCAAAGAGTGGTTGTTCTTCACAAATGCTACTTAGAAATGTTGCAAACCACTCAACATTAAGTCTTTGGGGAAGCAGTTTAATTTATCTGCCTTCAGAGCAATGCATAAAGTCAGTAGAAATCTGTACACCTCTAAGTAGCAAAAAAAAAACCCCGCAAGGATTGACTCACAAAAAAGTCCAAAAGTTTGCAAATAAATAGAGCTGAATGTACAATATGAGAAGTTTTAGGCAGTTACCACAGGGAATGTGTAACAGCTGGTAAAAATACCATCCATAGTATAACCTAGGAGCCTCCAGAGACTGGGAATAGTAAAATTAAGATTACTATCTATGAGTGGAAATGTTTGTTAAGCACCACAGTCAAAGCAGAAAGAAAGGATTAAAAGAACAAGCATTTAGTCAAACTGAACATAAAAATTCTTCCAGTCTGCCACTTGAAAGCTTGCACATTAGGCTAAGTGCTGCACCTACTGCTGCTTCAAGGAGCGTGTTTATACTTGGGCTGGGTATTGTTTGTGGTCTTTTATCTTAGATATAATGAACCTCTTTTTATTAACCGTGTTAATTGATTAAAGTTTAATTTAAATATGAATGCATCTCCTGCACTGTTTCTAGATATATTCTCATTTTTGCTGTTTGCTGTAAACTATATGAATATCATTATCAAGGAAGAAAACACCTGATTTTCCTTCTTTCTTTTTTGTTTGTTTGTTTGCTTGTTTGTTAGGTTTTTGGTTTTTGTTATGAAGAACAGAGTTCTCAGTCCTTAGGAAAACAGGTATGTTCTGGAGTGAGTTAACAGAAGGCAGTTTGCTGTTAAATCACTTTAGAAAATAATTCTACATCACTGAACAAAACCTTCACTAAGATTTATCTATCAAATTCCGTAATTTCTTATTTATGGGGATTATCCACCAGGATGACAGAATGATGAGTAATCAAAACCAATATTTTCTTTAATGCAAATGTGTGAAGTCTTGGAGGTGCCACCAGGATAAGAGAGATATAAAATGTTATTAATCTGATAGTTGCAAAACCGTACTGGAAAGATTCCCTGCCAGAGCTGCCACTGCACCTCCCCTTCCACAAGAACAGCTTTTGTTTTGTGATCTGCAGCCCCAACAAGGATCTTTTTTAGGCAGCAGCACTGGCCCACCATGAAGAGCAGTCAACAACTCACAGCTGCTGGCTCTGCTCCACCAGCAGCCACAACCACAACCAGATTTCCACTTGGCTCAAATAAATTATCTTATTCACCAACTGACTGAGTTAAACTTGTGCAAAGCCCACTATGGCCAATTACTGTGAATTTAAAAAGAAGACCAAGCTGCTGAAATGATTGAATACACATGATAATACAGAGTTAGCAGAAGTAAGAGCCCTTATGCAAAGATTGCTTGAATCACTTCAGTGTTTGGATCCTGTTCAATATTCAGCAATCAAAAATTACGATCTTGCACTTTTTCCACTCAATATGTAAATACTGGACTTCTTCAAGGCAATTCTCTTTGCAACTCTTGACATTTAAAATAAAACAATGGCAGAAGGAGCAAATGAACTTTCTTACTTTCAGTGCAGGACAACGCATTTTAGACTATTTCTATGCATTGAAACATTTAAAAATTCTATCAGGATTGTACTGCAAGCTGGTTTTTCTCTTTTATTCCAATTATTTACTTTCTCCTACTACTTTTTGCCTGAAGTTTTCTCATTAAAAAATAAACAGCCAAACATTTCCTGTATACATGCAAGTTTTGATGACAGAGCGCTAGCTAAAAGGAGTTTCCTATGAAGTGAAAAATAAATGTCAGTCTTACAAATTACACTTATTTATTACTATTTCTTCAGTAAACCATTTAGTATTTCAAATGCCTATTTTTAAGTTTGAAGGCCTTTGTTAAGTGAACTGATTTTACAATAAATCTTAGGCCAAATAAATGTGACTTGCTGAGTTGACAAACTGTTGGAAAGGTGGGAAGAGGATTTGGAGATAGGTGTGGGAGCAGGATATAGAAAAGCACGTGCCTAACAAAGGTTGTTGGGTGTTTGAGGTTTTGTTGAATTGTTTTTAATACTGAACTGGAAGAAAAAAATAACACATCCTGTGGAAAACCCTTTTAAAAGGTTTTACCAGTTCTACATGATACGAGAAAGAGGAGAGACTGCTCAGTGCATACATTTCAGATAAATAAAAGTATCAGCACTCCGAAATTTAAGGAATTATGAGATTCCTGAGATCTCTGCACTTTACTCTGCAAACTGAGAATCTGCATTTTTGATACAAACTTCTAAGTAAATTTTTATTAAACCTGGTTGGTCAGATTATTTCTGAAACAGAAAAATACTGTCTCCAGAAAACAAAAATATATTGATTTATTGGGAATTGTTGAAAGCTAATCCTCAGCTTCAAGAGAAACTTGGAAGAACAATTTTGCTGCACTCATCCCAGCAGAGTCCCACAGGTCTGCAAGAGAGGGGCAGTGCTCAAAAACACACCCACAGAATTATTAAAGTTATTAATTTGTGAAGGAATTGCTTTTAGCTGACAAGAAACTCTCTAAAGCTTAACAACCATCTTAACAAACATCTTGAAAACATCAGCAATTAAAAGGGATGAGTCTAAAAACAACAAGTGTATTTTCTGGATGTATTTATATGAAATTAAGGACGGGATTACGCGCATTGAATAGCAGGAAACGTTTGTTTTCAGGAAGCCAAACACATCGCTGTGCCACACAAGAATAATTAGGAAGATTTACATTTCCTGGGTGTCACCTTCTCTTTTCTAATATTCCTCTGTGTATTCAAGATTTGTTGCTCTTGTTGATTTTAATAATTTGAAAATTTTCACTCATGACTGTGAATACAAATTTATCAAAATAAAACCAGGAGAAAGGTTCCTTTCTTAAGCAACTAAATTAACCCAGGTCAGCACCCAAAGATTTCATGCAGTATTAGACAAGCAGAAACTGTTTTCATTAATATATTCAGATTTCCAGAAGAATTAGAAGCTGGTCAGTAGTGGAATAACCACTGATATGTTTATTCTCCCCCAAAGGCTTTCTTGAGAATTCAAGTTTCACAGGAAATGTTGTGGGTATTTTTTTTTTTTTTTTAATAATCTTGACTATAGAGTACGTGAGACAAAATTAAATAAGATGGTAAAAAAAACCAAACATAATATAACATGAAAACAAGGGGCAAACAACGAACCTTGCCTGTAAATGAGGCAGGATTTGCCTTTAAGTGACAGATGTTGTTTTACAAACACAATTCACACACAGAACACCTTCAGTATTCCCCATATGTATCACCACCAAGCAAACTTGAGATCTAAATAACCTGATGTTTTCCCACACAGGCAAATGCAGGTGGAAGTAATATGTTCATGAGGCTTAAATATTCACTTTTATTCATAAATGAAACAGAAGTCACAGAAAGGACATTAAGTTAGACAACCTCAGACAATTACCATAGAAACCCACTTACATCTGTTAAATATTTTTGGCCAGAAAATGAATTCAAGTCATTAAGTATTTATGCTCTCTTAAATACAATCTGTTATAAATGGAAAAATGATTTACTTTAATATTTGATTGCACAAGCAAAGGCTTTCACACCTGTTAACTTTTGAAAACCCCAAATATTTCCTGTTTAGCCACAGAGGCTCTGAAGGCTGTTGTCCCTCTGCTATTTCAATGTCTCTGATAAACTCTGCAGCTCCAGCAGGGGCTGGGGAGGGACTGAAGGCCATTATTCATTAGGCACATGATGCTCCTGCCTGAGTAATGAATCCCAACTCTGCTCTGCTCTGACTCGAGGGCACAGCTTGCACTCACAGATAAAGTCCCCATTTCAAATCCTGTTGCCACGAGAAGAAGAGCTGCTGATTTATCTCCAGCTGATGAATTCCCCGATTTTTAAGAAGGCATTAGGTTGTTTATTAGTCTCAAAACTTGAGCACCAGCTCAGGGGGAAGCCAGAACTTCCTCACCAAGAATATTTAGGCTCTTTCAGACTAAGTGGAAAGGAATGATTTGTTAGGAGAATAAGAAGTCTCAGTGCTGACCTGAAACTATCAAGTCTCTAAAAATAATAAAAAGGAAAACCTACACATACACACACTCCAGAGGAGAACATTCCTTCCTTCTGTTTAACACAGAGGAAAGAATCACCCTTTCAGAGATAGCAGAGAAATTTCCCAGAAAAAGGCAAAACACCGTGAAGACTCCCACACCAGTTAAAGTTGCATTTCTCATTATTTCTGATTATCAGTCTCTGTGTGAAGACAGAACGTGGTTGTTTATTCTTGACCCAGGCCTTGATCTCAATCCCACCACTTAATAAAAATATTACATCTTTCTTGGACTAGCAGAATCTGACAATCTTTTTCTTCTCAACGAGAAATGTCTTGAGAACTGAAATGGGAGAAAGGTCAAAAAAAGCATCATAACCTTTCCTGCTCACACTATGACAAAAATCTTAATATTATGCTTTGTGTTTGTTCACATCTGTTTTTTTCTTTTCAGGAAATTGCTCAGACTGTAATCATAACCTTTCCCAAAGCCCAGAATAATATAATTCAATGATAAATGTAATTAAAATGTAACAGCTAAGATCCCTGGACTCAAGATCTTACATACAGAATTGCCTCTGCTCATCAAAGGTCTCCATCAGTTTTCCTGCTTTCTCTTGGACCCATGATAGAGATCTTGGAAGTGAAATACTTCAGCCTTCAAATTCAGCTGAAGGATAATAAATAAAGGGACATAATAAATAAAAGGACATAGGAATAAAAGGACAGAGGAAAAATATCAGAGAACTCAAGACCAATTCTGGCATTTGATATATGAATAAAGTGGAAAGGAAACAGATGGCACAGTATGCATAAAATCCACTATTATGCTAATGAAATTAATCAAACTAAAGCTGACCATAAAGTAGCACAGAGGACACTTGCTGCATTTAGGGATAAAATGGGAGACAAACTTCAATGCTAAAACAAAAAGCACAGAGAGGAAAAAACAAGGATTTACATAAAGATATTGCTATTCCAAAGCAATGCTGTGATTGCCACTGCTCACTGATGATCAGAAAGGCAAAGGAATGAAATTTAGGAAAACAGAAAGACAGAAAAGTCATTCTGGCACCTTTTACATGGAAAGAGTGCAAAAATATTTGGGCTGTTTCACTCCAAAACAGAACCAGCTCCTCCTCTCTGTCCTTCCTGGCACTGGCATGGCAGAACCAGTATCTACTCTGGTTTTAAAGACCTTGAAAATTACCCCAGGCTGCACCAGGGGAGATTTACATCACATATCAGGAATAGGTTTCTCACCTTTTCCACTTTTTCCTTCAACACTTTTCTCACTTTTTCCTTCAGCCAAGGAAGGGTTGTCCAGCATTGGACCAGACTGTGCAGGGAAGCGGTGGAGTCACCATGCCCAGGAGAGTTTAAAAAACGTGTGGATGTGGCACTTGGGGACACAGTGAACGTGGTGGTGCTGAGATGAAGGTTGGACTTTATTATCTTAGAAGTCTTTTCCAAATTTAATGAATCTGTGAATCTTTGAATACCACCCCCTGCATGACTTCCTTGGGAAATCTGTTTTAATGCTTCCCCAGTCTTACTACAAGAGAGCTCTTTCCGATATCACTTTGCTATCTTCTGAGTTGGAAATTAAGTCCATTATTTCTCTTCCTACCCACTCCTGCCACAGAAAACAAATTGTCCCATTGCCTCCTCACGTATTTGAGAACTGCTCCATTCCACTTCACCCACCTTTCCTTAGAATAACTGCTCCATTTTGTGCCATCCTTCACAGTCATGTTTTCAAGGTTTCTAATCTTAGTTATCACTCTTATCTAGACCCCCTGTAACTCAAATCTTTCCTCAATGCAGGGCTTAAAGTAGGCATCACATCAAATCTTGGAGGGACAGACACTGATTGCTGCTCTCTGTGACAGTGACAGAACCCAAGGGAACAGCTGGAGCTGTCCCAGGGAAGGTTTAGTTTGGATATCAGGGAAAGGTTCTTCCCCAGAGGGTGCTGGCACTGCCCAGGCTCCCCAGGGAATGGGCACCAAGGCTGCCAGAGCTCCAGGAGAGTTTGGACAGCGCTGCCAGGGATGCCCAGGGTGGGATTGTTGGGTGTCTGTGCAGGTCCAGGGGTTGGACTGGATGATCCTGGGGGGTCCCTTCCAGCTCAGGATATTCTCTGAATCTACAACCTGGCTTGACCAGTACAGCCCCACCAGGGCTGAAAAGCAAGGAAAGAACATTTCTCAGGATGGTTTATCTGTGACCAACAGCTGATTTAGTGCAGGCCTGTTCAGTAAATCACAACACTCCTGCCATGCTCATCTATGACCACTACAATTCCTTGTCTCCTCTGCAATGGCAGGTCACTGATGTGTATTTATGCAGTTAATTACACTTGGCCAAAGGCAGAGCTTTCTAATTGTCTGGACTGAATTAGATTCTATATTTTCAGATTATCATTTGCACTTTGACAAGGTTACATTCACTCCTCATTCTGTCTCCCAGCAGGCTTCCAGCTCCAGCTCCAGCTTGGCATTGAAGGCATTTCTCCATTCCATCATCTGCACCTTTAGTTACAACACTGACAAAATCCCAATACCATTTGGTTGACACACCTTTATTGACAGTGAAACCAGGGAGTAAATCCCATCCCACAGCAGCTGCACCTGAACCATGGCCTCCCCCTGGCAATGTCACTTCAGGCAGTATTAAAAGTTTTAAACATGTCAAGATACACCAGGCTCTCCTTAGTCAAGTTTCATGCATGCTACAGGAGGTAACTGCAAAAATCCACGTTTCTTACACCCTGTACAAACACCACAAAAAGTGCTGACAAGAATTAGCTGAGAATCAAATCACAGCCTCAAGAAACAGGCGGTGGAACTGGAACAAAAAACTGAGGGAGGAGAGTGACTGAGAGCAAACCTTCCTCCCTGCACACCCCCTTTGAGAAACCTCCACCAATTTCATGTTCTGCCTCCTTTTTTGCCCAAATCTGAGGCTGAGGAAGTCTTGGCTCCTGACAGCCAGTGGTTCAAGGAGACTGGTCCCTGAAAATTTACAGAGGTAATCAATGTCCCACAGCCACCATCTCCCAGACCCTGCTAAAGACAGGAGATATGGCTCAGCCTGCCAGCCCTTCCCAACATCAGATCTTAGCAAAGCATCCATCCTTCAGGAGTTTTGCTGGCTTGGAACAGGACTTTGCCTCTGAAAGGGGCTGCCTGGATGCAGCAGCTGCTAATCCCTGTGTCAGTGCGCCATCCTCTCAGAAGGCTGGAAGAAAATTTCAACAGAACCAGTTTTTGTCATCGAAAAATTATTTCTTGGCTACCAGAGAACTAAAAACCATATTCAGTCCCACCTGAAAAATGGGTGTAAGAATTGCTCAGGAACTGGGTTGCTCCACTCCACAGATCTGTTCAGAGATGGTCATAAATCTGCCCAGATCTGCCCATGCTGAAAGCAGAGATGTGTAAGAGCAGCTGAGTGAACAACAGAAAATATTTTTGTGCCAGGGTATGGCACAAAAACCTCTGCTGCAGCATCAGTTTAATTACCTTTCTGCAGCCTCTGCATAGTTAAGGCCATGATGTGTAATTTTTATTCTAACAGCTAAAAAAACACCAGAATTTTAAATCTTGAGTATCTCCTTCAGCAAAATACAGTTTTTTTTATAAAAAAAGTTTTATCTATAATGCTCCTTCACAAGGAAAAGCACTTCCATTTTTTCCATCTTTGAATAATTTGATTTTACATTTACCTGTAGGAATCTGTATTTAAAAGCATACATGATTTAAAATAAATCCAGGGATGCTTGTGGAATCTACAAGGTACAACTTTTATCAGTCCTAATGCTTTTTGAAAATGTATTTTACAGGCAATTTCCTGCCACACATTAACAGCAAAGTTAACATAAATGTTTAAAATATTTTTACGCAACTATAAAAAGAATTAAGATTGTATCACTTAAGAAAAACGTCTCTTTAGTAGACATTTAGTACAAAAATCAATCCAGGACAGTCCTATTGATTTCACAGGCTAAAAGGAATAAGATCCTCTTTTTTCCCTTTTTTCCATTTTTTTTTTTTCTTTTAACCACCACTTGTTCATAACAAGCAACATCTAAAAAAGAAACAGAGGACTGAAAGTTCCAATTCTTACAAAGGAGGAATTTCAAAGAAAATCTGTACCCAGCACAGCACTTAAGTATGTCCTTAGCACTAAACAAGTACTTGCAGTAAAATTAGCAAGAGTTTCAATTGCTTTCATAAATCAAGTGAATAAAAATGAACCAGTAAATCCCAGAGTCATGCAACAGAATTATAAGATACCACGTTAAAAATGCCACAGTATTTCTCACAGCACAAACTTGTAAGGACGAGAAAGTAGAAAATTTAATTCCTCTCAGCTAATAAACAAATAAGTAGAGAATATTAGACTTGAGACAATCTGCTACTAATACTCTGCTTTCAAGTATTTATGGATTTGCATGAAATTATATCTTCCCCCTCGCTCCAGTTTCACGCTCCAGCTGCTGATATTACACTACATTTTTGTGAAGAAGCTCATCAACAGTGGTTTTACCATTTCCAGACCAGCATCAATCAAAAGTGGGTTTTTTTCCAGTGTTCTACAGCCTGTTTGCTGAGCAGACCCAGTGTCCCCATCTCTTGAGTGGCAGAGGGACAGGTCAGGAAGGCACCAGAGGGAGAAAGGCTGCCCAACATGGCATTGGCTGCTTTGGATTTTCATTCCACCTTGAACCTTCTCCAAAACGTGGCCAAGTGATTTCCACGCCTCTCTCCTTCACAAACTTCAAAATGAACAATAAGCAGGAACAATTCAAAAGCTCACAGGACCCTTTTCCCAACATCTCAGTTTTTGACACATATTTTTTTTTTTAAATTGTAATTTCACTCTCCTATATCAGACTATAAAAAAAAATAAAAATCATTGTTTTAAGTAACGCAGATCTTAAATCAGCAGTGTTTGTATAACTTGAGAATCAGAGAATGGTTTGAGTTGGAAGGAACATTAGACATCATCCCATTCACCCATTGCCATGCTCAGGGACACCTTCCCCTGCCCCAGGTTGCTCCAAGCTCTGTCCAACCTGGCTTTGGGCATTTCCAGGGATCCAGGGGCAGCCACAGCTTCTCTGGGCACCCTGTGCCAGGGCCTCACCAAAAATAATGACATAATTCTTGTAAATCTTCCAATTTTAGTTATGTTTACAAATCCTCCAATTTTGGATGAGCTGATAAAGTTTGGATAAAAAGAATGTATTTTCATTGTATCAAAGAATGTATTTTCATTGTATCCTACTGCTGGGCAACCATGCCAGGAATAAACCAAGTACTAGCAAAAACCTGTGGAACAAACGCCAATTTTTTACAGACATTTTCTTTCAAAGCCTACTGGTTTATCATCCCTGCAGTACCACAGCACCCCAAACGTGTCACAAAACAGCAACCTCTCTTCTGAGCTCCAAAACTTCCAAATTGCCTACAGCATTCTCCAAATACTTGAGTTTTTAGTTATTTTTCTTCCTTCATGGAGTGAGATGAGTGCTCAGCTGTCTCATCCAGCAATGTTTTATTCCAATCAGCCACTTCGGAAGCGAGGCTAAAGCAGGTCAGATTTTCATTCTGACTAGATTTTACTGATCTTTTATACACATCTGGTAAGAGACTCAGGGACAACACTGTTGTCACAAAAAATTTACCTTGGGAGGATAAGTCTGCAAGCAGTTTCTTTGTTTTGGATGAAGCGCTCACAGCAAGGCAGACAAGGCTGTTCTGTGAGCACTCATTCCACGAGCATTTCAGCCCCTGCAGGGTTGTGATTTCCCAGATTCCCATCATTTGCTCCCCAGTACACCCAGTTCCCATCCCTCCAGCTGCAGAAGGGCTGACTGGCTCCCTGGTCCTCCCATGGGGATGGATCAGCTGCCTTGTGCTTCCCTGAGTGCAATGACTTACAAAAATAGAGGCGTGTGCTAAATGAATAAAGAGGATACAGCAAACAAAAATGCCTGATAAATAGTGAAACATCATTTGTATCTCATCTACAAGCAGAAGAAATTTTAGAATATTAAGAATATTTAAGAATATTAAAAATATTAGAAATTTTACAATATTGAATTATTAGAATATTTACTGTGCTGGGGGATACAATATAATCAAAAGTCTTACATGGGGGGAAATATTCAAAACATATTTTCCAAATTCATTTAGAAGCAGCCACAAACAATCTGATTCTGATTCAGTAAAACTATTTTTTTTTCCCTTCACCCTTCTCCACCTTTTTTTTTTGTGTGTGGATGGATCACCCTCCTCTGAAACACCTCCTATAAAAGGAAAAACATTGGAGTAATGTGTGAATCTTGCCATAAAATAATTGAGCATTCAGGTCTAAGGTGGTTAATCAGACTTGATCAATATGGTCAACAGAACCTGTTGACCTGACCAAAATGGAAAATGTAATGCAAAATGCTATTATTTTTTTCATATATGCACCTTGTATCAAGACAGTATCTTAACTAAATCCAAAATCTATTAAACCTAAATCTGGACTAAGTCTCAGAAACATCTGAAACACAGAGATTTAGTTACTTCAAAAGAAAATGTGTCAAACCAGAATAAAACACAATAAAAAAGCCTCAGATGATGTTTTTTATGTAAAGTTCTTTAGTAACCTGTATGAGATTTACTAAAGTAAGACCACAATAAACAAATTTACAAGGAGAAGCAACATCATAAAAATCTCATTAAAAGTAAAAATGAGTTGTGCAGGAGTATAAAATGAAATTATAAATGTTAATAAAGGCTTTATGAATATCAAGTTTCCCACATATTCTCAGTGGACCAAAGTGGAACTTTATGACTCCAGCAAAAGGCACATTTTGATGCCACAATTAAGTTTTTGAATAGTTCCACCCTACAGAAATGGAAATGCTGGAACCCAGCACAGGCTTCCCTGCTGGACTTCTGTGAGATGAGATGCTGATTACACAGATTCATTTTCTGGCTCAATAAGCTCCTCGCAGAGTGTTCAGGAGCTGTGGTGACAAATCCATCACCATCACAGAGCGCAGTGACAGCGCCACATCCCCACCTCGACACAGCCTCCTGCAAGCCTGGAGCAGCCACCAACAAGGAAATCAACAGGATCACATTCTGTACAGCACTGGGCAGTGAGATGGAGAGAAGGGTTACAAAAAATGATGTATTGCATTCAATTTTATACCTTCCTTTGAAGCCTCAGCATTCCAATGGCCACATCAGTTTAGAAGAGCTCCTGACTCACTGCAGCTGAGTTGACTCATCCACAGTGTGCATTACCTTTGTATTTGTATTCAATGTGAAATTTGCAACTCAACTTGCAGCTCAGACTGCCAGTTCCACAGAACAATTATAACATGAGTGACTTTCCAATGAAGACTTCTTTAAACAAGCCTCATGAAACTCAATCTGCAAGCAGCCCATGAATCCAGACCCAACAGGCTGTTAACCTGAAACGATTTTCTCTAAAACAGGTAATTCCAAACTAATAAATGCAACCCTGCTGATTTCTGCCCTCTCCTGTAATAAAAACACACAAATTCAAAAGCTGTGTCAGAGTCAAGGGTAAAGAAGAACCTGGAAGCAGATGTTACCATGGGAGCCTTAAGGAACACTGACACAATGACTGGAAAAACAAGGACCTACTGAAGAGTTTGGCAGAGAAAATCAAGGACCACAACAGAGTGTGGCCTGAAGAAAGGCACAAAAACCTCTGGGTTAACACTGCAGTGACTTTTAATTATTTTTTTTTTTATTTAAAGCAGTGATTCTGAAAAGAATTTTAGAGTACCCAGGTCTTATACCCAGGAAGAATAAAGAGGAAGAAAAAAAGAGAAGAAACTATCACAGGACCTTGACTGACTGTCTAATAACTAGAATTGGTTTTTGGCCAAGGGAAGTATTTGAAAGAATAGACAAAAATGATCAAATGGGAACAGCAAGATAATCCTTCAAAAAGTCACTACAGGAAGCTAAAATCTGAAACTGAACTTCTCACACCCTCGCCTCCAATGTTCTAAAACTGCTTTCCTTCACAAAATTCCATTCCATAAAGAATGAGACCTTTAATATTTTCAGTCATTTTCCTTCCAGTTCAAAAATTATTTAATTGCATTTTCTTGACATGTAATCCCTAAGTTTTATAGGTATTTTGGAACAGGATGGGGCCTGGGGACAAACCCAAGTGATTTGTGAGAGCAAAGGGCTGGAGGAGAGCCCAGGAGGACAAATGCTACAGAAATTTAAAGATCTTTTGGGTTCCCTGTCCCAGCAGTCTTGTAGGAAAGGTTGCAGAAGACTTTTGAAGGATCTATCCCACTTCAGGCCAAATCAGCTTTAGCAGCATCACTGTTAATGAAAAGGAAAGCTCATAAAGCATCTTAATTTATTCTTAGTTTTCAACATAATTGGTTTCTAATTTCTCCGCTGACAAAATGTATAAACCCATATTGTATGGATAAACCCACTGTTTGGTTATACACAAAACTCACACAGCTCAGCACAAACTGATATTCCAGGCTTTCCATCCCATTTCCATGTGAGATGTAAAAGGAAAAATCTGTGCATGTTTAATATCTTTGCTGGCTTATCCAGCCTAAAGGGCTGATGCTGGGTTGTAAAACCAAAACAGTCACAAGAAAAAAAAAAAAAAATAAAATAAAAAAAAAAATAGAAAGTACTGAACTCAAACAACCAGAAAAACCACAAAACCCAAAACAACCACAAATAAACCCACGAAAAAACCAAAGCACAAAGCCTGCAGCCAGCATCCCTCACAGACTCGAATGCCTACTGAGAAAACTGCAGGGCCAATCACTTGAGAAAAAAACACAATTGTGTAACTTGATTGTATCCATTTTATTCTTGGACACTTTCAGTTCAGTGAAAAAGGCTGAGAGGTGTGCAGAACAAATACATTACTAATCTCTCATTAAAGATGTATAAAATATTATGCTCTGCTACGCTGAGCTCAAAATTTCAAGCTTCAGTTTCAAAAAATGCTTAGTAACTTTTGTTCAGAAAAATTTAAGCACCTGAAAAAGCTCTAGGATGTTGATTACAATAATCATTTCCACTCTTGCAGCTTGTCTACTGCTAGAAGAAAGTTAATTTTTAAAAGAGATCAAATCCCCTAAAGACCAGTACAACTGCTGTAATTTTTATCAGTGTTAAAAACCATCCTCCCCACTTCAACAAAAATCTAACACTACTTTCTACACAATATTCAAAACAATTAAATGCAAGTAGATGGATGGACTCACAGGCTGCCCTTTGAGAAGGTAAAACAAAACATGACAGACAACCAAGGTGGGAACACAAAAAAGCCCCTAACAAAACTGAAATCAAGCAACAAGGTACCAACCAAAACATGAATACAGAAGATAATATTCTTAATTTCTTCTTATTGGCCAAGCAAACCAGCAAGAAGTAGAAAGTTCTGTCTCCAGAGCTGCCTGCCACATGGGGAAGGGGACAGATGCAGCTCACAGCCTGGACTTTCTTCTTCTGTGCTCAAACACAAGCACAACTAAATTATCTTTCAGGAATTCTTGAGAGTTGCAGTAATGTCATTAAAAATATGCTGTGGATGAGAAGGGCTGTGTGTGAAGTGGCAGTGATTCCTGGCTGGAACTAAATAATGTGACCCTGATACATCTGAACATATGAGCTGGAGAGCTGCTGAATTCAGAAACTCCAAAATGAAGATATCTATTTGACAGTGGATTTAATCACCATAGAAGTGGCTCATAAAGAAATTCTTATTTACAGGGCATGGACCATTATAAAATTAACTCACTGATCACAGTCAGCACTACACCAAGGATACACCTGCATGTTTCCAGCTACTCTAACAAGCATTTCAGTTGTGTCAGACAGGAGCTGCTCAAATAAAAACCATTTGCTTTTCCATGAAGAGTCAAAACACTACCACTACTTTGCTAATCCACCACATTTCAACAGCCAACGATATCACACCGCACATACATGAAAAAGAAATAAAAAATAAAAATATTACAGGCAATGGAAGCATTCAGAGAGATCTTATGAGGTGAAACACAAGAATGAAGCAGATTTAAAGAATAAGGACAAAGAAGACAAAAAAGAAACAAGAAAATGAAGATAGATATATAGCTATAGATATTGAAATAGATACAATGTTATGCCTCATATGCATGCATTTCCCTCAAATTCTTCCATCCTTGTCAGAAAATTATAAAACTACCTGCCAATTAAAGTATTTCAAGCAGGGTAGTAAAAGCTTAATCATTCCACACTAAGGGTGTAGATATGTGTAATTCCCTGGGAAAAAATTGAATACTTTAATACAAATTCCCTGAAAACAACTCCATATTCAGGAGGCATTCAGCACACTGGATTCATTATGCTTTTACATGAACACCTTCCAATGGAAGTGTTTATTATTAGCATAAGCAGATACAATATATTTTCATTACCGAGGAGCAAGATGACATTAATCAGAAAAATTAATTCCTGTTGCAAATCTCGTTTCTCTGAAAGCTTTCTCTGAAAACTTACAGATTAATTGTTTGTACAGGGAGATAAGGATTTAGAGCAAGAAAATTCAGAGATGTCAGCCTTGTCCAGTGGTGAGTCCATCCTGGAGCTGGCTGGAATTGGCTCCATGGACATGGAGAAGCTTCCAGCAAAGTTACCTTGACACTTCATGTGAATATTGTTCTTTTCAAACCTGTTTTAAAGATGAAAATAGATGAAATTGATTATGGGAAACATTTAAAACTAAGAAATCCGGTTTAATTTTCACTTAAGAAACTGGTAGAGTGGAAAAGGATAAACCAGAATTTGGTAGTCCCTATCAAAACCTGGCCATGCAAATCCAATAATTCTGGTTTATAAACCAGAATGTGATAGTCCCTATCAAAACCTGGCCATGAAAATCCAATAATTCTGATTTATCCTTTTCCACTCCACCAGTTTCCTAAGTGAAAATTAAACTGTATTTCTTAGTTTAAAATATTTCACATAATCAATTTCATCTATTTTCATCTTTAAAACAGGTTTGAAAAGATCAATACTCACATTAAGTGTCAAGGTTACTTTGTTATGACTACACTTTTTTTTTTGCTAAACATCCTTTTATTCATGAAGGAAGAGAGGAAATTTGTGCAGATGGTCCCTTGTACCACACTGACCCAAAAAACTGAATGAGAATGAAAATTCTAGCACTGACTTCATTTAGGATATTAAAAAAACTTATTTTAAAAAACAGATATCTACACAAAGGAAAATTTCTACTCAGCAGAGAAATATTCCTTGTGTATTCATCAAAGGTCATCTGCACAATATTGAATTAATCTGTGTTGAATAAGCTAAGCATGAGTTATACATCCTTAATGCCATCATTATAAATTAGTAAAAGGTCTGAAGTCTCCTCAATGAGTACCAAAGTACTACAGGAGTACAGAGAAATAGACTAAATAAGAGAGAAAATCCAAGATATAAAGGGGAAAATATTAATCAACCCATTGAAAGAGACAAGTAGAAGAGGATATTTCTTCTCAATCTGAGCATTTTCTGCTCAGACACATAATATTCAAGAACACCAACCACTGATGAGCTTGTGAGAAAAGATACTGAAAATTAATTTACCAAACAGGAAAATAAATATGGTAATTTACATCATGTGCTTAAGGCACAATTACACCATTTTCTTAATGCAAAACTGCATCTAAATTTCTCTGGCTGAAAATCAAGGTCGTTTTTAAAATACATCAAAAGCTCAGATCTCTCTAGTTACAAAAAAAAAAAAAAAAAAAAAAGAAATGAATTTCATAAAACAGTCAAAAATTACCGAAAAGTCTACTTGGATCCATTAAAAGGTGCATACCCAATGGAATCAATATTCCAAATAAATAAACACAGGAAACAAACAGAAAACAAACCAAAATTATCCATGTACTCATGCCCTGAATCCTTTAAACTGCAAATAAATCAGTCTTCAGAAATACGTATTGAAGGGCAAAGGAACAGACACTGCCATTGCTTTTCAGAACATGGATCATTAGAATTAGGTTAATTAACACCTCAAAGCAAAATCTTGTAATTAGGGTATTATTTTAGTAATTAGGATTATTTTCTATCCTTTCTAACTTTTGTAGACTGATGACACATTAACTAATGAAGTTAATGCAAAAGAAGAAAGTGAGTAAGATTTTCAGATCACTCTGAAGAATGAAGCTAAGATGGATTGCAAACTTCAATATCCAAATTGCTCCCAAAGTCATTAGAAGCATACATATTTAATCACAGAGGTGGTGTATCTATTTTCTCTTTTCCCTGGCAAATCTGATCGATGACAGAAAATAAGCAACCCTGCTCCCTTCTTCCTCCCCAATTCAGAAAGAGAGAAGACCCATCATTGCAGGGTTTTGTTCTTCCAGTAATAATTTTCCCAGTTTTACGACTCCTGGAGGACCTCAAGAGTCATTAAGGTTGGAAAAGACCTTTAAGCAACAAGTCCAACCATTAACAGAGGACAACTAAACCACACCCTCAAGTGCCACATCCTCATGTTTTTTGACCACTTCCAGGGATGGGGACTCCATTCCCTTAACAGCTCTTTCCATGAAAAAAATGTTCACAGATATCCAACATAAACCTCCCCTGTCCCAGCCTGAGCTGTTCCCTCTCCTCCTGTCCCTGTTCCCTGGGAGCAGAGCCCGACCCCCCCGGCTGTCCCCTCCTGGCAGGGAGTTGTGCAGAGCCAGAAGGGCCCCCTGAGCCTCCTTTTCTCCAGGCTGAGCCCCTTTCCCAGCTCCCTCAGCAGCTCCTGGGGCTCCAGACCCTTCCCCAGCTCCATTCCCTTCCCCAAACTCTCTCCAGCCCCTCGGTGTCTCTCTTGTCACGAGGGGCCCAAAATTACCCCAGGATTTAAAATGCCTCACGAGTGCCACACTTCAATAATATATCAAATTCTTCATCAAAGATTCAGGTAGCACTGATTCTCCTATCTTTCTAGGAGTACTGTTCCAGCTTGCATGTAATTTACACTTTATTCATAGTTTATATTCATTTAACATTTCATTTCAAGCCAGAGGATTTTGCAGGATTAATAAAAAACCTTCACTACAAGACAACCTCTTGCTGGTAGACAAACATACACTGGTTATGATCATAATACCTCTTAACTTACTAAGTTACTACTTCTACAAATACCTACTCCAAAATCCCTGCTGAGGGTGTTTAGTGTTTGGATATTTTAGTTTCAGGGTGTGAATCCCATATTCTAGTTTAGTTTAGATTAGAATCATAAAACATTATTTATACTGTGCTACCAGAAATAGTCTCAAAATCTATACTGGAAGCAAATCTAAGACAATTGCTTTTTAATTGATAAGCCTTTGTATAGATGAAATGCATCCAAAGTCTTTAGGCTTCCATTAAAAGACAAAACCATAATAATTCACATAATTCTTCTCTGATCTCATTCCAATTTGTCAACAGCTTTTTTGAGAAGGGGAAATCCTTCCAATAATAATCTCATTAACAAACATTATGTTACAACAATAATAATGCCTAAATAAAATTTACTTTACACCCAGCAGCTGATGCACTTAAGGATAATTTTATCATGTTATGATGAGTTCACATTCAGTTGGATATTTGAACAGCTATTTTGAAGTTGCTGCTTAACAAACCATACCAAGACCCTGCCCATACAGTATGTGACTAAAATTATTTATTTTAATACATTGGATTCACATTTAATGATAAAAAAACATTTTTTTCAAGTTGCCCCCGTGTTAAAACACTACATTTGTACGACAAAAATATCTAGACTTACAAACATTCCAGCTATATAAATTAGTATATTTGCACTTGCATCTCCTGCAGTAATTCTGAAGTCTTTAATTTAACAACTGGAAAAAAAAAATTACTCAAACACTTTGAGTAAATTAAAGTTTATGATATCAACCAGAATTTGCTTATCAGCCAAAATGAAAATAATTTCTTATTTTTTATCAATGCCAATGCCTTTTAACTACGCAATGATCTTTTAAAATGTGAGGTGATATACCTATCCTGCATTTTTAACATAAAAGAAGACAAATATAATTTGCTTATATATTTGTTGACCCTGAGAAACTCTGGAAGTGACAGGTAGTTCACAAGGTATTCTGAAAAAAACCCCAAAACACAGAACGGCTTTTCAAGCAAATACAGAAAAAATCATCTAAAAATGCAACCAAAGCCAATTTTCCCTCAAAACCTTTAGATGTTCCCCTTCTACAGGGATGACCCGAGTTAAATCAACAGGACTGCTCGGAACCTGCTGAGTTGTGCATTTGGGGACATCTCTGTTTCACCAGGCCTCTCTATACATCTTCAAGGACACAAGCAAAATCAAACCACCTCAGTAATTGGTTTGATCTTCCTGATTAAAGTTTAGAAATCCCAGACAAGAACATTTTCTGAAAAGTCTTCCATGAAAGCTGCCAGAAAACCATCTGCAAGAATAGAACTGGGTTAGAAAGCTGTCTAGACGAGTTCCAAAGATACTATTTCAGGATACAGGATGGAGACAGGATCAGGGACCTTCCTGGGCTCCAGCAATGAAACTGTTTGCATTAATTCTCTCCTACATTTACAGGAAAGAGTCAGCAAGGCTGGATGGGGCTTGGAGCAACCTGGGATAGTGGAAGGTGTCCCTGCCCATGGCAGGGGGTTGGAACAAAGTGATCTTTCAGGTCCCTTCCAACCAAACCATTCTGCAAAGAAAATGATTCTATCCGTATCACATAAAGACAAAAACACTTTCTGGTAACCCTGAGCCACTAATAATTGTCTAATGATGAAGAAAATTGAGGAGTTACCCAATGCATGGAAAATCTAGCATTTAATTACAAACAATTACAAATTAGAGCAGGTTCATTTTAGCCATGAGTTTGTCTCAGTCACAGCTTACTGCACACCTAAGACACTCCCAGCACAATCTGCATTTCCAGCTATGATACACCAGTGACAAATTTTCTCACCACCTTTCCACATTGGCTTGTGCAGCAGGAGAGGAGAAAAAGCAGCCAGAATATGGCATTGCTCTGAGTTAAGAACCATCATTCCATAAAAGCAGACCATGGAAGTAATGATTGAGACCTAAAGCCCTCTGAGTCCTTGCTCTCCCCTCTGCAAATGCCAACCTGCACATGCAAAAACTCCAAAGTACAAACACACCCACAAACACCTCTAAACACTGAATAAAATGGGAGGCACAGACTGACAAGGTCCAGACCTTACAGGACACTGCATGCTATAAATACCATGCAGCTTTCAAGCACAGGAGAATGAAAATAGAAAAGACAAAATTGAGCTAAAGGTTCTCACAGACAGCACAAAAAGTCTTCACACTGAGAAGATCCCAACTAGAGCTGGCAGAAAGGCACAGATGTTACTGAATCCAATGGCAAACAAGAAACAGGGATGGCCAGAGGGCAGCAGATGCCTCTCACAGAAGCTAATGGTTGAAAAAACATCCTGAACTAAAAAGGCAGCTGGTAGTTTTCAGTTCAGGAATTATTTTAAGCAATACATAGTGCAGACTTAGGACAAGAACAAATGGCCATAAATTGTGCCATGGGAGGTTTAGATGTGATATCAAGAACAATTTCTTCAATGAAAGGGTGGTCATGCACCAGAACAGGCTGCCCAGGGAAGTGCTGGAGTATCTGGAGGGATTTAAAATTTAAAATTAAAATTTAAATTCCTGGAGGGATTTAAAAGCCGTGTGGATGTGGCACTTGGGGACATGGGACAGTGGTGGCCTTGGCAGTGCTGGGGAATGGTTGGACTTGAGGATCTTGGAGGGATTTTCCAACTTAAACAATTTTATGATTCTGTAATGCTGGAAAGAGAAAGGAGAATTCTCTTCCTATGCAAAACAATAACTTCATTAAAATGTTTAAAGTTCAGTTTCAAAGAGAAAAGTTCCATATTCCTTTTGTGATACAATTTGACTTTGTCTCCCCAACATGGAGCAGCCATCACCTAATCCATGCCAGGGAAGGCTGGTGCACTCCCACACTCCCAAAAACACCACAGATTTAGGACTGCTCTGACAGAAAGAGCTTAAACAAGAATTGGTTTTATTAATGGGAGATCAGCCCTGTTCAAGTAAAAAAAAAAAAAAATTAAATTTTTTTTTTTAAAAATTACCTAATATTGACCTTATTATACAACTGAATTGAGACTGAATGATAAATAAACCTTTAAGATTCATTTTCCCTTAGGTCTGTCTTGAAGGCAACTTCAGCTGAATCCAGTTATCAAATAAAGAAATTGCTGGAGAATTCAATGCAAATACTAAAGCAAGTGCAACAGGTATCAGGCATAAAGTTCTCTGTTATCCACCTTCTCCCAGACTTGTCTGAAATATGCAAAGACATTCACCAACCCTCCAAAAGTAAAGTTGTGGTTCAAATGCAGATGACAAGACTAATAAATAATATATTTCCCATGGAAAAGAGCACACCAGATTTAGGGTTCAAATTCAGTAAAACCTAGTTCAGCAAATACAAGTAATATCTAATTAACTGGAACAATTAGGAAGACAGTTATATTTTTATATTTATGGTCCTATAGAAATTTTCCCATTTTCCAAACACAGAGTACAAGGGACTGCATTAGTCCTAAATTCATGAATAATAACATCAGCCATGATTATTATCATTTTCTACATATACTATATGAAATAAAACTATTTGGAATTCTAACCAATGAATTATTTATTTCATAAGTATAGGCAATTAATTTACTGAGTGATACTATTATTTAAAAAAATGCAAAATCATTAATCATTTAATTTTGTCTGCCATTTGATATACTGTTGCTTCCTCTAAGATGCTGTAACTGGCATCTTAAATTTATTGGGAAAAAAAAAACCATAAAACATGCACTGCAATTCAGAACTGTCTCCTCCCAGCAAATCTAGAAGGACAAAAATGTGTCATACTGAAGGAAAACAAAATCACTCATGAACAATCTGCAGCAGGAACGCTCACCATTATTTGTGCTGTTGTTAAAACTCTGCAATAATAAGAAACAGTCCAAAAATGTAAAGATCCTAAAAGGCCCAGCTGCTGCCTGGCTCTGGTAATAAAAGCACAGTTATAAAACAGCCACGCTGCTATTTAATATTCCTAGGCAAAACTAATGAAAAGAACCACAGATTGACATTAGAAAATTTTAATCTTAGCAAAAGAGCAAATCTTATCTTCAAAAACTTGACACAGCTCCTTCATCTTTTCATCCATGATTATTATTATTATTATAATCATACATGATTATTTTTTGGTGTTTTTCCAAAAAACAATTGCATGGGTGTTGGTGGTTTAGAGTTGGCATTTATTTCTTTTCTCAACACACACACACACACACACACATATATATATATATATATATATATATATATATATTGCATTCATATTCTTATTTAATTAGCACTCAAAACCACCAGAAACAAAAAAAATATCCCCTGACTCCTTATGGACAACCTCCAAAAGTCTTATTTTTCAGCTATACATAAAATATCATGTAATTGCAGTTAAAACCTTCTTAAAAAAGTAATTCTTTTTTCTTAGGAATACCACCCACAGTCTAACAAATAAAACTGCAGCCCACTTGGTTACTATGCAGGAAGGTGACAGTAATAGGCAGCAACCCTTGAGAATGCATTTTAGTTATATTTCCTTATAAACATGCAATGGAATTAAAAATTCTAAGACTTATAGTAAAAAAAAGGTCAGAAAACAAAAGTAGCAATAAATACAATTACCTTCTGCTTTTAGCTAATTGTGACACTGAAGCCAGAGAAAAGAAACACATCTCAATTAGTAATTTCAACTCTAATCATTTTATTTTCTAGCACGTATTTCTTAGAAAATTGTAGTAATGGCAAATTAATAAATGGTGTGACAGGCCCTACCTGCTCCTCTTCCACCACGACAACAAGACTGGGAACAGGGTACCCCAGCAATCTCCAACCCTCTCACATCTCTGACAACCACACCAAGTTTTAATTAGTTTGCTAGTTCAGGGCTTCCTAGAATAAATGCACTTCTGTCATTTCTAATGCATTCTCATCATCAGTTAATAGATTTTTGGATTTTTTTTTTTATTTTTTGCCTCCAGCTCTGACAACCTTCTTGTCTTATAATTCCTTCTAAATCAATTCCTAGGTTATCCATATTTTCTCATCTGGAACACTAATGAGCTTGTCTAAAATTCACTTTTAATGCACCATTCTCCTACTGAGGTGTTCTTTGTCAAACCCACATCACGTTTCTGCGTTACTCTCTGAAGTATCGGTAGAAACCAGTGGATGTACCATCATTTGGAAATCTGTCAGTCATGTGTCTATACATACACTGAGTTCAAAATTCACAGATACAAAGGACTAAATTAGCATTTTTGGAGCCCTAAAACCTGTGTACAACAATTTCCACTTTTTCCAGCACTGTCCAAAATCATGCACTGCTTGGAGAACAAGAGGGTACTCTGACTATTCAAGTCTGAATGCCAAAATAATACATGAATTTGTCCTGGTGGTGATGGAAATCACAGGATCAGGCAAATTTTGGCTGCAGAGGGCTCAGGATTTCATCTTCTCCAAACTGCTGGTCAAAGCTCCTCCACAATTCCCTGCAAGGAGGGTGTGCCAAGGTGGGGATGTTCCCCCAGAGAAGCAGCAAGAGAACGGGAGGCCACGGCCTCAGGCTGTGCCAGGGGAGGGTCAGGTTGGACACCAGGAGGAATTTCTTCACTGAAAGGATGGTCAGGCATTGGAACTGCCCAGGGAGGTTTGGAGTTCCATCCCTGGAGGTGTCCAAGGGAGGACTGGACATACATTCAGTGCTCTGGGCTGGCGACAAGGGGGGGACTGGTTACAGGTTGGGCTCAATGAACTTGGAGGGCTTTTCCAACCTGAATTACTCTATGGAAGTAGGACTGCCTTCAAAGGTCACTCAGGAACTTTTGCAGCAAAGTTCTGCTGCAATTTGTGGCCATTAAATCTCTCTCTTCTATCCAGTGATCTGTTTCAATGATTCATGGCAGAACTTCCCATCTCTATGATCTTCTCATTAAGCAGCTCATTTGAATCCACAAGTGGACTTCAGAGCTCAAACTGAATGGGATTAAATACCTATAAATTTATTTATTTATTTATTTGCCAAGATAAAGTTTCAAATTAGATGTTCTCTCTCTCAGGAGGGAAATTGCTTTGAAACTTTTCAAGGAGATCCCAATCTTTGCACGTGGCATCTTGCACAGGCAGATTGAGTTCAGAGCCCCCACAGAGGTAAACCAGAGACTATTCCTGACCTGAGCAGACTGCAAATGCAATTCCAGGCACAGAATAAAATAAAAAGTCCTTAAAACTGGATGATCATTAACCTATCTGAGAAAGACAGAGCAGCTGAATAGCTTCAGCTAAAAATGCAACAGATAAGTGAAATCTGAAGGTAAGACATTTTTCATCACTTGGAGTTTTTGTGATTACGATTGTGTGGCTCATATGAAACACATTTTAGTCAAACATACTCCACTGGAATCAAATAGAGGGAAATAAGTAAAACTACTTATTTCCCTAATACAAGAAATCAAATTACGTGCTCAGAAAGGAGGTTTTATTTTATTTATTTATTCATTCATATTTTCTAGAAACGTATGAAAAGAAATCACAATGAAAATATTCATAAAAGTTGAATAAAACAATAGCCTAAAGAATGGAAATATTCATAAAAGTTGAATAAAACAATAGCCTAGCATTTCTCTACCCTCTCTTGGCAGCATTTTGTTTTCCCTAGTTTCTTTGACATGCTGCTAAAATAGAAACACATTGTTCCTCATCAAAATACAATCTTGGGTACATGAGTTTTTATCATTGAAGACATCCATGTCCTGTAGCTCAGCTTGTAATTTCTCGATTTACATTTGCTGAAGGGTGCTATCAAACAAAGGTGTAGCTGAGCCCAAAGTTAACCCAGCACCTGGAGAAACTGTGCAGCTTCTGGGCTGATGTTTTCTCTTCTCTGGGCAAAGCAGTGGAAAATAAAGCAAAAGGAGAACAGGAAATTCCCTCAGAGAGGAGCCAGTAACGAGAGTTTCACAACAGAGTTTGGTGCACAGCAGCTTCACTTGCTGGGCCAACATCAGTACCAGAATAACAGAGATCTGGCAACCTCATACCCAGTTGGTTTCACAGTGAATTCAGGATTTCAGTCTGTCTTTCATATCAAAAACAAAATGATCAGGGTTTACAATGGAAGTTAATTACCATGTTCTCACCATGTGAAATGAAGTAACGCTCTCTCTCTCTGCCTTGAGTCTGTAAAGTCATGTGAGCAGTTAGAGACTTTCATGTCCAGAATAATTTGTAGAAAAATAACATAATTTTTTTTTTCAAGAACAAAGAAAGACAACCAGATGTCATTTCTTTGGAAAGTGACTCACTGAAAGAGCAGAGAAACCATAGAGAGACATAATTTGGAGGGATTTAAAGAAGCAGCTTTCCATTATTAACAGCAACTCAGAAACAGAAAGGCACCAGGCCTTTACATACACCTCTAGTGATGGCAGCATGGAATGAAGCAGGTTTTAACAGTTTCTGTAATTTGGATGGTTGGTTTTGCTTTGTTTTTATTTTGAACCTGTCTTTCATGGTAAAATAACAAACCAGTAGCAAATCTCAGTCAGATCCCTGTCTTAGACTGACTGTTTGTTAAGTTTCTAAATTGCCTTATAAGACAGACATAAGTAAATAGTTGTTGCTACTGTACTCCTGCTCACATTTTTGAGACTATAAATTATTTAGAACAAGAGTCTCTAAACACATTTGAACAGAGCTTTCCAACAGAGATCACAAACAAAAACTGCTTATGTTTTTATTATCAAATACTATTAAGATAATTACGTAAAAAGAGTAAACACAGCATCAGGCTGAAGGAAGAAACAAAACAAAGCAAAGACACTTGCCTGGGTAACAAGTGGCTCCAATAGTCTCTCTACTGTGAGAGTCCTGATTTCCAAACTTTTGGGGTCCCATTTCAAAATGATAGGTGATGTTGCAGAAGTCATACTCCCTGGAACAGATAAAATTACATGAAAATTATTAGTGCAATACCCACATCATGCATAGCATTTACTTAAAGAATAAATATATATAGCCACATAGTTCTCCATAATCTTACAGGTGTTCCTTTACTCCCATGAACTCCCTGGTGAGCCACTGCCACATCCAGTGGGGGCTTAGACATTTAAATTCTGAATTCTTTTTACTCCTGGACCTCCAACACCACAACAAATGGGTGTGTCCTGAAGGAACCACATCCCGTGGAGGGCACAGGCAGGAGCAGGTTTATCTTGAAGGACTCCACCCCACAGACAGACCCCAAACTGGAGCACAGGAAAAGTGTCAGGAAGGAGAAGGAGTTTTATGAACTTATCACAACCCTCACATCACCTTGCACAGCTCAGAGTGGGACAGGCAAGGAATGGGAAGAGTCAGAAGTGGAATAAAACAAATTCAACAACTCTGTTCAGATTTTTGAATCAAACTTCCCCCACAGTATTCAGCATTTCTGAATTCTGCATCAAGGAGCAATCATTTAAAGCCAAAACAGATTCTCCAGACCACCTTAGGCTTAAGAGCTTAAACAAAGCCCAAAATGAAGACAACAGTAAATTGCTGTCATTTTATTCACCATTTCAGGTTTTCATGCAATTTTCTAGACAGTTGACTTCATTTTGGAAATTCCAGATACAGAGAAGGCCGGCTGTCAGGCTGTAAGAAACATCCAACACGCCTCATTGAGCTGGAAAGTGATTTAAGTATTTGGTGACAAGCAAAGCCTCATATAAGTTAACTTATCCATCAAACCCAAGAAGACAAAAAAATCTAATAAGAAAATGTTAATTTCAAACAATTCTGATTTAAATACTTCCCTTTATTTTAAAATTAAAATTAGAAAAATTAGAAGTCTCGTATACCATGAGAAAACATAGCAGATGAAGAGAATATCATATTGGACATAATCAGTAATATCATATTGGACATCGTGTGAGATTCAAGTCAAGCCCCTCTGTATACAATACCCCAAACATTTTAAATTGTTTTCTCCAGAAAACAATTTTAGCATTTTTAACTTAGTAACTTTGGTATTTTATCTTAGTATTTTTAACCAATAAGCTAACTTCAGTAATAAAATTTACAAATAAATAAACAGATGAATCACCACCCTAATTAAGGGCACAAAATCAAAAGAAATTCAGCTATTGCTCCTTGATTCACAATCCACTTCATGAAGCATAATTCAGTAAGGTACTTACTCAGGATTTAGCAGCATTATCCAGTATATACAAAATAAATTCTACTGCTCTACTCATGAGAATGTCTTGAGTAATCACTATCAATCAATATAAACAGGCTGGCAAGTCTCTGCAAAAGTTCTCACTGGGTTAAAATACTTGCTCAAAAAGAGAGGCATATCAGAACTCCCTAATCAATGTATTTATAAATCACATATAAAACCACCATTAGCCTCCTCTCACTTGCAAAGATTTGGTAACAGAATTATCAGATAATATCTAGTGAGTGCTAAAATCACTCGTTTAGTTTCCACTCTTCCACAAAAACCCATTCAGTTTCATATTTTACAGTGCTGAAAACACCCAGGCGTGATTAAAGAAAACTGAGACAGTTTCGAGTTGCTGTAAACATGGTTGATGTGGGAGCCATCATTTTTTCAATATTTAATTATCTTTCAGAGCCTGTTTATTTTTATATAAAGTTGGTTGCCACTCCCGTTGTCCTCTGGAATTCAAAAAATAAGTCTGAAGTAAACAATTATTCTAATTGGTTAATTATGAGTTATGATACTTGCAAATGTGTCACAGTCTTTCTTTTCACTAAGCACACTTTTCCTCACTAACTATTAACATGAGAACTCAAACTTGTCGTAATTCAAAAACAAATTCAAAGCTGTACCATATTCCAGAACCTACAAAAGCAAATTAATTTCAGTGGATAGGAGTCATGCAGGTGATACTAAAAATAACCTGGGTGATCAGTTGTTACAGCCAGAATACGGCCTCAGATTCAACCTTTACTAAAAAAGAAAATAAATATCACTCAAAACTCAATATAAAAGGGTAAGTATGGCTTTTAAATATAAAAAGGGCTCATGCAAGAAAAAACCTTATTAAAAACTTATGACAGTTTTTCATTTGCAGTCAAATCTATGCAACAGCAAATAAGTAAAAATAAAGTAAAATTAATGTATTTTTCCTCAACACTCCTTCAGCTGCTGTCACAACAGCAATTTTAAATGACAAGACTAAAAAGAAGTTACCTGCCCAAGTGTTTACGTAAGAATAGATGGAATATTTCTTCACTGCAATTTCTACACTGAACTTCCTACACCAAATAGGCAAACAGGGACTGCTCAGTTGGATAAAGGACAGGATGCTAAGAGTATTTTATGACTATTTGACCAAATATTCCCCAAAAGCAGCTTTAAGAACTCTACTGAAAGGAAATACAAGTTAACAGTGCTGTAATAATACTGCCATAGAAGTGTACAGACATTGCAGTCCTAATCCTGAAACTAGCTCCAGACTTCCTTCAAGAATGTATTTTAAGAATTCTGTTGCCTGTGTTTCTTCTTCCTTGAGCATGTGCCAAAACGTGTCTTGCTCTAAGCTTTTAGCTTTCCCTAAATACAGCAATACAGAAATGTCTCTATCCAGCTCAGTAATATTCAGTGTGAGCATTTGTTTAGCCAGTCTGTCTTCAAAGCCTATCTGTAAAGAAAATAAGCATTTACTTCAGCAAATACTAACAAGTATTTACTTGAACAAGTGGAACAAGTGGAGCCAAAATCCACATCAGTAGAATTCTCCATTCCACAACAGTGCCCAGAAGTCTAACCCCACACCACCCTTAGCACCAGCCTCTTCACACAGCATAATTTTACTTTTTGGAACATCCTACGAATGTTCAGCATGTGGAATTGTTTGTCTGTCACACTGCAGCTCCCTGTTTTCCTCCACAACAGACCCACAGCTACACAGAGGAGCTTCCTGAGGGTCAGAGCCGCTCATGAGTTACAGTGCAGCTCATTTCTGTGCCACAACTCCAGTGGAAGAGTAAAAATATTTAATATCTACATAAGCAAAAGCAACGTTTGCTGAAGCAAAGTGATAATTTTTTAGAAATATAAACATTGCCAGTCTTGAGCAGGCCTCCAGCTGTTAGTCCAGCTGACATCTGCAATGCAGACATGAAAGACAGATGGTAAACATTTCATCCAGAATAAAGTGAAAACCCTTTCTACCTGACTCATAGCAAAGCTGTAGGATTAATCAGCTGGCAAGAGTAGATTGGCAAAGCTGGCAATACAAGTCTGTACTTCCAACACTCTATTTGCTACTGGAAGGCAAAAAATCATATTCATTAGTGAAAGAAAGATGTCCAGCAAGATGGAAAATCAGTAAGGTGAGAGGAGTCAAAAGGCAAAGTAATTTAGCCCACCTTTCCAAATAGTCAAGTTAAAATACTAACTTTTTAATACTCAGTGCTTAATACCAAATGTATTTAGATGGACTAGTGAAGAAAATGTGCTTTATATCTGATCCTCCCCCACCAGTCTCCACTCTGGACTGCAGTCACCGTGTCCAGATCAATGGGGCACTTCCACACATGCTTCAAACCCACCTGAGCTCCCAGCTCAGCTCTTCCTGCAGGTTTCTACCCTTTTCCCTTGGTAACAGGGCTGTGAATTCCACCAGGAACAGAAGCTGGCTGAACACTGACTAACCCCACAGAAGGAAAACAAGCGCTCAGCTCCATGCCTGCCTTTGAGGTTGTGTTCCCAGCAGCACAGGTAACAACCCAAGCTCTGAGAAGAGCAGCAGAGCTGAAGGAGAGGGCAGCTTCTCCAGACAAAAACTGGTTTGAGATGAGTTAAAAACTGAACAACACAGTCTGCACTCCCTTGGTTCGCGTCTGAAGATTGAGAACCACGTCAAAACAAACACCTCTCTGCACAGAGACAGACTTCTGCGAGGAGTAAGGAATTCCTTCCAGCAGGATACACAGTCTCTTGAGACAGACAGAGGAAAAAAAAAAAAATCTGACTGATTTCACAGACATTTGCTTCACTGGGAGGTGGAAATCTAAACACGTGAATGGTTGTACCCTTGAGGCTGCCTACAGAGCAGAGCAGCGTTTAGATCCAGAGCTGGCTCTGGATTAGCTCAGGTACAGGGGGGGCAGGAGCACAGGACAAACCAGCTCAGACATCAGAAATCCTCCCAGCACACACAGCCCTGGACAGCCCATTCCTGGCTGACCAGGCTGGCAGAGGGCTGCACTGAGATATATATATATAGATATATTTATATATATATAAACCTGGTGGTATATATAGCCAAGATTCTGTTCCCTTACATTTATCTGCAGTATTGAGCAATGCAGTTGCACCTCTGCTCTGACCTGAGCAGCAGAAAGTGCAGCTGCAAGAGCTCTGATCCTCAAGGGAGCCTGGTTCCCAGCACAATTCCCAACCCATTTGCTCATTCTCTGTCTCTACTCACACAAGAATACAAATAGAGACAGAGGGACAAAAAGCAGGAGGGCGTAACAATTGCAGGGAAAGGAAATAAAGGAGGAATTCTAAGAGGACAGAGACTTACAATGAGGAGTAAAAGTGCAGTGGGAAAGGGAATAGAGAACATGCCTTTCTGCAGATAAAAAGCTCCTATCATTAGTCAATGACAGCCCAGTACAGCCTCCAGCAGATCTGGCTGAAACAATCAGAGTTCAAGCGGGCACTTCTCATCACCTTGCTTAAAAAAAATGAAGAAAGAGGAAAGGAAAAAAAAATAATAAACAGAGCAGGATGGTTTGGAGGAGTACAGGGAATATCCATCTCCACACTTGAACAAGAACTTCTTGACATATTTGTTTGTTTCATGAATGTGATTCCTCTCTTCTTTCCTAAAACTTGGGTGGGGGAAAAAAAAAAGCCAAACTAAACCTTTAGGCCCCACTCCTGAGCTTAACCACGCAGAGAATTTTTAATTGGAGCTTTTCTAAGCTCTCAGTTTCCTTTTGGATTCACAGCCCTCTCCACTTCTGCTAACCCTCCACCTCCACAGTGGGGCAAGATTCTGCTTTGGCCTCAACAAAACCAAGTTCTCAAATGGAAGCAGCCCATGATGCAAACTGAGATTTGTAACCAATAAACCACCAGAGAAGGAGGGAAAAGCACTTTCCAAGGGGAGGATTACCGTGGTAACAGAGCCAGTGGGACAGAGAGCATGGAGAGCCCCGAAATGGGAACTGGCAGGCTAAAAAAAGGCAATGATGGAGTGATTCACATTTTTCAGTCACATTAACCAGCTCAGTTCTGGAGTCCTACACCAATGCACCAGGTGTGAGGGGAAATTGCCTTCAGAAATCAAAGAGGCCCTGAAAATCTCCCAGGGAAGGTGCAAACACCAGTGTAAGGGTTGGAGTAACAGAGAGATCCCACCCACCCAACAGGGTGCTGCCTCTGCTTTGACTAGAAAGGGAGAATGCACCTCAAAATTCTGTGCAAACCTTAACTCTGTGCAGTGTCCAAAAAGTTTTTATCTACTATGTGCCCGAGAAAATAGTTCTATTTAAGGGCTTATGCACCTACAGCTGCAGTCTGAGTGCCTGTTTGGGTTCTCCTATCATTCAGGACTCAGGTCTGTTACAATAATTGGCTATTTTTTATTTTTATGATTTCTAAAGTTCTCTTACATAAAAATCTGTAAATCTATGATACCAAGTTTAATTTTGTTACCCCCCATGTAATACTTTTACTTTATTATTGTTTATTCATTATTATTAGCTTTATTATCATTAGTTCAATTAATTCAGTTGAGAATATAATGGTGATGAAGTTCTTATGCCACTTTGTATTTCAGTTGTTCACAGCTAACAGAACTACAGCAAATCCTGTGAACACAACTGAGGAAGATAAAACTTTCTGTATATCACCATGCATTGTGCTTTATTTAATACATCCATCACCATAAGAATAACATCAGGAAAGTTTTCAATAACAGAATTAAGCAGTTTGGTTCTTATTCTTAACAGTTCTATTGTTGCAGATTTTTTGCTTTGTCCTTTTTTTGCATTGGTAGTAGTTTATTGTTTAGAAGATCTTCAGTTCAGGGGGATGTTATATCCAATATCCAATCCTTAAAACACCTAAATTTCTAATGGTTGGTTCTCTGTGAGGAGCCTGGTGATTTAAGGAGTGCTATGCCTAGGAAGGTTGAAAAATAGGATTGTTCACAATTCTTTGCTTTAATAAATATTACAAGTGGAACCACATGAAAAGCAATTTATTCCAATACAAGTAAGCAGTCAAAGGGCTTGAAAGCTGTTTCAAACAGCCATACATAAAATTCCTATATTCAAATAATTAATCTTGCATTATTTGTACAAGCATGCTTTTTTCCAGAGTAACTTTTACAGTCAAGGTAGGGGAGTTTCCCAAAAAGCTCAGTGAAATAGATGATTTTACGGAATCTGTACCACAAGGCAGCCCAGGCCTCAGCAAAAGGCAGTCCTGTCTCTTCTGTACAAGCACAGATTTTCCCACAGATCACTCTGTATTCACACAGCTCCTCAACACCTCCTAATAAAAGTCCTCTCACAGCTCTGGACGTGATCAAAGCCCCTGAGCTCAGCGATGCCAGGAGGCTGGTTCATGTCGGGTCATGCTGCAAGCCCAGGAAAACCAAATCATTTTAAATCAGGTCCTCAGTGCAGATCCTACACTCTGCCTTCTCTATCCATCATATTGCCCTCCAAATGATGCAAATTTCTACATATAGCAAAGTAATAGCTGTAAAAGACACATAAATTACTGTAGATATGCTGACTTTACAGAAATTACTTTCCTTTTTAGTAATAAAACCGTAAGTTTTGAAACTTTTTTTCTGCATCTAGGTAAGGCAACTTTAATCACACACCTTGCAGGAAAAAAAAAAAATCCAGACAAACATTTATTTACTTCTTTTATTTCTCTTCTTATTTTTCTTCATTGTATGAACTTGGCATTAGTAATACCAGCTCACATTTTACAGAGGCAGAGGAGTATTAAGAATCTTTGGTTTAAATTAACACATTTGCTCCCCTTACAACACAGAATTAGTATCTCAAGTTCCAACAGTTCTTCAAAGGGAGTTCTTGAACTTAATCCTAACCATGACTTTGCAAGCTCTGCTTCTGTGTGTAGAGGTCATCCTTTCACCAAAAGAATCCTATTTACAATTCCTCATCCTTGGAAAAGACAATTAACCTTACCTCTGTATTACCCTGCAGCTGCTCTTCATTTCTCTGAGAGAGAACTCTTTATTCCAGGCAGATCAACCACTGCTGCCTCCAAATTAAACAATCGACAGCTTTTCCTATGGAGAGTCAAAGCTTTAAGGGGTTTGGAGCTTTTTTTAGCTTGGTTGGTTTTTTCAGAAGACTGTTTCCCTGCTGGTTTTACTAGAATGGCAAAGCTGTAGCAGCATCTCTGTACACATTTCCCTTTCACTAAGTTTTAAATTATCCAATTATTCACCATTATAATTAAGGGGTTTTTTTTCTGTTGTTCCTACAGGTGCAACACTGTTTTCCTGCACAGAACAAAATCTTTTAGTTATGTGAACTACAGAGAGAACCAGCCCAAAGCTTGTACAATTTCACTGGATGCCAAGAGTCTCCCCTTGCCCTTGGAAAGTCCATGAGCCTCCACACTATGGAGAAGGAGCTGCACCATTTTCCAACTCCATAATTAACACATTAAACAGGATTGCCTTCAAACAATGCCCAGTGGAAGCACAGCTGACATTTTCCTCAGCAATTAATATCAGGGTCATTAACCACCTCTCTGAACACTCCCACCAACTTCCAGATGTCACATTGTCCTGTATCTGCATTTGTCCAGCTGCTCATCAACTGCCTCTGAGAAACCCCTAAAAATTTCAGAGAAATTTATCATCTAACCTTGTGTTCATTAAATCTACTCTTCCTTTAAACATTTTACAGAAAGTTGCTCTATCCTTAGAAAAACCTATTCAAAATTGGCCTCACTCTGAGACAAGCCACAGGTGCTGCTCCATAATTATCTACTACCAATGCAAAAAAAGGACAAAGCAAAAAATCTGCAACAATAGAACTGTTAAGAATAAGAACCAAACTGCTTAATTCTGTTATTGAAAATTTTCCTGATGTTATTCTTATGCTGATGGATGTATTAAATAAAGCACAATGCATGGTGATATACAAAAAGTTTTATCTTCCCCAGTTGTGTTCACAGGATTTGCTGTAGTTCTGTTAGCTGTGAACAACTGAAATACAAAGTGGCATAAGAACTTCATCACCATTATATTCTCAACTGAATTAATTGAATTAATGATAATAAAGCTAATAATAATGAATAAACAATAATAAAGTAAAAGTATTACATGGGGGGGGTAACAAAATTAAACTTGGTATCATAGATTTACAGATTTTTATGTAAGAGAACTTTAGAAATCATAAAAACAAAAAATAGCCAATTATTGTAACAGACTCCCCAATCCAGGCAAAGTGAATGAAAGCTGAAATTAAACAGGTTCTTCATAGAAATAAACAACTTTTAGAAGATTTTTACATAGGGAAAAAATATGTACGAGGAACAAAGACCTGAGATGGATTTTTCATCCCTGCTTATTCTAAATTCAGAACTTCACTGTCTCCAAGATAAGGATTCCTTTAAACAGAACTGACTTCATTAGAAGATACGGTGCATGATATGGAGGTGATTACACTAATCAAATCTCTTCCTTCCTGCAGGACACTGTCAACAAAAAATAAAAAAAAGGCAAAGGATGGGCTCTGGCTTCATTTCAAAAAGTCCTGTACAGCCATGCAAACACATGAAGGTCATTTTGCAGTCAACAAAACACAACCAGGTTTCCAGAAAAGTCAATTCACATGGTCCAGCAAGAGCTAAACTGCTTTTATCCAACTGAATTCCAGACCCCTTGAACTCCAGCAGTGAATACCACACAATCTGCAGCACTACCTTCCATTAAGATAAGGAGCATATAGATTTAAGAGTTCCCACTAATTATAAATGTGCTGGAATGGGTCAGACAGGCCAGTGACATGTGGAGATTTATGCTCCATGGCAACACAATTCACAGAGCTGGAAAGGCACTGGCACAATCCACTATTTGTTTAAAACTACCCATAAAACACAGAGAACTGTTTGATCAATGGACACGTTGGAGGTGGCTTGTTTTAAGCAGTGTTTCTCCAAATAAAGGGATTACTTACAGAGCTAGAGATGATCTAAGCACAGAATCACAGAATGGTTTGGTTGGAAGGGACCTTAAAGCTCATTTTGTCCCACCCTCTGCTATAGGGACATTTCCACTAGATGAGGTTGCTCCAAGCCCCATCCAACCTGGCTTTGGACACCCTTCCAGACAGAAAAATCACAATCTAGTGGCAGCTGATATTCCCATTGCACATACACAGCAGTAGCAGATAAACTCACCATCACGGTCGTTAATTTCCAAACCATACCAATATTTTAAAGTTTCCTCCTTTACATCCTACTATGAACAAACCCAGTTTTCAAGACAGTAAATTTCTTTGATTTGGCTCACATCCCTGTCTTTAATAACTCCAGTGTATGCTGCCAGCCATCACAACGATGCATGAATGTTCCTGGGTTTTAGTGGGGTATTTGCAGCAGAATGAAAGAAAACGAAGCAGATAATTCAATAGTGACAAATGTCATCACAGTTTCTCTTCATTGCACAGGCATGGAAAGTATCCAGAATCACCATTTGTCCCTGATCAAGGGATGTTCAGCCTTTAAGCCCAAGTTCTTTTTTGTTTTGTTCCCTGTATCCCTGCAGGCAGTCAATAGGTGATCCTGCTGCCCTCACTAATCCATGGCATCCTATCACTCGTTCTGCTGCCTTGTACAAAGCACTCCAAGTTATCCCTTGTGGCTCTTTTGTTGTTGTTGACTTGGTTTTAAATACATGTTTACATCCCACTCCTTAAATTCCCCATTTGTCCTCGTTAATTCCACTGTGCCATACTATTTCTTCAAAAATAATTCTTATCACTGTGGCTCCAGCTTTCTACTGTCTGAGAGCAGACTGACAGGGCTGTTTCTCGTCTATTCTAGTCTATTAATGCTCTAGTTTCCAACAGAAAATCTAATTTATCAGCAGCAGCCCATATTTTTTGATTTCTGTGTAGTACTTAGAACTAAACATGTTTTCCCCCCACCTATTCCATGAAGAAATCAATCATCCCTAGGACAAGGGAGAGGTTTTGTTTTTTTTAATTTGAGATGTAATTGTGTTGTCCTCTTAGCTTTAATTTGCAGTCCAAGCAACCATGACCTGCAACACCTTCAGAACATAAATACCTTTTCAATAATTTTGTGCTTTACAAAGGCCCAGCATCGAATCTTATAAAAAAAAATTCTTGCCTCAGAATTGTGTTAATCAACATCTGAAATAGGGAGAGGAACAAAACAATGAAGAAACAAACCAAAACCAAACCAAAAAATCAACCAAAAAAGAACAACCCAAAAACAAAAACCACAACCCAAAAAACAAAATCCAAGAAAAAAAAACCTTACTGGTAAACTAAATTTGAAGTATTTTAGTTTCCATCCATTACTTGTCATACACAAAGATGTGTTAATTCTATTAGCTAGAACTTCTATGGTCACTGTTCTAGAAATTTTCAGAATTTTCTCTTTTTAATTTAGCTGCTGATATTTATGATGTGGCCACAAATGAAGAAAAGACAGTTCAATAAATTAGTGTCCAGTCTAGACTACATCTGCAACTGGTGACTGAAAGAATTTCTCAGATTCATCACTGAGACTTTCATTGGGCCCTACTTTGAGCCACAACTACTCGTAGCTTTTCTTTCAGCTAAGTGAGCCAAAAACACTACAAGGGCTTTGAATTAGTAAAAACAGATTTTATTAGAACACAGCTTGGTCATTACAATAAAGAAAATTCAGGAAGACAGAATCAAAACTGCATCCTTCCAGGGTTGAGCTCTTCCTTTGGCTGTGCTCTGAGCTCTAGCACTTGGAGGAGGTTTGCTGGGTAGCAATACATTTTCCCATGTCTTTGACAGCCTGAGAAAACCCATTTCCCCCCCCTGTTATCACACATTGGCAGGACACCTGTTATCTATTCTTTACTCTTCAGAAGGCACCAGGTTGCTGGGAGTACTACAGGTTCCAGTCTCACTTCTGTATCTCAAGCTGCCTCCCTGATCCACCATACACCAAGAATTCAAACTATACAGAGGCCAACATTTATTATTTTTCTTTACTTTCATGTCCTTTCCCTCTCCTCTTATGTTTCCAGGAAACCTAGTTACTGACAATAAATTAACTGATCTCAAGACTGAATACATTACTGAAATGTAGAATGCCAGCCCACAGAATTTGATCATTTACCTGTTCCTCCCTTCTTTCCTTCCAAACAAACAAGAACCATAGAACAGCATTGCTTTGAAGTTCTTACAATGGCAGTGAAAAAGACAGATTAAATTTAACTTTGATAGATGCAAAGTGATAAAAACCAGGAAGGACCAGGATCCTGCCTGCATACATAACGATGGACTCTGAATTGGTTATTAAAACCCAGGAATGCAATCTGTGAATTATAATAGCTTTCTGTGAATGCCAGCTTAACACAGAGCAGCAACAAAAATAAGGCGAGGAATTATTCTGAAAGGGAACAAGAAGAAACCAGAAAACACCATTATGCCATTATAAATCCGTATCATTAATATAATTTAGCCATCACTTTCCTACAAAGAATATTGCAGAACAGAGGAATACAGTGGCAACAAGGGCAGTCAAGGACTTCAAGGAAAACCTACAGAAATTAAAAAGTCTTCATAGTGCAAAACAAAAGAAAACCTGAAATCATAGAAACATAGAATATCCTGAGTTGGAAGGCTCCCACAGGGATCATCAAAATCCAACTGCTGGTCTGGCACAGGTGAATCCCAACAATTCCACCCTGGGCATCCCTGGCAGTGCTGTCCAAACTCTCCTGGAGCTCTGGCAGCGTCGGGGCCGTGCCCATTCCCTGGGGAGCTTGGGCAGTGCCAGCACCCTCTGGAGGAAGAACCTTTTCCTAATAAATAATAATAAAAATAATAACCTGTAGTGTCACAGATAAAATTAAGCAGTGTTTTGTTTCTGTCTTTCCCAATGGAAAAAATAATTAACAAAACCCTTCTGATGTTATCCAGAAAGGTTTGGGAACTCCCTGTCACAGTGCACTCCAGATGTGAGTTTACATCAGCTCATAAAATGCCTTAATTCATTCATAAAAGGGAATAGAAAGGGAAAAACCCACAAAACAGACAAAAAAACCTCTAGAACACTGCCCTGAAGCTGCTGAGCTGCAGGCTGCCTGAGGCTTGAGAGGAGTCCAGGAAACCAGGAGTGCTTTCCTACACTTTTACTCAGAGGCATCAAGCACTTCATCCCCTCATTAAATGGAGTGTAAAACTTGACACCCCAGCCTGCTGCCTCCTCTGGTATGGAGAGCAAGACAAATCACTTGGAGACAATCTCCAGCAGATAAGGAAACCTCCAGGGTACAAAAGATTGGGCCAGCTCTTAGGAGTGAGATAAATCTACTCCTTTTCCTCTTCCCTGTGTGATAAGGCAAGCAGGGCAGGTGTTTAGAGCAGGAATGGCTTTGCCCTGACAGGGAGGGTCAGGAATGAAGGAACCCAGCGAATCTGAGGGGAAACAACAGCTCTGTTGCAGTCCGCAACCTCGGGATCTCGTCCAGGGAAGCAGCAGGATTCTGGGGACCAGCATGAAACACCAACGAGACGGGCTCCCGGTTCATGAAACCATTTATTCAGCACAGGAACAAAGTCAGGTCCAGAACAGAGAGCTCTGAACAGAGGCACAGCAGGGGTTTTTGAGGGACAGAACCGAGGGTTTACACCTTTGAGGGTGGAGTTCAGGGTCAGGGACCATTAGAAACACACCAAGGGAGAAACCCCCCAGGGACTCAAACCCAATCAGAACTCCTGAGCTGTCCCTCACAAGGGGTTTGGGGTGGAACAATATAACTCTTTGTCTCCCCTGAGGCCCCTGCCACATCACTTGGAGACAATCTCCAGCAGATAAGGAAACCTCCAGGGTACAAAAGATTGGGCCACTCTTAGGAGTGAGATAAATCTACTCCTTTTCCTCTTCCCTGTGTGATAAGGCAAGCAGGGCAGGTGTTTAGAGCAGGAATGGCTTTGCCCTGACAGGGAGGGTCAGGAATGAAGGAACCCAGCGAATCTGAGGGGAAACAACAGCTCCAATTTGCCTTTCAAGCATCAGCAGCTTCTTTATTAAAAGGGGGACACAGAGGAACCGTTCAGCTTCACACAGAGGCACTCATGAAAATTACTTCTTATCACAGACCACGGTGCTCCTGGAAGTGAGGAATCACTACTGGGAAGGGCAGGCACGGAAAAAACCTCAAGGGTTGAACTGGTGGTGACATTTTCTTCTCCACTATCTACACAGCAGTGCCACATTCTGCTGTCCATGTTCTCACAAGAACACCCCTCTGACAAGGACTCCCCATGGGCTACCGGTGCCAAAAGGGATAGAAAACACACAGAGAAAGCAGATCATACACATTCTATGTGATCTATTTATCAGGCAGAAAGAGAAGCCTTTTTTTTTTTTTTATTTCTCCTAACACAGAACAAATAAGGCTGGAAAAGACCCCCAAGATCATTAAGTCCAACCCCTGAGTATCACCATTCCCATGAAACCATATTAAGCACCACATACACTCATTTTTTTGAACTCTTCCAGGGATGGTGACCCCACCACAGCCCTGGGCAGCCCCTTCCAATGCTTGACCACGCTGTCAGTGAAGAATTTTTTTTCTACTATCCCACCTGAGCCTTCCCTGGTGTAACTGGAGGCTGTTTCCCATTGTCCCCTTCTCTGCTCTTGTGTGTCCTGACAGCAGAGAAACACAAAATCCACCTTTAAGTCCCTTTTAGGTTGATCAGCTCCTTACCATCATTTTAGTTTTACAGGAAAATAACAAGTCACATTAAATCAAACATTCCCAAATTTTTCTGCACCTCTTCCTTTCCCTAGCCCCTCAACAGTTCACACATTCCCAAAAGCAGCAATACACATTTAAATCCTCTACACTACTTCTAATCCATGATGATCTTGCACAATTACTTAATTGTAAGATAGCAGCTAATGAGGAAATTCAAAAGAAAGTGAACTCATTCCAAGAAATAGGATTCTATTTAACAGCACTTAATTACTTCCTCAGATCACAGAAAGGAAATCAAACATTCCTACCAGCAATTAATTTTTTAATATAATCAGAGAAAACTCAACTGAAACCAGAAATTAATAAGAAAACACTTGCCTTTTGAAACTTTAATTTATTTCAAAACATATAAAATACACTATAATAAAAAATGTATCAATAAACTACTACTGTTCCATTTCTACCATCACAAAAAAACATTCCTAAACTCTCACAGTGGGCAAAAAATTAATTATGTATGCAGTCATAGGTATGAAACCCCAGGTACTGAACTTCCATTACTTTGAAATTCCTTGTTAGATACAAATTTGGGAACATTGCCACAGGGCTGGCCTCATAAGAAAACTTTTGAGCAAGGATTGTTAATAACAGATAAAATTCTGGAAAGAAAAAAACGAGTTCTACACAATTCCATCAGTTTATTGCAAGTAAGCTAAGTAAATTAAAATAATAACTTAGTGATGCAGGTCTTGCAACAAAATGTTTCACAACAATGAGCACGTTTAATCAAATCCAAAAATGAATCTAACCTATTAATACATGCTGAATCCAAGCCACGTTATAAATTTCTAACTAAAGTAGACAAAATGCTACTTCTGTGTGGCAAAATTTGTTTACACAAGCACGGTTCTGAAATCTACAACTAAACCTAATTTAAGGTAGTATTTGCTAAAAATTACAATACGGGAAATCAGATTTAAGGGTCAGAGGCTTTTGCCAGGACTATCACAGCAATATGTGTGCGTGCATTATTTTTAACTAAGACAACTCAGCTGATTATTTTTCCTACCAAAATAATAATAAAAAATACAATTTATAAAGGGTTTAATATTTTACTTCTATTTCCACTGAAATCTCACACCAAAAGCCTACATTCAAATAGACCAAATAATGCTGTTAATTGTAAATATTTCTCATTATCAGACACATTGACAGCATTTATTTGGTATCATTTATGCCGTGTCCTGGGCCTTCCCCTCATTTGTAGTCATCTCAGGACAAAGGCAGCACTGACTCTGAGGATGGGATGACCTAAAGGGAGGAGACCTTCAGCATTCATCTCCACTCATGTCACCTCCTGCATTTCCTATACGATTCTCTTCGGATGGGGAGCCACAAACTTATCTCTTCCCATTAATAATTTTGATGCTCTGTATTTCCTCTCAAAACACAGGATTCACGCCTGAGAAGCAAGCATGAAATCAGAAGAGATTATTTTGTGGAATTAATTTTGATCCTGCCATCAGTGAGACAAGTGCATAAGAGGAGGGGAAAAATGATAATTTCTTAAATGTTCTTGATACAATCAATGTTCTAATCACCACTGCTGTTCCTTACTCTTATTCAGAGTTATCAATCCATCATCCACTGCTCCATTCTCTCAGAATGCCTTAAGATAATGTTTCATTTTGCCAGCCAGAGACAGAGCAATGAAAAGTAGCTCAGTTATCCTGGGCAGATAAAAGCCATACCCGGTGCAGACCCAGTCACTTTGAGTTCCATTAAAATAAACTTAATTAATTTAAATGTAACATTTTCAGGAGCAGCTTTGTACACAGTTGACCTTGCTCCCTGAACAATCTTCTGCACCATCCCATCTGAATCACATAAACTGTCTCCTTTGTCACTTTGCTGCACTGTGGCTGTGATTTTTCCTTTTCATATCCTGTCCTTATCACCTGCAAAACTACAAACACATCTCATAAATTACACTGTCTCAATGGTATAATTTTGTACTGTTGTTGTAAACTTCAGCTTGAAGTTATAGCTGAAAATGTACTGAAGTCCACAGTTATATACTAAATATTTAATTTGCCTTCTTGGGAAATAATTTAAATATATTTATGTGGCTGAAAAATTGTTGTTGATTTAGGAATTATTCAGGTTTTTTTTTCTTTATTCTTACTCTCCCTAAATGCAAAACAAACAAGTAAAAAAGTATGTGTACTTTTAAGTGAAGTAGGAAATTCAAGTTATTCCTTCTAGTTAAAAGAAACAGAAAAGCATTTATAGTTCTTCCTGAAATTAAAAAGAACCATTTGCAAAGTTATTCTAAATTTCCACATCCATCACAGAAGAACATAATATGTGGATAAATATTATTAGGAACACAAAACTGTACAAGCCAGCTTTCTAACACCAGAGACAATCCAACATTTTGGTTGGTTAAACAAGAGCCCTAACTTGTATACTTGTTTATCAGCAGCTATACACCCTCTACCTCCTTCTCCAAAGTGACAATTTCTGAAGTGTTTAAATAAAAAATTGTACATAACTGGCTTGAAAACATATATAGTTTTTTTTATTTTTTTTCCCCATGAATAATTCTGCATTTTGCATTCAAAATCAGAAATTCCCTATGACTGCTGGACAAGGAAATTTCAAAGTCATTTCCATTCTGTTGCAAAGTCGATTTTAATTCAAAGTTTTGGGATGTTCCAGGCATTACCTGCCTTTCCCACTGCCCACTCCCAGCCCTCCAGCACCTCCAGGATTTGCAGCCAGGACTGAGAGTGCCACAATCCCTTTCCAATCTCAGCTCCCAGGAGTTTTCCACTCGCACAGTCCAGGGCTGAAATGGGATTTGTGCCAGGGCTGTTTTTAATGGAGCTCACAGCCAGCCCAACACTGCACACTGCTGATCCCACACAACGCTGCAGCATCCAGCCTGCATCCCAAAATCTCAATCATGGCTCCTGCTTACAAGAACCTGATGAGTTTTTCATGCATTTGCCTGCAAGTTACCATTTCTTATTATGCAACATTAGGCATGAGTGGTTAATTAGTTTTTCCCATATGCCAGCACATACGTAAATTCCAATTATTAGCACTGTTAGCTTACACAAATTACCTTTAAATCCAATATTTGCATATCTTCTGGTCTGCACAGCCTCCTCCAGAAAACAGCATTTATGTTTTGGAAGATTTTATTAGTTCTTTGAAGAGATCTATGTTTCCTGATATTTAACCAAGTATTTAAATTGTCATTTGCGTCACCAAGGTCTCCTTCGCTTCAGCTGAAATGCTACACAATTTGAACCAGGCTCACATATAGTAACTGAAGGGCACAATAATTCTGTTCCAAATGTAAAATTATTCCTGCTCAGTGCACCACTAAAACTCACAAACCTGAGAGTGCTGGATAGAACTTCCAGATAAGGCTGAATGGCACTTTCAATTTCACGGAAACAAAACAAAAGGTAGAGCACTCTCCCACTTTCAAATCACTGAAATCTCCATTTACTGAACTCCCATTCTTCCCTCCTTTATCAGGAAAATAAGGAGCTATATTTGATTAATGACTCCACCACCAGCCACACCACAGGGAAATCCTCTGGGCACAGAACACACATTTTTGCCTTCATACCGGTGCCACACTTGGATTTTTTTAAGCAGGTATTTTTTCTACAACCTGGGTAGAAACTCCACAGGTAATTAAGGTGGTTTATACATAATAAAATACCCAAAACTAGATTATAAGAAAAATACAGAGCCAGATTCTCAAATGAATATTTACTTTGGAATGTACAATGGGAAGGGAAAAGTAGTTAAGACACACCAGCAACTCTCAAATATCTAAACAAAAAGCAAAGTTCCCATTCACAGCCACATTACAACCTTTGAGATTTCTCATGAAAAGTGTTGGGGGAGGGGGAAGAAAAAAAAAAGCTGAATTTCATAAAATAATGAGGAGAACAAATCAAGGTAAAATATGTATACTTCACTAAGGACTCTGGTATTATAAAGCACTTCAGCTTTGCTTCATGCTGTGTAACTCCCACAGAAACTTCCAAGTCATTTTCTTGTACTGCAGAAAAATGCACTCATTTGTCCCCTTGAATTTTTTTTTCTAGGTTTTTTGGTTTGGTTTGAGTTTTTTTTTTTGAAGGGAAGTGTTTGGGGGGGGGTTTGGTTTGTTTTGTTTTGTTTTGTTTTTTGCTGTTGCTCTTGCTGTTTTCCTTTGCTGTCTCTGGAAATCTGAGACTTGGGTATCAAGGAGACATCTGAACAAGGTTTTGGATGGAAACAGCTTCAATATCTGCCCTGGATACACAGATGTTTACTCATGCCAAAATGTGAGAATGGCATTCCCTCTGTAACAGAGGAAGCACTAATCTGAAAAAATGACCACACAGAAGACAACCTTGTACCCAAGGAAACAGAACAGCAAAGCGTTTCATTTTTCACACCAGATTACACAAGCAGTTACAAATTCTAGAGGAAGTATGCTAAAAGGACTACTTTCCACTAAAAGAGAAAGGATATGATTTTACAAGCCCAATATTATGTTTTCATTCATGAAATCTGGGAACGGGGCCAGACCTGACTGCATACATTCCATTTGACCTTTTAGGAACATTTATTTCAGTGCAGAACCTCCACACTAATATGTAACTTGGAATTACACTACTAATGCCAGTCACAGATACCACCTCCCAGTGAAGCTGGAGTTATTTATAAAATCCTTCTGGGATCATAACCCATGAAGTATCTGTCCCACAGATTACACCAGTGAGCCTGGCCGTCGACAGAAAGTGACAGTTCTGGATGCCAGTGATGCAATTCACTAAATTGTGTTGATTAACTGGGAATCTTGCAATAATGGTGGTGACTGCTCCAAGAAAATAGCTCCATTTTTTTATGACTCTTCAGCTCAATGGTGCCCAAATTTTTCAGCCAAGAAGAACATTAGCTAAGCCTGTTAATACGAGGTGGCTCCAACTACAGCAAGATGAAAGCAACTTACTGGTGGATGGAAGTGATGGCAGCCAGAAATAAAATAAACTGTGGTGACTGCAGAGTTTACAGCTCTGCAGTGCCCATGTGAAAAGATGCATCCCAGTCTAAAATCCCTGATCCTACACAAGGCCAGAAGCTTGCAGGGAGCTGTTATTATCAGACCAGCTCCAACACCTCACACTCACCTTCTCTTCTCATCAGAGACCTTTTGAGAGCCAGCCCTACCACAGGTAATTTTCCTTCTGGGTGTGTGTTCCACTGGAGTAGAAGCCACAGAATTTTGTTTCAAATCCTTCCTCAGCTTTTGTTATTTTTTATTAATTTCAAGATGCCACCCCATCTGTGCCATTCTCTTTCTTCGCAATAGACAAATAGCATTTCCAGTGTGCCAAAGGAGAGAATAAATAAATTGGTTTTGTGACACATTCAGTGTTATGATTTCAGCTATACAAGTATTGTGTTATGCAAGAAAGGAGAATATATATTACATTTAGAATGAAACTTTATTGTACTCAAAAGAGGACTTGGTTGTTGAAGTGACTGGCAGCTCATTAATGAAAAAAAGTAAAGACAGAGTCTAGTATCATTACTTTTCATTATATATCACAGTTTTTTAATACCTACAAATTTTTAAACTAAACTCACAGAACCCCAGATGGGTCAGGCTGGAAGGGAGCACAGTGGGTCACTGGTGCCACCTCCCTGCTCAGGCAGGGCCATCCAGAGCACAGGGCTCAGGGTTGTGTCCAGCCAGCTCTGGAATATCCCCAGGGAGGAGACTCCACAGCCTCTCTGGACAATCTGTCCAGTGCTTGGCCACTGCACAGTGAAGAAGTTCTGCCTCATGTGCAGGTGGAACTCCCTGGGCTCAGCCCCTGCCCGTGGCTCTGGTGCCATTGCTGGGCCTGGAGCAGAACCTGGGCCCTGCTCTGACCCTCCTGCACCCAGGGACAGCCAGGGACAGACTGGGACAGACTGGGACAGACTGGGACACCCAGAGACAGCCAGGGATGGACAGGGACACACAGGGACAGCCAGGGACACACAGGGACAGCCAGGGACAGACTGGGACAGACTGGGACAGACTGGGACAGCCAGGGATGGACAGGGACAGCCAGGGACACACAGGGACAGACTGGGACAGACAGGGACAGCCAGGGACACACAGGGACATCCAGGGACAGCCAGGGACAGCCAGGGATAGACAGGGATAGACAGGGATACCCAGGGCTGAGGGCCCCTCTCAGCTGGGGCTCCTTCCAGGCTGAGCAGCCCCAGCTCCCTCAGCCTTTCCTGGGCACAGAGATGCTCCAGGCCCTTCCTCAGCTCCAGGAGCTCCTGCCCCTGCTGTGCAGAGGATCCAGAGCTGGACACAGCAGCCCAGAGGTGCCCCCAGGGCTGGGCACAGGGGCAGCATCACTCCCTGGCCTGCTGGCAAAGCCCTTTCAGGTCCTTTTCCACAGAGCTGCCGCAGCAGGGCCCCCCCAGGCTGTGTTTGTGCCTGGGATTGCTCTCAGCCAGGTGCAGCATCCTGCACTCGGCATTGCTCAATCCATGGGCTTCTCAATGCCAGCTGCATACAACTGAATTGTTATTGCCAATTGCAATAACTGAAACAATTCACACAATTTATTATTCATTTGAGTCATGCTATCTCAGTAGATTCATTAAAAACCTTGGCAAAATAAAACTCAATAACTACTTACATATTATATGAATTTCAAAGACAAACTAGATTCTAATTGGATTTTTTTTCAGACTTTTTATCATGAACCTAATGAAAAACCTGATACTCAAGTCTCATACCCTCTCATTCTTCAGATTATTTGAAATAACTATAGTTTTCTTTTTAGGCTATACTTGCTGGTACTATAGTCAATCCCCAAATATAAGTTACAATTATGACCCCAAGAGCTGCAGATTGAGATAGGATTCAGCGGGAGCTTGGCAATTCAGGAGCGTGTCAGACACGAGAGGATCTCACAAGAGCAGAGATTTCTGTCTCCCCTTACAGACTGTGATATGGGCTCTAAACCTGCTTTATTGAAACCATCAGTAATTTTCTCTATTGCCTTCAATCAGTAAAAGATTTGACTTGCTATTATATGAGATTGATGATCACTTCATGGTGCTTAAAAGCACCAAAAATTCTCAAATGTGATTTAACCCCCAGTCTTTTTGAAAGCCAGCTATTTTTTTTCAGTTCCTCATTTCCTTTGTATTATACACACACATTATTGCTTTATTAATAACCTTTGGAAAATGCTTCTATATTTGGTGTAGCAGATGACTTGTCCCAATTCTTTCTTCTCTCAGTAGTTGTCAAAAACTTTTCTACAACTACCTTTTTCCATCAATGCAGCATTTCAAAGATGTGTTTCTTTCTGTTGACAGTGTCTGATGATCATAATTGCATTTTTGCTGGTTTGTTTTTAAGCCAAACATACACTGAGCCCAGTGCATTTAAATGTTTGGAAATAAAATTAATTCTGTACATATCAAAAAGACAAATAATGGGAGGGTGAATTTGGATTCCTTTTGGTCCCCTTTATAATATCAAGCTGATCAAGTGTGATAGATTTAGCAGAACTGAACTTTATTCTTAGTCAGAAATAAAACCAGTGATCATAAAGCCAAAATCCAATGTGGCCTGTTTATTCTCTTTAGCCAAATTTTCCCATTTCCTATTATACCACTAACTCTGAAGTGCAGAGACAATTTTTGAGCAGAATCCCTAAAGCCAAAAGGGATGGGACAGTGCTAAGTGACCCAGGATGTGATGATTATTCCGAGTACTTGCACTAAAAGGTTGACTCCTATTTTTCAAACTTTCTTTGTAATCCCTTCTGTTATTTAAATGCCTCATTGCAAACACAACAAAAACCCAGCAGCAAAAAAAATAATTTCCACAGCAACTATTCCAAAGAACACAGTTCAGTCATTTGTACCATAAAATTTTAAAGACTTTGACTGAGGCTTTTCTTTATTTTATTTTTTTTTTAATCTGGCTTTATCTGTGTTAAGTGGAAATATTAATATTGGGCAGAAAGAATTTCACAGAAACTTAATATTAAAAACTAAACTTCACTAGACGAATGATCCCTAGAGGAACTGTGATTCTAAAGACATTACAAGAAAGAATCTGCTTTAATATTTGAAACATCTACAGCGACACCATGTAAAAATAGAATTTATACAGATTTTTACATCAAAAAAATAATTTTCCACAGCAAAAAGATAGAGAAGTAAAGAATAGTTGAGTGTAATGGGGGGTTTTTAATTTCTTTTTCCATTTAGGTTTTTTTTTTAAGTTTTGGAGATTAATTTTGTAAAATCTTTGGGGATTTGCACACTTTGCTCTCTCATGACAAGACATTTCTGTGTGTGTACTGTGTAGAGTATAATCATTTTTTGGATGAACAAGTACAAACTATCAGCTCCAAACATATCAGAAGAGATTTTGATTCTCTGTGCAAGTCTTTACTACAATCTTAAGTCTCAAAATATGGGATATTTAGTCTTATAACACCAGAGCTGACAAGACGTATGATATTCCAGAATAAGATCAGAGATTATTAAGTGAGATTATTTACTCAAGGCACATCTGGCTAAATTATTGTATATTAGAAAATATATTGGTACTGGTTTTCCTGACAGGAAAAAGGGGGATAGCTCTTCTCAGGAGAAAATTCCTATCCAACAGTGCAAAATCTCATTGCCTTGTCCTACCTGGGAACTCCCCTGACATAGGAATGAAGGCACATTCCAAGAATAATTTTACTTACACAAGAGAATTCAAGCTAAGTTGGTAAACCAGACTGGAGAACAGAACCAGAAGAATGCAGACACTTCACAAGCAATTTTTTATTCGCTTCTTTTTACATGACCTACTTGTCCTTCTGTTGAAGCCACCAGATTCGTGTCAAAAACTTAATTATTCCTGGGTAAGTTCATTCTTTGCTGCAATACTGAATTTTGCTGAAGAAGCCCACAGTAGAGTGGTATTTATCAGTATTTATCAGTATTTTTATCTGTTATCAACAGAGCTCCAAATTAGCCCACTGAGAGCAGAATGCCACGTGAAATAGTGCCTGGAAACAGAACAGACACTATCTTCAGCCCATTTTCTTATCATTCTGTATGACTTCAGATGACACATCTGAAAAAATAATAATTAAGGATACTTAAACAATGTGACTGAAGCTACCTCAAAGTTCATATCAGCCAGTCTAAGAAATTTCTGGGTTTAAGGCACTAAAGATTATTGATGGATGAGGTTTCTTATTAAATTCATTAACAGGTAACAGCACTCAAATGCAGAGACATCAAAGCATCCAATGTTGCAGCAACATCTGAGAAACAGTTAATGGTAAAAGGGAAGTCTTCAATCAAAACCAAGACAAAGAGTGTTTTCATAATTGAATATATTCACAGAAACTGCTAACTGATTAAAAGCACACAGACAGGTGTGTTTACAGACTCAGAAATAATCCTCACAGGTACTGGTAGGGACAGACAAGTGACAGAGATCTCAACCTTTCATTTAGGTTGGCTCATCCTTATGAAACCTTTCCCCACATTTAAAGGGGATGGATTAAACACAACAGAAAACTCATGTAAGCTTCAAGAGAAAAGGTATGGTGGAAAGGGGGAAAGGAGAATACATTATGTTTATCTAAGGAGGACCACAAAGTCATAGAAAAATCAAAATTACTGCCTAAAGGGAGTTCAGAAGCTTTACAAAAAGCAGAGAGAAAATCAGGGCGTTGAGAAGAGGGTCCTCCAAGGTGTCCCCCTGCTCCTTTAACCACTGACTTAAAAATTAAAATAAAATATTGCAGAACCAGGAAAACTAAATATATCCCAATGTATTAAAGTCCAAAGGCCTTCAACTGTAAATTATTCACACTGAAAGGTCTATAAATAATGGTGACATGAAGAAAAAAAAAAAGGAAAATTAGAATGTGAAAAGCCTAAGTATAGAAAGCACAACTTAGGTTCTCTTTAATCACATCAACCTCTAAAAAATTATCAGTTACTGGAAGGTATTAATGCCCATCAAAATTAAACAAAATCCTACTCACTAGAACTTCCAAATCCTCCAAATACCTGCAGCAGCAGCACCACTGAGGTCTCCACTAAAACCAACATCAAAGCAAGAAACACCAAAAATCTCATCTGATTATGCAAAACATCCAATTTTAATCAAGCAGTCAGTTGATTACTCTAGAGAGAGAGGTCACTTAATAGTAACACAAAACAGAAATAAACATTGACTCCTGAAAAGAGTGGGGAGGAAAGGCGGGACCAAAGAAAACCTTTTCCAAATCTGCCCCAAAAATGATTTAAAAATGTGCTGTTCTCCAGCTTCCCGGCAAGTTTCCAAAACTTCTCCAGGGGCAACTGAAATATGGCTGGTTCTGTCATTTTTACTCAGTCATCTACACACAAAACACAAAAATCTGCCCATGGGCAAGTGGCAGCTGCAACAGCAATTGCTCCACCTTCCTCATTTTTGTACAACACAGCTCTGGAGTGAAACCTGGCTTCACATTCCTGAGAGATGATTTCAAAATAATATAAAAGTTAGTAAGTTACCAATATTGTCTTAAATTGAGCCTCAAAAGTTAGAATCAGGATGTGTCACTCAGTGTCCTTGACACCTGTTCTGGAAGATGAATTATTAAACCTGCCCAGATCTCTTCCATCAGAGCAAATTAACAAGAGCCTGTTAATTTGCAGCAGAAATCGGAGATCAACACCAGTGTTTGTTCTCTTACAGCACTTACGGGTTTTAATCACATCAGGTTTAGAACTTCTGATCAATACAATGAACTTCAGCTCACTAACTTGAAAATTAATGAGCAAAACTGATTTAAATTGCAAGTTCATCAATTCATAATGAAGATGAAGATAAAACCTCTTTATAGTTTCCTTTTTGCAAGCTTTTAGAAATCTTACCCAGGAACACTTTTCAAAATCATATTTCATTGTTTGCTTGGGTTTTTTTAATAAGTAATAGATTAAATTTTAAGCCAATCCTCAGTATATTTATTACCCCCATGCAAAATAGAGAGAGGCAAGAATCTACAAATGCCCTTTATTCTCTGCAGGAGCTCTCGTGGTCAGAACTCCATCTGCATTTTTTTAGTGCTGTGCATATACTCTAAATCACAGCTGGATTTATGTTCCAGCTTTGGAATTTATATCACATCTCTGTCATGTCTAATTCCACACCTTCATTCAATGTTCAGGCTCTAAATGGTATCTGCATATATTTGAAAGTTTTGTTTCTTCTGTTCATTTCAGCATTTGAAGAAAAAAAAAAAAAAAATCAGTATAATAACCAGAAATCTCCCTCTTCTAAAATTGAAAGGATATGATAATATACATACATATCCAAAAAAAATAAATAAAATCATTTACAGCTAGAGATAACATTTGCTACACAGATTAAGCAGTAAGAAAAATAATGCACTCTTTCTGCACATAAATTGTCTTAACATAAGACTATTTAAATGCCAATTTTCTGTATGTTAATTAAAATTTCCATCCTAAAGTTAAACAAAAAAAAAAAAATCAAGTCTATCCAATAATAGTATCCAGCACTCTTTAAATGGAAATTATTTTAAAAAATTAAAATTAGGCAAAGGAATTTAAACAGCTCATAAGCAGGCAGACAAAGTGGAAGACCACAAAGGAAATGTAGAATATAATGACATTGAATCAGTTTGTCAAGTACTGACTTGTAATTTCAATTTTCATGTTAGTATTTTCCATAGATATAATGCTTAGAATAAATTGTTTTTACAGTGATAGATGAAAACTAATGTTTCAATGTGAATATTGTGTCCCTTTTATTCCCCTTTTATTAGGAATGTAAATGACAGATTGTATTTAAATGTAAATCAACTAGTTTTAGAGGTCACTGATCAAGAAGAATGATTTGCCTGTAGAAAAGTAACTGATGAGGAGAAAAATGGAACAAACTTCAATTTATTTTTTCTCTAATCACAATTCTTTAATATGAATGAGAAGTACAACAAGGAAACCACAAAAATTGAGATACGGGATGCCTTTCCTATGGTGATCTGCATTTAGAAATGGTGGAAAAAACTTTTGCAAAGATCATTTGTGATTACAACAGGCACACATTTGGAAACATTGTTTAAGGGGTAAGAATCCTGCATTGTCAAAAAAAATAAGCCATAAAACCTGATAGGTCTTTTCTCACTCTAATTGCTTCAGTTTTGAGCCTTCTGGATCACGCATTACCCCACAGCAAAACAGAGCACAAAGTGTTTAAGACACAGCTCCACTGCCTAAAACATCAGCAAAAAATCCCAGAGAATTGCTGATGGCCTTTCAAATTTAAGTGGTGGCTGCCAGCAGCGTGGGCATATGTTACACAGATTTGTATGTGGCATTCCTGTGCTCTTTTACACTATCTAATAATTAAAAATAAAAGAAGAGAGGTATCTGGTATTTCCCTTTCCATACAAATGGGCTATCATGTTCCATATCAAAAATAAACAAGTAGTCTGTGATTGTAAGAATACTACTAATCTAAACAAAGTGAAATTAAAAAGCTTTATCCACTGTGTGTTATCTGGAATTATACTGTGAGAAAGAAAGATATAGTGAAATAATAATGATGCTGTAATCATTTACTGATAGGACAAGACTTTTTTATTATTCTTTAATTACCTAAGACCATCTCTATGAAATGAAGCTTTGAGATTTTCAAGGAAAATAATTATGTTTACAATTTATTTCTGTTCTGTCCAAACATTATTCAACAGTCTAGGCTAGTGTCTACAGTTATTTTCAACCTTTATCGTTATTTTTAAAAAATGAAAAAAAAAAAACCAAACAACTTTACAACAATAAAATGTAGCCCTAAAGCAGTCACTTGAAGCCATTCTGGATTTAAACAAGTTTAAATGTAACAGAACTTCTTGCAAGACAGAGCTGAGACAAAGATGAGCAATAGATTCCAACTGGGCAGTTCAGCATCTTTCTCATATCTCCCTGCTGGCCTTTACTTGCAGTCCTTGTAGATTTGGGTTTGGCTCCTTGGGGTGACAGTAGTGCTTTGCCTCCTGTGGATTGTGGGTGGTTTGCATGGGAATCACAAAAATTACAGAATTATTTAGTCTGGAAAAGGCCTCCAAGGTCACGGAGCCCAACCTGTGGCCAATCCCCACCTTGTCACCAGCCCAGAGCACTGAGTGCCACATCCAGGTCACCTTGGACACCTCCAGGGATGGGGGCTCCAACACCTCCCTGGGCAGCCCCTCCCAGTGCTAAACCTTCTCCATGAGGGATTTAATTATCCCTGATGTCCACCCTGAGCCTCCCCTGGCCCAGCCTGAGCTGTTCCCTCTCCTCCTGTCCCTGTTCCCTGGGAGCAGAGCCTGACCCCCCCGGCTGTCCCCTCCTGGCAGGGAGTTGTGCAGAGCCAGAAGGGCCCCCTGAGCCTCCTTTTCTCCAGGCTGAGCCCCTTTCCCAGCTCCCTCAGCCTCTCCTGGGGCTCCAGACCCTTCCCCAGCTCCGTTCCCTTCCCTGGACTCTCCCCAGCCCCTCAATGTCTCTCTTGTCACGAGGGGCCCAGAACTGGACACAGCCCTCACCAGTGCCCAGCACAGTGGGAAATCTCTGCCCAGGTCACTGCTGCTTCAGAGACAAAGGAGGGGACACATTTTAACAGGAATAATTCACTGAATTCCTAAAGAACCTGGAGGAAGGAGAAAAGGACCGATCAATCCAACTTCCAATAGTAAGAGATTCAACAACTCCAAGGGCTGCAGCAGAAAAATCCATAATGACCAAAAGTGGTGAAGATAGGGATGATGTCCTTCAGACAGCTTTGTGAGTAGATTCAGTGAGGGGGGAAGTCATTTTTTGGGATCTGGAAACTGAGCTGGACTTGAGGGACAAATGTGGTTGGAAATGTAACCTCTGCATCAAGGAAAAATTCTCCAACTTTCAGCTTAAGCACCTTCACTTACTGGGAGAGGAATTGTCAGCTCAGCACCTCTTACTAAACAAAGAGGCACATATGATTTCTCCAAGCCCCAGTTTTCTTTATCTCCTAGTTTAATAAAACATCTCAAAGCCACATTTCTAGGCTGTAGAAATGGCAAATCCTCTGTATTTTCCAAATGAGTGCTGGAAAAGAGCGTGGATTTCTGGAGCAGGTTGCACTCCAGAGCATCTGAACACAGCACCCATCAATAAATGTGCCACTGTAACACAAACCACGTACCCAATATCCCATTTCTGAAATTCTGGAATGATACAGGAATAATCACAACTAAAACAGCGATAATTATTTTTTCCTTAATATATGAAAATCACTGTGCATCTACAAACTCCATATTCTACAAAACTGCCAATCTTTTCCATAAACAGACCAAAGGAGGAAAGAGAAGTCTGTCAGAGGAGAAATCGGTTAAAATGCCTGACAAAAAACCAAGGCTTTTCATTTTAATACTGATAATTACAAAAATTAAATAATGCTGGCAATGGTATGATGATAATTATACACACACACAAAAAAAAAAAAAAGGAGCAGATTAAGCAAATTACTCAGAAAAGCTGTCTCATGAAAATACATACTTTAAATTTTTATATATTTTAGACAGGAAATGGTGATAGCACTTAAAAAATGTGATTATCGTCCATTGCTCTTAAAAAACAGAATTTGTGACATAACAGATTTTTGATCTACACTCTCCAAGAGCATCACCTTCACATCCACAGTCAAATAACAAAATTTAACACAACTAGATTTGGCTATAGCCCAAAACTTAATCCAAATAAATAAAAACCAAAAATAACCATTGCAACCCATTTCTTTTTCTTAAAGCAGACCCAGCTGGATGTGCTACTCAGAAATCTAATTAGAGCTGTAACTGAAATTATTTTTTTTGTATTCCACTTGATAGCCCAAGTTCACTGCACACTGGCATCTCAGTAAGAACCTGTCCAGCACAGCCTGGCAGTGCTGCCACGGCAACATCGTGGTGAAAAATTGTCACCATGGCATCCTGTCCCACATTTCATCCCATGCCAGGTCTTTTGCCATGTCAGAAGATGCCCCGAGGGCTGGAGCCCCTCTGTTACAGGGCCAGGCTGGGAAAGTTGGGATTGTTCAGCCTGGAGAAATCTCCAGGGAGAACTCAGAACCCCTTCCAGTGCCTAAAGGAGCTCCAAGAGAGCTGGAGAGGGACTTGGGACAAGGGATAGAGGGACAGGACAAAAGGGAATGGCTTCAAATTGGAAGAGGAGGGAAGGTTTAGATTATATTTTAGGAACAAATTTCTAAATGGGTTGTGAGGCATGGGACCAGAGCACCCAGAGGAGCTGTGGCTGCCCCTGGATCCCTGAAGTGTCCAAGGCCAGGTTGGACATTGGAGCAACCTGGGACAGTGGAAAGTGTTCCTGCCATGCAGGGGGTTGGCACTGGATGTTCTGCAAGGTCTCTTCCACCCCAAAGCATTCCACCATTCCACGATCCATCAACATTTCTTCATGCACTGCAGTGCCGGGCTACATAACATCTCAGAGATGCTCCAAAAAAAGTGCTTTGCTGTTTTGTAAATGTGGGAGTGCTTCTGCTTCTGCCCCACTTCCCAGGCACAGCCTGAACTTCCCTTTCCTCCTGGAGCTACCACAAAAGCTGCATCTCCCAAGCTGCTCCCACTGCACACTTCAAGGACATCAACCACAAACAGCACCTGAATTGTGGCAGAGAAACACAGGGACTAAACAGGTTAACTGCAAACTGCAGCTTCTAATTTCTTATTTTATTCTGGTGTGAACAAATTAACAGACTGTTATTAGCCTCAGTCAGAACTGATACTGGTGGAGGAAGAGCTGGGAGGAAATTTCAGGTGCCACTGAACTGGAACTTCTCTAATGAACTTGCTGGTTTGAATTTCTGGCTACATTAAGTGCTATTACTCTAAAGGCTTAGAGGGATCTATTATAACAAGAAAGAGGGAAAGAAAACCAACTTTTTTTTTTTAATTCCAAATTAAAAAAATTTAATACATCTGATGCAATTATTTCTTGTATGGAATAACAGCTTTTCCTTTGTCAATCCCACTGTTCAAATTCACCATAAATTTGCCATCAAATCCATGGTTGGGCTCGATGATCTGAAAGGTCTTTACCATCTTTGACAGTTCTATAATTCCATAAAGGAAATCAAGAAATCACTGTCTCTAGAACTGTCTTTTTATTCCATCCTTGCCTTTGCAGGTCCCAGATGAGATTTCTCAATAATTTAAGATTTCATGCCACATAAAGTTTGCTGTACAAACAGGAAATTCAGCATTTAGGCAAATCAGCAGTTCTTTTCAACACAATAATTATTTATTTTACAAAAAGAGACATTTACAACATACTGCAAATTGTCTGTCTAGTTTTTTGGATGTTTCCTTATTTTTTGTAAATCATGAGCACACTGTTGAATTTTAAAGTGTTTGAGAGAAGTCTTTAATAGCACAACTGCACCATGGAAGAACTTGACTATACTTTTATTGCCTTATAAATGGAAAACTAACTCTTTTAAATTTGCTAATTCATAGAATTATTCTGAAATATGATCATTTTTTAAAACACAAATTTTGACTACAGAGGCATTTTAAGTCCTGTTTAACATTTGAAGTGTTCTACCTTTGTTAAATTTCTGCAGTGAGTTTAAGTTCCCATCATACAAGCATGGTCTGCTTGAAATCTTCCTTGAAATTATACCTAGGGCATCCCTGATTAAGGGAGGGGGAGGGTTTAATATCAAATATTAATGTAATATGTTCCACCTCATGACTTTCTGTGCCAACTTCCGTGTATAACTTAGAGTTTCTTCAAAAGCATACATGAGAGCAGAAATTAATAGATTTAATGATGATTGATATTTTTGTCCAGCTTTTGACTAACCTATGAATGCAGCAATAAACAACTGAAGTGAAACACTGAAATTATCAATTACTTTTTACATACATCTCCATTCCATCTGTGATTTTATTATGACTTCAGCCTTAATCCATGCAGAAAGAAGGTTTAGCCTTGCAGGTAACCTGTAGAAAACTGTTCAGTAAATTTTCACTTGTTCCAAAGTATCAATACAGAACATATCCATCCAGTATTTGCCCCCCCTAGATCAACAGAAATATGCTCACTGCTACAAAAAAACAGAAGTGAGATGTAAGAATATCTGCAGCCCCAAGTTAAATGTGGAACAACTGGCAAAGACTCACATCAACGTTCAGGAGACCAAAACAACCGCTCCAAATAATGTTTTACTGCTTTACTTTTCTTTCACCAGGACTAACAAGCACTGACCAAATCAAATGCTTTAACTACCTGCTACAAGCACAAAGATCTTCCTGGCACAATCCATTATCCACCTGACTGCAGAAAATCAGCTTAAATGTTGCTAAGGTTTCTCAGAAGAAAGATTTTCAGCCTGTTCAGGCTGGCTGTCCATTACTTGAAATAAAATGTTTTCCCAAGCATCTTCTATTTTCTACAGAAGAAAGAATTAAAAAAGAAAGAAAAGAAAAAAAAAAAAAGTGATGGAAATTGCAATCACCAAGAATAAAGAGAACACTAATAATAGTTCAGCCACAAAATCTGAGTTATTTGGCAAATTGGGATTATTCATGAAAACTGATGCCATATAAAAAAAATCAAAAGTAAAACAAAAAAGAAAGAACAAAACTCACTGCTTCTGAAGGGTATGAGAATTGTGTGGAAAGGAATGACTAAAAGGTTTTAAAGGTTATATGGAAAGCAACAGAACTGCCATGGTGCATTCAGTCTGGATACTCAGCTTTTAGAGCAGTTACCAAGAAACAAGAGGTACAGAAGAAAGTCATGTGGCCTCTAAACCTTCTATCTAGAGAATCACACTCACAGTCAAAAATGAAATTATTATCTCTCTGTCCTGTTATACAGGTATTATTTTTGGATTTCTTCTTATGTTATCCAATCCAACCTACACCTAAATCTTCCAAGATATTACTCTTGTGACATTCTGACTCATCCATATACCTGGAGCTATGCTTCCCCCCCTCCTCCTCTTGATGTTATCATCCTGCACCTCACTGTCTGCACTCTCTGTTAACAGCAATCTTATTCCATCACATGCACTCAGGAAACTACTACAAAGGTACTTCAGTTTTTTGTAGAGTCACTGCTTTCTCCAACTTCTTCCACGAAGTAAATCACCTCTGCATCACTCTGCTCACCTTCACTTTTAAAGCTTTTCAAAACTTCACTCAGACACCCACTGGGCTGCAGTTTAATGAGCCTTCCCTCCTGCAGCACTGATGGTTTCAGCAGCATCCACCTGTTCCTCACCACTTCATCCTATCCCCATGCTCTGCTCCCAGTTCTGCTCACACAAGGGCTTGTTCAGGTGCAGAACGAACCGAGTGAAACCAAGAAGATAAAAAAAATCCAGGTTTGGAATAAGTGTTTCTAAAATGAAAGTTAATTTAGTGCACATCAGCTGTGCACAAATGACAGAGCACAGCTCAGGTGCTGGCACAGAATGAGAACCATCAACAGCAGCTGCTTGACTTAGCCCTGGAGCTAAGGAATTACTGAAAATAAGCTTTTTGCAACAGGACATTGAGTTCAGCTCCCACCATCCCATAAAGCAGCTGACTAAACTGTTAAACAGGTAACACTGCACCCTCTCAAAGGCTGGGCTTGACACCTGCAAGGAAACTCTTCCAAAGATCTGTTCTTTCCTTGCTTCCCCTCCTCCCAGGGCTTGACTTGGCTGCACCACGGAAGGAAACTCAGCAGTGGTTGGGATTGGGATGGGTTGGTATCACTAAACTTCACCTTGGTGACCAATTCTAACTTTGTGTTTGCACTCTATCTGGAAAAATCCAGATTTCACTTGGAACAGAGGGGCTGAGTCTGGTTTTGCCAGGTATTTACACTGCACTTGGCACAAACAGAATGGGAACACCTCCCAGGACTCATAACCAAAGGTACTGTAATAAAGGACACTCCAGCCTCCCCTTCTCTCTCAAAGAGCCATGAAAACCATTACAGAAACCATCACTGCCCACGTGACAACAAGGTCAAGTTCTCTTGTTTCCCATCTCCCTCTTTTTTCTGGAAACAGAAATTCAGTCAGGAAGTGCTGATATAATGTTCAGCTGATCACAGGCTGGTTTGGGCTGGAAAGAACCGTAAAGACCGTCCTGTTCCAATCCCCTGCCATGGCAGGGACACCTCCCACTATCCCAGGTTGCTCCAAGCCCCATCCAACCTGGCCTTGGACATTTCCAGGGATCCAGGGGCAGCCACAGCTTCTCTGGGCACCCTGTGCCAGGGCCTCACCACCCTCACAGGGAACAATTCCTGCCCAATATCCCACCTATCCCTGCCCTCTGGCAGTGGAAGCCATTCCCTGTGTCCTGTCCCTCCATCCCTTGTCCCAAATCTCTCTCCAGCTCTCCTTTAAGCACTGGAAGGGGCTCTGAGGTCTCCCTGAAGCCTTTCCTTCTCCAGGTGAGCATCCCCAGCTCTCCCAGCCTGGCTCCAGAGCAGAGGGGCTCCACCCCTCATAGCATCTTCTCATATGGCAAAAGTCCTGGGATGAGGTGAAATGTGGGAATAGGAACAAGGGAGCTTCTGCACCACGATAGAGAAAACCCTGATCTGACATTCCCTTCTCTCTGCACCAAAGTGTCTGGAAGTTTCAGTGCAATTTTTGCAAACCACCTGTCTTGTGGAGCAGGTGGAAAGGCTGTTTGGAGAGCATTTTTCTGCAAATGGAATTTGATTAGTACACGAACCTTCCATGTAATGTTCTTATAATGAGTAAATTAGTAGGTGATATAAACCTCTGGAAAAGGGAAGACTGTAATGAAAACCTTATTATCCTTTTTACAGTAAGGCTGAACAGAAACTGATGCTATGTTTAAATTGATCATGGTTTTATTCCCACCCCCAGGCAAAGCTGCAAAAACTCAATGAGCAGTGTGATTTCATTAAATATATGTATAATGAACAATTTTCTTGTCCTTTGAAAACAACTGATTTGAAGGTAGACTGTGGTATAATGACTGACATCTGGGTTCTACAGCCTTTTCAATCTGCAGAGGATTTCCTATTACTGACTGAAGGTGAAAGAATCACAAACACAGAGAAAGGAGAGGAAAAGCAGTCTTAATAAGCTGGGAGCACAGGAATTTTAAACAGCTGAGAGAAATGCAGCAACTTTGTGGAGTTGGTGGGAAGTCTGCTATGCTGAGAAAGCTGTTCAAACATCCCCTCTGCTGAGCCTGGAAGAGGATGCTCAGGACACCCATGGACTTCAAAGAAATCTGGAACTGTTGTGGATTAGACACTGCCCTGACTGTATCCATTTGTAGCCAGAGCAGGACAGCACTTGTCTTGGGAAGGCACTCTAGGAAATGGTAGAGAGAAAATATTTGGCTTTCCAGATATAAATCTCTGCTCTTGGGAAGGAGAGCAGCGGGGTATGAGACAAATACACAGAAGTTACTCAGCTTTACTTGGTTTTGTCCTGACTCCACAGAGGAAAGAAACCTGGCTGACCTCTAAAACTTAGAAAAATCCCTACACCAGAAAAAAAAAAAGAAATCAGCATCTAAATGTGGATTTTTTTTCTATATCTCTTACATAAAGAGGTCTGAAGAACAGTGCTTGATCCTTAAAATATCCATCACTCTACAACTGTACTTTTTGAACCAAGAGACATCTATAAACACACATGGTTACAGTTCCAGTGAGAGAGAGAGAGAGATTGTGTCGGGTATTTCACTGAGAATCCTCAGGATTCATTCATCTGGAAAAGCAGCAGCCAGATCCATATGGTCAGATGACATAAATCTGAGATGCTTGTGGTTCTGCACTGCCACATCCTCTAAGTGGCTGTTTCAAAATTATTATGGAAATTTTAAAGATTACCTGTTCAGAAAAATAACTGGAATTTTAAACACAAAAAAATTCAATCTTATTACATGAGGTTCAGTGCAAGGGCATTTTAAAGAGTTTAAAGCATTTTTTTTTACTGATGCTATGGCATTATTCTCAGAAGGGAACTGATTTCACCACTAATGGATCTGAGGAGAATCTAGAGAAGCAATACAGAAGGGAATAGTAGCAACTCAGAAAAAAAATATATAGAGATATTTAACAGAAAATCCAAGACACAGTGGTACAGTAACTGCAGAGTTGTATTTTGAACTGTTTGCAACCTGTCCAAGCAATTACCATCTCTGTGCTCTGACCACACAAGAAACCAAGATATCTAATCTGATTTTCAGCCTTCAAAACACCTCTCCAGTCTGACTCCTACTGGAACTGAAAATCCCCCAAGTCAAGGAGAAAGGCAGAAAATGCATTTTATTATTTACCAACATTAAAACATGCAGTAACTTCTTGCATAAATACATAAAAATCTGATGTTTTCTGATGGGATCAATTAACAAGTGATTAGTATTTGCAGGCTAAAGGAAATGTGAGAAGTAAATAGGTGACAATGGAATGCTAGTCCCTCAAAAAAAAGCAATTTTCCTAACATCAGATTAATTTTTCCACAGAGGAACTTTTCATATACAGTTTTCATCTTGATAGTGAATCTCTGAAAAACTAATCTCTGTGAAGATTAACAAAACAAAGGAACCCAGATAAACTCAAAAAAGACACTGAAACTTTCAAGCTGTCAGGTAAATAAATTATTACAGGCACCTCGGTGGAATACACAAGAGTTTCCATATAGGATTATGATGGAAAATTAAAGGGTTTAAACAACAACATCAACAACAACAAAAACAAACAAACAAAAAGCAAAAAATCAAACAAAACCAAGTTGAAACTGGCACCTTTTCAAATGAAGTAATAGATTAAGTGGTGATAAAAGTGGCAAAAAGCAGCCCATGTCAGTCCAGGATGTAATCAATGCTCTGTGTGCTGTGAAACCTGACCTGAGGCAGCTGCTGGATCTGAGACAGGGGAACAAGGGTGACACCAAACATGAGTACATGGTGAGCTAGAAAGTAATTCAATTTTAGTGACATGATATTACTCACTGTACCCATTTCCTCTAAAACACCTTTAACCAACGCTTCAGTCTCAGCCATCTTTTCTGGAAGCTTCCCTGTGAACACCCTCCAGAGGCTGTTTCACAAGGATGCTCAAACTCTCCCTGTTTTTCCTTTTGGGCCTCATCCTCTTTGCCTTTTACCTTTCCTACCTCCCTTTTCTACTGGCTGCCAACTCTCTGCAACACTTCTTGCTTCCAAAGCATTTCAAAAAGATTCATAATTGGTTTTCACATCTTGAACGTTTTTGCAGAATTATTTTTGGCCTCCAGTATAATATTTTGGGCATTGAACACTTGCACATTATGATACCTTTTTAAAAAAATTCTCTTAAAAAAATTCTCTTATCTAAAAGTAGCTTTCACTGCTGTCCTGAGTCCTCATTGTCTTTCCCTCATTTTCTATTTTAATGAATATTATTTATTTTCCTTACTTCCTTGAAATGCTTAGACTCTGTATTTTCCCAGGTCCAGGTTAGGTTCTTTTCCAACCTAAATGATTCCATGATTCTGTGAAGTTTCTCAAGAACAAAATCCCAAAGTGTTCTTTTTAATTGCCTTTTAATCTTATCTCCCTGCAAGTGTAGCTCTTTTTGGAGATTAAACACTACCATAGTGAATTAATTTGCCTTTTTCCCCACCTCCTACAAGACTTTGAACCAAAATTTCTTCCATCACTGCTTCAGATGTTTCCAACAGTAGCAATTGTAGACCCAAGCTCCTTCAAAACCAAGTTTTCCTCTCCTGTGATCCTGATTACACTTCAGTAAAGTAAAAGTTTAAGTGTAAATTCTGCCTCATCCTCACTGAGCTTTTCCTACTTCATTGCAGAACCTCAGTCCATGCAATATGATTATATTGCCTGTTAAAACAATTAACTCCTTGATTTAATTGGATTTTGAGCTTTCTGGAAGGTAAAGCACATTCTCACATCTTCCCTCTACTACTTGTACAGTATCACCAGTTCCACAAAGGAATTCCTACCACCACTTTGGAAAAAAACTAGAGGTGAAGAGTAAAGTGACTATTTCTAATGATTAATATAAATCAATAAAGCAGAACAAATCATAAATCTTCCTGTTCAGATTGCAGATCTTATCAAGCTCAGTTACCAGGACCAAAACTGGCTGATGAAAATGCATTTTTCACCACTGCATGTAACGGAGAACAATGTGGGAATAACATGGGGAAAAGTAATTCTACTTTACCTGTGAAATGCTTGGCAGGGAGTGGGAACTGAATGATCTTTAAGGTCCCTTCCAACCAAAACCACTCCATGATTCTATGGGAAGACAGAAGGCATGGACACAAACAGAACTCACAACAGTTCCTACAACACAAGAACTTAAATGCACCTCAAACTCCTCACTCACCAGATTTCAAACCATCAAACAGATAACATTTCTCCCCTCAGCTTCATGGAACCAATTGCAGCAGGATGTTTCAGAAATGAAGGGAACATTTAACGAGGGAATCTATGAAACAATAACATCTCTGTCCTCAATTAAAAACTCTGGTCCAGTTGCTGCCCTGAGACTCAGGGAGTCCATAAACAGCTGGTTCTTAGAGGCTGGATGGGATATCCAGGGATCAATCAAACCATATATATCCTCTTCTTTCCAAAGCCCATCACAGAAAGAAGGACAGGTTTTATTATTAACTTGCCCTGTGATCAGCATGGTTAGTATTTTCTGATTTGCAGAAACCTCTGTACAACACGCACTTGGAGTTGGGCAGAGTTTGGCATTCCAGAGATGTCATCAGACCAAGCCACAATTCTGCTAAAATCCTACACTTGTTCAAACACATAACAGTCAAGGGACTTCATCAAACTTTCAGTGTTCAGTTCCCTTTCAAACCTTTTAGGCATCCACGTGTTTGTGTGTAGGTTTAGGAATCAAAGCTCCTGAAATAGAGTCAACGGAGGCACTTGAAAAATTCTTCAAAATATCTCAGGCAGATATTCCCAGCCATATCAGAGTTCTACTGAATTCAATTCATCCCAGTTTTTGCTGATTTACAAATGTATAAGACAGCACTTCCCGAGTCTAATTAAAACTTTCCTCACACATCTGTTAAAAGCAAAAATATACTGAAAAAAAAAAACCCAAACAAACCCAAAAAGCAGCAATAATAAACTACATGCTCCACTTCACAAAGCTGGATTTCATTCACAAATCTACCAGGTTTTATTCTCCATAAGAGATGACTCACTGCATGTTCACTCCCTTCAATCTTCAAACACTTTGTTAATATATGCAGGAAACAAAGCTGAAATAGTTTGCTTATGAAAAGGGAGGTTTTTCTATCAACCCAGAAGCTGCAAAGGTGCAAGAATTTGACTTGTACACAAAAGAATATTTAGTATACAGTGGAATATTTAAGCAACAGAGACATTCTTTCAGTGGGATTTATCCATGTCTCACAGAATAAACAGAGAAATAATGATAATAATGAGGAATTATTCCACATGAAAGACAAATAATCAGTTAAATTTGGCCCAAAGCTAGAGGGAAATATTAGCCAAATATTGGTAAGGATTGCCTGAAATTACCGTTTTCTTTACCTAAGAAATGAATAGAAAGGTACAAAGCCCCAGAAGCTCACTTTCAGTCTGAATTTTATGATGATACACTACTCTTGGTCAAAATGTAATGGAGAAGGCGAGAACGCTGAAAACAGTAAAAACCAGAATTTACTCTCAGCTCTTTCATCAGCCTGTTTTTATGGTATTTGACAGGAAGCCACCCTAGCAGCCCCTAAAGAGTAAGAACATCACAAATCTTAGTTTTATTGCTGTTTTCATAAAAAGTTCTTCAAAAGCTCATGTTTCGCCCGTCTTCTAACTCCAGATTTTTTGACTTTGATGTTAAGTTTTAAACAGACAGGTATTGTAAACTTCTTTTCTTGTCGTGCTTTCCACTTGCACATCATAACACCTAACCTCTCTCTCAGAATTCCTTCTACTCATTTTTATTCCTTAATGCAAGGCAGAAAAGTGCCTCCATTACTTTCTCACTCCCCATTCTGTACATGGCAGAAATCTCTGTTTCCTTTGTTTGATTTGAAATCAAAGAGAGTTGTAAGAAACCAGACAGCTCCTCACAATAGCAGAGGAAACATACAGAGAGCTCTGTTTTTCTCAGACACCAGACCTATCATTTTACCTCATCTAGTGAAGAAATAAACTGTACAATTCCTTTAAATCAGGCTATAGGCTACAGCCTATATTATCAATCATTACCACTGCTCAAATCCAAACATTTCCAACATCTACAGGCCTTCTCTGCTAATAAAAGCACCTAGACCATTTTTCAAACTGAAATACTACGTAACAGTAGCAGAAAACAGAGCAAATTAAAAATAACCAAGTAAAATGAACAATACATTTCTGTAGGTCCCACCATCCTCTGCTAACTAATGAGGTTGTTACTCTTCTTCCTTCCAAATGTTCAACAAACTAAATGTTTACTTCCAGGGATGGGATCAATAAAAATCTGGTGGCAAAGGGCTCTCTTCTTTACCTCTGAATTTCCCCAGTCTGAGACAGATGCCACACAAGTCTTGGTGAAAATAGTCCTGTGCTATGGTGAAAACTCACTTTTTTCCCTTAAAACCAGTTCAAACCATGTAGTCATTTAAAGGAAAAAAAATTACCTATGAGTTTCTGGTTTGTCACCTCCTGGATTTAAATGGAAGTAGAAATATGGGCTCTTTGATCATTACAGAATGTTTATGAAGCTGCACAGAAATAATTCAGTGCTGGCCTGTGACAGCAAAGCAGCACTGAAGGAGACAGTGATTTAATTTCCAACACGTCAGCGAGCCCTAGGAGGGTGCTGGTACTACAAAAGAGGAGAATCATCCTTGCTGAAGAGGCTCCTCCAACCTCCCCCTAAACCAGGGCACATTTGGGCAGGAGGGCTGTAAAACCCAGGAGTCAGGGATAAAATGTGACATTCTTTCTAGAGGACAAGGAGCTGTTGCTTAGAAACTGTTTACAGACAGATCCTGCTGGAGTACCTAAAAAAAAAAAAATAAATTAGGTCATTCTTGGCTGTAGGTAGGAGAGATCTTTATTCATACAAACCCCTCCATGTCTCTCTTTACTGTCAATAATTAACAATCCTTTAGGAAGGCTTCTTGGATGCTCTTTTAACCAACAACTGCACATTCCCAATGGCAGAATTACCCATTTTGAAACAGCCTGGTGGGTAAACTGACATCACAGTTCCCTCAGGAGGCTAAGCCCAGGTTCCAGGCACAGATTGTGCCATCTTAGGAAGGGACTGGCATCAAAAGTGAAATCAAAAAGGGGTGGGGGCAAAGTGCAATTAATCTTAATTGTTGTAGAGACAAAAAAAATATTTAAAAAAAACTTTAAAAAAATTAAAAAAAAAAAAAAAGGAAAAAACATGGCAATATCACCAGACCAAAGGGAAAAAAAAACACCTCAGTTCTACTTTTTAAACTCCTGATGAAACCAGGTCTGCTAAAAATGAAAGGGGAAAGGCCACAACACTTCTTTGAAGCCACGAGAGAACAAGGTTTGCCTTGAAGAACAAAAGGTGAAGTTGGAATTGGATCACTTGATTAAGGGAGGCACTAAAAGGAGTTCCTAAGTATCTAAACTAAAGTTGAAAGCAAGCACTCATTGCTCAGAGAAAACAAATTCGTTCAGAGCAGATGGGAAAGAAAAATTATATCAATCCAGAGCCAGTTTTCTCCTCCGCATAAATAATCCACGCTTGAACAATTTTTCCTCATATAAATAACTACATTTATAAGAAGCCTCAAGTAAGAAGGCTCTTATATCATTATTCACTTAAAAACCACTCCGAAAATTCAGACAAATCACTGCTTTCTAAGTAAAAGAAAATAAAATGCACAGCTTGTGGTAATAAACAGCTCATTGTCATCATTCCTGAGAAAGTCATTTTTTCTCTTCACTTAAAAATAAATGTAGGAAGGGCTTGTTTTCTTATATTGAGCAAATCACATCAAATGAATACAAGTATTAGAACATGGAACATAATGTGGAGAAGGGACAAATGTCACAGTGATAACCTCAAAAAACAAAGTTGGTGTTGTAGAACAAGCACCTCTGGTTGAAATTTCAGGGGCAGGTCTCGAATTCATCAACAAATGCCACATTCTCTGTAGTGTCAGCAGAAGGTCACCAGAGCATTCTTGAGGCCAGGAAAATAAGGATCAGGAGAGCCCCTGTAATTCAGTCAAAGTTCCTTAATTCTAAGGACAAACACGAGCCTGTGTTGTGCCACCCTGAGTGACAAAGACTTTCTTAGGATGACTTGTATAGGTGCAGGTAACATGTAAGATAAAAGTTTGGGCTTTCAGGGGTTATCATAACCTAACACAGGTTCAAAGTCTGGGAAAATTGTTTAACTCCTTCACTCCATGCATGGCTTCCCAGCCCTGGAAGGTGGCTCATGGGATAAGATCCCACTCCCCCATGCCAGAAACACGGACAAAAACAGCCAGGAAAAAAGGAGTCTTAAAAACCACAACTATTATTATTCCCAAATTCATCTAGAAACACACTTTGGATTAAAGTAATGCTAATTATTTAAAAAATTAAAGATAACATGGCCCATTTCCCAAAGCCACACAGGAGAATTGCGAAGCGTGGAGGAGAGGCCAACCTGATTTTTATTCATGTGTTGTTGAGCTTATCTACATGGGAATCAGAATTATGCTCTATTTAGCCCTCTGTCAGGTTGTTCAGGTTTTAAAATAACTGTTAATGAAATCACAAGCCTTCAACACAAACAGCAGCAACAAAAATAGCACCAGGACACAAAACATTGGACTGCAGCAGCTCTTAGCCAGTGTGGAGCAAAAAAGCATCTCCCTACATCCAGCTGGCTTGATATAAAACACAGGGAATAATAGATTGCATTTTACTGAGGCCTCACTACAGTGATTTGTATTTTGTAACAACCTTTACAGAAATGCAGCTCTTAAAAATTAATTTTTCCTTTGGCTTAAGAACCTAACTTAGCAAGAAACTAATTCAGCACGGGAAGTGCTCATTACTTTAACACATAAGATATCTGGAAATCACCTGAAGCACAATAATTTATCATAATAAAATACAACATTTCCTGTTTTTCAGCTTTTTCAAAGTATTGTGAAGAAATCAATTTTAACACATTCAAATGGTTTTAGCCTTAAAAATACTACTGACATGTACTTTACACTCCATTATTTAGAAATATATACACACTTTTTTGGTCTGAAGTTTAGACTGAATTTTAGGGATGACTCTCAACAAAATTTTTTCTTTAAAAGAATAAAATCCCAGGATCACAGAACCAAACAATGGTTTGGGTTGGAAGGAACCTTTAAAGATCATTTAGTTCCAAACCTCCTGCCACAGGCAGTAAAAGATAAAAGTAAAAAGTGGTGGTAAGTTTTCAGTAAAAGGTGGTGGTGAGTTTTTGCTTTGCATTTTCACGACAGAGGACCTTGATAAATATGGCTAAAACACCAACATCTCCTTTAATGGTGATTAAATATGTGAGAACTTTACGTGGCAGTGTGGTATCACTGCTGGGACACAAGAAATCCAAGTGATTACACACCTCCACCAAATCCATCTATTTTATTTAGTGGGATCCAAAAATGAAAAAACAGTTTTTCTTCAGACACCAAAATTTCCTTGGAGAAACAAATAATGAAACCTTTCTAACACAGTGACTGTGACCACTGCCCTTGACAGGTCCTGTATCTCTCCTCATGATGTTTTCCACAGCACTCTGTGTTTAGAAACACAAGCACAGAGTTAATTCCAGTTCAGCACACAGAATTTAAGATACACGTGTCTGTAATACCTGAAATTCAAGACATTGGAAATTCTATTTCCACTTTGCCGAATTTTCTCTGAAATGCCGGTTCTTTCATGAAATTTCACCATTATTTCATGTACCCTGCCACACTAAAGACTGAGCTGTGCTTCCTCCCAGGGCATCTGTCCACCCACACCAGCACTTTGGGGAGAAATACAGTGAAATTTATCAATGAACTCAGCGCTTTGGTATGGCTGGGGTTGTTTCTGGCACTGAGTTACAACCCAAAATATTGTAGAGAATCAGCCAGCATGAGACCCGTGCCCTAAGCAAAGAGCAAAGCTGAACACTACAAGCTCTCTCTGTCACATTGAGGGAGCTCAATCCACCTGTAATGTTTTCTTCTACCAACATGACAAAAGAAGCTTCTCACTTCAGAGGAAAAGCAGTCTTTAGATTAAATCAACAACACAAAAATAGCTCATTAAAATGAAAGATTGAGCACTATGTATTGTGTATTTGCAGCAGCTCAGAAATCAGATGCAAAGAAGAGCTGATGTACCAGACACTTATTGCTACATTTTTAACGTTAAAATGACAAAAAAAAAAAAAATCCTGCTCACATAAATCATTTGCTTTCTAAAGCATGTAACAGACACAATCAGTGCTCACAACTGCTCTATAAGGTAACACAGAAAAACATCTGAATTTTCCAGAGACAGAAGCAATTTATGTATCACTGTAATAGTACACAGGACTGGCTCCAGCTACACTCACAAAACACAGACACAATTCACAGCCAAAGGCAGAACCAGCTCCAGAAGTGTTGGGTAAGAGCTTTGCAACACTGATGAAAATTCTGTAATTAATTTCAGAGGATCAAGGATTTAATCTTGCATAATCTGAATACCCAAACTAGTCCCTTAGACAAGACAGCCAGAAACCATCTGCAATGCTGGAAGAGGCTCCTGGTAAAATAAATCTTTCTACTCAGTCCTTGTTAAGCGTTCCTCATGTTTTGCACATTTCTTGAAATTGGAGAAATGGATTTCAGATTCAAGGCACTGAATTTACTGCAAAAGGAGGATTAAGTGAAGACCAGAGTTTAGATTCAATATGGGTGCTTTAGTTTTATTTTAATGCATAAAAGAGGTTTACCTGCTCAGATACACTACTTTTCTTTTGTATTTATATACTTTCCTCTTAATAAAAGGGCTCTAAGTACCTGAAGCTGTAAAGTCTTGCTGTGTTGAACCTGTCCCACAGCAGCTGTGCTCTGCCTGTCGTTCCCATACCCGAGCTGCAATGGCCCAGAGGTGACATCCACTCCAATTTCTAATTAAAGCTAGGTGGAATTTATTAAAACCACTTTTTTTAAAGAGTGATTTTAAAATTCTTTCCTCATTTACACTAGCTTGCTTTAACCCCAGTGAAAAACAACTTATTAATGAAAAACAACAATGAAAGAGAAACATCTGAACCAGCCCAGCCAAGGGGTGATTTTTGGAGATACAATCAGTCTGTACAATTCTCAGCACACCTGAAGTGTTTAAACTCTAATGTCTTATTTTATATTTATTTATTTTATAGAATCCCAGAATATCCTCAGCTGGAAATCATTCCCCAGTCTGTCCACACATCCAGGGCTGTCCCATCCCAGGTGCAGAATGCAAGACTTGCCCTTGATAAACTTCCTATGGTATTTCTTTGTGGAATGTTGTTTTCAGTCCTTCCTTAAAGATTCATTTTGTTTGATTGTGTAATCAAACATTAATTTATCTGATCCACCCATGTCCTAATCATTGCACAGCCCATCTCACTCTGTTTCAAGAACTATTTAGTGACTGTGGATTATCTCCCAAGGGTTGACCAAGAAAAGCTTTAGACATCCCAAATCCTGCAGCACCCCCAAGGGTGGCACAAACCTTTCCTCTGGATATTGTGGCAACAGAACAGTCCTCACACCACCTCTAATGTGTTTATGGTGCAGAGAGAGCAAAATTGAAGAGATCCCCATTTTTATGCCATTATGTAAAACTGATTCAAAATTTAAAATTAGGGAAAAAAAGTCTTTCCTCTTCCTCCTGACTGATCTTTTTATGAAAAACCAGCCAAGAAGCTGTTCTTGGGCTAGGTAAATTTTTTTTGTTGTTTGTTTCTTTTGGCTGAGTGTCAACCACCCAGCAAAAATAAACTCATTAAGCTGACAAGAGACCTGAACACACTCATGTTGTCAGTGCATCTCAGCATCATTCTCACAAACCCAAAAGCCAAAAAACAATTAAAGTAAAGTTAAGCTGACTCCACCCTTAGGATTGCAACCAAGTTTGCAAGGATCTCAGTCCAAAGTCAGTGTCTGGCAGCATCTGAGCTAAAGGGGATGTGCAGCCTCAGCACATGTCAAGCCAAAACAGTTCCAAAATAAGCAAAAAGGAGAACATGGAGTGTGGAGCCTCCAGAAGGGCATCTCTGCCACAATTAGAACTCTCAACCTAATTGTGTTTTCAAGCCTACTATTTTTGCATCCATTCCACACTGCTCTCCCTGTGTTGAATCTTTCCAGTTATCTGGGATTTTTCCTTTGCTGCCAACACATTTGTAGTTTGCTGAGCGGATCCCCAGCTCAAGGCTCACACGGAGCCTTGTAATCAGCGAGGTTTCTACTTAAAAGCAAAAGGGAAAAAAGTTACCATGGCTACTACAGTCACTCAGCTTCCTCAACTACTTCAAGACATTAATTCTGAAGGCTTTTTGGCTATGTTTGCACAAAATGTATGCTTCCATACTACTCTGTCATGTAAATTAGGTTGTGCTGCAGTGTTTGAGATCACTTGGGACCATTCAATACCTTTGGCTGCTGTTCCAAGAAGACTCCACAAGAAGCAAGGTGATAGTTTCACTGATCATATTAAGGAAATTAAAATTAAATATATTAAATATAATTAAAACAATAATAAAATGCTGTTTCTTACCCAGACAAATGAAGGTAAATATCTGAACACAGATACCCCAGACATTTTCTAGTTCTTAGGCTGAATTTGTAAACAAAATACAGTTGGTAGTAAGTACAGAATTAGAACAAGGCAAACCATAAAGTATTTGCAGAAAATGCTCTGGAAATGCACTTAAGTTATTCAGAAGATGAGGAAGGCATACAGAAAATGATAAAATGTGTATGAGATTTGATGATGGTTTTCATCCAAACACTGCATGAGTAGAAGACAATCCTGCCCAGGACTTGTGTCCCCACTTATCTTAGAAAGCACCTGAGCACTTCCTCCACACTCACCTGCATCCCCTGGGCTCAGGCCTGAATGCAAGGATTGGAATTTGAGCATGAAAGAAAAAAACCCCAACTTGGTTCAAGGATGCAATTAGTGTGCGAGAGCAAATTAACACATCGAGGGATTCAGTCTGCTGCCTTAGCCAAGCACAGAACTCTCTCTAAGCCATGCAAGGAAAATGAAATCACAGGCTAGAAATAGTTCTCTTTCCTTCTCTTCACCTTCCTGTTCTTGCTAGGTCTCAGATGTGACCCAGAAACAATACTTAGCAAGGCCAAGAGACCAAAACACGCCAAATGAAATTCAGCTTGAATTTTAGGGGGAGCACAGGCCACCCATGTGAGCCCAGCAACAGCTCTGCAATCTCTGCAGCCTCCAGCCAAGCAGGACATTTGTCAGAGCGTTCCTACCCTGATTCCCTCCCTACACCACCCCATCCTCCTTCATTCACAGGCTTCCTGACAATTTCTTGTTCTTAGAAGTATTTCTGTGGAGCATCCAAGCACTGGGAATGTAGATGACGGAGATAATAGAGACGTTTAAAATTAGACTAAGCAGCTGTAATTCAGAATTTGCATTTCTGACTTGATTATAGTAAGCACTGAAGACTATCTGCACAAGAAATAGAAAGGAGTTCATATGCTGCAATAAAAATATATGAATCTCTCTCACTTTGACCCCATTAAGGGAGGGGGAAAAAGGTAACAAATGGCAGTTTTATGGAAGTTTTTTCTTTGCTATTCTATAACTTCATTTTAAAGAGTCACCTGTGGATTTTAATTGCAAGAATTAAAGTATCCAGCTTTCCTATATTTTACAAATGGGAGAACTATTCTCCTGCTTGCCCTGCATTTTTCTCACTTCATCTTTTAGCTGTTATCTATTTTATACCTTTCCATATAAGCCTGTACAGTCTCTTATCTGAACAGTCAACATTTGTAACCATGGGATAACTATTTATGAAGCACTTTGATAAATTCTCTATCAAAATCAAGCACAGATGACACAATTTTACTTAAACATTCTGTCACAATAAAAAATGTTAGAACCAATCCTGCTCTATTTTTTGTAAAAAACCAAATAATCATTTTCATTGCATGATTTTTTACAGAGATGCAGAAGAAAAAAATAGTATTTGGGTTCTACATTCAAAGTTTCTCCATAACTATCATGAAGAATTAACCATAAGTAATTCTTATTTACTGGTAATTTTATATCTGGTAATTTTATATCTGGAAGAAAGACCTGACAACAACTTTCAAAAAAGTTAATATTTAATGACAGAAGACATCACACCTATTCTCTGTTAATTAATATTCATTCATTTACTTAAAACTATTAATTGACAGAAATCTCCAAATTACTTTACAAAGTACAAAGTTACAGAACAGCCTTGAAGAAGAAATTTCACTATCCCCAGAAGCAAATGACAAAATGTTTTTCTAGAAGTACCAAAGGCAAAATACCTAATTATATAAAAAACATCTGCCTCAGATTATCTGTCTGCAAATAATTCTTATGCCTCTTTTTGAAAGAGTTTATTCATTTTTCTTAGTGTGGATCCTCTGGAAAGGACACAACTATTGCTACTACATGATTGCACTACAAGAGAACTAAAACCAGTGCTTACCAAAATTTTACTCCATTTTTTAAGTGCTTTACTCCACAGTCTAATTTGAAAGTTAAATATGTAGGAAGAAGCCATTTGGAGTTTCTTCTGATGTTTGAAAAGACATAGAGAACTGATAAAAGTGGTTTTGTCAGCTCTGCACAGGGTGGACACAGCTACTGTATTTAAAACATAAGGAATAATTCCAATTGATGCTTTCCTTACAAGCACAACTGAGAGAACTGAGAGATTCAGCTGCTCCTGCTGTGCTGAATGGGCTTTAATGGAGAACTGCCATAAAAAGAGATTCAGTGGAATATGGAAGAGTGGGTTTTGTTAGTAAATACCAGCGTATTAAAAATTAAGGTTGATTAGTTGTAGTAAAGGGCAAAGTGAATAATCCATTTAGAAGCTTTAAGTAACTTAAAAGCTTAAACCCCATTTGCAGAAGTCACCTGGGCAACTGGGAGCCTCCCCCAACCAAAACCACTTCCACTTTCTGTATTCAGAATTTAACTTCCACTCACATTTAAACTGCCTTCCATTTGAATAGTCTTGTCTGCATTAAGCATATTGTAACATATGCTTGTTGGGTTTTTTTTTTTAATACAAAGCTTCAAAGAAAAGGACAAGTCTACAGGAGAAAGAAATGTCACATAATAATGACTGTAACACCAGTAATAACAGCAGATTGAAGTAGCTACAAAAATATCTTTAAATACTCGGAACACAGAAGTTCTTTTGTATAACTACAAAATCTGCTGGTTTTCTTACCTCTCAAATGCAATCCCTGTGAGATGTTCTTAATGTTACAGGATTCAGCTTCACTTAACTGAGTAGTTCTCATTACTTAAGAAGCCTGAAAACTTGGGCAGTCTCTGCTGCAATGTTGAAAATGTCTCTCCACTGTTCTCTGTACCAGAATACTAATGCAGGGGGTGATGTGGCAGAAAAGCACAGCTAGACAAAACATATTCCAAAGGAGAAAAAAATAATAATAAAAAAAAAAAAAGCCTGGCTATCAGAAAATGCTGATTCAGCAAAGTTAAAGCACTTCAAGGAATAGTGTGCTTTCTCCACATATCCAACAAAAAACTATGGAAAACCTTTCCTCCTGCCTCTTACAAAGCCAAAATGCTTTGTCTGATGACAACAGAAGACATCTGAAACAATAAAACGTGTATGGGATGAAGGGAGAAGAGACAGTCCTGCTAGGGGAAGTTTGTTCATTTTACTGACAATTTTAAAATTCACCTGCTCATTCCATGCCAAAACAAAAAATTATTCAAAACACAAGGAACACAAAAATCCTGCCTTCCAACCAATTGTACTGTTAACTGATGGTCACAACAGTTTCTTTCCCCAGAGCAGCTGATCTTTTGTTGTATAAATATTACTTCAACCTATCCTAGTGTTTGGAAACATTCATTAATTCCTTTCTGTATCCAACCCCTGTCTGGAACCAGATATCACTGCTCGCTCAGTGGCTCGTGTGTGATGCTGAGGAAGCCAGGAGGAAACTGAGATGTAGAGCTCTTATCCAGAAACCTGATACAAAATTCATTTACAGCTGTAGAGTGCTGAGCCTGCCCAACCACAGGTTTGATACACCAGCATTATCACTCTGGGATGTATTTAGATCTACAGTGGATTCCTCTAAGACAGGAAGAAGCTACAATACAACAGCTTAGAATCAGAATGGAATCATGGAATGGTTTGGCTCAGAAGGGACCTTAAAGCCCATTTTGTTCCACTCCTCTGCCACAGGCAGGGACACCTTCCACCAGCCCAGGGCGTTCCAAGCTCCATCCAACCTGGCCTTGGACATTTCCAGGGATCCAGGGGCAGCCACAGCTTCTCTGGGCACCCTGTGCCAGGGCCCCACCACCCTCATAGGGAACAATTTCTCTGTATTTCTAACAAATTTCCCCTCTTTCAGTTTGTTTCATCACTTGTTGTCCTGTCATTACAATGCCTGATGAAGAATCCCACTCTGGGTTTCCTGCAGCCCCTTCAGATACAGGAAGGTGCTGTGAGGTCTCCCCACAACCTTCTCCTCTCCAGGCTGAACAGCCCCAGCTTTCTCAACCTGTCTCCATGGGAAAGATGCTCTGGTCTCCTCAACAACTTCTTGGCCTGTCTCTGAACTTCCTCCAGCAGTTCCACGTCCTTCTTACACTGGGGGCACCCAAACTTAGGATGTTATTAACCAAGTTATCAACCACTGTTTTTATACAAGACAAAACCGGGTTTCTGGTATTTGTTGTCTCTTCTTCAACTTTTTTTCTGACAGTAGTCTTAAAAAAATCCTGTCTTTTTACTTTCCAACGCTGCTCAAGGCAGGCTGGACTCAGCAGCAGTTTGCTCCCAGTCAGGTTCAGATGTTGTTGATCCAGCTGGAAGATCTCACCCATCAGTTCTGGAGCTCCAGAGAGGACTGAGAGCCTCAGCTGCTCCTGCTCCCTGCAGCAGCCTGCTGGCTTGGAAAGCTGCGCCTTGGGAATGTTTTCAGAGCACTTAATCCTAACAAATGTAACAAATGTAGTGTTTATACAAAATCAACAAGTTCATCTTAGTCATGAGTAGCTCTCACCCTCCTGTGAAATACAGCTTTCTTTGAGTAACTTTCATCTTCCCTTCCCATTCTGGCCTTTTTTATATCTCCTTCTTGCATCTTAGCTAAAGCATCTCTAAGGGAACAATTCCTACAGACCTGAGCCACAAAACCTCCCAACAAGTTATGTCCTAAGCATGCCACTCTAATTCCTAACAGGTAAGTGCTGCTACTCTTTATTTCTGCACGTTGCCCTTCTCATTTCTAACTGCATATTTGTATTTTTTATTTACCTCTTCTTCCCTATGGGTGAGGCACAGGGTGCCCAGAGAAGCTGTGGCTGCCCCTGGATCTCTGGAAGTGTCCAAGGCCAGGCTGGACATGGCTTGGAGCAGCCTGGGATGATGGAACACGTCCCTGCCCATGGCAGAGGAGTGGGACTGGATGATCTTAAAGGTCTCTTTCAACCCAAACCATTCTGTGATTTTATTTCTGTATAGCTGCCCTTCATCTTTCCATGACCATTTGATATTTTATCTAAATTTAAAGTATTCCTTTGCTTTATCCACCTATGAACAAACTGTGGAGCAAGTGAAGAGTTCAGCTTTCTTTAGCCAAGCCTTGGAATATGCTGTATTAAAAGCAAATCCTACTCACATAAAATGTAATAAAACGTCGTTCAGTCACTGTAGACAGAAAAAAAAAATTAAAATCTCATGGTGGTGTGTTCAGACAGCATGTAATACCTGCAAGGCATTGTCATAACTACTACAATTTGGCCACAAAACAGATTTCAATAAATACTGTGCTTATAATTCATACATAACAAGAAGAAAAGTGTTAAGGGATAAAAAAATCCATACTTTTTGAAACAGTAGGTGTAAAAAACTAATAGGTGAGGATGAAGACATTTCTTGGCAGCAGGAAAAAAAAGCGGGGGAGAACTGCAGGAACAAAAGAAATCTCAGCTGTCACACAGGTGTGGTGCTAAACAGGGATTCTGAGCTACACCAACAGTGCAAAAGGGCAGATACAGTCAAAAAGTAATTCTGCATGTGCAAAGAAGTTGATGATTTGCTGGTACCACATGAGAATTTGGATTATTTTTCCATTTCATTGAAAATACAATGTTAAACCAGTGTTACTTCGCAGAAAACATTTCTGGTCAGCAGGTCAAAGGTCACCATGGAGGAGCATTCTCAGAAGTGTCCAAATTATCTGTCCCACAATCATGGATCTTTAGGAATTATGAAAATCCTTGGGAAATTCCAGAAGTCTGAATGAACACTTATGTTACAACCATCTCTCTAAGAGATCCAGTGAGACAGTGGTTGTAGCCATAGGAAGGTTAAAACAATGGCAGTCCTGAACAAAACAATAAGAAAAATTATATGGGACTCAACTGATGTCTCAGAGCTCTGTAACAAGTAATAGGACACAAAATAACAAAAGCTGACTTTCTGAAATGATTGTGGTTTAATTCCTTGATATCACTGATACTTCCAGTTGGCAGAAATATCTGTCTGCATGTATAAACTTCTCTGCCCTTGGTGCAGTGTTCTGTGAGCGCCTGACAACAAACCAGAACCAATGAAACTGGTGAAGAACTGGTTAAGTGACATCTCAAAAAGAAAAAAAGAACAGCTTTTGAGAAGAGCTCATCACAACATAACTCAGATTAACACGGAGTTCCCCAAAGGCGGAGCCACTACCACGAAACACCTTTTCAATTATTTGTAATTCTACACCATAAATCATGACATAGTTTGCACAAATAGAAATTGATAGAGTGCTACATAACTGAGATAAATCAGTTCCAAAAAGCCAGCAGGAGTGTTTGGTATAATCAATCAATGCTGGAAACAAAACATTACTTAAAAAAGCAACGTACAAAGTTATAAAGCTGCAATCAGGAAAACACATGCCAGTCTATGGAATGATGAACTCTTGTGGAAAGAAACAATCCTGCAAAGGGTTTGCCACAGTGAGAGTACCCAGAGAAAAGGAGATGAAAATGCAGGGCTACAAATGAAGGTTTAATATGTAAATGTGATGCAGAAGCAGGAGAGTAACCAGAGAGGTAATATTCAAAGCACAAAACACTCCTGAGAAAAGGCTCTGGCATGCTGCATCCACATCACGTTTTCATAAAAATGCTGAAAAAGTGGATTTGGAAAAAACAATCCCCAGAAACTGAGTTGTGAGGAAAATGCATGCAGTGAAAAATTTAAAGAATTTCAGTTCACTTTGTTTTTCAAGTAGAAAAGAGAGGGAATACTGGGTTACAGCAGATAAATACTTCCATGGTAAGAAAATACTTTGAGTTCTTTAGCATAGTGGAGAAAGGCACATCACTAACCAATGACTGAAAGCTGAAGCCAAATAACTTAATAAACAGCAGATTCTCTACCTCTTACTGTCTTCCGATCCAAATTCCAATTTTTCTGGAAAATATGTTTCAGCCAAATGCAAGTTATTGCATTCAAGAGTAACTGGATGAAATCCAAGTGACTACAACAGTCAAGGGGTCAGAGCAGGAGATCTAATTGCTTCCTTTGGCTTTCAAGCCTCAGTCTACAAATACTCTTGGTTTTCGGTGCTTCAAAGGCATTTCAGTAGTACCATGGATGCTCAACATTAATATTAAAAGAGCTCTCAGAAAATCTGCATGAATTACAGTTGTATTTCCATGTAAGGGCTCGAGTGACACTGGAGCTTTCCTGTTGGGGCTTCTGTCACCAGCAGAGCCCATTAATGGAATTACAGCTATCTTGTACCCAGCTGAGGTGGTATTTCTGTAAACAAGCATTTACACAATTGAGTGCAGAACTTCACCCTTCACATCAGTACTTTTTCTCCTCTAGAAAGAATCCTGTTTGACCTGGGGTATGAAAAGGCTGATACAATGCATTGTATCAATCACAGGCACTACAGGTAAAAAAAAGGAAAACCAGCAGCATTGTAATTGCCACAATGGCAGGAAAATCTGGTGTTTTCATCAGCAGCATTGTTTAAGCCTGCCCCTGTTTATGCTCCTCATCTACCTGGCACCCCAAAACACACACAGCACTCACAGCAGTCTTGACAAGTCCAACATTTTTCAGGAATACATGCCAAGGTAATGTATAACACACGTTAAATATCCAGGCTCACAGAGTTGTGCTGTAGCATCGGCTGCTGTGGTATCTGTGGATTTCTAAAATAACAGGAGGGTTGAAACGTTTCTATCCTGGTGAAGTATGAACTAACGTCAAATTCAGCAAACCGAAGTTTGAAAAGGCTGGAATTGTCCGAAACATTTTTGCAATCAAATAAATGCTCCCTAGGAGAGAGACACAAGCACCAAGTGACAGAGCATCACCTTACAAGAACCCAGGCATCACCCGCTACCAGCGAGGCACGACGGAGGGCATTCACCCCTCCAGCCTGCAGAGAAGGAAGCGCCTGCCACCTCCCGCTACAGCCCGCTGTAAATATCTATAAAAGTTTCTTTCCCGAAGCCCTGGAGCACGGATGTCCCGCCGAGCATCCCCACGGCCACCCCCGAGATGGGCACGGCAGCCAGGCGAGCCGGGCAGCTCCCCACCAGCACCACCAGGGCCGAGCAAAACTTCTTCCACTCCAAGGAGCCCCACGAGGGGACACTTTGGCTGCCGTCTCCTTCCAGCCAGCATCCCCACGGCTCCTCTCCATCCCCGCCGCTCCACGCAAAGACAAAGCCACGCTTTAAACTTTCGCTCCTCGCCACCGGAGCAGATGCTCTGCCGGGAGCTGGCACCTCTCGGGCTGGGCGCTGGCTGGGATGAGCAGCGGGAGGCTGGGAAGGTCTCAGACCCTGGGAGAGGCCTAGAGGGAAGGGATGGAGGAGGTGCCCGCAGCCCCCTCCCCACCGCCCAGCCCCGCTCCCCCGACCCTTCCCCGCTGCTCCCGGCGCACAATCGGAGCAGCAGCCACTGCAAATCACAGGGACGCACAGGGCGATGGATGAAAGGGAGAAAGGAGCCTCTGACGCCTGAAGAAAGGAGAATAATTTCAAACAATACCAAAAAAAAAAAAAAAAAGGACTTAAGATAATACGGAGCCAGGTTTCACCTCGAAGTGATGGCGGGTAAATAGATAAATAAGTGAAACAACACACCTTTGACCCTCTCCTTTCTTTCCTAAATATAATCCCCCTCTTCTCATAATACACACACCACAAAATGACCATTAATTCAAATCCATTCTTTACAGGAGGAGGAATTATCTCTGTGACCGACTCTGTCTCTTTCCCTTTCCCGGTCTTTCACTGCGCGAGAATTGAAATTGCATTAAAAAAAAATAAAAAAAAAAATAAAAAAAAAAAAGGAAAAGCGGGGAGGGGGGGGGAGGTGAAGGCAAGATTATTATATCTGGAGGGTGCGAAATGTGGGCACGGGGAGAGGGAGCCTGGGGGATGGGGAGGAGTGGAGAAAGGTGGCTAAGGAGAGAAGAAAGGAAAGGAGGACCAGGAAGCGCAGGGAAGGATGAGGGGAAAGCGAGATAAGGGGGTTAGGAGGATAAGGAAAGAAGGATGAAAGGAAGGAGGTCGGGAGGAAGGATGAAAGGGAGGAAGGGATGAGGGGAAGAAAGGAGGATGCTTTGCCCTGGCCTCACCTCAGCTCGGTGGGTGGGGGTGGGAGAATCTCTCGCCGCCGCCGCCGCCTCCTCCTCCGCCACCTCCTCCTCCTCCCCAGCAGCGCCGGTCACTGACGGGCCGGCTGTGCGGCGCGGCTCCCTCGCCCGGTCCCCGCCTCCCCGCTCGCCTGGCTCCCTCCTCCCGCCGCCGGCCCGAGCCGCGCTCGCTCGGCTCTGAGCGGAGCCGGGCGCTGCCGCCGCGGCCGCCCCGCCACAGCCACGGGGGGAGGAGGCGGCAGCGCGCCTGCGCCGCCGGGCGCTGCCGGCGAGGGAGGGAGGGATGGACCCGCCGCCGCTCCCGGCTCCGGGGCCGGCCGTGAGTACGGAGCGGGCACGGCTGCGGCAGGTGGGGCGCTGGGAGCGGGCCGAGGGCGCTGCGGGACCGGGGGATGCGGCCCCGGCGCGGGCGGTGCGGAGCGGGAGGCGGGGGGGAGGCACGGGAGTGATGGAGAGAGGCCGCTCACGAGAGCGGGCTGTGACAGCACAACGGGAACGGGCTCACGCTGAAAGAGGGTGGGTTTGGATTAGATAATAGGAAGAAATCCCTCCGTATGAGGGGGTGAGGCCCTGGCGCAGGCTGCCCAGAGAAGCTGTGGTTGCCCCATCCCTGGAAGCGCCCAAGGCCGGGTTGGACGGGCTTGGAGTGACCTGGGCTAGTGGGAGGTGTCCCTGCCCATGGCAGGGGATGGAACGAGATGGGCTTCGGGATGCTCTTCCAGCCCAAACCATCCCGTGGCTCTCTGAAGGCAGTGCCGGGGCCTCTCCAGGCCGGGAGCTGTGGCAGCGGGGCTGGAACAGGAGCTGCGGCGTCCTCTGGGTGCGCTCCGGGGAGGGTCCCGTGCGCTGCCTCAGCTGCCTCACAGGGGGAAGGTTCGGTGGGTTCTGGATGCACCGTCAGGAGTGATTGCCAGAACATCCGTTCTGTTCTCTTAAACTACAAGAACCCCGTGGTTTTCTTCCTTGGGTGTTCGGCAGCCCCACCTGACCGGAGGGTGTAACCAGGTGGGGGTCGGGCTCCGCTGCCAGGGAGTCAGTGACAGGATGACAGGTCACAGCATAGTGACCTTAAACTGCGCCAAGGGACGTTCAGGTTGGACATTAGGAGGGATCTCTTCACAGAAAGTGTGATTAGACATTGTGTCGGGCTGTCCAGAGAGGTGGTGGAGTCACCATCCCTGGAGGTGTTTAAGGAAAGACTGGACGTGGCACTCGGTGGCGTTGGGTCGCAGGTTGGACTCGATAATCTCAGAGGTCTTTTCCAACCTGTTTGATTCTGTGATTTGCTGATTTGGTCCTCTCTGCAAAGCCTTGCACTTTAATTTCCCTCTTATTTTAACTGTATTGCTCATCTTACCAACTTTTTTTTTTTTTTTCTTTTCGCTACACTGGCAGCACTTTCTGCTGTCTCTTTTGGATGGAACGTGCTGCCACCATCCTGCTCCAAAACCACTGAGCCCAAAGTCCCGTAAACGCCAGTGGTGGAGGATCCCTGTGGAGCGTGGGTGTTGCAAAGGGATTTTGCCGTTCCCATGCAGTGCAAATCCCACTGACGTGCTGTTGTTCCAGGCATCCTTTGCACCTCTTGTGGCATCCATCTGCTTCCCTGGCTCCTACATAAACTCACAGGCAGCAAGGAGGGGAGGGGGAGGAGTCCTCCCACTCTTTTACCTTTACTTGACAGTTTTAGGCTTGCAGGGATCTTGGCAAAACAATTTCCCTGCCTCAGCCTGTATGGGAGCGATGTTAGTGGTACAGGTGCCTCTTAGGCCTCAAGTAGAGGCAGCAGTTTCCAGTCTTTTATTCTCTCTTCCCATAAAAAAATATACTTAGGATCTGTATTCATGCTTATAGTGAATAAGTGAGGAGCAGAGCTTCATAGGAACCTTCTAACAGGGATTGAAGCCGGGGGAAAAAAAAACCAATCTTAGTCAAGAACTCATTTAAATATGAATTTAAATGGGACCAGGTGCTTCATGGCACATACTTGGTGCAGCCATATAGGTGGACATAGTCACAGTCAGTAGTTTACAGAAATACTTCAAATTGTTATAACCTCACAGTGTCAGGTGAACAGAGACCATGCCAGTCTGGCCTCCCCTTTATGATGAGAGGCAAATTCTTGGTGCAAGGCAAGCTGGGGATTCAGTTTGTGTCTTTAATGGGCTCCCAGGTGGCACCAAATTCCTTTTCTAGGTACTGTTACTGTCCTTCCCATCCTGTTAAATGGAGCCATGTGATGTTAGGGAACTCTTACCTACAGACCTTCTGTTTCTTGCCTACATTTTTGTAATTCAAGTGTTTTGAATTCCTGGTTCTTCTAGGTAGGGGCAGTGCCTTCCTTTGGAGCTGGCTGGTGTGTTGTGAATATTAATGGCAACAAGGAATGTTCCCAAACAGAACATGGTAAATTACCTACTGCTTTATCACCATGCATTACTTTGCTAATTGAATGTCAGCTAAATATTCCTCCAGGCATCTGTCTGAAATGAGCATGAGCTATAGGGTATGTGTAAGACCACAAATAATACATAAGCGTGATTATGAAAAATAGTATTTCTCCCCTTCACCAGTAGCAAGGCTTCAAGTACATCTCTTGTAAATTTGAACCAAAGGACTCATTCAGCTGGTTTTGTATGTTTTTGTCTTAAGTGTGTCAATTTCAGAAATAAATGAGATTACTTACCTAGTCCAGATTACTTTTATCTGAGACAGAAGACATGGATTGCTGGACTGTTGCTAAGAGATCTCTCAGAATGCCATGAAGCAACCTGAAGATCTGGAAGAACTTACTTTTTTCATGGTCCTGAAAGAGGCTCTGTCATTTCTTTCTTTTGGTTATTAACTGATTTTTGAAATCACCCTTATTTTTATCACTGCCTCAGAGAAAAGGAAGAAAACCGAATTTTTTACCACTGTTTACTAAAAACTGAGATAAGCTGCTAAGCTGTTCAGTAAGTGAATGTAGCTCACAGCAGCCAAGAGAGGCCAACTGGCAGCTCCAAACAAATGCTCCTGATGCCATGAGATCTCCCACTGCCAACATCCAGCTACAGAGAGAGAGGAAACATCACCCAGCCATTGGAAATTCTGGGCATTTGGATTAGCAAAGGACTCTTCTGCTTAAGGGAAATACACACAGATGCTTTTTGTTGGTTTTTCCAGTTCTGTGTCAACTGTGGAACTGTCACTATCTAGAACCCAGCTATTAAGTGGGTTTTGTGCAAGATGAGCCCTCTGACTGAATGTCACCTCGTATAGGTGGAGTAGTCCTTAGCTGTGGAAAAGCCATCAGGGAAGGAGTGGGATCCTTGTTGGAAGACACCAATGCAGGATGTGGATCTGTAAGGACAGAGTGATCAGCCAGAAGAAAGTTGCACGGGAGAATTCGTGGTGTCTTGTGAGCTCTGGGGACACTTCACAGGATTTATGTGGCAGGATGAGCATTTAGGTTCTCTGAGTGTGTTCTTTTTGGAAGAGCTCAAAGCTCTGTGGTCCCTGGGATAACAAGGAAAGAAAAGCAAGGAGGGGTTAAGTTTCTCTGCTCAAGGAACTCTGCACTGGGAATTGTGGCTTTACAGGCAGATTCCAAGGGTATCACACAGCAAATTTCAGCACACAGCAGTCCTGGTTTTCAAATGTTAATCTATAGTTTGTTGATGCCCAGAAAGATCTGAACTTGTCTTTCTGAATCATCATTTGAATTTTGTTTACTTTAATAACAACATTAGAAAGGCAGGACCTTGACACAATGTAGCGTAGTATAAATCATTTTCTTCTGCGCACCATTAAAATCCAGCAAATACAGATTTTCTCCATAGAATTACATGTGATGTGTTCTCTGAAGAAGTTAGTTTGATATTGAGGATAACAATCTAAAACCTTTATCTTTTCCAGCATACCAGAAGAATTTACATTGAGGATAGATCTAAAATTAAACTGAGCATGTTTATAAATATAATCACAATATTATTTCTTCATGCTAATTCTAGCTTTTTGCCTTTTTTTTATTTTTTTTCTTTTTAATGTAGCAATCAATTTATCTATTTTTTTCCCTCACACTTGGTTTAACTGGACATTTAGCTTTTGCTATAATATCTGTCACATAATTTATCTCTTTTTTCCTCTGTTTTCTTGTCTTTTCCTTGTATCTAAGTACTGTACAATACCAGCTTCTTCAGTTAGACTTAATATTTGACACGTTTTCAGTCTTACAGTAGTTTATTCTGCTTCTTCAAGTATTACAAACTGTGTTTTTATCTCTACATCTCACTCTTGTGAGAATACCACAGCAGGAATTACCCCCCTTTCCCCAGCATAAAGTCTCAGCATTGTGTCTGTGTACACACAAAGAAACTCTCCACACCTTTTACTCATCTCTTCTGTTGTAGAACTTACTTCTACCAAGAGAGGTTATTGCTGAAAACCATTCTGATTGTTTGCTTCAAGAACATGAACTTCTTTGAGTTCTTACATCTTCTGTTATTATCTCAATACCTGTGTGTCTAAAAGGGCTTTTTTCACCACCTAATCCTGAATGCCTGTTCCTATTTTTACAGCATTTGTGCTTTGTTTGTGAAAAAGAGAATTTTGGTGAACAGGGAACTAAAACCTAGTGTGGGTTTTCAAGGAAAAGAATCATTGAACTAATATCTAAGTGAGAGAAATTGAGGAGCATCTATCTCATAGGTAATTCAAACAGACTTTGAAAGCTGCTGGTGGAACTTGGAATATTTAAGCTTCTTTTGGGCCCAGTGATCCTTAAAGACAAGCCAATTTGTTGCTTTAATGTAGATAGTTGGCTACCTGTGCTGAAGGGAGATTGTCAGCAGCTCTCAAAAGATGTTTCAGTGCCTTATATAATAAGACATTTCCTTTTGGACTTGATTGAGTGCACATAAAATATCCAGGGATTGCCTAACATCACTCTCTATCCCTGAACACATTTGGGTATCTGTATTTTGGTTTGGGTGTGTCATTTTTGACACATTTACTTGAGCACTGGATTGCTCAAGTAAATGTGTCAAAAATATTTCCTGCCTCTCCTGTGCAGTAAGACACTTCTGTGCTGGGTATTCCATGAGCAGCACAGTGAAGCCTTCTCATCCTGCAGGACATTTAAACTGGATATTATATGGAGAGTCACTTGTAAGGTGGGTTGTGCCAGGCTCAGAAGAACCTGCCAGGCAGAGCATCCACCTTGCCTCAGACCCCTGAAGCAACTTGCAGGCAAGCAGCAGATGCAGTTTGTTTGGAAATAAAACACAGGGGGTCTGTCTGTCCACCTTTTAATGCCAGAGAGGAGGGGGCAGATACCTTCATTGCTTTCAGAAAGATGAATTTAAAAATTCGAAAGAAACACAAAAAATTCACCTGCTCTTTGCTGGTGTTGGACTTGGATCAATGCTCACCATGGCAGGCTGTTGAAAAGCCCTTTCCTTAAATAGTTTCTTCTCAAAACCATAGGAACAGGTTTTAAATTCTGTTAAAATTTTCCTTTCAACTTCAGTTGATGCTGCCAATTGTCAGAGCAGGGGGTTGTGTGTTTGTGGAAATCATCTCTCAATCCTTTAATTGCAAGAAGGGCACTTTGCAGTAGATTCATTGGGTCTCTGTATTTTGAAGGGGAATAGAGAAAGAAGGTTTTAGAAGTTTTGCAAATATTCATCAGAGAATGTGATGTAAATTTTGGTATATAAAGTTCAAATGCCATAACTTCTTTTTCTCTCATTTATAAAACAAATGTGTTTCTGTCTCAAAGACTGACACTCAGGAAAATGTATCTTCTCCGCTCTTCCTGAATAACTGACTTGACTTCTTTAAAGCTGCCTCAGTTTCTCTACCTCAAAACCTCTTAATTGTACATATATCAGAAAAAAAATCATTTTCTATCTCTCCTCAGAGCTCTTCTTTCCTACAAACCCCTTGTTCAGACAAGCAGCTCTTAGGCGGGGAGTGCTGCTTCCCATGTTGACCGCCACCTTCCACCTTCGAGCTGTTTGTCTCCCATCTGTTGTTTGTAAACATTTCATGCCTTGTGCTGCTGATGTTGTTAGCTCCCCGGAAAACAAATTCTATTTTCTTATGTTTGCACACTGCATCAAAGCAACAGGAAATCTGTCCGTGACTGGGAAGCCCACGCAACGCCAGAATAGGTTTTTTTTTTTTCTTGCTGGGGATCTCAATTAAGGAAACTTGTCAGAGGTAAACAATGATGATGCAAGCTGTAATTCAGTGTGGTCCATCTGTGCAGAGAATTTGTGTTCAGGGAGTCTTGTCCAGGAGGGAGAGCAAGGAGAGGAAGACACCAGAGGAGGTGGCAGATTAACGAGGCAGAAGGTGCACAGATTAAGAACTGCAGGATGTATTTTTGCCCCATGCCCTTGCAGAACTAGTTAAAAGTTATCTTCTGGAACTTCTCTGTCCCTAGAATCCCTTTCTTTTCCCAGCCAAAGAAAAGCATAGGGAGAAGGATTAATATCCAGATCTTAATAACTGTCACAAAGTAAGATTGACTGCAGAATTGTCAGTCTGAGGGGCACAAGGGTTTCTGTGCTGCCATGGCTGCACTTCCAGTTCTGGAAGTATTCTACTCTTGAAGAAAACAGCCAATGGATTTGTTTCACTTCAGGGAAGTTACTGCCCTCAAATTTTCTGCTTTTTCCATTATTCCATCCTGCTGTGCTTTCTGCACATAGGTGGGATGGAAAGCTGTCCAATACTTGCTCATCACAGTGAAAATTGCTGGATTCCTCAGTATCCCAGTACGGTTCTTCAGGGTCATGAGCTTTGGGCTAAATTTTGATCCTTTCTCAGGCCTCATTATACAAACTCCTGTTGCCTTTATGAGATTTATAGAGGACAGAACTTGACAGGGATTATTTCTATCTGATATATCTGATATAATCTGATATAATATTGGATGTTGGTAGTCCAGAGGTATAGAAGAAACTTGGGTTTAGAAACTTTTCTAATTGTTTATAGTTTCTGGTTTGCTCTGTGTTAATGATTCTCTGTACTTAATCAAAGGTTAAAGCAGATGGTTGTGATAGATTGTTTCCTAATGAGAAGAAATGAAAGCAAATATATTTTCTATCTTTTGAGCACAAAGCAGTGATCAAGATTTGTTTTACTTACAATAATGTTTACAGGAATTATTTCCCATGTCTTAAAGGATGCAAACTTCCTAATTCCTTTTTTTTTTTTCTCTTGACAGAAGCCCAAGACAATGCATCTTTCCAGTAACTCCTGTAAAAATGCACACGAGACTTTGAACAAAAACATGGCCTGAAGAAAGTTAATGAAGTTGTTAATAGTCTGTGTCACAAATGAGAAGACTGTGGATGATTCTGGCTTTTTCCTTCAGGCCTTGATGAGTCATGAAAATGATAGAAAGCTAATTTTTCTAATGGAGCAGGTTCTGTAAGGAAAAGAAGAGGAAAAATAAAGAAAAAGCTAAAATACAAACATCTGATGACAAGAGCTACGTGGTGACCAGTGTGTTCTAAGCTGGATTTTTCTTGAATCTTAATGGATGTTTTGACCTAATTTACAGAGTCTTTCTTGTTAATTAACTTTTTTAGAAAGGTCAAACCCTTTTTTTCTGCTAAAGGTCATGTACTTCAACTAAGAAATCTTTTCTCATCTGCAGAATTATACAGCAACATAAAATTCAGGTATTTTTCATTCTGAACGTATTAATGGATCATGAGCAATAAGCTTGGAGTGTTTCACACTCCTTTTCCCTGTCCTCATTAAATAATTCCTTTTTGTGTTTGTGTGTGTGAATGATCCCAGGGTTATGCAGTTATCCAGCAGCAGGGTCATCCACTGGAGCCTGGAGATAAATGTAATTTCACACAGAAGGAAAAAGACATTCCAAAATCTCATGTGGACCTGCTGATTGTGAGAGAAGTGTGAGAAGAATGCTCCTTGTAAAATAAGGGTGCCACATTTAAATAAAAACTTTGATTTCAGTGTCAGAGATGCTGTGAATGTTTGAATAATGCAGCTTTATTACATCTGAAAGTGGTTGCACCTCTTGGTCAGTCAGGTCAAGTGTTACCCAAGGGCTCACAGGCCTCACATACAGCACACCTCAAATGGGAATGGCACTGCAGGAATATTGACATTTTCAAATCATTCTTCCTTTTCAAATAACAACTGAATTAACTGCCCCTCCAAAAAAAAAAAAAAAAAAGAAAAGAAAAAAAAGAAAAAAAAACCCCAAAATAAAAAAGGAAAGGAAACAGAAAATGCTTTTTCATTAAATTGGTGAACCTGCTCAGAAATATTGAAGGGACACAGAAAACATTTAAACTGGATATTATATGAAAACTAGAGTGGTCACAGGAATTACAACACTGTGTTGTTGGGGAAAACATCTACCACTATCCTAATTGGGGAATTTCTCTGACAGGAAATAGGATCCATTCCACTCCACGATTTCTTCATGGAAACTACATAAAATATTTTATAAAACCTGAGTGATTTCTATAACAGAATTTTGGCAGTTTAAAGCAAAACGTGTTGCTATGACAGTTCCTACAAATCTTTTAACTTTGTTTTATATTATAAATATGTCAAAATGAAGCCATTTCTGTCCAAACAAAAAGTTTCCAGGCTTTTTAAAAGTAATATCTAATTTGCCAAAGTCAAGATGAAGGCTAATTTCAAATGCTGTAACTTAGATCTGCATAACCATAAACCCACAAGGACATAGCTTTAGTCTTATAAATAAGTAATGTCATTAGATACAGTATTCTTAGTTTAATTGACTGCATTTGCTACTCTGTATAACAATGATTGAAAAATAAAAGACTTTTAACATTGGTGAAACCTTTTCTAGTGGTTTCTGAACTGGAAGTCAATAAGCACAAGCTATTGCCAGAAAATGTTTTTGGTTTTGGGGTTTGTTTCAGTAGTAAAATGCTAAGTGAAATCTAAGTGGATGCAGGGAATTGCATCTGGTCCTTTGTAAATAAGAATCAGGTGAAATCTCAAAGACATAAAAATAGCACAGATTTATCATGCAGACATCATTGATGAAACCCCACATAAGGAACTTATTTCATTTTCTGCAGGTGGACCACTTTAAGTAAAAAAAGTGTATTTTTATGGGGGATATTTAGCAAGTTGGCAGCTGAGTCTTTTCCTCCAGAGGTATGGAAAGGACTGGGTATTTTCATATTTGGGATTTTTTTACCTCAGAAGAAAAGATGTTAAGTTGGAGAAGGAGTTGCCAAAGATAGAATTTATTTGTGTGAGGCAATAAGTTGCTGAATTACAGTTAAAGCTATTTCCTAAATTAAAATTCATATATATTCCTCCCTTAAATTAACCCAGATGTGTCCTGTACACCAGTTAAGCATGGGTTTAATCACAGTTTATCAACCTAAGGTATCTCCTCAGAGGGGCTGACATCTGTGTTGCTTTGTGCTGTGGTCTCTCAAAAAGTGATTCAAGAGCTAGAACATGGCAGAAATAAATACTTGAATTTTGTCAGGAAACTAGAAATCATTTCATTAGTGGCAGTTTATTTTCTGGTGCTGTGAAGTTGCTGAGAAAGAAGGAAAAGGGAATATCCCAAAAGCAAGAAACAGGCAGAGGCCAGAGTGAATTGAAAGCAACAGAGGGTGGAATATTCTGAAAAAGAAAATCTGGAAAAGAGCTGATTTAAGATCAAGGAGATGAAGAACTGCAGGAGCTAGTGGTACCTACATTTTTTCAGCACATGGTGAAAGGCTTTATGCTCAAAGAAATAGAACACAGACTTTTCTCTTGGTCTTTTCTACCCCAAGCCATGGAGCTGTCTCAGAGACATAAAGCAGTTGGGAATGGAAGAGAAAAGTCAATAGAATTGTGATGAGATATTACAGAGCCCTATGAAAAGTGATTCTAATCATGAATTTTTAGAAAAACTCCTGGTTTGTTGATTTTTTATATATTCAAGCTCTAGCTAACTTTACTCTTTCCTCTCCTCCCACACATTGACATTAATACAACTTTTGCAATTGACTTGAAGGACCAAGATACACGTATTTTATACTTTTATTTTAATGCTGCAATGTTTTTTTTCCCAGTTAGCAGGCTATAAATGCATATGGCTTTGGGAGAGTTTGGAGTAATAGGGAGTAAAATGGAAAGTGCTCCTGGGAAATTGCTTATTTATATGAAGCTGATGAGAAAACAAGTGTTTTATGGGAGGGCCCTGACTCTCTTAAGGGATATTTGGCTCGAGGACACTTGCTGGAGCACACATTTAGGTGTGTCTGTTATTGCACTGCTTTGTGCTGGGAGTGGAAAAACAACGTCTAATAAAAGGTGCTTTTTATTATGTATTTTTTGTCTCTAAATGTCAACGTGTGTTGGGATTCTGTGTCCAATATTTCTGCTGTCACTGAGCCATCAGACAATCAGCTGGGTTCTAGGCATGGAAAACAGGTGTAAAACTGGGAATCAGCTTGTGTAGCTCAATTTGTTTCAAGGTTCAACAGGTGTAAATGTACCAGTAAAAAATACACGAGTGCTAAGAATATCTGTAACTGCTACACTGGGTGTGATCACGTTTGAGGGAGCAGAGTCATAGAAATCATAAGAGCAAATGACAAAACAAAGATGTTCCAGAAGATATAAAAAGAATCAACAAAAAAAAGCAAAATTTACCATTCAGTGTCTGATTTTCTGAAGGTGAGTGGCCAATACAGACCATCCCAGGAGGTGCTCAACTCTGTGTTACTGGTAATAACTTAGCCAATAGTAACAAGCTGTCAGAGTATTCAAACCTGTGATTTTTTTTTTATGCTGTAAATGCTTTAAAAATCTTACTAATGGTTTAAGAAAAAGATATGCAAACAAGCTGAAAAAACAAGCATTATCTAAAGTCAGTGTGGGTGTGGTGCCTTGACCCATTTAGACTATTAAGAAATACGCTGCTTTAAAGTATTGAATACATATTTTCATTATGTATTGAGTGGCCAAAAATATCTTAAGAGCCTTTTAAGGTAATGTATAATAACATCTCTTCCCCAAAAGTGGGTCAAGGCTTACGTAGTCTGCATTTCCAACATGGGTCCCTCTGAAAAGGAAAATCCCAATGGTACAGAAGGAGCTAACACAGCAAAAGGGTCCAAATCCTGTATTTTGTGATATCTTTTGACCTTGGTCTGCCTAAACCCAGAGCAACAGCCACAGGATGTGATCTAATATATATTCATGGCAAATTATCTTGAAAACTTGTCTTCAGTGCTGCAAAAGTGCAATGATAATGAGGATGATGATGATGATGATGATGCTCTGTACTGGCTCCTTGTTTTGCCTCCTGATAAAAACTCCCTGTTTCCCATTAAAACAGCAAGAGGAGGTTATAGGAGGGAGGCTGGAGGTCACTGCCCACAACACAGGGTGGTGTAAGAATTAAAGGAACAACATTCTCTTAATGTGACATAACTAATGGGATTAGCAGGGGTGAAAAGGGAAGGAGTGAGCAAAAGTTGCCACAGGATCCTCCACTTGCTCAGTTAAGACCTTAATTCTTGTGCCTGTCATTAGTTGCAGGGAATTACAAAGTTGTAAATAACAAGGTAATTTGAGGAGTTACAGCTGCATGGACAGATACAGGTTGAAACTGTAAAAGCAAGACACTGAGCAAATAAGATTAAATAATACCCTGTTATGCATCTCAGATCTCCCTTCTTGGACTTTTTTTGTAATGTTATTTTCAGCACTATGTTTCAGGAGTGTTTTCTTAGTAGGAAAACATTCAGGTATTCCAAGACATTCTAATACACAGAGAACATTTACTTTAAATCTTTTTTTTCCCCCTATAAGGTGACAGTGGTTATCTCTTGAAAAATTGCCTAATCTCTTCCGTGTTTTATCTCCAGATTCCCTCTGAAAACCATATCATTAGAAATTGTAATGAAATTCAAAAAGTGACCAGAATAGTAATCAAAAGAAGATTTGGCATCTTCCAAATGGGACTTGGCTGCTTAGATAAAGGTGGTGGAAGAGAACTGAACTGCCCTTCATGTAAGTTCAGAGCAGTCCTGGTAGGTGTGAGGTTATGCAATGCACCCATTAAATGTTTCTCATCTGGGAAGACGAAGGGGAAGCGTTTTAATGAGTCAGTCTAAATTGCTGAAGTAAATGACCATAATGCTAGAGACTTGGAAAATGCTGTGTGCTTAGATGTGGGACTGCAGGACAGCAGAGGAGGTGCTGGCTCTGGCTGTCACACAGACCTCCTGCATGCTGGCTCAGATGTGCCCTCCGAGCCTTCTGTGCCTTTACATTTCATCCTAGAACCATTTCAGTGCCAGTAAAATGGAAATTAGAGATGCCATCTTCCAGTGCTAAAGGGAAAAGTGGACTGCAGACCAGCAGACTACAGTTCCAGGCAATTAATGGTTTCCAAGCTCTTTGCTTCTCATGCCAAACAGGAGGTCTGGGCACTGCTTACCCTCTCCTCCTGCTCACTGAACAAGAAGGTTCCAGCAAATGCAATAAAATTAGGTTCCTAATTTCCACTCCTTTAAGTTAGTCTATAAAAATAGCCCTCTGTTAGGAACTCTCTCTTACAGTCAGTTATCAACTTAAGGCACCCAAATTAATTATTACCTCTTCTCTTGCCAAATTCATCTTGGTCCTGTTAGTTCAAACACCCTTTTCCTGACAAAACTCTATACTGATGACAATGAGAGACATCATTTTTTTCACCAATTTAAGGAGAGGGAAGAAAAACCTTTCAGCCACAGACTTTTCTGAAAAGAATCAACTCAAAACTACTTAGGTATGAAAGACTAAAACAGTCAAGGTATTGCAGCTTTTCTGGGAAAGCTCATTTTAATGGACCTCCATATTCAGTTATGCACAGAATAAGCTCCTCTATGAATAGCATTAAAAGACTTTCTGTGGATTTCTGTCCTATATTTTCTATACATTCTCCTCAAAATCTTAAAGTATCTCCAGCTTTTATTGTGCCAGGTTTTTGACTCCCTCACTGCAAGAAATGAGCACATGCTGAACAAAGCTTGGCTTTGCCAGTGTTCCTGCTAATACACATATGTTGTCAGACCAGCTGGCTCTTGGCAAACAGCAGAGGTAAATGTCAGGTTCTTTTCTGTCCCTTGCTATGAGGAGAGCACAAAACTGTCCCTAAACAGCACAGTGCAACCAGAGTTCACTGACTCAGTTTTGTTTCGATAATCTCCAGTATAGAGAAAAATTAACAAGAAAAGGGTCAGACACGTAGGGGGAAAGGAGGAAATGTTGCGCTTAATTTCTGATGACAAATTTAAATTTTGTGGTTTTCATTTAAAGTTTTCCCATTTTAATGCAAGTGGTGTTACACAACTGATGAACTGTCTTGAAATGTTTTTTTTTTTTTTAATTCTGTCAATAAAATGTACTTATTTCTTACCAATGAGAATTGAAGGGCCAGATCATCAGATGGGGGAGAGCTGTGTCACTCTATTCAAATAAGCTTTTTATGTGGCACTTGCTGGCTCTGCTGGTCTGCTTATCTGCTTGTGTGAAAGGAAAAGAAATCCTCCTACCTGATTCTGTCAGGACTATCTCATTTGAGATCAAATTGACCTCCTCCTCCTCCACCATTCACATTTGGGAGTTTTCATCCAAATCAGGTCCATCAGCAAAGTGAGAGGGTTGTGGGATAGTGGGGGAATTGTGCTCTGACATTTTTGGGGGGTCATGCACAGCTGTGGGATGAGCAAGGACGGATGGTACTCCTGGATGGATCATGCTTCATAAACTTGGAAGAGAAAACGTGTGGAAAATGTTTGTTGTAGGAATAAAAAAAAAAGAGGAATGTTCTTGCTCCCATGGACTGGCCGGGCTGGACAAAACATCCAGGATAAATGTGGCTGTTGAGCCGCCAGTGACACCACATGAAAAGAGCTTTAGCAAGGGAACAAAAGCGATACTGTTTTATCTTTACTGCTGATTAAAGTCTGTAACTACTGTAGCTACAAAATTATGCACATTTTAAACAAAAGCCTCCACCATGTCACAGGCAAGAAAAACAAGTCACAGGGTGCAAGGCAAAGCTTTCCTTGAGGCATTGGTGGTTAATCAGTCCCTCTCCCACAGTGGCTGCAGTGTCATCTGAGCTGGGGACTCAATGCCCTGTGCCAAGCAGTTGCCATAATACAGATGTTTAACCCTTCCCTGTGCTCAGCTGAGCCACCAGAAACACCAAGCCTGGGGCAGAGAGAAGGGGTTTTAACTGATAGTACCCTCAGTGAAAGATGGGTTCATCCCAAAATACCCCACACCCCCTCCAAACAGTAAAAAAACAACCCCAAACCCAGAAGGCCAGACATTAAAAAAAAAAAAAAAAAAAAAACAGAAAAATAATCAGTGACATACTGTTAAAGAAAGTCACTCTGAAGAAAGGATTTAATACAGAAAAAAAGAAATAAATCAGTCATAGTTTTAAACAGGTACTACATAACGGATAAGGAGGTCGGGAGAAACTCTGGAAGGGTTTTCTTAGTATTAAATGATGATGAAACATCTATACATTCCATCCATCACTGATTATGTGCAAGAACATTTGACTTGGAAAACTACAGAGAGGATTAACCCTTCAGCTTTTACAGAAGGAGAAAAAAAAAAAAAAAAAACAGGTTATACAGCCTTGAAAATACTCAATTTTTCTTTTGTGTACACAGGAGCAAATTTAAGTACATCTTTATTTTTGTGTTACAAGGCTGTTTCTGAACAGCTAGTCATTAAAAATATCAGTTGTTCTACAATGAAGAGCTTTCAAATATACCAAGGAAATGTGTTTTATTTAAAAAAAGAAAATCGTTTAATTAAAGATATAAATGCAGATTCAGATCCTACATACAAAAGGCTTGAGATTTTACATTGCCAAACTCAAACCTGTTCTTAGAGCTGCAGTCCCAACTTCAATTCCAAACCATTTTGCCTTCCTAAAGTTCATGCAGAACAATCCATAACACTGACCATCAATGAATATTTTCATATTGCTCTGTTCATGTTTATTAACCCTTCAAAATGCACCATTCTTCACTGTGTTTCTACCTAAGAAATTAGGGGATAACATCTGGCCACAAAGCCCCTGCTAGAACAGGTAACTACAAAGTGGCACCTAATTTTGGGAGTTTTCAGTCTTATCCACAAGGTAACAATCATGAGTTTTAAGCTGTCACAGAATTCTGAAATTGTTTGGGTTGGAAGGGACCATAAAGACCAGCTAAATCCAACCCCATGCCATGGGCAGGGACACCTTCCACTATCCCAGGTTGCTCCAAGCCCTGTCCAGCCTGGCCTTGGACACTTCCAGGGATCCAGGGGCAGCCACAGCTTCTCTGGGCACCCTGTGCCAGGGCCTGCCCACCCTCACAGGGAACAATTTCTTCCCAATATCCCATCTAAGCTTCCCCTGTGTCACTTTAAATTATCCTACGGCCAAATCTTTGAACATGAGCCAAAAGTTAGTCCCAGCCCAAGTATCACTAACTCTGTCTCTAGAATCTGCTTCCTTAAATCTCCTCAAGATCCAAAGTCTGACTGGTCTTTGCTCAAGCCAACATGAAACTGTTGCTTGAAATTCCCTTTCAATCTGAATAAAGGCCAAGATACAGGGGCAAGATTGTAGCAAAGGCATTTTGGGGAGCCTCAGAAGAGCATCCCCTCAAAGCAACTGCCAGTTGTCTTTTCCACTTCTACCATGTTCAAAGTTCAAGACAAAAGTTACTTTGAGAACTTGAATCAGGGTGTAACATTTCCAAAATGCACGGCTAAGCAAGAAATGTCATTCACTCAAGCCATCACCAAAATGTTTCTAATTACATCACTGACTAATTACATTACTGTATCCCTTTTAAGTAGTGGCTTTAAAAGTACAACCCTTGGCTCAAAATCGATTCCTTATTTTTAGGCAATTCCTCCTATCATCTTGAACCAACAGTGTTTAATGGTGTGATAAGTTTTCACACAGAATTGCTGATTATAGTCCCAAACCTGCAAAGTGCTGCAGGATCAGAGGGAGAAGGGATAATAAAAATATTTCAAAAAATGGACTGGATCATTTCATAATTCAGCTAGGAATAATTAATGCAGTTATTTTATAGGATATCCTAAGGATGTACTGAAACTCACTGTCCTCTGTGTGATACCAGAAAAGGACACTGCAGATCCCAATTGAAAATAGGCCAGAAATTTGAGATCATTGCTCACTACCAGCATTTCTCCCACTGAATGAGACATTTCCATACAGCTGGAAGTCCAGAGTCTCCAAAAGTTGTCATAATTCAGCTGAGGAGCTCTGGAGACACAGCTAATGATGTGCCATTATCTTTTGTTTCTTAAATAATTTAGCTCTGATTGCACAAAGAAGCCAAACACCCCTGGAAGTGTCCAAGGCCAGGCTGGACAGGGCTTGGAGCATCCTGGGCCAGTGGAAGGTGTCCCTGCCATGGCAGGGGGTGGAACTGGATGATTTTTAAGTTCCCTTCCAAACCAAACCATTCTTTGATTCCAGCATAGCTTAAAACTCAGGATCATTGTTATTTTGTGGATGAGACTGAAAACTCACAAAATCAGGTGGCCCTTTGTAGTTTCCTGTTTTGGTGGCACAACTACAACCAGTTCTGTTTGGTTTTCTCTCCCTCCCTCATCTCCCAACAGCAGCCACGTGCAATCAGCTCACTGTTCCTCAAGTAATTGCATACTGGTGGCCCAGAGGGTTTGGGAGCTATTTAAAACACACCAAACATACCAAAATGTGATTTTTTCCTGTCCAAACCCTCTCCAACATTTTTTAGACCCTTAAAGTGACACCTTAACTGAATTTTCTGATGTTTAGTGTCTTGCTAAAGGCCTAAACTAATGGGTACAGATAAATCCTTGAAGGAAAACATCATCTCTTGCCAACATTCTTGGCAAAATTTATGTTCTTGTTAATAGTTTTGTACTTAGACATTAAACAACCTTTAAGTGCTTCCACTTGGCTGTATAAATAAGGTTTAAATAAGGTTATAAATAAGGTTTTTATCCATGCAGATATTTCTGTTCATATTTGTTGAGAGATACCTGACCAAAGTTTAAATCTGGAAAGGACAGGAAAAGTAGATAATTTCCATCCTTTCCTAACATTTGGTTTGGACTATGAATAAAACATCCACGCTAAGATCCAAACCTTTTTGTGACAGGTGTTGTACAAACACTAAACAGAGGCATCATTGCCCTTCAAACTTTATAGATTAAGACAAAAAACACATAAAATTGGATGTGAAATCTGAATTTGCACATAAATGAATGTAGTAAAGTATTAAAACATTTTGTGGTCCATTTATGTCTCTGAGCATGGGAAATTTTTCTATCAAATCTTTTTGAGGAAAATAAAAAGAAGCTGAATCATATCAAGGAAAATATGTGCATAATGTTTCAAAAAATAAAGGATAAAGCTGAAAAAGATAATTTTAAACTAAAAGTAGGGTTTAAAAAGTCAATTTCTTTATAGTAAAAAATAGCATTTAAGAAAGGATTTGAATTACTTTGTTTAAGGTCAAACAAATACTCTTTCAAGTCAAAATAATTTAATCTTTCTTTTCATTCTTTGCCAGCCTGACTAGAAATGAAAGTAAAATAAATTATCACAAGAAAATATTTCAGTCCACGGACAATAACAAAAATGAAATGAGGCAATTAGGCATTTCTAGTATTTTTGTTGCTTTTAATGCAGGGTAGAGGTTGGAGGTAAACAAGTAGCAAATGGAAAACGTGAGTAGGTTACATGAGAAAAATGAGCTGTAAACCAGGATTTAAAGAAAGATAAGGTAACAGATATTTGGATTTTAATGTGACACTTCTACATTTGAAGAGCAGTCCAAGGGACAGTGTGGAGATCCAGGACAAATTGACAGCTGGACAAAAATGTTTGAGAATGCTGGGAAAGTTTGGAGTTCTAAGGGGTTAATGGATCAAAAATCTGGAGCTGGGAACTGCTGGGGTGTGAGCACAAAGGCAAGAAGCCTCTCTTTGCTGGAGAGGTGCACTGGAGGCTCCAGCTGAGCCATCCTGATTTGGGCAACTTTCCCCAGATTCAGGGGTTGGGCTCTTCCCAAAACCAGAGAGCGACAGGAGGAAACGGCCTCAGATTGTTCCAGGAGGTTTAGATTGGATATTGGGGAAAATTTCTTCACCCAAAGGTTTTTCCAGCCCCAGAGCAGTGGTGGAGTCCCCATCCCTGGAGGGATTTAAAAGCCATGTGGATGTGGCACTTGGGGACATGGGGCAGTCCCCATTCCCCCTGGCCTTGGCAGAGCTGGGGGAATGGTTGGACTGGATGATCTTAGAGAGGGTTTTTCCAACCTCAGTGATTCCATGTAAGAAGTACCAGTACAAAATATCACGGATATAAACGTGCCTCATTTGTTCTCCTCATTTTCTCATCCAGTTTTCCTGTCAAAAGCCCCAGTGGCATTAGGCCACCCTGGATGGTACATGAGGCACAAGGTCTCAGCTCACTTTTCAAAGTAGTTCCTATTTTCCAGAAGGGAGAAAATATTTAAAACCCTTATTTCCAGAACTGTTTCTGTGCTACCTGAAATCTACAGTGTAATCTGTTATTTCCCATTGCCACCAGGGTCACTCCTATGTGGAAAAAGGCCTCGAATAAGAGGCTGTTTTACTTCCCATGTTTCAGATATTCAGAGTTAGAGATTGTTTTGCTGCTGTGTGGACAAAGATTACAGTGTTCAAAAGCCACGCTCACCCCTGGATAATTTGTCTGTCTTTATTGCAGTAAATTTGTGTATTGATCTTTATTACAGTATCATCTAACAGGGTGTTTAGCATCCACACTCTGTCATGCAGGGCTCTGCACAGATATGAGGAGAGAATGCAGAGTAGGTATTTTACCATATAGGAAACAAGATATTTATATTTTACACATGTAATTTAGATTTCTATGCAATAAAGAATTCTATGTGTCTGAAGAAGGAATTATCCTGATATCTGATTGACTGTAACACTTTGAAAATACTTCCTTATTGGGTGGGTTTGTTTGGGGTTTTTTTATTGCCTTTTTGTGATTTTTTTTTTTTCCTCTCTTACATTAATTTTCTTGGCAAATTTCTCAGAATTTCACTGAGATCAATTTTTCTGCCTATTATACACCTCTACTTTTTAAAGTTTTTTTCTAATAATCTCACACTTGTTAGCATTTGGATGAATATCATAATAGCAGAGCAGCCATGCCATTTTCATTGGCCATTTCAATGAAGAAAAATGCACTGTGACATAATAAATAGACATAGAAAAAAAATCAAGTCCTATTTCTCTGAAGAACATCTAAAAGTGAGCCTATATATATAGGCTTAAGTCATCCAAATGACTTGATGCATATTTTTATTTTAGTATCTGCAGGAAGATGGATCCCAGCCCATTAAAACTAAAATTTCCAGAAAGACAGGCACTCTGATATATCATCTGTCAAGGTAAAGGGACTAAGAACCTCTAGCTGACTGATATGATGGATTTTCACTTTCCTACTTGCTTCAAGAAGGAAGAAAGTGTGGAGCTGAACAGCTGGTAACATTTGCTAAAAGATTATGGTGCCGAGATTCTGATTTAAATTTGACTTTTTGGTCGTAAACACATGAACAACACATGAAATGTTCTTATTCTTTAACATATTTTCCCTTGAAAAGAGTGATTCTACTTCTTCCTCTATAAAACCTATATAGGATTAAAGAGCAAAGAGGTCTCCAACTGAAAAAAAAAGACATTTATTTCCTGGAAAAGGGAGTCATGCAAGAGGCTCAAAGCTTTCTTTAGGGTAGCTGCTACCACCTTCTGTAAGACTGCTGAAACACATGTAAATGAGAAGTTTAAAAGTATATATAGAAATATTTGGCAATATAATGAGACTCTTCCCTACATTGTCCCCTTTAGGCTTAGAGATCCAAGACTTTCCTGGTGTACATTTGCAGAATAACCACATGAAAATATCTCTGGCTGCTCCACCATATGATGTAAAGTTGGAAATATTTTAGAAACGATGTGAAACAAGCCCACAAGCTGTCACAAATACTGTTAGCACCTCTTGTATGTGCAAATAAAGAGTGTAGCCTGTGGTATTTGCAGCCTTTGACCAACCAGGATGTAAACTCTACGAGTTATTTTGGCAAATTTCAGAGGAAAATATTGGCTCACTAAAGCCAGACCAAGACCCCCAAACCCATTCAGTTAAAAGCAAATCAATCAATCAATCAATCAAAGCAAAGTGTTTTCCAAGCTTTGTCATCAAATGTTGTCTATCAAAAAATCATCCAGAAGTGAAAAGCTGAAGCAGCATATGAAACTCTGATAAAAGTAAGTTATAGAATCATTTAGAGGGAAAGACATCTAAGATCATAGAGGAAGACTGTTTTAGTGACTTTCTGAGAGGAGTCTGTAAACAAAATGTGAACATGATCCATCAGAGCTCTGTAAAACCTAAATAAAATCTGGATTATAAATGGGGTAAGTGATCAGTCAGCACCTCTACATCATTTATCAACAAGAGCTTTCAGTGATAAAAAGTAATAGCAATAACAGACTGATTTCACAGAACATTCTGAGCCCTTTGGTGAGGTGGCCTGATTTAAGCTACAGAAACTTCAATAAAACCAGGGAAAATCATACAAATAGGAGCAGAAAATATGTCAGATATTTCAGATATGCCTTGCAAAGTAGTGAGTCCAAAAGAGTGTTTGGATTTATAGAGGTCTGGAAAACCTTCTTTACAGCCAAAGACTAAACAAGATTGATTTGTTTAGTTTGTCTGAGGAAAGATTATGATAAAGTCACCTTCTAATCTATAAGTAGGGACATGGAGAGGAGACTTGTGATAATGGAAAGCTCTTTAATCTGCCTGACAGCAAAAGCCAGTGGACAAAACCACTTAAATCATTTTGGAAATGAAACACACATTTTGAAACCATGGGGGTTCTGTGTAACAAATTGCTAAAACAGTTTATTGATTCCCCATAATTTTGAGTCTTTGGGGGTGTTTTTCTGGAAGAGTTCTCGTGCTGTCAAAAGTCACAGCCTTGATGCAAGAAGTGCTCTGTGAAAGTGCATGAACTGCACCAAGTTCAAATGAAGTGAACATGTTGGTGTCTTCTGAGCTCATAACCTAAAAATCTTCAATGTTAGGCCATAGTTATCCATGTTTGCAGCTTCTGAGATAAGTTGCATTGTCCTTTGGGGAAAAATAAAGTTGCTAGTTGATAATTCTATTATTTTTTTTTCATTTAATGACATCTCCCAATCCAGCTGGCTGGTTTGTGCCTTCTGGAAAGAAGAGTTGGTGTTATTTTACACTTCCCAAACATATGTCTCTGGGCTTCATTTTCTACACTACAGCTCACAGATTCTAAGAATTAATATCTTGTGTCCATCATTCTCCCACACACATCACTTGTTCTTTTTTTTATATTTTCTTTTGGTTGTCCCTGATATTTTTAAGAAATTCAGAAAACTTCCTACAGACCAGCAGTGCCTAAATACTCTTATAATCTTCATTTCTGTGATATGTTGGGTTGTCTCTGCACCTACTGCTGCAGCTGAAGTTTTGGATTTGGTTTTAAAAGTTTCAAGTGGGACCAATCTCTGTGGGAATATTACAGGATATTGCTAAGAATATATATTGACAGACCAATTTATTGAGCAAGAGGGAAGAACTTGACAGCATTTTCCAATATCTGTAAATTATAGTTGGTTTGTTTAGTAAAAAAAAAAATAAAATAAGATAGGCTGATTTCACACAGCAAAGCAAATGTAGATACCAAGTGATAAAGGGGGTGTGTGGAGGGTGTCATAAGTTGTGCTCATCAAGCTCTGGAAGACTTGAGCAGAGGTTTTGTAGCAGAAATGTTGACATCAGTCCTAGTAAATAGAATTGGTGAGAAGTGATTTTTGACAATGCAGGAACTGGCAGTAATTTAAACGAACAGTTCTGCTGGCAGGGAGTGACTCACTCCAGCACAGTAAAGACTTTGTTGTTAAAAGTACTTACACTCACATTAGGAGCCTGAAATCATCCCAGACATAATGGCCCACTTTGAAAGAGCAGGAAACATTAAACAGATTGGCCAATCCAGAGAAAATAATCATAGGAAAATTTATTGAAAGGCAGTTCACCAAATAGCATATCCTGCAGCTAAATCCAGTGGGTTTTGCTCTCCTCATGCAGACTCCAGCCTGTGATTTCAACTCAACAGCATGACTCTGTAAAACAGGTCCTTCCAAGACCGTAAAACTAGGAGAGATTTTGGGGCAAGGGCTGTGTAAAGATAGAAGCAACAATAAAATCCTTGTTCTGTAAAGAGGAGGGAAACCAGTGCAGCAGCAGCATGATTCATCCTCCTTAACTTCAGCCTTCCAAAAGGTAGGTGTTGGATCAAAGTTAGTCATTCCTTTTTTGTCACTTGTGGAGGAAGATGTATCCTGCCTGCCTCAGATAAGTACTTTGGGAACCGCTATTTAGAAAGATTTCCCTCTCTCCATTGCCATGGAGGCTACCCAGGGGAACAGCCTGGAAAGCAACATCTTCCAACCTAAACCTAGACAGGATTGCTCTATCCCTAGGCTGCCCAGAGGAGCTGTGGCTGTCTGTCCTAGGGTGACTTTAGGAAGTTCCATCCCTGGAAGTGTCCAAGGACAGGTTGGACGGGGCTTGCAGCAACCTGGGATAAAGGAAGGTGTCCCTGCCCCTGGCAGGGGATGGAATGAGATATCTTTAAGGTCCCTTCCAACCCAAACCATCCTGTGATTCTCAAAAGCCCCTTCATGAGGCCCACTCTGCTGAAACCAAGGCTCTGTAATTCACTCTCTTCAGGGTGTATGCACAAAGGTGTGTTGGTTTCAGTGCATACACAAGGCTCAGTAAAATATCTAAGTAGAAAAGAAATCAAGAGATAGCCAGAGGCAAAGTAAAATTAACCACAAGACCTCAAGAATCACACTTGGCATCTTTGGCCTGTAGCAAAAAAACCACCCCAAATGTCCCACATTCCTCATCTCAGTGAATTGAGACAAGGTAAAAAAATTGCATTCAAATGAGATGACTTAACCAATCTACTGTCCCGGTTGCTGAGGGTTCAGGGAAAAAGAAAAAAAAACAATGAAAGTATAAAAAAGGAATGAAAGAGAAGTTCAGATTGGCATTGGATTAGATTGTCATATGACAATAGGAAAGGAACAGGAAAACTATGGCATCACTGAGACATCCCTGGAGATGGTTAAAAACCACATATGTGGCACTTAGGACATGGTTCAGTGGTGGCCTGGGCAGTGCTGGGGAAATTGTTGGACTTGATGATCTTCGAGGGCTTTTCCAACCTAAATGATTTCATGATTTCCCTTTTTAACAGCTCTCTGCTTCAGAATGATTTACTACAGGGTTTGTATTGATTTACAATTATTAGACAGTTATTGTAATTTATGTTGATAAAGCAATAAGGGAGTACAGAAAATATTTATTAAACATGAGAAAGTTTGTAGCACTTGGACATTAATCAAAGTTGATCATCTACAATGTATGTGCTAATAAACCATTAGTGAATATTTAACCTGCAAACATGATGAAAAAAGCTGATAGATTACCTCCTTCAGGAACAGAGAGACTTTGTGGGAATTTTGAATTATTTAAATTGTGACACAGCACAGGATTTAGGAGTGGGAAGCAATTTTACTGTGAGACTTTCTTTTTTAGTTGCTGAGTTCCTGATAAAAAGAGTGATGGAACTAATTTTGTTTCTTGTTGATTTAAACATTAGCAATCCCAGGGTTTGCAAAAAACATTAAAGATAGTTGTGAGTCAGATCTTCTACTGTATAGTGGAATCATTGGCCTTCTTTGATATTAGTGCAGAAAGCATAATAAAAAAAAGCCCTGAGGAACTCAGGCTTCTCAGCACTTTGTTGCAGATGTCAGAGAAAGAAGTATTAGGGGTCAGTTTAGCATTTGCATAATGACCTGATTAATTGGAGATTAAATGATCGTTTGTTCAGCAAGTGGTGCAGAAGGCTGGGCACACTTCCCTGACCAGCTGAGCCAGGCTTTGCTAGGCACATCTCCAGGCTAGGGGACACTTCTGATGCTCGCCCTGTCCTTGGAAAGGTGGAGGGATGCTGGAAGGGACACTGCCTGGAAAGGAGTTAATCCATTAACGCCTCCTGGTTGATTAATTTTCTGCTTCAACTCATTTTAATTCGCATTCTGCTGATTGTTTCCTTTCAGGAAGGGCATTTGTGGAAAGGTTATCAGCTTCTTGGAAGGACATAGCAAAGCCTCCGAGCACAAACTTAGCCCACTTTTCCAAACAAACAGCTGCAGACAAATCCTGGCTTCATTGATGGGAATGGAAATTTTCAGAGAATTGCAGAATGGTGGGGTGGGAAGGAACCTCTAAGATCATTTAGTCCAACCACTCCACTCAAGCAGGTTTTGAATATCTCCAAAGAGACTCCACAGCATCTCCAGGCAGTCTGCTACAGCTCTGTTACTCTCATAGGGAAAATGTTTTTCTTCACATTTAGGTGGAACTTCCCATGCTTTAATTTCTGCCCACTGCCCATGGTCCTGTTGCTGAGCACCACAGAAGAGTCTGGCCCCTTCCTCTTGACACCCAGCATTAAGGTATTTGTGTGCACTGATAAATCCCCTCTCAACTGTCTTCTTCTTGTGGCTGAACAGCCCCAGCTCCCTCAGCCTTTAGCTCCAGTCTCCTCTTCATCACTGTAGCCTCCACTGGATCCTCTCCAGGAGCTCCATGTCCCTCCTGTCCCAAGGAGGCCAGAAATGCACACAGCACTCCAGATGTGCCTCACCAGGGCTGAGTAGAGGGGCAGGATCACCTCCCTTAACCTCCAGGAAATTCTCTAATAAATCCCAGGATCCTGTTTGCCTTATTGGCACAAAGAAACACAACTTGTCATGGACACTTCTTGTCCAGCACAGCCCCAGGTCCTTCTCCTCAGAGCTGCTCCATCAGGTCACCCCCAGCCTGGGCTGGTGCCTGGGGTTGTTCCCCCCCTGGGTGCAGGACCCTGCATTTGCATTTGAATTACAGAACTTTGCTAAAATTCAGGGCGTTTTTTTGTTTGGTTGTTTTTGTCCTAACAAAGGAATCAAGCACCAATTACTTTTTGGATAATGTTCCACTGGTAAAATAAATGAAAAAGTACCAGATGTTTGTTGGACATTATGTTTGTTCTTTAAATGTCACAAATTCTAGAATAGTTTAGCTTGGAAGGGAACTTGAAGATCATCCACTTCCAATCCCCCTGCCATGGCAGGGACACCTTCCACTAGCCCAGGCTGCTCCAAGCCACTTCCAACCTGGCCTTGGACACTTCCAGGGATCCAGGGGCAGCCACAGCTTCTCTGGGCACCCTGTGCCAGGGCCTCCCCACCCTCACAGGGAAGGATTTTCTGGTGCTCAGGTTTATTTTTTCCCAGGTACAGGACCCTGCATTTGCCTTTCCTGAGATTCACTGGGTTTCTCTTCACCCAACTCTCCAACCTGTCCAAAGTCCTGCTGAATGGCCCCGCAACCTTCAGGTGGATCAGCCACTCCTCCCAGCTCTGTATCATCAGCAGAAGTGCTCAGGGAACACTGTCCCTTCATCCAGGTCACTGCTGAATGATAAGGACAAGACTGAACCCTGGGGCACATCACTACCTGCTGGACTCTGCCACTGGTCACAACCCCCTGGCTTCAGTGAAGACGGTCAGCAAAGACCAAAAGCTGGCCTTAAGCAGAAAATTTCAGCTCTAAGCAACATGTGTATTACAAGCAGTAAAAATTGGTTGCTTTTCAATTAGGACTGGGAAAAGGAGGAAATGGGCCATAACAGACCATATTCAGTATGGGCGGGACATGCACTGAAAATCCAATTGCAGTAGAAAATTGCTTTTAGCAGGAGAGCAAAATATGAGGTGTGAAACATGAAGCTTTGTAGATAGGGAGTCTCCCTACACAGAAGTTGGCTGTAACTACCAGAGGAAATGATAACATTATGGCAGGTACCAAGGACATGTATGATGCATTATGAGAAAGATTAGTCTGAACTGCAAAGGCTTCCCTTAAACTATCTTAATTAAAGGTCATTCAAAACTTCCCCCAACACCTTTTTTACATCGGCTGCAAAAGTACACCAAGTGCTAAAAATTTCCTCTGTGAAGTTTTGATCTGTGAGCCATTAATATTTCCCTAAATTTAGCTTGTGTGCTATTTACAAATCAGAATTGCCTGCCTAAGGAAATGGAGTTGTTGGAGGCAGTTATTCCATTACATGGGATGATTACTGTGTTGTTCCCCACCACTCCAGCAGTTTACACTGCCAGACTATTCTGCTTACTCACAGGAATGAGTCTTCACAAGGATTTTTATTTCTCAATCACAATATTGATACTAAATACATTCCATTCTTCCTAGGTATTCATGGCACACACTGTAAGAATCCATCTGTTACCAACACCCTGCTCTGCAGAATGTTTAAACTGTGTGAATTAGGAGTAAGAATGGGTAGCATTTCTTTCTTTAACTACACACCTGTGATTTGCTTAGCACAGTGGGCATGGGAGGAAGGAAAAAACAACTTGGCTGATGTGTAGGTTTTTATTTTTTAATATTTCTGACTATTATTTTTAATATTATCAGCTGTGCTGCCCCAGCAGTACATGCAATAATAATACAGCCAAGCATAGCTGTTAGTAGAGCTCTGGTCTTAAAATACTTAAAAAAGAGAAATTCTACTATAGCTTCTCTGAGGACCCTTCTCGTAGGTGTAATCAATGACAGAGGAATAACCTGTCTCTATTACATCCTGTCAGCAGCACTGATGTTTCCTAGGACTTTTCCCCCACCACATTTGTATCCATGATACATCTGACTGCGTCACTCGGACATTCACAGATTCACTTCTGTTGTTCAATGTAAAGTCAATACCCAGTAAGTGATGAAATGATTTTTTACTTCATACTGTTTAATAAATCAATTTATACACCAGTGAAAAACTACAAAAGATTATTATTTTTATCCACAAGACCCCCATATCCAGAGCTTCTATTTGTGTACTAGATAGACTTGAGGGTGGTAGTAAGAAAAAACCCAGTAGGTATATCCAGCGATTTTCTCCTTGGCAGCACTTAAAAAAGGAAACAAAAGCAGTTAATTCAGTACATGAATTTCAGACAGAAATGCTGCTTGCCCCCAACATTTTTATGAGCTCCAGGTGGAAGTTCTATGGCATCAATGATTCAGCAATATCTGGAGATAGCACAACCCATCAAAAGTGCAGGAATTATCCCGATCCTTCCTGTCTGCTGCCAGTAGAATACACAGCCAGCAATTCCCAACATCTCCCTCCGGCATTTCTCTGTTGGATTCACACAACATGTCAAAGAAATGATTTTTCTCTTTGATTACTGCAGTAAAATAAAAAGCACTGAAAGAGCAACATCTCAGAAACTTACCTTGCAGTTACATGAAAAATCCAGCTCCCTGTACAGAAATGTAATGAGGAGGGTGTCACGGTCGTTACTCCTTGTTACAGCACTTTGGAATAACAATGCCATTTGGAGACCCTTGCAGCAGGAAAGACAGAAAAAGCAAGTCAGCACTCAACTCCACAGGCCAATAGAATAAGATATATCAACTCCAACTTTAGTGCATTTGGACTCTGTGGAAGTTCCTTGTGTTGGCTGAAATGCAAGGGCTGGAGCACAGCAATTTTTTTCTGTCCTGTTGGCTTTTTCTACCTCTTTCTGTCTGGCAGTGACATTTAGTAGTTAAAGCAGGAAATGGAATTCTGGCTCTAAAGGTCTAAAATGGAGTTATTGTCTTAAGTAATTATAGAGAGAAATATATATATATATATATATATATATATAAATATACACCCACACAGCTTTAAGGTACAGGTGCTTAAGTTTTACTACACCAATTTACAGTTAGGCAACAGCACCTTTCAAAAGCTCACAGATCCCTTTCAAGTTCTGGTCCTGCCTTTTTTCCTCCTTCTTTTAGATTTCTGAGACAACAAGAAACATCTGTGGGGTTTTTTAGTGCTTTACTTTCAGCCCTGCCAATTACGTGCTGTTCTAATTAGAGTCAATGAGAGGTATGGGCTTCTACTTCCCCTCCTAAAACATCATCAAATGAAACAGAGCATTTTATTCCAGCCTTCTTACTTGATTCAGCACATCACAGGTGTGGTAGTGAAGTTGTGAACATATTTTTTGAAGCCCAGAGGAGAGAAGCTGGAGTTGTTCTTGTGCATTAAGAGCTACAACAATTAGATTACTCTGGTTTTACAACAGGTCTAAGTGGAAGAAGCACAGACTGACCCTGAGAGCGCAGTGACCTCCCAAACAGTACAGGCTTGGCTATGCAAGGCTGTAACTACAAAAAAAAAAGTTCTTTAAGGACTCAAGAACTTTGTATCTGGCATATTTTCAGTACAGCAGGAAGACTTTTGAGGTCAAGATCTCAGGATCCCCTGTTCAACACTTATTATTTTGCTTTCTACCCCATCTACCCATTCCTGCTACTAGACTTGGCTGGCTTCACACCACACTGAATTGGCAATTTTTTCTCTTTGCATTAGAGAACAAATTCAGAAAACAACCATGTGTATCATGGATAGAAAGGCAGGGAGGGGATTTAAATCAGCTGGGAAATTCCAAGGTTGGAAATGCTTGTCTGTAGCAAAGGGGAAACAAATGAGTCTTAGTGAGTAGCACGATGTTCAACCCTGCTCTCTCACCACTATTCCCCATCAGACAGGGCTGCAGTTACAGTCTGGGGAAGGATAATGAAGAAACTGTGAGTAGAAAACAAAGAGCTTGTTACCAGTCAAAGATTAGTCCATGTTGTAGCCCAGACATTTCCCTGCAAGCAATATAGTCAGCAGAGCATAAAACTACATTTTACTGTTCAAGGTGCATTTAAATACTGTGGTGATAGCAGAAAAACACAACTTTTAACAAGACAGCAAAATAACTTGGATTTCTTATTTGGCTGGGAGATTAACTTCCTCTCAACTTGCCAGATGTTCAGGAGAAAAGCAGATTTCTGCATAGAACTGTTTGTCTCATCAAAGCCCAGTGGGCTGACTTGTGTCAAAAAATTGGGAAGGCAATCCCACCTTAGATACCAGGTGCCTGCTTTGGAGATTGATTATTAACTTGAGAAAATCCAGCATTCTGGCTTTCAAACAGCAGTGAAATTACATCTGGAGGAAGATCAGACTGGTGTTTTACCCTGCAAAGGGCCATAAATGTCAGTCACCTGTCACACACGATGCTGGTATTTATTATAGCATAGCAGCAGAAGAGAGTAAGTAGTAAAATATAATTCAGGGTACGAGAGAATTGATTCTGTATGGCTTTGGGATGGTTTATAATTAATTATTCAGAGGGAAAGAAAACCCCAAAAAAAAAAAACCAACTGCTGGTTCCCAATGGAAATAGAGAACAAAGTTATTTAATGAGCTGCCATAAAACACAAACAAGTTCAGTTGGCATTATGCAGATAAGCTCAAAGAACTTTTTCAAGATTATAGTTTAAAAAGGGGACATATTTCAGAAGTTCTGATAACATTACCTCACCGTCCAGCTGTTTATATTGTACTTGCAGCTTCTTTGAAAAGATGCCAAAATAAAGTAAATTTGAATATTATCTGCAGAGAACTTCTCTATGGAATAATCACCAGACTGCTTTTCATTATACCACAATTATATCATCAGAGTCTAATGATCAGAATGCAGAACAGCTGATTATTTTCATAATGCAATTACTTCATTACATCTTAGAAAACTCAGCTGCATACAAACAGTTCTCTCCAAATAACTCATTTGTCTGATTAATCATCTGACGGGAACTCCTCTCTCTTGCCCCCTTTTTAAACCCTCACCTGCTTTCCCTGTGCTTCCTGTCTAACTTGGTCATTACAGCATTAATCACTCAGGAGGAAAGAGGAAGATGAGCTCTTTCTCAAAATAAACAGAGAGATCCAGATTTTCCAAGTGAGGCGAGTGCAATTGTTCACAGGGATTTGCCCTTGCCACTTTTTGTGTGTCCAAACCTCGAGGTGTGCATATAAATCAGGTATTTGTGCAGGGGTTTATTGGCTGACAAATGCAGATGGCTGACACGATGCTCCCTGGTGCACACACTGGGCACTTGATGTGTCTGGTGGGTATTTTTTAGGCAGACATTTCCAAATAGCTGACTTTAACCCTCTGCTCCTCGCTGTCAAGAGGAATCTCTAAGGCTTTTGCTAATAACTGCTGTCTTTAATCCTAGTGCAGCAAACCAGATAAAAAAAAAATATATATATAAAAGGCTGCAGTGTTTGATTGTTCAGCAGGATTGTTTGTACAGAGATGCTGGAATAAAAATAATTAGCACTTCTAGGGACTTCTAGCTGAAGATCTGAAACTTTATTTGTGGAAAAAAAAATTATTTAGGCACGCATTTAGTCCATTCCTTTTGCAAAATGCAGTGACTCAAAGAAGAAATGTGAGGGCCAATGTACTGCTTGGGTTTTTTTGTTGCTTTTTCTAGTGCTTTGCTGAAGTCCACAAATCCCAAACAAGAAGGCCAAGGAGGATCACACCTCCAGACTCTGAATCCCTCTCCCCCACAGATAACCACCGTACCTTAAAGGATCAATCACATGCTCAGAAAGAGAGAACTTATAAAAGAAAATATTTTGGGCAAATCTACTGAGGCCTAGACATAAGAAAAATGATATTTAATTGAAAGAGAATCTGGATTAAATGCCCATATGGGAAGCAGACCTTATGAGATTGTAAAAGAAAAATTATTGTAACAATTATAATGGTAATAACAATGCTATTAGAGATAGGATTCCTATTGTAAAGGCTTCTGTCATTTTGGGCAAGTAATTTATTCATTTTCATTTCTGTAGACTGGTATGCTGATAATCAGCTTTACTCCAAAGGGCTTCTCTACAATTTGGAAGGGGAAAAAATTTGTAAAATTGCAGCTCCTTATGCTTGAAATCTAATTACATCTGTAGAATCCCCTCTGTCTAACATTTTACTTCATAGTGGCCCAAGTCACATATTTCACAGCTGGGTTTCTCTACAACTGTTACACCTCTGCAATTTAATTTTGTTAGGTAGGTGTTGAAGAGCAAGTTTAGGCATGATTTTTAAATAGAACTTTCCACTGACTACATTTTTACAGTTCCTATTTAAGAAAGTTGAAAACCTTCTCAGTGAAAGATACAGAACCATAGAATTCCAGAATGTTTTGGGTGGAAAGACACCTCAAAGACCATTGTGTTCCAACCCCTGCCATTGACAGAGACACGTTCCACACACCAGTCCACCTTCCAAACTTTGTTCAACCTGGCCTTGGACACTTCCAGGGATCCAGGGGCAGCCACAGCTTCTCTGGGCACCCTGTGCCAGGGCCCCACCACCCTCACAGGGAAGAATTTCTTCCCAAAATCCCATCTAGCCCTGCCCTCTGGCAGTGGGAAGCCATTCCCTGTGTCCTGTCCCTCCATCCCTTGTCCCCAGCTCTTCTGGAGCCCCTTTAGGCCCTGGAAGGGGCTCTGAGGTGTCCCTGGAGCCTTCTCCTCTCCAGGTGAGCACCCCCAGCTCTCCCAGCCTGGCTCCAGAGCAGAGGGGCTCCAGCCTTTGGAGCAACTCCATGGCCTCCTCTGGACCCCCTCTAACAGGTCCAAAACTTTCTTGTGCTGAAGAACCCAGAACTGGGATCTCCCTGAGCAAGGTGCAGCCCCTTGTCTTGGATATGGAGTTCTCCTGGGACCACTTCCCAAGCTTGTCCAGGTCCTCCTGGATGTCGGTGTTCTTTTCTTGCACCACCTGCACCCCTCAGCCCTGTGTCACCTGTGGTGCCCTCAGTCCCACTCTGTGTCACTGACAAAGAGCCCTGGTCCCAAGGCACAGCTCTGAGGGACACCCCTCATTCCTGGCCTCCACCTGGGCATGGAGCACAGGCCAGAGCTCTCTGGATGCGTCCATCCAGCCACTTCTTGGTCCACTGAGTACTCCTTACATCCAGTTTGGGTTCTCTCCCATTTGGACAGAAGGATGTCATGTGGGGCCACCTCAAAGGCCTTTCAGAAATCTGGGTAGATGAGGATCTCTCCATCTTCCCTGGACATATTCCTGTCCTTTCTTCTGAGAAGTATGGACCCCACTTACAAGGCACGATTTGTTTTAAACACCTCCTCCCTGAATACTCCTCTACAAAAGACTTTCCAATATCTAGTACAGATTTTCCCTGAGGCCCCCAAAATTCCCTTCAAGAAGTCAGATGTGGTTCTGCCTGTGAGGAGATATCACATCAGGAGCATAAACCCAAATAAACAGCACATCTTATCTGCAGTGGAGATTCCAATCCAGTGCATTAAACTGGTTGAACTGGCTCTTTATGCAGTGCAGGTATAGATTGGAAGAACTCCTGTAAAAGGCTTTATCTAAAGCCAGTGTAATTGGAGAAAAAGGCAAAAGAGAAGAAAAAAGCTGAAAGCCAAATGGAACTCAGCTGGAGCTTCTGCTTGTGCTGTAGGAGGGTCTGCCCATCCTTGCTGGGTGGTTTTTACCGGGTTTTTGGATGCAGGAAAGTGTTTGGAGGCACTGAAGCAAAATCTGGGGATGTTCGTGAGTCAAGCTGTGGAAGCTGCTCTCCTTCTGCCCACAGTGCTGGGGTTCAGGCACCTCTCAGGAGCTTCACGTGTGGAAAACACATCCTGCTGGATCAGCAGGGCACAGCCTAAATCTGGAGCCAGGCAAGATGCTGGCTTCTCCCTCCAGCAAGCAGCTTTGGTAAATACAGAAATAAATTCTTCAGGATTCTCTGTCTTGGGATTCTCCTTCTCAACTGCTCTTATTCCTAGCAGCTCTGGGAGGCTGTTAGTTGAATGCCTTCCCAATTTCTTCAGCACTTTAAGCCAAGCCGTTTTCAGTTAGTCATCTTTTTGCACTGTTTTTTAAACATATTGTCACCAAAAGATTGGCTGAATGTGTAACAAACCCCCTAAAATTGTGGCAAATAAAGCATTTAAACAATCATCTTGGAAATATCTAAGTAAAAACCGCCTAGTTACGAACCCTTTGAAGGAGGCAAACTTTAAGGGAACAAAAAAGTCTTTTGGAAGTTCCCAAAAAGGCGTGGGGAGGAATTTGCTGCAGTGTGATATCTTCACATCCTATGTGCCATCGAAAAAGAGGAATAAAAATCCCCATCTGTGCCCCTCATTAGGTGCATGTTGTTTATTGTGCATGTCACACTGGTAGCGTACAAGGGAGATATTACCCTGTGCACATCTTTCTTTTCACTCAGCTGGACTTTTGCCACTGGTTTCAAAGAGAACATGTTATCTCATAATTAGAGAAAGCCCAGGAAAAACAGAAAAATAGGTCATCATGTTCAAAACAACTGTGATTCGATGCTTCTGGCCAGTTATTTTCGTACACTGTGATTAATTTAAGTTAATTTAATTTAGCTTGTTTTAATAATTGCATAACTTTTATCTGGATGCCCATGCCAGATGGCTCAACCAGCCTGAAAACAGGAAGATGCTGTAATTGTGGCAGCCTAATAACATTTATTTACTACAAGCCTGACTGTCTGTGACACTCATCAGAGCTCTGCAATAATGTTCTTTTCACTATATTGCTTCAGTGCACTTCACTTTTAGCCACACAATCTTTTGCCTCTCCAAAATTTTCTGAGAAAATTTGGGTTTAATGCACTTTTCCCACTTTGTGCTTCTTGTGAGAATTCCAAATGTCCCAGTTCTGGGTTCTGCCTCTTTGCTTCTGCAAATTATCAGGTTAAACTGTGTCAGTCTCCTGGACTGATCATGGCCTGGATGATTTCAGTGCCTCAATAATTATCTCATAACATTTGGACAATTAATACAACTTCAGGTTGTTAATTCCTTGATCCAAAATCATGGAAATATGCTACTTCTGATTTCTTACAAAAAAAATCCTTTCATTTTTAAATCTGTAAAATTAGTAACATACTGCTTTCAAACAAGCAGCATTTCTTTTGTTTCTGCTTTTTTAATTTCTGTTCACAGTTAGGAAGCCAAAGTAATTTTTTAATTTAAGATTTAACACTAACAATTTCCAATATTCCTTCTCTCCAGCTTTTTTTTGAGTCTCATTTGCCCTCATGCACCCCAAAATTCCTGCCAGAACTCTTGTGTGACTTTTTCAGAGACTGAACAAATGAGGCAAATAAGGTGGAAATACCACTGAATTAAATAGTTTGAAGGGAAACATCTGAATTTTGGAGTCATTTTGGTACATTCAGGTTAGTTTCTTTTCTTTACTACTTCTTTAAAATTGCCACACTGAAGATCACCTACTCTGGCAGCTGATCTACCAATCAAGCCATGTACAAAAAAAGTGTGGATTTTCTTGAAAAATCCACCTCTGCTGCTAGTTTTCTGCACTAATGGGGAAAGAGATTGCTATAAATATACACCCTTGAGTATGTTGGTGCAAAACTTCTATTTAAATGAAATAAATCCATCCATATGCATTTATTTGGGGCATGTGCTTCTGTCATGCTCATCTGTGTTGTGCTACCAGAGATCTAAATATTTTTGTCAAACAGCAACAGGTCCTGTAGAAACAGGTTTTTTCCTCACTTTTTACAGAAATAATGTTTTATTTTTATGAAGCTGTTTAGGTAATGGGACAGTTTTTGTTGCTGAAGTGAACCAAATATTTTCCTTAGAAGAACTAAAAATCAATTGACCTGTGGAGAGATTTCATTAACAGGGACCAAACTCTATTTTCAGTGAAATCAGATCAGTGGGAAATTTGCTATGCATGACCAGGGACCCACATTCTAATTACAATTAATCAGTTATCCTGTATATTTGGCTGCTCTTTTCCCATTCTCAAATAATTTGCAAATCACACAGAATTTCTTGCATGTTTATTTCTTCTCTGGAATTGTTCAATACTAATTTAAGTGAACCCTTTTCAGCTCATGACATGCTCATGCACTATTTATTTAGACTTTAAGGGGTATTTTTTTAGACATGGTATTCTTCTTCCCTGAATAGATCTCTGAAATATTAAAGTGGGCATGATTCAAAAAGAAATGTTTATAATTTATTTGGAATTCTCATTTTGTTTATTGACCAAATAAAACATGTTTGGGTTTTCATTCTCCTTCCCCATTATCTATTAAAAGCCATGTGGAAAAGAAAGATGGGGAAAAGCAAAGAAGACAAAAGCCAAAAATATTCATGTGATTTTTGTTTTGCTTGAAAAAACAGTAACTGCAAAATACTGGGCAAAGAGAAAAATAGGATTTCTTGAGAAATGGTGATTCTCTCAAAAAAAATGGAAATAAAAAAATCAGTGATGTCTCAAAGGAGGATGATGAATAAGAGATGAAAAATAACAATAGTATAATATTGTGCACATAAGAATGTAGGAGCAGAACAGCTGCTCATGGGGCAAGTACCCGATTCTACAGAGTTCAGTAAGAAATGAGAACTGAACAACCACTCTGAGTCTAAATGAATGTTCCTGAATGCTGATTTTACAGCAGTCAGACAGGTCTAGACTCACTTTCTTGGGAATGGATAAATTAGGACATAATCCAAACTCATTGCTGGAAAAATTCCCCTTGATGTGAAGGGACTTTGGGTCAAGAAAGGAAGTAATGAGTTGGAAAATGGGAAGAAGCAATAGAGTGTTAAGGAACTGTCAGGGCAAGTGTGATGGCAAGAGCTGGACCCTTTTTGTTTAGGCATAAATCCCAAATTTCTCCCCACAGCTAGAACAGGTGCCAGTACCAGGGACTGGAATCCTGTAGAAGCTTCCCAGGGTGTGAAGCACTTTTGGGGTTTACATTTTAACAGGGGAAAATTCTCTCCCCACCTCCAGTTTCCTGTAGCATCTTTTTGATCCATCACCTCAGTTCTTGGCAGTTCAGAGTTTTGAAATCATTCAGGAAAATTTACACATGAACTTTCCCAACATGCTGTATCAGATAGACCATTTGGTTTGTCTTTATGGTGTCCCAGGATGATTAATTATCTTCTGGAAGCATTCTGTGTATCTCAGACTTCTGTTTTACTGATTTTTTTAGTGTTACCTCTTTGTTGTCTGAGAGTGCACCTGCTTCCAATTATATGCAGATGATATACAATTATATCTTTAGAAGAATTCATATGACAATGTTTCCCTGACTTTTAGTACTGCCTTTCTGATATAAAGCTGTGGTTTAGTACAGGTTTTAACAAAGATAAAATCAATTAATCATGTATCTTGAATTACATCAGCTTAAGCATTGTAAAAGAAAAAAATAAAAATTGAGAGCTGGGCCCTCTTCATTCTAAAGTGGGCCAGTATCAGGGAAAGATTGCATGAATATTTTAATTTTAAGTACTTTTAAATCACAATGGTATTTTCTTTTCAACAATTCCCATTCTCACAGACAACTGTAGCAGCAGAATTTTGAAAATCAACTTAGAAATTGATAACAACCTCATTAGAAGCCTAATTTTGTAATTCACAGTCATCTAAAAAGTGGATTTAGGCATATAACATGATGTCTTTGAGCACCACTGGCTCTTTGAATACAGAATCATTACAATCAAAAGTTGGCTCATGAGCCATAGAAAATATTAAGCTGTAGATACAAACAGTGTTTCTGAAGAGGTCGTAACATGGATAATTCAAGAAACAGGAGCAGGCAGAATTCAGAAAATACAATTATTTTTATATATTTTTTTAAATGTCTCTATTTTTTATTATCATTTTAGCAGATACCTGAGTATTTTCTCCATCTTGGTGGCACAGGACTGTGTACAATCCTTGTGAGGTATGTGTACAACTATACCCAAATCCCTGTGTGTGGAGAAGCATTTACTCACTGAATACAATATTACCTATATTGTATACAATACAATTGTACATTGTATATTGTAATTGTATATAATACAATACAATATTGTTTATTCCAGAGCAGAAATGCACCAATCTTCAAAATATTCCCTAATTCTGCCCCTGCCAGATCCACGGGCAGGTTGCCAGAGAGCTCTGCCATGCCAGGAAATTCTGCATTTCCACTGCCCATCTCCACCTCGGGAAGTGGAGATTAATGGATGCTCCAAGCCAATCTTGGATTTGCATAAACCATTTTGGAGTAAAGTGATTAAAGATGGCAGTCCAAGCAAAACTGCAGAGAAGTTTTTTGTTATTTAATAGCTCTGCAGTGTCCTTAGTAATAATAAAAGAACTTATGTTGTTAAGAGCATGTGTAGATTGGTAAAAGGCATCCCTTCCTGGTACAGAACAGCAAATTTACTGACAAACCTCCAGAACTGTTTTCTTGCATCCTTTATTCCTTTCCTATTAAGTAACACAGAAAAATAATCATCTTTCCTGGCTACCCTGGACATTAGAGAGGGATTCCTCTACTATATTCAAATCAAACACAGATATTCATAGAATACTGGTTTGGGTTGGAAGGGACCCCTAAGATCATCCAGTCCAACCCCATGCCAGGGGCAGGGACACCTCCCACTGTCCCAGGTTGCTCCAAGCCCTGTCCAGCCTGGTCTTGGGCACTTCCAGAGATCCAGGGGCAGCCACAGCTTCTCTGTGCCAGGGCCTGCCCACCCTCACAGGGAACAATTCCTTTCTCTAAAAGATCTCACAGCCTACACAGACTCTACAGGATTGATCCAAGAGTTCTAGTTCAGGGTCTTGCTCTCAAGCAGAAGGTGCTTGATGAAATCAGGTGCCAGTGGAGCACTGAACACTAATTCTGTACTGTGTGCTACGTCAGTACTTATGATTTCTTCTAATTAGCCAAGAAGGACTTGCACAGACACAGGTTTTAGGAAGATCTGGCTCAGATGAAGAGGAAAATGGTTATTTCATCATCCAGTGGCCTCATCATTTCATGCCCATTGGTAAAGATGCAGCAAACCTCTGGGCTGAGTGATTACTAAATTATACTTTCCACATCTGCCCTCCCATTATACCCTCTATCCACTCATCACAGAGTGTAACTGAGGCTTTGCAGCTATTTATTATAATTTTCGGTGGAGCACAGTTGACCTTGTGTTTGTAGACAACTTCTTTTGACCTGTCCACTTTAAAGCAAAAGAACACCTCCAATCAGGTTATAACTGTGGAACAGAGGGAGGAATATAATGATATTGATGAAATGGATATAAGGCTACTGAGGCTGCATTTTAATTCAGTCCTGGTGCTCTTTGCATCTAATAAAATTCCTCTCGGGGAATTGTTTTAAGCTGACCTCTTCAAAGTAAATCACAGCATGATTCACTGTACAGCCAGTTTCCATAATCACAGTGTGTGAGATAAAGCAGAGCTGCAGTCAGGCATGCAGCTACAGGACAATTGCAAACCATCATCCCGCTAGGAACGAGCGGAGAAATTCAATTAATGCTCCACTTCTGATGAGGAATCAGTGAGGATTCATTGTATTTGCTCAGAAGAGGAAATGGCATTCAGGATCTCAGCACTTGGGTCCTGGCACTGCCACCAGCCCTCTACAGGTGGCCTTGCTAATGGAAAGACCATTTTTCCATGGTTCCTCTGCAGCTGGGGCTTTCTGGGATGCTCTGTGGCCGCTGCTTCATGGCCAAGTAATGTAAGAGCAGAACTATGGGGTGAAATATTTGGCCCGCCGTGTGTATGTTTTTGGTATTTTCATGGTGCAGAACAACATGCAGTAACGCAAGTCTGTTGCAGTCCGCAACTCCAGGATCTCATCCAGAGAAGCAGCAGGATTCTGGGGACCAGCATGAAACACCAACGAGACGGGCTCCCATTCATGGAACCATTTATTCAGCACGGGAACAAACTCAGATCCAGAACAAAGAGCCCTGAACAGAGGCCGAGCAGGGGTTTTTGAGGGACAGAACTCTTGAGGGTCTCCACCCTTGAGGGTGGAGTTCAGGGTCAGGGACCAGTAGAAACACAACAAGGGAGAAACCCCCCAGGGACTCAAACCCAATCAGAACTCCTGGGCTGCCCCTCACAAGGGGTTTGGGGTGGGACAATGTAACTCTTTGTCTTCCCCCAGGCACACTGCCACATCTGCTCCTTTTTTATTCTTTAATTTATTTTTTTTTTTTTTTAATTAGGAGCTTAAAATGTTTCCAAACATACACCTTAAAAATCTCACCTCTTCCACAGAGCACCCGCTTTGTTTTGTGGGACACCAAAAACTCAATAACCAAACAGAAAAAAACAAAATTAAAAAGAAACACTTAAATCTCGGACCACGCCGGGCAAATTAAAGAGTGATGGTACTTAATACAAACAAAGGGAGGTTACTTCACAAGTCTGCCAAAAATATGGTGCAGCAGCTTCTCCAAAGCCAGTCCATGATGGGAACCAACACATGCTAAGTGGACCACTCCAAATTTAGTGATTTTCCAAACCCCTCATGCAGCCTGACCTGAGAGGATAAGCTGATCCCATCCACGGATTATGAAGCTTCCCATCACGTGGCAATACTTCAGTGATGTGCAAAGTCTGCTTTTTGATCCCACAAAGTCTGGGTGAACTCCACACTGGTGATCTGAGAAGAAGACATGAGTTTTAATGCTGAGTTTTACACTGTGAGATGATTTGCAATAAAACTACTTCAAAGAAGAAACAGCTTTCAAATCCTTCTTAACTTAAGCTCTTCTTCCTTCTCCCCAGACTTAATGCAGTTTTATTTACTTTTAAGATAGGGATTCACTTATAGGATAGTACTGAATGGTTGTCTCAGTCAGGCTCTTTTGAAACTACATTTTCCTACTGCATGAGGCTTAAGACATCTTTTAGAGGGAGAAAAATCAACAGCAGATGCTGATATTTTCTGCTGTACAGTCCTAATTTCCTCAGATTCAAGGATCAAAATGCAGAGGGAGAAAATGCTGAAATAATATAATCACTTATAAATTTTATAACAGCAAATATGAGACAGAAAACAGACCCTTGCCCACGTGTGCTTTGGGTGCAGGCAAGGCAAATACAATATGAATACAATATTTTTTCTAGTGAAAATGAATAGACAAAAAGAAAGAAGACACAGATCCTCTTCTTCCTCATCCTATTCAGCCCCTACTGAGGTATCACTGCTCTCCTGGATGGGAGTGGCTGAATTCTGTTCCTTGCATCACTGGCTCCTCACTGGGTATCTTGAATTGATTGCAGCTGGGGCTGCTGGGCTGTGCCAGTTCGCTCCCCATTAAAAGCAGATTTTTTTCCATTGAGACACTGTGGGAAATAGACAGGCCTGTGGGAGTGGAGTCAAACTCCATGAAAAGAAATGAAAATAACCTTGTAGTTATTTATGGGAAAGATCCTGTTGAGTCTGGAGTCATGGATTGGACTGAATCACTTTTTCTTTATTTTTTTTTTGTTCACATCTCTGCTTAAGTTCCTGCTGCCTCATGTCGAGTTATCTACATCTGTGACAGGTGGTAAAGATGTTTGATTTGTCCTTTTTGCTCTTCAGTGTGTGGAGAAAATGCTGGTAAAGCTGGATGTCTCCCTGAAATGCCCCTGCAGAGGCCAAATTTAGCCATCCTCATATCCTATCAATTTACCTCCCACACTGGCCCCCTCTTGCCATGGAAGACGCTCACAGCACTGTAAAATTATAACAGTGCCCAGACTGCCCCAGAATCAACAGGTGGAAAAAATAAATTTATTCCTCTAAGGTGAGGTTTTATCTTAAAATAATTCACATGGAAAGGAAAAACCACAAGGAATATCAGGAGCCAGTGTAACTCCCAAAACTCTGATATCACAATCTGTACTACTACACACTTACAAGGATCCTGAAATATTTCAGATTATCTGCCATATGCTCCTTGTCAAAGTGGTTGTGCACCGCTAAGTTTTCTTTAGAAGCAGAATTTCTTTTATCCTGAGTTTTTAACAGTTTCGCTTTGAATTTAGAAATCTATAAATGCAATCAGCACAGAAGCCTTTTTTTACCCAGGTTTTCTTATCACCAATCCTTCTTTGTATTCCTCTTTGTTGCAGTGGTTGTGTGTCTCAAAAGAACAGCGTGGCTGGCAGCTGCTAGCTGTGACTGTGTTCAGGGCAGGACTGGTTAACAGGAAGATCTTCTTTCAGTGTGGAAAATAAATAAATTCCCACATGCATTTCAGTGCCTGCCAGAAATCATCTTTCTATTTACAACTGAATGACCTGAATTACCTTTTTACATATACAGATGAAACAGGGCTCTGAAGGGAATCAAAAGACCATTGCAGCATTTTAGATGCTGATCTCTGGAGCAGAATAGCAAGAAGTCCAGAACTGTGTTTAGTGGAAAATTCAGGTTTCAAAATGTATTTTCCAGGCTGATGTAGAACAGAAAGGAAGTTTTGTAAATGCATTTTTGGTGACAAATACAGAATAACCCTTTGCCTCCCTTAGAGCACACACAGCGTCTGGTATCTGGAGCTCTGCTGTGAGATGTGGGGAGGCTGAATTCAAATTTCTCCTCCTTGTCTGTTGAAATGACAAAGAAGTAATCCCAAGCACCTTCTCAGAGTCTCCTGGATTTTTCTGTCATTATTCTATATTGGGCGTTATCTTGGGGAAAACTAAGAAAAATTGCATTTGATGGGAGCATTTTTTCACTAAATAAATGCACTCCTTGAGTAAAGTTTTTATTTAGACAAACGATCTCAGGTCCTGTGCCCATCTGTGAGTGAAGGTGCCCCTTTTCCCAACCCCTTTGTGCACACCCTCTGCTCCCTGCTAACCCCAGGGGTCACTTTGGGGTTTGTGCTGGCACAGTGACACCTCCCTCTTCACACTCTGGCCCCTCTCACACTCCCCAGCCAGGCTCCCAAACACCCACCCCCCCTGTGCTTCCAGAAAATGCATCCCCAAACCTGAGAAACCCTCATTAAAATTTCACATACCCACCACACAACTGCTATCACCTGCAAATTCCCCAGCCAGCTCCCTCCTGACAAGGTTTGATATGGTGTAATGCAAAATGCATATTTATCCTCGTTTTTATAACATTTTGTTATGGCATATCGCCTCCCATCATCAGGCCGTACCCTGGAACTGATGAGATTGCAGCTGTTTGGGGCATGCATCACCTAAATTTTATAGAGTGCCTTCTACTTTTGATTTTCAATTGTCACAAGCCACCAAAGATGTGCAGTTTCACAGCTTGGGGCTCTAAGTCACAGGAGATAAAGTGTGTATTGGAAGAGTAAATTGAGTTTTTTACTTTAAATGGAAGGAAAGTCATAGTTGGGGTAGAGAAGAAATAATAAATCTACTTTCTGGAACAAATAGCAGCTTTCATGGTTTCCAGCAATAAAAGCAGGAAGAAAGGCCTAAAGACATGAACATTTAAACAAACAAGTCAAAGATCTTAAAGAAACGACAGTGGGAGCTCTGAAAACTGCTGCCAACTTTAAAAAAAATAAAAAAAAAAATCCCTGTTTTGTTTGTTTGGATTGTTTTTGTACAGGAAGGAGGTGAGGAGAGAGAAAGCATTTTAAATAAGGGCTCCCTAACCACATGGGTTGAGGTAGGAAACTGTGTTTTCATACTGGTTGCATGCAGAGCAATTGTTACTTTAAAAAATTTTAAAAGAGGAGCTGTTAAAAAAATAACAGGGGATGGAGAGGAATAATAAAATAACAGCAGATCCTTGGAACTGGGAGGCTTTGGGGAAGAATAAACAACCAAACCCCTGTCCCTGGTAGATGTTTCCCTACCAGATTGGCTTTGCATGGCCAGGTTTTGGTGGTGAGGGGGATGCAGGGGTGGTTTCTGTGGGAATCTGCTTCTGCCATGTCCATGGAGCCAGTTCCAGGAGGAGCAGCCCTGCAGCCCCCAGACCAGTGCAGAAGTGGAATTTGCCTTGCCCATGATGGTATTTGGTGGGGGATCTCCCTCTGTGCTTATCTGGACCCACAAACCCTTCTTTAGGTTTTCTGTCCCCTGTCCAGCTGTGCAGGGCAGTGACAGAGTGGCTTTGGCTGGTGCCTGGTGTCCAGCCAGGGACAGCCACTACGTCTGCCATGAGAAAAATTCAGGTAGAGGATGTTGCCCAAACCCCTTTTTGGGGCCTTCTGTAGTCACTGGTGTCCAGGCACAACAACAGGAATGTTTACATTTCCCTTTAGGGCTGCAGGAGCTTTGCTGGGCTTTATAACCCAGTTTATCTCCTCCTCCCCCCTCCTGTGAGAGTCAGAAACCCACCTGCAACTTCTGTCTTGGATGTATCATGGAACAGTTTGGGTAGGAAGGGACTTAAAAACCCATATTTTCCAGCCTTTTCCAAGGGCAGGGACATCTTCCACTATCCCAGGTTGCTCCAAACTCTGTCCAACCTGGCCTTGGACAATCCCAGGGATGGGGCAGATCTGCCTTCCTCACTTAAATGCTTGAGGAAGGGAAGTCTAACCATATTGCAGCTTCCTACTTTGCCTCTTTTTTCTTTCTTTGTTTAATTTATGACCCTTTGGCAGGTTTATGGCAAGCCTTCATCCAGCAGAGGTTCAATAGAGGGATCTTTGAAGAGACAGGGCCTGCAGCAAAACTGAAAACATGGCATAAATTTGTTACTTATTTTTCACATCTAATGTATTCTCTTAAAATCTCTGCACTTTATTTGGAATCTGAGCAACATGGACCAGATTCCTGTGTAATATTTCATTAACTCTGTTGGAGTGACACCACTCTGTTGGTGTGCCATGTTATTTAATGCTTAGCCACAGACTCCACTGAGATGTGGAGTCAGATGCCAGGATTCTTCCTAGAAAAAACAATATTCATGTTAAGAATTCACATCACCATTTAATTATTAATTGTGCCTTAATTGGCTGTCATAAATTCATTTGCCCTTTGATCTACGACAGTGATTCTTTGGGGTTGTTATGACTGCCTGCAAGCATGAGTAATGACTTTGACTTCAATGAAAAGATGTTAAAATAATGTTGCTGCTACAGCTGAGGTGACTGAAAGAAATTGAATTGTGGAGGTAGTGAGAAGGTGGAGAAGTCACAGATTTCCAGCATTTCAAAGCACAATTACTTCACACCAGAGAAGAATTAGACCAGCCTGCCAGAATAGTGACTACACAAATATCTACTCTTGTGAAGGAAAACTAACGGAAAATAATTAATTTGGCCTTTCTGTACCTAAACAGGTCCAAGAGAGCTGGAGAGGGACTTGAGACAGGACAAGGGGGAATGGCTTCAAATTAACAGAGGGAAGGGGTAGGTGGGATATTAGGAAAAAAATTCTTTCTCTGTGAGGGTGGTGAGGTCCTGGCACAGGGTGTCCAGAGAAGCTGTGGCTGCCCCTGGATCCCTGGAAGTGTCCAAGGCCAGGCTGGATGGGGCTTGGAGCACCCTGGGACAGTGGGAGGTGTCACTGCCCATGACAGGGAGTTGGAATGAGATGAGCTTTGTGGCCCCTTCCAATTCAAACCATTTTATCATTCCTTAAAATGATATGATTCTATGATAAAGGAAACAAAGGAAGAAAGAATAGATCAAAATTAAAGAGCTAAAAGGTGCTGCCTGGCAAACAGATGGGTCCTGTTACCTGGCAGCTCAGATAAACTGGGAGGCTGCTCTCAGGCTGAGCCATAAATCTGAGCTGGCTTAGTGCAGAGTGATACCAGCACACAGCGCAAATCTGTCAGGCAATGCTTTATAAAAGCTGCCTGTTTGCTGGCCACAGCACCCTGGAGTTAGGGAAGAATCTCTCCAGAGGGGTGTCCTGCAGAGGTGTCTGTGCTCAGAGCCCAGCGCGGGCGTCTGGCTGCACATTCACCCCCCAGCAAAGTCTCACATCCCTCCCTGTCACTCCTGCACGTCAGAAGACACAAACTCCTCCACAAAACACCCTGAAACAAGCACAGACACTTGCACAAAATGCCAAAAGTCACGAAAATACACGGAGGTGCATGAAAAGGAGTATTTTTAGCTCTAGTGCATAGCTCTACATATATAATCTGTAGAAGGATGTTTTTCCTCTGAGTTCTCTGGTAAGAAAATGCATGTTATGAACAGAATGTGTCCCAGGCCAGTACAGGAACCAGCTGCTGACTTTTGTACGAACAAGTTGGCAGCAGATTTGATCCAGGTCAGTAGTTAGAGCAAGAACATCCAACTGCATTACATAACTTGGCAAACTCCTTCCTTTTCCAGGCTCCTGCATTTTCAATGTACCTCACTCCCTGCAAATTGAATGTACAGGCTTTGAGAGAAGAGTCAGCTTTAGCTCTGGATTTCCTATGTCCTGCTCTGAAATAACCTCTCCCCCTATCCCCATGACACACATTAAATTGGAAGAAGGTCTTTTTGTGCACCACAGGCTTTTGGCTCACACAGATCCAACCATCCAGGGCAGGACGATACCTGGCTCCCTTCACAGGAGGAACTTCCCTCATGCTTGCTGCATTGCTCTCCATCTCCAAGGAAACAGGCAGGGACAGTCACTTTCATTTCCCAGCTGCTTCCAGAGATTCCCAGGAATGCTGGGGGTCCCTCTCTCTAAGGCAACGAACTGGGATTTTTGCATTCTTTCACTGATGTTGCTCCCAAGCTGTTGCATGACCTTGGGGTGAGTCATTTCTCCTCTCACTTTTGGGCATTTTGAATCTGTAACTCATTCAGGAGGTCTGCTTTCTGCCTTTTTTTGTTGTTTTGTTGCAGGTTTTCTTGTTGTATTTTTTTTTTATTTATTTAATCACTATTTTTCTTACATTACTTTATTTTAAAAAGTTCAAACCACTGAGATTTTATGGCATTCTGGATGTCTTCTCTACTCCTTGTGAAGTAGAGAAAATAATAAAGTCTTTAATGCTTGTCATGGACATCTTCAAAAAGCATCCCTGGTGTCCTAAGGGAATGACTAAATCTATCAGGGGAGTTAAAGAAAGAATGAAACTCCATCCTGCTACAGGATTTGTCTTTCTTGCAACAAACAGTAGTGGAAAAGTTCTCAATTTTGTTCTGCACCTGTGTGTGTTGGGGGCAGGGAAGGATGGTTTAGAATTTCATCTTTAATCATAGAATCACAGAATGGCTTGGGTGGAATGGACCTTAAATACCATTTTGTTCCAAGCCCCTGCCATGGGCAGGGATATCTTCCACCTTTAACCAAGAGGGTCAGCCCGACACAGGAAGGATTCAGAGCTTTTTTCCTTCCAAGACACCTCACCCAGTGTGTTTGACAGCTTCTGGCTCCAGCCAAACCACCCACCTGCCTGCACTCAAATAAACTGCACTCACCACTTTCACACCTCCAAGTGTCGAGAGGCTCCTCTCTTGGCAATGGCAGAGCCAGGAATTTATGCCTGAGCACTGCTGAATGACAGGGAGACAGAAAAAAACCCTCTGCAGAAGCACAAATAAAGCAGCAGCAAGGAATCCCTCCCTGATCCTAATCTATTATTCCAGTCCCATGAGGAAGGCAGATGTCAGACAGCCCAAATCTATTTCTGGCTCACGGTCTCACCTTTTGAAACCTTGATTCTCCATGCAGAAGGTGGAGATGATCCTCAGATCCAGAGGATGCAAAGAGAATTAAAAGTGATTGAAAGGCACCTGCCAGAGTGCCAGGTATTTGCAGTAATGAAAAGCTGCCTACAATATTGATGACATTTTGGGTGGATACTGAATTAATCATCTGTTGGGACACCTCTTCTGATTCAGCTCTTTCCCCTTTGTAGAATCACAGAATTATTTAGGTTGGAAAAACCCTCTAGGATCATCCAGCTCAACCCTTCCCCCAGCACTGCTAAAGCCAGCCCTAAACCTTGACCCCAAGTGCCACAACCACATGGATTTTAAATCCCTCCAGGGATGGGAACTGCCCCACTCCCTTGGGCACCCTATGCCAGGGCTTAAAAACTTTTTCTGTGAAGAAATGTTCCCCAGTATCCAACCAAAACCTCTCCTGGTTCATTTCTACTCAAGGGTGCACTGCATGTCTAGGAATCCATTTTCACATGTCCCTGCTATCTGTCACTGCCTCAGGTTTTGGGCACACGTTGTCTTTACTGAGTTATGAATATCTTCAAGCTTTACTGATTTCAACCAGTTTGCTGGCATTGAGCACCTTTGGAAACTGGCAGACTTGTCAGTGTTTCATGGCATCCAGAACCAGGAGGTTTTTTCCTAGATTTTTATAGATTTAATGATTCAGTCAAGGAAATATAGAAGTGTTTTTATTACAAGGCAAGAAAAAGAATCCAGAGTCCAGGTTCTGTGATTTAAAAGCAGAATCAGAGAATGGCCAGGCTTGACAGGGAAAAGTGGGGGTTTGTTAAGGCTTTCCAGGGAAATGACACGTTTTTTATTTTATTTAATGAGGAGACAGCATATTTACATTACCAGTAGTAATACTTTTCAAATGAAAATGAAGCCGTGAATGCACATCCTTCTCTCCCCGAAATTCCCTTCATTCAATGTAAGCTTTACATAACCTAACATTTCTATACCACTGATATCAGACTTTATTCTTTGGTAATTACTGGTAGTGCACACAGCCACTCAGCATTAGTGCTTTTTCATCTCTCTGAAGGATTGAGATCTCCATGTCTGGGATAAGCTGAATTCTTTGCCTTTGATTCATTCAAACTCCAAGCGTTTTACACTTCATAGCAAGCGCAATATTTTAAACAAAGCGCTTTTTTCTCACCAAAGTTTTGGAGTCATTGGTGAGGACAGCCCCAGGAATGGGCAGTGTGGAGCACTCTCCACAGCAGCAGCTCACATTAGCATCCCGTGGTCAGTCCCTTTCGCTTCATTTTCCTCTCTGTGGTTTATCCTCACATCACCTCTTCACTGGGCTGCAGCTCGCCCACCAGCAGCTGAGAGCTGTTCATCTCCACCAAACCCTCCACACTTTAACCTTGCAGTGTCTGGAGAGATGGGGGATGGGAATTCATCATGAAAAATGGGGTTTTGTGTGGTTGTACAAATGAATTTGAGTCGGCATCGATTTATTTGGGGTTTGTCCTCGTGTGGTGTCCATCTCCCTTTGGGTGTGAGATGCAATTTCTACTTTTCTTCAGGCCCTCATCCCCATGTCTCCATGTGTGATGTGGCTGATTTTAGGGGCTGATTTCCAGGCTAAAGCACAGTGATGGAGAGGGGCTGAGTGGCACCTGGATGTGCTCCCGTGGTCCCAGCATCGCTCCATCAGGGGATGCTGAGCCTCGGGGCAGCCCTGGGAGAGCCCCGGCGCTGCCTCTGCCACCCGCAGATTTTCCAGCCTTAAACAGAATTGTAGCAATCAGCAGTTCCCACTTTCCAGAGGGACACAGCTACGTGTTTCTGGATCACTGCTAGTTTTTCTCATCTGAAAGCTCTTCCCCACAGAAGAAAAAAAGGAAAAAAAAAAAAAAAAGAGCCAGGGCAAAACCTCCCACACTTCAAGAACTTCCTTTTTTCTCAGTTTCCCCTGAGCCTGTCCAACGTCCATCAGGCTGTTATCACTTCTGTCCAGCATGCTGAGCCCTCTCTGAAAAATAAGACTAAAACCAGCTGAAATAAAGCATAAGAGAAAAAAAAAAAAAAAAAAAAAAGCAAAAAACCCCAGACTGACTGTCCCTCTTAAAAAATGATGTTCCAAAATGTTAAGAGGAGCTTAGATATCCCAAAAAGCTTTAAACCAGAGTGGGTTTGTATCCTTTTATATTTCCTTGTGGATATAACATCTTTGTTGAAAAATGATTGGTTTAAAACAAACCCACGAACTCTTCTGAGGGGAAAAAAAAAATACACTTTGAAATTATTGACTTTTGCAATGTGGCTTATATTTTTAATGCAAATATTTTTAGTGCAAATACAAGGCTATCTTATTGCATCAAAATTCATGGCAGTGCAAACACATGAGGAGGTGAAAAGTCAAAAAAAAGGGGATGTATTTATTCCACATAGCAGAATGGAAACCATTTCAATTTTCAGGAGAATAGTTCTCCTGTGGGTTCACCTGTTGCACTTAGATATGTCAAATGATTGTAAAATATATGTTCTGACACATTTTAGGAATTACAAAGCCTAATCAGAAGTCTGAGCTGCCGGGTTATGTAATGCAGGAAGGGGAGGAATTGAGGTCAGACAAAATCTGATGCTTGTACGATATTAAGATTATCCAAATGAAAACAGCACTTCTGAATTGCTAATTCTTAATAGTCCTGGGGTATACAAGGTAAAAGAATGAGTGTATTCAAAAAGAAATAATAAACCCCCTATGGCAGCTGCCACAATGCAAAAGGCAAAATAAAATGCTCTTTTACAGGTATTTAAAGCCAGAAGCATCAGTTGGAGCTTGATGTGACTTGCAGATAAAAAGAAAATCTGTGAGTCTTAAATATGCACAGGAGGAGGAAAATCACAGACACACCACAGGGATGGCATTGAAGCCCTCTCCACTCCAGGCATTCCAGCTAATTGCTCACTGCTGCCTCGTGGCAAAGCCCACATCCAATATTCAGTGGCTGGCACAGGAGCTGAGATGCTGCTGCTGCTGATTCCTGATGCAGATGATGGAGAGAAGGTCCTTAAAAAGGATAGAAGCCCAGAATCTGTGTAAAATTAAAGACCAAAGCTCATAAATTACGATTCGTACAATCCATACAGTTAATAACTGCCTAAAAACATCTCAAAAAATGCTTGTTCTGGTACAGACCCACCTGGTACAGATCCAACAAGAGCTTTAACATCTTTGATTAAAGATGTTAAAGGCTTTGATTTAAGCTGGAGTAGAGTGAAGGGATGTGAAGGAGTCCCAAATAACAAACATCCTCACAGGGCACCCAAGGATAGACACGACTGTGATTTCTGCCTTAAAATACAGTGACTTAGGGAATGGTACATTCATCCATGAGGTGTGAGTGCTGAGATGAAATTCCTCCTCAAGCCTGAGAGCCTTCATCTCTTCCAAGAGAACAAGAAAATGTTCAGCCCCTGACACGCAGGGATCATTTATGGGGTTGTGAAGGAATAGTTTAGGTGAGGTATTTCCCATTGGGCTGTTCTGAAGCTGCTACTCTTTCCAGCCAAAGAACAAATCAGGGGACTGAGAAAACCCCATAATATAAAAATGACAGGTTTCTGCCAATTTTTGCTGGCAGATAAGACAGAAAGGTAATTTTGCATTCTCTACATCTTAACTGGACGGCTTAAACACTTTCTATGACTGTTAAATTACAAGAAGTGTCCCAGGAAGCAACTGAGAAGCAGAGACCTCCCCCTGCCAGAGCATCAGGCTACAGAGAGATGTATTTATGCCATTTTTTTCTCCTGTACACATGCATCAAATAGTAGCATTAAGAAGTGAAGTACAAAGTACCCAGAATAGCCCAAAGTTGGAAAAGATGAAATTTCTCTTCAGCAAGGTGAAATAAGTGGGCTGAAACCCTTTCAGAATGAAAAAGACAGGGAGCTGAGTCTCCTGCTTTCATGCCGAGCCCTTCAGCCGCCACCAAATGATGTGAAAGGTGCTGAGTGTCACTTTGAAAAGACAGCAGTGAACTCCAATCACAGTTTTCAAAGAGAAGGAAGCAATTTCAGAGAATCCTTTTATGCAAGGACAGGTTAAATATTTGTACAATCTCCATGCAAGGACTGGGTGTGCTGGATGTTCTGACTTTTTATGAGTAGTCCTGAGGCCCTAAGGCTGAACTGGCCAGAAGAGCCAGAACATGACAGTGAAATAACCAACAGAATGGGGTTGAAACACATTTAAAATGGGTTAAACAGGCTCCAGAACAACCCCCACACTGGGGAATAATCCCCAAAAGGTTTTCAATGGGTGTGTCTGGTTTTTGTATCTTGTGTTACACCTCCTCACCTGTGCGGTGTGTGGAGCACGATCACTTTGCCCATTTGCCATGATCAAGGGATTGGTAGATTTTGCTGTCCATTTGTTCAACATTTCCTCTGCTGATGGAAACTCACATCACATTAGACACTGCTCTGTGTCAGGTTCACCAGGGCAGTGCTGGCATATCATTATATCACATTGCAATGTAACACCAGGCTGCTTTGGATTAATCGTGTTCTGTCTTCCAAGGGGCAAAGGTTCCCAATTTCTCTTTTTATTCCAAGTATAGGAGGCTCAAAAAATATCAATTTAACACTGCTCTGAAAATACAAGTCAATATAATGCCTTGTTTCAGAAATACAAGGTAAAATATCAGATTTTTGCCTCAGAAAAACGGTTCCAAGAAGTGCACAGAATAAATAATGCCCATATACACTTATCCCTAATGTGGTTCCACTGGATTCCTTTGATACCAGAGGAATTAATCTCAGCATTGCGCAGCAGAGTTGGAGAAATTCTAAGAGTTGGGGAGAAATATTTTGGACATTCATGGAAATGGAAGGCTGAGCAGTTTGTTGCTGAAATCTCTGTGTTTTGTTCAAGAACGTTCAGGTGGATGCGCTGATGTTATCACAATGTGGGCACAAAACAAAAGCTGCCCAGGGATGCTGTAAGCCTGCCAGGACAGCCTCAATGGGACTGCTCTCACAAACATTTTGGAAAGCTCTCTTTTCAAAAAAAAACCACTTTGCTAGTGGATTGTGTCATGTTGTGGCTGTGCATGTGATTTGGTTTAGTGGGTCAGTGAAAATCATTTGGGGACGCGTGGGAGTTGTGCCCTGGCTGCATCACGGGGTGGTCAGAGGGGGAGCAGAGGGAAATATCTTGGTATTTTGAGGATGATTGCACAGCATTGCTCATTTGTGCTGCTCATGCTGGAGGCTGGGTGCACTTAAAGCCTGGAGGGTGGTTCAGTTTGCAAATAATGCCTGAGTCATAACTTACATGGAAATAGAGGGGGGGGAAAAGGATTTTTTATTTTAGAAATATGTCATATGAGGATGGTGACACATCCTACACACATAGACCATGGATAGAATCACAGAATCATAGCTTGGCTTGGGTTGGAATGGACCTTAAAGATCATCTAGTTCCAACTCCCTGCTGTGGGCAGGGGACAGCTAATAATAATCATCAGCTCTGCTCTCCTCAAGAAAACAGGTCTAGGAGTAGAAAATTCTGCCAGCTGAAGATAGTTTGGTATTAGAGCATCACTATATTTGATTATATTATATCTATATTATATATATTATATTAGATTGCCACTTCATCACTATATCCTTTAAGGACATGGTTAAATCAATCATTTTCAGGGACAGTTAAAACACACTCAATTTGTCCTCAAAACATTGTCCTGAAATTGTCCTCAGATTGTCCTCAAAACAAATTTGTCCTCTACCTCCGTGACTGGATCCTACAATGAGAGCCACAGAGGGTTTTCCAGATGGGATTTCAGGAGATGGGAGATGCAGGTGGATTCAGATGGCATGGGAGCACAGCTTTGAGACTGAACCAAGACAGGCAGTGAAAGATAATTCCCTTTGGCTTGTGCAGCTCTGCTGCCAGCTCTGGATGCCTGATGGAGCAGGGAATGCTTCCCTAGCCGCTTTATGGCTGTGTGGCAGCTCAGTGGATGTCACATCTCAAGAGCAAGAGCTGAGGCATTTACAAATGGGTGCCCAAGTTTGTCATCTTGAAATTAAAGCCAAAGGTGTGAAGGTTGTTTTCAAAAGCAGTGTGATTAATCTTGGTCACTTGATTAGGAGGGAAGATAAAAAAAGTTTTCTATTTAAGTTTTTAAAGAACATATTTACTCTTATTATAACCATTTTTGGCAACAGCAAGGTAACAGGACTAAATTATATCGATTAATGAATAAAAGTAAATAAATTTCTCCACCCACAAACATCACAACTGGATAGGACAATTCAAACTTCCTGTTTCCTTTATTTAAGTACTTACAGTAGCAATCAGTAGCAATCAGGATTTCCTGATTTTAGGAAAAAAAAAAAGTGATTACAGTCAAGAAATCTCCAGCCATAAACTGATTTGCAGCCTCCCTCATTTCCTTCCTTCTTTCTTCCCTTTCCCTTCTGTGTGGCAAAAGGCAATGGGGAATGAGTCCCATGAAGGCAGCATTAAGGGATGTTATGTACATAATTAATTGAAGTTTTCTGGTTTGTCACATCAATAAACCAGAGGGCAGAGAAGCATCTCCAGCATATCAGAGACCAGGAGGAGAAAGGGTGCAAAGGTTAAAATGTAGTCCAAATGGTTTTTTGGGTAATATATTATCAAAACAGGAGAAGGAGAGCAGTTTTCCAGCCATACAGTTTTGAAACCATCCTTACAGAGCAAACCCCTGACTTCCTGTGCTCTTTAATTCATTATTTATGCCCTCTTAAGGACTCTCTGTGTGTAGGGATGAGGCAAGCCCTGCTTGGAGTGCAGGATTTTGCTGGTGACTGCTTCACTCATACTTGAGCTCAAAGATATCACAAGGATGGAATGGACAGAATTTAGGCAAAAGAAATATGCAAAATTTCAGAGGAAAATAATAAAAATAACTATCTTAAAAATTATTTTTAGATACCACCAGCTGCCAAATGTTGTTTTTTACACCACATACTGACAATGAACACCAAACCCAGGCCCATAGGGAAGGCTGTGCCATACTAAGCCTCTTGGAAAGTAATGTTTGGCTGCCATGTAATTAAGTTTATTTGAATTAATCAGCTTCTTGAACTGTCTGGGCAAATGTTCACCCTTGAGACAGTTGATTTGTAGCAGTTTTCAGTGATGCATAACAAAATTACCCTAAAAATCGAACTGGAGGTCTGGGTAAACAACCACCTGTGGCTGATTTCCCATGAGTTATGGAAATTTCTCTCTACAGCAGTCACTGCCCCTAAAATCACCCTGGTTGGAAGAAATCTCAGGAGATCCTAAGCCAAACTTCCTGCTCAGATCGGGGGCAGCTGAGAGGGCAGCCCAGAGTGCTCAAGGCTTTACCCCTTCATCTTTTCAAGGATGATACCCACCCATAGCCAAGCTCTGCTGCATGCACAGAATAAAATGTGTTCACATAAATTGTTTCCAGTTTACTTGTCTCACCTTGTATTTGCAGTAAGAGCATGCAAAAGACCAGCAAGTGCAGTTTAGCTGATAAATGGCTCTGCTTTAACCACAGCAGTGTCAGTGCTTGCAATATTTCCACAGGGACCTACCTGTACAAACAATATTTAAATGAAGAGGCTGTTGACCCAGATTACAGCCTTTAGATGCTACTGGAAAAATAGGAAATGAACACCACAATAATTGAAGTAAATAATTGAGCATCCTACGGGCTAGAATGAGGTTCTTACAGCGTTCTTACCCTCTGCAAATTAATTTTGTCCTATTTTAACTGCGATGGCAGAGTAGCTTTAATTTTTATCACCACGTAAATAGTATAAAATAGGTTTTATTGGTGCCACAGTCCCTTTTTGCAGGGAGATGTTCTTGTAACCATTGAATGCACTAAAAGACAACTCTACTGCTTAGCTACATGTGCAGGAGTAGCTTCCATGTGGACATGGAGGGATTAAGTTTCTACAAGCAGAGCTGCCAGCAGAGTATTTCTGTAATGTGCACATTTTCCAGGCAAGGTAGGTCTCTCTGAAGAAAGAAGACAAAGTATTACCCTGGAGTGTTTGGGACATTTCTAAGAAATTGCCTTTTCTTTGATGAAATGCAGTTTCATCAAAACATTTTTTTTATTATTTTTCTTGAAGCAAACTAGATATCAATTTTCTCAGAAAAGGCGTTTGAGTGCAGACAGAATTTCTTGTAGAATTGAAGAGATGGGGATAAGGGACACAGAGCCACCATCCCCTATTTCAAAGAGCTATTACCTCAGTTGGAAAGACACACAAGGCACTGAATCTTGTATTTCTAACACAATTAATTAGAGTGGTCTGGGTGCCATTTGCTTTCCTTGCTCTACATCTTTTGTTGGTACCAGTTTGCAAATGGAGTTCAAGAGGCTCCTGTGCTCCAACCATCGCCCCTTGAGAAAGTGTCTGAAACACTCAGGGGCTGAGATCCTGAAATGTTTTGGAAATTTCTTGGATTTTTTTGTCAGAACATGTTCCAACTTTCCCTTCCCTTCCCTTCCCTTCCCTTCCCTTCCCTTCCCTTCCCTTCCCTTCCCTTCCCTTCCCTTCCCTTCCCTTCCCTTCCCTTCCCTTCCCTTCCCTTCCCTTCCCTTCCCTTCCCTTCCCTTCCCTTCCCTTCCCTTCCCTTCCCTTCCCTTCCCTTCCCTTCCCTTCCCTTCCCTTCCCTTCCCTTCCCTTCCCTTCCCTTCCCTTCCCTTCCCTCCCCTCCCCTCCCCTCCCCTCCCCTCCCCTCCCCTTCCCTTCAAGAAGTTTGAATCCTTGATTCACACTGGTTGAGCAGTCCAGCACACATTGAAGAAATCTGGCAGCATTCCAGAAATCCTCAGAGTGTTGTAAAATAAGATGGAATATTGCATGCAAACTGGACAACCCCCAGTGTAAAACCCTCAGAAGTCTTTAATGACTATGAAATATATTCAATAACCTGGCCAGAGGGGATGTTTCCTCCAAATGTCATTTTCTGTCATTGCTTGGTTTTGTCACTTCTTAGGGTGCCTATCTCTAAGTTTGAATGCTGACAGTTATTTTGGAAGTGTTTAAGCTCTTGAGCTGAGAGTTTGTAGGAATATGTTGCACATGTTAATTATTAAAAAAAATACTCAAAATTTGACTTCCATCAGTTTGTCTTTTGGACAGCATCCAAGCCCATAACTTGTGCTGCAGGAGAGGGGAAATTGAGATTTTTCCATTTATCTATATTCCCTTGCTTATTTCAATGTTACCCTCACAATTTTCCTGAATCCTTTCTCTTCACAAGAAATTAATTCTGTATCACATTTGATGACAGTGATCAAGATGTCTGCACACCTCTGACTTAGGCCGTGGCTTTATAATATTCCCAGCCTTAAACCTTTACCCTCTCTGAATACATCTTGGCATTTTGTTTGCTTCTTGATCCCTGCTGTGCACTGAGCAGATGTTTTCATGGAGTGGTCTTCAGTGACAGCAAGATCTTTTTCTTGAATAATTACAGTTAATTTATAACTCAGCTATGCATATGAGCAGCTGAATTGTCCTTTCCAGCATGTGTCTCCTCAAATTTGTCTGCAGTGAATTTCATCTGTCATGAATGTTCTGCAGAGAGTTTAGTCTGGCCATCTAGAATTCTCCAAAGTCTTATTTAGTCTTGGCCAATCTCTATTATGTCACATAAACCACATTTTTCCTGGAACAAAACAAAAAAAGTGCTGCTGAAGGCCTTGCTCCAGATTATTTATTAAGATTTGTTAAAATTTCTCAATTTAAAATATTTTAGTTAATATGTTATCATTAATTATATTATATATAAATTATATGTTATATATTAATAATAAGTGGATATTAAAATATTAACAAATATTTGCACTATTTTTTAATATTTGTCTCAGCTGCTACCTGGACTTTGAAAGATGTTTTTCATGTCAAAGAGAAAGTAGAAGCCATCCTCCAAGGAATTCAGTTCTGAGGCAAGGGATCCACAACACAACTGAAATATTCAGGATGATCATGAACTACAAATTGTTAAAATAAAATAGTTTTTTCAAAGCATAAATACGTAATTTTTAATGACTTTTGGTAATAAAGCCCCAACTGTTGATAGCTACACTTCAGGTTACTCAGAGTTGCTGTAGGAACATTGCAGGGTTTCATTCTTTTGTGGATTCTTTTGACAATTGTCCACGATAAATGACTATCAAGTCTGGCCCTTTTTTATCTTTTTACCCATTTTTAACTCCAGGCAGAACCTTTCCCCATGATAGATGACTTTCTTAAGCAGCTTTTTGTAAGGAATGCTGTTAAAAGCTTTTTAATAAATAATGTTAACTGCTTCTCCTCTCACCACTACTTTAACAACATCCTCAGGCTCAGGCCCAGCAGTCAACCCGTATTTAGCAGAATACTTCGTCATGAGCTAAAAACCAAACACATGTCCCAGAATTTGGTGGAAGAGGACTGGATTTAACCACGTTTTCAGCTTTGCAGAGCAGATTAGGCTGAGCAGGGACTTGAACATCCAAAGTATTCTTTATAATGTTATCTTAATCTCTCAGCCTTCTGCCTTCATCTTTTTTATTCCATCCCAGCCACCTGCTGTGTGTGTAATCCATGGATTGGAGTTCTCCTGGGACACTGACCACCCTGCTTTGCTACCTGCCTGCCTGACCCCTCGTGTGAGGAAACACCCACCCCCACTTGGTTTCCTAAAGAAATGTTGTAGATGTGTGTAGTACTCCTGGTGTAAATGAGTAGTAGCCTTTCCAGTAATTTGGAATGTCAGAGAGCTCGCCTGAGTGCTTGAGTGCTGTTTGTGAGTGATGGGAGATGAGAGATGGGGCTGTTCAGCCTGGAGAAGAGAATATTCCAGGGAAACTTTCCAGGACCTTGCAGTACCTAAAGAGGCTCCAGAAGAGCTGGGGAGGGATTTGGGACAAGGGATGGAGGGACAGACAGGACACAGGGAATGGCTCCCAGTGCCAGAGGGCAGGGTTGGATGGGATATTGGGCAGGAATTGTTCCCTGTGAGGGTGATGAGGCCCTGGCACAGGGTGCCCAGAGAAGCTGTGGCTGCCCCTGGATCCCTGGAAGTGCCCAAGGCCAGGTTGGATGGGGCTTGGAGCACCCTGGGACAGTGGAAGGTGTCCCTGCTTGGGGCAGGAGCTGTAAGTGGATGATCTCTGACATCTCTTCCAACCTGAGCCATCCTGGGCTTCTGTGAGCATCCCTGTGGAACCGAGATTACCACATTCCACTCTCGTACAGCCCTGCTGGAGAAGTGACCATCCATTTTGTCTGAAAGCAAGATGGAAAATGTTCATTTTTCTGTAGCTAATTCCCAGCGAGGGAAGGTTTCAATGTGTCACTTGTGCCTGCAAGTCTAGCATTCGTGGCAGCCCACAGATCACCCAAACAGCTTTTAGCTGCAGCTCTGTTTTCTTCCTTCTTTGCTCAATTTATGCCAGACCAATATTCTGCAAAGTATTTCAGTATCTGGCAGCACAGAAGATTGATGCAGATCAGGCTTCTCAGTTTCCCCCATCACCAACTTGGCAATGACAGCCAAAGAGGAGAGCCTTTTACAGCACTGAATGAAGAATAAATCTATACAAATTTAATTAACCTCTGCAGAGCTTATTGAATCCTAACCAAGTTTAGTCACAGTTCTGGAAGTTTGGAAGTGCTTGGCATATTTTTGACTCTTGTACAATAGTTTGAACTGGCTATATATACCAACCAAATTTGTAAAATGAAATTAATAGTTGCTCTTGTTGGGGTTTACTGGTGTAGGAATTGCCACCTACATATACAAGCAAAAACCCACTTCTGCTATAAATACAGCTTTTATTTATTTTTCTGGAATTCAGATAACTAAAAATGCAGAAAGCCAAAATCAAGGGAGGTGACATGAATAAATGGATGGAAACAAAATAGCAACATTCTTTATTTTCCTCTGACTGGGCTTAACGTGGCTGGTGCTCTTTGGGTCCCAGAGATGTCAGTGTGAGTTATGACAGCTCATGCTGAAAGAGTGGATTGAAAACGAGTTGTCTGGACTAATCCACCCCTCCTCCTCTGTTTCAAGAGGATTGAATTAAAAACTTTATTCCAGCACTAAGGACCCCTCAGTGCTACCTTTGTTATTTATTGTAGTTCAAGGCTGTCTCTCCTCCACCTCGGGGTCACTGCCCAAGGCTCCACTGCACAAAGCAGGGTGGGCAGGAGGTGTTTTGGCATTGAAAAATTGGCTCTGAGAATTGAAGGAGGGAATTATGTCAGAGGGAAATCTGAGGAGGGAATGAAACCATGCTGGAAGAGGCAGCAAGACTTTAGTGAGCTGCTGGAGGGAAGTCAGGAGTCAGCTCCTTGCAGTAAGGGACACACAGACAGGCACAAATAACCAAAACCTTTTCCACACACATTCTGTCCCCCTTGCCCAGGTTCTAAGTGAAATTCAGCTGCTTCTGCTGCATTGGTGACTCTTTCTAACAAAATGGAAAGGAGTTCTTGGACCTGCTTTTCTTCCTTAGCAGTTCAATCCTTGTCCAGGTGTTTTTGTCCTTTCCTGGAAGCCCCCACAGGAAGACTCTTCACCTGTTCTGCCATGCTGACCTAATTTCTTAGTCAGACAACAAAATATAATGCTTTAAAGAAGTCTCATGAGGAAGTCAGGTGTGGCAAAGAGCCAGAGCTTCAAACAGGATCTCAGGTGAATGCTTAGTCTGGTGTTCTCCCTCGGTACCAGCCCTAATTCTGGCTTTATGCCAGGAAGACCTCCATGAAATAACACAGAGGGAATCTGACAGTCTTTGCCAATCCAGTGTTGTCAGTCCAAGGGGAAAAACAAGGTTCTTTTCCATTAAAAATAAACATATTTTTTTTAATGGGTGACATAGTTGTCACCTCCCTCCTCAGGAGTTTAAGGGAACAAAGTATTTGTAGTTTTGAAGGTGCTCTGAATGGACAAACCCCTGAATGAAAGCCTGGCCCCAGGAGTCTCATACTGAGTTTTTGGGTCTGCTGCCCACATTCCTCTTCTGCCTCTCCACTCTCATTGTGGATTTCTCTCTCAAACAATGTATTTATCTCTTCACCATTTTGCTTTTCTGCAAGTATTTTAGCTTACCTTACTAATTTCTCTGAGTAAGATTTAACAAGTAAAGTAAGAATATATAAAAGCTGTAGGTTTGTTGGTTTTGTGTTTTTTTTTTTTTTTAATTTCCATTACAAATACCACATGGTCCATCTTTTTAAACGAATTCTCCTTTTTTTTTTCACTCTTCCAGTACCTGAAAGGAGCCTACAAGAAAGCTGGAGGAAGACTTTCTATAAGGGCATGGGATGACAGGATAACAGGGAATGACTGCAAACTCAAAGAGAGTAGATTTACATGGGATGTTGGGCAGAAATTCTCCCCAGTAAGAATGGACAGGCCTTGGCACAGGGTACCCAGAGAAGCTGTGGCTGCCCCTGGATCCCTGGAAGTGTCCAAGGCCAGGTTGGACAGGGCTTGGAACAACCTGGGACAATGGAAGGTGTCCCTGCCCACGGTGGGGGATGAAACAAGATGATTTCTAAGGTACTTTCCAACCAAAACCATTCTATAGTCCTATATTCCCACAATTTTTATAAAGATTCATCATAACTTTACTATTTTTTAAAATCAAATATAAAACATATTATTTTGCCATTCATGAACTCACTTGTTTTCTCCAAGACCTGGGAGGTAAGCTCAGAATATCTAAAAGTCTTTGTAAATCTCCAGAGTAAATATCATGGTCAAAAAGTTCATTTCTTTGCCACACTGTGACTTTCTTCCATATAGTGAAAGGTCAAATGTGCAGCAGATTTACTGAGGCCAAGACAATATCCTTATAAATTTTGCCTCCTTCCTGTAAAGGGCCTTGCTTTATTTTTCTATTTTCCACACCTCCATAAAAATATATAAATGTACTAAAAGACAGCCAGACTTCATGTCCCCTAATTAATAATATCCTTATTAATATCCTAATTAAATTATCCTAATTAAAAATAGACACAAAACTGACCCCACAAATCTTTGAAAGGCACATGTTTATCTTGCTGCAGAGAGAGGAGAAGAAGAAACGTGATAAATAACGATGATATGATGGTCTGTGTGGAAAGTGCTCAAATGTTGTGGAGATGATCTTGACGTTGATATAAAAGCAGAAGAAAAGTGATCTTGGACTGGTCCCAAAATTTCAAGTCTACTTGTGAAGCACAGATAACCTTCCCTCCCTTTTAACTTTAAAATACTAATTTCTGTAGCTGCTGCTCACATCATACAGAGTTTCTCTTCTCTGTCTAGTCAGAAATGGAGAACTTTCAGTGCTGAAATATCTTCTTTCAGATCATCAGCTGGCAGAAGCCATCCCTCGTCCATTACACACCTCTTTGCACCAGCTGAGCTTCTGACCACAGATGTTTTCCTGCCAGTGAGTAGGAAATGAGCATTCAAGTGAAGCAACAAGAACTCTCTATTAATTATTCAAGAGACGAAGAAGAAGAAAATACAAACCAGCTACATTGTCTTATTCATAGAATATCTTAGCTTTTGGATACCTCTATGGCACAGGGAGGCAGGATTGTCCTCACTTGCAGTGCTGAATTACTTGTGATAAGGGGAAACAGATTCAGCATGGCTCAGAGCCTTTGGTGACTCATTTTTCATTCCATATGTGCACTCATGTGCTTTACTCACCCTTAGTCCAGCTGGAAAGGATGTGGAGAGAGGAGAAATCCAGGATAATGTTTGAAAACCCTCTAATGTAGAATAAGCTAAACCAGTGTTTTCTGTAATTGGAGGACAGCACAGGTTATATGTCATAGCTCGGGACAGAGAGGAAAATGGGGGGCCTGTAATGGAGCTGGAGATCTGTTTTTCAATGACAAAATTCCTCTACTTGCTTATAAACTCTGTGTATTATTAGATACTTGATTTTCAGCTTGCATGGAAACACTACTGCTCATGCTGCATCCATGCTCATCTTGCTGAAACAAGCTCTCAGGCAAGAAAAATTCCTTGTTTAGGCCAAATGCAGAAAAAGCCTCAAAGACTTTCCATGATTTTGTGTATAATAATACAGTTTCTGCTTGAAACCAGTCAGAGATTTTGAAACTCTGAAGGAACTGGGAGGGAAAAACACTAAAGGTTGAAGTTCAGGTGAGGAGGGCATGAAAAGGCAATTTATCCCCTGATTATGAGGTTTGTTATATGAATATCAACACCAAGTGGGTTTTTTGCATATATTCCTCATCTTTTCCAGCAAAACATCATCAGCCTTCACAGTAGCTCAGTGCATCAGGGTACAGGACAGTGGCACTTCCCTGTCCATCAAATATATACACTCACATTTTGCAGTAATGGGCATTACTCTGGGCTATTGTGCAAATAGGTCTGGATGGATCTTTTAAAATGCCACTTTAAACACTGCCAGGAAATGAGGAATGTGTGATCTGGTTGCAGGAAGAGCTGAGGAAAGGAGAACCTATTATCCAAATATGCATTTAGCTCAGAAGGGGCACTGGGTACTCCCAAACCTTGTGAGCAAAACCATGAGATTAACTCAGTGCAGGCTGTCAAGGGCTTGTCAATGTATAATGTTTAATTGCATATATCTTATGTTATAATTACACCTCGTTAGCAGCTTGGCTTGTTCCATTGTCAAGGCATGCTAATAATTGCCATTTCTAGATAAACCATAACCAAATGCAAAATACCTATTAGGACCATTATCTTTGTAAGCAGAAAAGAATTAAGCCCAAATTACTTTGTTGTTTTGGTTTTTTTTTAAGGCAGATAATTATTTAATTTTCTTCTGCCAGTATTACCAGGGTTTTGCTGAGGATAAACGTATTTTCTGTCCTGGCTCTTAGCCAATGAAATGAAGAAGATGGAGGCTAAATGGGGAGAGAACCTTGATCATTGATTTGTAGCCTTCATTGCATAAAGGTGTAATAATTATCTATCCCTTTGTTCTGCATTCCTCAGGTAGGAAAAGTGACATTCCTAAGGAACAGGATTGCCATACCTGGTGACACAGATCCAGTATAACCACTGGATTATAATAATATTATAATATTATAACTACATAATAACTACAAGATTCCTGTCCAAGCCTAATTTAATTTAATTTTCCATAAGTTGGAACTTTTCCCAATTTCCTTTTGTTACTCAAGGCACCATAACTTGGGATTCATGGGCTGTTTTCTAGAGCTTCTTAGTCGCTTTTTAATGAAGAAAGGCATTTTTACTCTTAGATCCTTTATTTAGAAATGTAGTGTTTAGCCTCCATTCCACATGTGGTGGATGGAGAGAGGCTGATCCTTAGCTCGAGTGCTCTGCCCTCCTGCTCTGTGACCTCTGGAAACAGACTTAGTAGAAAATGAAAATAAAATTTCTATTTAAAAAGTGGGATATTATTATTCAGTACTTGTTTTTTTTTTTTTTTTTTTAATAGTATGGGTGACCTTCAGGTGTATTAGGTCTGATGTAAAGGCACAGGGACTCATCAGGTCCTCAGTGGAAGTTATTAAAATATTCAGTTTTTCTTGGGTTTTTGCTTCATAGGAATTGCAGTGTTTGGCACCAGACATAGACCTAATCCTTTTTCTAGCTGGAATTTTCATCAAAAAGTCTCTCATACCTGTTCAAATGCTACTGAGGGCCTAAAATAGAGGCACTGGGGTCACATCTGTTCTGCACACGGAGAGGAATGGGTGGGAACTTCAAGGGAATGGGAATGAGAAGGAATTTGTATTATTTGTATTATTTGTATTATTTGTATTATTTGTATTATTTGTATTATTTGTATTATTTGTATTATTTGTATTATTTGTATTATTTGTATTATCTGTATTATGGCCACTATCAGTGGGAACTCTGCCTGTCAGCAGGGTATCACAATCAAAAAAACCTCAAAAACACCTTCACCATATGTGGGTTTATCTAAGCCATGTCCTTACAGAAGAGTCACAGATGAAGAAGTGGAAATGAGGGATGGCAGCATTTTGGCTTCATCACTGGAATTTTTGGGAGGTTTTGCTGCATCATTTTTTCAAGGTAGTGAGGTGCAGCTCCTCTGCTTGTCTGGAGCTCTCCCACTGGTGAGATGGTGATGGGAAACCAGCAGTGCTGGGAGCCAGCAGCTCAACACCATGATGGGGACAAGGGAGAACCTGTGGAAGTGGAGAAGTGGGGTCATTGCGTGGCTCCTGTGTGGGGTCTAAATATGTGGAATATAAATGGGAACTAGGACACAGCAGGTGTAAGGTGGGACAGAAGAGGAAGTGCCTGAGGTTTATTTTAATTGGATCCTTCCTGTTTGCTTATTTAGCAGAATTTTGGGCATGAAGAAATAAGCTCAGACTCTGTAGAAATGTTGGGAGACCCAAGTGAGTGGGGGTGGTGGAAGAGAGAGGGATCTCAGACTTGGTCAAATCCACCCTTGTTGTATTTCTTCCCTCCTTTGCACTCTGTAAAAGCACACTCAGGTTTTCCTCAGGAAAAATTCCCTAAAAGGCCCCAAATTCATAGAAATAAAGATGCAAATGTGATTTGCAGACCATCTTGTCCTTTAACAATCAGATCTGATGATCTTAAAGGTCTTTTCCAACCTTAATGATCCTGTGAATCCATGATGCTGCAGCCACACTACAACAGGGCAGCTCTCGTGTCTCAGCTCTTGGAGTGCTTTTGCTGTCCTCCCCTAAGCCCCTGCCACATCAAAATCTTGTTTACCAGGAAGCAAAATATCAGGAAGTGATAGAGCAGGACAAACCCTCAGGAGACTGGAGAGCAGCAGGATGAATTTGGGGCAGCATGGGCCTGCTTTGCCAACAAACAGCCACTTTTTATGAGACAGTCCTATTAAATAATGATGACTCACTCTCCAGACAGCAATTTATTTATATGCCTTCTTTAATGTTTTTGCAAATCACTGCTTTAAAAAATGTCCAGCTGGAAGACAGGGAGGCTTGGGAGACAGGGAATCAGCTTGATAGAGAATCAGATTAAATAAAAATGACATGGAATTTGACAGCGAGGACACGTGGTTGGAAATAAAAAACACAACCATCCCCCAAGCAGAAATGCAGCCTCATTGCTGGGACTGGTTGTTGTAGCTAGAGACCAAGTTTTTCCTGGATCCAGCGAGACAAAAACATTGAAGAACATAGGAAGAGGAAAGGAGACATTGGCTGATATTTAGTGACAGCATTTCTTCCAGTCTGAAACATTGATGAGCTTACATTTTTTCAAGCCAGAAGGGATTACTTTGATATCATAGTCTGAATTAAAAAACATAAAAGGAAATGCTATGCCTTGTAAGGACAGACCAGTAGAACCAGTAAGAGACAAAAGATACTTTTAAATTATAATTAATATTGGAGAAATCAGTACAGCTCACACACAGAAAAGTAGCATATTGCCCACAGGGGAGGTTTCAGTGCAGGTTGTAGCAGGTGTGACAGCCTGGGTTTGATATCTGCACTGGCAAAAAGGAAAGGACAAGTGGAAGAGACAAGGCTAAAATTCCTGTTTGATTTCTAATTCTGCCACCAAGGATCTCCCATGCCTGTGTGCCTTGAATCCCCCAAGAGTGTGTGGAGGGTAATGTCCTCCTCATAAAGTCCATGGCACAAACTGCTTTATAGAGGGCCAAAATGGGTTTTACCAAGGGTCTGACTGAGTTTTAAAGATGATGGAACTGAGTTTTAAACACATTAATGGTACATTTAAAAATCTCCCCTTAACTGCAATTAATATCTAAGCATTTTAGGTGATGCTCTCTGCCACTGTCCCAGGCAGCTCCCCCATTCCCCTTGTGCCTGTGATTTCCTGGACATTTCTGCAGTAGCTGTGCAGCCTGGAACAGCTCAGCTCCTCTTGGAATTTTGCTCTGAGATGATCATTAACCATAATAGAACCTGGATTTTTTTGACACTACTTCCATATTTGACCACCTGCCCTAATCTGTGCCTGGGTGCACAACTTGCATTCTGAGCTACTCTCCCTGTCTGGAGCTGGTGCTTAAGGCCCACACAGGAATTTTATTGTGTGCTGAACTGCAGGAATTTGGCCAAGTTCCTTAGAATCATAGATTCATTTAGATTGGAAAATACTTTTAAGATCACAGAGTCCAATTTTTCACTCAGCACTGCCAAAGCCACCACTGCCCCATGTCCCCAGCTGCCACATCCACACGGCTTTTAAATTCCTCCAAGGAGAGGAACTCCACCACTGCCATGGGCAGCCTGTGCTGGGGCTGGACAACCCTTTCTGTGAAGAAATTTTCCCAAATATCCAATCTAAACCTCCCCTGGCACATCTTGAGGCCATGTCCTTTTGTCCTGTTGCTTGTTACTCGGGAGCAGACACCTTGCTATGATCCTGTGTCAGGGAGTTGTAGAGAGCCATGAGGCGCTGCCTGAGCCTCCTTCTCTCCAGGCTGGGCCCCTTTCCCAGCTCCCTCAGCTGCTCCTCACTCCCTTTAGAGGATAAATCACAGCTGTTCTGGCAGCCTGGCTGAACAGCAGGACCATCTATTGCCCCTCTTTAGAGGGGGCAGGTGCTTGGCTGCAGATTTAAGCAGAGCCAAGGCGCTGCCTGGGGGTGCAGCCAGCCCCAGCCTCCCTGCCCCAGCTCTCAGCTGGCTGGATGTGAGCCAGCTCCTGTCAGGAAACCATAAAGCTCCCAGGCCATGCATGGCTCTTCTCCTGCAGGAGCACTAATGCACTAATGTGCTTATGCAACTTCTGGTGGGGAGCAGTGAGAGGAACTCAGGTCCTGCTGCGTGTTAACATCATCACAATTTCTCCTCCAATGTTCACATATTGATGTTTCCCTTAGTTTGGGGTTTCCAGAAAGCCCTTGAGATGCTTCAGTTTGAGAAATCTGAACCCCTGTGTTTTATCCCCTTCCCAGCCATTGACATTGCCTTGGTTCACATTCTCTTTGTGTGCATTTTTTTAGGGGTATCCTGAGCTCCTCTGAAGATTCAGAGGTCCGTTCATGGGAAGCCAAATGCAAATGGAAAGAATGACTCATTATTAACAGAATTCTCCTAATTCCAGGATAGTAAAGGAGTACAGATGGTTGTAATTTCCACAAATTAATATTTTCCATGTTCTTTCAGTTGTCAGGGTAACACATCAGTTAAAAAAAACTTTTTTTTTTTTTTTTTTGATAAATCCAGAAGCAGAAAATCAGTTGATGCTCTGGATCTGGACCACAACCTGCTTCCAGGTGACCACCTTGCCCATGGGTAAGTGGTTGTCCTTGATGGAAATCATTGCTTATCTTTGCCTTTGCAAAACTTGCCATCTTAGGAAGCTGTGTGCTGTTAAGTGTAAAATAAATGCACATCTGGAATTAGCTAATGCTCTCCATTGGCCGTAGAAGAGGCACAGGTACTTGGCTTTCACTAAACACCTGTCCTAAATATCTGTGAAGTGACTCTGAGCTTTAGATTTTGGCAAGCATTGGTGACTTTTGCTGCTGGACACAGGTGTGACACGGGGCTCTGGTGTGCCACTGAATTCAGGCTTTTTTTATTACCATTAACATTTGATTAAATACTTCGCTTGCAAAAATAATGAGCCTAAAATTAGGAAGAAATCAGTAGCCAATGATCTTCTCACATCAGTTCTTTGCTCCTCTAAATCTGTGGTTGTTTGTGCTGAGCTTTTGCTGTGAATTTCAGTGACAGAGAAGCATCCACTGTGGAAAATGCTGTGTAAAACCTGTTTTACCTGTTGGCTAAGTCAGATCTCTGCCAGGTCTGTGTTTCTTCCCTGCAGTGATCTATCCCAGACCTCAGCATAACTCGATTAATGCTGCATTTCTTCTTTATGTTTCCATCAGCAATTCACATCAGTTGGCTGCAAAGTGTTCCATCAATAAATCCTCACCCAATTCCTGCTTTATTAAGTAGAGAAACATCTGGATTTGGGAGTTGTATGTTTCAGCCCCCACTTATGGAAGGCAGGGCAGAGTTGGAGGCACAGCACCATAGGGAAGGGCTGCACACCCGGTGGGATTCCCCTGGGAGATCTGGGATAACGCTGGTGACAGCGCCCTTGGAAAGTGCCTGGGTGGAGATGGGGGTGTGTGGAGGGGCTGGCTCCCACCAGCTGCCTTTTTGTGCAAATCCACACACCCAGGACCACACAGGACCCAAAAAACCGTGACCTTTCAAGGTGCAATCCAGTCACTCTCATTTTGATCAGTGAGCCGGGTGCTGTTGTCCTCAATTTGTCCGCTTTTCTGCCTGTTCCTATCTCTTTATTTTCTGTTTGCTGTTCTTCTCTGTGCCTGGATGGCTGTGGAGAGCCTTCAGTTCCACTTAGTTGTGATTTCAGGGAAATCCTCCTTGACGTGCAGAAGCAGCGAGGTTGGGGATTTTGTTCCCTGTCCTTTTTCTGGAATGTGTGCATTTCCTTGCACGCTGCTCTGTTGATTGTGCACAGCCTTGGCTCCTCAAGAGACAGGAAGGAATATTGTTTTGGTCCCCAGACACTTTGCAATGTCACAAGCTCTTCGTGCAACACACTAAATTAAAATTTAGCAGTAAGAAAAATGAGGATATGTGTAGGACAGACTATGCAACACAGCAATGACTTCTGGTGATCTTAAATATGAACTTCAGTATAACTTAATTATTATTTTTTTCTATTCTCTTCCCTTAGCTCCAGGTTTCATATCAACATCCCAGTGCCATCCAATTCCTGCTTGCTGACACAGCTTTCATTCAGGGTCAGAGTCAGGAATTCAGTGGATTTACTCCTGTGTAAGACCACAATGAATGGGAATTGCACCTCTTCAGCCTTGGCTCTTTTTCTGAGGTTTTCTTCTAGATTTTTTTTCAAGAATCTTATGCTTGAGGAGTCTGATGGATATCTGCTAATATTTTCTTGGCACATGTGTTAAAATTTAAACGAAGTATGTAGATTTTAAAAATGGCTTATTGATAAATTATCTCTTCCACTGGAATGAGCTGTTTTTGAAAAGTAGAAATTAGACTGTGGAACCTGATGTGGTGGAAAATGGTCAAGGAAAGACCTGAGTTATAAAAATCACAGAGTATCAGCACAGATTGCTGCTGTTGAGAAGGTATTCTTGACCTGATATTGATGATTGCTGCAACATTCAGTGGAAATTTATCTTCTCCCCTTCCACGCAAATTAAAGTATTACTTTCATCTACATCCATGGAACTGGTTGGTTTTTATTCTAATTTTGATATATACTTTTTCACTGCTCTTTGCCTTGTTTAAACAAAGCCTAATAAAATCCTGGATAGGTGCATATTCTTTAATTTATCAGGTTACTTAATTGCTTTCAGTCCCTGCCTTCAGCTTCCTCATTATCTACCTGGCGACTTCTGTGTGCAAAACTTGATTTAAAAATATGCAATTCCAGATGGAAGGATTATGACACTTTTATCCCTTATTTTACCAGTCCAGCTCTCATTTTGAGCACAGTGACATCTCCAGCACTTAGAGAGGATCTTTTAATGAATATTTCTTTTCGTATTCTCAGTTGTCATTTAACTGAGAGGACAGAAAGGACACAAAACTCTGTGGAAAAACAGAAAAGAAGCAAATTTCCAGGATTTCACAGACCGTTTCATCTGGTTAGGATAAAATTATAAATTGGTTTGACTGGGAAATAAGACAGAAGTCTCAGCAGTTTTATGTTGCTGTGATAATCTGAAGCGATTCTGCACTGTGGGATGTGTCTCCCATAGCCAACCAACACATTTTTGGCAAATCACAGAATCCTTGAGGTTGGAAAATACCCTCAAGATCATCAAGTCTGAGTTTTGACCATGTACCACCCCTCCCATGCTGTGAAGTGCCACACCCACTTGCTTTTTAACCCCCCCCAGGGATGGTGACTCCACAGCCTGTGCCAGTGCTTCACCACTCTTTTACTGAAGAAATTTTTTCTAATATCCAACCTGAGCCTCTCCTGGCAGAACTTGAGAACATTTGACCTTGCCCTGTGAAATGGCTCATTAGGTGACATCTTGTAAGGAGAAATTACTTTCTGTTCCCTGTTTGACCCACACTGGCTCTTTCTTATATCACAAATCAAGGTGGAATCTCTCTCTCAACACTCACATCTCGTTTTAATTTCTTTCTTTTAGCAAACAAGAATGTAATATTTTCTGTTTAATATCTTTGTCGAACAGAGCTGGCTAGAAGTGTGTGCACAGCTCCAGATGATAAAACAGCTGCTTTGGAAGGCACAATTAACATTTTCTGATGGCTCCTTGAAGCATTCTACCTGAAGCCTCCAGAATCACATTTGTCTTTTTGATGGCTTTGCCATGTCAGTGCCCACAGCCATATCCTGACTGACCAACACACCCTGTCATGTTTTCCTCTCAGCTGTTTGCCCTGGAAAACTTGAAGCTTTACTAGATTAATAGTTCCTAATCTCCAAATGTGTGACCTCATCACTTCAAAGTGTTAAATCTCATCCCATTTCTGTTATTCCAGTCTCCATTCAATTACTTCAGTAGACTGAATGCCTCTGTGTCAGTGATGCCTCTTGTCATCAGTTTAATTAGTATACTCTCAGTTTTGCCAAGTTTATTAGTGGAAGCATTATCAAGATCATTGTCAGCACCCAATACTTGTAACTGTCCTCAGAAAATCACTTTTCTTCTTCAGTCCAGCCCACTGACATCCTCTTACTGCCTCTCATCCTCTTACCTTGCAGCTTCTCCCTTGTTCTTCCTCTGACTTTTCCTTGGAACACCTTATTAAAAATTTCACTTATATTTAAATGAGCTAATCTAACATCTAAACCAGCAGTTTCCAGGAGATGAGTGTCTGTGACAACAAAGAACTCATATCCATATCAGTGACAAAGAAGGAAATGCTTTTCCCTTTATGATATCGAGATTCCGAACTGATGACAAGTGCCATGCAGAGCTCTATCCCCTTGGAAAATCAGCTTTGAGGACAAGATTGGATGACGCTTATTTTATCTCTGAGGTTTTCCAAAAGGAACTTCTTCCATGGTAAAAAGGATCAGACTTGAGAGACAAGGAAAAAGAGCTCCAATTCCTGGCTATGAGGTTTCCTGGTGGGCTGCACAGTCTCCAGCCATTCTCAAGGCTTTGCATGACTTGGTCTGACCTCAGAGTTGATCTTGCTTCGAGCAGAGACTCCTCATAGTCCTTCCAGCCTGAATTTTCCTGGCACCCTATGATCCCACATGTTACTTTACACCATCTTTCTAAAAATGATATCTGATCTCCAGGGTATCCACATCACTGGCAGAAAGTTCTCCAAAGGCAAAGCTTCCTCTATAGCGACTCTCAGTTAAAATTAATTGACCTCCACTGAGGTTTTTTGGATGGATATGTTTTCTTATTTGCAGAACTGAGAATGTGATAAAAAGGAAAGGTGTCTGAATACCTGCTGTTGTTTTTACAAGAGGTTTGTTTGTCTAGTTTTTTTTTTTTCTATTTTCCGCACTATAATTTGACATTAAAAGCTCCTTTCACTACTCTGCCTAGAATTGTTATGAAAAAGCTTTCTGCATGTACATGTTCAGAGAACATAAAATAAAGTGGCCTGAATTGATGGGAACAAACCTCAAGCTCCTCACAGACACCCAGAACAAACCACTGTGTGCACATAACACACCACAGTGTCTGAGCCCTTTCCCAGCCTATAAACTCTGACTGTGGAGGGAAAACACAGAAAAATATCACCATGGGATAGGGGGTTGCTGAGGCTGTGATTGCCTGGAGCTAAGGGCTGAAATTTCTTCATGTAACACTGAGACAACTATTTTTTTTTTCTTCTGTCCTGAGGGCAATATTTCACTCTGCAGTTCCTCAAAACAAAAGGCCAAAGAAATATTGCGACAAGTCCCGCAGTGATTTTTTGCCACAGCCCCCATGGTTTTATTCCATTTCCTTTTAAACACCAGCTACTAATGAATAATGGGCAGGTTGAATGTGTTTCATATATGGAATAGAAAATAACTAGAAGAACAAAATGCTTAGGCTGTAAAGCCAAACAAGTAAAACTCAGGAAATGCCACAGTTTAAGCTGTTCATGCAGCTTGACCTTGACTTTGTTGTGGCTGGGCTCTGGGTTGCAGTTATTGCATGTTATTTTCCAAAGGCACATGTTGTGATTAGGCTGTTTCATTCTGCTTCCTTCTGCCCCCACTTAGAAGTATCACATTTCCAAGAAAGCTCTGCTTATTTTCACTTGGAGTCCTCAAGCTTTCTTGTCCCTCTTGTCCTCAACTTCTGTCCTTCCCCAAAAACGAAATAAAATCAAATGAATCAATAAACCAACCAATGAAAGTAGGGGTAAAGTACCCCTTGCACATATTTTTGCTGTGAAATTAGGAGAGGTGTTGCTTATTTCAATGTGGCCCTTGTGTGAAAGAGCTGTGTTTGGAATTAAGTGGAAGGTGGCAGCAGAAATCTTTACATCGGTCCACAGGTCCTCTGGAAAAAAAACAGTGTTCTCCATTGGGAAAAAACAGTGTTCTCCATTGGGAAAAAGCAGTGTTCTCCACTGGGAAAAAAAAAAAAGTGTTCTCCATTGAAAAAAGCAGTGTTTTCCATTGGGAAAAAGCAGTGTTTTCCATTGGGAAAAAGCAGTGTTCTCCACTGGAAAAAAACAGTGTTTTCCATTGGGAAAAAGCAGTGTTTTCCATTGGGAAAAAGCAGTGTTCTCCATTGGGAAAAAGCAGTGTTCTCCACTGGAAAAAAGCAGTGTTTTCCATTGGGAAAAAGCAGTGTTCTCCATTGGGAAAAAGCAGTGTTTTCCATTGGGAAAAAGCAGTGTTCTCTACTGGAAAAAAGCAGTGTTCTCCATTGGGAAAAAGCAGTGTTCTCCATTGGGAAAAAGCAGTGTTCTCCATTGGGAAAAAGCAGTGTTCTCCATTGGGAAAAAGCAGTGTTCTCCATTGGGAAAAAGCAGTGTTCTCCACTGGGACAAAGCAGTGTTCTCCATTGGGAAAAAGCAGTGTTCTCCACTGGAAAAAAAGCAGTGTTCTCCATTGGGAAAAAGCAGTGTTCTCCATTGGGAAAAAGCAGTGTTCTCCATTGGAAAAAAGCAGTGTTTTCCATTGGGAAAAAGCAGTGTTTTCCATTGGGAAAAAGCAGTGTTTTCCATTGGGAAAAAGCAGTGTTTTCCATTGGGAAAAAGCAGTGTTCTCCATTGTGACAAAGCAGTGTTTTCCATTGGGAAAAAGCAGTGTTTTCCATTGGGAAAAAGCAGTGTTCTCCATTGGGACAAAGCAGTGTTTTCCATTGGGAAAAAGCAGTGTTCTCCACTGGAAAAAAGCAGTGTTCTCCATTGGGAAAAAGCAGTGTTCTCCATTGGGAAAAAGCAGTGTTCTCCATTGGGAAAAAGCAGTGTTCTCCATTGGGAAAAAGCAGTGTTCTCCATTGGAAAAAAGCAGTGTTCTCCATTGGATTACTGGGGTCTGGTGCTGTTGGGAGGGATTTGAAACTCCAGCAATGAGTGCTGCTCTGGGGGCCATGGTAAAATAACTCCTGAGGTGACAAAGGTTTCCTGACACTGTGGAGACAGGAATGGGACAAGCCACGGAATCACAGCCCAGGACCATTAATTAATTCTTAATTGCAGGACCATTCTGCCAGTTCTCCCACATTCCTTCCCTTCTTCATTCCCACACAGATTGATATGAACATAAAGTCATGGAATGGTTTGGATTGGATGGGAGCTGGAAGACAATCCACTTCCAACCCCAGCCACAGGCAGCAACAGCTCCCACTGTCCCAGGCTGCTCAGAGCCCTGTCCAGCCTGGCCTTGGACACTTCCAGGGATGGGGAATCCACAAACATCAAACACTGGGATTACCCCAGGGATGAGCAGGATACAAATACACCGACAAATCACCTTACCCTTCTCACAAGACAATTTATGAACCTCTCGTGAAACTACCTCTAACAGATTTTTGAAAATGACATTTCTCTCTCCATTAGTTTTTTTTTTTTTTTCTTGGCCTTGTAAACACATATGGAGGGAATTAATTTTACACAATTATTGTCTGTCAGTTACTACTTTATGCATCATGGGGTTTATTTGGAAAATTAGGGTGCTGCTCCTTCAAGCATTGAGCAGATGTTCGCTGCTCACAGTGAAGGCAGCCCCCTGAAATCCATTAAATCATTTGTATGTGGGAGGCTAAACAAACCTGCCTGCATTTGCAGGAGCACGGACCTCTTAGCTAAAAATAATTCATGTTTTAGATAAAAGTCCAAGATTTCCAGCTAAGACAGCTGGTCCAGAACTTGTCATAGAGATATTATTTGCTCTTTTTTTTCTTTTTCCCCCACAGTGATCTCGTATTAACCCTCTAATGGAAAAAGGGCAGCAGATAGACCTAGACACAGAAATAGCAATGGAAATTTGTCTGTTTATGTTCATATAACCCCAGCATATGGTGGCTCACCCTCCACAGTGTTCTCCTCCCCCAGTCTGATTTAAATTGACTGAGAAGGGAGCTATGTATTATTTTTTTTCTTGTTGGCATCACATATTAAAAGGTGACAGCTCTATCATATCATAGCAGCAATCCTTTGCCTGATGCCTGAGTCACACATTTCTCCAGGCTGACAGAACTGTTCTTACTCTCACACTTTTGGACACATGAGATCACATCGTTGAGCACATTGGTGCTCCAATGTATTTAGCAATTTGTACTGCCTGCACTTTGTTGATGTCATTTTGGAGTTATTTCCATGCTGAGTTCCTTAGAATGCAGTGTAGATCCATTTAAGCTGTTCCTGTTAATGTCCACCAGTCATCTTCAGACACTTGAATATTTGCTTTTTCAATTAATTTTTTTAAATAAGCAAAGAAAGAAAGTTTATGCTTTTTGTTTTGTTTTGTTTTTTTCAAATATGATCACAATCACAGAGCAGTTTGGGTTGGGAGGGACCTTAAATACCATCCAGTTCCCACCCCCTGCTATGGGCAGGGACATCTTTCACTTGACATTTCAAATTTTAACATAGAATTTAAGTTTGTTTTTAAACAATTTTCAATTTTTATAATTGAAATTTTAAAACATTTGATACAGACTTTGTTTTCTTTCTGATGGAAACAGGGTGGAACTGGAGCAGATCACAAATGATGTCCCATGAGAGGAATCAGACTGTGCCACTTAAGAGCTTTGTGCCTCAGTTTCCTCACTTGTAGAAATGCTAACGACAGAAGTTTGGAGACATCATCCACAGCAGAGCAAAGGCCAAATCTGTATTTATGCAGGAGAGGAGATTCATTTAACCCCAGCTGTGACTCAAGATCCTGAGGAGATGGGTGAGGAGAGGATGGAGCCTTCCCTCCCCACTCAGGAAGGGCACGGCACCCTCATCCAAGCGTGCTCCTCCTTCTCTGCCTGTTCTGATTTTGACTTTACCCAGAGCATTTCTAATTTCCTTGATTAGAGCAGCTGGAATCCAGCTGGGAGTCCCTTCTCCTCCCCTCATGCCATGACAGGACCGAAATCTCTGCCAGTCAGGTTTTTCCATCCTAATGCTCCCTGCTGGAATCACCTCTTGACTTCTGGCAGTGACAAGGGCTTTGTAAATCCTTTGTCCCAGGGGTTCAAACAGAACACACTTCCCTAAACCTTTATATTTATAACAAAGGTCTTCACATCTCTGCACAATTCAGCCCCTTCCACAACGAGCTGCACATTCTAATTTTTCATGAACGTCAAGTTTCTGGCCCTGGGCTGCAATTGCACATGTAGAAACAATTGCAACAACAAAGAAAACACCAAAAAAAACCCAGAAAAAAAGGAAAAAGAAAAACCATGGTCTTTTACACTCAGGCTTATTAGACATCTACCCATGATAAAGGATTATAAAGTGTGTCCTCTTAAATCAAGCACAATTTTTCTCCTGTATTCATTTGTAGACTACAGTAAGAAACTGATGGCATAATTTGGCTATTTAGGCCTGAATGTTGTTTAATGCCTTTGAAATGAAGGACGTAGTGAAAGAAGGATTTGGGGAGGGAAAAAATAAGAAAACAATTGGAAAAACTGATTAATATTGTTATGACAAAATCGCTTCCTTCAGGGGACAACAAACTGGGTTGATGTACTGTGCGTAGCAGAAGCTGAAAAGATTTGTGGAGCTTGGGAATTCAGTTGGTGCCTTTTCTGGAGTAATTGTCATATTCCTCTTCTCCCACACCCCTAGTCAAGCAAGCAAGTTAATCCAGGGATTTGGAAACCGAGGTGGTACCTACTGAAGCAATTAAGTGGTAATATTTAGAAAATTCAGGTTGAGTGGGGCTTGGAAAAACTTGGGATAGTGGAAGGTGTCCCTGCCCATGGCAGGGGTTGAACAAAAATGATCTTTAAGGTGCCTTCCAACCCAAACCATTCTGACATTCTATGATTAATTTTTTGTTGTGAAGAAGAAAATCTTGCCATGACTGCCAGTCCACATCTCTGCACATTTCCATTTATCTTAATCTGCTTCTTCACAGTCAGTCAACCAAAAATCAGGGGCCTGATTCTGTACAACAGACAAGAAAGTAGCACTCAATTATGCAAAGCCCTGCAAATGAGGTGGCAAGGACTAAGGGCAAGGCTCAGGTAATGGATGGTCCTACTTTGGGGACATCTGAACTCCTTTGAGCTCTCCTGGAGAATTTCAGAGGCATCTGAACTCAGAGGCCTCAGTTTGTAACCTGGCACAGCACCAGGCACAGAAAATTGAATTGAGGTGTTAAGGATGGGAGATCACCCCGAGGTTCTTTGACTTCTTGGTTTGTTGTCTCTTTTCTTCCTTGACATAATGTTGTTGAGGGTTCAGACAGTATAAAACCAGATTTCTTCCTCTGCAGTGACAAAACTCATGGAAGTGAAAAATGAAATATTTTCCTGCTTATGCTTTATTTTTATTCCTCTTTCTGTTTTTCCCTCTAAAAGAAGAGCAAAGCTTTGAAATGAAAAAAAACTCCCTCCAAGCCAGGGCACTGTAGAAGCTGATATATGTCCTTAAGCAGATTAATGAACCCTTGGGTCAAATTTTAAACCTTCCCTGTAGATGGTGACCATTTCCAGAGCCTCCACCCTGCAGCCTCATCCTTTTACTATCAGCTCTTCCCCCTAAATTTTTTTTATTCAAACCTTTAGCCATTAAAGATAAAAAATGAAAAGGCAAAATCAAAGTGAGCTGTTCTTGTGAAATGACTGATGTGATTAGTGTTATTGTAAAGAAGAGGTGGTGGAGCTGCAGTTTTGATCTCTCTCTACCTTGGGAGCCATAGACCTATGGAACAGCAGACTTTAAGATCTCATGCTCTTGGGCAATGGGTTTTGCCTTTTGAAGTACTTCCTTTTTTTCCCTCCCCTTCCCTCCTCTCTCTCTTTCTTTCTTTCTTTTTTTTTTCTCTTGGGTGGGCAGGAAAACCAGAGAAAACCAGCCTAGATTTTTTCATAGTCTCTGACTTATCTCTGAGCAGGGATGGTCCTCCCAGTTTGCAGTGTGACCACCAGGATCAGGACTGTGTGCTCTGAGTTGTTGGGTTTGTGTTGAGCATGGTGATCACTCCTCCCTAAGTTCCAAGGTGCTTTATGGATGTAAAAGGGCAAGTCCTGCTCCACAGCTGGGATAGCTGAGGTGCAGGGAGGTTAAGAAACCACTTCATTTAGTGCAGTAAGTAATGGAGCTAGGAATGAATATTCACCACATCTCCAGGCTCCCATGCACTTATTTTGGAAATGAAGTGAAAAAAAAAAAAAAATATATAAAATGCACAAGAAAACAATAGAATCATAAAATAGCCCAGCCACCACCACCATCTCCATCTGCCAACCCTGCTCAGTACAGAATAAAACCACTTTTTTCTTATTGCTCCCTGGAGTGCTGTTTGTCATCAGCCTTGCTGAACTTTTCTCCTGTTTTCCTCAGTGCTAATCACAATGCTGGTGGCTCTAAGCTGTATTTGAGGGGCTAAAATCTGTGCTTTGCCAGGAGGTTTGTGCTCGCAGCATTTACTTGAAGTCCGTGAAATTCTCTGATCACAAAGTTGATCAATGCAAGTGGTTATTGACTAATTAGTAAAGAGTTCAGCTGTTAATCTAGAAATCTGCTTGGATCGAGGTCAGTGCAAGATGGAGTCACAGCATCATGTCCCATTCTTTTGGGGAAAGGAAATGAGAAGAGCTCCTCTGACTTGAGGTGTTTCCAGAGCAGGGAGTTCACCTCTGAGTTAGTTCCTGGGCATCCCAGCCGAGAGAAAGAAATGCTCCTACAACAACTCATTTATCTCACCACACCTAGACACCTAAACCCCACACTGTGATGGTTTGTATTGTAAATTCCTGTTAGAACCATGTAAACTGCCAACTCACATGTGGACACTGGCACTCCCTAAAGTCAAAATTTAGAAGGAAAGTGATTTTCAAATGAAATTATTTTATCTACACAACTGGATGTGGCAATCAGTGCTGTGGTTTAGTTGTTATGGTGGTGTTTGGTCAAAGGTTGGAGTTGATGCTCTTGGAGGTCTTTCCAAACCTTCAGGATTCTGTGATTCTCTGATTTATTTCTTGGTTTGTTATAAATATTTTATTTTCCTTGAGTTTATATTATTTCTGTATATCTTTAGGATGGAGAAACAATTACAAGAAATAAAGGCTGAGGAGAGGAAAAGATGGGAAGGAACATACAGGGATCACACAGTCCAACTCTCAGCCCTGCACAGGACAGTCCCAAAAATCCCCAAACACTCCTTGGGCTCTGACAGCCTTGGAGCCATGATCACTGTCCTGGGCTATGAGATGAAGGACCTTGGTTTATTTCAAATTTCGTTTTGGTGCAGAGTGTCCAAAGCATATGAAATGTCAACAAGGAAATCAATAAGGCAGCACTGCACAGGAGACCTGATGATGGCAAAATCCTATAATTACTAACTCTCAAGGAAAAAAAATGACTGATGAACTTTGTCATTACCAATTATCTGCATGACAGTTATCTCCTAAGATCCTACACTGTACTCACAGCAGGCCCTGTCCACATTGACAGAACGAAGGTCTGTGCCTTGAAGACCTTATTCTTATTAGACCAGAATGAGAAATGCCTGCAGAAATCACTTTTTCAGCACCACACTGGAAGCTGTCCTTCCACACAGGCAGCTTTGTGGCCTTTTTCCTGTTTATTGCTGTGAATGAGGGTCCTCTATTGAAGGAGAGAGCTTGGTGGTACATGTTTCCCTCTGTATTTTTGATTTTGCTAACATGGTTTTCTCCTCGATTCCAACGAAGTGGAACAAATCAAACTCACAGTTTTATAAGGACAAAGTCTCAGGCAGAATTTCAGCACTGAGATACAAGTTAAATACACCTTACAGAGCTTCTCTTTAGGTTAAAAGTTAAAAATAAGGCAGCAAAAGTACTGGTGTCCAGAGCACAGTTTCCACCATCAACCTCCTTGTTTTATAGGATTTATAAATCAGCTTTGAAAAGTTTCTACAGGCTAAATTTTGGCGTAGAAGGTCGCAGGCAAGACTTGGTTTACTAAAACTCATTAAAAATGGTTTGATGTTTTAAATTACACTGAAGCAAGAGAGGAAAAATTCTGTTTCTGTGGCTTTCAACATTTCCTCCCCCACCATCCCATCCAATTTGAATTAAAATGTGTCTGAATAGCTATGCTATGGTACCACTTTCTTTTCTTGTGGTGTTGCCATCAAGTCTTTCTGTGGGTAAAGCAGTCTCTTTCTAATCTCCAGAATGTGCAGCTCAGCTGCTGAACACAGTTGGAAAGCGTTTCTATTTCACAAGTGGTTTTTTTTGCTTTGAAAACGTTGTAAAATCTATGGCATCTTAATACATCTGAGTCCAGCTGAACACCCATTTATTTCTCTCTGCTGACCTCAGTGGACACTGGGAGAAGCAGTGTAAGAAACAAATGTGGCTCCTTTGGATAGTTTTTCATTGGAATTAAGGCATGGGTGGCTGGAAATGGGAAAGGTAGATGGAATTAAGCATGGCTAAACAAAAGATGGAAAGAATCCACCATGGATATCCATTCCCAGGGAAAGGCTCTACATTAACTATTGTCACTCAGAGCAGGGATCTTGGACACCCTGCAAGCTGGGGCAGCAATTAGGAATTGCTTCGAGGCAGAAGGGGTCTTAGGGATCATTAGGATGGGAAGAGAGATCCAAACCACCACCACAACCCTGTTTGAATTCACATCTTTTATGTCTTCTGAGAATTATGTTATCTCAGGATGAATAATTCACCTCAAAAGGAGAGAAAAAAAGGTGGCAAAGATGGCCAGAGGTGTGTAACAACTTCTGCAATAAGGAACAATCCTATAAAATACTCCCTTTAGCTTAGCAGCAACCAGGATGGACATGATCAGACACACAGAAAGCAACGAGAGACATTGAAAAAGTGAGCAGGGAATCATTACTCTTCCTTTCTTGAAATACAGAGAATAGAGGACATCCATTCAATTATCAGTCAAGCAGCTCAAAACAAACAAACTGAAACAATATTTCATATGGAACATAATTAAATTACACCAGAAAGCTGTCAAAATTTAAATGATTGTGCTCAAAACCTGACAGGATTCTTTCAAGGAGTACACACAAGTTTGGAACCATTAACTGCAGTGGCAAGTCCTTGTGCCACCGTCTGCCTGAAGGACTTGCCAGGGAAACGATTTCATTGTAAATGTCTTCTTAATCATCTGCTTTCCCTGAAGATCTGCCACTGGATAATATCAGAGGTAAGGAATTAGCCTTGATGAGTTTTCTATCTCACTTTACACAGTTGTTTATAAGTTCTTTTCTTACTTTATTTTTGGGTTTATGAATTCCAGCCCTGGAAAAATATGTTTGATTAATTAAGTTTTATAGCCTGTGGGAGGGGAAGTCTGTTCTGAAAAGCTTAAGAAAGCATATAAATCTACAAAAGAATGTCCAGCTGAGAGAGACTGTAGAGGTGGGGAGGGTCAATTTTCAGCAATAATTGTAGCTGGATGCATCCAGTTATTGATCCACTTCACCCTCATCCTGCATCTTTTCAGGGAGATTCTGCATCCACACCTGAATCTGCAACTGTCCTTGCTGTTGTATGGTTGGGATGATGAATGTGAGCAGCTGGTGCATTCCTGTCACAAAATAAAGCAACACATCCCTTTATGCTGGCTTTGGGAGCAGGATGGAGCCCAGGGTCACACATTTCAGAACCGATTATTGCTCCTGGAAAACAGAAGCAGTTTATTCATCAGGTGTGACAAGATACTAAATTGCTTTTGCCAGCTGGTGAAGTGTGAGCATTGTTAATGCCACAACTCTGGGATTCTTGTTATTATGGAGGAATCTCAGTTTTCACTGAAGAAAAAGGAATTTAAGGATGAGATTCAACCTGCTGAACAGATGGAAACCGTGGGATCATAGAATAACAGAATGGTTTGGGTTGGAAGGGACCTCCAAGACCATCGAGTTCCATCCCCTGCCATGGGCAGGGACACCTTCCACTGGACCAGATTTGTCCAAGCCCTGTCCAGCCTGACCTTGAACACTCCCAGGCACAAAGCAGCCACAGCTTCTCCTTGTCCCCAGTCCCTCTCCAGCTCTCCTGGAGCCTCTTTAGGCCCTGGAAGGGCCTCTGAGGTCCCCCTGGAGCCTCCTGTTCTCCAGCTGAACATTCCCAGCTCTCCCAGCCTGGCTCCAGAGCAGAGGGGCTCCAGCCCTCAGAGCAGCTCTGTGGCCTCCTCTGGTCTCACTCCAGGAACTCCACATCATGGGATGCTTAGTCTGGGTTTCCTCACAGTCAATGAAACCATGAAATCAGTGAGTCCTTACAGATTCTGCCCCATGAGGCTGCTGGAGTTGCTTTCTCTCTGGGCAGTGACTAAGCAAGATCTCAGCTAGACCTCAAAATTCCAGAAAGTTGGAGATAGAAGAGGTAAAATCTACCTTAAAATTTATTTACTTCAAATAAAAGGCTGCTAAAAATGAGAAAGAAAAAATGCAATTTAAATTACCAGGTGAAATAGCAAGACATAAAACTAATCATAAATCTTTGAGGGGTTTTTTTTTGTTTTGTTTTTTTTTTTTTAATTTGAAGCCATTTAGCTTTGTCTAACACACCTGACCACCTTTGGGATGGCATATCAGGAAAAAGAAGGTCCTTATAAAAAGAGAAGCCCAGAAGTGCTGGGGATTAATTGTTTGTGGCAGTTTGCCTGTTTTTCACACTGTGTTAACAAGAGACTCTTGTTCCAGAGCACAGGTACCTTGGGAGTTTCTTTATTGGTTCAAAAGGTTTACTGAGGCCAAGTTATGAGTTGTTCTTTGAGTCCCATCACAAGTTATTGGTTTTCCTTAGAACACCAAATTGTGTAATGTAATGAAGTTTTTGAAATAATCTCTGCTTCCATGTAGGAAGGAACTGCTGTTCTCATAGTAACTGAAGAAAAGCCTGAAGAAATAAGCTGGCAATTACATCAATTCTCAGACATACATAAAAGGAATATCAAATTTATCTGTTCTAGAAACTTCCTGCGGTAGGGGCCAAGCTTTGGGCTGGTAATACCTTCAGAAAGTGCTTATCTTTCTAAACGTTCCTCAGATATTCTTCTAAAGTATTTTTCCATAGATAGGATCCATAACAACAACTTCTGAAGGTTTGGATTAAGTGTGGAGGCAAATAAGAAACATCCAAATCTCTGTTGTGATTCAGAAGGTTTGACTTTGTTAAAATGCCCCTGAATAATCTTGTAGAGACCAAGGTAAAAGCACTTTATCAATGCAGGATTTTATCTGCGAGATGTTATCACCTGCTTAACTTAATGCACTAAAACTAGTCAGGTTTTAATCTTCAGAGACAGTGAGTTCTGAAAATCCTGCTTTTCCATAGAATGAACAGTAGTCTTAAAGAATATCAATTCCCTGTTAAGGTTTGATGCTAGGTTTTTTTTTGCTGGGGTTTTTAAAAATTTATTTCCCCATGAGGAGAAATAGCCATCAAACCTCCTTTAAGATCCTTACTGGAGTGTACCATACGTTGAAACTGGTTACCAAAATAGAGATCAGCAGTTGAACACACCTGAAATGCTTTGTTTTTCTGAAAAATTACATTTTACTTCAGAGTCTTCTTTGTTTTTCTTCTTTTTTTCTGAGAAACAGCCAGATCATACACATAAAAGTCAAGCAACTTTTTTTTTTTTTCACCAGAAGTTCTCATTAGAAAAATTGGTTTAAACCAGTTCTACAAGACATTCTCCTAAAAATGAACATTTGAACATGTTTCTTGATGTGGATTTGGCTTCTTATTTAAGAATACAAACTTAAATTGCTTTCAAAAAAATAGCCCTTCAACACATCAGAATTTGAAACCATTTTGTGAGAGTTTTGGGTGGACACTGTCAGGCACTTTGCTGCTTGCATTTAGTCAGAGCAGAGTGAAGAGCTTTAAGATGGTGTTGACAACACTGGCTTAAGCCTGTTTGCTTTTGTTCTAAATACTACTGGGCTTTTTTGCCCTAAACCATTGCAAAGTCAAAGTAATGAATGGGTAGTCATGAGCATTTTATGGCCTTTTGTTTTTGCAGAGAGAGAGAAGAAAATTTATCTGTCTGTATTGTGTTTAATAGTTGCTGTGCACCCAAGCAATAATTATTAAAAGATGCAGCCAAATACTAATATGACCTGAAATGCTTCCCTGCATCCTGCTGCAGCTCACATTCATGGAAATAGAAGATGGAAGAATCCAAGTGGTGCTTGTGCGAGTGTTCCCCAGGGAAAGTTCATTCCTGGCTGGAAGTGATGCCAGCGCTGGGGATCACACCCAGCCAGGGTGAAACTCCTCACCACGGAGGTGTTTGACACCTCAGAATTATCCTGCGAGGGCAGGGGATGGCTCTGAGAAGAGTGGGACACAGAACAGGGAATTAAAACATCTTCACAGCCCCACAAGGATGGCGCAGCACTCCGCCAGTTGGTGGTGAAGCAGTGGGATGTGCAAACAGCGATTTGAGCTGCGACAAAGCTGATGCCTGACACAGGAATTAACAATTTTCATTCTTTACCTCATTGGCAGACAACTAAATGTGTCCCCAGTGGAAGTGTGGATCCTGTGAAGTTAATGCACATCTGCTGACTCTGTGCTGGCCAAGAGGCCTCTGGAAGCTCCCTGAGGACCACCCAGTGCCTGTAGATCGTGGGCTGAAAGTCACAGGCAATTTCCCAAACCTGAATAAACCCGCGATGGAAATCAAAATGAAGTTTCCAAATTCAAGAAGTCCACGGCTGTGTGTCAGAGCCTTCCAGAAGAAGAAATGGCACAGATCCTACTTGGCTTCCAAGCTTTGCTGATTTATGAATGAGATGGTAAAAGCCCTAAGAATTTAATTTTAGGACTACTTCATGTTTTCTGGTATGTGTCCTTGAACTCTTCATAGGGAAAAAAAATTGGTCAGCATGGGAAGCCTTTTAAAATTTAGCTGGAATTTTGGAACATTTAACAGTCCTAAAAATTATTTTTCAAGCTGCTGATCACTTCTATGGGGAAATCATGAGCTAAAACTAGATTTTGTGCATGGTCCCACATTTGGAGCTGCTTCATAGTTAAGATTGGTGGATATATGGCAGCAAGCTGGAGCTCCTGTATTTCCATGTTGAGCATATGGGCACGTGCAATAATTCTGATGATTTTAGAAAGTATTTGAGAAAGTAATACTTTTAGAATGTATTATTTTTAGAAGTGAACCGCTGCATTGATTCTGTTCATGAGTTTCCCAGTTTTTTTCCATAGAGCTCTTCAGTGTATCCAATACCACAACTGTCATTTCTAGGGTGTATTCACCAGTTTCATACCCTGAAATATTTGAATACAGGCCACAATAGGTCTGACTTAAATTGCAAACTGCTGACTTGAACAAAATCAAGCTATGTAGGAAGATTATGTGAAAGATGGAAAGCAACAGACCTAATACTCATTGAGAAATCCCCACCTATTCTCTGAGATAGGGTGTCTGAACATGGTTTGGGCTTAGTGTCACTTACATTTTGAGGTAAAACCAGGTTATCTGAAACAATTCTGAGTGTGATTTACCTAACCCATTCACTTGCACATGGGAAGTGACGAGAATGGCACAAACAGGGTCACATTCCCTGGGAAGGTCTAATTTCCTTTAGATCCATTAAGAAAAAATGTAAATTTGTCTATAAAGTCATAGGATCAAGGAATTACAGAATATCCTGAGTTGGAAGGGACCCACAAGGATCATTGAGTCCAACTCCTGTAGCTTTGCAATTTCTTTTCAACATATAAATTGTTGAATCAATTGTTGAAAGTCAATTTAGTTAAGCAAGCCCATTTTTAACATATGTAATACATTTATTTTCAGGCCATTCTTTTGCTGGCTTGAGCCCTGCTGCAGTTTTAAATTCAAACAGCCTGGAAAGAGGCTTTTTGCCTGAATCCTTTTCCTGTTGAAGAAATGGCAGAAGTCCACTCACTTCAAGGGGAATAAGATCTGGCACTAGTGAAGATATTTGGCTAAAGTGCCTTTGTTTGAAAATGCCTTTCTTGGGATGTGATCCCTGTTTTGCAGACAGTTTGGATGTCACCTCAAGGATATGTCCCTTCTTAGGTGCAATGTGCAAACTTTATACTTCAGTTATTTGCCGAAATTGTTGGTGATGACAGCTAAGCCCAGCTCCTGCTTCACAGGACTAACTTATCTTACTTTTCCACTGACTAAACAGGAGCTGAGGGACACAGAGGTGCCACACAAGATCTGAGCTCCTGGAAAACCTGGGTTACCTTTGAGGCAGACTGGTGCAATGCAGCGCAGTGTCTCACTTTTAATTTTGAGCCAGAAAGGGCGATTGCCATTTTCTTTAGATATCATATACTCCTGTTATCCTCTAGGACATATTTCTGCTTCACCAGAGGCAGGTAATTCACAAAAGTGCTTTTCCTTTCCTTCTTCCACCTGTGCTAAGCAGCAGGAAAAAAAGGTCTTTCTTCAAAGGTTCTCCCTTTATCCTCCTGGCATGAACACAAGCAGGAAGCAGGAAATTGCTTCCTTGCAAAATATCTGATAAACTGGCACTTAGACCCTGACAGTGGAAAGACACAGCTTTTTATTTCCTCGGACTGAGGTGGAAATTAAAGTTATGTTAGCTGTCTCCTGGGGTATTGATCACAACCCTGCTGCCTTTGGAAGGCTGCTGATGTGCACTTTTTGCACAGATGACCTCAGTGAGAGGTGTCCTCAAGCAGAGCCCCAGTGCAGCCAAAAAGGATTGCTGGATTTCCGAGGAAGGAGCTGTGGCTTGTAGCCTCCTGGCTGGGATGTGTAGGAATGGGTAAGGAAGGCAGGTTGATTTTCCTTCTGCTTTTCCTCGGTGTTTCTCTATCCTAATAATTAACTTAGTCAAAATTTATGGGGAAAATTATGAATTAAGTGACTGAAATGGTTTGCTGCTCTTTAGATCCATAATAATGCACAGCCCTGTAGCTGCAGCCCGTGGAGGTTTGTCCTCAGCCATGCAAGAGACAGATTGAAATGCAGACAAAATGCTCACCTGTAGGAAGTCACAGGAATACATGAAAAGAGAGGGACTGATGGAAGGGGTCTCCACAGGAGGGCTTGTCCCTCTTTCCCCAGACTAGGACAATTATTTCTGTACAATTTCAGACAGATTTGATCTCCTTCATTCTACAAAAGTATCCTGCAGTGGTGTTTTCACTGTATCCCTCAATGCTCATGTCCTACAGACACTCCTGGTCCCAGCCTCCACTTCAGCTTCACACTTCACTCAACAGCTTGATCATCCTCACTCCTCCTTGCTGGATTCCCTCCAGCTGGACCATATTCTCTTTCAGCTGTGGTGGCCATAGCTGGACAGAGTGTTCAGTGGAGCTGCAAGTCCAGTTTTTGCCTCCCTGAGGGTTTTTGTCTCTGCAAGAGCCTTTCTCATCTCTAAGTCCTTCACTAATCCCGGGGTTCCAGCCAAGAGGCAAAATGTTTGCTTAGCGAACAGCAGGATGCAAATGTTTACCAAAGCTTTGCTCTGGATAAAGGGGAATTTGCTTATGAGTTTTTTGAAGTTTTGGGTCACTAGGACAACTGAATAGAGGGGTGACTTAAGCTGGCATCGATCAGATCAGAGTCCCCCATCCCCTGCTGCACTCAGGTGCAGTAAAGGAAACCTGGCTCCATCTCTGACTGCTCCCTTCTGGGTTATTTATATTATATTAATTATATTATATTATATTTTACTATGTTGTGTTGTATTGTATTATATTGTATTGTATTGTATTGTATTGTATTATATTGTATTGTATTATATTATATTATGTTATGTTATGTTATGTTATGTTATGTTATGTTATGTTATGTTATATTATATTATATTATATAATATTGTATTATATTGTATTGTACTGTATTGTATTGTATTGTATGGTATTGTATTGTATGGTATGGTATTGTATTATATTGTATTATATATTATATTATATTATATTATATTATATTATATTATATTATATTATATTATATTATATTATATTATATTATATTATATTATATTATATTATATTATATTATATTATATTATATTATATTATATTATATTATATTATATTATATTATATTATATTATATTATATTATATTATATTATATTCAGGATATATTCCCCGCCTCAGTGTAGGGAGCTGCAACGTGCTGAGGTGAGAAAGGAGGGGTGAACCCAGAGATGGGCTCCCCATGTCAGATACTAGAATGTTAAATGTGTGCTGAACACTTTGGGAGCTGTTGGGGGGTTTGATTTGGAGCAGTTCCTTGAAGCTGGTCAACAGGTAGAGGCTTATGAATGTTTCCCTATCTTCAAAAAAAATAAAAATCTTCAGCTTTTTTTTTTTTTAAGATTTGTTTTTGCTGTATTTGTCATTCAAAGCGGTGATATTTTGTTGAAATTATAAGCACTGGCCAGATTTAAGCATTACTTTCTAAAAGCTTTATTGTATCTAATCATAATTTTAAAGGCTAATGTGTAAATGGAAAAAAACTCATAGATTGAAAGGGGAAAAAAGTAAAACCAAAAATCAAAAACCAGGGAGAGTTTAGAGAAGAAATAGCAGAATTTTGTGGGATTTTCCTTTCATTTTACTGTAATATTTGAGCTGTCTCCCCGTGACTGACACTTACCTTGCATCTCCAGTGCGTGTGGCAGGCTGCAGGCTCTAAGCTGAATCCTGTCCAATAATTCCAATTTCTTTATAGGACCTGTGTGCTCAGGAGTGATGGAATCAGAGTCCACAGGAGGCAAATGCTTGTTCACAAATAAAACTTCCCAACTTTCCATGACTGAGATTTTCTAATAATTTTAATTTAATCCATTATGTACAAATATTCAAGGAGATGATTTTGAAGAGTAATGACTCCCTAGGGGCTGGTTTTTTCTAAAACTGCCCTACAAGCCCCTCCCTCACAAGCAGCTGATTCATGGGCAGTTAATATCAGATGTACAAATATTAATATTAAGATTTGTAAATATTAAGTAAAAAATATTTGTAAATATAAATCAGATAATAAAAAATTATCTGCAATTCTATTCCTTGTTTGAAAACCCGGGCTGATTTTGCTCACACCTTAAATTTAAACCTCAGCTTGGCAATAATAATATCCATATCATCCATGCCCATGTCCAGATCAGCTGCTCATGTCATGAAAAGGACAATGTCTTGTCAAGGGAGGAATTTAAAGGCTCTAGAGCAGCTTTTGAATTTGTATAACACTTTGGGAAGCGTGCCAAAGCTGTAATGCAAGCCTGGCATTTTAAAGCCCACTGAATTGTATTATTAACCTTGGTGTAAAAGAAGAGAGAACCATTTTCAAATTTTATTTTGATAATTATCATGCACAAGGAATAGAAAGCAAACAGCAACCTTCCCCTGGACACCTACTCCTCATTTGCACATTGTAATTACTTACATTTGCATACACATCTGAAAACACGGTGCTTTCCCCATTAGTGCTGATCACATTCCTCATTAAGTTAAGTAAATACCCCCAAAATACCAACACAGTTGTAGCCGAATTTGACATTATTTTACACAGGCTAACAGCCAATGCATTGTGCTGGGTTTTGGTTATCTTGGAGAGTAATTTTAAAGAAAAAATACAGCAACTGCATGGTTTGATACCGGACACAAATGAGCCCGTGGCTGGGTCACCTCCTGAATCTGTTGTGGTTTTGGTGTGTGGCTGTGAGATGCTGGAGAGCTGCTGGCACAGGCCACTCATCTGCACAGCTCAAACAGCTTTTCCTCCCTGGGAATTCAGCTCTGGGCAGCCCTGGAATCACTGCTGCATCAGCACAGGCTCAGCAGACCCCTCTGCTCTAAACACAGAGTTTAGAGGGGAGGGTGGGAATAAACACATTATATTCCTGCCTGGACCTTAGGATGGGTGTTGCATAATTGTAGGTGTTATTTTGTGGGTGGGATTTTGTTGTTTTGTGTTATTTTGTGCTTGGGGAGCGTGGAGATTGGTTTTTAAAAAGTGCTGTGAAGTCGTTCAGGCTACCACAGGAGCCTCTTGCTGGCATAAAAATTCAGCTCAGAATATTAGGGATGAATTGGTCATGACACCAGGATGAATATTTATCTTAAACCCAGAGTTTACATTACAAGAGTAATACCTAAATCACAGAGCTGTAGTTTAGCTTGGGTTGGAAGGGATCTTAAAGACCACCTAGCTCCAACCTCCAAATGTGCTGCATGCTCTGTAATTGCTCAGTGCTGGGCTGTTTTGGATTCTCAAAGACATGAGCTCTACATCAATCCCAGTGTTCTCCTGCCCTGCCTTGAGCTGAGCTGGGCTTACATCTGCTCTGCATCAGCAGAGCAAAGCAAAGCAGGCACAGAATACTGATTCCTGCTCTGGGAACACGTTCCAGCTTCCAGGTGTACTGCTGCAAGCAGAGGAGTGCTGGCATAAAGATGTCAATTTGCTGAAACCCTTCAGTATTTCATTGAAGGGTAGGGACAAGCTCATTTTTCCTCAAGGGAAAGCTATCAGTGGGGAAGCTGAGAGGTGCCCTCCAAACACGGCGGTGTTTAAAGGATGCTTTAATAATCTACAGGAGACAGCGAGCAGGGAAAAAGGGGAATTTTCAGGTAACTCCCGTGGTTTCTGAAGCAGGAGAAATCCTGACAAAAGGAGCCTTCCAAGCTGTATAAACAGCAGAGGAAATTCAATGTTGAGACGCAAAAAATAATGTATAGTGTTTTGAAATACTCAAGTGTTTATTTTGTACATCTGGCTATGGAAATTCTACATTGTTTCAGCTCTAGTAGGTCTGTGGATCATTATAAATAACTTAATGAAAGTGTTTACTGTGGAGGCAAGGTCAGTGGAACAGAATTGTTAGTCTGCAATGAAAACCACAATGGAGAATAATAAAGAAAATGATACAAAACCATATAAATCAAAATGCCTTTTCACCTTGAATGCCGTGTGTAATTCCAGGCACCTAAACTCAAAAGTGGACACAGGAGAAATGGAATTGATTCTGTGATTTGTAGCAACAACTATTCAAAAATGAGATCATTCATCTTAGAGAGGAAAAAATTATCCACACCATTATAAATATGTATAAAGAAATAAGCTATAGAGATGATGTAGCTGCAGAGTTCTGTTTAGCACTTTCTTAACTTTTTAGAACAAATAATATTACCTGAAATAGAAAGGCAATGTTTTTTTTAACAGTAAAGAGGAGTAATTTTTGCAGTGATAAGTCTTTGGACTGTATTGCTACATGATATTGTGGTGATCATAAAAGCTTAAAGATGCTGTTTAATAGCAATTAAAACCTGGGAATGCCAGGGTTTGTATCTTAAGTCACTCTCCTGGCCCCACTGCCACCTCTCCCACCTGCTGGATTAGGGACAGGGCACACACACTGAGGAGTTCATGGGTATTTCTCTGAGGGATGAGATTAACGTGTTAAAACCTTCCCTCTTTCTTCTTTCTTCCTAAAGGCTGGTGGAGCTTGGCAGCTCAGAGACTTCCCTGGTTGAAACTGAGAAAGATGTTCAAAAGAGAAAGAGATAGCAAGGTTATCAGATCAAAAGAAATGAGGATAAAAGAGTCCTGCTTGTCCCTAGAGAAATATAATTTGCTCTAGGCTGCAGTTCAATTTTCATCCTGGAGCAGCTTCTGAGGAGACTGATCCCAGAATGCCACCAGGTCTGGGGAATTGCAGAAGATTCTGTGAGTGTTTCCAGGGTTGGCTGAGCACTGGAGTTGGACAAAGCCTTCTCTGGACAGGGAGCCAGGAATGTGCCGCTGGTGAGGGTGGCTCTTCTCTTCCCCCCTGGCCAGCTCCAAAGGAGAGGCAGGATGGAGCTGGCCAGGGGCAGAGGAGCAGGAGGTTTGCTGGGGGAGAGCCAGGGCTGAAGCCCAAATTTGACACAGCAGAACTTGAAGAAGTTGCAGAGCAGCTTGATCAGGAAACTTTGCCAATCTGTTTCTGTTTGCTGGAAAGATTGTGCGTCAAGCCAGGCTTTTTACTTCTTCCCTAGCAGCAAGAGATACATTCTCTAGTAATTGTGGATATTTATTTTATACTCAGATAAGCCTTTTATTTTCTCTGACATTTTCCCTGAGAAATAAGGATGTCTTGTTTCTGATAGTCCTTTTTCAGCTTGCAACACTAAAAGAGCAGATGCTGCTTCAAGAGAGTGAAGAGTGAGCACTGAGCCCAACACCACCTACCTGGGATCAGACAAAACTGAATGCAGGAATAAAATGTCTCCAAGAGACATTTTGTTGTCCCTACACATCTCTTCTGTACAAACACAGTTTGGAAAATAAAATACCTTCTGCCATCACAGCAGAAGTGCAGCTAGAGATTCTTCAAAGTCAGGAAGTGCAATAAAAAGCAGAGTTTTCTGAGCTGTGCAGCATCCTGTGCAAATATCCCAGATTTTACCTGTACCCTGCTGTTGCTGCCAGAGAGCAGTGGTGAAAGATTCAGTGGAACATTTTGATCTCTGCAACCTCTGGTTTGCCTTGAAAACTTTTCCACTAGTGCTCCTGAAGCCTACAGTGAAACAAACTCAGGAGCTGATTCTGCAAGGCTGGGTTGTGACTTCTCAATCTGCCTTCACTCTTGGGAGCCAGAAAAAGATCAGGTGCTCAAATAAGTTTTGAGACAGAGATATTGTGGGGCTCCAGCGAGAACAAATTCCATGAAAAATTCCACTTGTTACCACTGGGATAAATTTAAAAGTGTCTCTGCTCTTCCTGAGTATCTGTACAGTGTCTGTAAACTCACTGAGGCAGTCCAGTGGAAAAACCCATAGAGATGAATGAGCTTTACTAAGAGGTCAGGCCTATTTACAACTTATTCAAGGGAGGCTAAGTAGCAAAACTTTGAAGTGGGTGATGTAGAAATGCATCCTTGAAATACTAATTTATTTTTTTTTCTTGGTCATTTTAGGAAATGTATGTGTGTGCCAAAGTAGCTCGTTGTTCTTCTGATGTTTTTATCAGATCCATGCAAAATGCAGTTGGTTCCAGCCTTGAAATGCAAATTTGTCTTACACTGCTCTTGCTGCCAGTAGGAAGACTAAAAATACATATGTAATGATGTTCCTGGAACATTTTCAAATGCCTTTAGATGATGATTCCAGGTTGGTTTTTTTCCCTGCTATCCAAAATAATGTTAATTTTGCAGGCTCATTTTGGCCAAAACGTATGGACTTAAATTTAAAATTCCTCTGAGGATAAAATAACTCAGCTATTAGAAGAACTTTGCCAAATAGGCAGGTCACCAAAATGGAGCCTGAAAAAAAAAAAAAAAATTAAGTTTTTCCAATTTATTATGCATACATCTGGTTTCGTGATTTTCTTGTTACTTTCAACATTCTTTGCAGTATTAGAATCCCAAAACAGCCCACAAGCCTGGTAATTCAGGAAGGCTTATATTCCAGGCAGGTCTATTTAATTTCGTTAACAGAGAAAAATGAGAGAAGTAACAAAAAAGAAGCATAATCGTCATAACCAAGGGCATTTGTTACAAAGGCTTCTGACTAATGCCAACAGAGATTTTTGAAAGTGGGGACTTTTAAGGATGATGCCTAAAAATATGGGTTTAGGAAAGCATACATAAGTGACTATTTAAAGCGTCAGAGCCAGGGAAATTTTCCTGTTAAAACCATATTTTTAAACTGTCCTGAGTGGAGGCAGAATTAGATTGATTTCAAGAGCTAACATAAAATTTTTTAAAGAGACTTCAAGCCCCTGTGTTTTGTTTGTCAGAACCAGGAGCGCTCAGACCTCCTGAAAACCAGATATTTTAGATCACATAAGCCTAAAAGGACAAGATGGGATGTTTTGAGCTGGGTTGAATGTCAGATCTTTAAATGTACACAGGTGTGCTTGTGGGATCCATCCTGTTGAGCTCCAAGCATCCAGTATGGATGTTTCTGTTGGATTTGGTTGTCCACTTTGCCTCCAGGCAATGGAGAGAAGAGGGAATGAATCACCTCATCCTGGAGCAATTTTCTAAACCTGGTCACATGGATCTTCCCCTCCAAGGGCACATTCCTCTCCCAGGAGTGTGGGATGGGTGTCGACACCACAGATGTCTGAAATTTGAAGTTACATCTTGTCCTGGATACTAAAATCCAGGCACCATCCTGTGAACATTTTGCTTCAGTCTTTCTCCTTCCCTTCCCCACTTTTAACATACGATACAGCAATGCCCCTTTAATGATTTCTTTTTCACGCAGCTCAGAGGTGGAAGAGATTTATGCTACTTGGTAAATTTAACTTCATACTCGGTGCAATAAAGAAAGTGAAGGTGCACTTAAGAGTTATAAAAAATCTTGGCTCTCAAACCATAAAATTTCTGCAATGTGGGTATTTCAGGTGTCTTCTTGCTGAATGTGCTCAAAGTAGCCGGAATGGGCATTGGTGATAGGAAATCAGTATCAGGAACGTGGTAAATCAATGTGCGGTCTGGATAGCAGGGTGAGGTGAAATATCACACACAATGGTATCAGAAAGTGTCTTGAGAGATAACCACGTAGGAAATTCTGGAGAAAGAGGCTTTAAGGTAAAGCTAATAAAAGATAATGTGGCTAAGCTGGAGAGATTCAAGGTGAAATTCAATTCCCAGAAAATTCTTGGTGCTTTGACGAGAGCACATTTTGCTATCGCATGTGAAGCTCCTAGAGAGGCATGGCCGTATCAATCAGACTTAGAATGAAGGATAGTTTGATAATTAGCTGCAGAAAAGGATTTGAAAGGATACAGAGCATCAACAAATAAAATAAACAACGGAAATGCTTGGCAAAATTACGTGTGTTTAATGGGAATCAGCTTCATTTAAAATTTCTGTAGAGATTTAAGGTCATTTCAGTCATCAGACAGTGATGATTTATTCCCTAGAAACTAATAGACACACTCCAAACCTAAATAGAAATGAAGGATTTGCAGCATATTACAATATTCTATATTGGCACTGAGAGAGAAGCCTTCCTGAATGAAAGCAAATGACTTTTTGTAGCTGTAGCATGGTAATTGCTTGAAGAACAACAACAAAAATCCCAACAAAAAAACCCAGCAAGCTATTTCTGAAATACAATGCACCGACAAAATAAGAAATGGAATTGAATGAGAAAAATCTATCTGCTGAGGACAAAATCAGACAGCAGGGAGAATTTATAGCCCTGTGCTAATTTCCTACTATCAGACACTGAGCTGGATGGAAAAATGACAGAAAAGGACCTTATCTAATAGATGTGGCAGAAGTGATGGGTTTGAAAGGTGACAATCTTCATCTGAGCTGATAACAAAGATTCATATTCATAGAGCTAAATGTTAAACTTTCTCATGAAAGTGAAGTTTTTGCACTCCATATATTTAGAAATTAGAATTAGGAAGAGCTTCTCCTCCCATCTCATCCCCTGTAGCTTTTTGGAATAAACTAAATGGCTTTTGTGTGCTGGGGAAATCAGGTAAGTGCCTGCTGAGCCTGTTTGCTCATTTACTCCCATCACCAAGCTAAAAGACTCGTGAATGTGTTTGTAAACAGTGAGTTATGGGGTTCTGAGTTGGCTGTGCTGCAGGATTATGCAAGTCACGTAGTCCTGTACATTTAGTCCTGCAGGTTTTCAAACCAAACACCAGCAGGCAAGGTTTGTGAGGGGAAGGGGAGCCCAAGTGAACAGAGGCAGGGTCAGTCTGCCCTTTAAAATACACAGTAGCAGAGAATGAATCAGCTTTACCAGGATTTAAACCTCAGCCTTTTGCTTAACTGCATTAATCTAATTTAGCTTGTTTTGCTTAAGCTTCTGAAAAGCTCAGGAATGCTGCTGGGGTGCCTGAGCTGCAGCTTTGGGGTCTCTTGGACCCTCGCTTGGATTAGGCTCAGCCTAGGCAGCATCTTCAATATTTCCTACTTTAATCTGTGTCACTGTCCACCTGAAAGTTCCTCACAGACCTAAAATCAGTGTGGTCAAAACTGAATTTTTATTCCTTTCTCTATCAAACATCCAGTCACCCGAGTTCTTCAGACTGGCAACTTGTGTGCTCTTCTCTGGCTCTCTGCTGGATGGGTTTGGCTTGACTCTGATCCATCTCTGAGCACTCCTGGCACAACCAGATCTAGGCTATATATAATTTTGGGTGATGCAATGACTTCAGAATTGAGGAAATCTCTTGTTCAGGTCATTCTCATCTCACACCCTCATTTGCTCTTTCCCCTGACAGCCTCTTCTTCATCCATGTAAATCCTTTTCAAATAGAGATGAAATTACTGTTCCTGTAGTTCATCATTTAAGGGAATAAGGCACTTTACCACCCCACTTTTATTTTATTTTATTTTATTTTTATTTGCATTCCTTCATTGGAAATCTGCACAGGATTCAGCACAAAACACTTGTGCACTTTCACAGACCTCCACAGCCTTCACCAACCCTTCTGATGGACTCCTGGTTTCCTTATGCTTCCCCATCAAAGAATCTGTGTGTATTGCATAAATGTCATGGTTTATTCATCAAATATCGATGGCCAAAACTGCAGGAGAAACACATCCACTGCTTGTCTTAGGGATGGATGTCTGATTGGCAAGACCATTTAACACTGAAATATTTACTGCCTAAAAGGAAAGCCCTGCTAGCAGTGCTGTGATGGGAGAATTGAATGCTAACACTTTGCTTTATATAAAAAAGAATAAAAAAACAAACCAGAATCAGAGGCTGACCTGAAGCCTGGGCCTGATGCAACTCTATGAGGGTTTTTATTCAATCCCATCACCATGTCTATTAGGGCACAAAGAACTTCAGCTCAGGACTGAGCATGAGAGTGGGAGCAGAATTCACCTGCCTGCTGTCTTTCACATAAATATAGATGATGAGATCAATTATACAAGAACCAGGCTTTTTGCTGGCTCAATTCTCTCCGAGCAAGAAATCACAGAAATTTCCAGAAGTTCAGATCTTCCTAAGCTCCTCAGAAGCTGGGACATCACATTATCTAATGGACACTGCAGACCTCCAGCCTGACTGAAACCATGAATAAAATAAATTCACTCACCCAAGGTGTGTGATTACTTCTGCACTGACATATTGCTTGAAGCATCCTGCTGTCTTAATTGCAGACCAATCCTCGCACTTATAAGGATATCACACATTTATTTTGCAATGTGAATATCACTATATATATGTATACATTTTCCCCTGATTTGGGAGGAAAAAATTCCAGCTAAATATTGCTTGCTTCTGGCTATCTGGTGTCATAATGGTGAGCAAAGGTGTGAAAGGGAGGAAAAAAAAATTGTTGGCTTTGGGTAAGATGAAGGCTGAGATTGGTGTGGTCTGTTTGGCCATGAACTGGTTAAAAGACAGGAGTGCAGAAACTCCTGGCAAGGCAGTGAAACAGATGGACAACCTTGCCCAAACTCCTCACAAAGAGGGAAGAGCTGAAGAATCTATGATGAAGGAGATATAAATGAATATTCCAGGGAACCAGCAAGATTTGGGCTGTATCTTTAACAGGTGCAAACTGGATTTCCTGGGGCACTCAACTGGGAGTTGGACCTGTTGCACTTTTCTATCTTTCCACTGAATGGAGTGGTGGAGAAAAAAAAACAGTGTTGCCCCTTCCCAGGTGTGTGAGCAGCAAAGCATCTGCAGAGATAAGGGGAGGTCAGGGGGAGCAGAGAGAAATTCCATGATATGTGGAGGATATGCAGCAAGACAAACCAGGACACTACAGAAACTTGCAAATGTACTCCCAGCCTTAAATAAAACATTTTCTGCTAAAAGAAACACTTCTAGAAGATAACCTGAAGCCAGACTGGCTGCAAATCAGTGAAATAACCACAGGGCAGCCCATTAGAAATGCTGGGGCCATGTTCACCCCTCCTTGGGCAAGGTAAGGCAGCTCTTTTTCACCCTTAGACTGGATGTGCAGCTGGCAGCCAGGTTTTGTGCTTCCACTGCATCCAGGGCATGCAGAAACATTCCCTCCCATGCCATACAGTTTTTTATTGCTCCTGGGTTGCTAAAGGATTATCTGTAATTCAGGTGATTTGCAGAGAATTCCAGTAACAGTCTCTCACTGAGCCCTGTGCAAGAGATAACGATGAAAATGCATTTCAGACTGGAAAAATGCTTCCTAAGTCAAAAGTAATTCCACAGCAGCAAGGTACTATACTCTGAGATGGATTTTAATCTGCCTTACACCAGTGAAAATTAGAGAAACTTCAGGTGGAATCGGCAGAGTTGCGGTAACATAAATCAAATCCTTTTACAGCTCTGCATGTAGGGAGAGATTTCTTTTTTTTCCAAATAAAGGAGGATTGAAAGGCAGAGTTCTCTTTCCCTACATACCTCTTCCCTGAATATACTGATGAATTTCAGGTAGAATGAGTTAAGACAGGGCTATGCACAAAGGGGATCAAGTAATGTTGACAAGAAGTAGCTGGTGACAGCAGCAGCTGATGCCAAGGAGGATGAGGGAGGATTTAGAGGCTATGGCACCATTACACAGACTACTGGAGATAAGGTAAAATCAGCCAGCAAGGAGGAAGGAGGAACAGAGTCAGCAAAAGACAAAAGGAATGAAAGGAGCAGCTTAGCCATGAGAAGAGTAAAGCCACTTGGAGGTGTTTGTGCCCTTCATCCTTGTGCTCGGCTGTCAGGGCAGCACAGGAGGCTGTGTCACAACAGGAGAATGGAGCCCTGCAGGAGGGAAAGGTGTTTATTTACTGTGTTCTATACAGCCAAGCACTTACACTGCCCCATCACCAGCATTTTGCCCAGTGTGCTTGGCACTCTCACATCAGTGGATCAGCCGGTGAAGGATTTATCTCCTGACCCTGTGGTGGTGCCCACAGGGACCAGCCCTGTGACTGCCACTCACTTTCTACTCCGAATATCACACAGAACCTTTGTGCTGTAATTTACTCCTCCAGCCTGTGTCAGGAGATTGCTTTTCATAAGGTCAGTGGCATTTTCAAAGAGCAAAGCAAGAGTTTTCTGCAGGATGTTGCTGCTGCGTCCTGAGCACCCAGCTGCCACGGCCAGCCACACAACAAGGTGTTAGGAGCATTGATGTGCTGACATGGAGCAGGAAAAATATAATTTCTGTGTGCCTTTGATCTGCTTGGAGCGCTCCTTCAGCCAACAGATTCAAAGGATTGGAGACAACATGCACAAAACTGTGCTGAATAGGGATAAAAGAAGCATGGTTTCAATGCTTTCACCCAGCTGAGTGCATCAAGCTGCAGCTTTCTGACAACACCCCAGTCCTGTCACAGAGGAACTGCAGACAAAAGGTCTCTGAAGCCCTGGCCCTGCTGACCATCACATGCTCTCAGAGGGGACAGGCTGCCAGCCCCGAGCTTGTGCTCTGCCCACAGGATTGATAATTATCATCTCTCTTTTTAACCACCCAGAGGCCAAGACCCCCCTGCAGTTTGGTATTGATCCACACTAAAGAGTAAAATTTTACTTTTTAATAAGGAAAAGCAGGTGGAGGCTGCAAAGCTGTGGCTTTTATCAACAGAAGATCTTTTTTCTTAATTACTTGTTTACTTAAATGTGAGCATTTAGGGAGTGCCACGAAAGAGGTGCTCATCCATCTGTACCCAGCTGTCTTTTGGACATGGAACAATTTGGATGATTTTACCTTGCAAGAACAAATACCTCTTTTAATTCAATGAGAGTATTCTTTACATTTATTACAATCAACTCTTTTCACCATGGAGATTTCAAATGTACAACACCAAGAGTAACACTGAAAGAGGTTTAAAAGGGGGGACAATACCCCAGTTTAACAGAGAGAGAGAGAATAACAACCTCCACCTCCTTTTTGTCTCCCTGTTTTTAATGTGTGCCAACTGCCCCAAAATCTGTTCTGGCAGCTGGGGACCAGCGAGCCAAATCTGGGCACAAGGATTTCCACCAAGAATCTTTGGTCTTCAGCCACATCCCTTGTCCTGGTCAGGGTGCAGCCAGCACTGTGGGCATGCAGATTTTTAGGATTGTGGCCGTGGTGACCACAGTGACCCTGAGGCTGTTTCTCACTGGCAGTGAGCTGCAGAGCAGCCCCAGCAGAGCTGAGGATGAGGCCCCTGGATGTGGTCAGTGCAATGCTGCACAGTTTGGCACGAGCATCCCCTCAGCTCTGAGCAAAGCTGCACCAGAAGAGCGGTGGGAGCTGCATCGCATTTAAATGAGAGCCTGAAAAGCACTCGGAGCTGCTCAGATGGCAAAGACATCTGCATCAACATCCTCAGCCCAGGACTATGAAAGGCACAGCTCTCCAAGTGCCAGGACACAGTGTTAAGTTCACCAATGGCATGCAAAAATCAAGACAATACAGTCTTGGCTACTGATCTGTTGAATCTGTTACCAAAAGGAGCCCAAAAATAAAAACCACCCCGAGAAACCATTCAGCACAGATGACTTCAATGAGACTCGCCCCATCTCCTGCAGCAAGTTCATTTCCCACAGAAAATAATTGACAGAGAATGACAGTTGCAACCCTTGTGTGTGTGTGAGAGAGAGACTGAGTCTGTATCTCAAAGCATATTTTTATGAGATTCTGGAAAGAAGCTGGTCTGGGATAATTGTTGCTGGAGACACTGAGAGGCACTGAAAGCACCAGCAGGCATTTCTGACTAAACCCAAGAAATTCTTAAAATGTAAAACACAGTGTCAAAGGGAGGGGGGGGTGGGGGAAAAGAGAAGAAAAGAAAAAAGAAACCCCACTAACCTCCCCCAAACCCAAACTCTACAGTTGTGAAGCCAAAGGAGCCCTCTGAAGACAGACAGTAAAGTCGACTCCCTGCAACGGAGAGTTCTTGCAATCAGAGAACACACAAGTGAGAATTTTTTTTCTTTCCTCATGACCTGGAAAAAAAGTCTTTGATATTCTGGAGGGAATTAGGAAAAAAAAAAATTTGAAAGTGAGTGAACCTCACTAACAGCTTTCTCCCCTTCCCTTCCCCTTTGCAAAAGGATATTTTCTGACAGAATGCTCTCCTGTTTGAAAATGCTTTTTGCCTGCTATTAACTATTTTTCTGGAAGTTTCCTATCTCCTTTCTGAAGGCTTATCTGTCTGGTTTATCCATATTTCTTAATGCCCAGAGTTTTACCTTACAGACAACAACAAAATTGTGTGACTGGGAAAGGGGCCTGGAAATGTGTAATGCTTGGGAGAGCCATGCAGAAGATCTGTAGTAATATTTTAAAAGTAACAAATGAAATCAGGAATGTATTTTGCTTCTGGTAGATTGATACTTAGCTGGAAAATTCAGGAGGAAGTTACTACCATGAGTTCTCCTGCCCAGGGCACACCTCAGCCCTCAGATATTTGCTTCCAGAAGCTACCAAAAAGGAGATACATCCACATCAACAAAATCCTTTGCCTTATCTTATGAAGTACAGGTAGATTTAAATCCTTTCCTCTGCAGCACTTAGCATGTGAGCCTTATATGCAATGTGGGAAGCAGAGCAGCCCTTTTCCTATATGGATTAGCACACAGGAAATTTTCTTTTCTTTTTAATTATTCTTCTCGTATAGTTATATTTTAGGTCCTCTGAGTGAGTAGGAGACACCCTGAGAGTGGGAACGCCTCACTCCACAGCATGTGAGTGGCTCCTCAGCAGTGCCCTCCTGATGGCAGATTTCTGGATAACAAACAATTCAAACTGGCATCAGCTGCAAAAGTGGCTACAGCTTCTCATTAAAAAGTAATTGTTTTTCATTGCCATTAAAAAAAAAAAAGACTTTCATTTGATTTTTCATCTTTGCTCTACAGTTGAGACTCTTTTATGCACCTGTCAGTATCGCAATGTTGCCTCAAGAATGAAATTTCCTGTAAGCATCTGTTTCAGCTGATTGAATATTCTCTTATGTGTAAGACGAGTCCATTGTCTGATGAATTCATATGATTTAATTTTTGAACAACGTGTCAGGCAGTCCTACAGCTTGTGTATGCAAATCCTTAACATCTATGAAAGAGCCATCATCCTTGCATCTTGATGGATCACTTTCAAGGGATAAGGCAGATAATTAATTTATTATATATGTATTTGGTTGAAAATATAAAAGAGCATTTTAACAGAGAGAACAACTAAGAAGATGTGAAAAGTTTGCAGAATTAGGAGCGCTGGCAATGCAGATTGGGTTTCCTTACAAAGAGCCTTTGTCAGAGACACATTGATATTCTAGGTAAGTCCAGACACTTCTATTTTGTTTTTTGTTTTTTTTTTTTGTTGTGGCTTTTTATTCATGGTTTACTTTAGGTTGTCTTTATTTCTTTTTTCTCTTTTTATTTTTTTTTTCTGGTCGTCTGAGGTTTTACAGTAGCTGCTCTGAGATGTACAAATTACAAAATGAAGTGGAAATGGGAAATTAGTTTACTGTGCAGTACAGTCTGGTTGATGGATGGCTGCAGTTCACTTTCAGCTTGCTTTGAAAACAACGCTGCTTTAAAAGTAATCTTTGTGAGCTGACTTTCCTTTTCACTCTTCCAGAAAAGAAAAAACAAAAAAAAAGCCATAAAAAGACTTGCTCTTAACTTGAATTGACTTGACATCATTACTTTGAGATAAAACCCGGGCTAAGACAAGGCAGTTTGGCACTTTAGCCCAGGTTGCCACTGTAAATTAGAGCCTTCCTGAGGAGACAGCCCCAGGCTGGTGGAAATCAGGAGCAGCCAGCCCAGGGGCTGGGAGAGCACCTCTGATCCAAACTCACCAGCTCAGTCACTAGCAGAGCACAGGAGGTTGCTGTGGCTACAGAAGGGTTAAAAAACAACCCCCCCACCCCCCCCCCCAACTTTTCCAGGAGTTTTCCCACAAATCATCGATGTTCAGTACTGGTGGATTTAGCAAACCTGCTTCGAGCTGGCATTTAAATGTCAATGAGTGGGCAAGGGACAGGGCATCAAATAGCCACACCAGGCTCAGATTATTTTGGCTGCAGCCTGTTTGCCTGCCCAGCCAGTCCTTCCTTTAGTGGCTGAAACTTTGGGTAATATGGTCCCAAAATGGTCAGAGCCAAAGCAGCTCCATGCTGGCTGAGTAATCCAAGGATCAATGCATTGCCTAGTGCTAGGGTAACCATTCTGTATTAATGCAATCCTGCTGCCTGCCCTGCCCTCAGCAAGCCCTTCCACACCTGGAGAAGCAATTCTGTCTCTCAAGGCTGTTTCATAAAGCTTTAGACCCATCCTGCATGTCCATGAGGTAACACAGTTTCAGAGATATTAAAGAGTACTCTGGCTGCAGTAAAAGCAGCTAATAACAGTTCCTTGGGGCTCTCCAAAACTGGATTAATTTTATTTTTTTTTTTAAACCACCACAAGTATCAGCATTCCATCATCAACCTCGTGCATTGCAGAATAATGCAAAAATTTCCTTTTGAGATTTAAGTACTGTGGCTATGGCTTTGTTTTTTATTAAAACAATAGGCACTTTTCTTCATATGCTGATTCATTCTGTTTTATTTCTGGTTTCATATAAGAGAAAGTGCCAGGAACAATTACAGGCCAGTTGCCTGGAGGACTCATGGCAGTTTGTGGCTGTCGTGGAGAGTACAAAGGGCTCCTCAGCCACATGGTGAACAATCCTGTATGCAACTGGAATAATAGAAACAGACTGGTCTGGGTTGGGAGGGACCTTAAAGAACATCTCATTCCAAACCCCTGGCGTGGGCAGAGGCACCTCCCCTAGACCAGCTTATTTGCTGAATGTCTATTTTCTCTATTTGATGCTTAAACCAAGATTTTTCAGGTGATTGCATGACAAGCTTACCACTGATAACAGCAGTGACAGCAGCACAAACTCCTGCACCAAAACCTTCATACCTGGTCACAGATATTTATCCAAATCCATCGCCCTAACCACACAATCCAACCCTCACCTCAAATCCCCACTGACCAAGGATGAAAAGGATGCTCAGGTCCTCGCTGCCAAATTGCTTCTTCTAGAAATACTTGCTGCTCTGGGAGGTTACAGCCAAGCTCCTGGTAAATGTAACCGGGAAAACCAGGGAATGGCAGCAGATTGTTCCCACCAGGGGTAGTTTATCACTGGATTTGACAAGGAGAGTGCTGGCAGGGAATGTGTATCCACAGGGGAGGTGAGGTAATGCAAGCAGGAGCATTAAGTTTCCGTGGGGTCACGTTTTCATAGCTGATGGCACAAAATACAATTAGAGAGGGAGAAAAATTAGATTTAGTGACTTCCCATCTATAAACACAGGCACTGGAGCTGCATCTTAAAGCAGTGCACAGCAAAATGCAAAGGACTGAGTGGCTGCTTAATTTAAGGGACCAGCTCCTCAAGTTTTAGGCCAAGATAAGGAATCAAGGGCAGTTATCTCAGTGTGGAGGAGATTGAAGATTAGAGATCTCTTTTTAAATATTCATAGAATGCTCGAAGCATTCCATGGATATCAATAGATATCAGCAGTCCCTGGATAAAATTTCATTCTGAACTACAGACTCTGAAGATTTTATATTCTTATTGAGGACCAGGAGGGAGGATGGTTCTTCCTTTGTAGATGAGCCAATTTCTGTCTGAAATGGATGTTTTTCCTGCAAAGTTATTACATCATCCACTTCATTAAATACACAGGGACCCACACAAACTTTTTAATGTCCAGTACCTATGTGGCAACTTGCTTTATTCTTCAGTTTTAATAGAAAATAAATGGTTTAGATTTTATCTTGCTCTATGACTATGAAGAGCTGGGGTATCCAAATTGGTAATCTGCAAAACTCTGCTCTAACTCTGAATTTCTAGGAGCTACAGCAATGATTCTTTCTGACAATGATGAGAAAAAGGTTTATTTTCATCTAAAACCATGTTCAAGGAAAGAGTAATTTGGCTATAATGATACAATACCTAATTTTAGATGTCTCTATTTTCAAGATGCTGCCCTCATGTTTAAATAAACACAAACATTAAAACATAAATGTTCAAACCCATTAATGTTTCTTTGCTCTTTAATGAAACAGAGGAAGAATCTGCCAATCCTCTGTCAATCCTCTGCTTGGCTTCCACTGAGAAATGAGATGATATAAGGTAATTCTAACAGGGTTTAAGTTATGTCTCCAGTAATAGTTGTGAGGTTGTGTTATCTGAAAGGGGAAGGAAAATAATTGCTTTAACCTCGGGTAGAAACCATTACATTGGGGATTTCTAATGGAACTTTAACCACATAAGAGTTAAATGTTTGATTCCAGTGCACTGTCTGTAGGAAGAGTAAAATGAAGAAGTTTTACAAGTGTATTTATCTTACCTTGAGATAGATAACCAAACCAGGAGCCTGGATCCTACCTGTTCCCCGTGAAAGAGTTACTTAATGAAGTATGACTTAATTAGTTGGTATTTGACGTCTGGCTGTGGCATAAATTCTACCAGAGTGAACATTTTGAAAAGCCAGGCTGAAACCACATCACAAAAAATATTCACATAGACAGGAAGACGTGTATAAATCAGACCACTTTTCCTCCTTTGCCGACATCATCACTCACAAATCATCTTTAATGTGAGTTATAAAAATAATTAATGGCCCAATTATAACTTATTTTTTCCCACAGTGCTTCAGACACCTAATGTGTGTAGACATGCTCAGAAGATCCCAGAAGGTGCCTGATTGCATCTGGAGAAGCCTGGAGATCTTTGCAATTCTGCTTCTGAGGGGATTTGAAAACGCTGCCCTGTTTTTAGCCTTTTTTTATATGAACTTTCCTGCTGTTATGCTCACCCCTTTCAAGAATGAAGTGCAGCATGGTAGAACAAGGGAGAGATTCTCTCCAAATACATCTGGAAGCTGCACAGAAGCACTTACAAATTGCTTTTTGACTGGAATGATTCAAGGACAGAGACTTGTTAACTCCAGTCATAAATGTACATATCTGCTTTGTTAAAGACTGGCTCTGCCAAACAAATCAACATCTTGTAGTGTTGCAAGGAAGCTGAAGCTTGGACTTCTTATTCAACAAGAAGAGGCTGCTGCTAAATCCCATAGCATTGCTTTTGTCTTTAAATAAACTATGGTGTGAATTCAACATAAAAGCAGACATAGAGCATGTTGTCTGATAATTTGGCTTGGGTTCTAATCAACAGTGTTTACTCAAGTGAAACGTGGTGATAAACACTCTGAATCAGAAGCATGTTGTGATGCATTGCAAAATCCTCAATGTTAAATTGGCTTTTTCCCCTCCTGACTGAAACTCTTTCATTGTTTCAACAGAGATGACAGAAAATAATTTCTTCAAGGAATCTTGTAAGTCAAACTCTGGATGTATCAAAGCCTATTCAGTGAGCCTGAAGCTTCTATAACATAACTTGTAGGAAGAGAATTATTTAAAGAAGATTTGAATTGGAAGCCCTGGGTTTGATTTTCACTTTTTCTTTTTTTTTTTTTTTTTTTAACTTATGTCTCCAATAAAGATGGGTTGGACTCGATGATCTTGAAAATCTCTTCCAACCTAGTGACTCTGTGTGATTCTGTGTGTGAATAAACTCTCATCCTCACGATTTTCTTTATAATTTTTCCCAATTTCATTTCTGCAAGTGAGAACTGGGAATGCCAGCGTGGAGTCATGGAGAAGTGTGAAGGAAGGAAGCCTTTGCATGAGACTTGTTTAGATTCTTTTTTTTCTAGTTGCCATGAATATTTAGAAGACTCATTCCAGCACTGCTGCATTCATTGTTTGGGCCTCTGGGCAAACCAACCTTCCTTCCCTCCCACTGTCCTTTCCTCCTGCTTTCCTTCCTCCCCCTCCAGTCCCTTTAAATGCTATAAATGCACAAGAAACAAACTTTGCTTCTCCCAGCAAAGCAGCAGGAGCACAAATCCTGCAGGACACACTTCCCCAAGCAGGCACAGCCTCCCCAGTCAGCCAAGGATGCCAAGGAAAGATGAGGTGAAAGCGCCCAGGGAGGTGCTGGGGCCTCTGCTCTGCTCTGTGGGCAGCAAAACACAAATTCAGAAGTGCTCCATTCTTCCCCTGGCATTCACAACCAGACTTTCCAGCTTCATTCACTGCCTCCTGCCCAATGTCCTGAGGAAAGTCTAAGCCTTTGAAGTCGTTTTCCTTGATGATTTTCACTTCAGTCCATGTTAGAGATCCCTGGAGGCCCCGGGCCTGCCCAAAGGATGCATCAGGATGAAGACAAAACCTTGACAAGGGGAATTTGGGCTTGTTTCCTAAATGGTTGTCAAGTTCTTTGGAAAACCTTATCTTGAATCTTAATTCTCCATCATACAGATTGAGAATTATCTTTTCCTCTACTTTTTGTACACCCTGTTTACTTGAATTCCTTAAAGATGGCCTTTGGTGAAGCACAATGGGACCTTGATCCTGGTAAAGTTCATGGATTCTTCAATAATTCAGATAGTGCAGAATCACCTCAGTACCCACAAATGAGTATCGTGCATATAATGCATTGATTTTTTTCCCACTTAGTGAGCTTCTCCTTTCTTTTCTCCTTTTTTCTCTGATCTTTTTCATAGATAAAGCAGACACAGATTTATGAGGTCAGAGGCCTAATGGAGAAAGAGCAATTTAACTAACAGTAAAAAAAGAAAACTGAGCAAAAAAAATATCAATCTGCAAAGGAAGAAAATTCAAAAGATAAATAAGAAGCTGTAGAAATACCATATTTGAAAGAAAATTCTTCTTTAAAGGAGATGAAAGATGAAAAGCAACTGATCTTTAACATCAAAAAGCACTACCCAAACAGAAGTCCAACATGATTTTGTTCTAAAGTAGTAAAGGGGAGAAACAATTAGACTTAATATGAAAGATAGAGAGAGAGCTGGAGGGAATTCTAATTCAACAAAAAACAGTGCTAGGAAACAGAGATGTAAAGCAAATGGGAACTAACAGGAAAGGAAGAGCATTTGTAGGCTCAGAAGGCAGCACAGCAGAATATTATTTTCAAGAGACATCTCTAGCTCCTTGAAGCTTGCTGGAAATACTTGGTATGAAGTTTCAGCTGGTTTTTGACGTATTTGCTCTGTGATTTTAACTGGCAGCTGTGCTGCCCATCGATGTTTTGTCCTCTCTTCCCCTCCCATTCATTTCCAAAATGATGAAACCTCATGGTCCATTCCTGACCAAGGAAATCCAGACAGCAACATCTGTGCAGGAAATGCATTTTCAAAGCAGAGCTCATTTGAGTGATGACCCCACACCAGCAGCTGCTCGGCAATAGACTGAAATCCATTTAAAAATGCCAGCTTGAAAGAGCAGCTGAAGGAAAGCTGGGCACACTGTCCTGAAATATAGGCCAGAGATAGCTGGGCACATTTCTTCTTTGAATTTGAAATGAGGAATCCTACCCAGTGACCTTCCCAACTAAACCTGATGTAAAATAAATGCATTACAACCACCCTCCCCACACAGAAAAATATAAGAATTTGGTGTACATATAATTCAAAGCAATTTTCAAGGCAATTTTCTATCTCTGCTATCATTCACAGTAGGAGTAAATGTCCCAGCAGTGGGTAAATCATAATCCTTATCTTTCTGTGGTAAAAAAAAAAAAAAAAAAAAGAAACAAAAACCCTCCAATTTTCTTTTGTAAAATGTTTGTTAAAGACCTTGATTTATTATCATGTAGGCATGGAAAGTGAGGACCTGTAACCTGTGGAGCACAGAAAATGATTGTTAAAGAATGCATGATGGGTCCCAGTTAGGATAAAATATTAATGTGAGTAGGGCTGTGTGGATATCGCAAGCCTGCTGCCATCTAATTAGAGCACACTGTCTCCTAGCAGAGTTGTTATACAAATGTTTCTCCTGCATATTCCCAAACACTCTTCTTCCCACCCCCAAAGTGTCTGTGAAAATTCAGGATACATTGTTATTTTGACTTTAAAAAAATCCTTTTTTTTTTTTAGTTCCATGATGCAGGTGAGTCCTCATGGGAATTAAGAAAAAAAAACTTTCAGATTTCCTTTTTTTTTTTTTCTCTGCTGCATAAGGTGATTGAAAATAAGTGTTGAAAATGGGGTGTTGTTTAGGATTTTTTAGAATTGGTGTCTTTCTAAGCACCCTGCTTATCAAAAACTGAACCTCTGGACATGTTAAGACATAATTAAGACATAGTTTTCTAGCAAATGTGTCCCAGGACCTGGGTGTTCCAGGATGCTCTAAATGGAATTTGGGCAGATGTCTTCTCAGGTACAAAACCATCTCAAGTTTCACTTCACTCACACAAGCACTCCTCTCATGGTTATTTATTAGCATATTATAACAATTTTAGACCTTTCAGGAAGAAATCCTTCCCTGTGAGGGTGTGAGGCCCTGGCACAGGGTGCCCAGAGAAGCTGTGGCTGCCCCTGGATCCCTGGAAGTGTCCAAGGCCAGGCTGGATGTAGCTTGGAGCAACCTGGGACAGTGGAAGGTGTCCCTGCCCATGGCAGGGTGTGGAACAAGATGAGTTGTCACCTAAAAGTTCCCATTTCTCTGAACAGGAGAGCATAGGTGAGAAGATTTTTTTTCCTAATCTTTTCAATTAGATAAAAAATTGGATAGGATCTTGTCTGTACTGCAGGGTGAAGAACTGAAAGCTGTGAACCAGCCCTAGGCTATGGGACTGTGTCTAAAGGAGTTCATGATAAGAGAAAGGTCTGAGCACTTGAAGTCAAAGCTCACACTTTTAATATTGACAAAAATTGGTGTTTAAAAGCCATGAACCAGGCTTAAAGATACAGCAAAGCTGGCTGATAAATAATCTCTTAAAACTGGATATTTACTTTCATGCCCTGCAGTTGCATTTGCCTTACATTTGCAAATTCTCCTTCTCATCTGAGTTTTTTCTCATTTCCTCAGTGCCACATTTACCATGCCTTGATTTCACCTGCTGGTATCAAGTGCCAGCACCTCAGCAGTGTGATCCTGCACAGGGCACTGTGTGGCCCAGTGATGCTTTATCACTGTAAAATCAAAATTGCTGCAATCAAAGGTTCCTGCACATCTGTCAGTGCAGACCTTGCATCAGAATTTTTTTCAGATGATTTTCCTGTCATCATCTCACCTGAGTATTTCACACAGGAATGCCTTCTCCTTCACAAGGTATAGCAGGGAATGTTTCAGGTCTTGCCACTACTTAGGACTGGGAATATTTAGGTGAGTTACTGAGTTAATTCCGTGTTTCCGCTGTTTCCAACCATCCCTGTCAGAGAATCACTTTCTCCCTCTTTCATAGGAGTATTCAATCAATTTAAAACAAGAAACTAGACTCCAGCTTCACTGCAAAGTCTGAGCGTAAGTAATAATAAATCACAAGTATATTTTTGTTTGCAACTTCCATCTAGGGATACAAAGAACTTCACAAGAAATCTTGTGTTTCAAGCAACGCTCATGAAAGCGTTAACTTGAAAAAAGCAGCTTTAAAAAAGAAACTGCTGGGGATTTGCCTATGAAGAATGTAGGGCAAGATCAGCCATTGAGATTTCACAGTATTTCTTGCATGATCTATTAAATGTGGTTGTCATGTCCCATCTGACACGATCTCGTTTCTAGCTGGCTTTGTTGGTGATAGTCAGGGCTTCTCACGTAGCTGAAGGCAGACTCAGCCCCTGGCACTGGCTGTACCTTCTAGGAAAGCACCAGGCTTTGATTGAAAACCTGACATGAATTGTGGTCTACTCTCACCAGTGCAGAATTGTGTCAGATGAATGAGCAAGAATTTCCTGTAAACAAACTCAGATTATTAGGCTACAATTTTTTTTGGTAAGAAATAAAACAAAAGACTGGCAGATCATCAGCTGAGGTGTGAGGCACAAAGCAGTCCAAACGCAGATCTTGCCCAGAGTGTCCCAAAGCTTTTTGCATCTACAGGAAAACACCCAAATATCTGGAGTTCAGCTTTGGCTTCTCATGGTCAGGGAGTCTCTGATTCCTGTGGTGACAAGTAACAGCTCAGCTCACTTGTTATCCTTGCTATCCATGGGAACACTTCATAGTAAAAGTGTGGCTTTGCTCATTAGCATCCCAGTCATAAGAGTCATCTTGCTCATTATCCTCCTAATAAGGGTATTTGAACAGGTGTCTTCTCCAGAAGGACATGACAAATCTCCATCCCTTACAGATACAAAATTCATTAGACATTTCTTTTTCTTTCAGTATTCCATTTATCTTTTGTCACGGACCAGCAGTTTTTAATTCTTGGTTTCCTACAGCTCTTTATCTTCTCTCAGACTGGAGTGGAGTACATGCCTGTCTGATCCAGCAGAAGCTGCTCTCTCTAGCGAAGTGGAAGAAATATGGCTAAATCAGAATTCAGCTGAAAAATAGGACTTCCTATAGCTGCTGCAATGCTGATTTTTTTTGTATTGTTGGGAAGACCTAAGATGTTTTTTTGTTATGGTGCTGCATGGTTTAAGATGAACCAGAAATTGTTTCTTTGCCACCTCTGCTCAGACATGTCTTACATCTTTCTACAAGGTGACAAACTAACTATATGTATTCTACTAGGATTGTGAATTTTCAAAGACATGAGCTGCTCCAGGTGATGACCCATTTTTGGCAAAAATCCTTCTCTTTTATTGACTCTAGGTGATGAAGTTCCTAGTAGTGGCACTTCAGCAAATACCCACAGTCAAATAGTCTGAGTGTGGGTTGTTGGGGAGCCCTTTTTGCCTACTTTGGGCTATTTTAGCCATTTACCTGAAGTGTGGTCCAGAAGACCAAAAATCAGAGCCCAAGTTCCCATGTATGCAGACCATGGTAGGGATTGGGCAATCATTCCATCTGTAGGACTGAGTTACTGATGATGAATCACACCCAGAGCACTTTGAAGGACAGAGCTGTGGGTGTTGGAGCTAATCTGAAGTCCCTGACCTCACTGCCTAGCCCTGTTTCCTTCCAAGACACTATTCCTCCCCAAAAAAGCAGATTTCTAACAGAATTTGGGAGTGAAGTTGAGTGCAGGAAGAAGTGAGGGTTGGAGGGGGAGGTGTTTTAAGATTTGTCTTTCCATGTCATTAACCCCCACTCTGATTTAACTGGCAATAAATCAAACCACTTTCCCCTGTCAGATTTTCTCTCCCCTGTCCAGCTGAGGAGGGAGTGACAGTGGCTTTGGTGGGTGCCTGACCTCCAACCTGGGTCAACCCATCACAAACAAACAAAACACTGCAAAAAGAAATCCCAGGCTACAGATTCACTCATGAGTCTTTTCCCTTCCCCACAGACTCAGAAGAGTCTCCTTGACTGTCTTGTGTGTGTTCATCCACTTAACCCCAGGATTTTAATTTCCTTTTTCAAAATTTGTGATTTTACTTTGGAATATGATAAACTGCCCCTGTGGAATTAGCCTCTTTCTGGTGTTACCAAGATGGAAGAAGTTATGACTCAAGCACATAGTTTATGATGGGGAAAAAAAACCAAACTGAACTTGCTAAGCCACATGGGAGAAATGGGCTTTAATAAGGGCATGGACTTGAGTCTGCCAATTCCCTGCTTGAATTTCTCTCAATGTCAGCAAAGAACATTTGTGTTGAACTTTTTCAATTGCATCAGGTTCAGCCCGGGATTAGCTTTGCACTAATCTTTAAAATTGGGAATGACCTTAACGTTTCCTGCAAGCTGAGCTCAGACACAAATACAGGAATCATTTGAATGTCATAAATTACCTCCACTCTCCTCTGTGTGTGTGTGTGTGCACATATAAGTAAATAAACAAGTCCTTATGTTTTCTCCTTCTGAAGAACCTGTGGAAGCTTTTTTCAGTGCTAGCTGACAAATTGAGTGCTTAATTTCCTATAGAGACAATCAAATTTTGCCTGCTTCTAAATCCCCCTCCTCCTTTTCAGCTTCCTCTCCCTCGCTTCACATTGTCTCCAAGTGAGCAACACATTTCTGTCCTCTGCATTTGATTATGTGTATGATGAATTTTGAAGCAGGAGAATATAAAATATATGAATAGTGAACAAAGAATTCAGTCAGGTTTTCCATGGCCTAAAGTTAACTTACAAGTTTGTTACTGCATATCACATCCAGCTTTGACTTTGCATGAGCAAACTGCTTCCCAAAAGTGGGAATCAATTAATGCACAAAAACCTCATTAAAGAGTTATGACCCTTATGCTGACACTTTCACAGATAGTGCTACCAGGCCTTCCATGCCAGGGCTCTGCAATAATGTTATTATTAAATTATAAACCAAACACATTCCTTTGCTAGCCATTCCTAGCTCTAGAGCGGTTGCCAAAGTGGAAGGAATGTATCTGATAAGCCAAATAACCTGACAATCAATCTCAAATTCCCGTGAAATAAAAATATGCTTAATTTCTACTTCTGATAAAAAGCATTTAATCATGTGCTTAACTCTGAGCCCCATCAAAGGCAATTACTTTGAGGAGGAGACCATTTGGTATTTTTGTATGTAGCACATCTACAGACTCAATATTGAGGTAAGTGCTCGCTTAGTATTTTCAGGAGCACTCAAATACCAACAAATTCTGGATGCAAATATATTTGATGGATACAGATTTGGTTTTCTCAGTTACAAGCTGGTTAGAAAAAACAGTCCGTGTGAACTTGTATTAAAATATGTTCAATATATTTTAAGGTCTTCATAGATAACTGAAGTAATTTATAAAATTAGTTAAAGCAACCACTAAGTCAGCTCTGGGCAACAGCTTATAAGGACTATGTTGGAACAAGTGACTTTGAAGCTAAATCTATCTATATTCAATTAGATAATGTTGTTTTTAAACTGTTATAGCAAAATAACCTATTCATCTCAATGAGTTGAATTACAAAGAAAATATTGCAACAGCTGTTTCTTATGGTAAAACATTACAAACCACTGATAGTCCGAAGAGAACTACAAGCAAATTAGGAGTGAGACGTGAGCTGGATTCATCTTGGCCGCATGTTGAGGTCAATGGCTTTCCAAGGGAAGTTTCTCACATGGAATTGCATATGTTTGATCCTACTGCCATCCCCAAAACATTTACATGTTCAGAGATGGGCTGGGGAAGGGTCTGGAGTGAAGTCTGGTGAGAAGCAGCTGAGGAAGCTCTGGGGAGGCTCAGCCTGGGGAAAAAGAGGGGAGATATTATCAATTTCTACAGCTCCCTGACAGGAGAGTGGAGCCAAGGGTCGGGCTCTGCTCCCAGGGAACAGGGACAGGACAAGGGGAAAGGGCCTCAAGTTGTGCCAGAAAATGTTTAGACTGGATATTGGGGAAAATTCCTTCACCCAAAGGGTTGTCCAAGGCAGTGGTGGTGACCCTGAAGGAATTTAAGAGCCCTGTGGATGTGACACTTGGGGATGCAGGTTAGTGGTGGCCTTGGCAGTGCTGGGGAAATGGTTGGGCCTGATCATAAAAGTCAATTTTTATTTTCAAACTTTAATTTTATTTATTTATTTATTTATTTATTTATTTATTTATTTATTCCTTTTTTTTCTTTCATTTATTTAATTAATTTTTATTTATATTATATATATATATTTTTATTTATTTTTTTTTTTAATATAAATGTTTCTATTATTCTAATTCCTTACTATTTGTCCTAGCACCAGGAAGCTGCAGTGCCAGAAGTGGATGTGAGCCTGTGTTGGGTACTGTGGAAACACACCCTGAAAAGGAAGATCTTCCCTAAAGAATTTAAACATAAAAAGAGACAAAAAACACCAAATGAATACGATCACCCTGGGAAACAGAGGAAAAGAAAGGGATAGAACTGTTCAGTATTGCAGGATACAGCCTCAAGAGGACTTTTGAATTTTCAGAGAACAGGAACACATCTGGGAACACATGTACCTGTCACAGTTACATTTGCCCTGACAGCATCCTGCCTTCCTGTCTGTCTAAAGGGTAGGAAAACATAACCTGTGGAGCATCCCTACACCTCTTTTCCAGCTGCTCATGGAGCTTAGGTTTTTAGCTTAAACCAGATGCTGGGCATGCCTAAACACACCTAAGACAGCTAAAGATGGGAAAGATGAACCCCAAGTGATGGGAATTTGAATGAGTTTTCCCTCAGTCAGGTAGTAAAGACTGATATTTGTTTTTTTTTTATTTTAAGGTGTGTTAAGAAAACTTTTCCCTGTCCTCAACTATGATCCCTTGCCTGAAGGACAACACAAGCTGTCTGAATTTGTGGATGAGCACAAGAATGGCTAAAGAGAATGAAGACAGCCCAGAGGGATCACAGGGAAGGATTATAAACTCGGTTCTGACCTTGCTGAGCTTGAATTGGTACATAATCACACAGAAGATGATGTGAGTTTGCCTGGAGGGAGTCTGGAGTAGAGAGATCAATCTCGGAGCTTCCTGCTTAGAAAGGATGAACATTTTTCCTGAGATTTACCTACAGGTGATTGACACATCAAGATCAAGGAGGACCAAGGAAAATGGCCTTATATAATATAAAAAAATATTTACCAGAGGGGAGGGGGAGGCAGGGTAAAAACAAGAGTCTGAATTTATTTTCTGATCTGGGCTTGCTTGATGATACCATGGCTACAGCTGAAGTGACTCTGTTGTAATCTCTTTTTGTCATTGCAGGGGGCTTCAGAGCTGCTCTAATGCAGCTTCCAGCAGGCAGATATTGGGAAGTCTTCCTGGAAATCCAGGTGGTTTCCAAATGTTATTATCCTTGCTCTTTGCAAGCAGAAGATACTCAGATTAAGAGTAAATTCATCTGCTTAGTGAAGTGTTTGCTTTCATTCTTGGAGGCTGCCTCTCTACTGCTAAATTAAAAGGGGAGAAAAAAAATTCTGCAGACCTGAACTGCCTTTTTGAGGTTTGATATGAGGTCATCTAAGTGTATTTTGGAACACAAAGACTGCTGAGGTGGCTTTGGAGAACTGTACAAGGTGGAAAGAAAGTTCACACGTTCTCCACACAATGTCCCAAGAGCAGCCCCATTCCCAGACCGTTCCTAGGAAACCAGCAGATGATAAAAGAGCACCATGGAACAGTTTGGGCAGTCATGGATTATCACTTTAACCAAATTCCCTGCTGTATTTGACATCAAACAGTTCAAGAACCTGGAGGAGCACTCCCTGGCATTGGTCTGCTCTTATAATTTATTCCCTGAGGAGAAAAAGAGCAAAATCCTCTCAAACAGAAATCTTAAAAAGAAAAAAAAAAACAACCCAGAACCTGTGTAAATTTAAATTTATTGACTGTGGGCTTTTTTAATATTCACAGTCTTATGCATAACAGTCTAGGAATGCTTGATCTATGGATTTTTATTTGTGTGTAGCTCAAAATAAACATCCACAACACAAGCATGCACCTGTGTACACAGATGAGAGGCACTGGGCGCTTTAAGTCACTGGAAATTTGCTTTTCTGCTGTCAATCCCATTCTTTTCCACGTGATCTCATTTCCTGGCTTGCTTTGTCAATAGAAAATAATCACAGGGTCATAGAATGGAATATCCTGGGCTGGAAGGCACCCACAAGGATCAGCAATCCAGCTCCTGGCCCTGCACAGGACACGCCAACAACCCCACCCTGTGCCTGGGAGCATTGTCCAAGCATTTCTTGAGCTCTGTCTCTCTGGGGAGCCTGTTCAGTGCCCAAACAGCCTCTGGGGGAAGAACCTTTCCTTAATATCCATCCTAAACCTCCTTTTCATGCCATTTCCCTGAGTCCTGTCACGGTTCACAGAGAGCAGAGGTTGGTGCTGCCCCTCATGAGGATGTTGAAGACCACGATGAGTCTCCCCTCATTTTCCTCTTCTCCAGGCTGAAAAAACCTTCAGCCACTCTTCCTATGGCTTTTTTTATCACCATTTTTGTGGCCTCCCTTTGGGTGTTACAGATTTATATCCTTAATCCTGATATATCCTTGTGACATAGCTCATGGGCTGGCCAAAATCTAGGTGATGATCAAAATCTGGTTTCTATGCATCAGCATCAGCATCCTGAGCTATCTCCCAGCACCATATTACATAAAATATCAATGTTTCTAACAAATCTGGTAGTGCCAGTTAGAAGATGAAGGCGGGAACATGAGGCTGGGGGTGAAGGAGAGAGAGTGGCTTCAGTAATTCTTGTTTGGGTGAGCTAAAGCACGGTGGGACTGCACCCCTGGAGTGCAGTTAGGTTTGTACAGTGATTTACATCATGCACACACAGAGACAAGAGCATGTGTGGTGTTGGGGTCAGAGATGCAAGGTATATACCTTTATCTGTAATGCCTAACTCTGACACCCAAAAAAGCACTGAGTTTTGCATAGCACCATGGAGACAACAGGTAGAGTTAAGTAGAAAAGATTGAAAATGTAAATGTGTAAATTAGAAAGCTTCTTAAATCACTGGGTGAATGGGTTGAGGTTTAGAGTTTAAAGTAGTTTAGAGAGCCGAAGACAAGATGGAGGATTTAGGGTGTTGTCCCTTGTCCTTCTTTCTTCTTCATGTTCTTCTCCTGGGGGTTTTTGGGTAGTAGTAAGTGATTGGATAGAAAATACCACAGTGCAGCACACAGGTGTTGGGTCATTGGGTCACTAAGAAAAATAGCTTGGTTGGCATCTGTTAATTGGGTAAATGGATATATAAAAGACCTTGAAGAAGATCTTTGTGAGCCATTTTACCCCTTTTCTATCATAGCGCACATAGCTCCTTGTACCCTGTAATGCTGATAAGAAAAAATAAACAACTGAGACCTAACGAGAGAAAAAACCGCCTCCCTCTCATCAATCTTCAGTTCAAAGGGAAAAAGAACCCAAATTTAAAAGTCCAGTAATAAGACAGTGTGGAAATAAACATGGCAGAAAACCTTGGACAGAGAGAAAAAGTTAATAAAAGCTTCAGGGAATGACGGCATCTTGTCGGTCTGTAAAGTTTCTAGCACACACTGGCAGAAAAAAAAAAAAAAAAAAAAGAAAAAAACCTTAAAATTAAAATATTAGCAGGCCTCTGGAACAGAGGAGGTTGGCAAGGGAAGCATTCCCAATCTGGGAAAGTTCACGTGTGGAAATGAGGTGTGAGCCCCAATTGCCATCAATCTGAGCTGTGGCTGACGGAACACAGCGAACGTGCTGGTGGGAAGGCAGCAGAGACAGCAGCAGATGATTCACAGCCTCATGGTTCTCATCCTATTAAATGGAAATGAAGCATCCACAGCCCAGGCAGCAGCTCAGGGGAGGATTGTGGCTGTGGCCATGAAATAGCAACGGGTGAGGGATTTTCCAATTATTGGAACAACAGTGAGTGAGAAGGGCTGCCCTCCAGCTCGGGGATGCTGTGAGTGCTGTGGCCACAGTCACACTTCCAGAGGAATTATTTACAAAGCTTTATAAGCTCCCTGAGTTCAGTACATGTTTAACTCATAACTTCAGGGCTATGGGATATAGGGGCTCATCTAGATCCATGGAAACCTCTCCCCTCCCCAGGAAAAAAGTTGTTTCATACTGGAAACCCACACTGGAGGTCTTCTGATTGAGGTCCAGTCTTCCAGAACCAGTGAAAAGTTCATCAAAATCAAAGGAAATGCTTCTAGTCTTCCATCATCTTTGGATCAGGCTCTTAATGAAACCATCTGTTCCAATGTATCCTCACAATGGGAAAAACAGCTCCAGAGGAAGTTTGAGACCACTGCTCTTCTTTTAATTTTGTTTTTCATCCTCCACCATCTGCCTTTCCTTCTTCAAGTGAATATTAAGAAGTTTTTAGGTGCCACAGAAAGAGATGGCAGGTGAGGTGCAGCCCAGAAGATGTGGAAACTGTGGACAGGGATCACTCACCAATCCTACCAGGACGAGTAAACCTGTGGTGGCATTGGAGCAATGAGAGTGTCCTAAAGCTATTCCTGAGGTGATAATTTCTTAGCAGGAGTGTGGGTACAAACACAAGAAGGTAAATGCAGGTATAACAAACACACCTTTTAGTTTTTCTCATCCTGCCAGGTACTGAACAGTGCTGAGCCAGTTTTCTTAGAATTTTGCTGCCAAAGCACAAGTACCTTCAATGAAAAAAAAAACAAGCATCTTGTACAGAAATAGGAGAGCTACACAAAATCAAATCAAATGGGATTTAAAAAACATATGGGAAGAAAACACCTCCCACGAAGCTTGACCATCCTCAGCTCAAAATTCATCTAACCAGGACAAATATTGAGATTCCCTTTTCACAGCTCGTTCTACTCATCTGCCTTAGGTGTGGCAAAAGGAATTGCTGAGGATTTGTTGCTGCTCTTCCCATCTATGCCTGTTCTGCTGCCTTTACTGATTGGATGGTACATTAGATTTTTATTTTTTTTCCAAAAGGAAACAGTTCTGTTTAAGCTCAAGGCTTGACTTGGAGCCAGAAGAAGTCATTCAATGTGTGGAAAGATTTTCAGGCTTTTCTTTTAATCCACCTTCACAGACCATGTAGGTCTGCCCTGCCAGGCCATCAGACAGCGTGTAATCTACAAAGGGATGCATAGATAACTGAAATGCAGGTACTGAAATAGCATTTCTGCAGCTTCTTGTGCAACCCATATCCGCAGTCAATGAGAAAACATCCCCCCTATTTGAAATCAATATCTAAGGATGGGATCAATGGTACTTCCACAGCTGCCAAAATCCTTTTCCATTGACTACTGAGAACCCAGACAATGACCTTAGGTCAGGCACCGAGCTCTTAGATGCATCTACATAAATGAGTAGTCTTTGCTGTAAATTCTCAAGGCTTTCTGCTGCTTTCAGTAGTCAAAGGAGAGTTTTCCCTTCCTCTGATACTCTCAGCAGGACAGCCTGTGAATCAATCCACATGCTGCTTCACAGACAAAAATGATAATTTTTTTTTTCTACATTCCTGGAGCAGGAGGGGCTGCAAATGTTGTCCTTTTTGCTTTTTTTCCCCCTTGAAGCTGCAGTAGGTGAGGCAGTGAGATCCTAGCAGAGAGGAAATGAAGTTCAAGAACACTCAGTAGAATGTCATGTCATGTGGGAGTGATGCAAAGTTAAACTCTCCCCTGCGGTGGAGATAAAAATTTGTCAGGTTCTGGTATGGATGAACATCCCTGTTCCCAGGGACATAATTTTCAAATATTGTGCTGCTCCAGGTCATTCTTAAATCACACTGGCTGTTGGGATGATTAAGGTGCGTAATGTGAACTCAGAGACTCATGGTTATTCTCACAGACAGCAAAAATATTACCTTATTTTTTTCTGCATTAGTGGTCAAAAAAGAAGTTAGGATTGTGATAAGAAAATGTGATTTGTGGATTGGGTTTCACTTCTGGCTCCTTTACACTTACCTGGAATAGTGCCTAAAGTGTCAGTAGAGCTGTAGGATTTCCACAGTTCCCCTTAATGCAGCTAAAACTCAGAGAAAGGATTTCAAGCACATCACAGAAAAAAATCTGACTGGGGTCCCACTGCTGTGGAGAACAGGAGTCTTATCCACTGCCTCAGATGGGTGTGAGAAAGCCCTTGAGCACCTAATTTCAGAAGCCATCAGATCCTTTCCAGGCTGCTGAGTGAAGAAGAAAATATTTTTGCAGCCTGGTTGGCTGGAAAAGTGTATGAAAGATTTTTTGAAGTATGCTCAAACCTGGCTCAGATCTGCACAAGTCACCTCAGAGCCCCTCTATCCCACCAGTGCTCTTGTTTTCTGTTTACTGTGATCCTCTCTTAGGTCTGCCAACCTGCTTTCCTCTGCTGTGCATTGAAATAACCTTTCCTTAAGGCTGATAATAAAACAAATGTGAGTGAGAAATGCAAAGAACATTGTATTAACCCCCTCCAAATTCTCCTTGTAGACTTTCTGCAGTTAACTTGAAAAGCATAACAAAGTTAATATGCTGTCAACACTCAGCTCTGAAAATCCAGCTGGGATCTAAAGATAGCAGATCAAAACCTGTCACTGGAACGGGGGCACAGTGCTGCTGGTGAACAAGCTGTCCTAATATTTACAGGTTGTTTTAAACAATAATAATGTTCTGATTCCCCTGCTGATACAATCCCTTTGCACCGAGGGTGCATTGCAAATATCCTGGATGTTGGCCCAGTGTCTCCATCTGATATAAAGCTTCTGCTGGTGGCTGGCTGGAATATTGGATGATGTATGGCCTTCAACTGCTGGATGTGGCAGGAAGATGCATGAAGCCATGTGAGATAAGAAGGTCACAGGCAGAGCTCACTGGATAAATGCTTCCTTGAGGATCTTTGCTGGCTGATAGAAGTCAGTTGTCCCAAGGGAACAAGAACATTTAGGAAAGTCACAGATGTAAGTTCCTTCAGAACAAAGCATCACACAGAAAAGCTTTGATATAAAAGTGTTTATATTTCATGACTGGGGTTTGGGATTTTAATTTGCTGCTCTGGTCAGCCTGAAAGAGAGCTGCTGGAGGTTTAAATGCTTGCAAAGTGTTCCTTTACCTTCCTGTATATAAAATATCTAAACATATTTATTGTGGCTTCTATCTACTAATTTGAGCTCAGCCAGTGATGTTTTAACTACAGCCAATGACAAATCTACAGGTTTTAACTACAACCAATAAAAAATGTACAGGTTTTAACTACAGCCAATAACAAATGTACAGGTTCTGGGTTGGGTAAGTTCCTAAGTGCATTGGAACCTTGGAAAAGAAGAAGCACCTTTGTAATTCATGGCTAAGAAATCTGAACGAGATCAAACCCAAAAGGCACAACTGGTAATTTTTTTCTGTGTGTTGAAGCAAAAAATGCCACAGTAGGCCAAGAGGCTGGACATGCCCCAGCCATGAGCACTCACAGCCCAGGACCTGCCGTGGTTTGGGCTGATCCCCCAGCGTGGGCAGCAGGAAAGGAGGATTCTGTCCCTCTGACCCCTCAGCTGAGACCCCACCTCAGAACTGCCCCTGGCTCTTGGATCCCAGCACTGGAAGGACCTGGAGCTGCTGGAACAAGTCCAGAGGAGGCAGAAGGATGATCAGAGGAATGGAGCAGCTCTGCTGTGTGGAAAGGATGGGAGGGTTGGAATTGTTCAGCTTGGAGAAGAGAAGGCTCTGGGGTGACCTCACTGTGGCCCTGAAGGGAATTCTCAGGAAATATGGAGAGACACTACTGACAAAAGTCTGGAGTGACTGGACATTGGGGAATGGCCTCACACTGACAGAGAGTAGGTTTAGATAGGATATTAAAAAAAAAAATCTTTAATTATGAGGGTGGGGAGGCCCTGGCACAGGGTGCCCAAAATAACTGTGGCTGTCCCTGGATCCCTGGAAGGGTGCAAGGGTTGAACTGGGCTTGGAGCAACCTGGGATAGTGGAAGGTGTCCCTGCCATGAGCCAGAACTGGATGGGATTCAAGATCCCTTCCACCCCAAACCATTCCACAATTCTGTGATTATCTGACAAGAAAATGTGCTGCATTGTGGGTGTCTTGAAAGTCATGGCACTAGAGAGGGCTTTTGGACTGATAGTTCTTTATAAATGAGTGTCTCAAGTGCACTCTTCGCAAGGACTGTACTCAAGAGCATTAACAAGGCCTAAGCAGATGTGAATGTCACTGTAATTTCCTTTTTCTGGGGTTTAGTATAGTCCACATGTCAACAGCTGATGAAGTGCATGACCCAAAAGCTCAAAAGTGTTAAGAAATCAAGACATCTTGACAAATAGATACCTGCTTGTCCAATATAACCATGACTCAGTGAAAAAATTTAATTCATTGCTTAAGTAAGATTGAACATCCTTAGAGGACATTTTGGGAACACACTTCAACAATCCATGAAATACATTCAGGAACACAGCTGCAGGGAAGGAGTAAAGCATAGGCAATTATACAGAGGCTTGAAAAAGATAAAAACATTCATAAATTGTATGAATGTAATTGAATAAAAGCCTCCATTTTCATCAAATTATTCACTACGCACTAGCAAGGTACTTAAAAAATAAAAAGGCATGTTTTAAAATGAATGTTTGGGTTTGGATTTAGGCAACAGAAACAAGGTGCCTTAGTCTGTCTATCTAAACACTGCATGAATTTTGGTTCTAGTTAGCATATGGAGATCCCAGAAACTGCACTAGAATTTAAGGGTCTTCAACAACATGGGAAAAAGGGATCATTTTATCTGTGTGCTAAACACAGGAGTGGTGCCAAGCTTGGTGCATCGCTGCTGTAAAGTTTGGCCTCGGGTCACAATTGTTTATGCAAAATGCAATCCAAGATTAAAAACACCCTAAACAATGGGGTTTAATGACAAAGATAAGTAACTACTTGATCTAAACTCTCAGAGGCTCATCATTCTGAAAATGCTCTGACTTGGACACTTATCAATGAAAGAAGGTGCAATTAGGTCTGCATGTTTTAAAATCCTTATCTTAATGAATGTAGGAGTTAATATATGACTACAAATGAGGAGAAAAGAGGGCAACAGTTCTCCAGAGTTAAGCAACAGTTTTGTCTCTACTTTTCTGAGTGATAAAGTGGGGGCTGGAATGAAAAGAGAAAATCACAAGGGTTTATTAAGTAGAAACTTTGAAAGCACATGTAGATCTGATTGGTCACCATGTGAAACACAGGCTGAAGGGTAGGGCAAAGCTTGCTTGGAAAGACAAAAAACACTCTAAAATGATGTCAAACTTTGCCTTTAGTGAGTGTTGTCTGACATCCAGGATCTGTGCTGCCTCACTCTGCCCTTCCCAGCCCTTAACTCTGTAGTATCAAATCTCTTTGACTGTGTCATCATAAGGATTTTCCCCGACTGCAGCCAAGTCTGGCTCAAGCTGAGTCTTGCCATAGAAATGGAATAAAAAGAAATCCAGATAAAAAGACAGGTAAAACGGGATGAAACAAAAAAGAGTAGAGAAGGACTGAGGTGAGGGGTGACCTTTTCCACATTCCCTGCAACACTGCAGGGTAGCAGCCAGATCCTCAGCTGCTGTTGAGCTGATAGAGAGACACAGATTCAGCCTCCCAGACTTCACAAGGATTCCCAAATGAAGGATCCCTCTATCATTGGTGGAGACCACCCCACAAGCAGAATGACAGGGAGATACTTGTAAAAGAAGTGGCACTTCTCTTCCTTTGCTGGTTTTCAGAGCACAAGTTTATTCATGTTTGCAGAGTTCAGCGTTGATTTTTTGAGGCATGGATCATGGATTTCTGAATATGAGTTGTGCTCAATCCTGAGATAACCTTAAAGGGATTCAGGGGCTTTCAAGGCAGGGCTGAGGTCTCTTTTCTCATCCCTAATCTGTGTACTGAGGGCTAAAGTGTCAAAAGCAGCCCCCAGAAGGCGACAATCGGGTGATTTTGAAAGGGTAGAAAGGAAGACTCAGGGGACTGCAGACCAGTGATCCCCACCTGTGTGCTGGGAAAACCACAGAGCAGATCCTCATGGAAGGGTATAAAGGCATGTGCAAGCCAAGGAGGTGATTTGAGACAGCCAGTAGTGCATCACCAAATCCTGCCTGACCAGCCTGGTGCCTTCTAGGAGGGAGTGACTTCAACAGTCAACAAGGAAAGACCAATTGGTTTCATTTACCCATGCTGAGGAGCATAGAAATCAGTCTGAGAAGTTAATTTTAGACATACAAATCCATGGGGTTTTTTTTTAATATAAATTCCCAAGTGGATTTCTCTTTCTTTTCCCACCAGGAAATGATGACAAATGGTACAAAAAAGGTAAGCTTAGTATCAGGGGAGAATGCAGGCAGTTGTGTGCCTTTTGAAATTCTGGTGAGATTTTATAGATCTCAGGTCAGCCTTCTTTCAGAGCACCGTGCTTAGGAGAATAAAATCCTACTGTGTGTCTTGAAAGGGTACAGCAGAGTGCAATTAGGCTTATCTGAAATAAAAGGGATAGGTATTAAAAATGTCAGATATATTGTGTTGCACTGCATTATTTGGTGATTGAGTGTCTAATTCTATGGGAGAAATATAATTCTGATGCCAACATGTGAATTATATGGATCTAGCCTGCTGGAACAGATCACAGATGTGTGAGATTTTTATTTTTTGGACTGTAAAATGAATGGTTTAAAGGGAAAGGGAACACACTCAAACCCCTTTCAAGGGATCAGAGTGACATTTCAGCTTTCATTTTAACTTAACCAAAATGTTCTGTATTTGGATGTTGTAAATATTACTGTTCAGTAGAATAAATGCTTAGAAAAAAAACATATAATGCAGTCTTTTAGGAATGACATTTCAGTCCTGGTCCCCATAAAAACCCAGCCCAAACAACAGCAGTCCAGCAAATAAATAAAACCAAGCCACTGATAAAATAAATCCATCCATGGGAATTTAAAATTCTTTCCTCATCAGAGAGCATGAGGAAAGCCAAGATTTTTGAAAGCCACTAATTATATTCAGAGCATATCATGTCCTGAACTTCAGCCTCCTTCAAGGTGTCTCTAGCTGAGCACCTGAAGCACCTGCAGTAATTAATTGCTTTTCCAAAACCTGGATGAGGACCCAGATTCCAGGAATTGCTTTGGGTCAGGAGAGCAATATTTGGTCCATTGATGAGATTTCTTTCTCAAGCCACGCTCTTCTGAGGTGCATGAAAGAGAAGAAATGCACAATTTTCAGAGTGATAGTGAAACTTAGGCTGAGCTTGGAAAGCTTCCAGCAGTATTTCAGATGCTACTGCAGCACAGACAAACCCAGCAGTAACAAACCTTGTTTGCTATTAGATACATTTTCTAAAATAAATGTGGAGGTAAAATTGTCAGCAAATTGGACCAGCTGAGGCTTTTTACTTTCCTCCTGATTTATAGCTATAACACCCCTGCAAATTTTAAGCTAGTATCAAATCCCTGCAGAATCTTTATCCTTCTTAAACCAAATAATTGTCTTCTGCAGGAATACCAATTTTTCTGTGCCTCTAGGCTTGCAGTCTTTGATAGAAATTTCTTTTGGATGCTAATTTATTTGGTTATATTACAGACAGAAAAATCTGTTTGCAGCCACTTTCTGGTAGGGGGAAATAATACAAAACTACACCATCAGTGTGTATTCCAGAAACATTATGAAAACTAAGAACAGGAGAAGGAAATTATGGATAAATGGTCCTCCTGAATATATGGGATTCCCCCCAGTATTTGGATTATTCAGAGTGGCCATGCAAAGGGGCTACAGAGGACAATGAAGATTAAAGGGTTGTCATGGATCACTCAGGGGATCAGATTTATTCTTGAGCTGTTGCAGCTCTCCAAAAATTTGGCACCTTTCAAAGTGTTTATGTGGACTCTCAACAGCTGTTGTGGGGAAAGGAACACCTCTGGAGGTTTTGTTTCTCATCCTGAGGCAGGGGTCTGTGATCGGTAGATAATTTTTCTTCAGAAAAATTGATTCAGCTCATACAGTTTTCATTTCCAGCCAGTTTTTCCTTCAGCTTTAATAATTTAAATGTTCTTTTCCATGAAGAAGCTGCTGGTGGGTCAAAAGCCCACTTGCAGCTCAGCAAATGTGACATCTGACAGGAATCAGGAGGACTCCAGCTTCCAGGTGTTTCCAGACTTTTCCCTCTGGCTTGTCCGGTACCTCTGCAGTTCTTAAGGCTGACAAAACAACATCCTCCTCTTTTTCTTCTACAATCTCTTGGAGAAATAACCTGATTAGTTATTAGTCAAGGCAGGGCAATGAGTTTTTAAATAAGGAAGCTTTAAAATAAATAAATAGATAATAAATAAATTAATCAATAAATAAATAATAAAGAACCTTTGGTTTGCTTCTTTATTCTTCCATGTATGAAGTAAATTTATTTGCTCTTTGCATTAGTAAAGATGATCAGTGTAAATCTGTGGTGTTAATTGGCATGTCTCTAATTATCTTCTTCTATCTTGGACTGATCCCCCAGCGTGGGCAGCAGGGGAGGGGGATTCTGTCCCTGAGCCCTGCCCAGGTCAGACCCCACCTGCAGAGCTGCCCCAGCCCTGGGGCCAACAGCAGGAGGATGAGGAGCTGCTGGAGAGAGTCCAGAGGAGTCCAGGAGATGCTCCAAGGGCTGGAGCCAGGCTGGGAGAGATGAGGGTGTTCATCTGGAGAAGAGAAGGCTCCAAGAGGAGTTCAGAGCCCTTTCCAGAGCCTAAAGGGGCTCCAGGAGAGCTGGAGAGGGACTGGGGACAAGGGATGGAGGGACAGGACACAGGCAATGGCTTCCACTGCCAGAGGACAGGGTTAGATGGGATATTGGGGAGAAATTCTTCCCTGTGAGGGTGGTGAGGCCCTGGCACAGGGTGCCCAGAGAAGCTGTGGCTGCCCCTGGATCCCTGGAAGTGCCCAAGGCCAGGTTGGACGGGGCTGGGAACACCCTGGGACAGTGGAAAGTGTCCCTGCCATGGCACTTCCATCCAGCTCCACTGGAACTGGATGGGATTTAAGATCCCTTCCACATCATTCCACCATTCTGTGACTCTGTGTTCCAGGCACTTTTATATGACACATTCTATGACACTTTTGCATAATTTTCAAGTTGCAGATTTATCAAGCCATCCTTCCATTGATTGGTTAACATGGTTTTTAAGCTCAGGTGTTTTCTCACCGATGTAATCAAATCTGTCTTCAAGCAACTTAAATTCCACTGACACAGGGACCAGAACCCTTAATTCCCAAGGACTTGCTGACAAAGGGTAAATTAAACACTTCAAGTTACCTCTGTAAATTCACACCAAGGCAGTGACACTGACATCCTCGCTTCTGCCTGAGTGGGAAAACAATTTGTCTAACCTGAAAAAGAATACTAAAAAAAACCCCAAATAATAAACCCAACAATCAAATAAAAACCCATACCAAACTAAAACCAAGCCAAAACCCCCAAACCTAAACCCCCTTCTTTTACTGACACTGCTAAACTACTATAAGCAGTAAAATATCTGTATCAGCAAGAACCAAATCCTTAAAACTCACTGGATGTCTGACTCATAATGCTCCATTTGGGGATTGTCTCTTTGATCCCTTTGGAAAATAAGCTTATATTTTAAAACATGTGATTTCCTCTTTTATATAAAAAAAAACCAACCTACAATCCAAAACCAAACCTCATCTGGTGTTTATGCACCTTGTTCTGAGTAAACAAAGGAGATACAGACTGGAAATCTTCAGCCTACAGAGCTTTTGTGCTGCTTTTTTTGTTGCTTTTACCCGCCTTTGGACTTAATTGCCGAGACTTCATTGTTCATCTGCAGAAGTTTTGGAAACAAGTCATTGTTCCTGCAGCTCTGCAGGCTGTGGGAAATCATATTTCTGAAGCTGCATGGGTCTCAGCAAACCAGGATTTCAAAATCTTTATTAACCATAGGTAGCTGCTGCTCCAGTAACCCCATTGAGTTCTCCTTCTCTCTTGCTAAGCAACAAGACAATTAACTTGACCGATGTCTTCGTAAATTTAAGTCAAATTTTCAGCAGGTAATTACAGAAAAATGATAACAACATTACACTTAAGGCTGTGCAGTTTTGATTTCAGGAGAAGTGATAATGTTTTCTGCAAACCTGTGTGCTCTGAATTACAGCATTAATTTGAAACGGTTATTGTAATCCCTGCAATGATTAAAGTTTCTAGGGCAATTTGAAGGTAAAAGAGAAACCTCAGCACTGTTAAAGCAGAAAAAATTATTAAATGAATAGTTGAGGTGACAGTCGGAGAGTTAATGCAGACAGATTGTGGACCTTATTCTGAGCTGATTCCCTTCCCTAGCAGTCAAGGGAAATTTTCCCACAGTGCCTTCATTTATAGCAGCACCTTTTCAGATGCATTATAATCTAACACTTATTGTTCAAATTCTCCAGCACTTTAAAATTAAAAATCATGTGATTCCACAGTTTCTCCCTTTTGTGAATAAGTCACAAAGCAGGATTTTATCTCCAGGATTTTCCTGTCGATGCACACCACACAATGGGGCATTTGCTGCTATTCTGATTTTGCACCAAGTCTGATTGAAAAATCCTGCTTTATTTCTGAACTGAAAGCAGGAATTAAGGTTGTAGCTATCTTTTTTTTTTTTCTTTAAACCAGGTCTCAGCTGAGAACTCAGGTATGTATTCTCACTCCTCTAAAAATGAAACCAATAATTTGGACAGGTGGCATATTATATAAATCATATATTGCATAGTTGGCTTGCTTCAAACAAATATTAACAGAAAAATATTTCCTCTTTTTAAATGCCTGTGAATTGATCTATGTAGAAATGTGCTGCTGTGCTTACAGACCATCATATCCTGAAAGAATTTCCTGCCTTTTTATTGAAGTAATCTTGGGATTGTCACTGCTTGGACAGCTACAGCTGCAGTTCATCTTCTCATGTTTGAGTTTGAGTTGCCTTTGGTCCTTCAGAGGTCAAAACTGCTGGTCACCAAAAATTTGGCTTCTCAAGAAAAATGCAGCTACTCCTGTGTGGCTGTTGCAGTAGAAGCCTCATTTCTTGGGTGCATCAAGACACTGGAATGGAATCTCATTCTCACTGCTGCAGCACAAGTCTATAACGTGGGTTTATGCTTTATGCAGCACAGATGCAGGGAACAGAGTTACATCAGTGCAGTAACCTAATGCAGAGGAAAAGCTCTTCCACAAGACATTGTTCCTCAGAGAAAGGGATGTTGTAAAACGCATGTCCTCTGTTTGAGTCAGTGCTGGTTATTAGAGTTTAACTCTTCTTGAAGCATTCTGAATAAAGAGGTACCACAAACACAGCTGATAAAATGTCTGTGCCCTTTCTCTCACACCAACAGGCTTCTCTGGCCAGGGAGAGGAGCCCAGGGAACGGCTGGAGCTGTCCCAGGGAAGGTTTAGGTTGGATCTCAGGGCAAGATTCTCCCCCCAGAGGGTGCTGGCAGTGCCCAGGCTCCCCAGGGATGGGCACAGCCCCGAGGCCACCAGAGCTCCAGGAGAGTTTGGACAGCGCTGCCAGGGATGCCCAGGGGGGATTGTTGGGATTGTCCTGTGTAGGACCAGGAGATGGATCAATGATTCCTGTGGGTCCCTTCCAGTTCTGGAGTTTCTGGTTTTCTATGACCTTAATGGTGCTGCCCTATTGAGTGTATTGGATCACAGAGCTGCTGCTGACAGTCCCAAATTCAGTGCCTCTGTTTCAGATGAGAGACTGCCTCCAATTCACACCCCGTTTTCCATGTAGGCATTGGGCAATACTGCCAGACAACACCAAAATGCCCCTTTCTAGAAAGAACACTTTATAGAGATGTTTTCTACCCTTGCATAAGGACTCACTTTTGTGTCTCCTTCCAGCTGCCTCCCTACCTGTTCTGCAAGGCTTGCCATGATTTGGGTGTTGGTTTGCTAGTAAAATAGCTTTGTCTCTACCTGATTATTTTCTGAAAATTGTTTGATAATCACAGTTCTTTCCTCCATGCCAATGAAGTGCAAGTTCTTCTGACAATGCTACTGCAGGGCTTGTGAAAGCAGAATGTGGGAAGGAAGAGGAGCTGGTGTTTCATAGGGGAAGGCAAAACGGGAATGAATTCACAGCAAATATTGAATTCACAGAGGAGGGCTCGTAAGAAGCACTGGAACTGTGGAGTGGTTGATGCCTGCATAGAGCTCTCAAAAATACATGAAACTATACACATAAGGCTTAAAACTAGGAATTCCCAAATGCTTACCTAGAGAGGAATAAAAGAGATTTTAAATACCTACCTGTGGGCTTTTTGATCTGTAGTTCAGCGAGGATTCCCTCTTCACTTATTGTATTGAGACATAAATATAAATGTAATAAAGGTATTTCCAGGTACCAACCCTGGCTGAGGATCAGTCCCAAAGCCCTTCTGCTGGAGAATACAAATGAATATAATAGAGATGGGCTTTATTTCTTTGTGTGATTTTTTTCCCCCTAGAGTTTAATGAATAAAGATAAACATTCTCCCATTAACTGGACTCACTCCCTGTTCAGTCATGTTTGCATTCATTATTAGCTTCCTGAGAACACACAGGTACGTGATATTATGTCTACAAACCCAGCTCTGCTCCTGCTCATCCCTCTATCCTCTCCTGACTTTTGCAACTCAGTCATTCCCAAATGAGACTTGAAGGTAAGGAGGTAGGAGATTCAGAGAGAGTTCAATATCCACAGGGTGGTGGAGGGAATTAGCGCTCTCTGAATTGAGCAGACAGGAAGAACTGACATTAGACAATTTATCTGGTGGCAGCTGGCCAGCCTCACAAGCACTGGCCCACTGGCTGACAGGCATCTCTCTGAAACAGGGATAACACACCTTGTTTCTCACCCAGCAAGTCCTTGAGAGTCTCAGAGGGAAGGCTGGAATTGATGCTGTGAAGATGCTGTGTGGGCACAAACCTGTAACAAAGCTGGGTTTTTACCTCCTCTGCTCACAGAGCAACTTCCTTTATCCTCACTTCATTACACTCTCAGGACTCTCATCCATTTCATTCAACAGAAGTTACTGAATTTACTCAGCAGAAACGAGGTGGAATTTGGAAAACTTAAATTAGATGACTCCAGAAAACCCCCTGGTTTTAAATTCTGTGAAGCTGTGAAAAATACACAGATCCAAAAGGACGAATAAAGTGAACTCCTAAGTGACCTGTGGCAGTGGATGGTAGGAATGGGCTGTTTGGCTGGCCATGGTCATCCAGATGTGAATCCAGGCCATGCAACTTTTAGAGCCAGTGATAAATACACAGCTGAGATTACATTTTAATATTCCTGATCAGTGTATGACACTGTCCGCAGAAGCTGTGGCAAAGTTGGGCTGGATGGGCCTGAGAGCAACCTGGTCTAGTGGAAAGTGTTCCTGCTGGAACTAAATCAGGTTTGAGGTCTCTCCCAGCCCTAATGATTCCATGACTCTGTCATCATATTTCAGAAAAGGTGGCTGAGAAGTACAGTGAATTCACTGGATAACATCAGTCACCATGAAATTATTTGCTCAACTCTAATATTTCCTTTCCCTGTATGGGTGGGATTAACAACAATGGGATTTCAAGTGGAATAAATGAAACTGTTACAAGAGGGAGAACCTGGGAGAAGAAAATAAGACAAGCTGGCCAACACACTCCTGTGCTTTAGCTTTTCACCTCTGGAGACTTGACTTCCAATGTCTTTTACAGACGAGCAGGGAAGAGACAGAAGAAAAAGGAAAAATTACAGGCTGCTGGTTAAGTTTTTGTATAATATGCATCTCTTGAGTAGTATTTTCTCCTAAAGAACAATCCCATCAGGGACCTCTGAGCCTGATTCCAGTGTCTCTTCCCAAATACAACATTACCCTGATGGTCACTGTTGGAGGAGAGAGGAGGATCAGGCTCTCTGTACACAGTCCCTTGTGAGGAGGTGCCAAGGCAGGACAGAGTGTATCAAAGAGGATTGTGTCTGACACAGCTCTTTTTTAAAGGGATGTTTAGTTTCCCAGAGAAGTGGGAATCTTGCCTAATCCATAATGACCCAAATCGTTTCGCAATACGTCTTTCTAAGCGAGTTTGGCCATGTAGTTTCTCACTGACAAAAATCCCTCGATTTTCTAGGGGTGCAGAAAAAGATTAGTGCATAAAAGACCATCTGTCTCCATGCTGCTGACAAGCTGGAAGATGGTCTTTTTCCTCTCTGTGGAGCAGGTTGCAACCCTCCCAATCTGGAGGCAGCGAGCGTTCGTTATCTCTGTTAAACACCAGACTGCAACAAGCATTTCCTCTCCCTCGCTTTGCTGTCCTGGGATAATCCCCCGGCTGCTCCATGGGCTGACCTGTGTGTGAGCTCCTGCAGCTCCCCACACCCGAGGGACACAGGCTCATCCATCAGGTATTGATGGTTTGGCTCCAGGATTGGATATAATCGTGTCTTTCTGCCAGGCAGGCAAGGCTTCCATCAGGAAAGCTTTCCATCCTGATAAAGTCTTTTGGGAAAGAAGGGAGAGTTTTCCACCTGTCAGAGGTAGCAAACAGACATTATTTCCTGTGCTGTGGCCAGGGCTGTGCAGTGAAAAGCAAAGAACTGTCTGAGTCTCATTATTGCTCACACCAGTGCAGCACTTGGGGCCTGGGGCTTTTCCATACTGTGTGGTTTGCAAACTCAAAATAATAACCACTTCCCTTCCTGGGAGATTGTAGCATGGACAGGTAAGTCAGGCAGAGAAGATAAAGACTTATATTCCTGTTTCAGGCATGGAGAGACTGAGCAATCTGCCCAGAATACCATGGGGTGTGAGGTCAGAGGTGGGAGACATTCAAGTCTTTTCGCAATTTCTTCACTATTCCTCTGCAATTCTCCACTTTGGTTTGTTCACATTCTGTCACCCCAGGTATGTGCTGACACACAGAATATAACCACATTTGATGGTTTTTAGCATTTACAGTAGATAGGTACAGAAAGCATAATCCACTGTCATGGATCTTGCTCTGTCCTTGCTTTTAGGTGTCTCATAAAAATATTGTTACTTCCCCCTTACGTATCACACATGCAGTGGGCTAGTTTAATATCAAGTTAATATTTAATAGTTTTCAAAATGTTGTGCTATCGTCAGGGAAAGATGCTTCCTGAATGTAAAATGTAATCTCATATTTGGTGGATTTGAGTTTTGCACATGTCATTGGATCAGCTGCTATTACTAGATAGGCTTATCTAGATCCTGACAGAGCTAAAAAATTGCATGTGTATATCTTTTTGGTTGTGGTCTGTGTATCCTACCAGAAACATTCAGCTGCTTCATGCTGGGGGTCTTTTTTCTAGGGAAGGAGACTTGGTTTCTTGCCTTCTCCCATCCCTGCATGGTTGTTGGTTATCAGAATTCTCATTTCCCCATCCAGAAAGCATGGATAATAAAATAGGGCTGTCTGTAGTGTGAAATTGAAACTCCTGGCACCAAAACACTGCAGCACTGACATTCCTGGTGGGCCACTGAAGGCAAGAGGGGGCTTAAAATACCCTCTTACTGGTCCATGTGTTTCAAGGAAAAAGAAAGTTTCCATCATAAAATGTTTAATGTAAAATTTTTTAGCTAGTAAAAAGAAGGCAAGACCAGGAGAGAAGTGGAAAACCAGGAGAAATGTTCATGTCCCTTCTAAGTGGAAAAAGGATGGAAACTCCAGTGCTGTGTTTTTTTTGTTTTTTATTTTATTTTGTCTGGGGGTTCCCAGAGTTGACAAAGCTTATAAGAAAATCTACCTCAAATTCTCTTTCCTGAGAGAAGGTAGTTTTAGCTCTCACCAGAGAATTTCCAGGCTGTCCAAGAGAGAAGTTTAATGGTGTTTTCTGTTTCCACTGTGCATGTGACACACAACCACAGAATGGTTTGGGTAGAAAAGGACCTTATCCATCACTTAATTCTAACCCCCCAGCCATGGGCAGGGACACCTTCCAGCACAACACCAGTGAGAGCCCCTTCACAGCAGCTGCCCCAGCTCAGGGCCATGCCATGTCTGTGACGTGCTTGGCAAAGCACAAGACTCACAAGGTTGTGGTCTTGGTGCTTTTTCCCACAACTGCTCAAGCTCAAACTTGCCATCGAGGTTTTCCAGCTCTTTGGCCATTTCTGCACGGTTTGACAGTAACAGGAGGCTGTGAGAATGACTGTGCTGCATCAGGTGAAAAGTCCTCCTTGTCCAGAATCCTTTTTCAGACAGCCATCAACTCTGGATGCCTGGGAAGCACCTGGGAGGAGGCGTGCATATCATCCTGCTTCCTCAGCAGGCTCCTTCACTCTGTGAGCTTGTGCTAAATGAGAGGTGGTGTTTTCACATTTAGCTGTCCTCAACACAGGACACTTTTCCCCCTGAATCTCTTGAGAATCACCACTCCATGATCATTGAGTCCAACTTTTGACAGAACACCACCTTATCACCCAGACCAGAGCACCGAGTGCCATGTCCAGCCATTCCTTCAGCACCTCCAGGGATGGGGACTCCAGCCCTGCTCAGCCCATTCCAGTGCCTGTCCATCCTTTCTGTGAAAATATTCTATCTGTTGCTCAACCTGAACCTCTCCTGGTACAGACTGAGGCCTTTTCCTCTTGTCCTCTCACTGGCTGCCTGGAGAAGAGGCTGATCCTCACCTGGCTACAGCCTTATTTCAGGGACCTGTAGAGAGTGGTAAAGTCTCCCCTGAGCTTCCTTTTCCCCAGGCTAAACAAACCCAGCTCCCTCAGCAGCTCCTGGTGCTCCAGACCCTTCTCCATCTCTGTTCCCTTCTCTGGACACACTCCAGTCCCTCAACTTCTCTCTTGTCCTGAGGGGCCCAAAACTGGACAAAGCTCTCCAAGTGTGGCCCCAGCAGAGCCCAGCACAGGGGCTGGCACTGCCCTGGTCCTGGGGCTGCTGGCACAGGTCAGGTGCCATTGGCCACCTGGGCACAGCTGGCACAGGCCAGGTGCCATTGGCCACCTGGGCACAGCTGGCACATGTGGAGCCACTCTCAACCCATGTCCTTTTCTTCCAGGCCACTTTCCAGCCACTCTGCCCCAAGGATTTAGTTTATCTCTGCACTGATGTAAATTAGGGCTGGCCCGTTATGTCCTGTGCTCACTCAGGCTGGGCACTCCACAACAGCTTTTTAAATACTCATTTAAACATGTGGGAGAGGCTTTCTGCTGTGCAGAGGATATGGATTTTTTTAAAAAAAGGCTTTGTTTCATCCTGAGAAAACTATGCTACTTTACAGAGAAGCTAATCCAGATTCCTGCAGCCGGAAAGCTGAGATGGTGAGTTTTAAATGCCAGCTGAAAAGAGCATGAAATGAGTAATTTCATTTATCATACTTGCATTGTTTGCCTGCTTCATTATCTCTTTGCTAGGAAGGGTTCAAACCCACTCCAAACATTTCTGCTTCCCACTGTGTATCTGCAAGCTTTTTGCACTGCCATATTCTCCAAGGGTTGTGCTTCCACCACTCTTATTTCAAATGGTAAATTCTGTGATTGTTGTGGAGCTGGCAGAAGCAGAGTGACGTATGTGCAAACTTGTTTCTCTTCATCCATCCGAGCTGGGCAGCTGGAGCTCTAACATGGCCCTGCCTTCCTTGCCAGCAGATTAGGGAAGGATTCTGAAAGAGAGGGACACCAAGGGACAGCATCATTTCATGTCTGTACTGCAGCAACCCTCCAGCTGGCATCAGCCTCCATTTGCTCTATGCTTTATATGTGGGATCAACAAGGGAGATGCACAGAGAGAAACCAGGAAAGCCTGGAAGTAGAAGGCAAATTTTCTGGCACTTTTAATTCTTTTATATTCAGTGTAGTGTGAGTCTGCAAGACAACTGCAGTACAAATGGGAAGGTTGGATTAAGGATTTGGGCACTGCCCAGCATTTCTGTCTCTGCTCCACACAGACACATGTTAATGGCCAGGTCTGGAGCAGTAAGCTGTGAGCACACCAAGCACAGAAACTCTGTGGGAGGGACCATCAGGTGAGTTTTGGTGTCTCCACAGACACTAGAAAGCAATATAGAGACACAGCTTGTGACTGGGCAGGGTGAAAGATGGTGTGGATTTCTCAAAGTTGGCTACTTTAACATGGCATTAATATGGATATTTCCATATCAGACTCCATTGCAAGGCTCAAGACAGAGGATGGAAAACAGGTTCCTAGATCATAAGTTATGATCATGAAAACCAGTTCTACAGCCTAGCTGTGTGCTGAATGGAGCACTCCCACATTCCCTATCCCATGGCCCAGATCTGATGGCACCCAGTCTCCAGTGTCCCATATATACAGCCAGTGTCCTCACCAGTAGGATGTTCCAGCCCATCCCTGGAAACAGAGTCAGCATCCAGGCAGGAATTCAATATCCATGGGGATGGAGGGAAAATATTTGTGACTAAACATGCTGCAAAATATAAAATTATTGGAATTGTGGGGGTATGGGCTTGAAGGTTAGCAAAGATATGAGAAAATTCCCACTAATGTCCATGAATTCTCTTTTTTTTGGTGAAGTCCCTTTCCAAAGAAGTCAGGTCTTTGTGGAAGTAAAGCAGTTATGTCATTAACAGCAAGTGGCATATTTTAAAACCACTACACTGAGCAAGTCATGGAATTTGTCTGAGGGTTAGAGTGAAAAGGTAGTTTCCCTGGATATGTGCTTCCTGGGAAACATCTTCAGGATGTAGGACAGTAAGTCATCTCCTAGAACAGAGGAGAAATGCAAAGCATGCAACTCTTAAAGCCCGTCAGGGAGTGGGGCATCTGCACCAGGCAAGGCACAAATGGACATGAGGCGAGCTAAAAGGTCATTTTTCCCCTCCATTTTAAATATGGATCCAGAAGGAAACATGCAAGAAGCGAGGCCACCTCCTGCCACCAATTATTCAGAAAGGTAAAAGTCCAGACTGTGCCACAGAGAACCACTTAGGCTTCCTCATCAAAATGTGACTCTGGCAAAGTGAATACTCTGGGAGGTCAAATGCATTTCCACTCAGGGCAGTATCACTTCCAAGAGCCTGAATGAAGGATTAACAAAGATGACTTGACATTTACCTGGATTCATGTGCAGCTAATAGGGCTGATAAAAGTGCTCCATGAATAATGCATATTGGGTAATTCACAGATGGAAAGATTCATCTTCTTCCATAAGCAGAAGGGATGGGGGAGGGTGGAACATCAGACAGAAGAGATTGGTCTTTAGATCCATAATATCCTTATCAGTGGAAAGAGAGGTCAAGGATTCCTGGTTTAGTATCATAAGAGCTTCCATTAAGGAAGCAATTTTAATTACATAGAAGGTCAGAGTCCCCTGTCTTTGTTTTGAGGTTTTTTTCGGGGGGGGTTGGGGAGGGGGATGGTGGGATTTAGAGTAATTAGCAAATGCATTCATTGCAGCTGATTTCTTTGAGGGTGGAACATGGAGGGGCTGATCAGTGTCACAGAGGAACAGAACAGCTGAGCTCAGAGGGAACCTCTGGAGATTGTTCCAAGACCCATGACCACAGAAACACCAGCTACAGCAAGATCCCCAGGCAAGTGTCCAGGAAAGCTGGGTTTGAAAATCTCTAAGGATGAAAACTCCACAGTTCAATCACCCTGACAAGAAAAATGGCTTTTTACCTTGTATTTAAATTGTTTCTTGCATTTCCATTTATCACCATTGTCTTTTGTCCTGTTACTGGACACCACCTGGTCCATCTCCTTTACTCAGCCATCAGGTATTTATACACCTTGAAAAGATCTCTCACAAAGATAAATCAAATCAAATCAAATCAAATCAAATCAGTCTCAACTCTCTCAGCCTTTCTTCACTGAGAGATACTCCAATCCTTATTCACCTTTGAGCCCCCTGAACCAATGTTACCCATTGTGGCAGTATTTTGACTATGGATGCAGTGATTCCTTGTGTTCCCAGGAAAAGGTGAATGTTTGGGGGAACATTTTTGTGTCCCAGACTGCAGCTGACAGGAGCAACATCCACTCTGTCCTGCAGTTCACAGAAAGGGTGACACGGTGGCTACCTGTCACTGTGCATCTGGTGTTCTTCAAAATCCAGCTCGTGAAATCTCTTGTAAGAGAGGCTTAGAGAAAAGATGTCTTGCCTGGAGCCAGGATTAATGAGGTTGAATCCTACTGGTGGTCACAGAACTGATTCAGTTTGGAAAGCGCTGCTGTGGGGTTTTGTTCATTACTGTGATGGGACCACAAATCAAGCAAAACTTTCCCAAGGATGTGCCTGGATAATTCAGTAATATCCCCTTGAAGACCACAGTGCCCTTTAAATTCAAAAATCTGGGTTTTACACGGACTAGAACAATTACATTTTTAATTAGGACAGCTTAAAGCAATTTGGTAGAGCAGAGGAAGAAAGAGAAGACACTGTGTCCTTGCTTCTCCTTTTGATTTCAATCAGCTCAGTGGTTTTCTGGTTTTCAGCAAATTCTAAAAGGCTGCTTTGCTCTCTCCAGCAGTCTCCCAGTCTTGACCTGTGGTATTCCAGGTCCTTGTTAAGCTGCCTGTGTCTTCCTGTGCCTGCCCTATCCTTCAGTCTTGAGGTCTCCTTGAGGAGACCAATTAAGCCTGGAACAGATTTCCCAGGGCAGTGCTTGAAGCATCAAGCCAGTCAGAGTTCAAGACGTGTTTGGACAATGCTTCCTGGCACAGGGTGGAATTCTTGGAGTGTCCTGTACAGGGCCAGGAGTTGGACTCGATGATCCTGACAGGTCCTTCCCAAGTAAGAATATTTCTATGTTTTTTATGATTCTTAGTCCCAAAGGAACAACTCCCTGTTCCTCTGCAGATTTCTGCCTGTCCCAGCCACTTTCCAAAGGCACGTTGCATATGACACATCTTGAAAAAGCCAGATATCCTTTGCCATAATCGATCAGCTGAAAAGGCTCTATCCTGTTGATGCAAGAGGGCAGGAGGAACTTCCCCTGGCCATCAAAATTCTCCTTTCTCCACAGTTAAAAGTTAATCTCTACTTCAATGTAGTGTCCTTGAACCAAGGACATCCACTTCTCCATTCCCCACTAAATTAGATCTGCATTTTAGTCTCAAGTTGCATTTAAATGAAGGGAAAAATTCCCCCTGCTTTCAACAGAAGGAAAATTTCTTCGCTTGAGTTGAATTTTACCCAGTCAAGAGTTCACACTTGTCTTGGTAAATAGGAAAAGACATCCCCAAGCTGGTGAGAGGGATTCTGACCAAGCTCCCTGAGGCTGCACAGAAGGGTGAAGTCTTCAGGGACACAAAGCCAGGACATCTGGAGTCTGCAGGGACAGGGCTCGGGCGTGCCTCGACTTCAGGGGCACAACGTGCACACAGCTCCTGTCATCATGGTTGTCCTCTGCCACCACCATGGCACCCCAAAGAGCAGTGACACCACTGCCAAGAACGAAGCTTTTGGAGCTCCCTAAAGGGGTTCAGCCCAGCCTGGGCTGTGCCCACAGACTGGTCAAGAGCAGGGGACACCAGTGTCAGTAAGAGAGGGAGAAAGCCCCACGGAACAGGAAACACTGACAATCCACGTTCTGCACAAAATCCTCTGGCTTGTGTGGCTTCTAAAGCCACAATTTTATATTTATTATACACATATTTAATGAGGGGCTGGGCTCCTTTATGTGGTGATCTGTAGCACTTCAGTCAGCTGAAGTTTGGGCTCTTTGTATTTCCACAAACTGTGTGAGACTGTGTCTGTCTGTGTGTGTGACAGGCACTGGCAGCCACACCTCCTCTGGGACATATTTGTGGAATATCAGCTATTTAGTGCCATCTTGTTCACTCAGTGGGCAAGCCAGAAATAACTGTGGAACAATCCCAAAGCAAGCCTTTCCTCTCCTGGAGGAACTGATGCCAACACATCTCTTATCTTGCCAGACACGAGCCATGTCCTGTGGAGATTGATCCTTGCTCTCTGTTGGATGTGTAGGATCCCAGGTGAGGTTTCCATGCTGCTCTGATACTGCATCCAAAGCAAGGATTATTTTCTGTAAACTGTGTACAAGAGGTAACTTCTAGTTTGAGACTGAATTTCTTCTGAGTACATTGGACTGAATGCAAAGGGACCTGAGATTCAGCTACCAGAGTGGAGAGAGGAATGGCAGTGATGTGGGAGAGAAAATAATCAATTTAGTGAAAACTGAAATAAATATGACCACAGAAACCTGTTCACTTCATGCCAAGTGAAAGAAAACTTATTGGTGAATAAAAAAATTTAAATATTTCTAATTCAAAGCACCAGGGAGAAAAATAAATAAGAAATAAAGGACCATACTCCCTAACTAGAGAAAAGGAGATGTTTCATTGCTAAAACACTTACCCTGGGTAGAGGAGGTACATATTTCACCCCAGATTTTGCTTTGGTGTGTAGAAAAGCCACATCTCCACATCCTTTAATCCTTTTGTTGTTGGCTACAAGGGGCATAATTATTTCTGCTGTTGCTTTTCCACTTTGCTTGTCCACTCTGGGTGCAGCTGTTTGGAGACAGGAGTTCCACCTCCTGTGTGTGAGTGCCCCACCATGTGGATTGATGCTTCAAGCACTGCCCTGGGAAGTCTGTTCCAGGCTTAATTGGTCTCCTCAAGGAGACCTCAAGACTGAAGGATAGGGCAGGCACAGGAGGACACAGACAGCTTAACAGGGACCTGGTGCAGGGAATGCTGAACACAGAATGTGACCCCTCTGCCAAAAGGATCTGAGGGAGAAAATACCACTGCAGAACCCACCTGAGGCAGCAGTCTCTGAAACAAGCAGCTCATCCATGTAAAGCAAAGACTCCAGGCTCCAGGGAATACTGACATAGAGGTAGAAACAAGTCTGAGCTGGGCTCACTAAATCTCTGATTCATTTCACTAAGGCAGGGAAGAAGAATGAGTTTTAGCAACCAGGACAATTAATAATCAAGCCTCATGTCAGGTGAAAGTGTAATTAGCAATGCCAGATGGAAGAGCATCACCAGGAGGCATGGAATTCTCCCTGTCCCTTGGAATATGCCACATTGCAGCCACACAAGGTCCTCCTCCAGGAAAGCAGGGGCTGAGATCTCCTCAAGCAGAAGATGGAATTGGATTTAGGTTTATATTCATGAGCTGACACCACACACCCTGGGCAATTGGTTAACATGACCTGCTGTGATTATTCTGTGATTATTCTGTGATTCTTTTGCTCCTCTCCCCTTGGTTTTCTGTTTATGCTGCAGCTACTTAGTAAGTTGTCTAAAATCCTGAATAGTTTTGGGGAAAACCTATATAATGCTTTCTGTTGGTAAATGAGCTTCTCACCCTTCCATTTCTTATCCAGTTCTCAAGTCTCTTCCACGGAGAAGACACCCCAAGTTTTTGTAAAAGTAAGTTTGTTTTATTTTGAAGCAACCCTTTCATAAACAGGCTTCCTCACTGCAGACTGCTCACTTCCATACTGAGGAGGAGGAACTCATCTAATAATAATTATAGTACAATATTTCCCTTGAAGGGAAGGGAAAGCCACCCCCAGGAGGCTCTCTTTATCTGGGAAAGGTATTGGAGTATTCACACCCAATCACCGTGACACAGAAATGCAGTTCTTGAAAGGGGGAAATCAATTTTCCCATTGCATTTAAAAATAACTAACAACAAAATCCAGCTCTTTGCTGGAGCTTTGGGGTTAGATAAGATCATACATCCAGTGCTGATGATCAGTCTGAAAGGGAGGGGGCAAAAAGTGACAGTGGGGCTCAGGGATAACTGTAACTGAAGAGAAAATTATTAATATAAAGGGGAAAAGAAAATTGTTAGATGGTTCTCTCTCTTCAGCTCAGTTCCACACCAGTACAAAACCCCAACAGTGCTGATCCCTCAGGGTAAAGGTCAGTTTGCCATCCTTTGTGACATTAACAGGGCTGTTTGTTGTTAGCAATATCTGCTGGGATCTGTGGCACAGACAAATCCTTGACACTCACCTGGAATTCTGGTCCCTTTTCCCTCTCCTGTACCCCCTCCATTACTTTCTTTTGTGAGTCACAGTGGTGGCAGCAGTTCTGTCCCCTGAGATCACATTAGGGACTTCCAGAGAAATTAATCTGATGGCAAAATCTATTGTCAACCAAACTTCATTTTTTTAATGAAAAGTATTTCCTTCCTGTAGGGAATACACAATGTCTGCTTAAAAGCTCCAAACAAACCCTCAAACTTAAATACTTTCATCTCGAGTCTTTAGTTTTATGATACAAGAAAATTTATAGGGGTAGAGTTTTTTTGTTTGCTTGTTTAAGAAAAAATGCATTGTCCTACTCAATGAGATGTTATGAAGGAAAATATATGTGGATTAGATATTAGGAAGGAATTGTTCCCTGTGAAGGTGGTGGGGCCAGGGTACCCAGAGAAGCTGTGGTTATTCCTGGATCTCTGGAAGTGTCCAAGGCCAGGCTGGATGGGGCTTGGAGCACCCTGGGATAATGGAATGTATTAATTTCCTTAGCAGGTGCACTGAAGGAGACCAAGCAGCCTGGAATACACAACATCAGGCAAAACCCACAAATCCTTGTTGTTCCCTGCACAAAATGCTGCCCCTGGGAATCAAACATTGTTTGCCACACTGTCCTGAACAGCAGCCACCCCTCTGTGAGGACAGGTCAATCTACACCAGAACATCAATGGCAGAACCTTGGAACATTGCAAAACAGGTCTTGGAACTTATTTATAGTGAAAAAGCATCCACCACTTCTGGATGAAACATTCAGAGTCCCAAGTGCTTGGAAGAGCCTGGTTCAAGCTGGATTTTCCTCTGTGGTGTTTTCCAGCACATGCTCACATTTAGCCACTTGTCCGTGACATGATGTATTGTCCTGTAATTACTTTTTTGTGCCACGTTCCAGCCACATTCTGAATGTCACACATTTTAATTAGCTACAAGCCCATTAAAATGATGCCTTTTCACTCCATGTGCCCTGGGAAGGCTGGGCTGTTTTAAAGGGGTGATTGAAGCTTGCGAACACAAGCCAGTGATATGACAAAATTAACTGGACTCATTGTTTGTAAAAAGCAAAACTAACAATCCATGAATAATTATTTTTTCCCATTAAATGGTATGCTGGATATCCTTCTGACAAGCCCCTCTCAGGAATTGTATGTGTAAGTATTTTATGGTGTCACTCTTCCTAGGTAGTGTGACATTTTTTTAATAAGTCATCAAGTCACACCTCATGGTTTTCCTATTTAAAGATGAAATGAACCCCTGACACATCCAATAAATCATATCTATCCATGCATACATCCATAGACTCACTAAACTTCAGGCTTTAATATGATTTCTGTTTGGGGTTACAGAAACAGTGAATGCCAGATTTCTCCATGTTTTCCTAGAGCTGGATTCTTTTGCACTGACCTTGGAACAGGGGAGAGAAGGGATGAAGGAAAAAAAAAAAAAATAATCAGAGGAAAGAAAGAATCGTTGTGGGCTGATTGCAGGAACAAATGGGACATAACTGAAATTCTCAGGAGACAAGGTTGTTGTATAGAAGAAGTAGGTCAGATTTGTTCAGCTACCCTCTGTATTTGGAATCACAGAATGGTTTGGGTTGGAAGGGACCTTTTATTCCACCATAGGGACACCTTCCACTATCCCAGGGTGCTCCAAGCCCTGTCCAACCTGGCCTTGGACACTTCCAGGGATCCAGGGGCAGCCACAGCTTCTCTGGGACCTGTGCCAGGGCCTCACCATCCCCACAGGGAATAATTTCTTCCCCAAATCCCAACTAAATCTTCCTCTTTCTGTTTAAAAGTGTTCCTCTTTGTTGTATAACTCCATGCCCTTTCCAAATGTCCCTCTCCAGGTTTCTTGTACCCTTTAGGTACTGAAGGTTCTGGAAGCTTTCCCTGGAATCTTCTCCAGGCTGACCAGTTCCAATTCTCACAACCTTTCCTTATAGGTGACATGCTCCATCCCTCTGATCATCTTTGGTGTCCTTAGAAGAGCAGTTTCAAACAGCAGCCAGGGTTCCAGAAGGCAGCTCAACAAAAAAACCCCAGCCTGAATCAGAATGGCTCCAGAAAAAATTTGGAAGTGATGGTTGGATGGGCCAGTTTGGATTGTGTTTGCACAACCTGTACTGGTGGAAGGTGTCCCTGCCCATGGCATGGGGTTGGAACTAGAAGGTTTTTAGGGTCCCTTCCAACTCAAACCATTCTGTGCTTCTATAACTGAGGTCTCCAAATAGATCATGAAAGGAAATATTATTGTATGGGCTGACAAAATATTTTTGTGTCCTAGCTTTCTTCCCTTCTGCTTTTTGAGATACATCTATTTATTGCAGATAATTAATTCTTTTTTTTTTTCTTAGCTATGAGTGTTGGCTCACACTACTGTAAAGATTAAAGGCTTTTTGTCCATTTAAAACCTTTATAGAATTAACCCCATATTCTTAACTTAGCAGTCAAAATGGACTCCATGCTGAACTCAGCGATTCTTTTCAAAAAAGGGAATTAAGAATATCTATTTGTCTGCTTTTCAAGGAGACTAATGTTAGAAAAGGGAAAAAGGAGGATAAAGAAAGAAAACAAAATGTACAAGTACTGTTAGATTTATTGCTTTTATTATAATTTCTTTGGCTTATGTAAATTTAACCGAAAATTTTCAGAGCATTAATCCACAGTACCCACTGTAGCCCTCTTTGTTCTTAATTAAAAATGGATGGATTGATAGAAGGGGGATGAGATTTTCAGAAGTGCTCAATGCTGGCCGAACTCTACTTTGATGGAGTCAGTGGTGAAAACTCCCCCAGAATCTATTAAGAACAGAGGAGAGCTGAGCATTTGTGAAACCCCTTCCAGAGTGGAGTGTGGTGAGGGATCATTTCTGAGAGCACTGCCAGGGGTTCAGCATTGTGGTTTCCATGAAGCTCAGTTTATTTCTTTCTTATTTTTGTCTTAAAACTGGTTGGAGCTGTTTAAAATCTACATCCTAAATAGGTTTTGTGGACTCTAGAGGAGTCTCTTGAGCTGTTGTGGTTGGGTTCAGAAATTTGGAGTGGCTCACAGAAAAGTGCATTAACAGCACACATAAGGGATTTGGGAGACACCACAAGTAGCAGTGTTTGAAAGCTGAAATGAGACAAATGTGGCAGGAATGGATTTAGAAAGTCTCAATGTGTTTATTACTTGCAACTGCCACAAGTCCCTAAGGTCAGTAGTTGTTTTAACACCTCCGTCCTCTTGAAATCCAAAGTGAAAACCAGAAAACACAGAAGAACCAAACACAAGAGACGAGTCCTGGTGCAGAGCTGGGAGAGAGGAGCTACACTGCAGCATCAGGAAAGAGAGTTCATGGAATCACAGAAGGGTTTAGGTTGGAAGGGACCTTAAAACCCATCTCATTCTACCCCCTGCCAGGGGCAGGGACACCTTCCACTCTCCCAGGTCACTCCAAGCCCCATCCAGCCTGGCCTTGGGCACTTCCAGGGATCCAGGGGCAGCCACAGCTTCTCTGGGCACCCTGTGCCAGGGCCTCACCACTCTCTCAGGGAATAATTTCCTCCCAAAACCTACTCTAAATCTAAACAGTTCAACCAAAGTCTTAAAACATCATAAAATTCCCTGTGATTCAAAGCATCAGGACTGGTGGGGCGAAATTCCAAGCCAAGCTGCGCGTCTTTGCTGTCAAGGCCTGTTTTGTTTATCCTTGCCAGGGGGAAAGACACAACGTGTTACAGAGACTCATTTCCTAAGGGATCAGGTGGGGAACACGACATAAAGAAGTGACCTGGTGGCTGTATCTAACTGGCCAAATGCCTGTGAAAACATACGGTCCCTTTGCCACCACGGAGGCAGGAGGAGAGGCAGTTTAATGGGGCTCTGCACACAAGTTTTAGAGCCTTTCATAGCACAGATATAAATGATACATTTCATCTTTATGCCACCCTTCTAAATCACTAAAAAGTAAATTCAGTTAATGCTGAAAGGCAGAAGCCCTGAGCTGCTGCTTTGCTTTGCTATTTATAGTGTCAGGACCAGCTCTGGCTTAATCTTCTGGGTGTCATTCAATATATTTCTGACCCAACCAGGTAGAACGGAAGACTTGGCTGTATTTCCGAGCTCTCAGAGGTTTTAAGACAATCCCACAGCTTTTGCTGCAAGTAGTTTTTACAGTGGACTGATAAATAATCTCAGGGAGACTGTAGTGGTCCACAAGAAAACATCAGCTGCAGACCAGAAAAGAAAACATCCCCTTCAAAATTTTAAAAGCCTCGAACAATAAAAAGCACAAAAAAAAAAAACTAAAAAAAAAAAAAAAATTAGGAAAGGGACATACTGACTTCATTTTCCCAGCAGATGTTTTTGCTGAAGTCCCTCCCTTCCCTGGCTCCATTTCTGCCATGTTAATTGTCACAGCTACGCCCTGGAGCTCCTTGGTAGGAGAATTGTCACAATTAGCCTGTGACTTTGCACCAGCTGTCTTGGCATAGACAAGACAACGTGCTTTGGACTCTGAACACCTGCAAAACCCAGCCCATGGTGGATGTTTGGATGCTAAACCAAACAGCTGTTGCATTTCAGGCTTGTTCTCTTGGGGAGACTGGGGGGAGAGTGGTGGAAAAATATCTATATGCCCAAATGCCGTAATTTTCCCTTTTTGGGGTTTATTCTGTGCATTCTCTTCCAGTGTGCTGCCTGTCAGCTGATGGAGGGATGGCCCCAGCAGTTATCTGGAGATTACAAAATCTGTAGGGTTCCATATGTTGGTAGCTCTGAGTAGCTAAATAGAATGGGGGCAGGGGGTGAAAGAGAAAAAAAAAAAACCTTCACATTTATTTTGATTTATTTCTAATTACTCCTTTTCCAGGGCTCTGTCTGAAAGGACAGTTTGGTTTGGTTGGTGCACTTCTGGATGAGTGTGAGCTGGGAGCTGGCAGGCAGCACTTTGGCAGTTTTACCCCAGTGAGTTTAATAACCCAACGAGAATTGTCCAGAACAGTGGGATCAGATTCATGGAACGAGCCATGAATGCATTTCTGTTCCCCAGTAACTGTTCAGTGGGATTATTCAAGAGATTTAAATGTGGGTGGCATCAATTTGAAATGCAGATGGTGTATCTTATTAAACACCATTTTAGCTATTTGTAGTGCTCAGAACAGTATTTGCCCTGAATTTAAAAAACCATGTACAGTATTTGTTAAAAAACATGCTTGGGCATGTTTTGTTTAATTAGTGGCTTGAAATTTCCTAGCATATGGCTTGTCATTTGCTAAAAAGATACGCAATTATGAAGTTCCTTGAAGTTTTACTATTTAAATGCAAAATTAACTTAGTATGTTCAGCAGTTAAAGGCAGGCCATTAAATATAGTATTTACTAAACAAAAGACATATAGGAGCAGCTGAGTGTGCCTGTGCCATCTGTACCTCGAGCATTGTACATCTTTTGGTTCACAGGAGGTGGACTGGACCCACTCTGCTCCCACAGTTCATTACCAGAGCTTTCTGCACTTCAGTGCAAATGACATCGTGTCTGGTTATTACCTTTAAAGGCCTGGATGCTGCTTTAGAAACATCAATTTAATTTTTATACTTCAGGAAAGCGAGCAGACCATCTGCTTAGAAATCCCAGCACTTTCTGAAGAGCTGCAGATATTTATTTTTTTTTCCCCTGTCAGTTTTGAATGGCCTTTTAAAGTTTTTTAAACTTTTAGTTGCCTGCCTGTTCATTTTTCATTAGGAAATGGAAATGAGAGTCTGGAAGACTGAAGGATGATGCATGTGGGGTTTTTTTCCCCCCCATAACTTACCTGCTCAGCTTCTACTCCCCATCACGACAGATGACTAATTCAGAGTCTGCCTTCCCTCTACCAGCTCAGCTCGAGCCAGTTCCTCCATCCAACACCTCCATCATTCCCCAGTCCCAGCAGAGCTGATGGAAAGACTTGCCTCAGGCATCTCCACCACCCCTCATTGCAGGCAATATTATGCACTCAAATGAGTCACAGATTGGAGGATTCTCATTTTTACTCTCGAGAGCGACTTATCCCGGGAAGCGGAGAGGGAAGCAATGAAGCCTGATGAAGAAGTGAGAAAGGAATGACCCCCAGCCTGACACATTCCTTTCCTTCACAAGTCTGATTTCATGGCTTTATCACACGCTGCACTTCTTCAGGCACCGACAGCAGGATTCATCTCGGTGCATTAGAGACATCTACACAAGAGCCAGGCCCTCCTAGGCTGATAATTTATGCAAGAAATAGGCTCTTTCAGGATTTTACCTCTTCTAGACATTTCTCTCTTGAAGAGCTGAATGACAGCCCTGAAACCCCCGTTTCTGGTCATTAACTGTGAAGGGTGTGTAGGTATCTCCATTGATACAGACTCCAAGTGAAGAGCTCACAAACCTCATGGTTGAAATCTTCAGGTATCACTGAAAAATTCCTGTGGATTTCAGGAAAGTCAGGGTTTCACTTTGTTTCCTTTCTTATTATATCTTTGTTCAGTAAGAGCAAGATGCTCAGCTCATCAGAGGGACAACCAAAACTGTGACCCTTTCCAGGGTGAGCTGTCAAGGAGATGAAAAGAGAAACAAAACAAGCAAGAGGAGAAAAGGTGGGAAATCAGAAACTTTAATCCATATCTCTGTTTCTTTGCAGATTGTATTTATCTTCTCACTTTAGCCAGGGCTGCCAACACTTTTGTTTCTATTTTAGCCATCTTTCATCCCAGCAGCCTGACCACAGTATCTCACCATCTCACTGATCTGCTCCCCTCCCTCTCACCATGACTTTTTCAGGATTCTCTGATTTACAGACAGGACTCCTGTCTTTACCACAGTGCTTCCTTCTGCTTGCTCCTCACTGCCTGCTCCACTCCTTTCCCCAATCCCTGCTGATTTCCTACCCCAGTTCTCTTATTTTTCACGTGACTGTCTGATCTCTCTGTCTAATGAACAGCTCCCCTGTCTCCCAGCTCCCTGCTAATGAAGATGGAGAGAGCTTTACCTCTTCATAGTCATAGAACCCTGGGCAATATCACATAGCAAAAGGAATTATGATACAAAAATAGGTCCATAATGTGCTCACTCTTTCTTCTGTGATTGAAAATTACTTCCTCGAGAGGAATGTTTCTTTTGTTATCCACCTTCAGCTCTAATTTCCCTGCTCAGTGATTAATTGTTTTGTGTGGGGCAGGGGGCTCATGCTCTGCACAAATGGGGAGAGGAGGGGAAACCTTCTGCTAGACCAGATTGTTCATCTAATGAATCATCTCTGGATTGGTGTTTCTTTTTGACTTATTAAGACCTCCAAAGTGCTTCATTTTCCGTCCAGACAGGAGGAGTTGAAATGTTGTTTGATCCTCTATGTGGATGTTCCTTGCTGGACAAAGGGCTATTTTATTCTGCAGAGAATGAGAAGGGACGAAGTTAAAAAATGCACCAGATCTTTCATCCTGTTTTGGCTTTAAACTGTCCCTTCAGCAGCAAAATAAGCCCAAGCACATCAGAAGAAATCGATGAGACTTGATAGCAAAGCATTAGAGGAATGATGGAGAGAGGGAGGCAATAATACAAACTTTTAAATACACAAACCCATTCTAAATAAATATGAAAATGTGACTTTTTATCCCTACCCTCACACATCCAAAGGGGGTTCATCCAATTGTGGCCCAATTTTGACCTTCTAAGGTGCCCCAAAGTCTAAACAGTGTTTATGACATCCAGCTAAAGGCATCTCCAAAAATACATTGAATATTCAGAAGAAATTACAATAAGGATTCACCACAAGGAGCTCATTCATCCAAGTTGTTGAGAACTAAGGCTGGGGGTTTCTGTGTTTGTGGATGTCATTTCCTAAGAAGAAGACATAAAAGACACCTTGACAAGTTGTCATTAAAGATTTCATGGCAATAGCTGTGAGTGCAGGAATTCCTGCTCTGTTGCCGTGGCAAAATTCACATTCAGATGATTACATTTTGCCTGCTTACACTCAGGCTGCATTTTCAATTCCACGTGTCATTCTCCTTGTCTTCTCATCTTAAATTATTGTATAGTGCTGCTGTGCATTATTAAACAGTTGCCACATTTCATCCCAGTGGATCTGGCACTTAAATGATGGATTTACAAAGTCTCTGCTGCTTTGTTAAGTTTGCCTGTATGGCTGGTTGAGGGTTTACCTCAAGAAAAAAAGTTTTCCTTCAAAAGAAGACTTGAAAAATCACTGGGTTTCATTAAAAGTTGACAAAATCTTTTCCCCCTTTCATTTTTTCCCCCAGAGTTTTGGGTTTTTTGAATTGAGAATTAAATTAAATAGAGGTATATAAAAGAAACAGTGTTACAAATCAGTGTTATTATTAACAAGAAAGAAAATTTTTCCAATTAAACACTGGAAAACATTCCAACAGTATTTTAGCCATCTGCTATAATACAGAGAAAGAAAGGAAGAAAGAAAGGAAGAAAGGAAGAAAGGAAGAAAGGAAGAAAGGAAGAAAGGAAGAAAGGAAGAAAGGAAGAAAGGAAGAAAGAAAGAAAGAAAGAAAGAAAGAAAGAAAGAAAGAAAGAAAGAAAGAAAGAAAGAAAGAAAGAAAGAAAGAAAGAAAGAAAGAAAGAAAGAAAGAAAGAAAGAAAGAAAGAAAAAGAAGGAATCTATTTCAAAAAACTGAGAATGGACACAATGGCTGAGCTGCAAATATCACAGCAGAAATCTTTCAATTGTTTGCAGCAAGTTCTTTTTGTGCATCATCTTTTGAATCTTGAAAATCTCAGAAAGAAAAACTGCCTTTAATTCTGTTTCTTAGTACTTGTGTCCATAAAATGAAACCCAAGTGCAATTTGTTTCTTAGATTAAAAGCTCAATGAGACAGGGATCACTGCTCCATGAAATTAAGCACATTGTGTGTAGGCTGAGGGAACATTCCTGAAAAGACAAAGTATTAGGATGGGTCCCAAGGAGGATGCACAGGGGGTTTCAAGAAATGGAGAACTTAGTTACAGGCAATGATAGAAAATATAAATGTTAGGGGGTGGTTGAAACAAGATACTGATGAGAGAGGTTACCAGTTGATATTCAAGACCAGGTTTGATGGGCTTGGAGGAGCCTGGGATATTGGAAGGGGGTTGGAGCACAAAGATCTTTACATTCCCTTCCAGTCCAAACTGTCCTGTGAATCTGTGACACGATCCCATGGCATCTGTTATGCTTCAGCTGCTGTTCAGTGGCAAATGAAGAGCTGAGATTGATGGGCCCAGACAGGGAAACCATCACAGTGTCTGTGTGTTGTGTTATCTTGGGGATAAAACAATCCCCAAATGTAAAATTAGAGCAGTCAACACCCTTGGAAGAGAACTCAGGCTATTTTAAGACATGTGGAAGGATCTCTAAAGATGCAGATTCCCTAGAAGACTTTAAAAAGCTGTAAAGCATCTCCATGTATTTATAGACAGTTTCACAAAGTCAGCTGCTAAAAGGCAGTGGAATCTGTGTTGTGGAGTCCTTTTAGAAACAATACATTTCTCAGGAACAGAGTTCTGACTGGGGCTGAACTCCACACTCAAATGTAAATATTTTCTATGGCTCAAAGCTCTGACTGCAGAGGCAGCCCTAGGCAGACACTGATGTGCAGGTTGTGTAGATAATTTTGGAAAGCAAGGGCAAGCCTAGATGTGCCAAGGTTTTGAAGGACATTGCTGGGTCCTGCTCTTAGGAAAAATTTCCTCTTGTGTTTTTTAAGACCACAGTCTCCTTGTCTGACCATAAATCATTTCCAGCTCTGAGAACAGAAGGGATTCTGCCTCTGGATTTCACAGAAGTGTGTTGTGACTATTAGGGAGATTTCATGAGATGTGTATTACTGATATAAAAAAAAGAGAGAGGCCTCCTGCCACCACCTGTGCTGGATCCAACCTGTGTTTCAAAGGAAAGCTGAGATGGCTATCAAATAATCTGTTTAATGGGCTAGGGCTCCAAGGGAAACATGAGCACAATGAAACTAGAAGAAAGCACCACTATTCTTCATAATTACCACTTTTTTTTCTTTACCTCGAACTGGATTAAGGGAAATTACCTCACCAATTAAAGGCAGCCTTAGAGCTGTTTGTAGCTTGTGTGATGGACAAACCAGCATGCAGAATTCTTCTGGATAACTTTGAAAGGAACTGATCCTTTTTTCCTCCAAGATCAGTGAGCAAGGCAGATTCCCTAAGTGGAATCTTCAAGGATTTTAAAGAAGTGTTTACGGTGAGATTGAATGGGGCTTGGAGCAATTGGATGCAGTGGAAGTTGTTGGATGGTTTTCCAGCCCCAACTGTCCTGTGATTCTGTGAATAGACAAGGGTTTTGTGATAGCCCAGTTTAGAGGTCACTAATATGTGGCTAAATGAGACAAAATTCTTCATGGACAATGGGAATTGCAAGGGTGAATTCAGCTGTACAGCTAATTTTATTTTTGAGATAGTTCCATGAACATCAAGTAATTAATCCTCAAAGAACCTTGAAGCAGACAGCTGGAAAGGACAGTTAGGCAGACACGACAGTAAATATTTAATTTCTTCTTCCTTTTGGTTTGGGATTGTTTTGGGGTTTTTTTTTTGTCTGTTTTTATGGAGTAATTCCACAGGTGGACTCATTGGTACCAGCTCAATAGAAGAGGAACAACTGTGACATGGCAGATAAGACACATTTTCAAGAAATAATCCTAGAGGTGATGTAATAGTGCAAGCAGAAATCATTTCTTTCAGTGGCACATTGCAGAGAACAAATGAAACAGCAAAATGTACAGTGACACAGATGCTCGGGGGACCTGCTCTGAGACTCCTGCTTTATCTCTAACTACAAAGGCAAGACTGTCCCTTCTGTGCAGCAGGGATGTGGCAGAGGAGGGGCTGCCATGGCAGAGAATAACCACATGAAAGTCTCCCAGCCCCGAGCTGGTCTGCTCCTGTTTCCAGCCACTCATCCCCCAGGCCAGCCTGAGGTGCAGAGCCTGGGGACCCCGCACTCAGACCCACCAGGGAATTCCTGTCTGGGCAATGTGAGGCTGGTTTTTGGCACTCCACATCCCCACCCGTGTCAAGGGGCTCAGGCACACGCCGTGAGTCCAGCCTGATAGATTTTCCACCTTGAATTATGTCCTGGCCATCTGCCAGCCCAGCCATTTGGGACTGTGATGCTGTTAAATCCAATTCCCCTGCAGGGTCAGGATTGATCAACACGAGGCTTATTTCTGGCAGCACAAAGGAACGTGTTTATTGGCCAAATCCTGCACCAGTAGGAGATGTGAGTAAATCTCCCTTTGCCTTCACAAAGGTCAGCTTTTCAGATTACCCTGGTCCATGTACTGCACCAGGCCATGACAAAAGGTGTCGAGCACCTTTGTCACACTGAAGAGGGGGAGGGCTATTGTTAACTCAGCACCTTTCAGGAGCAATTCTTCAGGGCCCTCTCATTCCACTTGAGCCAGGATTCAATCCACACTCCAGCTTAAGAAGGGATCCTGCCTATTTCAGCTGGTTTTGCATCAGCAGAAATGTGAAACCAATCAGCTGTCTGGATTTCAGCTTGGACAATTACATTTCACTCACGTAAATGACTTTACTAGTTTTAAAGAGGGGAAATTACTCTCTGCTAACAATTCCAAAGCTATTTGGTAGTGTTAGTAGGAAAGATGAAGTTGGCCAAGCCACCAGAGAGGTGGCTGTGCTTTGATGTGGGGTGAAATTCCCCTTGTAGGGAACATGTTTTGTGCAGGGAACTTCAGCCCATGTCCAGCCTACATGAAAGATGGAGAGCTATTAGTTCCTTTCTGAAGCCTCGCAGCTCTCAGCCTGTGATGGATCTCCCTCAGCCTGATTCTCATGTATCAGACTGGCTCCCTGACAGCTCTTCTGGGATGGCTTAATAAAGCCCTATTAAATCCTCATTTTCCCATTGTAGGCTGGCTGGATTTTGTCTTTCTTTCCTCTATCACCAGCTCCCTTCCTTCGGGATCCACTCTGGCAGCTGGGCATTGTTTGCTGTTATCACCCAGGTTAGCTGCAAGGCTGCTTGGCCCTGCATCCATCACATCTGCAGGAGCTGGTATTTTCCAGACAAGATAAAATTCTTATTGGTGACCTAAACATCAGTTCTGCATCCCAGTGTCACACCATCCATCCTTGCCTCTGCCTGGCACAGACTGCAGCTCCCAAATTATTCCCTACTGCTTTCAAAGATCCTTCTAGAGCCTGCTGTGGGAAACATGCTTTAACTTATCCTCACCCTTCTATCTTTCTGAGGCAAGCTGGTTTTTCCCCTCTGTACCACATCCAGTATTCTTATATTATATCTTGGGCATTAAATCCATCACAAGTTTCATCTTTCATACTCTTTCCCACCCTTCTTAAATTTCTTCAGTGTTCTCATCTATCACATCACTCATTCCAGCCTTGATATTTCCATTGTCATCACTTTCGGTGTCACTCTCATGACTGAAACATCCTAATTTTTCTCATCTTTTAAGTATGTGACCCAAAATGACATCCTGCCTGAGTCAGGGAATCAGAGGCATTATCTTAATGATTATTCATTAAACAGAAGTTTTAAGATAGCTAATGAATATGCATAAACTTATTGTTCACAAAGTCTGATTGTTCAAACACTCGTTCTGTGAATTGTTACCGCAGGAGGAAATTTCTCCAGAGTTTGAGGAACACAGCAAAAGACACGCAGGATGGGAAGGTTTTAAAGTGAAAGGGGAAGGATTTTCTTGCAAAACTCATGATATTTGGAGGTGTTGAGCTCATTTATTTGGTCAGACTTGGTGTTTTACAAAGGTTTATACACAACTAATCTGAATATTGCCAGTGGTCCCACAGGTTGTGACGTGCAGGAGGAAAGGACTGGCCTAAACCATTGCATGGGCTGGACTTGCTTTGGGCAGGAATTGTAGGTAATTCTACCCATCAGCTGTGAACTTATCTCATCTTGGCTGCTGAAAGTATTATTCTTTTTTTAAATCGTAGATTTTTCAATTTCTGGAGGTTGCAGCAGTTTTAATGGATATGGAGTTTCTGACCTTGCACTGTTATTCAAACAGAGATGAAGAGCCCAGGACTGAAAAATAGTCACAAATACATCCCATTAAAAAAAAAAATCGTTGTGTCATGAACTCCATTCCAAAAGCTGTGGATGTTGAATATTTTGGACAGTGGAAGATCTTCCTCACCAGTCACTTTTTATCAGCTGCTGATGCACACAGCATTTGCCATTTCCTTCTTTTGAATAGCCCTCTATGATTACCATTTTCTCACAAAATACCTTTTTTCATCCCTTTGTGCATCTATTTTCCCTCAGTCCTCACATGGGGAAAGTATATTTGTGTAATAATGTGATTTGAACAAACACCAAGATGTAAGAAGAAACAGGGGTGCTGGACATGAACAGAAATTCAAGACATTTTCCCTAAATTACAGCAAAACTTTGGGTTCCTGTTCTCCAAGAGAGATTTGTTAAGGTCATTGTTACACCTTAGGCAAGAGCCACCTGGAAAAGAAAATTTGGGTTCCATAAATGATCCTGAAGCAACGAAACATTTTAAATCTTAAATCAATGGCAAAGAGGATGCATTGCTTTGTTTTTCCTTACTGCATTTTTGTTCTGCAGAACTTAAATATTCCAGCTTTTCATTCCAAATTCACTGAGGTAGTCTGATCACACCTGTGTTTCTCCAAAACAAAAATGTGCTTCCCACTGGCCCCACCTTTTTACTGGGATGAGCAGGATAAAGGGAATCTGCACATTCTCCACTGTGAAAAAGAGACAGACTGCCAGGAACTGGGAGCTAGCTTGGAACCTGGACAGCTGTGCTGTCAAATGCCTGGTGAGCCAGGAAATTTGGGTTTTAGTCAAAGGACTTGTAGTTCTGGTGTGTCTCTCCTATGAAAAGAGGCCAGATGAGCTCTCGTGCTGCTGGGAAGCTTGGAAAGGTCTGATCCTGAAGCACCCACACTCAGAGCTTCCTGAAAATCTACCCAGTGCTCAAAGAGCCCAAGTTCACTACTATTTGTAGGCACAGTTTTTTGGTCTTGGCTGAAAACAGATCCTCTAACTGAAGTTTCAGCTCCAATGGAGAAGCATTTTGCTCTGAGAACTCCTAACTGTAGTTACAGAGTCCCTCCAGAGCTTCAGGGCTGCTTTCCAAATCACAGCGTTAACACTGGGCTTACAGGGAAGCAAGGGAAATGTTGCTTCTTTTTCCCTGGGAAATTTCCCCTTTATACATCACTGAGATACACTCACAGACCTGAAGAGAAATGTTTTCTTCTTCCAAAAAAATAACATTAAAATCTCATAGCAGGCTGCAGAAGCAAATTTTGATATGACCTTTGAAACACTGGGATTCATTATTTTAAGAAGTCTTGTTTTGCCACCAGCTCCAACCTGAGGAAATGGGCACGAGCTGAGGTGTGCTGGAAAGGAGGGGAGGGGTGTGATAGCAGAGCTGTGTGGAGTGTCAAGTCTGTGGAGATGCAGCCAATGTGACAACAGGGATTAGGCTCCATAAAAATTTCGGTGTTGTCCTTGAGAGAGAACTCCTAGAAGAAGCTCATTGCATAACAGCACCATCACTTACTAGGAGTGTCTGGTAATTGGTTAAGAAGCATTAATGACAACTTGTTTCAAACCCAAACAGTTGGCTCTCTGACCCTCTAGGTAACAACAAATTCGAGAACAGGAGGAACAGGAATAATTCAAATCCACAATATAGCCAGTTGTTGTTCTAAATCCTAAGGTATTAACTTTTTATGTGTATTTCAGTGAGAAACCAATCCTGGCACTTTTTCTGCTTAAATATGTAACCATTGATTCTGGAAAAAAAAAAGAAAAAAAAAACCAACCTGGATTTAATTATTTGCTTATTTATTTTATTTTATCAGAGCAGCACTGTTTTATTTTGGTGTAATCGCTCTCATTCATGTCTAAAAATAACCCCTCAAGAATGCATTGTTTTCTTAAGAGCATCACTGTCATAAATCAGAGTAGCTGCACTTACTTTAGAAATGCTGCCATGATTTATTTGATTTGTAGTAGCCGTGGATCCAACCCTCTATTCTTGGGTGCTGGGTACCAGCACAACCCATCATTGAACTTTGCTAGAAGGTTTTGGATCAATAAAAAAAAAAATGAAAAAGATTTTTTCTTCTTCTTCTTTTTTTTTTTTTTTTTTTTTTTTCTTCCATGACAAGAATTCCTACTTCTCTTTCAGGATTCTAAGCCTGCAAAGTACTCAAACCCAACTTTCCTGCTATTTTCAAGGGCCTCTCATGGAGTTCAGTGGGAAACTGAGGCTCTTGACCCTTCACAGGACAGGACCTTAGAGCTGAAAGGAAATTGCCTGGCATCTCATACAACCTGCTAATGTGCTTGTGCATTCATGCACAGTAATTGATCTTACAAGCTTCTGAGTGTTCACTGGACTTGCCTTATACCATGAATATTTTATAGCTGCAACACTGTAATAACAGTAATTACATTTGCCCTTTTACAGAACCTTTTATATAAGGGTTTCAGTGTGGTTTATGGCTGGTAATTAAGCCCCATGGTCTTCTCGTGGAGTTAGAATTATTATTACCCTTCTGCAAATGGGGAAGCTGAGGAATAGAAAATCTGAACTTGACCTTGCCCAAGGTCATATCTCAAATTGCTGCCAGGATGAGGAGAGGAATTCAAGGATTCCTGCTCCAGGTGGTTATTTACTTGACTTGGATTATGCCTCCAACTGAAGAAAAACTTTTAAAGTTGAAACTCTCAGTATTTTCCTATTATTTAGAATATTGCACATTTTTCCCATTCTGAAGAGTTGCTGTGCCTCCCATCACATCCTCACAAAACCCCCCACATGTCAGAAGGTTCTCAGTGGCACGAATTTGAGGGACCTGTCACTAAGATTAATCCAGGCTTGCAGGTACCAACACAAAACCATTAATGCCAGCCTGAGCCATCCCCAGCTGTGAGCAAAGCCCATGGTTGAAATGCACTTTCCTCTCAATTGCTCTGCTAATAGTGAAACAATGTCCCAGGGTAGATTGTAAAGTCACTGCCTGTCGTTGAGAGGAATGGAAATGACTGCCTGTGATTGCTGCTTTGATAAACTTATTTACTACCAGAGTGCCAGCCCTTGGCTGGGCTGTAAAATGGGTGTAATTATCACACAATGATTAGATAATGAAAAACCCCTGTTTATTGAGGGAAAACGAGCACATTTCCTGAGTGGTACCTCAGTGTACCTCAGGCTAAGTGGGGTGCAGGCTCACAATCAGGGCAGGCATTCCGGAAAATAAAATTCCAGCCCGAAATTCCCGAGCAGCGAGCCCACATGCACAGCAGAAGGAAGCTGCGGTATTTTTATCTCAGTCACAGCTCAGAGGGAACATGAAGTGTCTCCACTTTTCCAGCTTCAGATGTGATGTGAGTGGAACCACGTGTGGGATTTCCCTGCAGCTGGGGAGCAGATGGTGCCAGGTTATGCAGTGTGGGACGTGGGGACAGCGAGCCAATGCCCCGACCTGCTGCTCCCCAGGGCACTGAGCTGGTCTGGGAGAGGAGAACCCTCAGAAATAGATACCTCAATATAAAATGTGCTCCAAGAATACAGAATCCTGGCTTCACAGGAGTAACTGGAAAATTATCACTTAATTTTGGCTGTTCAGAACGTCCTTCAGGGAGTTCAGAGATACCTTCTGCATTTAGGAAGACACTGTAATTACTGTAAATGATGTAAAATCCTTTAAGCTATGAGAGATTCGACCAGTCCGATCAATACCTTGCAATAACAAGGTTTAGCTTGGTAAGAACTGTTGTGCAGTAATAACATTTTTTATTATTTATTTGCACTTAGCTTCCAAGCTTTTATTCCAACAAACCTGTGTGTTTGAACAAAACAGAGTCGCAGAACAGCACTGGTGGGCTGAGTCTTTTGGATTTTGCCAGAAGGAAGAAACGTGCTCCTGGCCTGGCTGGAGGTTGAAAGGGAATGAGGAGGGTGCCAGCACATCCAAGATGAGCAGGGATAAAACAGCACCACTCTAACCTCAGAGAAATGCCTGCTGCAGACAGCGTACCTTGAGAAAGGAGTTATTCCCTTAGCACAAGTTTCCCATCCCCTTTTTTTATTTTTTTCACTTTTCTTCCTTGTGGATCCTACCCCAAAAAACAGTGGGGTTTCCTGTTCCTAGCAGGGCTGTACGAGCAGCTTTCCTTTTATTCTTTACAAGAGCATCATTCATGGGAAAAACATCCAAAGAAAACTATTTGCTCTGTCTTTGGCTATAACTACTCACCTGAAATAAAACATTGGACATGGCAACATCCACTAAGTAATGTTCCACAGACTGCAGACAGCAGCTCTCTGCACTGCATGTTCTGAACAGAACTATATTTTAAGTTCAAGCTCCGGTTTGCAAACACCTTAAAATGCCTGGAAATTCCACCAATGCCTTTTACTTATTCATTTCAGCTCCTGTGCCTTGGCACCTCTCAGCTTTGATGCATTGAGAATCATTAGCAAGTAAAGCATTTTGAATCTATGCTTCTGAGTTTATGTTTCTGAACACAAGCAAAAAGTCATACCCATTAGTTATTTACTAAGCTGGAGACTGGTAAAATTTAGCTCGAGGAAGTTCATGGGTTTTTTCATTTCAGTTCAACTTATTGGGAGTTTTGTTAATGGAAGTTTCAGCAGGTGAGGAGCTCTTTTATTTTTACATGCACTATATGCAGTTTAAATGCCATTTCATTAAAAGTTGTTTATGAACAAAACACTTGCAAGCAAATGTGAGTTGCCCAAAGCATTTTTCCCCATTGTCTGTGCTTAGGCTGTTCCCTAAAATCAAGGATTTGATGGACTTTTGTTTTTCTTGCATGACAGGTTTTTATCCCATGCATGTAACAAATGAAAACCATGAATTGGAGTGGACGTGGCATTTTGAAAACCACAAAGCACTTGATTTATTCAAATTATGTTTACATAGTGATTATTTCACCCACCAGTGAAATGCAGCTGCCTCTGGCTTGGAAAACTTCAGTCTTTAAAAAGAAACATTGCTAAGTGAAAAGAACTTTATCTCATACAAAACTTGAGGAGGAATGTGGGCTTGCAGAATGTAATTACTCATTTGGATCTTAGCCCAGTCACCAAAGCTATCATTGCCTCTTTAGCAAGAGTAACTTGGAATTTAAGTGGTTGCACATAATGAAAGCCTTGATTCTGCAACCTTTCTGGAAAATGAAATTAGTATTAGTAGTATAATGCTTCCCAAATATTTAGATGTAATTGCACTTATGATTTACCCCACACTTTGCACAAGAGACCTCCAGACGCTCCATAAAAGTAAAGTTGGGTTTGATTTTCAGAGCAGCCCTGTTCTGGACCTCTGGATCTCCACTTTTCAGAGCCTGAAAAATGTCACAGGGGGAATGAGTGACCCTGCTCTGGCCCCTGCATCCATGCAGGGCTTCTCAGTGTTCCAAAAGGGAAGTTTCCTGCGGGGATCACTGCAGGTGCAGCGCAGGGATGTGGGCACACAGCAATGATGGTGACAGCAGGAGCTGCTCTGAAGGATTGGGTCACCTCCCAGCCGGATCACTGCGGGGTTTGTGGCAGCATTTATAGCCCTGCTGACAAAATCTTGGGTCTGTGATAAAACTTCCATCATTTTTAAAAGCAGTGAGACTCCAGAGTGGGCACATCCGTTTTCTCTGTGATGTCCAACATCTGTGCAATCATTTCTATCCGCAGCAAAACTGGCGAGTGTGTTCCAGCAATGAAGATGATATCTTTTTCCTTCTGTATCCTTGGCATTCTCATCAGTCTTCCCAAAGGATTCTCTGTCTTCCCTTCACAGATTTTGAGCTATTGCCAGACTGTCATCTGAAGAGCTGTGTTATTTTAACTTTGTCTTGGTAAAATATCTGACCCAAAATGGGAGGAGAGGAGAAACATCATCCAAATGGTACTAAAATCCATATTTTACATACTATGGTGCTTTCATAAAACCTATTGGAAAGATAGGAAGAGAGATTTATGGAGAAAAGAATGGAAGTTTGTAAGGAATGACACATAAATCAAGAGAATAAAGGTGTGGAGGTTTTAATTTTTTTCTTAAACAAGGAATGTTGATCTCTCTTAAAGTGACAACATTTTTGGTCAGGGTTACATGATGTTAGAGTCTGTTATGTGAAATCTCTGTAATAATAATAATTAAACCGAAAATAGTTCCCCACAATTTATGATCATAGAATCATAGAATTAAAGAATAATAGAATTAAAGAATATAAAATTAAAGAATCATACAATTAAAGAATCATAAAATTAAAGTGTCATGGAATGGTTTGTGTTGGAAGGGACCATAAAGGCCATCTCATTCCAACCCAGTCATGGACAACTGGCTCTAGGTGACCGTGCCTGAGCAGGGAAGTTGGACAAGACCTCCAGAGGTCCCTTTCAAAATCAGCTTTTCTCTGATTCTCTGAGGCAGTAATTCTGTGTCTCTGAGTCTAAATAACTTTCAGCCTTATGAAACTAAAGATCTTCAAAATAAGATCAGAGATGTAAAACATCTGGCTTTACAGATTCCCCCCATCTGTCAGAAGTACAAGTTCTTCTAAGTCTAAAAAGTCTGAAAATTCCCTTTGCAATGTTTCAAATGATTTTTCATCTCACTTAAAATATCCTAAACCAAAAGGGTTCTAATGATACATTGCCCCAGGGAAGGAAAATTTCAGGTTTCCTGTGCCCTGCTGTTGGATTTCATGCTGCCCATCAGAGAAGGGGAAAGAGGTAGAAACAGGTCAGTGTGTGGTGGAGCAGAGAGCAGCTGGTGAGAAGGGATGAGAAATTGCTGGTAATTGTGGTCCAGCCCTTCCAAAATTCCTGTCAAGAGGCAGAACCAGATTACATGCTATTTTTCAGTAGCCTGTGAGCCCCTCGTGGTAATGAGAGAAACTTGGGGTTTTTTTCCCCTCTGCTCTGTGTGTGTTCATGGCCATATTGCAGAGGGAGGAAGGAGTTATTTGTTTCCTTACAAATTGATATTTGAAATCTTCCCCCCTTTTAACAAACTCATTTATCTTCACAGCACCTTTGCCACCAGGCAATTTCTACAAATCAAGCTGAACATTCGATCTGTGTTGTTTTTAATGATCTTTCTTGCCAATATTTATAATGTGCCTTGAAAGCTGAGGCAGACCATGGGTTAGATATTTAATATTAATTAATGTGTCACTCCCCAGAACACGCACATGCTGAGGAAACAAGTAAACACGTTTGATTCTACTAGAGGAGTTGGAGGCACTTGTAAATTGCTAATTAATTTTAAAGGTGTCCCTTCCTCCCTTTATTTGGAGATTCATTTCTTTGTGCTCTCCCCTCCTTTTTAATTGCTGCAATCTCACTTCTGCAACCTGAATTTCACCTCCCTTTTTCCCACACTCCCACTGCCTGTGATTCTTTCAAGCAAGATTAATAAAATTGTTTATAATTGCTATCAGTGCCTATTCAGTGGCACCCAATGGGGCAGATAGTTTTAGAAAGGAAAGAAAGGGTTCTGGAGAAAAGGATCCCAAAAAAAGGGACACAGAGGTGACTATAATTTCAAAAAAATTCATGTTATTTCTACACTGTGCTAAATATCATTCAAGAAAGGGCAAGAAATGTTCTGCCATTGATATATTGTGAGTCAAGGCTAAGATAGCAGATAAAATATATCGATATTAACAGCAGATAAGGCAAAAGAAACCCTCTGAGACAGCTTTAGTCTGTGTGATAAGGAAACTGTAAAAGTGTTACCGAGCCAAAGATGATCAGAAAATCAACATTCCCTTCCCTTTTGTGTAACAGGACTTAAATCTTGCCTTCAGGACATCAGTAACTTTGGGTCTGCTCCCTGTCCATGTGAGATTTACTTTGCTCTCAGAGCATGTAGGGTTGAGTTGAAGCACGGTGGCTTTTAAGAGGAGATTTCCCAGGTGATAAATTAAATGCCCAATGCAGTGGTGATTATGCCCAGATTTTTCCCTGCCTCCTGTGTTTATTTTCTGTTTCCCTTTTCCAAAGCAAAATGTCACACTACTGGGGTTGTGTCTCTCTGGAAATCAAAAAATTCGAATAGAAGAAAGGTGAGGGACATTTTGCCTCCTCTCAGCAGCTTTTTGGAAGTGGTGTTGGTCGGATTTTCTGCACCCTTGAATTGTCTCCAGCTCTGTTCTGGTGATTTTCCTATAAGAATGCAAAAAAAAAAAAAAAGTATATAGGAATTGTTAGTTTTTCTGTCAAATGTCAAGACAAAGCCATTAGTCTGAATTAAATTCCTAATTTAGATTGGCTTTTTTCAGCCTTTATCCTTTTCCAGTAGATTGCTATTCCCATGTAGTCTTAAACATTTCCTAAAGCTGTTCCTTAGGCTAAAATATCCCTTCCTATATTCCTTCCTCTCTCCAGCTGCCTTATTTCTTATGTAATTCCTTCCTTATCATCTCAAGAGAAAGTTAGTACATTTTTAATGTCTGGTTCCCCCTTTCTGGATTAATGTGGGATAAACCTAATCAGAGCTGCTGTTGAGAATAGCACAAAGCCACTGATGGAATTAATAAGGAAGGAATGAAAATGTGTTTTCAAAGTCTGCCCAGCTCTGTCCTAGAAAGTCCTTCGGATGGGCGTGAACTGAATGCTCTGGGTTTAAGAGATGTTAACAAATCCCAATAAACCCAACCAGATTTCACTGAGCTCTGCATTTCCTGAGCTCCCTGTTCCCTCACCTCTGGCGTGTTGGTGACACGCCAGCAGATTGATCTGCAAAATTTCTGTCTTTATGACGTTCTATAAACTACTTTATGGGACAAAAGACAGATATATCCCTGTCTTACAGGGCTTCCAAATTGCAGCTTAATTAAGGCACTGTGAGACACAAAGGGAAGACAAGGGCACAAGATAAAAATCAGAGGGTTGTATTCTTGCACAGTGGATTCCCATTACCCTAAACAGAATCCTACCAGGGAATGGATGTCTCTCAGCAAGGTGTCTTTTATGTCACTGTAAATACAGCAAGGAAATGCTGGAGGTTTTGTTCTGTTGGATAGGGAGCAGGCAAGGTCAGTCAGAAAAGGAGAAGGGAGAATCTTTGGGGAGTGTAAGGATCCTTGGCACAGGGTGACAGCCTCATTGGGTGGGCTCCTGGCAAAAAGGCAGCAAAGCTGTGTGGAGGGAGCCAGCCTAAGGCAGTGAAAAGTCAAGAGAAAATATCTCTGGGTGTGCCAGCAGAAGGACCAAGTCACCTCCCCAGAGCTGTGGGTTCTGCATCCCCCTCGAGCTCGCTGTCAGGGGAAGCTGCTCTTTGTGTTAGTTGAGTCCTGCTCTTTTTATCTTTCTTTAGGTTTGGGAACTGGTGCAGAACCTATTACACAACAAGTACAGGGAGGCAGGAGAAGGGTGATAAGCCCTGTGGTAAAGGCATGTGTATGTCATTACATTTTGAAAATGTGATGTTGTGACAGCCAAACTGAAGGCTCTTGGACTCAGTAGCAAAGCACCCACTTATTTCAGCCTGGCCTCAAATGTTTGTGATAAGAAACACATCTGGGCAGGTAGAAAAACAGTATTTGGCTACTTTTTAGAGCTGTGACTGTGTTTACGTAAATTTAAACTGACAATAACTATTAAAGCTGTTAAGTTTGTTTATTCAGATTGACAATGAGAGAAGATAAATAGTCCTGTCTTAGGAAGAGGTAGAACAAATCATGCCCAAACAAGCTTGAATAATGATTTTAATCATAGAACCACAGAATACTGAGTTGGAAGGATCTCACAAAGATCATTGAGCCTGACTTCTGGTCCTGCAAAGGACAACCCCTGCAATCCCACCCTGTGCCTGAGAACATTGTCCCAATGAACTCCTGGAATTCTGTCAGGCTCGGTGATGTGACCACTGCCACGGGGAGCCTGTTCAATGCCCAACCACCCTCTGGGGAAGGACCTGATTAAAGTGAAGGGACTGATTTTAAAAGAAGGAGAAGATGAACTTTGTCTGATGTGAGGCAGGTTGCTTTAGAGCAATTAATTAGTTAAATGCAGATAGCTCTTCCCTGTGAGGGTGGGCAGGCTCTGGCACAGGGTGCCCAGAGGAGCTGTGGCTGCCCCTGGATCCCTGGAAATGCCCAAGGCCAGGCTGGACAGGGCTTGGAGTGACCTGGGAGATGCAAAGTTATAAACTGGAACTTTGGGTGGAAAGTTTGGGGCACTGACTGATTGGATTCAACAGAGAGGATTTTATGCCATGAGATATTAGAGAAATGAAGCAATCCAGTCCTTTCAGAGGGATGTATCCTACAAGGGCATCCTGAACAGGCATAACATGCTGGTTTAACTCCCAGCCTCTTATAAATAGCTAGAATATTCTTAGCCAATCTGAATTATGCAGAAAAGCCACCCCAAAAGCTGTTTAAACCAGTGTGTTTTATTGTGCAACTGAGATGGGCTGTGAACCCAACTGGTGGCTGTCAGGGAGCTGCCAGTGAGTGATAATTCAGTGCTTTTAGTCACATCCACATTCCCATTACTTGGAAACTAACAGAGGGAAAAACAATACAAATAAAGCCAGAGGGGTTTTTTGCTGAATTTTATTGAACTAAAAATGGAACTATGAAATGAAGTTGGCCAGGCAATAAGATGCATGCACAGGAAAATTTTCGGCTTCAATATGAGGATAATTGAAAACTGCCAAAGTTTAACATTAGCCTATTAGTAGTGGTTGAGACTTAATATTAGAGCTCCAGATGGGGGAAAATGAAAGGCTTTCCTCCTCCTTGTGATATGTGTTGCACTGCAAGGAAAGAGTGAAAGTACCTAGAGCGACACATAATTAGATAATAGCAGAAAGTGGTCCTTCTTTGTTAAAATCAGCAGCTTGTGTTGAGATCCATAAGTGGCTGCCTCCTGGGCATTGTTCTTTAAGCACTATTAATTGCAGTTAATGGTATTAATTGTCTTCTGCATTTTTCTGTCAAATGTGGAAAGAGCTGTATATTGCACATGCAGTCTCTTCCTGATCTTCTTTTTCAGAAGTAAGGTCGGGGAAGACCGAGGAGAAGAGGCTCAGAGACATCCCAGCATCGTGTAAGGAAAAATCTCACAAATCTCCCCAAGGAGAGCTGTAGCATTTGTGCTCAAACTTTGTAATAATAACGGGGTTTGGTTTAATATTTTATGGCGGGATTTTTTTAAATTGGATCAGAATTCTGCCTGAAGTCTTCATTAAAAAGACATCTACCCCCCACCATGCCTAATTCTTCCCATGGAGCTGCAGATTCTGCTGATTTTGTCTTGGGGGTAATAAAGCATCAGATCTGCTCATGGACAGCACTCGTTTCACAGGGAACAAAGGCTGGCATGTGCTGCTGTGTGAGTGATGCTGAGCCTGTCCTGCACAGCAGCTGGGAGGGGAGCACCAGTTCCCCTGCTCAGCCCCAGATGTATCTGCATGTGACCATCTACAGCCTCGTGCTGCGAGCCTTGCCCAGGGAACAGTCTGTCACAGGACTGTGTCTCCCAAATATGTGTTATTACAGCTCAGGGGTCTGCAAATGCCAAAGCCATGAATCATTTCCCATTATCTTTTTGCAACTGGGGCAAGAAAACCACCTCGATTTATTTGGGATCTGTAAACACTGAGCCATACAAAGATCTGCTGGAGAGGTTCTGCTTCCAGTTTCTCTGTCCTGGACTGCACAGGGGGAGCATTGTATGACCATTGTATAACCACATGGATAAAATTCCACAGGTTGTTCCTCACTGCCACACAACTTGGTTGTCATTTATAAATGCCAAGATTAATGGGTTTTCTATGGGACTGAATAGGGTACCCTACAAAAAGCTCAGTGCTCTCAGGGTGGGGTTGCTGGGGTGTCCTGTGCAGGGCCAGGAGTTGGACTCAATTAACCTAATGAATCCCTTCCAATTCCAGATATTCTGTGATTCCATGGTGATAATCAAGCTGCACTCAACCACACAAGAGGGAGAGACAGAGCCTGCTCTTCTAAACCATCTTTTACTCCCATTTGTCAATGTGGAGTTTGTCCATGCAGACAGACAGACACCAGGAGAGCAGACAGCAAAACTTGTGTGTATCAAGATTATTGTCTCCCTTCACTTGTATTTGCACTGGACTTTCGAGTTAAAATTTCAAAATTTAGATGTTTAAATATTAAAATGTTAAAATCTTACAAATTTAACAAGTTTAGATCAATCTGTAGATTTCCTTTAAGTCATGCTACTGTATCAGGGTGTTTGATGCCAAATTTGGAGCAGCAATCAGTGATTTCCAAGATGTAATTGGAACAGCTCAATTGGCAAAAATAGGGATTTGAGCACTTACGTTACAAAATTGGTGTCAGCTTAGAAATGAAGATTACAGAAATCCTTAGTGACTGCTGAAAAATCTGGTCAAACATAACTCTGTAAGTCAGAGTCTTTGCTTTCTGAAAAGTTTAGAACTTACCACATTGTAATGCAACATTTTAAAAGCTGCTGTGTTCCCCTGAATTCATGTTTTCACTTGCTTTTAGGATTGCTGGCAATATCCCTGTGGGACTCAAAACCCCCAGGGAGAAACTGGCTTCTCTGTGACCATTGCAGCCCAAGGTTTCAGCTGAACAACAATGGGAACACAGAAAGTCAGAGCAGTTTGTTCTCAGATCAGAGAGAAACAGAGACAGTGGAAACTCGAGCTGTGGTGATCCAGACCTTTACCTGGAAATTAAAAATCTGCTCCCATTTGTGGCAGTTCTGAGCCAGAGAGTGTTTCCTGCAGAAGGCCTGACATGGAAAACAATTTTAATAAGGACTAGAGATGTGTTTCAAGATTTTTCTAAGGGAAACTCTAGGCCATGATAAGTCTGATACAGAGAGAGGGGGAAAAAGATGGAGGAAGGAAGGAAGGAAGGAAGGAAGGAAGGAAGGAAGGAAGGAAGGAAGGAAGGAAGGAAGGAAGGAAGGAAGGAAGGAAGGAAGGAAGGAAGGAAGGAAGGAAGGAAGGAAGGAAGGAAGGAAGGAAGGAAGGAAGGAAGGAAGGAAGGAAGGAAGGAAGGAAGGAAGGAAGGAAGGAAGGAAGGAAGGAAGGAAGGAAGGAAGGAAGGAAGGAAGGAAGGAAGGAAGGAAGGAAGGAAGGAAGGAAGGAAGGAAGGAAGGAAGGAAGGAAGGAAGGAAGGAAGGAAGGAAGGAAGGAAGGAAGGAAGGAAGGAAGGAAGGAAGGAAGGAAGGAAGGAAGGAAGGAAGGAAGGAAGGAAGGAAGGAAGGAAGGAAGGAAGGAAGGAAGGAAGGAAGGAAGGAAGGAAGGAAGGAAGGAAGGAAGGAAGGAAGGAAGGAAGGAAGGAAGGAAGGAAGGAAGGAAGGAAGGAAGGAAGGAAGGAAGGAAGGAAGGAAGGAAGGAAGGAAGGAAGGAAGGAAGGAAGGAGAGATGGGAAGATAAACTCATAGGTAGATTGTTAAACTCATTTAGCAGCCAAGCAATCCTAAGACAGCAGCTCTCTCTTATCAATGAGAGTTGTGCTCAAGGCAGAATTTTCTCAGCGCATTATTGACCTTTAAAATTACATCCTACTCCCAAATATTGCTTCATGCTGCTATCTTTTATTATACTTGGCTTTCTTGCAGCATTTGTTTATCAGTCTTCTCTTCTGTTTTTACCTTCAGCCTTTCAGAAGCAATTACAGAGGATGGACATAACTCAAAATAACAGGTATAGCACAGAGACAAGAGAGGCTAACACAGCTCAGAATGAAGGAAAAAACGGGGATGGGACTAGGGCTGGAAGAAGGAAACTGTAATATAAATTGTATAGAGGAATCCTGTCACTTCTCATTAGGATTTGACAGCACTGCGGCATAAAATATGCACAAAGTGGCCACCCTTTGTCAGACCAGGTGTCAGGTGCACAATTGTAAAATAACACTGAGAGATTTTGGTTCCACAAGGCCAGAAATGACCCTTTGATGGACTCAGGCCTTAGAGTTAACCCAGACCCCACTTTTAGCAGGTGCAGTTGCTGAAAGGCTCTGTTGAAGTGCAAAGTGGAAGGGCCCAGAGATGGTTCAAGGGATCATCCTACTGCAGCCAGGATGGGATTCCATGTGATTCCAGGTACCACTGAAAAATTCCTAAATCAGTCTTCCATTCCTTCAGAGTCTTGCCTCGAATATTGCAATAAATAAAAATAGAATATTTGTACAATATTCAATACAATACAATATTCAATCAATACAATACTCAGTACAAATTAAATATCATTCCTCCTGATGTGACTTTCTTTAGATGATTTGCTTTCTGGAAGGATTCCCAGGACATGGCTATCCCAATAAAAGCATTGTTGTTCCTGCTCCTGTTAACATTAGACAAGAGATTTCTCCTGATCTTCATTCAGAAAGTGAAAAATAATTCATCTCTCTGTATGAACAGTTCAAGGAATAGATCCATAAGTAACAACAAGTGGGAGAGAGCACTGTGCTGACTTCCAGGGACTTTTTCACTGTCTCATAAAGTAGAAAAATACTGTAAAGATTAAAATAAGATGAAGAAAAATTGAAATGTTGCAAAAAAAAAAAAAAAAAACCACACAAAAAAACCCCCCAAAAAACCAAGAAGTGGAATCATAGAATGGTTTGGGTAGAAAAAGACCTAAAGTTCATCTGGTTCCACCCCATGGAAGTGACATATTCCACTAAACTGGATTCCTCCAAGCCTCATCCGGCCTGACCTTGAACATTCCAAGGTGGTAAACTTGTCCTTGAGTCCTCTTTGCCTTGATATGTCAACTTGCTGATTTGTCAAGTCTGATTCTGCTGTCTCAGTGCACAGGGCTGACACAGACACACTGAATTTCTCCAGGCTCCTGTCAGGCCACGGATTCTGGGAACACGGCAGAGGGATCTTCCCTTATTCCTCAATTCATAATTAAAATTATGAGCAGCTTCAGATTGACAGCTGAGCCAGCACCAAGCAAAGTCACCCAGGCAAAAGGACACGTGGTTGCCACAATGTCTTTAGCTGGAAAATCATCTTTGATTCCAGGAAACTCCCTGGGAATTTCTTGGAAGAAGCTGGATTATGTCCTTTGTGAGAACTGGTAAACTCCCTGTTTCTCTAAGACAAAACCCAAGGAAAAAAAATGCAGTTGAACATAAGAAGCATCTAAACCAACAGATCTCCTCCACATTTTCTGCTTTGTGTTTTGTCTGGTTTAGTCTGCTGGAGTTCCTCTGTCATGTACAGGAAAATCTAGGCACAAGTTATACGAGGATTAGGTGCTGCTTGGTTGAATCCCAGAGCCTTTTCCAGAGCCATCCCTTGATTTGTGGAGACCTATTAGCATAAGCCATCCTCCCCACCAGTGAAGATGAATCAAACAGCCCCTCTCTGTCTCACAAAAGGATTATAAACCCATTTTAAAGATTACAAGGTGCTTGGAGACCAGGAAGGTGTGAGAATTATTAGCAGATTATGATGCAGGAGTTGCACTGAGACCCCTGAGCTCATTTTCATGTAGACCTGCAGTTATTTGTCAACAGCTAATGATTTTTTACCTTCATCTGCACAAGTTAAATTCAAAGTTGTGGTGTAGAGCACATTGGCCAATATATCTCAGTCAGATCCATTCAAATCCTGGGTTATCCCAGCCCTGGGATTATGTGTCCCAGGTCATGTGCTCAAACAGGGCAGATTCAGATGGAACAGGTTGCCCAGGGAAGCAGAGGAATCGCTGTTGCTGGAAATGTTCAAAAGAAGTGTAAATGTGGCACCTGGGACATGGTTTAGTGGTGGGATTGGCAGTGATGAGGGAATGGTTGGGCTTGATGATCTTTGAGGGCTTTTCCAGCATTAATTATTCTATGATTCTATGATTCTATGATTAAGCTACTTTTGGGAGAGGAAATATTTTATTTTCATGAACTTGTAATCAGATTTTCTCGTGGATCAGCAGGGAGGCCACAGAGTATAATGGAAACATTTGCAAAGACTTTAATAGGCTTTGTGTTGGATCCATAACATTGTGGGATAACAGACTTTATTATTACTTCTTCATCTAATAATCTCACTCAGCAATGGCCTTACACACATCCCATTGTTTTCCAGGGATAAAAATACCTCCTTTATCATTTTTGCCTCCCTGTTAAATTATTCTGTTGATTATTCGGCAATTTTGTTTTTCTCACAATGACTGACATCACAAACACAATTTCCATTTATTTTCAAATATCTGTGCAGAATATCTGAAAAATCCAGTTCTAGGATCTGAAGAATTCCACAAACCACCGTGGAAAATAAGTGTGTGATGGTGTTTATGTCTCTGTGTGTCCTATCAGGAATTTGGCTCATTTCCCTCTGATACCATCAATATGTGTTTGTGTGGTTTAGGACTCAGAGAGCTGCATTTTTCCCTGGTCTCATTAACCATGTCAGACCTTCAGTTGAATGTAATTGCAAGTGCCAGTCTGAAGAAATTCATTTTGTGGCTATCATCATTAGGCAGGACTGCTGGGGGTTTAATTCTGCCCTGTGGAGGAAACCCACAGAGTAAAACACAAGAGTGGGAACAGCTACTGCTTTCTCATTTCAGAACAGGAATTACTCATCAGATGATATTTTTTTTCTGCTTTAAGCACATTTTCACTTAGTTCTCCATTCAAGGAAATTAAAAATTCAGGGAAGGTGTGTCTGAGTAATCCTTCACCCTGCAAAAATTTAAGCACAGCACTTCACTCTGCTGAAAAGAGTGAGGACAGCAGCACACTGGCAATTTACTTTAGACCTGTGGACAGTCTTTTGGCTCATCCTAAATGGTTCTTGCACAGCCAGGTGCATGGCAGCTGCTTTGGTTGGGGTCCAAGACAGGACCTCTGTTATGGATCTTCTCTAGAAAAAAATCTTCTTTCTTCCCACATGGCCCAACTCTCAAGCATGCCAAGCTCATATTTGCTGGTTTGGCTGTGAAAAGGAGTTTAAAGTTAATGCAGATAAATAAAATGCCCCTCAGGTCAGATGCCAAACACAAAATCATAAGATCAAGGCAGCTTCATCTAACCTGGCCTGGGACACTTCCTGGGATGGGGCATCCACAACTTCTCTGGGAAACCTGTGCCAGGGCCTCAGCACCCTCCCAGAGAGGAATTTCTTCCTGCTACCTAATTTAAATCTACCCTCTATCAAATTAAAACCACTACATCTTGCCCTGCAAGATCTGGGTGCTACACTGGGTCATTGAAGCTTTCACTGAATCCTTGGGATATTGTAGAATTCTGGCATATTTTCTCTGCTGGAAAACCTCAGAAAAAGCAGCCACTCATTCTTCAAGGCCAGGCTGGACAGGGCTTGGAGCAACCTGGGATAGTGGAAGGTGTCCCTGCCCATGGCAGGGGGGTGGAATGAATTGATCTTGAAGGTCCCTTCCAAACCAAACCACTCTGGTATTCTCTGATTTCTTCTGGATCTTAAGTTATTTTGTGAAATCAGAGTTTTCTTTGGATCACAGGGCAGTTCAGCACTAGTTCAGCACTAAAAATAGAATATTTCAACCCCTCAGGAAAATTCACCCTGGTAATTTGGGGCTCTTTACTCAATGAAGGCAAGTCTGAATGAGAAGAATTACCAACATGTTCTTTTTCTTACTCTGCTGTTTTTCTCTGCTTATACCCTGGTGGTTTTAGGGTGGTCTCAGAGGAGATGAAAGTTTGAGTCCCTTCAAGCAGAGAATGAAATTGGACCTGGAGAAGTGCTGCAGCAATTCCATTTTGGGTTCAAGGGGGTCATTTGTAGGGTTCTTTTTTCTGCTCAAGTGCTTTCATCTCCTATTCACACTGCAAACCTGTGAGATTGCTCTCTGCTTTCCTGCTCCAGGAGAACAGCTCCCAGACCTGGAGCCAGCACACACTCCTGGGTGTTTCATGTAAACCACTCAGGCCCTCAGGCAGAGCCAGAAGAAGAATGTTGACAAGTAATTTGGAGATTCAGATGAGAATTAAATGTGAAACAGGTACTGCAAACCATGTTCTTCCCCTCCAGAGAAGTAATTTGCTCACAAACATGAACAGAGAATTGGAATATTTAGAAAATTTTCAGATTAAAAACATTCTAAATGTCTGTGGGTTTGGGGTGTTTGTGACAGCTGAGGAATAGGACTTTTTTCACCCCTCACAATCACCCAGCCTTCAATTTAATTTATTTCCTTGTTTTGTCACATGGCTGCTTTAAAGACTCCAGAATTTTGTGAAAGTCCCAAAGATGCACTGAAAGCGTCTCCCGAATCACAGAACTCGTTATTTCTCTATCTTTGCCTTAACAAAGAACCACTTTCTACCAGAAGGAATTTACAGGCCAACTTTCAAACTTGGACTGTGACCTTTAATATAAAAATGTGCAGACAGAGTTTGTCTTTGAAATGGGAACATAAAAAGTGGAGCAAGGGGCAAAAGGGCCTCAGATATTACAAGTGAGCTGCAGCAGAAGATGGAAATGAAAGGGAATGTCTTAGAGAAGGTAGGAGGTGTCTGAAGAGAGCAGAGTCCAATATAAACAGCTTTTCCAAGTGCACTCAGTCCTCATTAACATGCTCTGGGGCTTTGTTCCTCCCCTGTGATGGGTTTGAAGAAGGATTTGAAAATTTACTATTGCTTCTAGCAGGTAGGCTTAATTCCCCTTCTAAAGCTCACTGAAGTCAAGGAAAAAAAAGATTTTCGTAGAGGTTGGTGGACTTTGGCTCAGTCTCTCTGACATTTAGCTTTTTCCCCTCGAGCCATGCAGAGGTTCTGTGGAACTGAGCTTTCCCTCTCTGTGTGAGGTATAACAGGCCAGAGTTGAACACATTAATGAAAAGGGAGGTCAGAAATTTGGATTCCTTGTTAGCTCTGTGTCCTGCTGCTCACACACTCCCTCACGGCAGTGGGGTGGAAGAGAGAACTGGGAGGAAGAAAGGAATTTGTGGGTTGAGATAAAGGCAGTATAACAGGACAGAAAAAGAAGAGAAAATAGTAATTATAACAATAAAAATAACAACAATAATAATAAATAATCTAAACTAGTGGTGCACAATGCAGTTCCTCACCACACACAGACTGATGGTCAGCTGGCTCCCAACTGGAGGGGACACTGCAAAGGCTCCAAATTTGTTAAACACTAGAAGACTTTGAGGCAAAATCACAAAATATAGGGGAATACATATATGTATTTGTGAAAACCAAACAACTGGAAACAATTTATATTTTTTTCTTTGTGGTTAAAAAAAAAAAAAATCAGAAAGAAAGGGGAAAAGGCAAATATCTGCTTTTGTGTTGCTGTAAACATCTGTTGTAGCAGAATAATGTGGATGCAGAGCAAGATGCACGGCAGGAGAGCAGTGCCTGGCCTGGCAGAGCAGCATCCAGGCTCTGGAACAGCTCCACAGGCTGTGCTGTTTGTGATGCACATCAGAGCAAGGGATTTCAAAAATGGATTCTCAAAAGCAGCATCCTGTGCTAAAACTCATCAGATTCTTCATGGAGGAAAAGGCAGAAGGCAACAGTTTAGTTTAATTTCCTTCCATTCCTCAGAGTATATTTTTTTGTAGGGAAATTATTCTTATTTAGGACTGACAGAGATTATCTGTTCTCTCAAAAGCAGGAACTTTCTTTGCAGAGCTTGGCAGAGAGCTTTTCCAGTTTCCCACTGCACAGTAGATTGTTTCCACTTTGTATTTACAAGGCAGCTCTGTTATCAGAGCACCTGCAGGAAACAGAGCAGATCAAGTGCTTGTCTTTTCTCATCACCTGGATCCCAAACCTGTGCTCAAGGACAGAATTGTATCCTGCAAGGTAAAGGAACAGCTCCTCATTCATTTTGCTGGAAGTTTTCATTGTTCAGACACAAACTGAGTGTAGAAAACCCAGAAAAGGTGAAAAAAAGGGATAATTGTGGTGTGAAGCCATTAGGACACTCCTCAAGAGGAGGGTTAGGGTTTGAATTCAGCCTGGAGACAAAGACTGACCTCCTCTTTAAGGACCAGATCATGGAATAAAAGAATGGATCAGGTGTTTTAGCAGCCTTAAAGCTCATCCATGTAACTGCCATGGGGCAGGGACAATTCTCACTGTCCCAGGTGGCTCCAAGCCCTGTCCAGCCTGGCCTTGGACACTTCCAGGGATCCAGGGGCAGCCACAGCTTCTCTGGGAAACCTCTGCCAGGGCCTCCCCACCCTCAAAGTAAATGTATTGTGTAAATGCAAAATGTACAAAGTAAATGTTAAATGTATCAATTAAACATAGATCTGTATTATAAGTAAATTTGCAATTGTATACCCTGAAAAACAACTGCCAGAGCAAGGTCACCCACTTTTCACATGATTACATGGACTGTGGCTGGAGGTGGTGTTGCCTTTTTCCGTCTCTCTGGTCCCCCCACATCTCTGAAGTCAAAAGCCAAAGTTCTCAATATCTCTTCCTCTTTTTCCTTTTCACCCAGGCTCTGTGATTTGGGTTTGAGATCATGCAAGGCAGGACAGGACACTCAGCTATGGATGCTAAATCTGAACCAGGGTGCCTGTAGTTCTTACAGGCTGCACAGCTCTCAGTCCTGCCTGAGAGCTAGCCTGAGAAATTCATGGGAGGATTTAAAAACAATCCTCAAAGACAGAAAACAGCCCTTGCAGGTGTTGTTGTCTGTCTCTTGTTTTCTTTGCAAGAGAAAGTCAGAGGGTGTTGTGCACCACTGACCAATGATGGTGATGTAGCAGTTTACTAACCAATAAGAGTTTCCTTTCTGTACTTTCCACGAACCAGTCTATAAAACAAGCCTGAAGTAATAAACTGGAGGAATTCTCCTGTTCTGACTCCATGAGAGTCTGTGTCGTCTCTTCCCAGCTGTTCCTTAAGAGAGCGACACTCAGCCTCATTCTGCCAGGCCTTACTGAGAGCTGCAGACCAGGGAAGGGCAGGGAAGGGTTCACAGCATCCCCAGGCATGGCAGAAAGGAAAGCTTTTCCATCCCTGTGAGCTGCATGGGGCCCTTTTCCAGCCAGCCAAGCTCTGGGAATCCCTCCCATTCCAATTCTGGGCAGAACATGGGCAATCCACAGGGCTGGCAGGATTTAGGGCTGAGTGAGCTCCAGAGCTGAACCATCCTGGGGCTGAAAGATGGATCACCTGCCAGCCTGGAGAGCCCCTGTGTTTGCAGGCAGCATTTCCTCCCTAATGCTGCTCAGGAGAGCCTGTGTTTTCACAAGGGAATGATTTAAAAAACCCAGAATAAATCAACAGATGCAGAAATAAATGCAGAATTTAAATGCAGAAATAAACCCTGCCTTGCAGTTTGACCTCTGCCTGCGCCCCACAATATTTGCTGTGCTCAGACCTCTGTTTCACACATTTTCCACTGAAGGTTTCTGAAGGTTGTCTTTCCTAAGAGAGCTAAACATCCATATCCTCAATTGCTTCCAAAGAACTCTTTCCAGATCATTATGCTAAAGATTGTTTTCCTGTGTGGAGTTAAAGGAAGGCTGTTACTACTACCTACAGAGCTTGCTCTACCTTGACAGCAATTGTGCTGGTGATTTTTAACTCAAAGGATTCACCCTTTCAACTTTTTATTGGTTTTTTTAGTACTTCTTCAGTGCAATCTTGAGGATAAAATCGGTTTTTATGAACATTGGAATAGAAGGAATGGTGTTAAGTTTGAAAGCCCAATTTCCATTCCATCACCTCAGTTTAAGCCACGGAGCATCACCTTCACTGATGTAAAATGCCAAGCTCCAAACACAGGGGCAGGAGGAACAGCAGAGCTGCTGAGATGTTTTACACAAGCCTGGCCAATCCTCAGTACCAGCTGAAAAACAGATGTTATTTTCCCACATCCAGACAACTTAAATTTCTCCCCTCTGCACAAGGAAAGCAAATATAAAGAGCTCCCAGAGCTGGACTAAGCCTTGTGAAGAAAACCATCATCTCGACATTATGCCATAACCAATTGAGCTCATTCTGTGTTCTGACCTTTTCCTGGAAGTCTGGAGGTAAGGCCATGGAAATCAGATATTATATCCTGCAAGAAGCAGCTGGATCCCTTCCCAGGTGACTTTTGAGTGTCCTAATAAATCAGAGACTTAAGATAGTTGGTCTTGTCAGTCTTCTATCTCCTTGGCACACATCACAGTAGAAAAATATGGGGACCAAAGAAGAAATATTTCAGTTCTAAAGCTCACAGGTGACGAGGCAAAGGATTTCTGGACAGCACCAGCATTTCCAAGGGTTTAGAAAATGGGGAAGGGAGCAACAGGCTGCAGGGCCAAGCTGTTGATTGTTATTTCACACAAAGGGGAATTGATGTTGCAGGTGCTGGAGACACAGGTAAGGAGCCACTGGAACAAAGTGCAAGACTGAAAATAAAGGTACAGACTTTTCAAGACTGAAAATAAAGGTACAGAGTTTTCAAGACTGAAAATAAAGGTACAGAGTTTTCAAGACTGAAAATAAAGGTACAGAGTTTTCAAGACTGAAAATAAAAGTACATCTTTGTCAAGGAATAAAGGTCACAGACATGCAAAGAGAACACATTTACCAGCATGTGGAGTCCCGCTCCCTCCTGGGTTTGTCCCTGTGATACATCCCACACTGTGGACCCGAGGAACATGTTTGGAATACAGCAGTCACTTTCTAAGCTGTTTGTGAGCTATAAACATTGTTATTTATGTCCCCAGCTGTGCCAGGGTGACTTCTTCCTATTATTTTTTATTGCAGTGCTAGATATACATAACAGCTGCTGTACCCAGCCTAATTTTAAGTATGTTGAGCAATGGGATTTCTCTCGGTTTCCTTGTGAGGATCTTCTGCAGTCTCACAGATCAATCTGTGTGGGAACATCTTTCTTGATCCCTGCTTCCCTGGCTTCATCCCATCACTTGTGAGATTCTGCACAGACCTTTTCATCAGGAGAATAACTGTTCCCAGGATAAATTTTCATGTTCTACTCTTCACTCAGACTAAAGAGTTTTATCTGTGCAACAGGGAATTTCACAGTTATGGAGTCAACATATTTTAAACCATCATGATATATTTATAGGCCTCCTTGCCATACTTTGGCACTTTTCCTTAAAGGTTTCTTAAATTCTCCCTAGCCTGGTAGAGATTTACAACAAGTTCACAGATCTCCTAACCTTATTTTATTTATAAATTCAGACATCAAAACCCCACTGCCATGAGGAGAAGTGGTTTGAGGGATTCATCACAAGAATTTCATTTTGTGTCTAAGTTTTGTTTTATTCTGATTTGTCAGTCTCTCCTTTCTTAGCACACGTTTTCTGTGTGTAAATTGGTGATGAAGCTAGTCAATTAAGAATCCCTGAAAAGTGTTTCTTTATTGACTAACAGCCTGCAGAATTACATGTTCTTCCTTCCTGAGAAGCAAGGCTCTTCATCATGATTAATTACTGTCAAATCTCCATAGGTTTGTAACAGCGAGATACAAGATATCTACCATAAATCACCAAATAAAGTATTTATTAGGGAAAATAATAAGGGGAACATTTCAGCTGTCCTGATGAATCCCATGCAGGTCTATATGGCTCAAATGCCTTCTCTGAGCAGTTATAGTTTTTTTTTTTCCATTTTGTCCCTTTCTTTTTTTTTCTCCCTGGACTATTTCCCAGCAGATCTATTGAAAAAGGGTTCTTACCTTGTACCATTCTTCTACATCTTCCTGTTCTGTCTGGAGCACTGCTTGAAATAATGTGTCAGATTTAGATGTCTGCTTTCCATAAAGCATGAAGGCAAACTTGGAAAGGATTTGGAGAAGAGCTACAGGGGGAGAACCTGAGAGAAAGAACTAAAAAAAAAAAGGGATTCATTTTCAAAGCTCACATAGAGGAACTGAGGTAAGAATGAAGCAAGATCATTGCTTGAATTTTACTGGCAACTGAGGGGTCTGTAGGGTGGAAACAGGGACAAATCCAAACTTTGTATCTATAGGTGAATTTTGAGAAATCATGTCTCCTTTTTTCTATTTAATTATTAAACAGAGAACACAGCTTTAAAATGCAGCCTTTCAGCCAGTGGTGGGTGTTTCTGCAGAGCATGAGGAACAGCTCAACCTAGGTAGAAATTTATTATTGTATTTTCTATGTCTCTCAAAAACACACGATGGACAATCCTCTTTCCACCTTTGAACTGACTGACATCTTCACTCACCTAAAAGCAAGGAGGCCAATTAAAGGTAGACAATTTCAGGGAAAAACAAGGTCATGATTGAAGTGGTGCTGCAACAATCCATTTAATAGGAAGGGACTGTGCAAGTTTTGAGGAAATTATTTTAGTGGGGAGGCAGCTGAGTATCTGTCCTTAATCCCTTTGTGTCCCGAATGCCATGAAGCAGGAAACCATGCAAGTATTGATGAGGGAAATCTGCTCCACAAGGCTGCCCAGAAAGACAGAACTCCACAAAACCCTTTTTCCAAGACAGCAGGGGCTCAGAAACCCAAAAGTCTGATTATTTAAGTACCAAAAGCAGCAGCAGTGTAGCTCAGCAACTGCTTTCCCAATGGAATAAAGCACTTAGATGTTTGTAGAAGGTAAAGCATCTCTGTTTCTGTGCTGTGCCACCAAGGATACCCACATGGAGAGAAACGTCTTTGAATCCAGACCTCACAAAGCAGATCAGAGGTTCCATGTGAGAAACCAGCCAGTGCCTGTGCTTATTCCCTGCTGAACAACCTATCCAACTGTTGAGAATTTAAAACTCACCAGGGTTTTATCTGCACACCTTTGTGCCAGGTTCAAGCTCCAATTCCCAGGTGAAGAAATAATCCTGGTGGTCCGTTGCAAGGGGTGTGCAACACTGGAAAAAAGGGGTTTGACAGCATTTTTGGACTGCCAGATTTGCAATCTCCCAGCCTGCAGAGGGAACTTCACTCTCATCTGGAACAAGTGGAAATTTTCATTTCTTGCTATTCTTTGTGCCACTGTTTACCTGGAACAAGGACAATCCTGAGGAGAGGAGAATTAGAAATGGTAAATTATTATAGGACAAAGAAAAAAGCCATAACATGGGAGGAATGGGAAAGGTGAAATGACAGAGAAAGGTGTTAAAATGAAGACCAGAAACATGACATCAAACAAAGCTTGACATTTTATCCTTAGTTTTAATTGGATATTGTTAGTTTACTCTTTATCTAGTATTACATAACAGTTGCAAACATTTGGAGCATCAATTCTTCACAAGCAATGCAAAACAAATGAATGTACTACTTCATTTTCTTTCCTAAACAAAAGAATATTTTCTGATTCCTAGAAATTAAATATTTTGCTGCTTTTATACAGGGTCACAGCTCATTCCTGGTAAATGCAAGGTGTCTCCTTTCTTGGGAGGTGTTGACCAGCTCTAGAAACAATTGGAATCATCTACTTCTGTATGAATGAAAAGTTATTATGAATTTTCTAGACTGGTGGGTTTGCAAAATATGAAACACACATTATGTCAAAACAGAGGAGATGGAGTTGTAATCACTCTGATGTGCGACACACAATTACCAACGTTGGCAAATTTGCATTTATGAATAAAATTCCAGTTGGAACGGGTATTCAGCAGGCAGTAATGAGGTTTTGAGGACACAGCCAAGGTGTGTTCACACAACATAAATCAATGAAGCACATGTGAAACAATATAAATCAATGAAGCTGAGCGACCACGTGAGCAGGGATAACACATTTCTTAATGAAAAAAGTCAGAAAAATTCTGGCGTGTCGAGCACTTTGATCATCAGCCTCTGTGTGATTCTGAAAGGACTCAACCCTGGCAGCAGGACTCGGTGTTGAATCACCCTGAGGGACAGCAAACGCTGCTCTGCTCTGGGTGAATGATGGAAAGATGCTCAGGGTTCTCACAACTCTCCCCATGCCTGCTCTGCCCAGCCAGCAATCCTCAGCCACCCCTCACTGTTTGTCAAATCATTCTGCTTGGAGAGGGGCATGAAGGAGGGGATTAGAGCCCAGCTGACATTTAAATGTGCTGGAAAACGTTGGTAGCTTTTTTCTCCCTCTTCCCTTTCTCTGATTTGGTGACCCTCCAATGTTTTTTCCCTGCAATATTTCATCCAGACAGGTTTGGCTTTATTGCAGCCTCAGGCATCCATGCATGCAGGTGTTCCTAAGTAATCCTTGGAAGTACCAAGCATGAGCATTAAGGTTTTGCCTCAGGCAGGTTTGAGGAATATTTGAATTGGGCAAAAAACAGGTATTTTTTGTGAACACAGTCATTTAAAACATCCATTAATGATGAACTGTGGAAAGGTGCTAGAGAATTCAGGGTGCAGGTTTTTCCAACCCAAGCCTACAAAGGAGGTACCTACAATTTTTCTAGGGAATAAAAAAAAAAGGCTAAACAGACCTTTGCCTGCTTGAAATGCATTTCAAGGAGATTGGTAAAGCAAAAAAAAAAGAAGAAAAAGTGAGCCAAAAATGGTAATTTCAGGAAAAATAGCAAAACCCCAGGTATCTGTGAAAAGTAACATTGCAGGTTAGCACAGGAATCAAATTTTAACTCCTCCTGCTCAGGCACATATTGATACATTGGAGGTAAAGGATAAATAGGAGGTTAAGACAAAGAGAAAAATGATTAGGAAGAAGGGACTGACTGCTGAGAGAAGAGCAGAACTAATGAGGTAGAGCTTGGCTAAAGAAGAGCTCAGGAAAGAGACATAAATCTACCTGTGTGTAAGCTGAATACCAAACCCATACCAAAGGCAGGGTTCTTTGAGTCAGAGCATAGCAAAATTGGGTGATCTGTGAAGGAAAATGGGGAAAAGACCTCACTAGAAAATGTGTGTGGAGAATGGAAATAAAGACTCTCATCAATTTTGGTTGACTCTCATCTGTATCAGACCCCTTGCTCCAAACCACTGCATTTGAAACCTCTCAGTTCATTGTTTTTAATGCTAGGTTTTGGTTTTATCACATTTCAAATGATGCTTTAAGAGTTCATGTAGTTACACTTTACTGTTTACAAAACACTTTATTGTTTTTGAACTGTTTTGTTTGACCTGAAAAATGTCAGGGAGAAGGGCTTTTTATATGCTGAGAAAAACCAAATGTGTTTCCTTTCCAATCAACCTTGAATAATTCCCCTCCCCTCAGTTTGGCAACAAAACAAAAAAATCAATTATTCACAGAGCTCTACTCCTGAGGGCACAATTAAGAACAACTGGAAGAAATTAAGCAAGAGAGAATGTAAGCTTCAATAGTAGGGTGAGCTTTTTTCCTGGTGGGAAACACAGGCTTGATCCTGAAAGTCACTGAGTGCTGCTTGTGAGATGCTTGGTCTGGTTACAGCATCCCATGGGAGATGTGTTGGGGCACTATTAAATATCCTGAGAGCACAGTTTAAAATCACACTGGCCAGAGTGTTTGGAAACTCTCTTCAGTCCATCAGGCATCCAGGTTGTGTTGTCCAAAAAGAGAGGTGACAACCCAAAATCATCTCACTTTCTGTCTCTCTCTTGTACCTTGTGCTTTGGGCAGCATTTTGTTTGACACTAACTATGCAGGGCTCTAAATTATTTTCTTTTTTTTTTTTCAGAATCATTGCAGGCAGAATTTTTGGAGTTCCTTTAGAGGTGTAAAAGAATATTTGTATTTGAGGAACTTCAGGCTGGGAGGGGTGGGGTCAGACTGCAATTAAAGCACAGAACTATGGTACAGCATGCATATGTCTAACAGCAGCAGTATAAAGAGTATATAACTGTAATTAATCCATCTAGCTCCAACCACAGGGGATTAGAACTATTGCAACAATTGGAACCCTCCTTTGGGGGTGGAATGAGGTGAACTTTGAGGAGGTTTCCAACCCAAAGCATTCCCTGATGCCCTGACCACACTGACCACCACACATCATGGTTACCAGAGTTTTACTCCTATAACTCTCCTTCTCCTTCTCCTTCTCCTTCTCCTTCTCCTTCTCCTTCTCCTTCTCCTTCTCCTTCTCCTTCTCCTTCTCCTTCTCCTTCTCCTTCTCCTTCTCCTTCTCCTTCTCCTTCTCCTTCTCCTTCTCCTTCTCCTTCTCCTTCTCCTTCTCCTTTTCCTTCTTTCTCCTTCTCCTTCTCCTCCTCCTTCTCCTTCTCCTTCTCCTCCTCCTTCTCCTTCTCCTCCTCCTCCTCTCTCCTCTCTCCTCTCTCCTCTCTCCTCTCTCCTCTCTCCTCTCTCCTCTCTCCTCTCTCCTCTCTCCTTTACCCCTCTTTCACTCTTCCCCTTACCCAAAATCCACCCCTGTGTGTTTATACTGGAAGATAAGAGACTACCTTAAAAAAAATCTATGCCAAGTGTGTGCTTTACTGATAAATCTTTTAAGTTTTTGCAGACCCTCTGACTGCTGTTGTTCCTTTTCAACCGTGGGTATGTGCAGATTTTGGCTGCTCCCTTCCCCTTAGGGGTAGGATGCCACAGCAGGGTGTATGGATATATTTTAGAGTTTTATTTTTAGCTGGAAAGTTGTGCAATATAAAGGCAAACATTTTAGGAAAGATTGCTGTACCTAGCACTAGGTTTTCCAGGTAAAATGGTAATATAAAGAACAAAACTGAGGTTCTTTGGCAAGGTCTATTTTCCAGACACAGTTTTGATTGGCATTAATTATATTTCCAGCCTTTGCCAAGGGAATCTCTTACGAGGTTTTCCATTATTTTGCGTGGGAGTGACAGATGCAGGGTGTCCAGCCTCACTCAATATTATCTCCCGTATTGTCTCTCCATCTTCTGGAATTTCAGTGCAGTGAAATGATTTATTAACATTCACAGCACCTTATCAGCTGCTCCCCTGCCAGATCCATCAGAGTCTCCTGAAAGCTGCCTGAACTGGCTGATCATGAAAAGGGGGAATGTTGGTAGGTTTGGTTCTGTTTTCCTTCATTCACTAAACCACTTATAAAACGTGATGTCATCACTAAAAATACAGAATAGCCCCTTGGAAATTTGCAGGACAGATGTGTTTGGGAAGCACTCTTGATATTCTGTGATATTGTTCATAATTTATCCCTGTCTCCTGCAAAGGTTTCTGCTACTAATAAGAATTCTTTTGCTCTAAATATATTTTAAATTTTCTGTGACACTGCTTACAATGGCTTTTACCCTCATGTCATCAGCTTCTCTTGTCAGTTAATCTCACAATTTCTTGGTCATAGAAGTTGCTCTTTATTTTCATTTCTTAAAGTTTTAAGTTTTCCTAATTTTTATTTTGGCTTGGGTTTTTTTTGTTGTTTAGTTTTTTTCTCATCTATGAGATGAGTGTTCCGTTTATTCTTATTTGATCTTGACTTGGAGGGTTTTTCAGACTTTGAATCTATATGCTAAAAGAAAATTTGACTTCTCCATCCCTATTTTTTATTCCTGCCTCTGTTGGCTCATCATTTCCTTCAGCATTGGTAAATCTTTTGCATGACTAAGTGAAAATATTGCTGCTTAGGCCTGTCCTCTATTTATGCTGCATATAATCAGGCTGTGACCCCTGGTGCCTTAGCAACCATCATTTTCTAGTGATTTCAATTCCAGTGATTAATTCATTTTTAGTCATCAAGCCCAGATCCCAAAAAGAGTTATCTTGCATTCTGTGTGGCACATTTTCTCTGAAAATTCAGAGTATTCTGGTGGAAGCAGGCTGGATGGTGTCAAATGAACAACAGAGGAGCAGACACCAAGAAAGAAACTCCCTATGTTTAAATCAGCACTTCACAGAGAAAAATAAAAATGGGAAGAAATGGGGAGGTTTGAAGCTCTCAAAAAGAGTGCTTAGAATAGAGGCCAAGCAACCCAGCAGAAATACAGCACAAATAAATCAAATCTTCTCCTCAACTGGCCCACACATCAGTTCAGGGAGGTGCACAAAAACACTTTAGCAAGAAGTATTTAATAAAGATGGTCCCAAAACATCTGGAAAGGTTTTTCAGTTCAGCAAGCTATTGGGATGTGAATGTGTATTTATTTGTCTGCCTCTAAGCATTTCCAAAAAGCAAACACTAAAGAGTCCATTCTAAGACAAAACCCATCTGTTTCTCCAACAGTTTTAAAAAACAGTTTACTTTCTCTAAAATTAACTTGTCTGACACATTGTCATGCTTGGTTACCATGGCAACAACAGCAACAGCCATGCCACAGGATATTCATTTTATCTGAATTTTTACCACCTAACTTTTTACTTGTATGTATGTAGATGTGTGTGCATGAAATTCAGAGTTTTGCATCCCAGCCAGCTGAAAATACCTTTTTTTTTTCACTGACAGGCCTCAATAAAAGCACCCACACCAATATTTCAATCCCAGGATTTACTTTTTTATCTAGAAGCACCCAGCAGTGCTCTTAGTTCTTTATAAACAAAATGTGCAAGGGTTTTTCCTGCTGAACCCCCAGATTCAGGGGGTTTGACACCCCAGCTCTGACACCCCCACAGCCCTCTGAGCAGGAGCACGGGGCTGGGGAGGTGGGAAAACATTTTTGTGACACCACAGCAGCACAGATTTGGGCTATAAGGGCATTTTTACCAGTGTTTTCTCATTTCCTGCTATGGAATTTGTTCTATCGGGGTCCAATTATTAACAGGAGCTCAGAGGCTTTCCCATTATAACATCACCGTGGATTATTTACATTATAACATTACCTGCCTTAAAAATAGGTGTGAGATCTTTCCCTGTCCTCCCTTCCCCCTGGAATTTCACCACCTGCCATCCACAGCAAAGCAAACCCAGACTGATCTTCTCCTGGTCATTTTATAGAGCTGGGGATTGCAACACAGGCAAAACAAGGGAAAGAATAAAAATCTGCCATCATCTGTAAAGCTTTGTAAAGGTGAGCTTAAAATTTCATTTAAGATGACAGAGAAGTAAAGGGTATATTCAGCTTTGGTCTTTCAAAGCTGCCAGTCTGTTGGATGGCCCTAGAAAGCCTCAGCCTGCGAGAACTGGAGTTAAAAAGAAAAAAATCAGTGAGAAGGAATTATACTGGCAGTATCAGAATTGATAATTATTTGAAAGATCTCTTCCTTGCCCAGAAAAAGTGCAAAGCAAAGGAAGAGAATGACTTGGGCAACCTGCCTGCCTCAGAAGAAGGGAAGAGAACTGGAAAAGATCCTTAGATCCCATGAAAAACTATCCATCAGAACTTGGGGAGCCTGCCAGTGATGTGCCAGGTGTGAAATAACACCTTGTGCATATTTACAGAGTGATGTTAAATAAACGCTTTTATAGCTTGCATGTTCTAATGGATGCCTCTTCCTTGCTCGTGTGTATTTTTTGTGAATTGGATCAATTTTATCAAGGACCATGAGGTTGATGCAGGCTACCAAAATGAAAAAGTGAAAAAAAAACCAACAAAAAAGCATTGTTTTGTTCCACTTACTGATCAAACCTCTGCCTGCAACAAAATTACTGAGAAGCTCCACCCTCACAAAGGGTTTATCCTCTTTTCCAGTCCCTTGTGCTCTGTGGAGGATGTCCAGGAGGAAAATTGTTAGATGTCAACTGGGATGCCACCAAAACGCAGAACAAGCGTAAAACAGAATAAATCCTGTTCTTATAGCGAGCCGACACAAGAGGGTGGTAGAAGCATGTCCGGAAAGCTTTTGGCTGTCATGGAAACCTGTGAGGATGGGGAGCAGCCGCTGCATCCCCTGGTTTGGAGCTGGCAGAGGCACCGCTGAGCGCTCCAGGTGTGATCCACACCGAGCATCCTCTGGGACGCGCAGGGGTGGAGCTCTGGCCGGGTGGGGACCAGGCAGAGCAGAGAAAGCAGCCAGGTAATGAATAAAAAGGAAAATAAGCACAGGCAAGGTGTTACAGACGGGGTGCATGGCTTGTAGGAGATGGAGCATTAAAGGGAGGGCTGCCCACTTCCAGCGCAGGCGGGTTGGGAAGCGCCTCCCTGGGATGCTCAGCCAGCACTAAATGACAGCTTGGGTGTTCTCTGCCACTAGAGCTGGCAACACCCACGGCTCTTGCTCCATGGGATCCAGTTGGTCCCTTCTGGAACCAGACTGGAGCAGGACCAGGAATTCAAGTGTCCCAGATCACCCAGCCAGCTGTTGTTACAGCTGGATCCCCTGAGTGTCTGTTCCCTGCTCCAGAAATCAGGGACAACTTGCTTTTTAACATCTCCTACATCCCAGCTGTGCTGAGCCACATTTTGAAATGTTGTCTGGTTCCCCTTGAAATTAAATATTGTCCTTTCAGATCCCAGTTCTGGTCACAAGACTTTTCCTGTAATGTAAATGGTGGGTGCCTTATGCCAGTGAGATAATTCTTGGATGTCCCAAAGGATGTCACGTTGCCACTGGAGACAGAAACAACGTTGAGTCACCACAAATTGTGTTGAATTTTAATACAGCAGACAAGGGGGAGGCTGGGTGCTGGGATTAAAGTCTGCAGCCAGTGCTGTTTTCCTAAAAAAAACAAATTCTGCTTGATCTGTGTGAGAAAAGATGGAACTCAGCTGGCAGAAGGGAATACAGTTCTACTGCTGACAGCAGAACTCCCCTGTCCTGCACAGCCTGGGATCAGCCCATCAACCTTTCCCACATCCCAAATCAGAAGAACATTTGAAAATGCAGTTGTAATTTTATGCTTGAGAACTTTTTCCAGCTGGGAGCCTGTCTCAGTAGTTTTCTGTTCTCGACTTAAGCAGTAGAAGAACTGCAAATCGATTTTATCAGGATGTAATTAAATTTGTGCTGTGACCTGCAATGCAGTGTAATCCACACGAGTGAAATCTCTGAGTGCAGGGGGGCTGAGCATGGACATGAGGATTGGTTACTGGGACCTTCTTGCAATCAACAGGGCCCAGCCTGTCTTTCTAATTTATTCAGGGTAGTCCTGGGCAAATGAAATTACTTCTCTGCCTGCAGCCTGTCCACTTCACCCTGACCACATGAGGCAGATTAAATAAATGGATCCAGAACCCCAAATAATCTGCACCAACCTCAGAGTTCAGACTGGGATTCCCAAGGGAAGTTCTTCAGTGATAGGACAAATACCAGCACTTCTCCCCATGGCAGCATCTCCTTCCCCTGTAAAAACTCAGTGACAAATCAATGGATGTTGTGAATTCTCTGGAACAGAGATTTTGATTTTGCAGTGCATGCCATTGACTCCTGTTTGCAGCAGTAATTAGCTTAATTGCCATCACTGTAGCATTAAGCAGACACTTTATTTGTGAAAATAGGGATTTTTTTTTTTTTAATTCTGTATTATAACTGAATTCAAACATGACTGGTGTTCAGTATAATTCACCTTGATGTGAAAGCAGCAGTCAGTCTGATTTCAATGCCAAACTCACTGAATTCATGTCCTTATGCTTTTTTTTCACTTTCTTTTCAGAACTCATTCCACTGCACAATTGTCTGCATTTCCTTTGGGAGGAAACTTCATTTCCAGAGGGGGAAAAGAAGATTCTAATCACTGTGCTCACCTTGGAGTGCTGAGGATAATTTCCAATCACCTGAGCCACTGGAAACGTTTGGCAACTTGAAAATCCAGGCTGGTGGCCTGGGGTGGATTCCATGGTCTGTGGAAAGATCAGTAGGGTCCAGTAAAAGGCTTTTCCAGCCTGAAGGGTTCTGAGATTCTATAAATGCATGTGGGACTCAGCTGCCCCAGTTTCAGCTCACTGAAACTTCCATCAAGGGCTGGTGTTACTGCAAAGTTTAGTGCCAATGTCAAGAGCAGGAATTGTGGGGTCAGTGGAGTGGATGGGCACCTGCTGACAGGGAGGGGATGCTTAATCCTAAAGCTTTTTCCATGGGGCACCTTTGGATATGTGACAGCTACAGAGAGAACCTGTATTACATTACAGTAATGTAATTTATATTGTATTCAACCAATAAAAGAGATATAAGAATAAGAAACTCTACAAATGAACACTAATGCATTGCGTGATTCTGTACAATGATTTATTATAATATTCATAATATCCATAAATGCTTTTAAAAAATAGTCATGTCTCATGTAGATCATTGATTTCACCCTAATCCCTACAAAGCATTTGGAATTTCCACAGCATTCCAAGGGGAAAATATGATATTGAAAAGCTGAAAGATTGTTTTCCAGCAGAGCTTCTACTCTTAGTCCCTGCTAACCAAAGAAAATTTGATTTGGAAAGGTGTCCATAAATTAGAAACTGGCAAGGAGGTTTGTATGGTACCTAAGGAAAACATTTTCAAATTGTAATGCTGTATTATCTGCTTCAGCATGGATTTCACTGCCCAGTTCCAGGCATTTCACTTTGAAAGCATTAGCTGAAATGTAGAAAGCACAGTCCCAAGCATGGTTAATGAGGAATAAAAACATTCCACTGAATAATTCACAAACATTTTATGTACTGAATAAGGAAAAACAATTTGAGCAGTGCAAAGTGAAACAAAAATGTTTTGAAAGTATTACCTGAGAAGTCAATAAAAACACCCACAACAATTCAATTTAATAAAATTTTTAATCAAAATAAGCCCTTATATCATTCTGTCCATAAAGGCATTGAAAATTAAAATTATGCTGGGACATAAAACCTTACCTTGATGTTGGGACATTTTTAATCTATTTGCAGCTTGTCCCTGGAAATAGATAGTGGCTAATATTTAATGTCTTTATGCTTTAGCATTTCTAGCTCTGAAATCAAAATAATGTTGTTTCTGAATTACCCATTTGAAATTTTGTTTATCAATATGTTTAAAGGATTTCAGGATCTCCATACAGAAGAGCAAAATATTTTCACTGTCACTGTGAAAACCCCATCCTGAACATTCCTATATACTTATGTGAAGTACAGATGTAGTTTTCTTGGGAAAAAAAAATAATAATTACTAATGTGTTGTCTCAGTGTAAATGGCTTTGCCTGAGCAGCTGAGCACAAATTCCCAAGATTGTTTGGTTTGGCTCGGTTGTGAATACTTCAAGAGTTATCCAGGGGTTATGATCATGGAATCATGGAATGGTTTGGATTGGAAGGAACATCAAAAAATCACCCAGTCCCACCCCCTGCCATGGGCAGGGACAGCTCCCACTGTCCCAGGCTGCTCCAAACCCTGTCCAACCTGGCCTTGGACACTTCCAGGGATCCAGGGGCAGCCACAGCTGTGCCAGGGCCTCACCACCCTCACATCAAAGAATTTGTTCCCAATATCCCATCTAACCCTGCCCTCTTCCCAAAGCAGAAGAAAAAACATGGGGTAAAGCCTTAAAGACAGCTCCATATAAATCCATATAAATCCATATAAATCCATATAAATCCATACCTCACATGTATCCACTTGTGCTTTGCAGAAATGATTGCTGTATTCCAAATATTTCCTGACAATGGGCATTCCATTGCTGAGAATTACTGGTGTCACTGGTGTGGGCTTGAGAAAGGCTGTCAAGACTTTTGTCAACTTTTCATGACAAGTTTGGATCCAAAACCTGCTGAGACTCTACATCTGTTACCTGTGATGATTTCATATCTTTCAGTCCCTTGCTTCTCAAGATCATTTCACTTCCAGGGAGTTCCTGCTTTCCACATCATACACACTTAGGGCTGGAGCATTTTTTTACTTCAGAGATGAGCTTGGGTTAATGCTGCTCTTCATTTCCCTGCCAGATTTGAGTGTTGGAACTGCTGCTTCTCATTCTTTTGTTAAAACAAGAGCTGAGCAGGGCCATACCAGTTTTAGATGTATTAATACTCCTGGTGTATTAGTGCTCTTGATGTATTAATCTGCTGGGAAAGTGGTTTAGACAGAAGACAGAATGAATTCTTGTCTTGTTCCCACATAATTTAAGCAGTGTTTTCTATGATGATGCCTTGTATTTGGTATTTGTGAGTGCTGTGCCCAGCTTGAGGCTCTCCAGAGCAAGGAAGGGTGGTGAACATGGTGGAGGATAGAGGAAATACAGGGAAAGGTGCAAGGAATATGGTGTGCTTAGATTTAAATGCAAGAGCAGAAGGTGGATCATTCAACACACAGAGGTCTTGCTGAATCCAACATCTTCTGTGATGCTGTGATTTTGTACATGAAAAAAAAGAAAAAAAAGAAGGCAAAGGTTTAATATCATCAAATAAAATCATGAAATCGTAGAATTGTTCATGTTGAAAAAGATCTGCAAGATCAAGTCTGAGTGTTAACTCAGCACTGCCAAGGCCACCACTAAACTGCGTCCTCAAGTGACACATTCACATGGTTTTAAATCTCTCCAGGGATGAGGACTCCAACACTGCCTTGGGCACCCTGCTTCTGTGCTTGACAACCCTTCCCAGGAAGAAATTTTCCTCAGTTTCCAATCTAATCCTCACTCAGTACAGCCTGAGCTGTTCCCTCTCCTCCTGTCCCTGTTCCCTGGGAGCAGAGCCCGACCCCCCCAGCTGTCCCCTCCTGTCAGGGAGTTGTGCAGAGCCAGAAGGGCCCCCTGAGCCTCCTTTTCTCCAGGCTGAGCCCCTTTCCCAGCTCCCTCAGCCCCTCCTGGGGCTCCAGACCCTTCCCCAGATCTGTTCTTTTCCCTGGACTCTCTCAATGTCTTTTTTGTCATGAGGTGCCCAAAGCTGACCCCAGGATTTGAGGTGGGGCCTCACCAGTGCCCACACAGGGGGTGGACACTGCTCTGGTCAGCAGGTGGGAACACCTGGAGGTTTCTGTGCTTTATCTGTGACAATAAAACCACCTATTGTGGGTCCCAATTTCAATAACTGCAGTTCCCAAGTGCACCAACCTCTGTTTGTATTGACATTCCTCCACCTTACATTTGCTGACTGACCACCACTTGAATTTGGGGAAGTAATCAAAGCAGAATGAAACAAAAGTTACGTACATTTAACAGTATTGTGACTGACATTTCCATAGTATTCCAGCTGGCTCTGCCCAATGGAACAGACCAGCCTCTGGTTTCCAGAGCAGATCCAAGCACTGCCACGCTTTCTGCACGTCTGGAAATTTATAGTCCAGAGAGCTTTATCTCCAGGTTCAGAAATAATCTGTTCCTGACCTCCAGCCCCTGCACACCTCCAACAACATCCCCTGGGAACTGCTTTCATCTCCTGCCCTGTTCTTCAAAAGCTGCCTGAGACCTCTTTTCTACTAGAAGTGGGAAGAAAATTCCTGCAGACACCACGAACTCAACAAGTCCTCCTCGTCTCCACTCACCAATAGATTTCACCTATTAGGGAAAGGGGGATCAGGGAATAAAAGCAATACCTGCCCCATCAAACTTCACACCCCTCTTTGGAAAGGGGGTGGCAGCATCAACCTCCCTGGCTACAGGATTGTTGGTGGAATGAGGTGAGGACTGGAAAGGTGAGAACAGGGAATTTCTCTGCCAGGATACAACATGTTCCTACCCCTCTCCCTGAGAACAGACACAGAACTACCTAAGGCCACTTCCTATAAACAGCACAAGTTCATCAGACTGCAGTCAGCATGAAAATCTCTCCAAGAGTCTCTGGGTGAATGAGCTGAGCAGACTGGCTCCCCAGCAAGGCTGTGCTCTCATCATCCTCATATTCCCACCCTGGATACTGCACAGCAGGGACACACCCAGCTGCACTCTGTGCTGATGGCTTCAGTTCAATCCAAAGATCCCAAACCAGCAATGCCACCCAGTTCCAAGGCAGTTCTTTCCCTCCACACATGTTGTTTTTATCATTACACTAGGTTAGCACAAGAAATGACTTGAAAACAGCTTCTGAGCAAGGCATGTGAAATAAGTGTATTGGCACTGGGAATTCAGATCAATAAAGGAGCTCTGTAGAGTACAATGGAGAGGGAAAAGAAATTTGTCTCTGTTCTGCTGTAGATCAAGAGAGTAAGACATTGATTTCTGCTCTCAGCACAGTATTGACCTCAGAGGGAATTGCCCTTGGTGACAGAGTGCAGTGGGGCTCGGGCTTCTCTTTGTATGACATGCAGTCTCCAGTGGGCTACAGAGTATGAATGGGAAAGTGGGCAACGATTGCTAAAAATAAAATAAAATAAAGTATCAGCAATAGAAACATGTCTGGTGACAAATGCCACTTCTCCAGAGCATCACTCATCCATCTGAGCAACATCCCCCTCCAGAACTAATCTTGCAATTACATGAATGTTTGCTTAACTAAACACAAAATGCCTCTCGAGTGGAGCAGAGGATTCCTGGGCTTATACTTTCAGCACAGAGAAAGTGAAGCAACTTGGCCAAGCGCAATAATCTCCTGATGGATACATTCAGCAAACAATAGGCTTCTGCTTGGTGTTTGCTGTCAGCCTCAGGGGCTCTGGCTCCACGGGGCTGAGGCTGCAGGCTGCATCATTCAGATAAAATAAACTCAGCTGTGGCTTCTTACATCCCTCATCCTCCTTAGTGTTGGAATACTGAGGGGAGCAGATAATCTGCTAAAGAGCTGCTTCTTTGCAGACTTTCTAGTGCCAGGAGGCTCCAAAAGAGTGGGGTCAATCTCTATAAAATTCTGATTAACTGAAAATTGGCAACTTTAAGTTCTGGAGCTCCTAATTCCAACTACCTTTGGTTGGAACTACTGAGAAAGGAAGAAGAGATTCCTCTTTCCTCAACAGTTTCTGAATCAATAAATATAGTGAAAAATTGCATTACTTGATAAAGCAAGTTTAGAAAGTCAGTTGTCCTGTAAAACACACCTCAGTCTAGTACATATTTTAAATATTAGGGTTAAGTCCATCCATCACATGAAGTTCTGATACACGTATTAAAACAGGACTCTACTTTTTTTGCCTCTCTAGTTGCAACCTATAATAAATATAAAGGTTTATAGACTTATTTCTTCCAATATATGGAGGAGAGTTCACAAATTTGAGTTACAAACATAAAATTCCCTATCCACCAATAAGGAACACAGGCTGGTGGATTTTGCCATGAGAGACAGAGTAAAAATCCATTTTTCTTTGTGACCTTTCTTTATTACTGTCTGAATATATTTGACATATTGTGTGAAATAATGATGTTTGATGTATAATGGTAATAATAATGATGTAAAAGGATTTGATGAAATGGGCAAAAATGAAGGGTTTTTTGGTTGTGTTTGTGAATGAGGGCCCAGCATTCATTCAGCACAGAGCTGAGATCACAGCACTTCACTCCCTCCCTGAGCTTGCTGAGAGAGCTGAACCCAGGAATCTCCAGCACTTCGATTGTTTCTTCACTGAGCTCCTCAAAACTACTTTTATTTTATTTTTTTTAGACCAATAAACAGAAAATGCGACACGTCTGAAAACTTTGACACAGAGAGGCTGTTAGAAAAGACAGCTAAAATGCCACTTGTCTCTAAATAGGCCTGATGGGAAGGGAAAAAGGAGCGTTTTCAGATGGTGTGTACATATGGAAGGCTCCCATTAGTGTGGATATTTCCCAGAATTGCTCCTGCAGCAGTTAAAAACTTTGACGTAAGCTGAAGGAGAGATAAGTTGGGGTAAGAACATTGCTGATCCAAAAAATCCCAAGTTCTCATCATCTATGGCCTGAGCATAGAAACTTCAGTCTTTCCTTAGTCAAAATTCTGGAGGTTTAGACTCAGTTTTTTACATAGATGCAGCCACAAGAGCCTGCTATATTTTTTTTTTTAGTGGATTAGACTCTAGTGGTTCTCAAATTTTAGTCAAACAAAGTAATTTTTTATATTAAACTGGGCAGGTGCACCATGTTAAAGCACTAAGTCCATGCTGCAGCTGGGCTTTTATAAGCTGGTTTTTCTTTCTCATTTCCCACCTGCTAAAGTCCATTGGGTGAGCTTGACCTCAAGTTTGATTGCCTGTCATAGACACAAAATGCACATTGCTTTTTGTTTCAGTTTTGTTTAAAGCATCTGGGTATTAAATTCCCATGGAAACCTGAGACAGGGCTCATAAAATGTCACAGAACACCTTTTATACCCAAGTGCCAGTTACCACCCAGCTCATGTGGCAGCCTCTTCCCAAAGGTGTTCCACAAGGAAAAGATACCCATGCAGCCCAGAGAGGCTCCTTAATAAACAAACATTTATTTACATATGACTGTTTTTATTAATCCAGTTACTAATTGATCTTGGGGGTGGCATCCTGTCCCATGGCGTGTGGTGGAATCCAGATGACATTTAAGGTCTCTTCCAACCCAAACCATTCTGTGATTCAATGATTAATGTGGGAGCTTCCTAAATTTTTCTACAAGAAGAGTTTTCCTACAATTTTTATGCCATCTTGGTAATTGTGGAGTTCTGTTTCCCAAAATACTATTAATTTTATTAACAAAGATTTTTTTAAAAAAAATTATTGATACCTGGTAATATTTTCCTTGTTAAATTCTTGCAACTCAGTGACTCATTCCTATAAATCATATTACTTGGTTTTCATTAAATCCTGGTGTTTTACAGGAAAATTATTCTGATTTTTAATACACTGTTCCAACCTCTTCTGTCTTAGCAACGTCAGAAAACTGAAACACCATTTGATATAGGAACCAGGACATGATCTTAACCTGCCTCACATATTCTCTCAGTTTTAAAAAAGTCTTCATATTTCTCTTCTCAGCCTTTTGTTACTTAAACAAGCTGCAAGATGGAGGCTCTCAGCAATTTCAAGTCAGTAGCTGGGACATCTAAGGAAAACATATGGAGGAAGTAATGAGGTTTGGTAGTTGTACACATTTTATCCCATTTAACTTCACCCCTAGGAGTGAAATTTTACAGGTTCATCTGGGTCCTATTTCGAGTTCCAGAATTAGGCCAATACAGTTTTTTCAGCACATCAACCCTCTCAGAAATCCCCCTCTCTTTTCTCCAGCTCATTGTGAGTAAGATACAGCTCTAAAGAGGAGAAAAACACTTCAAAATTCTGTTTTGAGCTGGTTCATCTGCGATTTCTCAGTGGCAATCTGCCTTGCAAAGTTTGGGCGCTTCTCCGCCGAGCTCTGTGTGAGTTCCTTGTGCTGCCAATTTCCTGCAATTGTCTCTGCTCTCGAGGGCTGGTGCAGCTGCCTGGGCTCATCCAAGTGATGAAGAGGAAGATCCTGAAGTCCTGCTTTTCTCACTCATTTCACCAGACCTCAGGATCAGGTCTTGATGGCTTCTGAACAAAGGAGAACATAAAGAAATCAGCCTTGTGCAAAGATATTTGGGTAGGGGAAGGAGGGGAAGGAAGAGAGAGAAAGAGAGAAGAGGAAAACAATCTCCTCTTTAGTCGGGATAAAAGATGAACTTTTGAAACTTTCCTGACTTCTCTAAGTTTTTTGTCAAAATCCTTTCAAATATGTGCTTGAATATGTTGTAGCTGAAAAACTGCTATTGCTTGACCCCGTCAAGACCTCTGCTGAGTTCCTGTCATGTTTGAGAAACTCTTCTTCAAAATGTCCTCAGTAACAAGCCTGATAGTACTTGGAAATAATTGGGCTCCATGCTACGTTTACTTTTTCCTAAAATCCGTGTAGTTTTCTCATTTCACTTCCTATCCATGTGCATTTTTTGCTGTCTTGAATCACAGGAGAAAGTATATATATATATATATATATATATATATATATATATATATATATTTTAATTCCTACCCATATATAAATTCTGCTATTTCAAGGAAGTATTCTATGAAAGAATCATTGGAAAAATCATCTGAGAGACACCTCAAATGTCCTCCCCCTCACAGAATCACAGAATGCTTTGGGTTGGAAAAGACATTAAAGACCATCCAGTTCCAACCCTGACTATGACTCTTCCACTATCCCAGTTGCTCCAAGCCCTTGGACACTTCCAGGGATCCAGGGGCAGCCACAGCTCTGTGGGCACCCTGTGCCAGGGCCTCACCACCCTGTGTGCAAAGAATCTCCTTTTTCAAGTTCTACCTCATTCCTCGACTAAATTCATAACATCATTAGTTTTGTTTTTCATGTATAAAATGTTACTTCCCATTTGGAAAAGGGGAAAAGTTTGGGAAACAAAATTTGGGAAGAAAAATGTTTGTTGCAAAGGTCCTTAGCCCAGTATAGGGCTGAATGTTGCTGTTCCCAGGAGCGTTCTCCCAAAAAGTCAAGACAAAGGCAGATTAAGTATCTGGGATGGGAGAACCCTAAATTAATGTAGGGAAATAAATTAATTTCTGCAGGGCCTTCCACCCACTGTAACTCATGCCCCACATACCTGTTTCCCATCAGCCAGCATCACACTATTTCATTAATCATATCAATTAGCATGCAATAACTTTTGCACTGGAGTATCCAAAGCTGACAGACCCATGCTCCCTGCTATGCAGGTGTTTACTTTACTTACAACCAGAACCAGCCCTCTGAAATAATAACTTGTAGCTTAACCCCAGTGTCTTAAGAGCAAAAACCTTCAGAGAGTTGAATGGGATTGGAGCTGACTTTATTTCATCTCATATAACAATGCTGTCAATTATCAGTCCCAGCAGTGGAGGATGCCAGCCTGACAAACCAGACTTTCCTCTTGCTTGTTGCCCCAGCACTGTTTTTGCAACTTTTACAGGGAATTTTCTTATCATTTTCAGTAGAAATGACTGGTCTTTTCCACTTCATTAATATCATTCCTGCCCCTGGCCGGGTGTGCTGTGCAGAATGAACCTTCCCTTAGCCTGGAGCTGGAGGAATTAAGATTTCTCACATTTTAGCCAACCCAAGAGGGGCTGGGGTTTCTCCAAACCCATTCCATAATGCCCTTGTAACTTTTTTTTCTGTTTTTGATTCTGCTCTACTTCTCACACCTGGATTTCTCAGTCTCCTCTGAGCTGAGCTCCTCCAGAATACTCCCTCATGGGGAGTTCCATTTATCTCAGTTCTCTGGGTCAGGAAGAAAACTCCAAAGCTCGTTAGAATCTTGTTTCTCGTGTTTATTAGGATGTTATCACAAAACCTGGCAGGTCTTTCCAGACTTTCTGCACAAGTTCAATTCATCCTGCCCTTTGGCTCACTTTGGCTCTGAAGGCACAAAATGGCCCCAAACCATGCAGTTCTTTTATCTTTATACTCATTCTTATCCAATTAAAAATAGACACTTAAATTATTTTCCTTAATGACCCTGTGAGCCATCACCTGTGTGCTGCACTGAGACATTTTCTATCCAATCACTTACTACTACCCAAAAACCTCCAGAAGAAGAAAATGAAGAAGAAAGAAGGAAAAGAGACAACACCCTAAATCCTCCATCTTGCTTTCTGCTCTCTAAACTAGTTTAAACTCTAAACTAACTTTTTCACCCAGTGATTTAAGAAAACTCTCTAATCTATACACTTACACTTTTAGCTTTTCTATCTAAGTTTAACAGTTGTTCCCATGCATTACTATGAAAACATACCCATAAATTTCATGTTATATGAAATTCAGTGTTCTCCTGGATCTCAGAGCCAGGCACCAGAGACAAGGGCACACACTCTGTGTCTCAGACTCCAACAGCCCCGAGTTCTTCCCCACCATGTGCCTTGGCTCCATGGTTCTATTTCCAGCTGCAATCTCCATCCCCAGCACATCCTGAATGACCAGCACGGACAGTGGGATTTCACTGGGAGACAGGAGAATGACACAGGAGCTAAAACAGGCCTTTTGCATCCCTGTTTCAGATTTTCTACTTTGCATGTGCCAGGTAAAGCTGGGAAGGGTTTTTTACATGGCAGGTGGGTCTGGAATGTGTAGGTGAGCCGGGGATTCCTTAGGCTTGCTAGCAATGCTGAAAGGAATTCAGTGCTATTACAGCCTTCATTCTGAAAATCAAATACCTAACTCTCATTTTTGAATGATATAAAAATATTTTAAACAAACAGAAGTTTGCAAAGAAATGTCTAATTTTGGGGTGCTTGGAAACAGGTAGAAGTTCACTGAGGGACTAAAATCCTTCAAAGGACACAGGTTTGTTTGCTTTTCCCTCTTTCCTTATTTTATGTTTTCTTCCTGTCTTTAATTATTTTTCTTCTGGTTCAGGACCTTCAAAATTTTTGCAACATCTATGTAAGTCACTACAGAAATTTATTTCAGATGACTTGTCCTATGTGGCTGGTGGAATTTGCCAGGGATTTCTGGTGAGCAGATTTGTGGCTGTCTCTGTGTGTGTGTGTGGAAAAGGGAAGGAAGAGTTTTGCATTGCAGACAGTACAAGCAGGACCGAGCCAGACATCTGACTTGCATAAAGAAAAAAAAGAAAAAAACAGCAAAAAGGAAATATCTGCTCTTCTGAGTGCAAAAATTTAGGGAAGAAAATGGAGGAAATTTTCTTTGTTGGGACTGTGGATGAGACTGGAAACTTATCCTACGCCCTAACTGATACTTAATAAATTATCCTGGAGTTTCTTTAATAAATTATCCTGGAGTTTCTTTGAAAAATTATTCTGAATTACACAAACTTACAGCACTGTGTCCATTAGAATTACCAAACCTGTGCAACACTTCCCCAAGAATTAAGTTTCATCCCTGTTTCCCTAAAGAATAAACTGAAGCCTAATGATGTTGGATGACTTCAGTGTTGGAACAAGATGATCTTGAAGGTTCCTTTCAGCCCAAACTTTCTGTGATTCTATGATTTTATGAGTTGGGTAGAAGGCAGTTAGGAATAAAACCCAATGAATGCCATGACCCATGCAATAAACAATAATAAATATTTAAGATGAAGAAGGAAAAAATAAGCACTGTATCCCAATGTATGAGCCTGTCTGTATGTGCACTGTAAATATTTATCCCAATATGACTGGCTTTCCAGCAGGATAGGTCTTAGTTAGCAGAAGGAAGAGAATAGGATTAATGCTGGTACATTCGTTGAAGAAGCCTCCACCATCTGTGAAATTAATGTGACAAAACAACATTTTCACACGTCATTTATTTTTAATTTCTTTTCTGTTTTTTTTTTAAAAAAAAAAAACCAGCCTAATTAAAGAAAAGATTGTGAAGGAGAAGAGCAGGAGGGGAAGAACTCTCAATGCAGAACTTGAAAGCACCATATTGCAATTTAGGATTAGAAGAGGGAAAGATGAATTTGCATGTTGATGCCTTTCATATTTATTCAGTTAGAAAAGTGTTTATGGAATGCTTTAGGCAGAGAACATTACAAACATGATCAGAATTTCAGCCACTCAGAATAAGCAGTGAAAACATGCTCTCTCCTTAAATAGAGGAAATTCAGAAGCCAGAGGCCCCCAGGTCAAATGCTAGAGCACTGCTACAAAAAGAAGAAAAGTCTCTTTTGTAGGAGATTTAGGTTGGATATCAGGGAAAGGTTCTTCCCCAGAGGTGCTGGCACTGCCCAGGCTCCCCAGGAATGGGCACCAAGGCTGCCAGAGCTCCAGGAGAGTTTGGACAGCGCTGCCAGGGATGCCCAGGGTGGGATTGTTGGGTGTCTGTGCAGGGTCAGGACTCGATGATCTTTGTGGGGCCCTTCCAACTTGGGATATTTTATGATTCTATTAAATGGTTCTTTTCCAAAATGACTTTTACATATACCCTTAGTTGAATGCATTCAAGCTAAAAATTAATTAATATATGTTGCTAGAACAAAGTGTTTGGTTTCCCCAACTGAACAACTGAATCAGAACATGAAGATCAGAAAAGCTGGTACAAAATAGAAGGGAAAACTAACAAGAGGCAAAAAAATCTGTTCTTGGCAGCTCTAAGATTCATTAGTAGCAAGTGAAAAACAAGAGAAGTTTCCATCATGCTTCAACATAAAGTGGGAGTTGTCAACAGTTAATGCCAGGAGGTCACAATGTTTAATGTCTTTTTTGCTTCAGCCTTCACTAAAATAATTATCTGTGGTCAGATACACTGATAAAACTTGCACAGAGCAAAAAGGCCAAGCTGGGTAAGGCAAGAGGTAACAAAATCAGATATAAAACACAGGTGGGTGTGGTGGGAGGTATTAAAAGTTCTCATATAACTTTAGATTGTTTAGTTACCTTTATGGAGAGGACTGGTTTTAGTAACTCCCAAACAGGTTGTGATTCTTCTATAGAATGGAAACCCGAATGAATAAAACTTCCAAACAAAAAAGCTCAAACCAAACCCAAAAAACCCCCACAAACAAAGAAACAAAACACCACACAAACAAAAAAAACCCCACCCAGCCCCCAAAACATATTGACTGTCTTCTTAAAACCCTCTAAGTTCAGCATTAAGGAATTATCAGCATCCCAGGATAAGCAGAGACACTGAGGAAATCAGGACTAAACACAAACCTATCCAGCAACAAGAAATGTTTCAGGCCAGTTGATTTTCCTTTCAAGACACAATGATAATTTTAAGGGGAAAAACTGTTGATGTCAAATCTTTACTTTTATGAACACTTTCTTTTTTACTTCTATGATAACACTTTTGTGTTATGGTATAGAACATCCTCGTGGTAAGATGTGAAAGCATTAGCAGAGTGTCCAGAGGGTGTAAGTGCTCTACAGAGAGTTCAGAAAGAGCTGAAAAACTGTCCTCAGGATGTAAAAGGTTCAGTTCAGACAGAGCCACATGACACTGAAACTCTCTTGAGTTTGGTGGTATTACACGTACTCTAACCTCAATTAATAAAATAGTGTGATTTTAGAGTTATAGATAAACTAAAATTTTGGACTATTGGAGAGGATAGGTTGAATTCTGGGTATTATTAATAAAGAGGGAACCATGGTGCTACTTATTACAAACAAGTGCAGCTTTCCATATTTAGACAGTGGTAATCTGCTTTATAAATGCAGAATATGGAAAACTGGTTCAACAGCAAATCCACTGAAAAGAGATTTATTGAACTTCAAAGTGAAAACTGTTAATGAAAACTCAAAGTAAACCAAACAAAATCACATTTCTGGAGAAGGACAAACCTTATCCTGGGCTGCAAAATGCTAATATTTTATATATAAATGTATAAAATAATATACTAATAGTGATATACTAATGTACTCATATTTTGTTGTCCAGAGAAGCTGTGGCTGCCCCTGGATCCCTGGAAGTGTCCAAGTCGAGGCTGGATGGGGCTTGGAGCAGCCTGGGACAGTGGGAGCTGTCCCTGCCCATGGACAGGGTTGGAACTTTAATGTCCCTTCCAACCCAAACAGTTCTGTGATTCCACACCTGAAACCAGGACAACACCAAAGGGAAAAAAATGAAGAAACAGCAGTGACTGAGCCTAGAGGAAACAACAGCAGGTGAGGCTGGGGCAGGATCTTCAGACACACCAGAGGAAACTACAAAGGCAAAAAATTATATTCAATATACACAGAGATAAGACAAGCTATTAAGAATAATTTCCAGCTAGCAGATCCCTGAGGATAAGAGATAAACTAAATTATCATTTAAGATCCCTATGCATTTTTATTTTTTATTTCTATTACAAGACCTCTTTGAATTTGATTTTCTATTTCTACCTCCTAGAAGAGGGCAGAAATTTTTGTTTGTTAGTTTGGTTTGGTTTGGTTTGGTTTGGTTTGGTTTGGTTTGGTTTGGTTTGGTTTGGTTTGGTTTGGTTTGGTTGGGTTTGCTTTGGTTTGGATTGGTTTGGTTTGGTTTGGTTTGGTTTGGTTTGGTTTGGATTGGTTTGGTTTGGTTTGGTTTGGTTTGGTTTGGATTGGTTTGGTTTGGTTTGGTTTGGTTTGGTTTGGTTTGGATTGGATTGGTTTGGTTTGGTTTGGATTGGTTTGGTTTGGTTTGGTTTGGTTTGGTTTGGTTTGGTTTGGTTTGGTTTGGTTTGGTTTGGTTTGGTTTGGTTTGGTTTGGTTTTGAGTGGGGTATTGAACATATATATATATATTTTTTTTTTTAATTTTCTTTTTCATGATTCTGAAGATCATTTTAGACAGAAAATTGTCATATATATATATATATATATATATACATATGTATAACATAAAATGAATGCTGCACCACTCTGCTGTTCATTTATGAGCCCACGTTGCTTCTTCCAATTATGAGGGAAATTATTGCTGTAACTCCTTTGGACCTAACATTATCCCATTACTTTGGGCATTCTTTCACTTTCCTACTTGTTAAGTTGTGGTGTATTTCCCCAGGGCTCGCAATAAATCCACAAATGCCAGCAATTTGACACAGGGATGCGTTGCTGGAGCAGGAGGAGAGCCAGGGCAGTTACACAACCAGCACATTCCATCCCACAGGCATCGTGGGGCACAAATAATGGTTATTTTATTCTCAGCCTTGCAGAAACCAGATTGCAGATGCCTTACTTGCAGTTTTGAATGTTTGTTCCCATGGGCCAAGGCATTTAGAAATCTGGCGCTTTCATGTCGCTGTGATATTTCTCCCAGGCTCCTCAGGAAATCTGACATCATGTTTTGTGACATATCTTGCAGATAGCATTTTCTTTTCAATTGCTCACCCAAATGTTCCCTGCCTGTTGTACACAATACAAATTAATATCACAAGCTGCTGCTATACCCTGCTGCTAAAATGTAATTTGTTCTTTGTATTTCTCCTGTGAAAACTGCTGACATTCATTTCTAATGCTCAAATTAGAGAAGAAACTCAGAAATGAGGTTTGCAATTAGGCAAGGAATTTGATAAACATCAAAGAATTCATGACTGCTGCTTTTTAAAACCAAAGATCAAAATAAATTCCAGAATGTATATGGGTTTGAATAGCCATTTCTGCAGTGAATAAAGAACAAGGGAAATGTCTGACTTCAGAAGAGTTCCAATTACCAAAAAAAAAAAAAAAATAAAATATGATAAATGTGTAACATTTTAATTATGTGGCAAATATTGCCTAATGTCATCACCATGAAAAGGATGGATAGAAGTGAAGATACATCCACTTCAACTAAAGAAAAAGAAACCAAATACACAAAACAAAATAATTTTCACCATTTGAAGGCAAGTAAGTGACTGAAATTTTGAGAGAAATGTAGATTAAAAAAAATTAATTATATCTTACAAGACTACTATGAGTCAAGAGAAACACTTTGTTTAGCTGAAACCGAGGAAGCCTTAACGTGATTTGCATATTTGGAATTGTTCTGCTACTTTTTATTTTAGCCACAGCAAGGGGATCTTTTTGAGGATTCTCCACACTTTATCATTACACATGGAACAAGAAAGCAAATGCACGAAACAAACATTTGTTCACCAGGTAACAAAACTAAATCAGGTGACCCCATGTCAGTAAGAACCCTGCAAAACACACAAAGAGAACTGAGCACAATTCATTATTATCTGTTGGAGTCCAAAACACAGAGTGTGTGCCCTTGTCTCTGGTGCCTGGCTCTGAGATCCAGGAGAACACTGAATTTCATATAACATGAAATTTTTGGGCATGTTTTCATAGTAATACATGAAAATAACTGTTAAAGTTAGAAAAAAACTAAAAGTGTGAGTGTGTAGATTAGAGAGTTTTCTTAAGTCACTGAGTGAAAAAGTTAAAGTTTAGAGTTTCAACTAGTTTAGAGAGCAGAAGACAAGATAGAGGATTTAGAATGTTGTTTCTTTTCCTTCTTCTTTCTTCTTCATTTTCTTCTTCTAGAGGGTTTTGGGTAATAATGAGTGATTGGATAGAAAATGCAGCAGTGCAGCACACAGGTGATGGGTCATTGGGTCATTAAGAAAAGTAATTTACATGTCTATTGTTAATTGGATAAGAATGAGTATAAAGATAAAAGAACTGTGTAGTTTGGGGCCATTTTGTGCTTTCAAAGCCAAAGTGAGCCACAAGGCCATTTTGTACCATCAGAAAGAAATGTGCCAGGTTGCAGTGAATTAAACTTGTGCAGAAAGTCTGGAGAGACCTGCCAAGTTTTGTGATAACATCCTAATAAACACGAGAAACAAGATCCTAACAGGCTTTGGAGTTTTTTGTCCTGACCCAGAGGACTGAAATAAACGTGACTCCCTGTGAGGGAACATTCCCAAGGAGCTCAGCTCAGAGAAGCTGAGAAAGCCAGGAGTGAAAAGAAGTGCAGAAGAAGCACAGCAGAAGAATAAAGAGAGAAAAAAGAAACAAAGAATTTAAAAAAGTTATAATTATCTAATTTATTACTTGTCCTGACTTTTGCTGACCAAGGAGTTCTAGCAGGCCCCTTGAAGCCTGTGAGGTTTTGAGGGATAATTGCTGGAATCTCTGCTTCCCTGTTTTGTAGTCGTGCACTTTCTCCACAGAGAGGCTTGCAGGGATATGAAGCTGCAGCTCCCAGTTTGCCAGGGGGAGATGTGAGCTGTGGTGCCATGAGACACCTTTTTGCTCAGACACTTGTGGGAGGGTGGGTGAGTCCTGCATGTATTTAAAGATGAGAAAGGGCTGTGTCACGGTGACCATCCCATCTCTCCAGGCATTCCCAAGCAGCTGGAGCTGTGATGGAGAGCTTCAGGATCATGATTCCTCAGGGATTTGCTAAGGAATATATTTTGGCCCCGGAGTGCCATAAATCCCACCCAATTAACTTTTCATGGATCTGGGAGTGCATCACATAAAGCTCTGTGCTGCCTCCATCCCCAGCAGGGTCCTGCTCACCCTCAAGGCTCAGCAGTCAGAGGGAGCTGTGCATTTCCTTTTCAACTGAATTAGGCAATAAATTTATCTTTAACCCAGGGGCCTCGGCTCAGCTTCAAGCAGGAGCATGCTCCCAGGTCTCTGATATATCCCTTATAACATTAAGTATTTACTAAGCTAAATCAAGGCCTAGATTTTCTCTGCAACTCAGCTTCAGATGTTTCTCCCAGGCAGCAGGAGACTCCAACACAAGTCCCTTTGCCAACTAATATTTAATTAGTTCTAGATGGAAGGGGGAAGACCAAGAGGCTCCATTTCACAGCACTGTGCATCTCATGGGCCAAGGTGCAGACCCAGCTGGTAGGAGCCATTAGCACAAATTTTCAGCCTTTTTCTCAGCTACAGGAGCAAAAAACAAACCAAACTTTGCGCCAGCTTTGGGATTTGAGGTGCTGCCTCTGCAACAAAATCTTGAAAGGTGACAGTGCAGGAAATTTTACTGACATTTTAGTACAAGCCCTTTGCACCAGTTTGACACCTGCCACCTTCTCCCCCAGCAGTTCCAGCAGCTCAGGCACTGCACTCAGATTTGTGGAATCTATCAGACAATTGGGGGCCTAATGGGCAGCGCTGAGTTTAACTCTGCTTTGTCAATCGCACAGAAAACACTTGTCCTCAGACACTTTTCCCTTGGGACAGCTCAGCAGTTCTCATTACCAGGGCATGGCAGCAAAGAGAAATCTGCAAGTTTCCTTAAACAAAGGAAAAATGGCAAAAAGCTTCATTTCTCCCATTTGTTTCCAGAGACACACTAACCCGGGCATTGTGCTGAATACACAGCCTTACAACCCTTCTTGGGCTTCCAGAGACATGGAATAAGCATCCTGCTTCCAGGAATTTATATTCCTGGTAGGAAGGCATAAAGATGGTTTTGTTATGATGTATAACAGTGCCCACAGAAGCCATACACAGCACCACTAGAAAAAGCAGGAGTGATACTCACTGGTGCCTACAGATATTTTTTTCCAGCAAAAATATGTGTGTGACCAGAATATTGATTTGAGTATGCAGAACAGAGGATGGAAGTGCCAGACAAGGAGAAAGATGGAGAAAGATTATTTACAGAAGCACACAGTGACAAGAGGGAGTGCATTCACACTGCCAGAGGGCAGGGATGGATGGGATATTGGGCAGGAATTGTTCCCTGTGAGGATGGGCAGGCCCTGGCACAGGGTGCCCAGAGAAGCTGTGGCTGCCCCTGGATCCCTGGAAGTGTCCAAGGCCAGGTTGGATGGGGTTTGGAGCACCTTGGGACAATGGGAGTTGTCCCTGCCCATGGCATGGATGAGTTTTGATGTCCCTTCTAACCCAAACCATTCCATGATTCTGTGATTAGGTTTTCTTGGGAGCTATTTGAAATGCTGACTTTCCCATCAATGTTATCCCGAAATTTCACTCCTAACCAACCAAAGAACTCTTCCTAAATCCCCAGAACCTTCTGCCCCAAAATGCAATTTGCAGCTCACACAATATGCTTGCACCATGTTTCTTCTCCCAGAAACACTGGAAAAATCAACAATATTTTATCTCTGATTATATTTTCTGACTCAAAGTCGTGTCTTCTGGGAAGGGAATGGGGGCCTTGGCCGCTGTGGGGCACTCACTTTGGTTAATTTGGGTTCTGAAAAAGACATTTGATTTGCAAGTGAGAGTGAAACCAGCCTTGATACTCCCAAGTGGATGAATCATACACAAGTTCTGAACATCTGTAATTTCCATGTTGCTCTCATTATTAGAAGGCCATTTATATTTAACAAAATAGAAGATTAGAATTCCACTGAAATGGGCTCAGAAAAGCACTATAAAGGAGTCTGGGAGACTCAGGTTGAAATGGCTGGGGCACCGTTTTCTATTCACTTCTATCTTCCTCTTTTATTTCTAGGAAAGAGTCTTGTAAAGTGGTTTATATTTACTCTGGAAGGTAATTGAATATGCTGGTCATGCAGCTTGACAAGGACTCTTTCGTGGAAAAAGAATTTATTTACTGATAAATTGACCAGCTAATCTGTTTTTTATTATAGAGTTTCTTCACAACTACTGCTGACTGTGTTGCAATCTCTCTTCTAAAAACTGTGCTTTTCCTGTGCTCGTGAGTCATTTGTAATAGTTACAAAGCCACCACTTGCAGCTACCAGCTGTAAAATTGTTATGAACAACTTAAAAAAAAAAATAAAAAAAAATTATAAAAATCCAGCTGCTTCTTTGTAAAATCTTTTCTTTGTATCCTTACCCTCCCACACTGAATAAATCAACAGAAGTTCAGTCTCTGTGTACTCCAAAGAACAAGAATATTTCCAAGCTGCACCAAGAGATACTTAGACTGGATGTTGGGAAAGATTTCTTTATGGAAAAGATTGTCCAGCCCTGGCAGAGCTGCCCAGGGCAGTGTTGGAGTCCCCATTCCTGGAGGGGTTTAAATGTGTGGATGTGGCATTTGGGGACAGGGGGTAGCATCCTTGCTTGACCACACCCAAGTACTTTAAAAATGGCTGCTTGCCTCTTGGGAAGTATTTTGCAGTTTTAGGATTCCTTCTTGATCCTAATGTTTGGGTTTGTCACTGAAACCATGTTCACACCATAGAAAAGTCTCTTGAAAGTCTTTAATGAAACACTGCTGGTAGCCTGAATTTCTGTAAACCCAAAACCCCATACAGAGACAGACTCACTTTTTCATTTGTTTAGAAAAGAAACAGGAATAATACCTGAAACTTAATACCTCAATAGAAAATTTTTGATATTTCTCACCTTTAAGTCCTTTAGGTTAAGAAAAGCAATCTTTACTATCTGCATCATATCTGAATCTTGGTCTCCCAAAAGCCACAGCCGTGAGGTAAAACAACGGGAAAAGATTCATCCTTAATTTTGACTTTATGGGTTTATTCTCACTGGAGAGAGGGAAAAAAAAGATGGAAGGAAGGGAATGATTGAACTTGCAAAATATATATCTACATATTGTCCTCTCAAGCATTTGTCAAGGATCTGGTTTTGATTTGGCTCCTCTAAGATTCCCTAAGAGATATCCAGGTTTGGACTGTTAAAAATAAACATGCAAGACTGAAATGGTTTGTGCCAGAACCCAGTTCTTGGCTGACATTACCAAACAACAATTTCTTCATCTAGACACATCAGAATTTCCCCAGAAATATTAAATTTTCAGTCATAGAAATGAACAAATATTCTGGAAACTGATTAGTTTTAATTGCTTGGCTCATCCCTAGTAGGAGCAATGCAATATTGACAGTGTGTCCTCCCCCTACTCATGGACACAACCAGTGCTATATTTAGGCCAAGAGGGAAAATATGAGCAGATTCTGTGTTATTTGGTAAAATTAAAAGCCTTGGGATGACTGTGGGGGAAAGCCTTGTGGCAGAGGTATTAGAGTTTCAGAAGTAGAACGGCCTGAGCCTGCATGAATTTGGGCTGGGTTGACTTTCCTCTGTGACCAAGCTACAACAAAATTTTTTAGGTTGGCACAACTCTGAGCTGAAAAATTTGCCTCAGGCTAGAGGTTCAATTTCTTTCCAAGGGATCTTGCTGTGGGAATGACCATGGTGTATCGAAGGTGGGCAAGTAAATCTTGGAGAGCTTTTCCCTCAGCTGATATCTAAGAAATCTCATCCTGTTTAGACTAAACATAGAGGACAGTGTTTAACATGTTCCAAGCACAGGGGACAGCTGCAGAATTTTTCACCCATGTTTAGTAGAAATCAATATGTGGGATGAAAATTTCTTTGTGAAAACCAGCTGGATTGAGAATAAAAGCAAGCCCAGTCTAGCACAACTTGGCAGATCCAAGGGCCCGTGCAAGGCCCTCTGCAGGGTGAGGATTTTCCTTCCTGTGAGCTGATGGCCTGGCTGTGGGGCAGTTTGAGGGATATGTATGTGAAGGTCTGGTGGCTTCATCCTGCCCCTAAAATGGTCCAGTACCCTGAACAGGGAGGTTCCTCACTCCTCAGCACTGGTGAGATCTCCCTGCTTGGCCAGTCTGGGATTCCAAGAACAAGAGCAAGAGGAACACCTCTTGAGAGAGGATCCTGTGAAGGCCCCTGAAGGTGATTAAAGGTTTGGGGCATGTGTCACATGAGGAGATGCAGAGTCAACTAGGGCTGTTCATCCTCCAGGACAGAAGATCTTACCAACATGAGTTGGTAGCTGATGAGTACCTGATGTGGGGACCCCGTTTTTTCTCGGTGCCCACTGAATGGCCAGGAAGCAACGGGCAGAAATTGAAATAAAATAAATTCCATGTAAATACAAAAAAACACCTTTCCTATTGTGGAGGTTGTATGGACACCTCATAGCAGGCTTTCAGTCTTTGGAGAAGGACACTTCATCAGGAACTTGACAGGGCAAGGGGAAATGGCTTCAGACTGGAAGACAATAGATTTAGATTAGATATTAGAAAAAAATTCTTCCCCGTGAGGATGGTGAGGCCCTGGCACAGGGTGCCCAGAGAAGCTGTGGCTGCCCCTGGATCCCTGGAAGTGTCCAAGACCAGGCTGGCTGAGGCTTGGAGCACCCAGGGCTAGTAGAAAGTGTCCCTGGCCGTGGAAGGCAGGGATCAAAACTGGATTGCCCTCAGAGTCCCTTCCAACCCAAACCATTCCATGATTTTCCATAATACTATAAATAGAATACATAAATATTATAAATATTATATATAACCTATTATACATATAAATATTATGAAAATTATAAATATAATATAGAGCATTTCCATAATAACAGAAACCACATAGAAGCATATTCCAGCTTTTTGTACAACGATCCAGCTCCACTCAAGTCTGCAAGGATGTGGCCAAAGCATTGTCACAGCTGCCCTTGCAGCAAGGAGGGAACACATATCACACCAGAGTGGCCAAGGATGGAGTAGGGCACCTTGGGAGCTGGATTTTAACATGTAGACACTGACAACAAAGCTGCAAGGTTTTAATCACTGTTTTACGTGTGCCACGCACGCCACTCTCTTATTTTGGGAACAGCTTATTACTTTGTCTGGTCTGCTGCAGATGCTAATGCATGTAGATGCTAATCAAGATTCCTGCTCTGCTTTCCCGCCTCACCTAATTGGATTGCATTAGAGCTCGTTTGGGAGTTTGCACTCAGAATCACAAATGGAATTGGATCACGGCTCTCCGGTCTCGGCGTGGTGGCAGCTGTGCTGCACAGGAGGAGGGGGAGCAGCCAGCAAGGCCAAAATCTCAGTGCAGCCAAAGAAATCCCTTGGCCATGCAAATAAATGTCCTGAAGTCACTTGGAAAGGTGGCACACCTCATTCCAGAGGCTCTAGCAGAGGTACACAACTCGATTATTTTGTAATAAGCAGCAGAGGATTTGGAGCAGCTACAGGATGAGGTGGGTGTGGGACATGCAGGAGCCTGGTTATTGAAACGTGGCACATTTAAAAAACACTGTGACCTAGGGAGGGAGGAAGGAAAGGGTTATGAGCTCCTTCCTCCTGCTATGGGTTTGCATTGGCTGGTTTTGAAGCCCCATTAGCTACCCTTTGGTTCTCAGTATTTGGACTTAATGGAAGTAATTACTCCTAAATCGCAAGAAAACAAAAATAAAATTCATCACTTAGATAAATTCACCCAGTTTTAGTGTGCACTCTCTTCTCCCAGTGGGCCAGTTCTGCAGTTACTCCTATTTTTATTCATAGTCTAAAGTCTATATTCTGATAAGCTTTACTTGGATGATGGATTCAAAATTTTCTGAAAAGAAGAGCAAAGTGACAACATCCATCCTAGAAAAAAAAAAAAAAAGTTTATTTCATCTTTTAGTTTTTTTCAAGCTTCTCAATATGATGTGATTGGGAAAAAAAACCAACATGAAAAGTACTGAGTTACTTGGCTGCTCCCTGGCAGCTTTTACCTAACAATCACAACCCTTAATATGATCTATGATAGATAATATATATAATATTTATCTGATAAAAAATGCCACAAATATTTGTGGTCAGAAATTCTTTGAGACAAGAAATCTGAATGAAAATGATTTGGCAAGAGTTAGAACCAACTGCCCTCTAAACTACACTGATTCCAAGCCCTCATTTATTTTTTTTAAACAACCTTGTCTGCTTTTTCCTTTCTTCCACGGAGAGTTTGAAAACATCAATTTTTCCATCTCCAAACAGAATCTCCAAGTGGTAAGAATGGTTTGTTCTGTCCTTTTTGAGAGAAATGGAAGCAAGAGCTCAGATGTATTAAAAAACAGAGCCTGGAAAGCTTCTGAAGTACTGCTAAAATCCATGGCACTGAGCCTAAACACTTCAGGTTTGGCCTTTATAGATGATAATGGCATCTTCACTCTTTCCCCCCAAATGCTTTCTTAGATACCAAGAGGAGAACCTGGCATTTTATGTTGATGTTATTCACTGAGGTTCGCCATAAAACTGTCTAATCCAAAATATTTTTGACTATTTGTAATTTTATTACTAATGGAGCCCATGAATGAAGAAGAATCAGGAGTGCCAGGCACAAGGTTTATACATTTTTCCCTCTAACATTCCAACTCAAACTCTCTCTCCTGGTTCCTAACTCAGTGCTATTACACACTGCTCTTATTTTACAAATTTCTTTGCATCCTGGCAGGAAAGAAGCCTCAAGAGGATGACAGCAGCCTCTACTCATTTTGGTTTTTCGTGGAGACAAAGACTGAATGGGTCCCTCTTAGTGGGAAATGAACCTCAGGAGCTCTCCAGAGACCCCGTTTGAATCCATACATGGGATGTGCACAAGTTATGAGCACACCAAGATGATGAAGAAGCTTGAGAACAAATTAAATTTTAAGGTGAAAAAACAATCATTGCATGGCATCTACTAGATTCAAAGAGAAGGGTGAGCATTAAAGAGGGAAAAGAGGTACTGAAATGGAGAAGCTTTGCAAGAAATGAAGCTGTAATAACCCCAATATAATAAGTGCCACTGTCCTGGTGGTTATATTTCATGTTCAAACTCAGAGACTGAATAGCAAAGAATCCTTTGGATTTCTTATAAATCAACTCCCCTGTTTATTATAAACACATCCCAGACTGGGAATCAGCAAGAGCAGTGATGAAAGAATTACTTCTGCTTCTCTGAGAAGCCTGGCAGCTTTCCCTTTGCTAATGCTTCCTCTTTGTGTCTCCGAAGAGCTCAGCCCTGCTTGCTGCAATCTTCATTGTGGGTGCTCAGTGCTCAGAGTCTGTAATACCCCTGCCAGCCTGACACTGAGTAATAGCTTTCCAAAAATGCCTCCAAGGCCATTTTAAATGTGGCAAAATGGTCTGTAACAAAATAGGTAAATGCAAAAACCTCATGGGATTTATATAAAAAGCCCCTGAAGAAGGGAAGGAAACTAATTGCTGCCTGTGTTCAGCTGTTCTGTTAAAACATCTTTTGCTTCAACACTTTTCATGGATACAATGCTAATACACTTTCTTCTGGGGAGATGTAGCTTTTCTCACATGAATGTCTATCACCTCAGGGATAAGACATTATTCAGGTCAAGAAACATGCCAGGAAAAAAAGCCACATATGGGAGCAGTTTCAGACACTTTATTCTTTTCCCAGGCTTTGCAGAGCCTTGTGGAAGATTCTTCCATGTGTCAGTCATTTCCACAGTCCCAGGTCCTGATTGAGAGGTGCAATAAAATCTCTGGTAATGGTGGGAAATGGTAAAATAGATCAAAGGAAAAATCTTCTGTGGTTGAAAATACTTCTGTCTACACAAACTTAACTATAATCTTGTGTAACTTATACATGTTAACACATACATGTATGTGCTAACTTATACGTGAAATTTTATTCCATTTTTATAAGTACTGAGGGTTGGCAGCCATCTACACAAGAAGACAGAAAGGTCTCTTAAATCACTGTTTTCTCAGGAACCAGCTTCTTGGGACTGGAAAGAAACAATGAAGAAATAATGCTTTAAGAACAAAAAAAAACCCAAAACATGTTGGAGAAATGGTTGCCAAAGACTTTATCTTCTGATAAGTCTCTTTTTCTCTCTCTGCTGGAACAGAAGCAGAGTTGATGAGCTTTGTTGAGGTGCATTTTATGGCTGGGGTTCTTTTTGTGACCATCACACATAATCTCTGTGTGCTGAATGCCCTGCCCAGGCTGGAGGGGATGAGGCTGCCCAAGGTGGGAGTCTTACCTCGGTGTCACTGGAATTTCTTACCAGAGGTAGAGAACAGTGTGTTATCAACGTGTGAGGATGTGCCAGCCTCCCTACCGCAGTGAGGAGCACCTCAGAGACACTTTTAGCATTGAAAACTTCACAGGAAGTGAATTTGGCAATCAACCTGGCAGCTTTCACTCAAGTGAAACCATTATTTCAATCAGCCACATTTTTATCTTTTTTCCCTCAAAGTAGACGCTGCAGGGTGCAGCCTGAGATGTCCAGATTTTATTTCATAACTGTTCTGTTTCATTTGATTTAGCTTTTCCATTTTTCTTAGCTGTGCCAGCTATTGGGAAGCTTTATTATTATTTTTATAGCCTTCCAAATGCATTGCAGGGTTGTAACAAGCATCTCCAATGTCTTGAGGCAGTTCCCGCCTGCCTGTTGCTAAACTGCTTTGAGTAATGTGGTTATTCAAAAAATAAATACATCTCTGTGCAATGCATCTAAATGTGATCCTCTCTGAAAATCAGTTTAAATTCTGTACCACATCTTTGGCTCAGAGGTTTTGGGGGATTTTTTTTTAATCCCTCTCTCTCAAGTCTTTCAGTCACAGCTGAACTTTCCAGGAATAAAACTTCCAAGAGTCTTATACATGATACGATGGAATTTTGCAACAGAAATGACACAAACTTTCATCCACTTGTTGGAGTCAGGTTATTTCAAGAAATAGGTTCTGCTCAAAGCACCATCATGTTCCTCTGCTCTGTGTATTTCTGAAGCAGTCGTGGCTTTCATCACTTCACTTTTAAGGAGCCTTATGCTGTTTCTCTGCATGCTGAACTACAGGCAGTGAGGACCTGTCAGTCTGAATTACTTTCATTCTCAGAGTCATTATCAGGAGAGGACTAGAAGAAAATCTTGTTAAGAAGTAACATCCTCTGCTTTTCTGCGTAACCACATTTATACTAAAGAGAAAAATAAAATCTTTAAAGACATCTGCTTGGCGAGACCTTCTGAAATAAGTGGAAAAGGACAGAGAAAGCAAAATATCTTTAGAGGCTTTTTGCTGCACCTACTGAATTTCGTGACTCAAAGCCCCTCTTTCAACCACAAACACCCTAAAAAATAAAATAAAATGGATTCAGAACACATTCAATGTGAAGAAAGGTGTCCTAAGGAAAAGAAGATTCCCTTTATCTGACTGTCCTGTTTTAATTCTCGTGTCACTGTGACCCAGCTGCTGCACACCACAGACCAAACACCCTTCTCTGTGGAACTGTCAGGAACTTTGGCTGCAGCAGCGCCCTGCCAGCCATGAGAGACTGTGGTGTTGATGGGGAACAGTGCCTTGTGCTCACCCTCCAGTGCTGGAACAATCCAAATGGGCTTCTCAGAGATTCATTAAGGTTGGGAAAGACCTCTGAGATCACCAAGTCCAACTGTCAACCCAGCACCACCACCATGTTCATCATTAAATCATGTCCTTATGTGCCATATTCTCATATTTGGGATATTTTTTTTCCAACACTTGTGGGGCTGGTGACTCCAGCACTGCTCTGGGAATCTTGTTCCAGTGCTCAACAACCCTTTCCACAAAGAAATTTTTTCTGTTATTGATCTAAACCTCCCCTGGTGCAACTTGAAGCTGTTTCCTCTTGTCCTTTACGAAGGAGACTCTGGGCCTGAAGGAAGTGTCTGTAGGTCAGCATTGTCCTGAAAAGCACAATTTTGGTTTTGTTTTGGGTAGAAAGAGGGCAATGGGCAGCAATAAAAGGATGGAAAGTTGTGCAGGAGAAGTGAATGGGGTTTGGGTGGCTTAACTCAGCAGCTCCTCTGTTTTACAGCTCTGCCTACACAGCAGCTAAACCTTTTTTCAGTGAAGGGCCACTGAATTCATTTCCAACATCTTTTTTAAGAAAGATAACCAAGCTGGCTTGGGGAAAGCACGCAGAGATATCAGGAGACAGTTCACAAAGCTTTGGGATAGACTTGCAGCTGCTGAGGAAGTTGATTTTACCTGCTAGAAGGAGGAAAGTGCTGACAGAGAAGATTGTGCACGTGGCAGTTCACATTTCTTTAGCAAACTTCACCTCTGGCAAGAGTTGCTCAGGAAATCTTTCCCACAGTGTGATGATATCTGACAGAAAATTGTAGCTGCTGATGGAGAAAATGGTATGTGCTTAACCAGAAAGGATTTATCCATCTGCTCCTCACTACTAAAAAATAGCTGATTACAATGGGAAAGGTCTAAAATGTTCTTTAACTTTCAATTGGACACTTCACTGCACAAAGCACTACACAAGATTTTATTTGGGCTCCAGGTCAATATATTGGAACAAGATGATCTTTAAGGCTCTTTCCAGTCCAAACCAGATTTTCTGAACTCTTTTTTCTGTTTGCAAATGTACAGACACTTGTTTTAAAAGTCTCTAACTGTCAAAATAGAAATAAAAAAGACAATCTGAATCTTGGAGACAAAGTTCATCCACAACTCAATTGAAAACAATTTTTAATAGCCCTTAATGACAAGAAATAAATGGAAAAATAAAAACCATGAGGGTAATATGAAGGTCAACATGAAACTTCACATTGAAATGCTGCTCCAGTGTTTAGAGAAGAGCGAGCTGTGAAAATATATTGCTTTTGGCCCAGAGTGCCAGGCTAATCATGGGGCAAGAATGATCCAGCAGAGGTTTTTAATTGAGCTCTGTGCATTGCTGGGATGGGGCTCTGGGAATTGAGTCCCTTCTGTGTGATTAACAAACACCGAGTTAATGGGCAGAAGGGACCAGCAGATCAATCATGGTGACATCTTGCAGAACAAAGCTCTTGAGAGCTCTCCCACTTGTCCTGCACTGCTTCCAGAAAAACATCCAGCCTTCATCTGCGGAGAGCCAAAGATGGAAATTCTGCTGGTCTCCTTTGGGACCTTGTTTCACTCTTTAAAATCTCTGTCCTGGACACTGGAACACCCCTAGTTTAACTTTTCCAGCTGTTGTTTCTCACTAATATTTTCCTTTCCAACCTAAAAAAACTGTTCTGCATTTGTGGTTATCTCCCCACAGGAAAAGTAACATTGTTGTAATTATTATCTAATAATAATTTTAGTTTATTATTGTTCTAAGTAATGCTGACAATTAAGTTTTCTTCCTCATGTTTCTTTTTGATAAGAGTTTATCAGTGTATGGCACTTCTCACAACCCCCAAAAACTTTTGCATCTCATTTCTTTATTTCTTCAGAATTATCCTGGGAGAGTTTGCATAATATAGACACCAACCCAGTAATGCTCCAAATGAATATATTAGGTAGATATTGACAAATTTCAGCTTCTTCTTTGAAGGTTTCTTCATTCTCCCAAGACAAAATGCTGATCTTTTCAAATAGTCAGTGTTGTAATGAGCATTACATTGCACATTTTACTATTTCTTTACTTTCTGATTTCATGTGGCCAAATGTAATGTCTGACATGCAAAAACCTAATAAAATTTTAAAAACTACCACATCATTTCAATTCAGCTGGTAATTCAAAGAGGTAATGGGATGTATTTATCCACTTGAATTGCACCTGTGAAGTTGCACCAGGCAATCATTCCAAAGGAGGTCAGACCTGGTTCAGTCCTCTGCCTTCCACCTTGGCTGTTCAACATGAATTTACTGATCACATCATCTTCCTCAAGGAGAGGCTGCTGTACTTTCTGATTTAGAGCTCACTCCTCACCCTGCAATCACAGTTCTCATTTTAAGACTCTGTCATGCTGATGGTGACCTGAACCATGAAACCTTTCATGGAAATTTAAATACTCTGTGGCTGTGAATGTGACTGATAGCCCAGCCAGGGATGTCTGTGGAGGCTGAACTCCAGCAAACAAGTACCACACAGGCCCTTGGCCACCCCACCCCTGCTCCTCCCTGGTGGGATGGGGAGCAGAATCAGAAAAAAAAATCAAAACCCCATAGATTGAGATAGGAACAGTTTAATAATTGAAATAATAATAATGATAAAGGGAGAAGGAGAAGGAGGAGAAGGAAGAGAAGGAGAAGGAGAAGGAAGAGAAGGAGAAGGAGAAGGAGAAGGAGAAGGAGAAGGAGAAGGAGAAGGAGAAGGAGAAGGAGAAGGAGAAGGAGAAGGAGAAGGAGAAGGAGAAGGAGAAGGAGAAGGAGAAGGAGAAGGAGAAGGAGATGACAAAAGGAACAAAACCCAAGAGAAGCAAGAGTTGCCCCACACAACTGCTCACCATCTGCTGACCAATGCCCAGCCCTTCCCCCTGCAGTGATTGTCCCATCCTGGGCAACTCCTCCAGTTAAATATTGGGAATGATGTTCTATGGACTGCAATATTCCCTTGGCCAGTTCATCCAGCTGTCCTGGCCATGCTCCCTCCCAGAACAAGGAAAACTGAAGAGTCTTTGATGTAGACTAAGCATGACTTGTAACAACTAAAACAGCAGTGTGTTATCAACATTATTCCAGTCCTGAATCCGAAACACAGCGCTGTGCCAGCTACTGGGAAGAAAATAATCTCTATCCCAGCCAAAATCGGGACAATGTCCCACAGAGCCATTTCCCTGGCCTGCTCTGTCTGCCAGAAATGGTTTCACATGTCATAAGAAACACACTGTTCTCACTTTTGCTTTGTCATCATCTGGCTAAAAATTATGAGTAATATTTTATTCAGATGCATTCTGTCTGTCTGCATTTTGTGAAAATGAGGCAATCTGAATCTGATTCCTTCCCCTCTGCAATTTTCTCATGGGATTCATCAAATCCCATTGTGCCCTCAGTGAAGAAGACACTTCTCTTTTCAGCACTGTGAGTCAATGCCAAAAAGGTGACAGTGAGAGGAGAATCAGACAGCAACACCCACAGGTTTGGTAACTGTCTGTGGAGAGGAGGAAAATGAACTAAAGAAGTTTCAAAATTTGAGATAGACATTTTATTTATTAAAAAAAAAAATAAATATGTATGTGTTATACACACATATTAATCAGAGAGGAGATGTTACCACTTGCATCAAAACATTCCCAAATATTTACAGAGAATCCCAGAGTTACAGAATGATTTGGGAGGGAAGGGACATAAAGATCATCTCATTCCACCCCTGCCATGGGCAGGGACAGCTCCCACTGTCCCAGGTTGATCCAAGTCCCATCCAGCCTGGCCTTGGACACTTCCAGGGATCCAGAGGCAGCCACAGCTTCTCTGGGCACCCTGTGCCAGGACCTCACCACCCTCACAGGGAAGAATTTACTCCATCTATGTAACCTAAATTTCCCCTCTTTCAACTTTCAAGTAGCATTTTATTAATTTCCTTACTAAAATCACTCCTGCTAAACATTAACAATGAAGAAAAACCTACCATGTTTTCCTCTTTGAATTTGTGATTGGACTTTGTTGTTGAGATGTTTTTATGGCAAGGATTTCCAAAGCCTTTTAGCCACCTAAATCTGTTGTACTCTGAAGCTGCAGCATTTGTTTTTTTCCAGTGCTATCTTGATGTGCTCAATGCGTTCAGATACTCAGCTCTACATATTTACTTCAGTCACATCTCTAGACTTATTTACCTTCATTTTTCTCACCCTTTTTACCCTAAAGCCCCTGAAAAGCCCCCATGACTCAAATAATTACTTTCACTAAACCATTCATGCACATGACACTGGATCATGTGTCTGTATTAGACTAAATTAAGGATTTTGGCATCGAGCCCCTGCCCAAAAGAATCCCCCGTATCTGCATCTTGTTACAGGCTGCATCCTCTCCAAATGCCAGGCTCAACTCACAGTTTCACAATCCTTTTGAGCAAACACAATGGAATAGGGTTATTTTGCAGAACTTTGCTATAAATCTGAAGAAAAAATTGCCCTTTGGAGGTTTACTTGTCATTGAAACTTACAGGGTTGATCACCCACGTGGCCAATCCCAAAATTGTTTACCCAGAACTGTTCTGTTGAATCCATCATATTTTTTTTGCACTTTGTTGGGTTTCACCATAAAAAATAACTCTATTTTTTTTGAATCACAGAACTATTAAAGCGATTGAAAGACATGGAACGAAAGATAAAGGTGATTTAAACCAAAATAGAAATCCCAATTTATATTACTTCACAGTTATTTAAAACAGGTTAATTTAAAACCTGAATAAGGAATTTCCTTCTGCAAAGGGTTTAAATTTCTGGTGTGACAAAGATAACCTGGCTGGATTTTGTATTTTTTGTGTTCAAGGGGTTTTGCTCAGTATCTTGCAGGAAACTGGATGGTTAATGAGGTCAGACCAATACATTTGTTGGTCAGAAGCAGTCATGTTGTCAAAGCATTATTTGGGAACTCAGAAATTCTCAACTTTATGGCTAATTCTGTCCTAAGAAGAATGATATTTAGAGGAGATTTGTTGAAGTACTTAGGTGTCCCACAGGTGCAGAATTTTATTCACATTACACATTAGCTGGGCCATGGTTGGCTTTTACTGCAAGCCCCAGGTTTGAGCTTCCAGGTTCAAATGGGATTTCAGAGCCAGGCTTGCTCCAAAGGCTCTTGGACAGCACAGAAATGGCATTGGAAGCCCACCTCACACAGAATCATGGAATATCCAGGGTTCCAAGGGACACACAAGGATCATCAAGTCCAGCTCCTGCACTGGGCAGACCCAAAAATCCAGGAGGATGGAGAGATGCTTCCTCTCAGAAAGGAGAGGAGACAAAGGTATTCATTATTCAGAAGGACGATGTTTAGTCTCAGGATACTTCACATTATGGGAAAATCTAATCAAATTATAAGTTTAAAGTCTCACATTTAATCATCCAGGACAATAAAATAGTTTAACTGCAGTTTAGGATGGTCACAGAAGGAAAGAAGGGCTGAAGCAGATTCGCTGAGACAGCAGGAACATTTTCAGCCTCAGAGGTTTCTCAGAGCAGACAGGATGGGTTTACACAGGGTTGTGTTTGTCCTGAAGCAGGAGGATGGACAAATTGACCTTCCAAGGTCCCTTCAAGCCCTCTCAACTCCAGTTTAATAATGCATGCACATAAAATAGGAATGGATTAATTCAAATGCACTAATGACAGGGTCTGTGGTGGGAGCTGAGAACCACAGGTCTGCCACGATTGTTGCAAAACTGCTTTCTCTTCCTGCCCAGCGTTCTGGGATGAAAGGATTTATTTAGGCTTTTAAACAAGAAGCTCTTTGCAAGTTCCATAGCTTGATAGCGAGTTTAATTTCCTGAACTTTGTAGAAACATGCACTGAGAGTAGGAGCCAACCAGAAGCACATCTTCTTCTACCCTAGAGGTTATGGGGCAGCATAAAAAAAAGGCAGATGAACCAAAAAGAGCCTGGTCACAGAGAGAATAAATAATTTAGCCATCTTCCAGCATTTGATTCTCTCTGTGCTTGAAGAAAAATTTTATTAATTCTGATATAATGTAATTCTCCTTTCAGAGCCACATTTACAAACCCCAAAGAGCTGGTTTCAGCTGCAGCGCACATTTGTTCTGCCCATGTCAATCTCTTTTCCAATTATCACCCTCCAGATCCCTTTGCAAACAAAATCAGTGCATGCAACTGGCTGTGAGACTTTTGGGAACAACAAACAGAATGAGGTCTTGATGAAAAGGTCAGCCCTGATCCATACCTGACATCTCTCTCATTCTGTTCTGAAGCTTCTGTGAAGGCATTCAAACTAAGACAAAGCTGAGTGTGAAGTCTGACCCTTTATTTTGAGTCATAGGGGATGACAGGTAAAGAAAGGGGAATAAATTAAAATCTTAGCTATTTTTAAATTCATTTGCAAAGAGAAAGGCTGAATTTTTATTTTTTTTTTAATAATAAATCTCACCAGATTGACAAAAATAATTTTAAATCTTTCTAATTCTGCATAGATCTAGGCCTTTTTTTCCTATTGCTGGTATCCAGACTGAGAGCTTTTAGTAGGATATTCCCTCATCTTCATAAGGACTCAAGGCCAGCTTGGAGCAATTTGGTCAATTGGAAGTTGTTCTTGCCCTTGGCAGGGAGTTGGAACAAGATGATCCTTAAGGTCCCTCCCAACCCAAACCATTATGTAATTCTGTAATTCTATATTTGCAAGGAAAAAACAAAAAAATACCAACAAAAAATCAAACAAACAAACAAACAAAAAACCAACAAAAAACCCCAGTGATTAAATAGATTAAACATGCCTGAGAAACCAAAAAAAAAAAATCACTTTCCCTGAGAAAGCATCTCTGACAATTTTATTTCAAGTGCAACAAATACCTTGAGCCAGTGAAGAACTGTTGTTGTTTTCAGGACTCCCTTGTGTCTTCCTTATGATAACTCATAATTTTCTGCTTGAAAGAGAACACGAGGACAATAAAATACATATGATCCTTGATCACAACAGTAAGTCAGTGAAAATTTTGGGGGTGAACTGTGGTTTTTTTTCCAAGAATGGGATGTCTATACAGGAAATATGAAATGACACATGACAATAAGCAATAATTTTTAATCACAGACACAGACACTGCCTAATAGAACATATCATCGAAAACAAACAAAATGATAGGGTGGGAGGTTTGCAGTTGAGGATCCAAGCCCAGTGATATGAATTTTGATTACTCTGGAATTTAGTTTTTCCTTCAACATAGAAGCTTTTAGGATTGAGCACTGATAAAACACTTCATGGAGACATGTAAACCAACTGGAAATTTTGGATGAGATTTGCCTCCTTTCTATTTAGCTGTCTCTTTTTACTCACATCTGAAGAGTTGTGGACCTCAGCAACTCTACTCCAGGTGTGTCGTGGTCTTACACAAGACAGGCAAAATCACAGAATCCCAAAATGGTTTGGGGTGGAAGGGACATTAAAGACCATTTTGTTTCACTCCCTCCTATGGGCAGGGACACTTTCCACTGTCCCAGGTTTCTCCAAGCCCTGTACAGCCTGGTCTTGAGCACTTCCAGGGATCCAGGGGCAACCACAGCTTCTCTGGGCACCCTGTGCCAGGGCCTTATCACCCTCACAGGGAAGAATTTCTCCCCAATATCCCATCTAACCCTGCCCTCTGGCAGTGGAAGCCATTCCCTGTGTCCTGTCCCTCCATCCCTTGTCCCCAGTCCCTCTCCAGCTCTCCTGGAGCCCCTTTAGGCCCTGAAAGGGGCTCTGAGCTCTCCCTGGAGCTTCTCTTCTCCAGGTGAACACCCCCAGCTCTCCCAGACTGGCTCCAGCCCTTGGAGCATCTCCTGGACTCCTCTGGACTCTCTCCAGCAGCTCCTCATCCTCCTGATGCTGTGGATCTGCAGCTCTGCAGCTATCACAGCCCATCATTCCCACTGGCTGAACCCTTCCAGCTCTTTCCACACCAGTCTTGGATGCCCACCATGTTCTGGAGTGTGGCTCCACACACTTTTGGGACCTTGTTAACTCTCCTGCCCCCAGAGGTCTATTCTGAAGCTCCTGGGAGTGAGGAAAGCACTGCCAGTTCTAACTCTCTGTTTTTGTACCAGGGTGCTGACTCCATTCCCCAGTGACCCTAGAAGGGGCAAAGGCCAGAAGTCACCAGTTTCCCTGCTGAGCTCAGACCTCGAGGCATCTAAAGAGAAAGATCCAGAGAGCTTATCTCTAACTGAAGATTTATTAATTGCAGAAATGTATGCCCCGTTCAAGAATTCTGACTTGGCTTTCCCCAGCGCAGAGACTCGTGAGCTGTGCTGGTGGAAGGGGGAGGCACTGCTAACCTGGGAAAGGCTGCAGCTGTGGGCAACAGGGGGAAGAGATCAGCCAAACTTTCTACAAATATTATATGGAAAATCTCTTGACTTGTGTTTACTGAAAGGCTTTAGCTGGGATTATCACTGAGCTCAGTCCATTTCTGCATGAGCTGAAGGACAGGATCTCATGAGCACTGGCCATAAAAGATGCACATTCTTAATCCTTGGACTCAGAGATGGATGTGAACCACTCACTAAGCAACTATTCACTTCTCTGAGGGTTCTTAAATGTGAAAATGTCCACATTTCAATCCACTTCCTGCAAAAACAGCTTCAGTTACTGGTAGCTGAGGGAAGAAAAAGTAAACAGCTTATGGTCCCCTCAAAAATCTACTGCTTTTCTCTCCCTGCATTGCAAAAACAAGTGTTAAAGCACAGGATGAAGCCACTAAAATGTGATTTCAGTAACACCAGGGAGGGCAGAGCCAGGCAGGGACAAGGTCACATTGGGATGTTAATGAGCTGCTTGCTTGACCCTGTCTGCAACCCAGAGCGGGTTTGTGTATTTCGTTTATCTCACCCTTTACCCACTCTTGCACTCCTTTTCCCACAGTGCCAACCAGTCTCTCTGGAAATACTGAGCTCTCTCCTGACATTAATTGCTGTCCAGTGTGCAAGATTCAACACAAGAAACCTGTGTTTCCATGCACGTGCACGGCAGATGGAGTGGGGAGCATCCTTTGTTTTTACAGAATCATGGAATGGTTTGGGTTGGAAGGGACCTGAAAGGCCATCCCATCCCAAACCCTGCCATGGGACACCTTTCACTGGACCTGGTTGCTCCAAGCCCCATCATGTTTTAGTGAGACAGTTCATATTTCTAAGGCAAATTATGTTTGACTGATGGATTAAGAGGCAGGAACTTGCCTTCCTCTGGGTCTATCCATGTACAGATGAGCCATAACCACCATCCCCTCTGCTGCCTTCTGTCAATTTTTTCCCTAAAACCTGGAGTCAGTACCACAAGCAGCTGTGCACATCTCCTTTAAATATCCAGGAGTCATGGGAAGCAACACTTAATGAGGACCTTATTGTACAACTGGCTTCTGTCAGGACAGGGAGAAGAGTGAATTTGGGGATGCACAGCAGCCTGGGGAGTGGCAGTGCACAAGGAGGGACAGGAGCAGGCATTTTCCCTGCTGGGATGGAGAGGGGAGGTGCATTCCTCTAATCCTCACAGGGAAACCCACAAGTCTCAAATCTTATTACACTGCCCAAACTTGGAGAGTGATGGGCATTAAATACCTTCCACAATTTGCATGAAAACTGGGGTAAAATACTGCCAGATCCATGCTGCTGCCTTGGATTATTTAACTTTGAGGCTTTGCAGCCTCTGGCTCGGGGCATAGTCCCACTGTGCTGAGCTGTAAAACTACAAAATGAAAGGATTTTCTTCTTTCCCAGCCTAACCACATGACAATAAACAGCAGGCAAGTCAAGAAGGAGAAAACACTACGAGGGTATTGCTCAGCATGTAAGGAAGACAAATGGTTTGTTTCATATAACAGTAAAGGGGAAAAGGCACAAATGAGAAGTGACGAGCTCGGCTGAACTTCCCCAAGTCCAGCAAAGCGTGGGAAGGGAAAATTCTACAGATGTGACAACCTGCAACCTTCACACTTCACAACAGCCAGGACATGAAATCAGGAGAGCTGTAGCTCTCTGGCAGAGATGACAAAATAATTCCTTGAGATTATCTGAAAGCACAGCAACTTTCAGACATGACCTGGGCTGACACTGAAGCCCAGATAAAAGCCCACAGGCTTTGTCACCTGTAACTGTTTACAGCATTTCCAGGCAATGAGAAACAGCTGTAAAAGAGTTAACAGGGCACAAGGCTCATCAGAGACTCACCCCCAGGTGTTTTGCCTTCCTTTATCCAGTCTGATACTCCTGACAGCTGAGCCACCTCATTTGAAGGTGCATGAGGGGTGGTTTACAACCTCTCTTGTCAGCTCCCCCTGTGCTGCTCCAGGGAATGCTGAGCCAAGGTGCCTGAGGTAACAAATAGAAGTTTCCGAGGGATTAGCAGGGAAAAAAATTGGCTGAAGTGCTCCAAGGTGAAGATTTTGAGTTAAATGTGTTTAGTGTGTAATGATCAGGCAGAGAAAGCAAGAGGTAACTGAGTGAGGTTATTGTGGTGTTTTGGCTGCCTTCAATTCTGTATCAAATGAGGCACACCATAGTCTTAACAGGTGGTTATTTTTCTTCTATATTGGGCTATCTGAGCCCAAAATTAAACACAAGCCAAAGTACTCTGAGGTGTGGAGTAATGGGAAAATGGAAATAAGGAGCTTCAGTTTTGAAAATGATGCTGTAAATCAGTTAGCTGAAAAAAATAACCCTAAAAGGATTAAACCTAACAAGTTCCAAGGGAAGTAAATAAGGCTACTGCTGTCTGTTGGGGATTGTTTGCTCGGTGTAATGTGTCTTTTGGTCACCATGTCTGCATAGGTGATTCCAGGGAACTGCTCTTTTAACAGCATACCTGTCCTGCACAGAACCTTAAACAACAAAAGACTGGTGAAAATTGGGGGGGGGTTTAAAAGAAAACACTGAATAAGGACATCCTTAATTAAATATCAAGGCCATGTGATTAATTTGGCTACAACACACCTGCTTCCCATAGCAGAGGTAAGAATCATGTCTGGGTGAATCTGTTCTTCCCAAACTGAGTGACAGGTGTACATTTTACAGCAGGTCTAAAGGAAATTGAAAAATGCAATAGGTTTTTTTTTTTTTTTTTTTAATTGTAATTGATGTAAGAGGAAGATGCAGCCTTTATTTGGAAATGGCTCTTTTCACATCACAGGCTTGTTGGTGGGACACTTTCACCTATGTGGAACTTTATGGTCCCTGAATAGAAGAGTTTCTAAGGCACAAGTAAGGAAATGCAGGGTTTGTGATATTTTGGGTTTCTCTTTTTTAAAAAAAAATAAGAGAGTGTTGTATGAAAGGATCAAAGTGCCAAAAGAGAGAACTGCACGTGGCTGTGTTTATGGAGAAGTCTGCTTCCTAACCTGCTGTGAACTTCTGGGTGCTCCATGGGGCGCAGGAAGATGATAAGAAACATTTCTGAGTTTAACCCAAGGGACTGACCTGGGCCAACAGAACCTAAGGACTTTATCACTCTTTGCAACTAGAACTGCTGGAGCCAGGTGGTTGTTGGTCATTTGCCCTGAGGAAAGAGTTTCAAGTTGTGCCAAGGGAGGTTTAGGTTGGATGTTAGGAAAAAATTCTTTGTGGAAAGAAATGCCCAGGGCAGAGGTGGAATTACCACCCCTGGAGGAATTTAAAAACTTTGTGGGTGTGATGTTTGGGGATGTGATTTAGTGGTGCCCTTGGCAGTGCTGGATTAAGAGTTGGACTTGATATTCCTGCAGGTCTTTTCCATGCTAAATGATTCAGTGGGTCTATGGCTCTGTGCTTCACAAGTTTCTGACATTCAAAGCCTCAAAATGAAACAATACTAAGCAAAAGGAATTAGTTTTAAGGTATATTCCTCAGATCAGCACTTTCATTTGTTTCTTTGCAAAAAAAACTCCTCCCAAGCCTCTAATCACATCTTTGATGTATCAGGGTAACTCTTGTTAAAACAGATGAAAATTTACTGTGCTGGATTGCTCAGGAGGGTGTCACTCCCAGACTCTGGATGTCTCTGAGTGTTTGCAGTCAGACAATTCCAAAAGGCCTCAGGGTAACTTCTCTGGGCTGCAAAGCTGCATTTTGGAATGCTTGGTGGGGAACTGTGCTTTCCTCAGCGAATGGATTTGTGCAGCAGGTGTCAGCACAGCACAATATTTCATTCCTGCCGTGATCAAGTCTCAATGATTTGGTTCTGGTTACTCAGCTGTTAAATCGCCTCCTGACGTGTGTGTAATGCAGTCTGTGCCTGCCCCTTTTTGCTGTAATTTCTTTCATTAGTGCTCATTTGTGTTTCTCTCTGCTCACTGAGATGGTTCCTTGCTTTATTAGGCTGTGCAACGACTTGATAATTTTTTTTCCCATCGTTTGTATCATTTAATGTTGCAGTAAAAAACTGAAAATAAATTAATGCTGTGCCGTATAATCCATGATAAATGTCTCAAAGACATTTAGGAAGGTGACTCAGCTCTGAGATGACATTTCAGTTATCAGTGTTCTAATCCTTGAAGCTTTAGGTCCAGATTTAAAGGCATTTAGGCAACTGATCTCCAGTAAATTAAAAATAAAAGAGAGAAAGTTTATCTAGGACCTATCTTTGATTCAGATTTTCACCTGTGAGCTCTCAGATTGTGCTGAATGCTAAAGCCAGACTTGCCTTTACCCCTTTGAGAAGATAACCAGGCAGGAGAAGGAAGAGGAGAGAGACCATGTGGAAAACAGAAGACACGGTCTCAAATCTCCCTTCTGATCAACTCTGGAAGATGTTTTATAAATCCCAGAAAAGAATTATGAGTCTCAGGCATTCCTGCAAACACATCTCTTAAAATATTCACCTGAAGAAATTCCATTTTGGATAAATAAATGGTCATTGGAAGAAGTGTTTGACCTTGTGTCCTTGCCAAGATATTGGGAAAATATAATGGCCAAACAGTAACTCATTTTCTGGCTTTTTGGGTCTTGTGTGCATTGGAAGTTGAATTATTTGCACAAAACAAAGGAACTTCAGTGTGATTAATTTATCCAAACCTCATGTTTGCAGCAGCATCTTTGAAGGAAACCTACAGTTTTTCTTCTGCTTCCAATCAAACACCAGTGGGAAACAAAAACAGGTTTTCCAAATCCCAGAGTCCCCTAACAGTGGGGCAAAGCCAGATAAAAACTCTGTGTAAAGGGTTAATCCCAGATTTCCTCTTGATGCACAGTGATGCCTCAGCAGCACCTTTGGAAAACTCCAGAAGATAAATCCCAAGGAACCTGGGATGTCACAGAAGTTTTGTGAGCAGTTGGATGATCGTGTTTGGGCCTACTGGCAGACAGAAATTAGGTACTGCAGTAATATTAATTACAATGATGTTCTGTGGGGGGAAAAAGAGTGAGATTTGGAAGTCTTGGCTGCACCAGGCAGCATCAGGCTTCAGCATCTAAAAGAGCTGCAGATTCTCTCTCCCTTTGCTGTCTCCACTCACAGCTGGTGCAGTTTTTGTGGTGTTTGCATCAATGTCTTGGACTTGACATTGGGATGCTCCTGACCCTGGGCTGGTGGCCCAAAGAATGATTTTCTGCATGTTATCTGAGCAGATTTTGTTCATATTCAGCCTTGTTACTCCCATTTCAGAGAGAATTTGATGTTGCCTCGGGCTTTGCTTTTGTTGGAAGGCTGCTGTTTGCAGGGATCACCTGCACAGTCCTGCTCCTCTCTGCTCAGCAGACATTTCCTCTCCTTCCCTTGGCTTCTCGTGTCCACATCCCATAATCCCTCAAATTGTTGCACTGACAGGCTGGAAATGAGGAAAACAGAAATAACCTGATCTTTTTGAAGTATTTTCCAAGTTTAATCAGGAAGGAGCTAGAGCTGTTCTCTTTGGTATGCTCATGGCTAAATGAATTTATTAAATTACCTTTTCTGATCAGCTGGAAACACAATTTGGAACTGACCAGATCCAAAATCCACTAAGCCACAAAGGGGTGTTTCTATAGCTTTGGGTAAGAATTTGAGAATGCAAAATCCAAGCATTTGCAAAGAGTGTAATTGAATAGGGTGAAGGAAATTCATAGTTAGAATTACCATAAAACATTTATGTTGACATTTTGCAATGTTGTTTCTTGCAAATTTACCTCTCAATGAGGTTATAAAACATTTGCCAAAGTTGTCTTAAAACTTCAAGCAATTTTTTGTTGGTAGAAATGGTCTGGTAAATTTTGGCTGAAGTTTGGAGCAGAGTTATGGGGAAATGGATGTTTATTTGTTAGTTTTCATTCCTCTGAGAGCATTACTGGGTTTTTTTTGTCTATGACAAGTGAATGAAATGCTGTGTATCCTTTGGAGATTTTTTTTTTCTTTTTAACAATGTTCATTTATGAGATTCTGTGTAAGGGGCTGGGAAATTATAGGAGTTCTTTCCTACAAGATACCTGCAGACACTCCCACAAAAAATCCTAAATGTTCTTAGAGCAATTGAGTGCTCTAATTCAGTCAATTGAATTCAGAGCAATATCCTATTAGCTTCCCTTGCTACAGAAGTCACTAGATTTTTTGCTGTGACTTCCAGCCCTTCCCAGCACCCACCTTTTCATCTGCCCTGAATTCAAATCTGCTTAGACTGCAGGATTTAAATGACAAGGGATTTCTTTTTGTGTTTTTCCACCAATCACCACAGAGGGGCTTTGATCCCTTTTTGTGGCTTCTAGGATTCCTCCAAATGACTGTGTAAATAAAAAGATGATAATACACTAAGGAAAAGAATGAGACTGCACATGAAAGCATATTCAAATCAAGAGAACCAGTCAAGTGGTTCTCTTGCCAACCACTTTGGACCCAGAGAATCCCAAATATTCAGAGCACAGAAATAACAGGAATATCCTGGCTTGCTGTGGTCTATTTTCTAGGAATGCAGGCAGCTGTGGGTGTGATCTTGTCCACAAATACATCAAACAGGGTTCTTGTAGTAGCATGTAAGTTTCCCAACTTTAAAAATATTTATTAAGGCTGTTTAGCTGAATTTCTAGCAGGTTGTAGGGGTGTTTTATCTCATTTCAAAACACTGTTAGCCCTAGGTTGTTTTACAGTGTGGTTGCACAGCTCCAACACCCTGGTCTGTAGATTATAAATTTCATCAATTGGCGTTCACACAGGTGCCAAAATTGCAGTCTGGTTCTGCTGAAAGGGAGAGTGAGCAGCGAAAGGAGCTGGCATCTGGCTTAGTGCATCCTTGGTCTCCCTCTTCTGGCTCAGCTGGAAGGAGCTGCTCCATCCAGGATGTGCTGCAGCTCAGCATCCCCCTCCTGCCAGGAGCTGAAGGGACACTGGTGAACAGAACAGGTCGAGAAGCTTTTTTGCACCATGTGCCTGCAGGGACCAGCACAAAGAACAGAGCAGTGGGGATTTCCAGTCTTTTCTCTCATTTTTTAGTGCATTAACTACAAACTTTGAGAAAATCATGAGTATCTCTTTACTGCACACAGGGAGTGGGGGGAAGGGATGAAGGAGATTTGGAAATATGAGTGGGGAAATGTATTCAGGTTGTGACTCAGCTGTTACTGCTGAGCTCTGGCTCCCACGTTTTTCCTGATGGATGGTATTAGAGGTTTAGAAATTCTAAAACTCGGTCACTAAGTTAAAATATCATCAAAACATCAAAAAATATGGTTTTTTGTGCGTTTTTATACCGGTGTGAGTTTTGTCTCAGCAGGACCAGGGCAGTGCTGTCCCCTGTGCTGGGCACTGCAGAGGTACCTCAAATCTTGGGGTCAGTTTGGGGCCCCTCAGGACGAGACATTGAGGGGCTGGAGTGAGTCCAGGGAAGGGAACAGAGCTGGGGAAGGCTCTGGAGCCCCAGGAGCTGCTGAGGGAGCTGGAAAGGGGCTCAGCCTGGAGAAAAGGAGGCTCAGGGGGCCCTTCTGGCTCTGCACAACCCCTTGAAAGAAGAGTGTAGCCAAGTGGAGCTTGATCTCTCTTCCCAAGTAACAGGACAAGAGGAAACAGCCTCAAGTTGTGCCAAAGGAGCTTTGAGTTGTATATTGGGAAAATTTCTTCACAAAAAGGGTGTCCCGCCCTGGCACAGCTGCCCAGGGCAGTGCTGGAGTCCCCAACCCTGGAAGGATTTAGAAGCTGTGTGGATGTGGCACCTGGGGACACGGGGCACTGGTGGCCTTGGCCGAGCTGGATTAATGGTTGGACTCTGATTTTAGAGGTCTTTTCCAACCTAAATGCTTCCATGAGTCTCTAAGCCATCCTGTCAGAGAAATCAGGCCATAATTTGAGTTTCTTCTAAAGGGATTTTGATGTAAAGAGCACATTCTGTATTCCTTCTCTTTGCCTTTAGCTTTCTGAGCCTGCCATAAACTGGCCTGTAAGTAGTTTTGTTTTTCTTATAAAATGAAGTGGTGGTTACAGTTGTTAATATCTGACTTTTAAAAAATGCAATATCAGACTTCTGTATTTCACAATACCGGGGATTTTGTGCATTTTGAAGCTGGGCATTAAACTGTGAGTAACAACATCACCACTTGAATTGGCTTCCATTTCCCCACACCTGGCTTACATATGTGTCACAATATGTGACATTTAGGAGGGAATTTGGCAAGAGAAAATTAAAAAAAAATGAGTGTTAGCTGGAAGTGTAAGCTCTGAGACACAGGAAGAAACCACGGGAGAAATGGTTTGCCTCAGGATAACAGGGAATTATAACCCACTCTTTGGCTGTGTATGGTCCTGTTTCTGACACTTTTGGGACTTTTAACTTAAAATTTAATGAAGAAACCCCTGCCTATATGTACAAAAACAATATCAGAAAAGCTGGATTTGTTTTTGCTGCTTTTGATTTTGATTTTTCTTCATTGCGTGTCTCCTCACTGATGATTTATGTGTGAAGTCAAAATAAGATTTCTGAAGTTTGGAAAAGAGCTTGTTCTGGTTATGTTGGTCTTTGAATTTCCCATCTTTGTTTTCTGGCTTTGTAGCAATATTTCCTTTGGGGAGAGAGGTGGCACACGTGGAAAAGTCCTGCAAGAACATTCTTGATAGGAACTGCAGCTCAGCCCAACACTTGTTCTACTTTTTTAATGGCAAGATTAGGCTTTAATAACAATAATAATGACAAATAAGAGAAGACAACAAGTCTTAATCCTATTAAGATTAAGGATTTTAAAATGAGAATAGCATCTTAAACCTGACAAGGTGTAAGCCACCAGTTCCTAAAAGCAGTTTCCCACTGGAGCTTAAATATCACGACTTGCCCAACTCTAACTCTCTTACCCAGCTAAAGGAATTTCTCTTTGCTGCAGCACAGATTAAAGTCGGCAATATTATAAATTAGAAATATAGGGGGAAAAAATAACTGTAGCAAGATTGAAAATGGATTGAAATTTCTTAGGAAAGGGGAAAGTTGGCTTTAATACAAAAAACTCTTTAAGCTGAGGATTTAGGAGCACAGGGATGTAAACTGTGTGTAAATTTACAGAAGCAGATGTGTGGGCATTCAGTTGTATCTGTGGGCAGAAGTGAGGATGCCCAGCCATGTGATGTGGCACAGTTTGTCTGCTCTTCCTTGGGAACTTCTGAGGTTTAATTAGTGCAGCACCAAGTGCCTGAACCAACCCTAGAGGGCTCTCACGACTCAGGAACAGAAAGGATGGGACTGTCAGAGGAGGGAATTCAAGCTCTCAATTTTCTCCTTTATTAAGGAAATACCTGATTTTTGCTTATGTATGCACTGTGCACTGGCAAGGATGCATCATTTTTGTTTGAAACAGAATTAGAAAGTATTTGGGGCTCTACTGCCCCCTCCCCTTCATGCAGAGAGAGAATTTTGTCACTAAGTAGGATTTTAAAAACGTTTGTTAAATCTGTCGATAATTTCAAATAAGCTGTTAAATGTCAGCTGATGAGCTTCAATTGTTGGAGTCTCTTGTGAGAATTATGAAAATTGAAATTAATTGGAAAATGCAAAAGTAATACACCCCCACCTTCCCTTCATTCAGAAGGCCCTGGTGCTTGAAAAAAAAGTCAAATGCAAATATGAGATCAGTGATAAAATCCTTCCCTGTGAGGGTGGTGAGACCCTGGCACAGGTTGCCCAGAGAAATTGTGTCTGCCCCATCTCTGGAAATGTTCAATAATTCTCAGCTTTTTTTCTCTCTCACAAATATAACTCTAAAACAAAAATATAATTTGGTTTTCTTTTATACATCCACTCCTTTGAACTCTTGAGGCCAGGTCCTATCAATCATATTTACCCTCCATAATCCATAACATTCCCTTTGCACAGTTTCATGTGCTGGGTAACTTTTCCACATTTACTGGCTATAGCTGTAATTAAACCCTTGAATTTCAAAGTGAAAGTGCCCTGATTAAGGAAATACTTCCATAGCATTAAGAGAACACTTTATATCAAGGATTTTCAAGTGAGTATTTATACACTAATGATTTTAATCCTAATGAGAACTTGATGTTCTGCTCCTCCAGAAGAAAAATCCCTGGTCTCAGCACTAAACTGATGCAAGCTTTTATTTTTCCTGACATTCTAATTATATATGAGAACAAAAACAAGACAGCACTGCTGGCATGTCAGATGGAAATTTTTTTAAAGAGGAGAATGGCAAGAAACTGGTTGTAGCCAAACCGGAAAATCCCACATTATTATTCAGGATTTGTTTGTTTGGCTTTAAAAAAGCAGGAAAGGATTAATGCCAGGCAATATTACCTTTTTCAGCTATATTGGCTGATTGGAAAACATGTTAATAATATGGTTAAAACATTAAAGATAACCTGGTTTGGGTGCCAGTGTACTCAAACTAAAGTGTAAAATACAAATAAAAAATAAAACTAATCTACCAGAGGAATAGATTTTTTTTTTTTTTTCCTGAAATATGACTAATTCCTCAGGAGTAAGAGCTGCCTTATATTTTAGGGTCTGGTATAAAATACTCATATTTTTCCCTCTTGAAATGCTCATCCTCAGTTTTTATTCAAGCATCAGAAGTGGTGCAGAACTTGTGTCAGCAAAGAGAAAAACTTTTCCCCTCTGTGGCAACTTTCTTCCATAAAAAAAAATATCATTCAGAAAAGAGTAGGAGAAAGTAGATATTTATATCTCAAAGTTATTTGAACAAAAAAAAATTTATGCTCTTGCTGCTGGATCCTACTTTGATATCCACTGGGGTATATCTCAACATTCCCAGTAAAGAGAGCATTCCCATGAAACAGATTTAAAATCAAATAACAGCTAGGATGGGAAAGAACAAACAGTCATAGTGTGGTCTCCTGGAAAGGAGATTTCCTGGTAAGGGATTATTATTCCACAGTTTAGGAAGGACAGATTGGATTGGCAGCAGGAGCTGATTCATGCACAGCTTTTAAAAAGTAAAGGTTTGGATTTGTGCTTTTAAAAGCATCAATTTCTGTGAATTTCCACCATGCAGTGGAAAACAGTAACCAAAATTAAGGTAAAACACTTGCAAGCTTAAAACATGTAACCAAGAGCTCCTAAGCAGCAGAAGAGGCACTGGGGAACACTGAAGTGTTTAGGCATTTATTTATTTTCCTGCTAGTCCAGAAAATGATACCTTCTGCCCTCTAATCCTCTCTACCTTCCTGCAAAATAAGGCACAAAAGCATCCACTACATAAAATATGAGGACTTTCTGTAAAATGAAATTTTAATTTCCAAGGGGCCCAACTAAATGTGCTGTGCAAGTGTTTCAGGCCCAAAGTACTACAGCATTACTGAATTAACTACAGAATCTCAAATTCAATATATTTTCCTTGAAGCTATTAGTGCTTTTGCAGCCTGAAATCCAGCTGTGAGAGAAAATCATTCTCATCCTTGTAACACCAGAAGAGATCTGGGAGGTGTGTGTTGTACGTGTAGAATAACTGTTTTCAAAGAGGAGATACAGGATGTTCAGTGCAGGCTCTGTGCTTCATTGCATGATTCAATAACTCTTCATTGAACAAAGACTTTTCAGATGCTTGTAATAATGTGAATTGCAGGAAAATAGAAAAGAAACAGTCTGATAGATTTTGAGTTTTGCGTCAAAGGACGAGCTAAGTAACAATAAAGTAGATGTGGATTTGGTTCTGATTTTTTTTTAATACTGTTTCAGGCAAGGCAAACAACATAATTTCTTTAATTAGCATCTCCTGAAGCCCATAAAGCACTTTAGAGAAAATTAAGGAGAAAAAAGAACCAACTGCCCCTCCTCATCTTATTGTTATTCCACCCTTAAGAAAGCTAAATAGAATAGAAAGAGCCTGCTGGAGAATGCCAGGATGGGAAACTTCAGCCCAAAGTGGCTACAGTTCCTGTTTTGGACAGCCTTTAGATGTTGCAAGATACTTTGAGCAAGGCTGGGCTGGGTGGGGTGCAGGGCAGCTGCCCAGGGATGATTTTGACCCAGAGCAAGAGCTGTGTCCTTGGGGCAGGGTATGATCCTGTCCTTGGGGCTGGGGACAGAGGTTTGGGGCTCCCAGGGGTGGCAGCTGCCAGAGAGGCTTTGGGGATCCCCTGGCTCCATGGAATGTTCCAGCATGGCAGGGATGGGGCCTCAGGAGACAGCTCAAGTGTCTCTTGCCCTTTCATGGGGCACAGCCCAGCCAGGGGATGACCACCAGGGTGGCTTGGGCAGGACTGGCCCTGTGCTGTCTCCAGCCAGGGTCAGTGGTCCCTTCAGGCCTGTTCACCCAGACCTGCTGATGAACCTTTCTCCCATCTCCTCCAGGCCATGGCTGCGGCAATCATGCTTCTCCTGGCTGTGTTGGCCATCCTGCCTGGGCAGACAGAAGATCCACAGATTGATATGGCCATGGCCCAGCAGATGCAGCAGCGTGAGGAGTTTCTGCACCAGGAGATGTCGCGGCTGTGGCAGGAGGTTGAGCGCAGGGCCCTGGAAAAAGCTTTCCTCCACTCCATGTTTTACTGGTTCTTTTGGGCTGCTGTGGCAGCTGTGCTCCTTGAATTCTGCATGCAAAAGCAGCTTGGCTCCAGCAGCTGCCCTGAGCAGGAAAACTGCAGCAGCAGAGAGGATGAGGAGGAGGATGATGGTGAGGGGGATGAAGACCTCAATGGAGCACAAAATGCTTCCAGCTCTTTGGCTTGGCCCACCTTATTTCCAGTGCAGGAACTGCCTGACCTGAGCAGGAATCTGAAGCAGCTTCTGGGTGACTTCTTGATCAACCAAGACTTTTCACAGAGCACTCTGACACCAGAGATTTCTCCACACCCTGAGATGAATGGCACCTGTGGATCCTGGAGGGTCCACGAGAACTGAATCTTCTACCAGCTGCTTGTGTTCCTGCAGCCACCCCCTGGTCACTCTTCCATCCTGGAGCAGGACACCGTGGGGCAGATCCCAGGGAGGTGCTCTGACATCCGTGTGGTGCTGGAGCGCTCCATGGAGCATCTGATGGGGTGAGTTTTCCTTGTGTTTTCTCCACTTCTGGGACAATGAGCTGCCTCAGGATCAGAGCTCACTGCTCCTAGAAACGCTCTGCACAGGCTCCTACCTACACCTGGAGCAAATCTCCAGCTGGGTGCAAAACTTGCTGTTCTCAGGCTGGCTGTGTTTGCCTCAGTGGCTCTGACGCTGCTCCTGGTGAGCAGCCCCTCCGAGGAGCAGAGCTGCTCTCAGATGGTTTTGGCAGCGCAGGAAGGCAGCACAGGCTGATCCTAGGGGAGGCAGGAGCCAGCTTTCCCAGTGTGCTGGTTTAACTGGGGGAGACTTAGACTGGTCAGGGCTTAGGCTTATGTGGGGTTGTATTTTCACTCGGTGCCCAAAATTTGAAAATAAAGAGAGATGTCATTGCTGAGCTGTGTTTGTACAGCGCCAAGGTCCTTTCTGCTCACCTGTGTGACCTCCAGGCTCATCCACATCAGTCTGCCAGGAGTGATGGGAGCTGCCACCACACTGGGGCTGAGGGGACCAGAGGAGCTGTCCTAGTTTAGGGCAAATTAGGGAGGAAAACTCCAAATGGGGATTTCCCCAGGGAAATGCCCCTCTTCACTTTCTGGTCCGGGAAAAGAGAGGAAAAGAAAAAAAAAAAAATTCTTTGGAGAGAAGTGGAAAAAGCTGTTTATTTAACAGAAATTGAGTAATATTAAATAATAGTAATAAAACCTCTTGCTGTTCGATGGGGTGGCAAATCTAGGAAGAAAAGTCCTTTTCATGTGGTGTAGCTCGGCTCGCTCAGGTTCTTATCAGTCCCTCCGGCGCTGGAAAGTGCCGAGGCCCAGGGCCCGGTGGGCCACAGGCTTGTGAGCTCCCGGGGTTTGGCTGGGTGTTCAGTCCAGAGCAGGCTTGCACAGATCCAGAAAAAAAGGAAAAAACAAAAGTCCGGGGAACTCTGCCTCAGCTAGCTAAAACTAACTAAAAACCAGGGAGAAGCTCTGTCCCGCTGTCTGTCCGTGCTGCAGACAACACAGTCCAGGAGCGAGATGTGTGGCAGTGATGTTTTCTTTAACACAAACTGCGGCTTCTTCTACCCCCCTCTCTTGCTCTCAGAGTCATTCTTAAAGGTGCAGAACTTAATATATAACATAAACCAGACGATTGGGGATACCAGTATCATAAAGTCACCCCAGCACAGGAGCTGAGGGATGATGGAAAAGCAGAGAGGACTTGGGGGGCTGAAAAGGATGCACCACATACAGCACTAGGGGTAAGAACAGGAGAAAACCACAGAGCTTCTGCTGTAGCATGAAGCTGTGTTATAAAACAACAGCTCAGGCAGCTTTGGAATGAAAGTAGGAAACACACATTAAGTCAATCAGAAAGTAGTTAAGTTTTTTAATCAACAAGAATGAAAAACAAGTTGCTGGGGCTGTGACTGGGACGCCTGCTGACCCCTGGTGTGGTGTGGAGGTTTTCCACAGCGCCAAGGCACCGTCAGAAGCGGCACAAAGTGTTCACATGAATCACAGCCTCCTCCATGCCTGAGTGAGCCACACTGATCAACACCACCTGAATATTTGGCCCAGGGGTTGTGTTTTCTGGGGGCAAGTGATCAGGCTTCAGAGCACTCTGTGGAAATGAATTTTTAAGGGTGTTGCTTTGGTGCCTCGCAATGTGAAATGATGCAGGTTGTTTTTTTTTCTCTCCCTCGCTTTTAACACAACAATTTTTGCCTTTGGGGACCTGCTTTAATTAACAGCATTCTCTGGTTGCACATCAAAGAGCTAGGGAATGAAAATGAGTTAAAACCTGGGCTGTTGGACCCTAGGAGTTTCTCCATCCTACTAAAATTCCAGGATATGAAAGTTGTTCATTTTTCTTCCTCCCACCAATAAAATATTTAGATGGATTCAGCTATTTTCTTGTTTTGAAAAGAGCATTAACAAGTGTTTAAAAACCACCCTGAGTACTGTGTGCAGTTACTTTGAGTCCTCTGCCCATTTCTGGGCCCATCACTTGAAGAAAGATTGAGGGGCTGGAGTGTGTCCAGAGATGGGCACAGAGCAGGAGATGGGTCTGGAACAAAAGTCCTATGAAGAAGAGCTGGGGCTGTTTAGCTTGGAGAAAGTCTCAGGAGACACTATTCCATTGAAAATACTCTAGAAAATAGGGAAGTACAAAGAACTTTTTCCTGTTTTTCTCCTGCCATTTTTCAAAAATTCACAATTCAGGAACATTCAGGAATATCTGTTTTTCTGTGGCTGTTGGAAGCAAGAGTAGGAGGGCAGAAGGACTCAGTTTAGTTTAGTTTCAGTTTAGTGTTTCTTTGTAGCATATGAGTGAAACTCTGGGTGCCACAACTCTCTCTGGAAATGAAATATTAATTGAAGTGATTTCATTTTCACTTTTGTAAGCCCAAGGTTTTTATTATTTGAAACAAGGTGATTTATGGGCTGACACCCCATCCCTGGAAGTGTCCAAGGTTGGATGGAGCTTGGAGCAGCCTGGGATAGTGGAAGGTGTCTCTGCCCGTGCAGGGGGTAGGAACTGAATGGTTTTAAGGTCCCTCCCAACATTTTTCTTCAGGAGAAACAATTTCCTTACCCTCCCTTATCCTTGTCCCAGCTTTAGCCCTGCCAGTGCCCAACCAGAAAGGTCTCATTGAGGAATCCAGCAAGTTGTGAAGGTCTCTGAGGTGCCCACTCCTCTCCCTCTGACAACTTGAGGCAGGCACAACCCAACAATTTTCTTCTATAAATTTTCTAGAGGAGGGATTGTCATTTTCACAAACAACTGAGGAGATTTGACCAAATTTTAAAAACAGATTTCCTTTCAATGGTATCCCTAAAGCCCCCTTCCAATACTTAATAGCTTGAATTTTTTTTCTTGCTACTTTCTGTTAGACAACTTCTTATGCTGACACTGATTTTAACATTCTGACCCTTCAAAAGCTGGACTTTGATAATAATAACTTTTAATTCTTTCCTGGGCAGAAGGAATTTTACTTGATTAAGAACAAGAGCATAAGGAAAGTTCCTTCTAGCTCCAAATTCCATGAATATCTGTATTTTCCATCCTTTTTTTTTATATATAACTCACAAACATTGTTACAAGCTTGTCAGAGGAAACAGGTCACTGCAGTTCATAAGTAGCTTAAAGCATGCTGCAAACATGTCACTGATACTGAGGTACTGAAAAAAGCCATCAAAGTAATATTTCCAGGATATTTCTAAGTGGTCACACTTCTAATTTGCACCCTACAGGCATCAATTCTGTGAAATTAAGAGGAATGTCTTGCTTGCTTTTTTTTTTGCTTTTTATTTTTTTTTCATACCGTGCAAGCAATTGAAGTTCCTTTAGCTAAAATTGAGAAATAAAAGCCTTACTTTACCAGGGACTTTGTTATGCTATTCCAAGAAACCAGGAGCTCATTGAATCATAACACTTGTCCAGAAATCACAGAAATATTTAGACTTGTGCCAGTCACAGCCTGAAAGGCCAGGACATGAGCTCCTTGGGGACAACCAATGCATGAAACCCTTCTGCAAATCAATTACTTGCTTACAGAAATTTAGGGTCTCCAGAGAATCATTTGTGTGTTTTTTCTCCCAATGTGATACAAAATCCAATGGATCGATGAATAAAAATGTTCACAGATATGAAATTGCTGCATCTCCTGGCAAACACGTTCTTCCCTGCAAAGAATGAGTAATTAAAGTCTTTTTAAACTCAAATTAATCTAATCTTAATCTAATTTTATAAAATTACTTTTCTTTTTTTGGTTAGGATATAGCTGCAGTCAAAAGTAGTCACCATCAGTCAGAGGGATGAGGTGTAAAAACCTCTTTTATTCTGGCCATCTCCCTTTTCAAAAACTGTGGGGTGATTCTGTGACATTCTGAGAACTGCACAGCCTGGACTTTTTATTACTTTGTGTCCTGTGGCTTTAAACCTTCACCTAAACAATTAATTTGCCAAAACTTATCTACCCATGTGTCTACAGGTACATGTGGTGCACAAAAACACTCTTCAAAAACATTCAGAAACAGCTGGGTAGAGATTGGAGAACTGGCTTGGAATTAATTGTTCTCAGGAGCCAGGATTGAGGGAGAGGGCTGGAGCCAGGCTGGGAGAGCTGGGGGTGCTCACCTGGAGAAGAGAAGGCTCCAGGGACACCTCAGAGCCCCTTCCAGGGCCTAAAGGGGCTCCAGGAGAGCTGGAGAGGGACTGGGGACAAGGGATGGAGGGACAGGACACAGGGAATGGCTTCCACTGCCAGAGGGCAGGGCTGGATGGGATATTGGGCAGGAATTGTTCCCTGTGAGGGTGGTGAGGCCCTGGCACAGGGTGCCCAGAGCAGCTGTGGCTGCCCCTGGATCCCTGGAATTGTCCAAGGCCAGGCTGGAAGGGGCTTGGAGCAGCCTGGGACAGTGGGAAGTGTCCCTGCCCATGGCAGGGTTGGAACAAGATGATCTTTGGTGTCTCTTCCATCTCAAACCATCCCGTGAGTCTGGAAATCACACGTGGATTTTCCTCCTCATTGTTCAAAAGTTTGAGCCCATTTTCCACACTAATTGCTTCATAAAATTTGTGCTGCCAGGTGGATCACAAACACCCAAGCAGTCAGTTGTGTGTTCTCCTGCCACCTGAGGAGAGTCCCTGGAAACTGAGCAGGACATTCCCCAGCCAACCTGCACACCAGGGCAGTTCCTGCATGAATAACATTCACTGAGGGTTCTATCAAGGACAAAAAAGATTCTCCTTCCAAGCTGAAAATCTCTTTTGTTTTTAGCTCAGTTGCCTTTCAGACCTCTCTGGAAATGACAGCTTGATTCTTTTACCATCACCAGTTATCACTGCTCCCGTGACAACAGCTAGGAAAGACAGTGATATCCAAACCAGCTTATCCCAGCTAAACTTCCAAAGTGTTTGAGGAGTTTTGCCAAATTTGTGGATGCTCTTTCAGTATTCATCATTAAATTTCACCTTTTCTCCTCGTTTTTTTTCCCCCAACAACTCTATCATGGATATTTTCAGATCTCTACATTGTTTTCAAGAGAAAAATTGGCTTTTTCTGTTCCACTGACTCATGTACTTGTGAGTATAAGAGAAACCTGAATTGCTTTCCAACATTTTTACAAGTTGATTTCTCAGTTTGTCCCAGCTTTTACTGTCACTTGATGGTGATCTGTCCTTCACCAAGTGCAGATAACACCACTGGCCTGTCTCAAGAACCAGCCAACTATTGATCTTTGGAGCTTGGCCATCTCAATGATTTTATTAACAGTTTTTATACACAGTTCTGTACAAAGCCACATCAGATTATAAGCTCAAGAACTGCAATTTTAGTTTGGTTTGATCAGGTAAAAATTGCTTCAGTTTTTGGGGTTTTTGTTTGTTTGTTTGGGATTTTTGAAATTTTTTAATTTTTTTTTTTAATCCATTATTACAGTACCTTGGTGTTTAGGCCGTTTAATCTGCTCATAATTTAAAATTCAGTGGAAATACATGCAATTACTTGAAAATGTTATCAACTATGAAACTCTTTTTGAAACATTGCCCTATCACTCTGATGTCCCACAGTGTCAGGTTGCCAAAGAAAATAAAATAGTTGCATGTCTGGAAGCAGTTATTCTCCTTCCAGGTAGTACAGAATCTGAATCCCATATTTTACTCCCTCTCCCTGTATTTCAGTCCTTTATTATTCTGGACTTCATAAGAAATTAGTGAATAAATCACAGCTGGTCCACTCTTTATGGCCCTAGGGTCATGTGTATATGTATTAGTAGCACATATTTTCATTTACAGAGAGTTTTAGATAAATAGCTCTCTTTTTATGCCATGATCAAATGAACACCTGTGATCCACACCAGTACAATATCTCAAATGGAAATGAAAAAACTACCACACAACACAGGTCTTTTTCCTTTAGATGTAGTCAGAATTCCACATTTCCCTTGACATTTGGTTCCAGCAACTTGAAACACCTGAAATCCTGCGCTCTGTGGTGTGAATCAATTGTAATACCTGATAACACTATTTGTGTGTTGATATTTTTACAACTTCCTCATTTGTAATCCATAGAGGAGCAAGTTTGCCACCAACTAATCCTTTGTATAAAGTTAATACCTTGCATGAGTGAAACAGGATGTGAGTCAAGGCAGGCAGTGATTCTGTGAGCGCTGTTCATTACAATTATCATGCTTTTAGCAGCTTTGCCAGCTCTTGCAGAAATGTTTGATGTTCCACTTTAGGACTGAGCAACTTCTGGTTATTTATCAAATGAGATTCTTGGGGGGAAGGGAAAGAAAAAGAATGGAAAATTTTCTAGCTCAGAGCTTGAGTGCTTGCTGAAAATCCCACTACATCCTAAAGGCTGAAAAGGATATTCAAGGACTCACATCCTGATAAGAACAAGAAATTCTTTAAGAATAATGCAGTTTTTCTGAAAATATAACTAAAATCCTTGCAGAATCTGGAGAATCTAATATTTTCTGCAGGGATTCTTTTCCAATTAATATGTTAATGTTAGTCCAGCTCCAGTTGTCAGGTCATTTTCTCATGGCAATCAATATTTATTTCAGAAATGGACAGCCCCTCCTCTATGTGTGACTCATTTTTCATAGATTCCACCATTCCTACTTCAAAATCTAAACTCCTGCATGCTCTGTTCTTAATTCTTATATGGGTGAGTGTTTTAGTTCTGTTTTTCATGATTTATATGTTAAAAAAAGGCTTTTATTTAAAGAACTTCAGCCTTGTTCAATTACAATGTGTGCTGTAACCAACCTACATCTGTAATTTCCCTTAGGGGCAGATGTCCTTGGTTGCAACCAAGTACCTAAGAATCCAGGAGGGGAAAAAAAAAAGGTATTTTGGACTAAATTATTATGAAATAGGATTATTTTAATTCGTTTCTTTTCTCTCTGTAACACCTACCTGCTGCATACTGTGCTCTTGTTCTTCTTTTAAGTACAAAATTTCATTTTCACATTATAATTTTCAGTGAGATCCCTGTCCCTTGCAGAACAGCACAACCTCGTTGGGATACCACCATGTTTTCTGTGGTTTTGGACCATTTTGAAGGTAAGATAAATGCAGATGAGAAATGTTTAGCACATGTTTAGCTTTAAGGATGACAGCAGAGAAGAGTGGTGAATGAAAAGTATGAAAAGTAGATGCTTTTCTGGAAGGTAAATTTCAGCCTAAAGCCAGGCAGGAAAACAACAGGTGAAATTATCTGGGAAATCCTGTACCAGAGGTCAAGCAGGAAGGTAAATTTTCTCCCATCTCCTTCCTCTCTGGCTTGCACCATTGAATCCCAAGGAATCACCATCTGCATAATCTTAATCATGTGTTCACTGCTCTGAAAATATCTTTATATTGAATAGCTTTGCTTCGCCTCTCTTCTGCAGTTCTCACACTCAAATGTGTCACTTCCTGCGTTGTTTGTGGCATCTGAGGTCACTGGAATGGCAGAAATAATCAGTTTGTTGTATATTTGTAGAATCCTGTGGGATTTTTGGCCTGATGGCTCCTAAGTGATGCTGAAATCAGGTTTTGGGCTAGGAGCAGAGTTATCCTAAACTGCTGAAGGGACTTGCTGAGAACTTATCCCAAATTTCCAGGGGTGGCCTGAAAGAAAGCAGCCTCAACTTTCACTTTTCTTGCATCAGAGCTGTGCTTCATCAAGGGCACTGTGTGACCTTTCCTTTTGGCAGCACTGCACAGTGTCCCCAGAGAGCTGCATCCAAAAAGATCCAGCATTTTATTCCATGTGCACAGAAGTGGAGTGCTCTTGTCTGGGGGCTGGTAAAATTAATTAAGCTAAAGGAAATTTGGTTTGGATGTTTGGTTCGTTGGTTTTCACAGCTGAAGTGAAGGATAAAATCAGCTTCTTTATGATTTGTCAGGGGGGAAAAGAAAATCTTTCTTTTTCTTGTTATTAAATTAAACTTCCACACCAGCTGAATTAAGTAGCAGGTTGTTTCCATGTTTCTATGTGCTCCTTTATCCCTATCTTTCATGCACCAAAGAAAGCTCTTTACAGATGGAAAAAAATTGAGATAAACAGTCATTTTCCAATAACAATTCCCTTTTCCCCATGTGACTGCTTTTCTTCAGAAGGCATCTGCTCACCAAAAATAAACATGAGGATATTAAATATATTTCTTCCTGTAAGTCATATGAGACCTGATCATCTACTAAAATTGAAACTTGTCTGGGAGATATTCAAGTAAAATTGAAAGGCTTACCAGGAGTGCAGGAAACAAGCAAAAAGAAGACATTTCTTTTCCTGAATTCAGAAATTGTTTAACAAGAACTACCTGCCTTAGTTCTTATATTCACAGAAAATGCACTGGTTTGACTCCCAGGGTCTCTCTTTCTTCTCTTCTCTTTCTTCTCTTTCCTGGCCTTCAAATTTATTCAGTTTTATTGAGGTGAGCCTGAGGAATTAGAGTTTCTGAAGGTGCCATGAGCATGTGATTAAGTGGCAACCACAGAATATTAAATATTGGTGGTGTGAATGACACCTTTATATAGATGGGTTTGGAAAAAAATACACTTTATATATATACTTCTATATCCAATATATATATCATGAAGAAAAGATGTTTTACCCTCAACCATGATGCACATTTGAGATGTGGATTGTCCCTCTCATCCTATATTATATATAAATTACTTGTCAGACATCATGACACAGATTAATCTCAATTTTAGGCAAATATGTCTAAATACACAGCCAAATACAGGCAATTTGGGGTTTAGGTAGTATGGGAATGCCTTACCCTTCCATCTGTTAAGGTAATTTCAGGTTCTGTAATTGGAAATTCTACCCATTTGTGACTCCAGTTTATGAGGAAAAGAATCTTAAAATGTAGAAAGTATTTTTTTTGTAATAAACAATATTTTTAAATAAATAATAATAAAAAATGTGTCATAAGGCAAATAGCTTCACTCTTCACATTTAAATTTCACATCTGCAAAATTATGAAAATTATGAATATATTTCATATATCTGAAATTATGGTGTTTAGTTATTCAAATCAAGGCATGTTACTCCTGCACCTTCCAAAGGTATGAAGAATTGGTGTGTTATCTAATGAAATATGCATTTCTGAGCCTTGCTAATGTTGCAAGAGATGCAAATTTTGTTAAAGTGTTAACTGTTTCTTTGCTTTTAGGTATTTGGGTTTTGCAGCTGATGGAATTGCATTGGGGACTTTGCTGTGCCCTTCAGGGGCCAATGCTGAAAGTGTTTGATTTGTCTGTAAGACCAAAATATGTTTTTTTTCTGGATTCTTCAACCCTGATAGAGGCATAGAATTGATTCCCAAACAGGGCTGTACAACCCAGGGTGACAGATCCTACTCTGCTTCAACAAGGGATTTTATTTGCATTGATTAAATCCTGTTGTGCAATTAAGAAACATAAACCAAGAAAAGCTTTGCATTTCTGCAGCAGCCTACCTAAAGATCTCACAGTTTCTTCACCAAATAATATCCAATAATGTTAGATGCTGTATTTAGTGGACTGCCTTCAATCTGACAATTAACACCAATTAACAGCAGTAAACTCAATTCAAAATCAACATAAAAACCAGCAGGTTGGCCATGCAGACACACCTTTCTATCTAGCATATTAAGATTTCATGGCTGGAAACTGAATCTAGGAAAATCCAGGCCTATAATTAAGTCTGAATATTTCTTACAGTTGTTCCAATTAACTGTGGGAACATCTTAGTAAGGACTGTGCGAAATTTGTTGTCACTTGAAATCTTTAATTGAATCTTGTGGCTCCAAGTAAATCACATGCTGTGGGCTTGTTGAAGGGGGACATAGAATAAAGGACTACAGTTTGTGTTATTTAAATAACAGATGGGATAATTGGATTTTATATTCTGAGAAACATGCCAGAAAAAATGTGGAAATATAATTGAATTAGTTGATCTAATAAATCAATACTGAAAACTTGCCAAGATGACAGATCGCTTCCTCTTTAGTCTGAGAGCAAAACAACCCCCAGGCTGTGTTAAACATATATCCAGGACAGCAGAGAGCATGGAAGTGAGCACATATCTCCATGTCTTTAATGTGAGTGCTATTCCATAACCCCCTAATTACTCACTGTGTCAGAAATCTGTTAAAAGTAACGGGAACCACTCTTTATCTCATTTAATACCACAAAAAGCCAACCAAAAAAAGAGAAAAACAAAAAAACACCACCAAAACCCCCAAGTGATTTGCTGAAATTCCTCCAAGTCGTTTCTGAAATAGCAGAGGAGTTTGCAAAGACAGGACTGTCTCGAGCCACTGTAAACACCTGCGACCCAGCAGCTCCTGAACACATGAACTCTAATTAATTTCTGTCATTCATTAGCTCCCTCTGTCACCAGCCATCCCTGATGTGATGGTTTGTGGCCCTATAAACCTCTGCTCACCTTTGCTGATCATTCTCTCATGAGTTCAATCAGAAGGTAACTATGGCAATCCTTCTAATTTTATTTTTCATCCGACCCTGCCACAACTCAAAGGTCACAGACAGACCACAGAAGATTACCTTCAATATGTGACCCTTTTAAAATAGAAATTATCAATAATCCTGTGAATTGGTACTGATTAATTCAAGTAGATCTTCCCCTGATTGCTATCAGAGGATTTTACTCCAGTGACATTGTCCCACAGTACATTTGGCTTGAACTATTCCATCTGGTCTTTGTGGAATGCAAACTACCCACATTAGGTCATTAAGGAGTTACAATAATTATTTTTCAAACATTAAATTGTATTTTTCTATCAAATACAGTAGATTTCCTGAAGGAAGGTAAACAGGGAATGCTATTGGGAAGAAATTGAGGAGTGTCCCACAGCTGATCTCATCTCAGAAAATGATTCATTACCAAACCCACTGAAGAACACTTCATTTCATGCCAAGTAGCTGCAAACAAGGGCACTGTGCAAAGAGCCCTTCTAAATTAATAAAAGTATATTAATAAAAGTGTTTCTAATAGATCCTTTGATGTGTCATTAACCATCATTAGCACTTGGGAAAGATGAAAAGAGGCTTTAGTAGGAACCTGTTCTGAAAGACACTGAAGAATAATTGTGATGCTCAGGTCTCTGAGATGCTTCATAACACGCTCAGGAACCATTTGGGAGATGACAAAAAAGTCTGGGGCTTTTGTGGTGGGAATAAAACCCCATCTCTCCTGCATTTACAGCATTCCCAAGTGACTGACTGTGAGCACGTGGCTTTAGCAGAAGCAGCAGCAGAAAATGGTGTTGCCAGACATATCTGACTCTTCCTGCCAGTCAAGTAAAATGGGTCTTGTGGAGCATGAGGACATCCAGGGAATTGCAAGAGCTGGCTTGAGGAGAGAAATCCTCCCTGGATGATGGAAGACCATCCTTTCTGCCCAAGCAGCACCAGAAAAATCACTTTATCCTGAAATAAGTGGCGTTTTCCATGGCTGCAGAGCTCGTTAGATCAATGCAGACAGTTCTGTGAGGTGATGGCTCCTCATGGGGTACCAGAACTGCAGGAGCCTTCACACAGACAACAGCCAAGCCCTCCAACCTTTGATGTGTCCCCAAGGCCTGGTTCTCTTCAGTAAATTGCTTTGACTGTCACAGGAACAAAGGTGGAATAAAAATGAAAGTGAGAAGAAGTGACAGTTCATTCACTGCTACCTGGCTCGTAGAATTAATATGATATGAGGCTGGTTTGATGAGAATTAACATTTTAAGGAAAAAGCAAATTTTAATGAAATGAGAGCATCTGCTTCTCTGTTACTTTGGAGACATGAGGTTAAAAAATAAGAAATACAGACAGGTGAAGATGGCTTATCCTGACCAGTTTTCTGGGGGATTTTTTGGCTGTTGAAGCTGAAGCAGAGAAACAGAAGATATGACAGAAACAGAGTGGAGAAGAACCAACTACATTTGCATGTAGTGCTCATTTGCTTGGCAAACCACATGGCCATTTTTTTGAGGACTTAATATCACAGCCCAAAAATGGAGAACACTGAGTAGTAAAAAGCACTGAGTGAGTGAATAAAAAGTTCTAATATGTGGTCAAACACAGATGAAATCCTTAGGTAGCTCTGTAGGTGCTTTGTTGCTTTACAATTGTGAATAACTCTGAATTCTGCAAGGTCAAATACTGTAAATTGGTACTGAAAACACCTGCTCATCCCCAGCCTGGAATTGCCCCAGGTGTCGTAGCCATGCCCTGTAGGATGTTTTTCACCAGATTTGGGTTTAAATGGGAGCTCTTTGGCTCAGCTAATTGGGTTCACTCGGCTGACTCGATGATCTCAGAGATCTTTTCCTGCTTTAATGAATCTGATCTCAGAAACGCTGGGGTTCAGCATTTTTTCCTGCAGAGAATCAGTCTCAGCCACAGCTGAGCGCTGGCTGGGGTGTCACACACACCCTTGGGCCCACATCTCTTGGGGTAGGCTGAAAATTGTGCAGATTCACCTGCATAGGCTGAAATTCAGATGTTTCACAGTGCAGCAGCAGGGAAAAAAGAGCCAGGCATGAATTTACACCACCACTCACTAGTCCAGCATCAGCTGTGCTGTAAACAACACTGGGGTTCCCAGCACGAGCTTTTCAGGCTTCTTGTGGGTTACACTGATTTTTCAACCAATTGACCTGGTCTGATAATTGCTGAGACATGTTCAGAGTGAAGATGTCTGGTTGTAAGACAAAAACAAAGAAAAGAGCGACAGAATTGTGGTTTTACACAGAATGACACCAGCCTTCCCTCAGTGGAAGTGGAATGATCTCCTTCATTAGTCAGAATTACAGAGTACTGAAGATTTTTACCTCTTTTTGTCTTGCACTTTAAGAATATATTAACTTCCCAAACTGCCTTCACATTTGTGGCTACAGCTCCCTGCTCCACTTTCTCAGTGCTCCATTTGAGCTCCTGCTAAAACTGAAAGCTTTGGGAAAAATAAATCTTAGATGTCAGTGACTTAAAGTGATTGGTGGCAGCACCAATTTTGTTGTTGCTGATCCTTAAGCTTTGCACTTTAAACATCCAAAATTTTAGGAGTTTACCAACTTGTGTTCACTGCAGGCAGCTCTTCCTCCCCATGGTGTTCTTCCAGCCAGGCATTTTTCAGCTGGAGCAGGATGAGTTTGATCACCCTTAAGTGCAGCAAAGCTCCAGCTTGGGAAAAAATGTGTTGGAATGGGCTGGTGTGGATGAATTCTTGTCTATTTAAAGCTCACTGCTTGAGGCAGGCACCTGTGGACAGCAAGGGCTACTAGAAAGGGCCTGGGACCACTGGCTGAGGATTCCATGCAGGAAGAAAAACAAATCTCTCAGTCTGGGGACTGCCCTGGTCCCTGCTGGGCGAGAAGGCAGAAGAATCTCTCCTTTAAAACAAAACACAAGGCTCTGTCTGGCCGTGGTGTGCTCTGGAGGAAAAGCTGCTGCTTTTTCCAGAGGGATTCCTCTGTGTGAGCTGAAACCAATCACAACCCCTGGAATCAGCCAAAGAGGCCAAAGAATTACAGTAATTTCAGGTTTATTTTTGAGGAAAATTAATAATAATAATAATAATAATAATAATAATAATAATAATAATAATAAAACAAAGGTGACAGCAGAAGCACCTGGGAATATTAACTCATACCTTCAAAGGTCACCTCATCACAGCACTGCTAAAATTAAAATAACTCCCTAAATTAACTTTTGGCTGCACAGAGGATGAAATTTAGGTAGATTTGAGTGAGAGGGGGTGGAATAACCTTACTTACAACTGCAGAGCACTGGTGAAATGTGGCAGCTCAGAACTGCAGCCCCCGTGCTGGACAGTTTGTACAGCTGTGTGCCTTTGATGGGAGAGCTGGGCCAGAACTGGGCCAGGAGGTGGGAAATATTCCAGAGGTCAGCAGTGTTTACTCTACCAGATAAAAAAGGAGTGTTAGTGATGGCAATAAAGCAGTCATATTTTCACAAGTGCATGGGATAAATCAGATTGCTTTTGAAAAGAATTTATGTTTTTTGTAAAGAATCTGAAAGTTATTTATAAAGCCTCTAGAACCTGCTGATTTTTCATTTTTGATACCCCTAAAGTTAAAACCATTGTGTGTGGCCTCCAAAGATTAGTTAGTCCATCTTTTGGTCCCAGGGTAGGATCAGGTATCATTTTGACCTTATCAGGTATTTTGTCCAACCTGTTTCCAAAACACTCCATTAATAGATTTTTAGCAATGTCCCAGGCAAATAATTCCAACATTTCACTATCTCTGCTTTTAGAAACCTCATCTAATATTTTAAAAGGTTTTCTATTGTTGTTGCAGTTTATGTATCTCACTCCTTTTTCTGCATACCACAAATATGGACCCAGATTTCTTCCTTGTTTTTGCTGGAACAATTTCTGTATATGAAAATATATGGAATATATACTCAACATGCCAGATGTTGAATGAAATGGGGATGTCAGCTGTGGATCTCTCCTCTGTGCCACATTGCAGAGAGCTCCTGATGTCCCAGGAGTATCAAAAGAATAATTTTGTTGTGCAGCACTAGGTGGAAATTGCAAGCAATCTGTTCCCTAGAGTGATTATATTATATTTTTTTTTAATTGCAGTGAGATATTTATGGATAAAGGTGATATAATGAGGCAGTTAAACCACTCTCCCAATACCCACTGAGGTGCAAGAAGGGAAAAATAAAAGGCAGAGATGATGTTTAACAGCTCTTAGGCAGCACCTTTATCCTCATGTGTCCTGTCAGGAGCCAGGTACCAACACCATCAACTATTCTGAGGTCAAGGTGTTGACCTTGTTGTTCATTAGCTGAGCTGCAGAACCTGCAGAGGGAAACAAGCTGCTCTGTTGGGAATTAATTTTGTTCCTCTAGGGCAGAAGTCGGTGGTAGAGCAGGAATTGCTGCTGGTGATCATTAGATGGCAGCCTTCCTTCAGGTTAGGGAGGGAAGGTTCTGAATTTGCTACAGCTCCTCCAACCCACAGATAAAAAATTAAAGATCATTTCTTCCCACCTGTTGTCACTGCTAAGTTTTCATATTAGTTGCTAAGTCGACCCACCACCCACACTGAATTCACCTCACCCATCCAAACCTTCCCTGCCAGGGTAATCCAAACCCTTTCCCCCTTGCAGCTCCTGCCTGACTCAGAGATGCTGTGAAGTGAAAATGGAGCAGGTTCCTCCCTCTGCAGACACCTCCACATCAGCCTGGGCTGGAGGGATTCATGCACAGACACCCAACCCATGCAAAGTGACACCAGGTGATGTGGCAGGATAATAAAAATCATCTTAGTGACCTCGCCTTGATTCCTTCTCATTCCTCATCAAACTCGTGTTTTCTGGCCATGATTTTTTTACTTTACACTCGATAAATGCCTTTCGGGTGCTCATGCTGATGGATTCTTTTTTCATCCTTTTATAACAATAAGGAAAAAAAAATCCCTTTTCATTAGCAGAAGGTTTAAGCTGTACAGGAAGTTCTTTTAATTGATTTTGGCGTTCATCATGCATTGAATTAACTGCTTATCCAGGTCATGCTTTTTAGTGCCAAATTGGAGAGATTTTAGAGGGTGTCCCTTCTATTTTCTTGCTTTGAAAGGCAAATTTTTAGCTTGTTCTAATATTCTTCCAGATTTGAGTGAAGAGAGCTTGGTTAATAGAACTAAACATGAAATAAAACCATCTCCATGCTCCATGAACCAGTAAGACTTTGCTCAAGACACAGAAAAACTGTGTAATAAATTGCTATGGAACTGATTAGGAGGGGATGAAATTATACCTAAAATCCTCCTCCAGCTTCACAGCCCTCAGAAACGAAGCAGAATTAATGATATTTGAGGTGAGAAGTCCATGCTTATTAAAAACCCAACTGGTGTGTTTGCTAAATTTATCAGTGCACCTGATAGGGTGTTTAAACCAATAAAGCAGCTGACACTGGTTGAAAATGTAATAAATAAAATGTAATAAAACACAGTGTTTCGGTAACTCGCAGTTTAGTAGTTCCCAAATTGATGCTCTGGCCATGGTAAATTGTTTGGATTAATTCCATTTCTCCCAGCACCTGCTCTGCAGTTGATTTGCAGATATTTTTCCACATGAAAGTGGAGCTGTCGTTCATCCCTGTTGCCGGTGGTGCCGGTGTGAAGCCTCCAGCTCACAGGGATGAAAGGGAAAGGGAAGCTGGCTGAGCCACCCACGCCTCTGCTGCTGCTCCTGCTTTTATGACATTTGTACTTCAGGACTCTGAGGCCCCTGTTGTGCTTGACAAGCAGAAAGGGAGAAACAAGAGGAGGCTGAAGGATGGGGACTGAAAGGGAAGGAGGGAAGTACAGGGAGAAGGGAGGATTGTGGGAAGAAGGGAGGAAATGGGGAAAAAGCAGAAAAAAAATGAATTGAATGCTACAGACAACTCTTTGCATCCAGAGGTCTCAACTCTGGTGGATTAAAAAAAAAATAGTAATTTCTCCAAGGTGCCTTATTTAGGGATCCTGTAGCCTTGAATTTGCAGTAGTACATAGATGGAGATGGAGGCCAAAAATATCAATCTTTAGAATTTCTTCTCTGCCTCCAGTGATGATGGACCAGTTCTGGAGGTCCACCAGATACAGGTGCTTCAGATGGATATCTAAAGTTATATGAGATTGATCCAGGTTTTGATGTTTCCAAAGGGTGTGTGGTTTGGCTGGAGATCTCCACAACATCATCCCACACCCACTGAGCTATTGGGAAGAGAGTTGGCCTAAACCAAACAGTTTGCAACTTTATTTTTCCTGTGAGTCCTTGTTTTTCCTGCTGCTATTTCTGCCAGCTGGAGAAATTGGAATTTTTTTTCTCTAGTTCCACTTAATGGGAACACAGTGGGGGCACTGGCACAGTCTAGTGAAGGTGGGAGATATCCTGGTGTATCCTGGCTAACCTGCTCTTCCTCCAGCATCAGCTACAATTTAAATGGAGTCAGCTCCCAGAAAAAGAAAAGGGAAAGCTCCCCATTAACGCCATTTGTCACAAGTCCTTAACATCATATTTACCTTTCAGCCTTATCAACATCCAGAGGGGAACAAAAAACCCAAACTAAAACATTCTGAATAAATGAGATTTGACAGAACCTTCCTCAAGAGCAGTGGCTTTAAAACTGTCTGGAAGAAATGCTTTTAAAAATAGACCAAATTGATCTGTCACCTTTGGAAAAAAATCAGTCTTCAGAAGAAAGAGAGAAAGTTCTATTATTCCCCTTCCAGCTTCTCATAATCATTTTTGAAGTCTAGGTTTCACCAAGGAAACCTTTTCAGTTCGTTCTTTTAAAAGAGTTAAAGAGTTCCTCCATTCACTTTTCTTCTTTTTTTTTCCCCCTTTGGTGTGGCAGCATGGTACAAAACACCTTTCCTGTATGTGTGGAAATAAAGGATGTAAATCTGAGTTCCAAGACCATGAAAATATCATCAGTACAGATGAAATTGCGCATATTCCTTCTGCTGCTGAACAGAATATCAGAGTTACTTTCATTTACTTACACATAATTTATTTTTGCATCTCCCAGTGGCTAAACAAAACCAGACAGTGTGAGATACATAAAAAATAATGAACAATCTCTGTGAATCCTGGTAAGCTCAAAGATGTAGGCAATGCTCCATCTCCAAAATGCTCTCAACAGGATTGATGGATTCATCCATCTTCCAGTTTTGCACACCCAAATATTTGATCTAATCTTCACTCAAATCTATGGGAAGAGGCTGTTGATTGTAATGGGCTCTGTATAAGATTTTTAATTTCAAGCTACAGCTAAATGCATCTTCCATGTCCCAAAAGAGACAGAAGAAGAGAGAAGAGAGGTTTCTCTCTCCTCCCCAGCTCACTGGGATGTACAAATGGAAAGCTTTTGGACGATAGGCACTGACATGCATTGGTAGATTATTACGAGAAACTGATAATTGCATCCCAGCTAATTAATTAGAAATTTAGAATTTAGCTCAGAAAATGATCTAATCACCACTTGGCACCAAAGGACTCTTTGTGCCTGACTTCAGGCTCGTCAGTGACGTGGCTTAGCTGAGCTCTCCAGCTCAGAGTTAGTGGTTTTTTGGGGGATTTTTCCACCCTTGAGCCTTGGGGAAGTGTTGCAAGGTTGGGAACTGGACCAGGACACTCGCTAATTTCATCTGGTAGCTTTGGAAACAGTCAATGTCTGTGTTTTGCACAAAACTGCACAAGATAACTTCAGCATAGACCTTTGCATGAAGAAATGTAGGAAATAATCCTTTTTCCTAGACACAGAATATGGAAGTTGCTTTAAATCCTTAATCATTCAGGGGACATTTTTTTTCTGGATAAATCAGTTAATTTGTTACCTGACTCCTACATTTAAATGAAACTCTCTGTAGTTTAACCTACACTTTTCTCAGTGTTTGTTTGCATTACCTGACAAGCATAACAAGCCCTATAATACATCACAATGTGATTATTGCATTAATCACCATGTGAACACATTAATTATCAAATGATTTCATGACAAGGAAGCCTTCCAGACAACACAGAGCTAGATTTATCTGTGCTGTGTGCTGTTACAAGTGCTCACAGCTTGGGTTAGGATTTCTGAGTCTTTAGGATCCTTGCTAAGGTATTCCTGGTTCTCTCCTCCTTTCCCTTTTCCCAGATTCTTTCCCCAGAGAACATTGGCACTCACTTTATATTCTCATTTATCTCCATTTTCCTGGGTGATTATTTAGGATGATGACCCCAGCAACAGAAATAAAGGGACAGCAGAAGGATTTTGCCACAGAATAGATTTATTTCTTTAAGATAACCCTTGACTGTTGTAACTTCTAAATAAAAACCCAAATTTCTGGATCATCCAGAGTGAGTAAGTGGAAACTGATGGATTCAGAGCATGAAAATTCTGATTTTAGATGCATTCAGTGAGTCTTTTTTGTTTTTGACAGGACATAAAAATACAAATACTGAAACAAGCTGAGAACAGCTTCACAGTGCTGGAGACCTCAAACATTCTGGGTTTTATCAGTAGGCATAAGAGCTCAAACTTGCAAATATAACAGAAATAAAACAATGTTTTTAAAAAAATCATTAAAAAGCTTTATTTGTGGGTCAAATTGAAATCTTTGAAAAGCTTGAATCTAGACACATTTTGGGGAAGTCTGTGATTAAAATAAAAAATAATGGACTTGTCCAAATCAAAATGAACTTTGGATAAATTTTGAATCTTTTTTAGACTGTTGGCAGTATCTGGTCAGCATCTTCACTTTGTAACATCTTCACTGCAAACCCATCAAAGTCTGGTCTCACTATGTCCTTACATCATATAAATTATATATTATATATATATATATATACTACATAAATTATACACATTTATGTTATTATTAATTAAAATGTACACATTTTAAATATTAAGGAGATTTCCCTCTGGGGAAGGAAAAAGAAGAAAGTTGAAGATGGCTGTAAGCTTATTATTCCAGGGTACTCAAACTTCATACTAAACTTTATGCATTATTGAGATTTTAATATCATTTCCTTCAAAGAAATAACTCACTGTGGTCACTGGGGCTGTGTTTAGTAATAACAATGTTCACAGAACATAATTCCTCCTTGACCAGAATGAACTTCATCAAATATTCAACATAAATTTTTATGAAGCAAATATTTAATTATGTGTATATGGTCTTGTAATTGCAAAGTAATGATTTGGTTCAATATAAACTTCCTCCATTCTAATATTTAACTGTAATTAAAAAAAGTTCAGGCAAAACTTGTGATGAGTATTTGAAACATGAATAGGATTTTAACCAGGAGTGTTTTCTTGACAGCTCTTGTAAACATATTGTCCCTGGTAATATTTTAAACTGACTTAAATTAATGCAACTTGTCCAGTTTGGTTTTTGATGCACTGAATGGAGCAGGAGGATTTACAGGAAGTTAACTTTGCTGCAGGAATATAGGCAGACATGAAGACATGATCTGTTGATTAATATCCCCTCTAACTCCAAACACCCAATTGATTTTTTTCCTATTTTGTTGACTTAACAGACTGCAGTTCTGGCACTGGGTCCCAGATACAATAAGAGATGATTTGACAAAAACCCTCCAGTCATGCTGAGAACATCCCCAAGTTTTCCTTTGTCTGCATGAAAGACTGAGTAGAAAACTAATTTCCCCATGGAGAGAAAAGCAGAAGTTACATTGAGAAAAAGGAAAAAAAGGAATCAAGGCTGCCCCCACAAAATGTCAGAATCAAAACTTAAAAATCAAAGTATGTAGGCTGCACTTCAAAACACTTAACCAAAAAAGATTGTTTAATTGGCTCCTGAATAGTGAGCACTGGTTCACATACAGAGAATAATGGATAATAAAGGCAGGTTTGTAACAGGGAAAAACCAAGGCACTAACATGAAATCCCAGGGAATATCCTGCAGGTTAAATTGTAAAGTAGAAAAGCTTCTTTTTGATAGGTTGAGAAAAACGTGAGTGGGGAGATGAAGACAATACAAATTACAATGCTAAGCTATGAGGAATACAATCCAAACCGAAAGAAAACATTTGCAGTTCCCACTCACTAAAATCACATTTGATTTCCAAGTCTTCTCTTGGCTATTATCAAACTCCTGATCATTACAAAAGCAAATGAAACAAGCAAACAAAACCCACTCTTGACCAATCTACTCCTCATTCTTCCCCTGTGTCCCAATATTTTTGAGTTCTTGTGCAGGAGCCTTGGCTTTGGAATGAAGGTCTGGGTAGAATCAGTATGGCACAAATATTAATCAATATGGAAAAAAACAGAATTGAAGAATCACAGAATAAACTAGGTTGGAAAAGGCCTTTCAGAACATCAGGTCCAACCTATGACCTAACACCACCTCAAGCAGACCATGGCACCGAGTGCCACATCCAGGGATGGTCACTTCACTCCACCACCTCCCTGGGCAGACAGTTCCAGTGCCCAGTCATTTTTCCAGTGAAGCATTTTTTTTCCTGATGTCCAACCTAAGCAGATCGCTGGAGTGTGTGGAATATAACACACAGACACAAATGGTGAGGATTCCCTTAGGGAAGGCACCTGCTGGACCTGCTGTCTGCACCAGAGAAGGAATTCTGGGTGATGTTGTGGTAAGAAGCCGCTTTGGACAAAATAATCACAACATCTCAGAGAAGTAGGAAGAGGAGTCAGTAAACTGCTGCCTTGGGCTCCCAAAGGCCAGGCTTTGGTCAGTTTTAGAGCCTGGTTGGTGAAGTCCCTTGGGAGGCAGTTCCTGAAGGGCAAAGGAGTCCAAGAAGGCTGGACTTGATCTGCAGAAATCTGAAAGGCACAGCAGCAGATTGTCCCTGCAGGGCAAAGGATGTGCCAGTGGGGAGGATTGAGATGGGATATTTTGAAATATTTCTTCACAAGCAGAGTTGTCCAGCACTGGCACAGACTGTCCAAGGCAGGGTTGGACTCCCCAGCCCTGGAGGAATTTAAAACCCATGTAAATGTGGCATTTGGGGATGGGATTTAGTGGTGGCCTTGGCAGTGCTGGGTTAACAGTTGGACTCAACGATCTTGGAGGGCTTTTCTAATGTAAATGATTCTGTGTTTCCAGGATAAACACACGATTAAACAGATGTGTTCTGCTGAGTCCAGATGTGGGATTAGCAACAGGACAAGAACTGAAGGCAGTAAGGGGAAACACAACAAGTTTCACCTCAACATGAGAAAAAACTTCTTTATGTTGAGGGTGGCAGAGCACTGGAACAGCTGCCCAGGGAGGCCATGGAGTCTGCCTTTCTGGAGACATTCCAAACCCACCTGGGCACGTTCCTGTGTCACCTGCTCCAGGTGACACTGCCTTAGTAGGGGGGTTGGATGAGATGATCTCCAGAAGTTCCTTCCAACCCCAACTATTCTGTGATTCTTGGAATATTTTACCTTCTGTTTGTGGGATCCACCTTAACTGAACAAATTAAAATTTAGGAAAGGTAGTTTCCTTAGTCTGAAACAAGAGGTAATGGATGGAGACAGGCAGCTGCACTGTTTTCTGAAACATATGTTGACATTGCCATCTAGAGAGCTTTGGTATTAGTAAGGGATTTCATGTAAATAAATACTGACAGTGCAATGCAGCGTTGGGGTTGTTTAGTTAAACTACATGTTCTCCAGATTTTCACCAAATGCAATTTTGTTTCTGAGTGCAAACCCAGCTATTTTTCTTTTTCCTAACTTTAGTCCATTCTCTTTTTCCAAGTTTTATTCTCACAAGCTGCATTTAAATTCATTTTTTTTATTCTTTAAGAAAGAAAATTTTCCATTTATAATTTCTGGGGAAGAGGTACTGTTTTTAGGGGAAAGAACAAGATATAGAGATGGCCCAGGTTTGAAGTCTTCTTATACTGTGCTATCTGTACCAGAATGTAAAGCAGTGATCCAGCAAAATGCCAAGCACTGTCATTATTTTTTATTTTAAATGATTTTTAGTAATCTGTAATTTTAACATGTGAGTATACAAAATATCAGTTTATTCCAGCAGCCAAATTAAATCAGGGGTTTCTGTTGATGAAATAATTGGTATCCTAGTCCTGTTTTTCAAAACTCCAGTTCTAACCAGGGCAAGAAAATGCAACTTTCAAGATGTGCAGACTTGAAGTGATAACTCAGCCCCAGAACTGTGATTATGAAGACAATAAATATTAACTGGTTCACAGAAGCCTTGCTCTGAACCCCAGCTGCAGCCCAGCAGATGAAGCAGCTCCCTTGACTCTGTAACAGCTGGATTACCAAAGGAAGCAGAAAAATGCTCATATTCATTCATATCAGAATTATTTCTTAAAGTTCCTTTTGTGCCCCTCATGTCAGATCAGTGTGGGTTAGTCCAGAGAGGAGACCCAGCACTGAATTAAATTTGGAGCTGCCTCTCACCCCTTGCAGCAATTCTTACCACAAAAGCTGTAAGTGTTAAAACATGGTCAAATCTGTCCAAGGTAAAGCCTCAATATAGATAAAAGGTATTTCCTAGATTAAAATTGAGCAATCAAACCCCTACCCACCAATATTTTGTTTCCATTTTTATTCTTTTGTCCCAATGCCCACTCCTCAAAGGCTTTATTCTTCCCCACTCTTTGGCATCTTTTATCTTTTCTCCAGGTAGATCCAAGTTCTATGCATTTTTATTGCCTCTACATTTACTTCTTGATGTAAAACCAGACTGCTCTGCTTTGCCTCTGTAAAGCAGCTTTTATTTAGCCTTCTGCAGTTCTGATGTGTAAAGCTGTGATGGGCATCCTGCCCACCTGAGGGCTCAGCAGCTTCATATTAATTCCAACAAACTCTGGATTTAAAGTTACCTAGAGCTGGGGTTTAATTGCTGTCTGCTCCTTCCTGTTTGGTGAAAGTATTAAAACATTTCCTTTGGCTCCTCTGTTCAGTTCAGGGAGAGTTTTCCGGGCGAGCAAAGTAGGTCTTGTGGGAACATCAGGGTTTGTTGTGCCTGAGAGCATTGTCCAAATGCTCCTTCAGCTCTGTCAGGCTTGGGACCCTGACAGCTTCCCTGGGCAGCCTCTTCCACTGCCCAGCCACCCTCTGGGTGAGGAACCTTCTCCTGATATCCCACCTAAACCTTCCCCAACTGTCACGATCCGCAAGGTGGGATTCGTGATGTGGTTCTTTTAGTCGGTCATAGAGTACAAAAGGTTATCAGCAACCAAGGATTTAAACAGCAAAACACACTTTATTGAGTGCTCATCAGCACTAATATGCCATAGAGAGAGAGAAAGGAGAAAGCAAAGCATAAGGAAAAGAGAGTAAGGGGATTACAGCTACCAACGTTGAAGTCCATTCAGCCATCCAACGATGCAGAGTCTTCTGTTGGTTGGGGAGATCTCAAAGGAAGATAAGTTTGGGGTATAATTTTATAGTTTTTTGCAAAGTGAGAGGCACAGGGCCAAAACCAGAGGAGATTGATGAGCATTGTGATGAATTCCATTGCGCAGGGGGCAGGTGTAGGGTACAGAGTGATCCATGTCTTGCAAGTCTGTCGTTCTAATTGGGAACGGCAGGAAAGAACAACAGGACTCTCAAAGGAGTCAGAACAGGAGAGAAATCTCTAGTTTATTGCTACAGCCATGTTATATAGACTAGTTCATGGGAAGTACAGAAAGGAAACTCTTATTGGTTAGTAAAGGGCTACATTACCGTCATTGGTCAGTGGGGTTCACCACTCCCTGACTTTCTCCTGCAAGGAAAACAAGAGAACAGACAAATAGCACCTGCAGGCTGTTTTCTGTCTTTGAGGATTGTTTGGAATCCTCCCATGAAATTCCCAGGCTAGCTTCTCAGGCAGGCCTGGCAGGCCATGGGGCCTGCAGCTTGCTCCAAAGCTAGCATCCATACAAGTCTTTGCTCACCAGCAAGAACGAGGGCAAGGTGTTGTGGAAAAGCCATTGCACAGGGTACCACGCACAAACCTCTGCTCACCAGCAGGAATGAGAGCCATGAGTCGTGGAAAAGCCATTGCACAGGGTACCACACACAAACCTCTGTTCACCAGCAGGAATGAGAGCCATGAGTCGTGGAAAACCCGTTGTGCAGGTTACCAAGCCTCTGCTCACCAGCAGGAACGAGAGCAGTGTACCGTGCAGCCACCTGCAAACAATCAGTTAGCAAACATCCACCTCAGCTAGGCCCAAACCCCCAAACCAAGTCCCTTGTGATATTCAGGGTCTCAGTCTCTGTCCTTGAGACAGTTGAGAGACAGATGAGGGAATCTTCGGACTGTCTCTTACACCCAACAAATCTCCAGCTGTTCCCTCAGGTCCTGTCACTGCTCACCAGAGAGCAGAGATCAGTTCTGCAATAATGCTCCCACTTCACAGACAGGACCTAAGACACCAAAATCAACCTGAGTGCTCAGCCTTGCTTATATCCTCTCAAAAATAGCAGCAGAACTGCCTAGCACAGAATCACTCAAACGTGTTTGATAGATGAGATAAGAAGCCAAATACACCCAAATTTCTCTGCATCCTGGGCTGCTGAACACTTCTCCTGTCTCCTTCTGAGCCTCCCAGATTGCAATCAGTGGGATACTTCAGGCTGCTCTCCTTGCCTGTGATGTATTTTCAGAATTATTTTAAGGCTGTCTGTACTTGCTATTGTTAGGGGCTCGTTTTCACTATGCAGATGTATTTAAATGTATTCATCCTCCCCCACCTTTCCTGTAGTGACTGTCAGCTGTGTCTGCACAACCTGCCAATTACAGTAACTTCCAGAACAATAACAGCCTAATTGATAGGCAGAGTAAATGAAGGAACAAGGAGGAGATCATCAATGCTGGCAAACGAGTCAACAACACCCGGAGTGGTCATCAGGTGTTCTTCTCCCTTAAGGACTTCAAAGCAGATATTTGAAATTCATATTAAAATGCATGAAGTGTGTGATCCTGCTTGCTTCACTCAGGATAGGGTAGATTGGAGAATTTAAAATCATACAGGATTTTAGAGCCTAATTCTCTTGTATTCTAACTAAGGTCCTAAGTTTTATGAGGGAGGTTCTTATAGGGAGTGATTGCTCACAATATTTTGCTTAAGCTGTGTAGCTCCATATTGCCTTCAAAGGCAGACAGTGCCCAAGCACAGCAGCACAGTCCTCAGGCTTGATACAAATCTCGATATCTTCATTGTTTTGAGTCTCATTTCCACATTTCTACGTAGCAGATTGTATGTACTCAAATACTCCAAGCATGGAAATGCTTACCTTACCCATGCAGAAGCATGAGATAAAAAGGTAATTCCCAAAAATGGCCCTCAGGTGGTAGACTTGAAAAGACAATCTTTTCTTGTCTTTGGGATGATGAGCAGTTAACTTCTGCTTTCAGTAACATCTGCCTCCTTCATTCTTGCTATGGTCATGGGTCGATTTCTTGTGCTGCAAGAAGCAGATGAAGTCCTGGACAAAAGATTTCTGGACCCTTTCATCATGTCATGGGTAGAGTCTAAAATTTGAGGCAAATACCACCTTCAAACCTAAAGCAGAGGTTTAGGTTGTGGATCTGTCTCAGTTTGTTCTGGGGATCCAGGCGATGTTATTGTTACACATTCTGTCTTCTTCCTTTACTTCAATTGCACTTTGAGTTTTTGGGGGTTTTACTGGGGAAAAAAAGTCTGTGAGGAAGACTTTAGGACGCTAAAAAACTGCTTTGCTGTGATATTTACATGAGATTCTGGGAGCTGATATTTCTCACAGGAGGCTGTACCTCTCTTTCCTCCACGGCAAGTTCTATTCCAGAACATATGTAATTGTATAAATAATTATGAACAAACACTGCAGTATTGATGTCAGAGTGAGCCATCCTGCCAGTTCCCTGTTGGAAGGCACTGCTGAGGGTCAGGAGAACATGACAATTTTAGGAATGCAGTAAAATTTTTCTAGGAGGAAAACTACACAAATGTCCATCCCTTTTGAACCAAAGGTAAAGAACCGAAAAAGAAGCTGGCAGAAATCGGAGCCTCCTAGAAGACCAAGGCTATAAATCCTCAAGGGCACTCAGATATTTGTGTTAATGTATGAGTTGCTGAAATCCTTTGCAGGGAAACATCACTTTAGTTTTATCTCATGGAGTCCTCCATACTGGAAGGTGTTCCACACCCAACTTCAGCTCATGGAAATTCACCTAAACATTGCTTTACACCTCAATTTTTTCCCAGAGCTTTGCTCCAAACAACACATAGATTGTTGAGCCTGAAAAGACCCAGAGAACAACTTGATGGTGGTAAAGCTACTCCAGATCTTGAGGAAAATAAAATATATATAAATATATATCCTTATATAAATAAATAAATAAATAAATAAATAAATACAAGAGCAAGTATAGGGAGGTAAAAGTGACAAAAAGAAGTACAACAGAAAAGCTCTTAGTTTGTGAATGGAAAACATAAATATCATACAGAAATTTACATACTGAAATAATGAGTTTAGTGGCCACTTGATGTACTCAATACCTATAGAATAAGAATATTAAGTCAATAATAACAATAATAATTATTATCTAGTTCATATAGTCTTTTTGTCCAGAAAATCACTGAGCATTTTACAAAGGATATCAACGCCATTAGCATTATTTTAGATTCTAAAATTCACCTGAGAGAGGATTTTAAGCAGAGATCCCTCTGGAGCCTGATCTTGAATTTTGCTCATGATGGTTTCTTCCTTTGCCCATCAGCAGTATTTGCAAGTCTAAGCAGCTTTGCAAAATTGCACCAGGTCATGCTTTTCCCCTTTAATATGTGAGTGACATTTTTTTTTTCTCTACAATGACTCATCAGAGCAAAACCATGGAAAACAACTTTGCTTTTACACATTTCCAGAGCAAGACAACAAGGTTGCTTCAAGATTTTTCCTTCGAGGGTTTTTCCTTCCATGTAATAGAGTGGAACCCTCTTCTCCAGTCTGAAGTGCTCCCAGCACATTCCTTGACCTTGTAACAGCCTTCACCCACATCTTACCCAGAAATAAGTTTGAGTGTGATCATCCCAAGACATGGTGACTGTAATTCAGAAAATGGAAACACAGTGAAATGCAGTTATTTCCCTCTATGTTTAGCTGTGATCATTGGGATATTTTTAGGCAACTGAAAACAGATTCTTCATTACAATGCAGTGAAGAAGAATTTACTGTGTTTGCTAAATTTTTTTTGAAGGGTCTTGAAGTGGCCATCAGCATCCCTCAGTCTTTTTAAGGGCTGTGTCAAGAAAAAGAATAAAAGAATTTGCGTGATGAGTGGAGCAATCACTCTGGATTTGTTCAACCAACACTGGGAAGGAAATGAAACCAACCTCAAGCCAGCAAACCAAAGACCAATTTAAAAAAAAAAATAAATAAATCCTCAACTAGATTTTTCTCATTTACTGACCATGGTAAATGATTGCTTTAAATACCAAATTACTCAGAAGCTTAGAAGGCTGGAGGAGAAATTGTTCTGTGCCTCCTGCAACTCCCTGCTTGCCCCACGTTCAGGGCTGGGTGCTCCTTTGGCCTTATATTAATTTGGGTGGAGTGAAGAGAAACACTGAGAGTGAATTATTTTATTTTATTCTCTGTGTCAGGTCACAACTTGAGTCAAACCCACTAAACCATAAAATTTTATACATGGCCCTAAAAAGAAAGGGACATTAACCCACATTTGTTTCAATCTCCTACTGTTGAACCAAACTTCAGATCAATGAGGAATAATCCACATTTCCAAAGTGCTTTGAATTCTGAGGAAGTGCTTGAATTCCACAAGTAAAAAAACCCACCAGATAAAACCATTATTAATCTAATTTTAATCAGTACTGACCTAGTCTCAATGAAATAAGACTTCTCTATGACTTTAAAACCAGAATATTTTGGAAAGCCTGAGAAAGATCATTGAAAAGGTTTGGAAGCCAAAACATTTTTTAAAAGAGTAGAAAATAGCATTTATTGTGTATTTTCCAAATTTTCTTATGTTCTAACATAGTCATAGAATGGTTTGGGTTGGAAGGGACCTTAAAAACCATCTTGTTGTCATGGGCAGGGACACCTTCCACTACACCTGGTTTATCCAAGCACCATCCAAACTGGCCTGGAACATTTCCAGGAAAGTGGGGATTTCCTCCTCCTTGCTGGTAGGAAATATGATTAGAAAATAGGGTTGAACACAGTTGGGCCAACACAGGTTTGGTTGGAGTTTGTATCAGATCCCAGTTTGGCAACAAGATGTGTCCCTTGACAGTGATTCTTTTAACAAAGTTCACAAAAAGCAGCAACTTGGAAAAAAATCTCAAATCTTTATATCTGTAGCATAAGACTGTCATTGTAAACCAAAGATTTAGGATTGTCATTGTAAACCAAGAGGTAACAGCCTAGGGGGAAAGGAGACAATGACACCTGAAACAGGGCATGCCATGAATTTTGGGGTATTTTTAAATCAAGTTATCCACCAGCTCCATTCCCTGACACATCACATATGCTTCAAGGTATCCTGAGATGCCACCGCCTGTCTCAGCTTTCACACCAGCTCCAAACTCCATAACTCCATTATTTTGCTCATCCACTGAAAAAGCAGAGTGTGGAAGAGTGTTCCCAGCAGATGGATTTGATACAGCAAATATAAGTAAAATTCCTTGGCAGAAATCAAACTCTCATTTCCCCACCATTCACTGCAGAGGGTGCTGTCTGCCCACATTCCTGGTCCTTAGGAAAAGGTGGGGAAAGAGGACTGTGAACTATTTAAAAGTTGAAAAGGCCTCTTGTGGCCTTTAAAATCTTTATCTTGTGGGATATTACCCAAATGCTCTAAAGTCTTGTACAATTAGAGACATAAAGTCACATTTCAGAGTCAAGATATAGTAAGTCACAGTGGACTAAAGCCACTGTCATAGCCAGAGTGGAATTCTGAACAAGCACAAGGCAGTCAGCCCTGGTTTAAATGGGAAAAAAAGAAAAAAAACAGCCTTTAATGAAGTTTAAGTCATCCTGAAGTCATTCATGTAGGCAGTGATGCTAAAGTATAAATAGTAACTCTCCCCTTTTAAAACTCCCTTTAACTTTTAACCTAAACATCTAAGTCCCTACTTTTTAAAAGTAAATTCTTACGTTGTATAAAATCACAAAGTTTTGGGGATCTGTTGTCATACTGAAACTCTGGAAAACAGTTGAAACATCAGAATTTTGTTATGAAACAAGAAAAGTGGGGCTCAAAGATGGTCAGTCCTGTCCTATCCTTTGCACTTTTGTGAGGATGCCAAGGCAGATCCTGATTTCAGCTGAAGCCACTCATCTGATAGCCCCAAAAACTCAAGATTTTTTTCCCTGAATCTGGAAGGGTTTATCTGTTGCCCTGCTTATCCTATAACAGTGTTGTTTAAAATAAAGATGAGCATCTTTGGTATGCAGGGAAGAGGCCAGATTTGCTCTTACCACTTCCCTTCAGACCTTATGCTTTTTCCAATGTCCAGTTTTGAAACACGCTGTTCTGTGAAGAGTGACCAGCCTCCCAAAATCCACCATTTGATGGGAAATTAATGCTCTTAGATTAGAGGAAAAGACCTTTCCATGCCAGCTGATTTAGCTGGGAACATTTTCCTTTAACCAGTGCAGCCAACAGATCCTTACGCTTGACTTTCGTCAAGTGCCTGACTGTTGCTTGTCTGGGAATGGAGGGGATAAATAAATCTGAACTCCAAGAAATGCAGAATGTCGTCAACAAAGTCTGAACCAAACCTTCAGGAGATACTTTTGGCAGCAATCAGGAGGAAGATGTAACCCAAGGACAAACTGGTTGCACTTTGCACAGAATCATAAATAAAGCAAACTGGTGGCACTCGGTTCTTGAAGAGTGAGTGACCACAGGAGTGTGATGGGAACCATGGGTTATAGGAACCAAATAAAAAATATGTCCACACCCCCCTCTGCCCTGCTCAGGTGAGGCCCCACCTCAGGTGGTCCAGCCACAGCAGGTTTAAAACAGAATAGTCTTAAAAAATCATGGCAGCTAAAATTAGGGGGGGGGGGGGGGGGGGAGGGAAATAAGCACTTCTGGATGTTGTTATCCCCAGACTTTGAGATTTTTCCTAAGATTTCTTTATTCCTTGAATTCTGCCTGCATGAACCTAGGGATTGGAAATATCAAGGCTTGACTGAGAAAAAAACGTAACTCTTGTTTACAGTGGTAAATCAATTATTTACTCACCTTCCACATAATAAATTTGCCTTGACTGCTTTAGGAAAGCTCATGAAATTTGAGTTGAATCGAGTGAAGAACCTATTGCTTCTATCCCATTGAAGAATCTTTTGCCTCAATTAATTTTTCATTGCATTAGGCCATAAAAATAAAGTCACAAACATTTGGAACCAGTTCCAACCAATACAATTTATATATTCAGGGATCAGTACGTGTTCATGGAGATGTTTAAAAGCCTTCCCTCAAATGAACACAGACCTAAATCTAATTGAATCTAATCTAATCTAATCTAATCTTTAAAAAATTGTTGGAGTCTGGGATACAGAGAGTGTGTCCTTGTTTCTGATACTTAGTTCTAAGATCCAGAAAAACACTGAATTTCATATAATATGAAATTCATGAGCATATTTTCATGGTGATACATGAAAACAACTGTTAAAGTTAGATAGAAAAAGCTAAAAGTGTGAGTGTGTAGATTAGAGAGTTTTCTTAAATCACTGGGTGAAAAAGTTTAGAGAACAGGAGACAAGATGGAGGATTTAGGGTGTTGTCTCTTGTCCCTTCTTTCTTCTTCATGTTCTTCTCCTAGAGGTTTTCTTCTTTTCTCTTCATGTTCTTCTTCTGGAGGTTTTTGGGTAATAGTAAGTGATTGGATAGAAAATGCCGCAGTGCATCACAGAGGTGAAGGGTCATTGGGCCATTAAGAAAAATAATATACGTGTCTATTGTTAATTGGGTAAAAATAAGTATAAAGATAAAAGAGCTGCGTAGTTCGGGGCCGTTTTGTGCACCAGGCACAGTGTGAGCCACAAGGCCTTGTTTGTACTTCAGAAGAAAGAAATGAACCAGATTGCAAAGAATTAACCTTGTGCAGTCAGTCTGGAGAGACCTGCCAAGTTTTGTGATGACCTTCTAATAAACAAGAGAAACAAGATTCTAACGAGCTCAGGAGTTTTCATCAAAACTACAGAACTGAGACAAGCAGAGCTCCCCATGAGGGAGAATCCCAAAAGAATTCAGTCCAAAGGAGGCTGAGAAATCCAGGAAAAGAAAGAAAAATACAGAAGAAATGCAGCAGAATCAGAGAAACAGAAAAAGGATTATTTTAGAGAAAAGTTACAAAAATCTTCCTTGAAACATCAGGGATCTGGAGATACTTCCCATAACCCAAGGGTCGAAGGGCACTTTTGGGTCTGACAGACCCCTGGCATTCCATGGACACCCATCCTGGTGCCTCCTGAGCAGCTCCTCTGTCCATCCCCTGGGAGATCTGCCCAGAAAAGCCACCCAAGTGTCGCTCTATTAGGAACGGCGAGACGAACGACACAGACTCTCTTGGAGTCTATCAGGAGAATTTCTCCCAGTTTATTGCTTCAGGTCTTTTTTATAGACTGATACATGGAAAGTACAGAAAGGAAACTCTTACTGGTTAGCAAACTAACACATCACCATCATTGGGCAGTGGGGTACACACCCCTCGACCTTCTCCTGCAAAGAAAACAAGGGACAGACAAACAGCACCTGCAAGGCTGTTTTCTGTCTCTGAGGATTGTTTTAAATCCTCCCGATGAATTCTCAGGCCACGTTCTCAGGCAAGACTGAGAAAGCTGTGTGGCCTGCAGTTTCACAAGCTCTCTGTTTCAGTCAGCATCCACACCCAAGGAGCGGCTGCTGTGCAGACATGGCCGTGCAGAGCCGCGAGGGATGCGCCAGTGCACCTCAGACAGCGGCACAGGCAGCAGGAGACTCACACCAGGCGCTCCAGGGTGTTCAGGATTTGAAATTAAGCGTGGAAAAACAAAACAGAATTCAGGCAATTTAATTTTTTTTGGTGTGAGCTGTTCCAAGGGCTAATTAACCTTAAATTTAAAGGATAGGCTCTAGAACATTTAGTCAGCTAAACCCTTAGAAAGTGATAACTTCAGGGGAATTTTGAGAGGGTAGAGAAGAAAGTACAGTGATACTCTCAATTCAGAGAATTAGAAAAGAAATTAATTAAATGTCTGGTATTTTAGTGAAACTGCTTATCACAAACCAGCTTTTTCTAGAAAATGTGAATTCTACAATAGACATAGTAACTTTTCCTCATATCACAGACTATTATTATCTTTAAATCTGACCTATTTAATATTTATTTAATGACTATTTTATATTTAATATTTATTTAACTGACTATTTAATATTTATTAATATGCCAGTAATAGCAACTTTACTATTTTCTTCTTAATTCTTCCTTTTTTTTTTTTTTTAATTTATGTGGAGTACAGATATATTCTCTATTGAACTCTCCCTCTGCCTTTCATGTCAACGGGACTCACCAATCTCAACTCACCATCAAGGACTGACATATATCAGCACCAAATTTTCTCAAACCTTATGGAAAATTGTTCACATTAAGAACACCCTGAGTGTTGCAGAGTGCTCTAATTTTTATGCCATATTTCATGTGAAGAAATACTGTGTAGATAGGCAGATAAATACATATGTAGATAAAATACGTAGATAAATATATATGTAGATAAAATATTCCCTTTTCAGCATTATATTTCTACAATTAATTATTGTAGAAATTATTATATTATTATATTATTATATATTATTATATTATTATATTATTGTAGAATTGGAGTCTGACAAGATCCTGGAAGATTTCTCTGGTCACTGGCTCACACATCAAGATTCAAACACGTTGAACTTTGATTGTCTGCAGCAAGTGTATAGAAATTACATTAAATATCTGCTGTGACACTCAGCCCTGCCATGGTTACCTAACACATTAAACTACATTTGATACTAATTTTGAGTGGGGAGAAGGAAAATGCACATTTATCACTTCAGCATTTGAGCCAAGATTGCTGAATCACAGAGATCCAGGATGAAATGGAGACAGCAGAGCTGTTCTGACCCCTTCACTCACCCCACTAACAATAATTAGCTGATGTGTGAAACTCAGGGAACAGGAGCATTTATAGGTGTTATTAACAGAGTGACACCCAACCATCACTCTACACATGATAAATTCCTCTTTCCTATTGGGAAATGTATTTCTGCATTATGGCATTTTCAGTCACTGCTCCCTTCTCTTCTGCCTTTGAGCTCAGCTTCACAGAGGCAGCAAAGATCAACTCCAGACCCAAGGGTGAAAATTTTGGAGCTCCAGGCCTGGAGCTAAACTTCAGGATAAATTATCTTTTCTTTATTTTTTTTTTTTTCTAGATAACAAAGGCAAAGAGAATCTAAAATTTCATGAGGTAAATTGGATTAATGTGGGATACAGATGGAAAGAGATACTCACTGGGAGGATGGAAGCCATTGACTCCTCATGGCTTCTGTGTCCTCCAGCCCCACAGCTTGTGATCCAATATAACTAATTCATTAGATAATTAATTCAGTGCAGATAGCTGGGTGTGTAAGCTCTATGCCTGCTTTTGCAAAGAACTGCCCATAAATATGTTCATGACTTGGCCTCCATGGCACTTCTGAAATCTCATAATAATGCAGAAGAGGAGTTTCTGAGCCAGATTCTTCTGGAATACATGGGGAAAATCCCTCAGGTCTTTCCCTTGTTCTTGAGAATCACACTGAGGTTCCTTCCCACCTTGCAGAGTGTTTTCCCATTTGCTGCATCTCTTCTCAGCTCCTCTCCACACCTAACTGTGTATTTAAACATCTCTTTATTAACACTGTGCAGTGGAAGCTTTTAGTTTCACATCCTATCAGATTTAATTACCAGCTTCATGTTTTCCTTCGCTACATGTGCCTTTGCTGATGTTTAACCAATCTCTTGTTGTTCAGGGAACAGTAGGGTTTACACAAAAGCTTTGATGATGGAAGAGAAAATTGCATCTCAGTTTTTGGAGGATTATTCTGCTTTGGCATCTACCCCTACACGCTCACAGTCACTTCCAGCATCTCCACCAAAACAATACCAATGGACAGCAAACAGAAAAGTCACCAGTAATGTGATTTTTCAAGGTGCAAAATTGACCTTTTGTGTTCTCCTCCTTCTCCCAGCCTGCAGGGGTTGCAGTCAGTCCATCACACGTTGTCTCTGCAGCTCTTTCCTCCTTAGGGGAGGGCTCCTTACACTCTTCCCCTGCTCCAGCCTGGGGTTCATCCCACAGTCCTTCAAGAACTTCTCCAACACGGGTCCTTCACAAGGGCTTCAGACCTCCAGGAACTGCTTTAGGGTGGGTCCCTTCCCACTGGGTGCATCCTTTAGGAGCAGGCTGCTCCAGCACGGGGTCACAAATCCTGCCAGCACATCTGCTCCAGAGTGGGCTCCTCCATCAGCTGCAGGTGGATCTCTGCTCCCCATGGAGCTCCCCGGGCTGCAGGGACACAGCTGCCTCTCCATGGGCTGGAGGAATCTCAGGTCTGGCACCTGGAGCAGCTCCTCCTGCTGCAGCACTGCCCTGGGGGCTGCAGGGCTGTTCCTCTCACATGCTCTCACTGCAGTTGTGCAGCTTTTTCTTCCTCCTTACACACATTAAGATCCCAGAGGCATCAGTGCTGAGCTCCTCATCCAGCAATGGGTCTGCCTTGGGTCTGCCTTGAATCTGCCTGGGATTGGCTCATGGACATGGGGGAAGCTTCCAGCAGCTTCCCACAAAAGCCACCCCTGGACCAAAGCCTTGCCATGCAAACCCAATGCACCTTTTAATTCCTCTTTTTAACTTGTTGCACACATGGTCTGACCAGGAGCTCTGAGCAGTTTACCACAGGTTTGTTCTATTTTGTTTCTAGATGCATTCAGGAAGCAAATATCCTTTTAAAGCTAAATTATTTCATTCTTGAACTGAACTCTACTTTTTATCTCCTTTTAAATAATCGCAGTGGCACTTCCAAGACCGTTGTCACTTCTTTTCCTTTTATTTACTTTGCCTGTCTGATTTATTCTAGGTTGCTGCCTGACATTTTATGGTATATTGGTGGCTGATGTGAGCTCCTCCACTGCTCCTTCAGCACAGAAAACACCGAGTGCTTCCACCTTATTGATGCAGAGTGACAAGTTTTCTATGTGGAAGCATAGAAAACACAGTAAAAACTGCTTCAATTACTTTTTCCCATGTTCAGGAGAGATTGGATGTTTGGATGCAGCAGCAAAAGGACCAGTGACCTTCAGTCAGCTGAAATTCTGTTTTGCTTCTGTGCCTGTCATTTTGGGTGGATTTCCTTTTTCTTTTTCAGTCTTGCATTTTATTTTAGTTTGTGTTGACTTACTCAGAACATTGGCACTGAGAGGGAAGGGAAGGGAAGGGAAGGGAAGGGAAGGGAAGGGAAGGGAAGGGAAGGGAAGGGAAGGGAAGGGAAGGGAAGGGAAGGGAAGGGAAGGGAAGGGAAGGGAAGGGAAGGGAAGGGAAGGGAAGGGAAGGGAAGGGAAGGGAAGGGAAGGGAAGGGAAGGGAAGGGAAGGGAAGGGAATACTCTGATGCAGAGAGCACTGTCAAAAAAAGAGTCTTTGCCAGGGAATTATGAGGTATATTTGCACCACATGAATTTACATCATTTCTTGAATGTATTTAGGTGAAATATAGTAAAATACATGTAATATTTATATATGTTTGGGTTGGCTGGATTTTTCTCTTTTAAAGTGAGTCTAGAACTTTTCTCTCCACCAGCATATTTCAAGAAAACATTCATTTTCAGAGCTGCTTTAAACAAATCTTATCTTACTCCAAAGGGACAATCATGTGGCTGTCTTCCTATTATTTTTTCTTATTCTTTTTTCTTATTTTTTTTATTCTTTTTTTCTTTTCTAATTTTTCTTTCATAATGAAGAAATTTTGCTTTGTTGTGTAAGACAAAAAGAAAGAGCAAAGCAGTTCAACACCAACCCTCTGTGTTTTCAGATTTTGAGATTTCATCTTCACATCTGAGGACCACATTTGGTTTTGATGTATTTCAGCCTTTTACTTTTTATCTTTAATAATTTGTTGTCGCTGTGAATTTAAAATCACCTGAGTATAATCAAACAGAAATTTAAATTAAGGAATTACAGGAATAAAATAAAACCATCCTTCCCTGATTAAAGCACAGTGTTTATCACACTATTTGAAAGAGTGGTCAGGACAAAATTCTCATTCAAACAGATTCAGTGCTCTTGGGCTGTAATGATCTGCATTGTCTCTTTCCAACCTCACTTCTCTGGACTGAAGGGAGCTGAAATTACCCTCATAGTACCATGCTCACCAGGACTGAACACAGAGTGAAAAAATAAAAGCTTTGAACTTGCAGGGTCAATGGTGGTGGTTTTTGATGTGATATAGAAGCTTTTTGCTCAGAAGTGACTGAGAAGAAAGAGCTGTGTACACTGAGAGATCACAAGCAGAGACACCGACTCTTTCAGGCCTGTGCTCAGAGAATTCCTGGGATTTGGACACACTGCCGAGCCAGGAAAACACATGGATGTCCCTTAGCTGTGCCCAGCAGTGCAGAGAGGAGAACAAATTGTAGAGTCACAGAAGCACAGAATAATTTATGCTGCAAAAGATCTCTGAGATCCTCGAGTCCAACCTGTGCCTGATCACCGGGCAGAGCAGAGCACTGAGCGCCACATCCAGGCATTTCTTGAACACCTCCAGGGATGGTGATCCCACTGTTAAGAATAATTAGAATATTGTTTACCATATTACTGTTTGTAAACCCCTTACTTACCTTGTACCCCTGTCCCAGGTTTACTTACCTTGTACCCCTGTCCCAAATTGCTGTACCCCGTATTTCTTGTTCCGTGTTCGGCCAGGCCCTGCCCCCTCTCCCAAGTTGTTGTACCCTGTGTTTCTTGTTCCTTGTTCAGCCAGGCCTTGCCCCCTCTCCCAAGTTGCTGTACCCTGTGTTTCTTGTTCCGTGTTCAGCCAGGCCCTGCCCCCACTGCTCCTAGACTCCCACATGGCAACACTGTACCCCTGCCCCAAGTTGCTGTACCTTGTTCAGTTGGGCCCTGAGGAGGAGGATGGCATAAGGACTTCTATGAAAACAAGAGAGACCAGAGACTCATGGGACGCACCCAGACTGGAAAAAACCCCGAGACAACGAGCCACACAAAAGGGAAGGAATAAAAACAGTACCATCGAACAAGGAAGACCCAGAGGAGTCCCCTGACTTCCCTCCAGAGGCCGACATAACCACGAGGGGACTCGACTGGGATGACACCCTAGGCTACGAGACCAAGAGAACGAGTCTTCCCAGGGACTCCCGTGAGGAAGGAAGGCCCAGCTCTGCCCTAGTGACAAAGCTGCACGGATCCTCCTCTTCTGCGGTGTCCAAGTGGGAGCAGTGGCGGTGTGCGCGACCCCTTGGGCCCCCACCCCAGAGCTGTCCTGTTTAATAAAGGCCTTTTTAAAAGGAGCTGGTCTCCTGGCCCGTTCATCACACCACCACCTTCTTGGGCAGTGCCTTCCAGTGCCTGACCACCCTTTCCATGGAGAAATTCCTCCTGATGTCCAACCTGACCATCACCAGGCACAGCTTGAGGCCGTTCCCTCTCATCCTGTCCCTGTTCCCCAGCTGTCCCCTCCTGGCAGGGAGTTGTGCAGAGCCAGAAGGGCCCCCCTGAACCTCCTTTTCTCCAGGCTGAGCCCCTTTCCAGCTCCCTCAGCCTCTCCTGGGGCTCCAGAGCCTTCCCCAGCTCCATTCTCTTCCCTGGACACGCTCCAGCCCCTCAATGTCCTTCCTGAACTGAGGGGCCCAGAACTGGACACAGCCCTCAAGGTGTGGCCTCAGCAGTGCCCAGCACAGGGGCACAATCACTGCCCTGGCCAAATTCTCATACCAGACAGCAAATTCAAATGTATCAAACTCTGTTGAAACAAAAAGTTTAATTTTTTATTTTTTTTATATTTTTTAAATATGTGGGACAAAAGGTTCTGAGAAAATTTCCAGAATAATTTTGCAATCAAATCGTATTGTTCTATACTGGAGCAATGAAACACAGGAAAGATCCAGCCTTGGATAAGGAAGGGAGAGATTCAGCTGGTTTTTTGTACATTAAATGTCTTCAAAAGGCTTGGGCTAAATTAACTTCACTTTAGGACACTTGCAGAACTAAGAGACATTAGAAGTTATTTTTTACTCCTTATGGGTGATGATTGAGCTTTCAAAGATGTTAAAAGCTGCCATAAAACCGGAGAGAATCATCCATGCAAGGATAATAATAAAAGTTTTTACAGGCAGCCCTTCACCTCCACCCCACATAAAAAACAAGTTTTGCTCTAGAAAACAGTTTTGGCAGAAATCTACTTTTATATGTGACTAAATTAAAATCCATTGTTGTTGTTGTGTCACTTGATGCAGCTCAGGTGCAGGAATAAAGAAGTAGTAAATAAAGTATTTGATCTTTAGTCTTTGCAGTACTAAATGAAGCCTCAGGGGCTCCCAAAGGGAGCTGGGGCCATCCAGAAGGAAAGAAAAAGCAAGAAGAAATCCCTGGCAGCTGTAATGGCAATGTTCAGCTATGCAGATGCTACAGCAGCAGGTACAGACCCTGAACAGGCAGGAATCCTGCCATGTGCTTGGAAATGAGATATTTATCTGCTAATTCTGGATAGAAACACACACTGATGGAAAAGAGGAATCTGCTGATAACCTTGTAAAACACTGCTGTTGTGTAGTGGGAGTGAGGCAGATATTCAAAAAGAGTAATGGAGTTTTTTTCACTTTCCTGAGTGTTATTTTCACTTAGAAAATAACAATTTGGACAACCCCCAATGGGTTTTTTAAAGATGTATCATTAAATCCCTTTCTGTATGGACCATAACAATATGAAGTTATTTCACATATCACTGCAGATGGAGCACGGTGCAAATTTAAAAGCAGATATTCGGCAGATCCATCTAACACTCATTCACTTCAGCCAGAACTCTTTCAAAAGACCGTGATTCATCAGGGAACAGAACAATTTCCATGTCTAAAACTCTTTCTTTTTTTTTATTGTGTCTCTAAGTACCTCACAATCAGTGGAGAACTGTCATTTCCCAGCCCACTTTATGTCATGAGCTAAGTGACTAACCTGTTCAAAGTGTTTAGTGTCAGCTTGGAAAACAGAAAAATCCAGACAAAAGGAGAAAATTAGCATCCTGAGGAGTACAAAAAAGCTCATACAAAGATGAAGATTCAAATAATCTCCATTCCAGTCTTCTGAAAAATACCCAAAGGCCTGTGAGAAAGGAGTTTTGCTAAAAATTTGGCTGATGATATATATGAAGCTGAGTTTTCCCTAAACAGAAAGTTTTATCACACTAGAAAAGTTGGATTTTAGAATGTGTGAAACTTCTGAGGAGCCTTTGGAGCATTGTGTGTGAAGAGTCAGAAATGTAACAGAAGACAAAATGCAGACTTCTCTTCATGATAATGACAAAATAACTTGGTACCTTTCTCTGAAAAATTGAGATTTCTCATGAATAGTGTTACACATTTAAATCTGTGAGTGTGGGTAGGGTACAGCACCGGGGGACACAGCCAGAACTCTGCTGAGGGAACACCAGGAAAAGGAGAGGTGACATCAGGCAGCAGGAAAAGAACTCACTGGCAGAGGAAACAGGACTCAGGCCTCAGCTCATGGTTTCTTTTACAAACTGGCACAAAATGACACAATAATTCAATTTCCCAATGAAAAACTAGAGGGCATCTTCTATTAACAGAAAAATGGCAACTTTATATCCTAAAAGCTGCATGACCTCGAAGACTGGAATTAAAAGAAAGCTGAAAGGAATTTAATAGGGTGAAAAAGTAAGATTGCATATTTGGAGACTGACCAGAGGCATTTCTGTTGTGAGCTGGGACACAGAAGCTGGAAATGAGTGAGAAAGAGGAGCAGTGGTGCAGCACAGCTGGTAACAGGGTGAGGGGGAAATGCTGGGGTGATGCCAGCAAAGAGGAAGGTGAATGAAACAGCCAAAAACTGTTTCCAATAGACTCAAGGAAAATTGTTGGCCTGGTATGAGAAATGGAAGAGATCTTGTTGGAAATGCAGTGTTCACATCTGTCTGTTCATGGCCAGCAATGATTGAGCCCTGAGGAGGGGTAAGAAGAGATTTTCTTGGTCAGGGAGTGACCTTGGGATGGAGTGAGGCAAAAGCAGCCTTGGCATGCCAAGTAAAAGGCCAAGAAGAGCTGGGATTGTTCTCTGTCAGTACTCCAGTGCAACAAACTCCAGGGACAGAATGGATCTTTTGAAGCTAAAAAAACAAATTTAGAGCAAGAGCATCTGATTTGAACTGTCAGTGAGTGCCTTTGAGATGATAGCAAAAAGATTTATAGGCCATTCACTTAAGAGTTGGACTTGATGATCACTGTGGGTCCCTTCCAACTCAGAATATTCTGTGATTCTGTGATTTCACACTTTAGGACTGGTGAAGTCTTGGAATAGTGTTTAATAGAAGAGAGAGAAATAAAAGTGGTTTTGCAACAGCTGCCATGTGGGATTCAACTTCAGTTTCCATCTCTCACAAGAACACAGGATGCTCTTTCTGAGCAAAATACTATTCTCTATTTTGGGCTAAATTATCTCCTGGCTAAGTGCTCATCTCTGAATCTGCAGAGCAATGCAATGATGATTTCTTTTCTGGCAGATGACAGCATGGAAAATAATGGCACCTCTGCAAATCTTTTTTACCCTCTTAGAGCAGTGCATGATGAGAAAAGGCTCCTGTTTCCTGAGCCTGGGAGATGGATGGAGATGCTGATGGGGTCCTGTGTGGCACATCATGATCGGTGCTCTCCGACTGAGAGCTCCTCTTTAAACTGCTCAAGTTCAAATGTTTACAGCTCTGGGCAGCACGAAAAACTGAAATGTGCTGCTCCACTTTTAGGACCTTGCAATTTCAGACCCTTTCTGGTAAAAAAAACCTAGTATTTGTTGCATATGATCTCTTAACCACTGGGAAAAAGTCCACCTATGTATTATTTCACTTATGCCCAGCTCTGAGTTGCCTGATATTGGAAGCGGGTTTCATTCATAAAATTATGGCTTTTTTCTCTGTTCAGTTAATTTGATTGAAATTAAATTAATTGAAAAGGGAAACGTATTTCTGTTCAAGCTCATTGCCCTATATTTCCAGACACACTGCTCCTTAAAATGTTGCTTCCCCTGACTTTGACAACTTTTTCTTCTCCTTTTTTCTTCTTCTCCTTCTTCTCCTTCTCCTTCTTCTGATTCTTCTGGTTCTTCTGGTTCTCCTGGTTCTCCTGGTTCTCCTCCTCCTCCTCCTCCTCCTCCTCCTCCTCTTCCTCCTCCTTCTTCTCCTTCTCCTTCTCCTTCTCCTTCTCCTTCTCCTTCTCCTTCTCCTTCTCCTTCTCCTTCTCCTTCTCCTTCTCCTTCTCCTTCTCCTTCTCCTTCTCCTTCTCCTTCTCCTTCTCCTTCTCCTTCTCCTTCTCCTTCTCCTTCTCCTTCTCCTTCTCCTTCTCCTTCTCCTTCTTCTCCTTCTCCTCCTCCTCCTGCTCTTTCTTCTTTCTTCTTTCTTCTTTCTTCTTTCTTCTTTCTTCTTTCTTCTTTCTTCTTTCTTCTTTCTTCTTTCTTCTTTCTTCTTTCTTCTTTCTTCTTTCTTCTTCTTCTCTGTTTAAATGAAACTTGTCTCTGCAGCTTTCAGTGTGCAGCACAGAAATATTCTGTGTGATGTGACCTTGAAGCTTCACTGATGGCAAGGAACAAAACCTGGTGCTCTGCAGGGGGCTGAGCATTTCAGAGAAATATTGGAGATTCTCACAAGCACTGTGTAGATTTTTATCTTATTACTACTTTTAAACATGTACAATGAAACACAGAATTAATCTGGACTATTTCTCTTCTCAGCTGGTGAGAAGACTGTGGATGAAATGCTCTCTGACACCTTTTCAATCAAATTTATTTTGCATCTTTTACTCCTCCTCCATTTTTGTGGAGCTGACCAAGTCCCATCACCTGTTTTTTAAGACATCACTTAGAGTTTGCAAGCACCTGTGAAAAGTGCAGTGTATCCTTTCCAGACATTGCTGGGATGCTCTTGTGAAACCATCTCTTTTTACATCATTATTTCCTCATTTAACAATCTCAAACCCTGCTCTCGTACCCACATCTTGTGGGAAAAATCAGAATTATTTGAGGCAGGATAAGAAAGTAAAAAACCTCAGCAAACATGATCCTGTTTCAGTCTTTCTCTCCATCTTTGGAGGAGGGCCTGGCATAATTTCTGACTGATTTCAGCAGAGCAAGAACCCTCCCTTGTCAATGTTATTCCAGGTGAGACTTTCTTAAGCTTTGTTTGAGCAGGATGACACTGAGAGGAGCGTTGTTTATGGTGGGTGTAAAAAATGCAGGATTTGGTTGGAGTAAAACCAGAGAGATGGGGCCTCTTTCACTGGGATTTTTAAAGAGATAACTCATTTGGACCTGGTTTCAAAGGCAAGTTTTAATTAAAAGCACATTGTGCAGATTTGTAAGAAAGTGGCTAACTGGTGGAAGGTCAGCTGTCTTGTAAGCAGCAAGTCATGGGAAAATTGTGCTATTATGGGTTACATAAGCATAACAAAGCTTTCATCTATAATTACTATTAAATTTGTCCTCTTTGAATAGGCTCCACAGCTCTGCTGGCCTTCAGGGCTTTAGCTAACATCAGGTTTGACTTTTTGCAAGTGAAATATACTTCCCAATCAGCAAAGAATATAATGAGACCTGATTCTATCCTTTCAGTGGGCAGAGGGGAGAACAAAGGCAAAACAACAGAGAGAGAGCTGGAGCACAAATTGCAACAGATAAAAGTCAGCTGGTGTTCCAGGACAGAGCAAATTTAACCCCAGAAAATCTTTGTTCATTTATGAAACCTTGAAGAAGGACATGTCCTGAGATGACAGCTGAAAAAAAGGGACATCTCTTGTCATCTGCCAGGAGTATGCAGGTCTTGGGCAGTATGCTGTATTCAGAGATAGGAGGAGGAGGATTGCTTATCACAGCTGTTCCAGAAATTGTGCCAGGGAATTGGTTCATCCTCAGGTTCAGAGGTCGGAATCAAGATCGGCGCCACAGATATCAACCATTGGCTGTAGAGAGGAAGGGAAAACAGCAGAGGGCTAAAGTCTGGCAGATGAAACAAGTATCACCAAAAGTCAACAGAAGTCATTAAGTGTGACATGGAGCTCCTGGAGTGGGTCCAGCAGAGGCTGAAAAGGTGATGAAGGGACTGAAGCATCTCTGTGCCCAGGAAAGGCTGAGGGAGCTGGGGCTGCTCAGCCTGGAGAGGAGCCCCAGCTGAGAGGGGCCCTCAGCCCTGGCTGTCCCTGGGTATCCCTGGATGTCCCAGTCTGTCCCTGGCTGTCCCTGGGTGTCCCTGGCTGTCTCTGTGTGTCCCAGTCTGTCCCTGGCTGTCCCTGGTTGTCCCAGCCTGTCCCTGGCTGTCCCTGGCTGTCCCAGTCTGTCCCTGGCTGTCCCTGGCTGTCCCTGGCTGTCCCTGTGTGTCCCTGTGTGTCCCTGGCTGTCCCTGACTGTCTCTGTCTGTCCCTGGCTGTCTCTGTGTGTCCCAGTCTGTCCCTGTGTGTCCCAGTCTGTCCCAGTCTGTCCCTGTGTGTCCCTGACTGTCCCAGTCTGTCCCAGTCTGTCCCAGTCTGTCCCTGTCCATCCCTGTGTGTCCCTGACTGTCCCAGTCTGTCCCAGTCTGTCCCAGTCTGTCCCTGGGTGTCCCTGGGTGCAGGAGGGGCAGAGCAGGGCCCAGGTTCTGCTCCAGGCCCAGCAATGGCACCAGAGCCACGGGCAGGGGCTGAGCCCAGGGAGTTCCACCTGCACATGAGGCAGAACTTCTTCACTGTGCAGTGGCCAAGCACTGGACAGATTGTCCAGAGAGGCTGTGGAGTCTCCTCCCTGGGGATATTCCAGAGCTGGCTGGACACAACCCTGAGCCCTGTGCTCTGGATGGCCCTGCCTGAGCAGGGAGGTGGCACCAGTGACCCACTGTGCTCCCTTCCAGCCTGACCCATCTGGGGTTCTGGGCTTCTCTGGATGCTGTCTATGCTCTTGCACACATCCTAAATACAAAGATGGACTTCTAGCTTTAGTTATTTCCATGCTGTGTTGTTATAACCAAGAACAGGAGAGCTCCTGTACATGTTTAAGTAAAGTGATTAACCCTAATGTGTTCAGGGCTAATCTTTGATGCCCTTTTTTGAGACACATTTCCTTTGGTTCTGCTCAATTCGTTCAGCTGTATAAATGTCCACAGAATAACACCTAGCATTAATGAATTAACATCCAGCATTCATGAATTAACATCCAGCCTGCTTGAAGCTGGACAAGGCTTCTGAAGCTTCTCTTAAATGTCACTGGGGGTGGCTTTTCCTTTCAAACTCTTTTTTTTCTCAAACTGATTAATACCCAGGTAAGACAAATTAGTCAAAACAAGTTACATCTGAAATACTACACCTGAAATATTGACATCACCCCATCCAAACTGAAACATTTCCCTGCTGACTGGACATGAAAAATGCAGTCTCAGGTTTATTTAAAAGAAGTTGAATTCAAAGAAAGCATCATTAGCTCAGGTGTAGAGCAACGCTGAGCATCTTCATTGACAAAATAGTGACTTGTGGAGCAAAATTCTTTATTTGTGGTTATTGGTATGCCCAATGATAATGTGGTAGAGTTCTGGCTAACTGATGGTTTTTATGGGTTGTAATAAATCCAAAATATTTTCTTTCCCATAGAAGGATATTGAGACATTGCTTTTTGCAATTATTTTGCACTAGGACTATAAATCTACTAATTATTTCTATTTTGCCAATTAGGATAGTGCAGATTGTGTTGTAAGTTCTGAAGAAAAGGTCACCTAAGGAACAGAAAGTCCCCTAAATTTTGTCACTGGTACAAGACCAGGTGACTCATGGTTGCACTCTTATGATGCTGTCTGGACCACTCAAGTTCTCTAGAGAGGTTCTTCAGCTTTTATCCTAAAAACACACTCACGTTCTCCCTTCTTCACATCATTTTTTCAGGCAATATTATGTTAATTTATATGGATTTTTTTTATTGAAGCTTCTTTATTTCCCTGGATACCTTCTAGCCTTTTCTACAGAGTACAGAGAATTATTTCTTTTTCTTTATTACATAGCACAGAGCCAAAGATCTGCTTATCTTATTTATTACATGAATTATAAAATATTTAATGATACTTTTTTCCCCTTAAATATTTCAGCAAACTCTGCTTCTGGGGAGACAGAGACTTGTGCTTAACTTTACAGATAAATGCAAGGGAACCACCTGTGCATGCTTTTTTAAGACTGGAAACTTAATGTGCCACAGAAATTTTCTATGTTTTCTAAACTGCTATAGCCACTTTTCAAGGAACAAGACATGGAAGTGTGTTTTCCCAAAGGGATTATTTTCCTTAGCACCTACTGCCATTTGCCTTGAGGAGTGGAAAATGACTCCTTGAAAATGTGTTCTCAGATTAAGAATTCGATGCCCAGGATGAGCCACATGTGAGCTTTCATCAAATGGGAAAACAGCATAAAAACACACAAACATCTGGGCAAACATCTGCTGGGTTTCATTCTAGCAAATTCATCCACCATCTCCCTCATCCTGGGATTTTCTATCCCAGTTTCCACTACTGGAGCAAACAGGTAATTTGTGGCTGAATGTCAGTGCATAATATTTCACATTATCTTTCCCAACATGATATTTTTCCTCAGTTTATCTTCCTCTTTTCCATATTAAGATTTCAGTGTTTATTCTTACCTGCAGCCCAAGGAGTTAATTCAGAATATTCACCTGCAGAGTCCATTTTTTCATCTTATTCTCTTCCAAATAACAGAGTTTGGCTTTCAGCTTTGGAAGTGCTTGTGCAGTAATTCTTGCAAATTCATGACAGAGGAATGGGATTATATTTTTCTATCAAATATTACAACAACAGGATTTTCTAGACATGGATTTCAACAAGATGGAATAGGAAATGGAAAAGAGTGTATATGGGTTTCCAGTACTTCTAGTAATTTCTGCCTTTCTTTTCCACACTTATATGGCTCAGGGAAAAAAAAAAAGTATTTTCTTGAAGAGTATGTTTCTATTTATATTTATATTTATATTTATATTTATATTTATATTTATATTTATATTTATATTTATATTTATATTTATATTTATATTTACAAAGAAAAAGCTTGAGGGTTCCTGCCTTTCAATAAGACCTATATGTACATAAAACATATTTCTGCTTCTTAATTAGGATCCTTGGAAATTCAGGCTAAGTATATGAATGAACACTGCTATACTTCAAGGGTTAGAGGGCATCTTACAAGAAATATGAATTTACAACTACAGAAAGTCTTGAAATTGGAAAGCAAAATTGAAAACATGATTGTGCAAATATTAGCCCAACTCAGAATGATCACATTAATCCAATTCAGCTGGTCATAATTTCCAAGGGTTTAAAGCTGACTAGACCAGAAAGATTAAATAAAATTGAAATAATGTTACTGCTTTATACCTGCTTAAAGTAATCCAGGATATCAGACTTAATGAAGGTTAGGATTTTAGGTGATGGGTTTGTGTATGTGTGAGGCAAAAGAAGATCCTGAAACAACAGCACTAAAGCTGCTTTGATGGTCCTCCCCTACTTTTCTATTATGTACCTCTGGATGCACTCTAAATACAAATTAATTTCCATCTCTGCTTCCATTTGGGGGTTTGTTTCCAACTTTTTCCCCTTCTTATTTTCATCTGGATATCTGTCCTTATCTTTTGGGGTTAACAAATTTACACAGAGAGTTTTCTTTTCAAAAGGACCATTTGATCATCTAAGTCAGATGAATTTTCCCAGTGACCATGAGGGCTAAAACTTGTATGTGAGTGGGTCTGGATTTCCACTGTCCCAGGAGCTCCTCCTGGATCTGAAGGATCTCCTTCTCTCAGCAAGAATTACCAAAAGCCACGTGTCACCATCTGTCTGCAGAGTTCTGGAGCAGGGCTGTGCTTCAAACTGCTCAAAAGCCTCATGACCCCATCACAAGAGATCACTTGGGCACATCTGCCTGAAAAGATCCCCTGAATTTCCTCTTCCCAAAACACAGCCACTCTCCACCTGAAATTGGTACAGCTACTGTTCACCTTGTTCTAGTTGCTGTTACAATTGGTGCTCAAATTCTCCTCTTGGTTTGTCTCTAGTTTACTCTGTCCAGATTTTCTCTGGTTAGTCAAAAAGTATTTTATTCCCTTGTATCACATCCCAGTGCAGGAACTTAAACATTTTAAAAAGCAAGCCTCCATCTTCTCCTCTTATAAACTCTGATCGTTATCCCCCTCTCACTGTGAGACCTTTAAAATCAGTTTTGTGTCTCTTTTCTGAATCACCTTTTTTGCCCCTGTAAAAACCTTCTGATGCAGAAAAGTTTCATATCACAGAACTCTCAAAAGCAGTAGCAGTAAGAAAGTCAATCCAACATTCAGAGCCAATTAAGAAAGCTCTAAGTTGTTTCTGCTGCAGGAGAAGCTGCAAGACAGATTGCTGTAAACATGATGCAGAAGTCCTTGTAGTGAAAACAGATTCAGTCTTGGGAAAGGCTGTTGGTTTTTCTGACAGAGATGAGATGCCAGATGAGAAAAGAACAAGAAAAACTGTTAGTAGTAGTAATGGTAGTAATAGAAATCAAAAGCCCCAGTTGTGCTGTCCCGAATCTGCAAGGAAGGTTTACCTTTAAAATAAGAACAAATAACCAAGTTAGACATGTGAAGAAATAAAAGACTACAGAAGATCTACCCAACAGTTAATGGAATCAAAATCCAAAGCAAAAAGATAAATCAAAAAGAAAGGACCTTAAGGTTGCAAGTTGGCTTCAAACTGAAGCTTGAACTGCAGTTCAAAGTGGAAAATGTGGATTTATGTCAAGAGGCCACAGATTAAGATCTGCCACCTGCCCCGAAGACTTTATGCTCCAAGTAAATCAAAATGAGTGTCTCTTTGGGGATTGCTGAGTGGGCCTGGAAGGAGCCTTATGGCTATAAAAAATGCCTTGGGGCATTTTGAATAAACTTTTTGTTTAGAAATAAATGACCCAAACTCTGTTTTCTGTTATCCTGCAATAAACCCATTGTAGCTGTCCTGATAAAAACTTGGCTCGCGTGCCATCGCTGTATCTAAAACGCTAACTATGATGTTTCCAGATTGTAACAAAAATTGTAGGGAAAAAAAAATCCTGACACAGTAAATCTGGGAAGATTAACTAGAGATTCCTTGAATTTTTGGCCTAATAGTTTCAATTTCTGGACAAAAATAAAACGACACAGAAATACAGTAACAAGGGCAAAATTTCCAGCTGAACATGTGGTTTGTGTGAACTCTCTTCTGTCCACAGCTGATAAGAAATAACAACATTTTGTCCCCTAATCCAGGTCATAGATAAAGGTATTAATGTCCCCATTTCAGCGCTGTGGTAACTTTTCCCAGATTTCCCAAACTGCTACTGCAATGGATAATGGAAGCAAGGAACAGAAGCTCAACATCAAAACTATCTTTACACTAAGTGAAGCCTCACAGCAAAATGCAACCACCAAAAGGAAAAACAGAAAGGACATAAAATCATAAGTTAAAGCAACAAAAAGGGGAAAAAACCTGATAATTATCAGATTAAAACCTCAGAAAATAATAAATTTTTGCCATTGAGCGCTGTTGTCGCCATCTGAACCAGGGACTGCAAAACTGAGCAATGTGGAGGCTGCAGGGAAAGTTTGTAATGATTTAAAGATCCCAATGTCCCTCAGAGGGACAGGACTTCAGATCATCTTTGCAAAAAATTGACTTTCTTCCCAATCCAGAGAACATGAATGTGTGTTTCTGAGGGGTGAGCAGAGATAATCAATAAAGTGAGAAAGAGGCAAACACACGATGCCAACAGGTGGCTTGGTCACACACGCTGATCTCTGAGGCATTAAAGCTGAAAGGTAGAAAAACTCTTTCCTGGAGATTTATTTTGTGCACAGCATTATTCTCACTTGGGCCCTGTTCATTTCTTGACACAAGAGGAAGTGTCCCTTGTGCACACTTGGCTCCTTCTGTCCATCCAAGCACTAAAATGGAGAGTTATTAAATTAAAATATTAATGCACTTCAATTAAAAAAAAAAAAAAAAAAAGAAACTTAGAGAGGTTCCAACAGGTATTTTTTGCTTCATTTTTCTATCTATCATTTTTCTAAAGTAATTTCTAGAGGATACCATTACTCAGTTCTTACGAAGAGCATTCAGATACACAGTACAAGAAAATTTCATGGAATCACAGAATGGTTTGGGTTGGAAGGGACCTTAAAGACCATCCAGTTCTACCATGGCAGCGATGCCACCCGCTACACCAGTTGTTCAAAGCCTCATCCAACCTAAACACATCCAGTTTAAACCCGTCAGGAAAACCTCTTACCTATGTGTTTGTTGCAAAGTTAAAATTTGGGCTGAAAATTGCCTCTCTTTAGTATATTTTTCAAAGCCTTTGATGAACGTGGTAAATGATGAGGAAAGAATCGTAGCACAGGTGGGCAGGGATGTAAGAAGGGGGTTTGGGATGATGAACAAGACGTGGGAGATGCTCACAGTTGGGAGTGTTTGAGGAGGTGATCCAAATGAAGAACAAGGATCCAAAATGGAAATTAGGATTTTGCACATCACTGACTAGCGAGAAAAAATAGGTGTCAATGTGTGGCTGTTTAAATACAACTCCAAATTGCAAACCCAAAAGCCTTAAATACTTCTAAACTAGAGTTTGTTCCCATTACACAAGGGTAGCATGGTGGGATTCCCTTTGCTGTACCCACATGACAAAATCCCCTAAGTGGCTCTGTGCCCAAAGAACCCCTCCTGGGGAAGCACAGGAAAGAAAGGGCACTGCAAATTTAAACTTAAAAATCCAAAAAGCTGGTTGTGCCACTCTAAAATAACACTTCACTGGGCCTCTGCATGACACGGATTTCAAGTGTTTTGCAGCAGTGGATGTCTGATAAACAAAAGCAGTATTATTGAAGAATAATTTGGGTAAGTAAATGAAGGCATTATTATGACTCTGGTGCCCAGAGTGTGGTCTTGCTGTAGGATTTCATCCAGAAAGGCTGCAAACAAAGCACTGAGAATTAGCTGCGGCCAGATGAGAGCAAAACAGAAACAAATGAAGGCCAGGGAAATGGGAAGATGAAAGCTTCATGGCAGCACAACTGTCCTACTTCTCCGAGCCAGCTCATCTTCAAAGCAAACTGAAAGCAGATGAACCTGGGAGCAGAATCTGCTGAGCACCCTGAGCCCTGCTGCTCCTCCCCAGGGAGATGGGAGGGAAAGGATCCATCAGCCTCCTTCTCCTGGCAAGGACTGGCTGTTCTCACCTGGGGGTATTGGAAGGGTTTCAGCACGCTGGACCTCTCCATGCCCCCACAAGACCAGTTTCTGTTTTGTTCTCTGCCTGAGGAACCAAAGCATGGGGAGGTCGATTGACTCCTGGCAGCAAAGCTCCTCGTTCCTGCAGAATGTAATCCCTCTTCCAGTACTCTCTGTCCTGGAAAGTCAGCCAGGAAGATATAAATTTAAATATTTAATAGAACTAAATATTTAATCCATCTCAACACCCACTTCTTCTCTGCTCTATCCCATTTCTTCGTTCCTTCTCTATTTCAGTGTGCTCGTTTTGCCTCTTCCTACACCCCCTCAGGTGGTTTCTCTCCCTCCAGCCCCTGGTTTGTGCTATTTCTACCCTCTTAGTCACTCTGCTGCTGCTTTCTTGCCTCTTTTATCCACCACCCAGGAGTGTGCAAATGTTTTCCATCGCACACTGACTTGAAGAACAGAAATTCTTGAGAAACAAAGCCCCTCATCTGCTCTAGGTATTCCTCCCCCCATCTTGGTTTCTGATTTGGGGACTTATTTTATCTCTATGTGGCTCAGTGCTGTAAAAGAGCCACAATCTCATGTGTTGGGATGAGTCTGTCCAGAGGAGCTGTGGTTGTCCTTGGATCTCTGTCCAAGGCCAGGTTGGAGCAACCTGGGATAGTGGAAGGTGGAAGTGGATGATTTTTTCGGTCCCTTCCAACCCAAACCATTTCCACACCCACGAATTGGGTGTGCCCAACACCACCAGAGGAGCTGCAGGTGGGCCAGCTCCTGGTCCTGTGCCAGTGGAGAGAGGAGAAGGTTTTTGAAAAGGGCTGGAGAGCTGCTGCTACTTGAGATCCTCTTCTGAAGAGTGTCAACCCCATCTCTGCTGGTGCCCAGTGATGTTAAAGGCTGCTCTGGAAATCACCACTCTCCCTCTCCCCTACTGGGCCAATCAGATGAGCAAAGGATGAGAGAGAATGGAAAAGTTCATCCAAATTCCAGAGCAGACAGGAGAGGGAATCAATTCAGAATCATGGAATGCTTTGGGTTTGAAGGGACCTTAAGGGTCATTTAACACACCCCCCACCCCAATGTGACTCCACACAGGTACAGGTCAGACAAGTAAAGTATTACTGGAAGAAGGAACGTGTCAGTGTCTTCAGGAAAGCAAGGAAAAAGACTCTGACACAAAGATGATCAGAAAGTTAAAACTTGCTGGTTTTTGCAACACTTTGGAGACTGTTAAACTCTCACCATTTCATGTTTATTATCATTTTTCAGTTGAGTTCTGAGCACATCTTACAGAAAAGGGCTGGTTGGTTGTCACTAACATGACAATGTCTGTACTTACTCCTCTTTTATTCCTCTGAGAGTTATGCTATAGTTTTTGAAGTTGTAGATTTGTCTGATCTGTGTCAACAATCCATTTGTTCAGGGACTTTCTGCTTTCCAACCTCTACCTATGTTGTCACCCACTCAGAGACAAACTAAGGCAGAAGTGTCCAATTCCATAAATTGTTCAGCTGCAGCATTTCACACACCTGTCCTGGATAATTGGGTATTAGTCACCAAAAGTAATGTTTCAATTCCCTGGACTTCTACATGGAAACACAGTGAATAGTAATGGACAAAGACTTTCCTTGTTTCCAGCTAAATCAGTCCATCCACATCTGAAAAGGAATGTTTGTATGAAGAACAATTGTTCCTTAACCCCCTGGCTTAACAAAACAATCATCTGCACAAAGAAGTGAAACAGCAGATTACCAAAACCAAGCAAGTTTGACCTGAGCACCTGTTAGGAGAAAATGTTCCTTTGGATATTTGCAATCAAGGCATGCAAAACACTTATTTGTCCCAGATTTTGTGTCAAAGAGAAACACAAGCAGGCTTTACTGGGAGCTTCAAAGACATTTCCAGTGACACAGGGGTTGGATCTATGGCCCAAGAATTTGCTTAGCTTTTCCACAGAAGCAGGCAGTGTAAAAAGCAATCCAAAATCAACTCTGGAGCTCCAAGACCCAGGACAAAATAACTTTTTCCTGAGCCAGGGCATTGTGCAGGGTAAAGCACCAGGCATTTGCTGCCCACTGGCACCAACAATAAGGGACCTCTTAAGCTCACTGAATCCTGTAAATGTGTTTTTATTTCAGAGCCTGATATGAGTGTGTAGTCAAACATTACTTCTCTTGAACTCTGGGAAATTTCCCTTCATCTTCATGTAGAAAATACAAGTTTCTTCCAGCAGGGTTGGTATTTTTGATCCTGGTTTTCACGGTGCTGGGCACCCCTGGTTTCTGAGTAGGCTGCTCAAATCCTACAGCACTGCAGGTGATTGTTCCCACTACTCCCATTCCTGATTCAAAGGGACTTTCACAGAAAAGTTCTTCTTTCATCTCAGTGCAATCAGTTGGGAGCAATTGTGGTGGAAGGAATTTTAAAAGCCAGGTTGGAATCAGCATGTGTGTGAGAAATCAAGGAAGGCGACAGGCAATGGCCAAAAAATAAAGAAACTGAACTTTAGTTTGCTTTAAATAGGACACTAGAGGGAGTGTCTGTCCTTTTCCTTCCAAAGACTTCTCAGAATACTAAAGTGAAATAATTTCCTGCAAGCAAGGAGTTAAATGCAGCTCGTATTTAATCACACAGGATCACTGGAGGTGCACAAACACAGCACTGAGTCACCACACTGACTTAGCACCGTGACCTCTGCTCTGCTGGCTGCTCCCCCAGCCAAGCTTCTCTCCTTCCCTGTTTTCCATCCCCAGGTAGGATTGAAACCTGCTCCATCCTCACTCCTCTGTGCTCTGCTGGACTCCTCTTTTCCCCTCAAATAATTGTAACAAGAAGCTCAAGTTCTGCTGAATTCATCAGGTTAGCTGATAATCCAAAATAAATCTCCAAATCACAACATCATAAACAGATGGAAAATTTTTAGCTTTATACTTACAGTAGGCAAGTAATAGTTTTGCAAATATTAAGGAAAGATGAGAATATATTTAGATATATTTTATGTACATATATTTCTGATTTTTTAATATATTATACATTAACCTGCTAAGTATCCAAATAGGATTCAAAGCAAAATAAACCTGTTGAGACTGAGGATATGTTTCAAGGCATGTTACTTGCATTAACCCTATTTATAACTAAAAGTGAGGGTGAAGCTGATATTTATCTCCAAGATATTAGGTGCCAAATGGGTCTTTGAGGTCCTCTTTGTTCTGCAAACAACATTCAGAATTCCACTAGCAGAAAGGGAGAGAAGGGAATTTCAGCCTCCCTCTGGTACCACGGGGGGCCACACAGCTACAGCAAAGAGATGAAGAAACTTCTTAACAAGCACATGCCAGTAATTTGAGAGGCTAATTGGTGTAGAAAGCAGCATCCCAAAAGTTCCTGGAGAGATTAGATGGAAATTAATTAAAATGATTTAAAACACTTCGGAAAACCAGCTATCAGAAGTGACAGTCTTGGATAGGACAATAAAATAACTGATTAAGTGGAAATAAATGCAATTGGATTTGGACAACTGAGTCATAGAGAGCCAAAAGGGGATGGATTAGAAGGTGATTAAGCTAATATTGAGGGGCAAGTAAAATAAGAGGAACTTTCCAATCCTTAAATGCTGACATTATATTTGTTAATGTGGTTTTGAAGAAGTGGAGCATAAAAAAGAGGTGCACAAACCAATAAATTATTTATCAAATGAAGTCAAACCACTCCTGTGTGCCCCTCCCATACACCAAGGAGAAGGAAGGAAAGCAAAGCATTTAGAAGACAACAGATAAGTGGAAATAGTTCCTCAGAACAACTCGAGCTTCCACATTTTTGCAGAATTCCAAGAAGGATTAGAAATTCCTACAGACACTACAAGCAGGGAAACTACTGCAACATGTGGGGGAAAAAGGTGTAAGAAGAGCCCTGAAAGGTTAGATAAATCATACTCCAGAGTTAGTGAGAGGAATGATGGATTTGTCTTTACAAACAAGCTGTGGGTCTGCTGCTAGATAAAACTAGCACCGAGAGATAAAAGAAACAATGGGAAGGATTCCACTGATTGATGAATGGGAAAAGATATTTGATTTTACAAACAAACTGTAGGTTTGCTGATAAATGAAATTGGGTATTGAAAGATGAAAGAAACAAAAGGGAAAAAAAATGCCATAAGAATTAAAAATTAATAGAGAAGGTTATACATTAGAGAGGAATCTTAAGTATCAAGTGTTTCTGTACCTCTCAAGTACCTCAGACAATGGGGAAAGAGAAAGAGAAATTAGGACTAAAAGGAGGCTGCACCCTCCAAAAATTTGAGAAAGCCCAAAGGAATGCCCCATGGCCTCTCCCTTTATTAAAAGTCTCCTCTGTCTCCTGTTTAGACATAAACCTCTGGTGTTTGTGGATTAATTTTTCTGACATTAGGAACAGCTACATCTGTCTTCCCCTTCTAAACTGCCTTATCTCAGAAAGAGTTTACCAGTTGCTGTGCAACCAAGATCAGCCTCCTCTTCTGTAGAGCTCCACGTTGCAGCTTTTCACCATCCTTGGGAGACAGAAACGCTGGGGAAGGCAGCAGATTGTTCTGACAACAGTTCCTGCCGGGTCTCTAGGTACAGAAACTCAGACACCCCTTTTCCAGGTGCACAGAATTGCCATAATTGTCCTTGGGATATATGAGCTGTGAGTTCATGAGTTCCTTACAGCCAGATCTGGTGACATTTAAATTAAAAAGCTATCATGATGTCCATGAGAGGCTTACAGCCCTCTCAAAGAGAGCACAAAGAAAGAATAGGGAGCATGGAGAGCTGATAGTGATAATTCAGTGTGAAAAACAGCAGCTTTTGGAAAGCTTTGGGAATACACCAGTTTTCACCAATGTGTTGTGTTGCCTCTTCCTCCCTCGAGGTCTGTGATGGCACAGAGCCACTGCCAGAGAAAATGCTGTAATTCTGAGTGTCCCTGAGAGCTGTCAGCGACAGCACTGAGGAGTCAAACCTCGGAGAGCACCACAGGCTTCAAAAGCCAGGAGAACAGAGAGGGGGAAATGAATGAGAGGAGCTGAAACACGGCCCTGTTCAAAACTCAGGATATGTGACTTAGGGCCACACAGAGGCTCCAGGCAGTGCCAGGAGCTTCCTCTGCTCAAGTACAAACAGGCACAGAGACACAGAACCCTCCCCAGAGCTGGAAAAAGCCCCAGATGAGAAGTCAAACACACAGCACGTGGTGGCCCTCAGGAAAAGCCTACAAGTACAGCTTACAAACAACAGTTCCTCATTTATTGTAAATCTATGGCCAGAAGCTCCCATCCCCACCTCTGGAGCCACTCTTAGACCCTCCCAGATGAGTGATGTAGAGGAATACAATGAAAGGATTGGCCAGGGCTTTGCAGCTCACAGCGGGGGATGAACAATCCTTCAGGTCCAGATCTGAACAAACCAGTTCAAAGAATAATTTGCTGCCCCTCTTTGGACTCTTATTTTGGTGTTTTACCCAGGAGGAGCAGGGTACCAGAGCTTGAATCATTCCTCCATCTGAACTGCCAGAACAGTTCTATGGGGCTGCAACTCTGGTTAAAAGGTTGAATGAACATTTTCTCACCCCTTTGGCTGATGGAGAACCCAACCTTGAGCAGAAAACTCTTTTGGAATCACTGTTGCCTTTATCAACACAAAGAGCAAGAGAAGAGCTTTAAAGAAAGCAAGCATGAATACTTTATCACCCCATATTTCATCTTTACTATAGAAAATAAACCAATCCTTACTCAAATTCCTAAGCCTGTGTTAAACAACTTGATGCAAATTCCAAACAAGGTGAGGATGATGCGGTGAAGAATTTCAATTAAACACAGAAAGTGAAAACCACAGGCTCCTCTGTAACCATAATTCTGATTGCAAACGCATGAAAATCTGCCCTCTGAGCAGAAATCTCCCTAGCATTCATGGTTTCTTGTTAAAAATGCTGAACATCTGAGCGAAACATAGGCTGCTTTCAGAGTCAGCAATGCTGAAGGCAGCTGAGTTTAGTCACAACAGGTGATTTAGCTATGGAAAGAGAGGAAGGGATATTCTATTGGAAAAGTGGGAATTTCTGGATTAATAAAAAGGAAAGTTTTTGTTGTGTAAACAAAACCAAAGGTGTTAGGGAAGGGAAAGGGATGGAAAACTTTGGATGCAAATGCAAAGTAGGAAAAATTAATATATGCTGCCTTCATTGTTCAGCTGGTTTTGACCTCATTTTAAGTGTTCAGAGGCATGAAAATAGACAAGATTCTGTAGGAATAAGCTACACACCTTTTCAAAAAACAGAGGAAAAACATGCAGCAATATGTTAAACAATGATTTTAAAGTCTGCTACCATTTTAATCAGATAAACAGTAGAATACAGTGCTGGCAGAGGCTCCAGAGGTCATCCCAACCACTTCCTTAAAACTGCCAAGCTGGTTTTTAGACAAACCTGAGAGAAACACTCTCACAGTTTGCTTTTGGTGGGCAACAGAGCAATTTTGCACCACACAGCCCTTTCTAGGGCTCAACTCTCCCTCTAAGAAAAGCCTCCTGGGTAGATAGAACAAATCCTTCTTGCTGTAATTTAAACCATTTCTCTTTTCCCACATGTAGTGAACACAAAGATCGTGTTTCTCTCTCTGCTACCTTTAGTTAAAGTGGGAGACACTTCTCTCCATCTCCATCAATAACCAGAGCTTTAGGGTGACTTTGTAGATGCTTGCACTGATTTTTAAAATGTTTGAGACAGCATGTACAGCCCAAACGTAGCTCATCTCATTCACAATAACATCTGCATTTCAGCTCTGGAACTCTCAGACAGACAGACATTTCTGGAGCTCTTGGACAGACACAGCTCTGGAGCTCTCAGACAGACAGACATTTCTGGAGCTCTCAGACAGACAGACATTTCTGGAGCTCTCAGATAGACAGACATTTCTGGAGCTCTCAGGCATTTCTGGAGCTCTCAGACAAATATTTCTGGAGCTCTTGGACAGACACAGCTCTGGAGCTCTCAGACAGGTATTTCTGGAGCTCTCAGACAGACAGACATTTCTGGAACTCTCAGACACATTTCTGGAGCTCTCAGACAGACATTTCTGGAGCTCTCAGACAGACAGACATTTCTGGAGCTCTTGGACAGACACAGCTCTGGAACTCTCAGACAGACAGACAGACATTTCTGGAGCTCTCAGACATTTCTGGAACTCAGACACATTTCTGGAGCTCTCAGACAGACATTTCTGGAGCTCTCAGACAGACAGACATTTCTGGAGCTCTCAGACAGACAGACATTTCTGGAGCTCTTGGACAGACACAGCTCTGGAACTCTCAGACAGACAGACATTTCTGGAGCTCTCAGACAGACATTTCTGGAGCTCTTGGAGAGACACAGCTCTGGAGCTCTCAGACAGAGAGATATTTCTGGAGCTCTGAGACATTTCTGGAACTCCCAGACACATTTCTGGAGCACTCAGACAGACACAGCTCTGGAGCTCTCAGACAGACAGACATCTCTGGAGCTCCCAGACAGACAGATATTTCTGGAGCTCTCAGACATTTCTGGAACTCCCAGACACATTTCTGGAGCACTCAGACAGACACAGCTCTGGAACTCTCAGACATTTCTGGAACGCTCAGACACATTTCTGGAGCTCTTGGACAGACACATCTCTGGAGCTCTCAGGCAGACACACAGCTCTTTAATTCTCTGTTGAAGATGCACAGAGCCACAGGGTGTTTGCTCCCATGGACGTGTCTGCCTTGGAGAAGAGGGATTCAGCTGTCTAAGGGGGGTTTGGCACCACTCAAGATGTTTTAGAGAATAGTGGACATCTGTGTGGATCAGGCAGCTGTGCACAGTCTGTGGGATTCCTGTGTCATCCTGAGCTGTCCACAAAATTCCTGAAAATATTTTTGCCCTCTTTATCTTGGTTCCTCTATAAATTCTAACTCTTTCCCCTATATGAACCTGTACTAAAACACAGATTTTTTAATGCCCTTGTTTTAGAGAAGTTGTTTCAGAATCCCAGAAGTTTGGGAGCTATGAGCCTTCTAATTTCTTTTCAGCTTTACCTAGGGTCATGGAAAATGCCAAAACCTTTTGTACTAGTGCCAACCTGCTCCTTTTATATTCTCTTCTGTTTTCCTGGAAAGTGTAAAAAAAGAATTTTTATCCTTGACCTCATTGTCAGGTAAACAAGATAAGTAAATAAAATATTTTCCTTTCCTCTCAAGAAACTTTCTATATTCATGGTACTTTACAAAGCTTTGCATATTCCCATAGGGGTTTCACCTCGTTCCCATTTTACTGGTTCTGAAATCTGTGTCCCATGGTTAATGTCCCTGCCTTTCTTCTCTTAGTCCTGCTTCCCCCTTCCTTCCCTGTGCTGCTGAGGATGGATCCCAGGACCTGGGGAGTTTCCTGGGCTGTGAGTGCACATTGCTGGGTCATGAGGAGCTTCTCAACAACCAACAGCCCCAAATCCTTCTCCCCAGGAGAAGTCCATTCTCCCCAAAACCTTTTTGTGCTTAGGATTGCCTTGACCTAGCTGCTGGACCCTGCTCTTGCAATGAATTACAGCTCATGAAGTTCTGAAGGCAGAATGGGGATGACCCTTCCAACCTAGGCAAGTTATTCTGCAGCATTAGGTGCTTACTTCACTCCTTATTATCCTTTTCCTTGCTTGAAACAGAAACAAGCCCTGTGGCAGGATGGCAGGGGATCCACACAAAAACTTCCCTAGCTTCTTCCACCAAAAAAAGAAAAAAAAAAAAAAAGAAAAAATATCAAAGTGGCAGCCTGAGGGGACAAACCACCTACTGGCTCTTCCCTCTTGCCTTCCTCATCTGAGCACAGCAGGTCCCGACACAGTCCAGAGGAACCTTGTTTTTCCAGCAGAAGAACAAATAAGGACAGATGTGGGATAAAGTGAATAACCAGAAGAACAGAACAGTAATAGGGTTAGTATCTGCCTGCTGGTTACTTCACAGCTTCACCAGGATGTGTCTCTGAAAACCAACAAATCTCCCAGCCAGAACAAAACCACGGAGTTTCAACAGTGCTCATTTGAAAGCTCTCCACCCCAGCACAGAGGCTTTTCTGGAATTATTGGTGACCTGAGTTTCATCAGTGCTCATTTGAAAGCTCTCCACCCCAGCACAGAGGCTTTTCTGGAATTATTGGTGACCTGAGTTTCATCAGTGCTCATTTGAAAGCTCTCCACCCCAGCACAGAAGCTTTTCTGGAATTATCTGTGACCTGTAAAGTCAAACAGCAGACTCCAGAACAGTGATCTCAGCTGATTCTTTTTTCCAAACTCCTTTGATCAGAAATGCTTGTGCCATTGATCCATTGGTTAACACAAGCTTCCATGAAAACTGAGCATCATTTGTTTCCTTCTCAATGACTTTAGACTCACAGGTATTTGAGTAGACATTATTTGATTCCCATCAGGTTTTTATTTGAAAGGCCGAATTATTTGTGGATGTGGCACCTGGGGATATGGGTTAGTGGTGGCCTTGGAATGGTTGGGCTCGATGATGTTACAGGTCATAAATAAAACCCCACCATGTAAATCATAGTGGAAGTTGTCTTATGATTAAAAATCCTTGGGTTAATAAGGAGAAAAAATAAATAAAAGCAATAAAAACAATAAGAAACTGCACAGGCCAAGGAAGTTTCATAATCATCTATGCTGATGCCTCCAGAATAAAGTTTTCACCAAATAATTTATGCATGAAACCTCATCACGTTGACAGGAACCAGAACACCTTTGGAAGGAAGCATTCACTCTTTCAGATTTTTTAGGTAAACAATTCAATTCAAGCAGCACTTTGTGGATAAAAAGCCTTTCTGCTTCATGGATTATACAAAAGGATAAGACTTTGAAATTAAAAGAGAGATTTCTACTATCTGAGCTAAAAAAAAATAAAAAATTCAATTTTTAATGTCAGAAATGTTAAATTCTTAATCTGCATGTATAACAAGTGCCAGACCATGTTCACATTATTTTTTTCTGCAATATTTGTCATGTAAACACAATCAGATTTATCAGTTTTTGTGAAAGTTCTTAATCCCTCCATCCCCTTTAAGCCACAGTTGGTTCATTTTAGTAGACAAGTACAACCACTCTTGTACTGTAAACCTGTGTGTCCCCCAGAAATCAAAGTGGATGTGATTAAATTGTTTTGTTTTCATTTCCTAATCTGAGAATTGCCGGGAAATGAAAAGACAAAGCAGATTTATGTAAACATATAGTCACAGAATTTTCTTAGATCAATTTGCAGAAATGCTATTTCTTCTACTTAAACTCTTGAAGAATTTAGAAAAACGTCACTTTCCATGCTAAATTCTGAATTTCCCAAGGGAAAGTTACCAAATATAAATGCACTCCACTGAAGTTTCAAGTTGCTTGAGGCTTATCAAATTTAATTATTTTGTCTGAATTATCTTTTTTCAGCTTAAAATTTTATTACTAAGATAAAAATCTGTCATTTATACTGAATATATTAATTAAAAAGAATAAAAGAAAACCTCTTTTCTTGAACTGATTGAAATTTTGAAGATAAACATACAAGCACTTTATTCTAATGAGACAATTTTTTTTAAAAAATTTTCTCACAGCTATAGTTAGTGTTCATTAATCACATTTTTTTCTGCATTTTTACACAGAACTTTTACAGCCCTCCCAGAAAATAAAAGTCAACAAGCTGAGCACTCTAGAAAGAAAGTGGATGTTTTCCATCACCTGTGGTGGAACTCAGGTTTCTAAGATAACCTGTGATTTAATAGGAATGGGATAGGACAGAAATATTCTGCCTGGGATGTTTTTGAAAACCATGTAAGAAAAAATATTTATCCTCCTTGGCCACCAAATGATCTTGTCAGCAAGTAAAACTGAAATACCAAACGACAAATTTAATAGGCACTGTCTGAAAAGGTACAAATCTGAGAATTTGCAGCTCAGCAGTTCGAGTTCTGTGCACTGACTGGAAAACAAGGCAGTTAATTCAGAAACACAGACATTGGCTTTGTCCCTTCTCTCCATACACCTGCCCTGAAAAATGTAATTCTGGGATTTGCTGTCTGTGCATTTCTTCTTTTGGCTTCCTAAGGCACTCCCAGAAACAGCAGGGATGAAGCAGCTGCCCATCCCATTATTTACTGCTGTTCCTGACATCCTGTCAGCCTCTTTTCACCACCAGAAACTCAGGGGGTGTCTGTAGCCAAAAGTCTGAGCCAAAGCTGGGACTGGGGAGACTGGGATTGACTGTGAATGATGTTAGGGCTGGTCTTGGATAAATGAATTGTCCAAGTTCTCCAGTAACCTGAAGCTGGAATGGCTTTTCAGTGTCCTTAGAGGCAAATGCTGCCACAAAGATAGTTACTGTGCAGAAAAATCAAACTGCTTTGAGGCTAAAAGAGAATGGAAAGGTCAGGAGGTAGCACCTGAGAAATCTCCTGAAAGTTCTTTCACTGGCAGCTGTAAGGGAACGGTTTATCTGAGAACTTACTGTTGTTAAGAATGTATTGGTTTTGTTTATCTGAAAATTTATTATTTTTGAGAATTTATTATTTTTATTTGTCTGAGAAATTATTATTTTGACGGGGGTCTGAATCATCTAAAATACATCTGCCTCCAAATGTCATGACAGACATTTTTGTTTCTATTTAATTGCTCCTACGAGCCCACACAGCAACATTTTAAAGCAGGGTTGAGATCAAGAAGTGTTTGGTTTAAAAATTTCTTCTTGTCATCATCAGCTGATGACACTGAAGAAGAAAAATGCCCAGAGTGCACATGCAGGATGCTGTTGCCCAGTTTCCAGAGACACAGGGGCAATTCATCCCTCCAAGGAAACTGGCTGAGATGGATGGGATGAATTAGTTTCCAATTCTGCCTCTCTCTCTGTTGAAACTGAGGGAAGTTTATAAGGATAACTCGTACCAGAGAACCAAATTCCAAGCCAGGAGAACTCCAGTCAGCTACCATCAAAATCCAGGAGTAAGGAAATTGTAGCACTGATACCTGACTAAGATGTAAAGCCTGATATTTGACAAAGTGCTTTTCAAAATGCATGAAAACATCTCTATTACCACAATATAAACAAAGAGCTGCTAAAGGAAGAAAGGAGATGTTCTGTCCATGGTAGAACAGACACACTCCACAAGCTTTGACTTCTCTAAACTTTACAAAACCTGAGAAGAAGCTGCCAGGTAAATCAAAGCAAGGTTTTGTTGTGAGGAAATAAAGATTTCAAGGTCACAGTGTGGAACTCAGGGCTGTTCAGGTTTGGAGTCATCCAAAATGTATCAAAGTGATGTGACCAGCAAGACACATTGAACTGGGCCACTACTGAACATTTCAAACTCCCTCCCTCCCATCTCTCTATGGGCTTTTGTGACATCCTTGGAATTACATTCAATGCCAGGGTTAAACTGCCAAAGACATATTTGTAAAGGGCCTGGAAACACCAGTCACACTGCTCAGGATGCAGTCAGACTATTGCATTTTAAAGTGTTTTAGTTTTTATGGGGTTTTAATGTTCTTATTTTGGTGTTCTGATCCTGTGGACTGTGCTGGCTGTGTAGAGTTGAGAGCCAGACCCATTTTTATTGCCGGCAGGGATGTGCACAACAGGGGAGTGGTACAGTGTGGATGGTGGATGTGAGGGATCAGGCAGGCAGCACAGTGTCTGTGGGAAACCAAGTCACAGAACTTTCTCACACTGGCCTGAGAAAGTGTGGCCTGAGAAATTGTGAGGAGGAGCTCAGACAGTCCTTGGAGAAGGAAAACAACCTTTACAGGTGTTGTTTGGATCCTTGTTGTTTACGTGCAAGAATCGGTCGAGGGGTGCTGTCCCCAAATGTCCAGTGATGGTGATGTGTTGCTTTGATGGCCAATGAGAGCTTCACCCCTTCAGACCCTTTTGGAACTGTCTGTAAAAAGGGATCTTGAAGAATAAAACTGGTTCTCTTTTTCAACTAAGCTTGAGACTCTGTGTTGTCACTATGGCCGTTCCTAATACAGCGCGACAGAACAGCAGCAGATAATCAGCTATAAAAAGGGTACATGGATGGCTGCATTCTGCCATTGTTGGGTTGCCAATCAAAACCCACGTTATTATTCAAAAATAGGTTGTTACATCCTCAGAGATGGAACTTGCCTGTCAATCTGGAGTGTTTGTAGACACAGCCTCAGACCAAGGTCTAAAAATGGTTTGACTGACAACTGTACCCTGCAGTGAGAGCAGAATCCTCTCCTCCCAGTTTAATTACATGTCTCTTGTAAATAAATGTAGTTTAAAAATATTAACTAAGATGCAGCTGTGTTTAACTATGATTTTTGTTTCCTAATCTTCTAGAGGGTTCCTCAGTATTTGTGCAAGGCTTTGAAGCACTGCATGACATGGTAAGTATTATTGCTAAGCTGTCTGCCGCTCATGGAAATTACAGCACAGCTAAAAGAATTTCCACTGTAACCCAGGACTGTTAGATGCTGAAAACTTCCAGAAAACAAAAGGGTTTCAAGCATGAAACTTTTCCTGTCGCTCTGAGAGCTGAGCAATTTGAAAGGGAAATAAGATCCACTTTTTCTCACTTGGCATTTCCATTCCAGCTCGTTCTCTGACTTCCACTCTTCTCGTGTTGGCTCGAGATGACTTTCACAGTCCTGAGTGCAACTGCAATGTCCCAGCTCTGAAAGCCTCGTACTTGATAATTTAAGGACAATGAATCAATTCAATATAAACCAACCTGGCTAAGTTTAGGCTGGAAAAGAGAATTTCTGCCAATTCTAGGTAGTGTGTGTTGTTCTGTACTAACCAATGAGATATAATCGAAGGCGATTTTAATCAGGATGGGTAATAAGGTTAAGGGACTTTACCTTTATTTTTATTACACTTTGTGTCAAGGAGACGAGCTACATTTTTAAAGAACTTTTTCCAAAAAGACTCTAAATATTTTTGTAGTTTTTTTCATGAGTTGTCTGCCTTGAACTTTTTACATTTCTGTTTTTACAATTGCCATATGGGCTTCAGTTATGATAATTTGTGTAGGGAGCTTAGGTATTTTTATACATCATTTTTATGCCTTTTAAAACAGCCAGATGGAGTTCAGCTGAAGTTTGTAGAGCTGTAAACAAGTGGGTATAAACCAGGAGGGGTGTGAAAGGCTGTGCTAAGGTTGTTCCATGTTATTTGTTTAATAGCAAGAAAACATCAAAAATCCCTTAAAATTATACTGGCATCAGGAATTGCTGAGTTGTGCAAGGAGGAACACAACCAAGCTACTGAGGTTCACTGCACCAAAGAACCCTCCCAGACACAGGAGGAGAGCCTGCTCTCCAAAACCTGCCACGCAGAGGGGATAAACACAAAGGAGTGAATGAAAAATTAGACAGGAATGGGCAAGGAAAGCAAGGAGCCTCCAATAAACTTGCTGGATTAACCAAACAAACAGATTCTGTTAACATTTTCAATGTGCTCAGTGGGAAGATATTGAATGGGACCAATTTACTTTTCTTTGTTCCATCAGAAGAGCAAAAAGTAGATGCCAGCTGGAGATGCTGAAAATAAAGGTTGTCCAAAAAGACCTTTCTCAGATCAGAAATGGGCAGAGGACACTGAGACTCCTCATCAGAGCCTCGGGCTGGGTGTTGGTTTCTCTCCACCATCACCCATCAGGGAGGAGCTGGCAGAGAGAAAAGAGAAAGGGAGATAATGACTGGGTGATGTTTATTACCCAGATTTAATGTGTTATATAGGGGTAATTAACCAGGCACCAAAACTGCCTCCAGAAAAAGAAGTAAAACACGGGAAAAACCCAAATCTGCAGCTGAAAGGGAAATCAATGTTACATCACAACTGTTGCTTGATTTCTTTCATTATTAATCCTCCAATTATGATAGGATAAGGTTATTAATTAACATTGGATCTTGGAACTGTGTGAGAAAGAGGAGAAAAGAGGGAAGGGAAGGGAAGGGAAGGGAAGGGAAGGGAAGGGAAGGGAAGGGAAGGGAAGGGAAGGGAAGGGAAGGGAAGGGAAGGGAAGGGAAGGGAAGGGAAGGGAAGGGAAGGGAAGGGAAGGGAAGGGAAGGGAAGGGAAGGGAAGGGAAGGGAAGGGAAGGGAAGGGAAGGGAAGGGAAGGGAAGGGAAGGGAAGGGAAGGGAAGGGAAGGGAAGGGAAGGGAAGGGAAGGGAAGGGAAGGGAAGGGAAGGGAAGGGAAGGGAAGGGAAGGGAAGGGAAGGGAAGGGAAGGGAAGGGAAGGGAAGGGAAGGGAAGGGAAGGGAAGGGAAGGGAAGGGAAGGGAAGGGAAGGGAAGGGGATTCTCTGCACAGTACATCCAGCAGGACACAGTGCTGGTCAGGGTCTCCAGACAATAAACCAATGTACAAATAAAAGGTTATTTCAAGTACCTAAAGCTGTTGGTGTGATTTATATCATTACCCTTTATCAAGTGCCTATTAAATGCCATAGCCTTTTAATACAATTTCTTGTGCACTTGTGTCAATTTTTGCAGTGTTTTTGGGCACTGAAATTCATTATAGATACAACTACAGTGACATTTGGTTTAATTAATTTCTCTATTACGTCACAGCTTGAAAGAGAAGCAGTCAGATATTACTAAAATATGAGAGCACTCTGCTTTTTTCATAGTTTGAAAGAACCTTCAATTTGCTTATGGAACTATTTTGGAAGTTGATGTCTAAAAGCAAAATAGTTCTCTACTCCTCAAGGGTCGTTGGGATTGGGTTTTTTTAATTTTTTCTTGTGGCAGAAGATGGTGTGGATAAAGTCCTGGTGTTGCTGGTGGCAGGGTCTCTTTGCTCTTGTTTTAATCAGGTACAACAGAATTCCCGTCTTACAAAGGGGCTTCCTTGGGATTGTTAATAAAAATTTGATTATAATTCCTAAAGAGGAATATTAGGTTCAGCTTATTTGATGACTGATCCCATGTCCAAAAGAAACAGGGATAAAAGTTACAGCAATTTTATCCAGTCCTAGCAGTGGTTAAATCCCAACTCTTCAGTGGAATTCCTTGTGCAGAATTCCTCTGGGTCAATGATCCACTCAAGCTTAGGTGGTCATGCTTTTTCAGGATGGGCTGGGATCACTTTTCAGGCACTATGCCAGAATTTAGAGTCCATAGGAAATGGGAAACCTCCCTTCAGCCCTGAAAAATCTGTGACCTGCAGGTTGGAGTCTGGAGAGGGATTCACCAACCTGGGTGTGCAAAATAAACAAAAAGAAACTGAGAAGGACCCAGTCAGAGACCTGAGACTGTACAGCAATCCCTCAATCTCCCAACTCTCAGGAGACACTGAGATGCTGCTGCCAGGGGCTGGTTTTCATTTATCCCAGTGAATTTTTAGTACAGCAGTCAAAAATCCCCCAACATCTCCCTTTCCTTGCCACCAGCTGGCATAGTCCTGCTTGTCAGGGCTTTATTTAACAGCAAAAATTCTCAGGTGGGCTCAAGGAGAAAAGCTTTAAATTGTGCTGGTAAACAGCAGCCATGGGATGGGAAATAATTAAGACCTTGATGATATGTTTATCTCAGGAGGCTGAGGAAACAGCAATAACACCCAGTATTTGCAGCCATTAGGCACAGGAGGATCTTGCCAATTAAAATCCTACAGTGAAGGGAATGCATGAAGCACTTGCAGGGTGATGACTCACACAAACCTGCTAATGAAAAATTGTTCATGCCTTTACAATTGGATTTCTTCTCACCTGATCCCCAAATAATAACATCAGACTCAATTTACACTCAATTAAAATATCCTGGGGAGAGAAATAATTCTCATTCCTTTAAAAACACACCTGGACAAAAAGTTCAGTTGTCAGGTAAGTTACAACATCCCAAAAAGCAAAGTGATGTTGATGGATATTTTTATCCAAGGGTAGGTTTTGGTGTGGTTTAGACCATGCTGTCAAACCTATGTGATAGAATGGGCCAGCCTGACATTACTGCTAACATAAGATTTTTTTTTTTTTTTAAAAGGGGGGAAAAAAAAAGAAAAAAGGTGTAATCAAAGGAAGGGCTCAAAAATAAAATTAATTTTAAAAGAAGAAAAACAAAATAAAGTTTCTTGCAGCATAAAACCTTTGCAAAAAATATAAAATTAATATATGCCATGTGGGGTTCATTTAACACAGCACAAGACTTGGTTTGACTCAAGCCTGATACTTGCCTTAATTTCAGATGCTTTGATTGTTGTAAGCATTATTTCACACAGGAAAATCTTTCTATGCCTTTGGACTGCCTATCCCAAGCTCATCCTAAAAAGAAAAGATTGCTTTTAAGCTTTGTTCCCCTTGCTGCCCAGAAGGAAACTTTTATGGAGTTCCTAAGCAGTAATGTAAAACTGAAAAAGAAAAGTGCAGAAACTTATATTTTAGGCTATTATTTAAGAAACAGAGTTTTTATTTTTTCCACCAGCTTTACTCCACCTTCCTAAGAGCAGATTAATCAAATCAATTATCATTAGGTTAATTGTATTATTATTCTCAAATGCTCTGGTTGAGTTGACAGGGTGAAGTTTGATTCAAGGTTGGACCCGATGAGCCTGGAGGTCTTTTCCAATCTAAATGACTCTGTAATTCTGTTTGTTACACAGGCACTCGCATTCTCTGTCAGCTAAAAACCCACCTGGATTTTACTGGGACGAAATTCACTTCAAAATTAAAATCCACTTAAAAAGCCACTTGCATTTTATTGGGGTCTTTGCTCAGGTCTCACTAACAAGGTGTCCAGACCCACTCATGCATCATTCCTTGTTAGTATCTTAAAATGTGCCCAAATCTCTCCCTAAATACAGTAAATACTACATATATATATATATGTATAAAATATTTATATTATATTATATTATATTATATTATATTATATTATATTATATTATATTATATTATATTATATTGTATTGTATTGTATTGTATTGTATTGTATTGTATTATATTGTATTATATTGTATTCTATTATATTGTATTCTATTATATTGTATTCTATTATATTATATTGTATTATATTATATTGTATTATGTTATATTGTATTATGTTATATTGTATTATGTTATATTATATTATATTATATATAAGATTTATATATTATACATATATATGTATAATATATATATTATAAAAGTATATGTATATATATAATATATATAAAAAAGTAGAAAGAATTTTTTCACATGGCCATTTCTGCAATTGCAGGAAGAGTTTTTTGCAAGTCTCTTTTCTACATGCACTGATCAAGACAATCAACTTCCCATCACCCCTTCCCTAATTATCCAGTTGGCTGGTCATCACTGAAGGCCAAAGCACTGAAAATTTAAGTGCTCTTCCACTTGTTGCCACAAACATCCATGGAAAATGTGAAGGCAGTGTTGTATCCTGCTCAGTACTTAAGGAAAATGACCATAACATTTTGCATTCTGCTTCTTTGCAACGTAGTTTTAGAGAATTCACCAGCTGCCCTCTGCTTGTTTTAAAGCAGGATATAAAAAAGTAATATTCTGCTTTTATCTGCAGCTTTAAAATGTAGAGAGAGAGAAAAAAGCAGCCAAAAAAAAAAAATAAAAATCCCTAAATACATTATAATCAAGAGATAATCCAAAAGGCTTCCTTTAAACAGATTTTTAAGGCAATGCAGCAATCTAAAGGTTATATAAACTTCAGCTAAGCTTCTTAATATAGGTGTTTAAGCATTATGGAGATTTGATTTTTAACTTAGTGTCAGTCAAAAAGGTCCTCAGCCTAGCAAATAAACGAGTTAAATTTGAATGCTAAGCAGAGATTATTGGTTCATAAAGCCACCATAAAGTACAGATACTTTCGTAGCTAACATGAGTCACCCAAACTTAAGACTTTGGGCACACATTTCTTTCAAAATATCCATGTTTCTGGGGGGAAAAAAAATTAATTAAAAGTAGATTAGCATGTTCCCAGGAAGAAAATGCATTCAGATAATGCAAAGTGCCATAGAGGGAAGGATATTACTCACTCTTTTCTGACCTACAGGATTAAATCTTTCCTTATTAAAATTCAAAAAAATAATAAACCAGTAGACCACAGCCTCTCTGCTATCCACCACATCATAAAGCCTTTGTGAATAATTTGGTTTAAATAAACACCCACCAAAATATGGGAAGTGGAAATATTTCTTTCTCATTTCAGAGTCAAGAGCATTTGATAACCTGTTAGTGCCCTGGTCAGGAAGACCAAACTTGAAAGTTTTGAGATATTAATTAGCAGAACAACAGCTTGTTTGTTTCTCACTGAGGATCTGCTCTTTGCAGAGGTTCTGAGAGTTCACAGCACAAAAAAGGATATTTTAGAAAACCAGAGGAAGCCCAAGCCAGGAGCTTTCAAGAGAAAAGCAGAGTATTTGAGGAGAGATGGGCACTGCAGGGGGGTGAGGGATTTACTCTGACCACAGACTCTGAGCAGGGGAGTGGAAGTGTGGAGGAGATTTACACCAGGTTTGCTCCTAACAACCACCCCCTTGCCAGTCCCAACACCCCAAGAATTGCCAGGCAAAAGGAGCAGCAGGAGCTGAGGATGAACACCAGCCTTGCTGTGTCACACCCCTCCCCAGCAGTTTTCCTCTTGGATTTTACCTAAACTTCGTTCTCAGAGAGAATCTGTTATCTGTGATCATTGCCAAATGAAAGCACTTAGAGCTGTTCTACTGAAAATATATTTATTAATGTTTAGGGACCTTCCCAAGAAGCTTCTGGCTTCTACAGCATTTGAAATGTAGGGAAAATAATCATTTTAAAAAACAAGAACTTTAAATCTTGTTTTCTTTCAACTCAGAAATGTTCCTTCCATGGTGATTTGTGCCTTAGAGAGGGCCATTTATTTGCATAAGGAATCAGATTTCACTTTTTACCAGTTTTGTGCTGCTGAAATTGCTGTTTATCTCTTTGTAGCTGTTTCTGCAGTAGTACTGTCTTGTACAAGTCTGGTAAATAATATATTTAATTTATTTATGTGCCAAGTGGAACACAAAGTCAGTGTGGGGTAGCATTCAGCGCTATCAAAAGAGCTCCCTGAAAAAGATTTTGATGAGATTTTACATTTTCTCTCAAAATGTCATTTAGCTTTATGAGAATCTTAGATTGTAACTATTCAGGGTAATGAATAAAAGACATGACTCATGACTAATTTTTCCTTCTTCTTCTTCTTCTTCTTATTTCATTTTTTTTTTTAAACAGAGGCATTAATACAGTTACTTAAAATATGATGTGTTTGTGAGAACTTTATTTAATCCAACAGAGCCCAGGACAATAAATCAATGTTAATCAGGTAATACACTCAGGGGAAATCGGAGCCATCGTCCCATTTGGCACAATTATTTGTTACATTTATGAGCTCATCCAGTTAATTAATTATTATAAAACTCACACTGTGTTGGAGTAGGACCCTCTAAGGGTTTCTCTCTTGTTTACAAAGCATTTAAAACATTTTCCATTTCCCAGCAAGGGTGCAAATGTCATGAAGTGTTTCCAATTCTCGCTGGCTACACAAAACACTGTTTCAAACAGGTATAATGAGATGGGGTCAAGCCAGAGAAATGAGTTTATATGAAGCAATTAAGTATGAATTTTTCACCTGTTAGTTACTTGCAATATCTGTTCTTGTGCACAGTTTTTTATGAAACAAAGGTGGGCCATAATTTGGTTATCAGGCTCTGCCGGACTCAGACAAATTTGGTTTGAGTTTTCCTCAGGAGTATAACAGCTTGAAAGGGATCCAAAAACATGCAAAAAGGTCTAAGAAGCTCTAAATCCACATCCTCCAGAGTTTATTTTGTGGAAAGAAAAAAATCTGATGGATAAAAGAAGACAAGTCCAAATAAAACAAGCCCAGGTGTAATCCTGCCTGTGTTGCCTGGACCTGGCTCAAGCACCCCTGCATCCCCCTCAAAAGGCTTCAAAACTGCATCCAAATAAAAACTTTCTATTTATAATTACCCTAGGAGATTTTGGGACTAAATCAGCTTGAATTATGTTATCACCAGAGGCTCTGTGCTGTTGTTGCATGAAGATGCTGCTCCTTCTGAGTGCTTCAGCTCTTCACTGGATTTGTAGGATGCACATCATTGAACCAGAACCTTGTTTCCTGTGCAGTCAACAAATTCAGACCTTTTTTACATATATTAATTGTTTCTAGCTGCTCTGTGCTTTTACTGTGGGAAACAGCAGCCGAGAATTTTCTACCTTGGGGCAAAAGCTGAAACAAAACCCACTAATTCTTCATACAAAAAAAAAAAGAAAATATTTTATACATTGAACTCTGAGTTCAGTAAAAAACAAATAGGAGGGGGAAAAGCAAAGAAAACCCAAATAGATAAGATAGAAATAACTCAATTATAATAATACAGTTGGTATATTCATCTTCAAAGGGGTTGCTGCCAGGATTGTTTAGAAAAGAGCTTTGAGCAGCAGAAAGCAGAGTAGCCCTGACATGAGTTGCAGGTTTCTCTCTCAGAATTCTGGCACAGAGAAGCTGGAGAAGCTGAGATTTGGTTCATGGCAGCCCAGATGTCCTTCTCTTCCTACCCAGACAGCTGGGAAAGGGTTGCATGGGTCCTGAGGATCTGCAGGAAGTGGAGGATTAGGACACTGCCTGTGATGAAAAGCTCAGGAGTGCTGCTGCCAAAGCTCCTGCATCCATGTGCCACCACCTCCACCTTCACTTCCCTAGGGAAGGACTCCCAAAATTGCAAAGAAAGCTTTAGAGCTGTAGCTTTACAGCTGCTACCAAATACCTCAAACCAAGCTAAAATAGTCAGTTTTCAACAATTGTCCAAAACTTCAAATCTTATGACTCCCCACTGAACTCATTTTCAATCTATTATGTTTTCATTTCCCTCTTGCTAAAAAGGAACAAAGCCTTCTGTGCAGGAAGAGTACATTCTGTTGCTGTCACCTGTTTTTTAACTCAGACTCCAGGACTTTCTTCTTTATTTTAGCTTTCCCTTTTTTTTATTTTTTATTTTTTTTCTGGACACTTGTCAATCCTAACTTTCAAGTGCATTGTTAGCACATCTTGTTTTAATTTACTATTTGTTTGATTTTGGTAAATAGTACAGGGGAAGTTGTCTAAAGTGATGTGAAATAAGTTTTGAGAACAGTTGCAGTATTTAGAATGATAATTGGATTGGCCAGAGATGAGTCATAAGTAATGAAATGCAAGGAATAAAAATTTGATGCTATCTTGTTTGGCTGAAACAGAGATTTATTCCTTCAGGCCAAACCGAGTCAATAATTATGTCTTCTACTTTCTATTTCTATGATTTTTTTTTTTGTAATTTGTTTAATATAATGGGATTATGCATCATGCTAAAAGGGAAACATGGTTGTTATGAACTTGCTCTAAAAACATAGCTATTTTTGGTTATGATCTCAGAATTATTCTGTTTCCAGTCAAAGTCAATTCATTGCCTGTTTATGCATTATTACATTAATATCACCTGTAAGATTTATGGAAAGTAGCAATGAAGTAATAAATATGACCCTTCTGCTATCAATCACCCTTCACAAGGGAAAATACAAAAACATAACTTGTTTTTACAAAGTCAGGAGCCAAAATGAGAAGTTTCAAAACCAGACTTAAGTATATACAGGAAAAAACACAGGAGCAGACAGGAACCAGAGGAAGTGGTCTCAAGTTGGAGAGGCTTAGATGAAATTTAGGAAAGAATTCTTCACTGGAAGGTAGGAACAGGCTGTTTGAGGAAATGGAAGAATCCCCATCCCTGGAAGGGCTCAAGGCATGCGGCTGTGGCACTTGGGAACGCAGTTTTGTGGTGAACGTGGTGCTGGTGAGGCAATGGTTGGACTCAGTGACCTTTCCCAACGTGAGGATTCAAAGAATCCATCAAATAAATGGGGAGAGAAGCCCCAGCTCTGTGGTGCACAGAAATATTTGTGCTTTTTCAGCTCCAGCTGAAGAGCAGGAAGGATGTGTGGAGAAAATGCATCAAAGCCTCCAGCCCTCACAGGTCTGAGGTCCCAGGGAGGGGACTGCACCCAGCACAGAGGGTGTAAAAAATGTTGATTTTTGTCCCAAAAATCACTCAGCTTGATAATGTGGACTCACCACCATCCCTAGCACGGCACCCAGAGGAATGGGAGCAGCAGCCCAGAGTTTTTTCCTCCTCACTCCAAGTGCAATCACCATTTAGGATGTAGCAGGTTATCAAGTAATGCACATCCGGAGAAAATAATTCAGAGAACAATTTGAAATTGCTTATTCAAACTGCCTCATTCATTTTTATTGTTTTTTCTTTTAAGGAGTGAGAAAAGGTCATCCCACTTACATTCTATTCAAGGGAAAAAACACAACACATTTGGTTTGATGGGCTATCAGAGAATTATGGCGTTTTAAGAACCTTGAAAATTAATTCCTAAATGTTTGTAAAGCCACATCTGCAGCAGTATTTAACAGTGTGGATCTGCTGTAGGTTTATAGGAGAGATAAAAAAATCAGAATACTTGAATTGTCAGGTCTCATTGCCTTTGGCAACCTTTCCTCCTACAGCGCTCAGAGCACCAGGTCAATGCTGAATTATTATATGGTCTTGTCTTAAACCTTTGGCCTCTGGTAGATATTTTCATTATGCAAACATTTTCTCCAAACCTTATAGATTTAAGCTCCTTTCCCTTTGCTACAACAGTCAAACTTCTCCTTTGCTGTGCCAGAGAAACCAATTTAGCATAGGGTTTGGGTGGGGAGTTTTTCACCAGAGTTTCTGGAGATGAACCTCAAGAGATGTAATTCTGATTTATTTTTCTTTTTTTTTCATATAATCACAGAATAATTTGGGTTGGAAGAGTTCTCAAAGACCATGCAGCTCTACTAAAACCATGCCATGGGCACAGACACCTTCCACTACCCCAGGTTGCTCCAAATCTCATCCAACCTGGCCTTGAACATTTCTGAAGGATGTGGCATCCACAATTTCTCTGGGCAACTCTGTGCAAGTGACTCACCAACCTCACAGGGAAGAATGTCATATTTTCTTCTTTTTATTTCCAGCAGACCACAAAAAACAAGCAAGACAAAAGCTTAAAATGTCCATCTGATAAAGGTATAACACCAACAAAAAAAGTATATTCAAGGTTGACACAGTCACTGCTGTGGAGTTAATATTTTACTCCCACAGGAACTTTGATGTTTGACAGCAGAGGATCTACACAATAAATAACTTTTCCTTCAAGCCAACAAAACAGATTTGACTAGAAATAAAGGAAGATTTTCCTTATCTCATGACAGAATTGTGTGTTTGTGAAATGGAGAAATTTGGATGCAGTTTTGGCTTCACAGGTGATGTGCAGAGGCTCCTGATGCATTTTGGTCTGCAGCTTGCAGGACACACATTTAGTTCCAAGCTGAAGCCATTGCATTTCCATATCCCCTGTGCCGAGTCCTGTGGGAAATGAAGACACATGACCTCATGCTTCAGGGAATTTTTGTACTTCTTGGAATATTTTAAACTTCATATTCCTGGAAAGTGATGTTGTTATGGCAAAGCACGGTGATAAGGGCAGATTTATGGAGAGACAGTGCTACACCTCCCTCTTAACACCCCTGGAGGAAAAATTCTTCTCAATGTGTCTGTTCAGCTCGTTAGGACTAGCACTGGTATATAGGGCAGTTCAGGAGCTATGCAGGGGTGGTTTAGCTGCATTTCCCATTGGATTAATTTTCTGGAATTTCCAGGAAACCATGGGTTTAATACAAATGGACTTGCAAGATCTCGGGACAGCGTGGTTTGTCTTTCCAGATGAACTGAGGCAGCATTTGGCTGATAAGAGCCTGCCAACAGGGATTAATGTTATCATTAATGGATAATCAATTGCTTCCCTGCTCCAAACATGAACATGGACACAGAATCAAAGCCCCACGTGCTTTGACAACCTGGTGATGAACGAGACAGATTTCAAGAGTTTTGCAGCATTTTGGAGAGTTATTGCTTGACAACAGGGAGTTAAACCCTGCATTTCCCAAGCTTAATGCACAGCAAGGAATAGACAAAATGATCCTGTGAAAACAGTTTAGGAGCTGATTTGCATTAAGCAATTCTGAGCATGTTCATGTAGTTTACAACTAACATCAATCACAGGGAAAAGATCAGCTATTGAAATGCTTGGAAAAGCTTCCACATGGAAAGCATTTTGCAGTTATTGTACAGACAGACAATAGGAAATTTATTTGGTTTGTGTCTTCCAGGAGACACAATCTTAGGCTTGATTAATCCTAGCTGAAAATGACAGGATTTGAGCCTTAGATCTGGACATTCTGACCACTGGGAAAGACTTAATTTTACACTCATAAATCCTTCCTTGGACAGAAATGAATCATGTCCTGGAAGTGTCCATTTCTCTCCACTGTGCAATGACCATCCAAGCTCAGACACATCCTAACACATCACAGACATGAAGAGTTTGATGAGATGAATCACAGCCCACAGATCAGAAAGATGAGTTACTACAGCAACCCTCACCAAATTTATCTCTGTGTTTATAAATCAATACTTGTTTACTAATCCAATTACCAACTATATACTATCTTTTAATGTCAATATATTAATATTATTTTATAATTAAAAGTAGTGTATTATTAGTGACATTTATATTTTTGCTACATTTTGTAATGCTAATCAATATTTACTAACTTAATAAATATTTACTACTTAAATAATACAAAATATTTGTGTGGAAACAGACCTCAGGTCTTAAAAGTTTCTTAATTCCCAAAATGTCATGTTCCAGGGAAATTTATTGCTATTATTTTACAATACTCTGAGATCACAGATTAATTACCCAATATCAGCAAGAGGCACAACTTTGGAAGAAGACCCAGCACATGGGATTGAGGGATAATGAAATCAAGATTACAGCGTGTTCAACAGTGCTGGGATCCATCATTCCAAACAGGAAAGCCAGGATGCATAAACTTCACAGAGATAAAGGGAAAAGAACAAACTATTTCATCTGGCATTGCTCAGAGAAATACATGTACATTGGAAAATACACACTGCTGATGTGAGATGAAGAGCTCTGTTAAGTGAATATCAACCAGGATAAGGTTTTTAATCTAAAATAAATTCATAAAATAACTCGACTGTCATCAGAATATGAGGGAAACTTGTCCAGATAAAATGTTTTATACTGATCTAAAAGGTCCCATAATTGTCAAACATCCTCAATTCCAGTGTTCAAGATTCCCTGAATATATACAAAATACTCAAGAATCAGAAATATGTGTGTTGTACACAGCCATCTGCAATATTATAAACATTAACTCTCCTTGCTCTGTTGAAATAAGTTAGAACAGATTAAAGTAATTGGAAAGACTTTTTTCATAAATTGAATGCTGGCACACTGAATGCTATCAAGATAAATTCTCTGCTCAGAGTCGCTCTCCCTCTTCTGTCCACTGATTGCCCTGAGAGGAGAGGAAACATTACAAGAGATCCAAGTTGTAATTGGCAAATTCATCTGGAGTTAAAAATGCTCTGGAGCTCAGAGGAGAGATCAACCCCCCACCCTGACTCTTCACAATCCTCCCACGAGCATCCAAGTGTGAATGAGCAGGGATCGATGCTGCCTGCCCGGGTGGGAGCAAAGCTCCATCAATTCTCTCTGGGGTTAAGGAAAGTTGAGAAAGTTCAATATCTCTTGGAATCGACACCTTCAAATGAGGGATAAAGACCTCTCTTTCCAGCCAGCACTGATGCTCTGCCTATTTTCAGCCCCATTTTCTTGATTTGCTCAAGTTATTGCTGCAGTTAAGGGCAGCAATCAGGGAACTGCAGACAAAGGAAAAGCAGCTTCAAGATTGCCATTGTATTTATATTTACCATTAAGAATGACTCATGTCAAGGATGGGCAAGAGTAAACAAACAGAGCTATATAAAAAAAACCTGCAGTTCAACCTGATGCTTCCAAGGTGTAACGAGGTTGTTGATACTTGGTATTCCCAAGCCTTATCCTGGAAAACAATATTAATAGGGCTTGTTCCTTTTCTGTATCCAAAAGGAATGAACAAATTTGGATTACTTCTGCAGAGGAAAAGCAAAAATGGGAGTGTCAAGCAGAAATGAAACCTTGAACAGTCTTGGAAATCTCAGGCTGCAGAGCATTTTCTGAGGAAGGTTTCAATTAACAGAGACATTGACAGGAATCAAGGCTATGCCTGGAGATGTAAGATGAACAATTCATGCCTCAAGCTGCAGCTCTGTCAGAACTTTGCTTAATGTGTCAGTCCCTTCACCATGCTGTGAAAGACCACAGATATTAATTGATTTTCTCTACCAGAAAAAAACCTTGCAGGCCCTACCAACAGTGGAAAAAGTTCTGTGGTGCAGACCCAGGACACCTGGCTGAAGAGATCAAAGAGATCATTTTCCTTTGTTTAGGGACTGCTGGAAAGAAACTTGGCCATGGCATCTCTGGTTAATATAAAAACTGTTCACTCTTGAAAGAAGCAAGAGTGCACATTCAGATCTCCATTTTTGGACAAGCAGAAATCTATAAATATGGAGGTAATTGTGGATACATAGCATGAAATAGCTTTCAGCTCAAAGTGAACCCTACCAGTGTGTTCCTTCCTCTGGCCTTGCTTCCATAACTTCTCTGGATAGCAGCAAAGAAACTTGATATGGGCTTGGAAAATGTCATGGAAGGAACCAGTTGTTCAGTTCCAGCATTCTGCCCTGAAGGCACTGAAATAATGTCAGGAATAACTGATTTTGCTGACAAAAATAAAGTAGGCGCCAAAACATACCAGCAGAGCAGTGAAATGCAAAAGTTGAGGACAGAGCTGAAGAGAAAACTAAACATAATTCATGTTAGATTATTTATGTTATAAATAATAATTGTTGATTGTTTCAGTCAACATCAAGAATAATTTGTTTAGTGGCTCATTATACTTTTTTTTTTTTTAAATTATAGGAACAGAGACACAAATATAACATGGCAGATGTGCTCTTAAAACTCTGTGTTTAGGTAAGAGTTTCCTTACTGACCCTGAATTAAGGTTTCTAAAACTAAGAAATAGCTTTTTCCCAGTAAACTCTGCTATTAAATGGGGAAACTTGGATGACCATACAAGGTTTGTACAAATAAATTGTCTGTTTGTTTTGTTGGTGGAAGAACATGATCCAGACTTAGAAGCAGCGTGCCCCCTCGTAAAGGAGGAACCTGGGCTCCAGGGTGTCCTTCAGACCTCTGAGCTCTGTTACAAGTTGGCAAAGGCACTTTGCTGGTCAATCTTTATCATACCTCTCTTGGAGGCCATACAGAATTCCCACCTCACCTCTCAGTGGGTTTAAGGTTACCTCAGGAGCATTTCTCATCCTGCAATGAATCATGTGTCCATGCCTGGACACCACTGTCATTCCAGCTCTGGAGGTTTTGCTCTCCTTGGCTGAGCTCTCAAGGTGTTTATTTGGGTTTAGGTTGAACTTCTGTAGCTTTGAGAAAGCTGCTGGTTGCTCTGCCTGTGGTGCCTCTAGACCTCCAAATACAAATGTGAAGCTGCTGTGGGTGGGGGTGTCCATTGCCACATCAACAGAGATGAAGTTGCACCTTCACTGCCAGGTGAGGGTTTGAATTCACAGAGCTGAGGCTGAGCCCTCAATCCTTTGCAGTGTTTAGGTGTTGATTTAGTCTTTGGCTTCAGTCTAGAACGAGCCAGCTGGATGTTCAGGTGGACAGCACACCCCCAGGGCAGGTGTGAAAATGACAGGCACAGGCTGGCACTCTCTTCACTTCCAGCTTCACAAATCATCTCTTCATCCTCACCAGACCTCAGCAGAGGAGTCATAGGATCCTAGAATGGATTGCATTCGAAAGGACCATAAAGCTCATCTCATTCCACCCCCTGCCATGGGCAGGGACACCTTCCTCTAGATCAGGTTGCTCCAAGCCCATCCAACCTGGATGAATCCAGTCCTTCCTGTTTCCTCCTTCAGCTGCCCACCTGGAGCATCTCCACAGAGTCCCTGTGCCCCAGCTTTACCCCTCTGCAGGAGTCCCAGCAGCGAGTGCCTCTGCCCTCATCCCATGCCCAAACCTGTCTCTCCTCAGTGCAGCCCACGCTCCACATCCAGCCAGCAGCGTTCCTGCTCAGCAAGGTGCAATTCAGGAGCAAGATAATACAGCAGATCTTAAAGACAACCCCATTTTGAACTGGGAGAAAATGGAAAGCCAGCTGTTCTCCACACACCAGCCTCAATAGGAGCAGATAATTAACAAATTAACAAATTTTCTGTCAGAAAGAACCAGATAAACAACCTGTGCTACCCAGAGATTTCTGGTTTTAGGCCTCCCTTGTGATTAAGGTGGAGACATAGGTACAGAAGAAAGCACAGATATAAAGATGCACTTTTAACAACCAATGCTGGCTAACACCAAAAAGTTGCCATTACCTTTGAGGAAAACATTGCCATGACTGGAATGCTACATACAGTCAGGATTTCATGTTTTAACATCCAGGAAAGTCATACAAATCATTCAAGAGGAGGAAAGCATGCCCTACACTGAGAAGGTCAGTTGGTGTTGTTGCTGCCTCTTCTCTACCAAAACCTTGCCACACAAACTCACTGCACCACTTAAACCCTTCACCTCATTCATTTGGGGTCATCAAGCTGAGACTGAATTAGAAGAGAAGGTTACTTTAAGAATTTTTTTATGTTGTGTTTTTGACACTTCCAGAATACATCTCAGCTTAAGTCTAGCATTGCTTAATCAATATTGAATCAAAGACTGAATAATTACTTCAATACACGTTTTTAAATTAACCTCAGCTATCAGTTAAGTTCTTTGGACTAGAGATGGAGCAAAATATGCTTGCATTGCCCCCAAAATGTTCAGGGTCCTTTCTGCCAAGCGTTAAGATAAAGATAATATTGAATATTCATGCTTCAGAGTTTTGTGCCTCCTGGATGGGTTGAGCAGGGTTTGAATTTCCCCTGGTACAGCCTCGTGCAGGTCCCTTTGTGTGTGTGTGATTTGCTCTGGCTGGGTTTCATTCCCACAGCAGCACAGGTCAGGGTGCACCGAGGCAGACAGGGAGCAGCTCCTGTTCAGAGACTCCACTTACATCTGTGTTCACAGCATCCATCAGGCTGGGAGTCAGGAACACATCTCAGGGATTGCTGCCATCCACTCTTTGAGCCTTTTTTATCTGCCCACACCCCACCTGGCATCCCCCACCTGCTTCTTTTAAGCTGCAGCCCCAGTGTTCTTCCATACCCAGAGCACCTCGTGAGGAGTGAAGTGAGAAACATCTCATTCTACAGCTACCTGACCAACAGGGTCCTCAAAATTATGGAGCATGGCAGGCACGTGCAAACTTGTTTCTTTCCTTACAGAATCACAGAATTATTGAGGGTGGAAATGTTGGAGTCTGGAATACAGAGTGTGTGCCCTTGTTTCTGATACTTAGTTATAAGATTTAGAAAAACACTGAATTTCATATAATATGAAATTCATGAGCATGTTTTCATAGTGATACATGAAAACAACTGTTGAAGTTAGAAAAAGCTAAAAGTGTAAGTATGTAGATTAGAAAGTTTTTTAAATCACTGGGTGAAAAAGTTAGTTTAGAGAACAGGCGACAAGATGGAGGATTTAGGGTGTTGTCCCTTGTCCTTCTTCTTTCTTCTTCATGTTCTTCTCCTAAAGGTTTTTGGGTAATAGTGAGTGATTGGATAGAAAATGCCACAGTGCAGCACAGAGGTGAAGGGTCATTGGGTCATTAAGAAAAATAATATACGTGTCTATTGTTAATTGGGTAAAAATAGGTATAAAGATAAAAGAACTGCGTAGTTTGGGGCCATTTTGTGCATCAGACACGAAGTGTGCCACAAGGCCTTGTTTGTACCATCAGAAGAAAGAAATGTGCCAAATTGCAAAGATTAACCTTGTGTAGCCAGCCTGGAGAGACCTGTTAAGTTTTGTAAGGATCCTTCAATAAACATGAGAAACAAGATTCTAACGAGCTCGGGAGTTTTCTTCCAATCATAAGGACTGAGATAAGTGGGACTCCCCACGAGGGAGGATCCCAGAGGAATTCAGCCCAAAGGAGGCTGAGAGAATAGGGAAAAGTTATATCCACAGAGAGGATATATCCAAAGGAGGCAAGGAGAGAGAAATTACAGGAAAAGCCCTCTGAGACCATCGAGTCCAACCTGTGCCTGATCCCCACCTTGCCACCAGCCCAGAGCTCTGAGTGACACATCCAGGCATTCCTTGGGCACCTCCAGGGATGGGGACTCCACCACCTCTCTGGGTGAATTTCCATGAAGAAATTCCTTGTGATGCGCAGCCTGAACCTCTCCTGGCACAGCTTGAGGTAATTTCCTCTTGTCCTCTCACTTGTTCCTGGGAGAAGAAGCTGACCCCCATCTTGCTCCCCTACAAAGTCCAGAGTGGAGCTGTATCATGCTATCTCAAAAACAATTTTTGCATCTGTCTGAAATCTATTTTCCATATAAAGATATCCAGGTAGGATTTAATGAACAGCCCCAGTGTTTTCCCCTCACTACAAGAAAGACATTTAGGGCAGCAGAGCTGGGAAAGGGTCTGGAGCACCAGGAGAAGCTGTGAGGGGCTCAGCCTGAAGGAAAGGAGGCTCGAGGAGGACATACTCACCCTCTACAAATACCTGCAAGAAGGTTGTAGACAGCTGGGTTTCAGCCTCTGCTCCCAGGAAACAAGTGGCAAGATGAGAGGAAATGCCCTGAAGTTGTGCCAGGGGAGGTTTAGATTTGATATTAGGGAAAATTTCTTCACAGAAAGAGTTATCAAGCATTGGAACAGGCTGCCCAGGGCAGTGGTGAAGTCACCATCCCTGGGGTTCAAAAAAAGTGCGTGGATGCAGCAGTTGAGAACATATTTTAGTGGTAAACCTGGTGGTGCTGCTGGCTTGATGATTTGACTTGATGATCTGGTTACAGCTTTAATGTTTCCATGACTCTATAAAGTCTAAGGTCAGGTGAGAACATGACTTTTATTCTGACCTCCTTTTTATTACAAGTCCTAAAATAAGGATGCACAGTCAGTAGATACATTTAGTAGATTCCTCTTCGTGTGTTTCAGTTTCTCATCAAAATATGCCCAGTAATTAAAGGAGCCTGTGCTCACCTCAAAGAGGTGTTGCAAAAATTAACTACATTTATATTTCGAAGAAAGAGCACTGTATTAATGAGACTGACAATTAAATCCGTAAGAAGGTTGATTATTTTGAACCATATGTACTGAAGGCAGGAGCATCACTCATGGTAGAGGGAGGAAGAGGAAGAATGAACTCTTTTAGGGAGTGTTGTCCAACCAAGGCCAGGAATGACACACAGCTCCTGCAAGAAGAAAAGCAAGATATTTTTCTTTAATTTCAAAACACAGGCATGAAATGAATTCCAGGGAATCCTCCATTTGCTTTATTCTAGTTGCAAAATTGCACCTACGATGTGTTCTTTGGAAATAAAAGGGTGCTGTGTTCATGTGTTTTTATAAAAACACAGTTCTTGTTTGACTGGGTTTGTTCCCATTCCCACAATGTGAACATTACTGGTATTTCTAGAACAATTTTCACACCTGTTGTGATTTTCAGGTCTTCACCTGCATCTCTTCCCTGTACATGTCCAGAAGTGCCTCGGTCAAGTGTTCCTGGTCATAAATTACAAAATCAGAGAACAAAATTTTATCTGCTTGAAATACATGTAACAGAATTTATTAAAGACCATCAGAGAAACACCAGCTTTTAATTAGATCAACACCAGCAGTGTTGTTATGATACATTTTGCACCTGTGTAAAAGATTACCCAACAGACCTCATGTTATTCATGATAAATATCTGTTCATTTTGGTGATTCTCCAATAATGGAAAAAAACCCTTTGAGCAGATCTAAACATTTCAGCCTGAAACCTGGTGTTTTCAGCTCTGAGACATCACAGGAGGCCACAGGCAGTGGTTCTGGTGCTCTTCCCATCCTTCCCTTTGGGAATTCAGCACAGAACAGGGAGTAGAACCATGATCTGCAAGGATTTTGGTTTCCCTCCAAAACTCTCCCCTTGCCTGACATAACATATGTCCATATTCCCTGCCTAACATATGTTACTAAACTCTGAGTGGGTTGCTAAAAACATGTTTTACTGTTCCTTTCATTTATGCATATCTACAATGCAGTTGGTTTTTACACAAAATACCTCTTTCTAGGCTATAGATTTGATATTTATTGCCCAGGTAGGTGAACTGATGAGCAAAAAAAACATTGGATATTTTGCTTATTTAAAACATTTATGTCAGATTAGCTGCAATAGTTATACAGACACCATATTTAGTGTATTTGCAGTTAATTTTGAAATTGTATTCTTCTCTCAAGGAAAAGCTTCTAAGTGACAACTAACTCCAAAGGAAATTTCAGATTTTATTCCTTAGTCACTAGACAACTCAATACATCTTTAAATCCACTAAACATTGAGTGTTTGAGGGTGAAGCTTTGCAGCACCTCAGGTTAATCAATTACCAGCTCCATCTTGCTCTTTTTTTCACATTTTAAAACCTTATAACCTCTGCACTAATGAGAATTTCACTTATTTAACTGAAAAAAAAAAAAAAGGTGATGCATAGCTGCCATGCAAGTTAAACACACATGCCACAGCAGAAGATGCAGACAGGATGTGAGGATGAATATGGATGCACTGCTTAATGCACAGACACCCAAATGTGAATTTGCAGATTGAAGGGAAGAATTCCCCTGTAAAAAACAACCAAATGATGGCACCAGTTCTTCAATAAGCACAAGAAGGACGTTTTGATTTGATCAATAATATCCTGCTGTATATGACTGATAGCACTGTGACCCAGAGCAGAAACCTTTAATCCTTGCTCATCCTCAGCACACATGGACACACCAGGGGGCAGAGACGTCTCCTCTCTGATACAAGGAGGAAAATGTTCTTGCCTTCAGGATGTTAACCCAGGACAGGGGAGTCCTGCTTTTAATTCACTTCTCAATCCCAGAAAAGCACCTGGTAGATTACGAAGCACCTTCATTACTCTGTTGAAACCAACAGAGAAAAAAAAACTCCCTTCTGTCTTCAAAAGCTGTGGCCATGATAAATGTTTTTAAACATTTTTGTAATAGATATTCCCTACAGTGACGTCAGACAAATCTGCTAAAGATGAGGGTAGATGAGCAACTGCAGGAGACCCATTCATAATAAATACACCTGCTCATCCAGAAATATCTTTTAAAATCCTGCTATTAACCCAGAAGTCATCATAATACCCATCCCTGAAATTTATCAAGGTGGAAAACATTCACATAGTTCTACAGGCAGACAAAATATGTAAGTACAAAAAAGGAGCTTTCTTCCTAAATAAGAACTAAATGCTCAGAGGTAGCAGAATTTATTCTCACATTTTGTTTTCAGTGATGTTCCAATGCAAGCAGAGTGAGAACATTAAAAATTAAGAGACATAGATTTTTTTTCAACACCATGTTCTCAGTTTTCTCATAATATTAATACATTCTCTCAAATGCTCATCAAATACTTTTATTGATGAGGAAGTTTTTCTGACTGATTTCTGAGGCAAAGTCTCTTGGGATTTCTTCAGTAACCTCAAAAAATGAGCATCACTGTGATGGGTGAATTGGCTGAATCCTAACCAGGAATCGATTTCTTGCTCTTCTGGAAGGAAAGAGTAGCAAGGCAAGATTTGCATTTAAATCCCTTTGTTGTAGCATGTTTTACCTAATTTCTTTCTTTTATTAAGTTCAGAAGAGCCTTAATAATAAAAGTGGTTGATGTTTTCTTTGCTTTACTTTTCAGCCTTATTGATGATTTTATTGATGTTGTTATTGATATTGATTATTTCTACAGGTTGCTCAAAATGAAACAAAATGCTCAAGCAAGTCCCATTTCCTATTCAGAGGACTTAAATTTTGATTAAATTTTGAGTAAATGTTGCACAAGGGGATTTTGACATCACCATGGCAGTGACTAAACACTACAACACATACTGGGAGAACCTTGAAAATGCTCAAAATTTAACTGGTTCTGGCCATGGGCTACAAGTGTGCAAATTTCAAATTCTTCCTTCTTTGAGCAGGCTGGATTAGAGAGCTCCAGACTTCCTTCCCACCCCAAATCCAGCAGTAATTCAGTAGGAATTTGAGCAGGCCTGGCCTTCAAGACCAGCCTTGTGCCAAGTGCCCTTTGAGAAGGACCCCAGATCTCCTGAGGTGCTGGTGAGGGGCTCTTTGTGGTGGCAGCAGAGCAGAAAGCAGAGAGTGCTGGAGATGCACAGCCCAGGGGTCAGCAAAACTTTCCCCAAATTCTCTGGGGCAGGATGGTTTTCCTCACTGTCACAGCTTCCTTTCAGGCACAGGACTGTGCCAGGAAGAGTTTCTGCTGTGGAGGGATCTGTGGAACCAAAACACATTAATCAAACCTGAAGAAATCACATTTTATCCCAGCACTTTGTCATCTTTGTGCTTCATTTCCCCAAGCCTGTTGTTAATGTCACCTCTAAAATCCCATTAAAAATGGACCCCTGCAGGGCCTGGGTTAGGTCTCTTCAGAGCTAACCAAGCACCCTTTGGAATGCTGTGCAAATATTCCTATCAGACCCTGAATGAAAAGTTAATAAATTGTCCTCTGTGGAGCAAAAGGGGAGCAAACGCAGCAGCCACTTAAAGGAAATCATAATTTGTGGTCTGAAAATATGCCACATTAAGCACAGCCGTATTTTAAATAGCAAGAATTACTTTGCAGGGCTGGAGAGGTTATAAACCACTTCTGTTTGTATTTCAGGAGCACTTGCAGCGCTTTGTTTTAAAAGCTTTATATTATCTTGTAAAATCAGCTCAGAAAAAGACATTGTTTTGTCATTGTCACCACAATGATGGCACCAACTTGTCTGTCTCTGTGCTTTGTTCTCTCTAGATGAGAAACTAAAATCCCACATATTTTATTCCTTCTCCTCCCAGAGGCACTGAGTGGGGTGCAGCTCTGCCAAAGTGGAATGACAATTGCTCTAAAGAAATTAGAAGCTCTCAAAAAACACCCCAGAAGTATTCTTCTGAAAAAGCAGAACCTTACCCTGCCCCCAATTCCCTCTCATCCCTGGTGCCTTGCTTTGAATCCTGCAAGTGGAGGCTTCTCAAGCATCCTTGGATGCCTGAAAATTCTGGATCCCTGCAGGAGGAGTGTTCAGTGATCCTGAGCTTGCACACCTTTTGGTTGTGTTTTTAAAAATGAAAAGTGATCCACAGAGCTGTGGATCTGGCTGTGATTACTGACAAGCTGCTTTGGTCCTGGATCCTTAAAATATTAACCAACTGCAGCCTTTGCATCTTGTGTATGAGTTGTAATTGATTCATGTGCTTCTCTGTCACCTTGGCAAATTTTTAATCCAAGGTCAAAGCTATTTTATTATGATTATCCTCAGTCTCCAATACCTTCCAAGTGTTCAGAGCTCTCATGGGGAGAAGAGCTAAAATACAATTTTTAAAAGTTCATAAAATTGCTTATGACAATAAACAGTAAGAATTAATCTTCTATCACAAAATATTCCTTTTAATCCACTGGTGTCCTGGAGGATGGGAAGAGGCTCCTGGAACAGGGGTTGTCCTCATGGGCACAGCTCACAGCAACTTTTTGAACTTTGCTTGTCTTGAAAATATCCAAACCCCTTCTGGCCAAGGTCAAAGCACGCAAATCCACTTATTTTTCTCTTCTCTTTCTCTTCTGTAGCAAACAGCATAAAAATTTCATCAGTTTTATCTCCTTTTAGCTTTGCCTTGTAGAAATAATATTAAAAAGCTCTAACCCTCTTCAGCTTTGCATTTTATCAATTGTACTACCCAAGGGAGGGATTGATGATGACCCAGCCTGGGGTAAATGAGGAACAAGGATGAGAAATGGATGTTTTCTGCACTTGAAGGAGATCCTTAATTTGGCAGTCCTGGGACATGGATTTCCAGAGTGCCACCCCTTGGAGCAGATCAAGTTAATCCAGCAGATTTGGAAAGCCTCATATCAGCTGGGACATCGTTTGCAATATCCCTGGCAAAAAAAAAAAAAACCTCCCACTCAGCACAGAGCTCGGCATTGGTCAGCAGGAATCTTTCTTGTGGGCCAGAAGAAGCCTGACAGATTTTCAGATTAATGTATATATATATATATATGCAAAACACTCAAATTTATTGATTCTGGAATATCAAACTTGAAACCTCCCAGTTTCAAACAAATGTTTTTTCAAACAAACATAATTAAAGACTCATTTTTAACTTCTGTTTTTTTTTCTCTCTTTTTTGTATTTCAGGAGCTCTACATTTGAAGGAATTTGAAATTGGACTTTAGGCCTGGAAACTGTGTATTTAGAGTACTTAAATCTCGAAATCCAGCATGCCAGATTGAATTCACAGAAACGGGAACCTTCCCCTTCTAAAATCAGCTGGCAAGATGTGCCACTGAGGAAAGATGTGCCTGAAGGAAGGGAACCTTCTCCTAGTGAGGGTAAAAGTGGCTGGAGGAAGCAGTAACAACTCCATGAGATCTCACACTGGTGTCAAAAATTTCGGAGATGGGGTGGGGATGGAAGGAAGGACGCTGGACAACAGATTGAAGGGAGCCAGCCACAGAGAAGGGACTTCATTACTTTCAAGAAAATTCCCTGGAGACTTTAAAGGATTCCTAGGTTTTGTCCTGTCCCAGTTTTAAAAAGCAAAAGTTATGGACAGACTGGAAGCTCTGCCTTCAGCTCCCAATTCAGACACACAGCCAGGAAAGGCTGCACTGCTTTGGAATCATAAAACCACAGAATGGTTTGGGTTGGAAGGAACATCAAGGATCATCTCATTCCACCCCCTGCCATGTTCAGGGACACCTTCCACTGTCCCAGGTGGCTCCAAGCCCTGTCCAGCCTGGCCTTGGATACTTCCAGGGATCCAGGGGCAGCCACAGCTTCTCTGGGCACCCTGTGCCAGGGCCTCACCACCCTCACAGGGAACAATTCCTTCCCAAGATCCATTCCAAACCTACTCCTTTTCAGTGCTAAGCCATTCCCTGTGTCCTGTCCCTCCATCCCTTGTCCAAAGTCCCTCTCCAGCTCTCCTGAAGCTCCTTCAGGCACTGGCAGCAGCTCTAAGATCTTCCTGGAGCTTTCTCTTTTCCAGGTGAACACAACCAGGTCTTTTCTAATAGGACACATGTTCCATCCCTCTAATAATTTCTGTGGAACTCCTTTAGACCTGCTGCAACTAAAAGAAGAGCGTGGACACCCTGCTCACCACCATGGGGACACCAGCTCTGTGTCCCCAAGCCACTGCCCTTGGCTACTGACCCCTTTTGCAGTCCAGCCCAGCTGCAGCTGGTGGTTCAGGGTTTGCTGCTGTCACCTAGAGAGATGTAGAGCCTGCAGTGCAATGTGCAGCCATTCCTGAAAGCTGCACATTCATGTGAGGAAACGGGGCAGCTTCAGAGCCCTGGCTCTGCTCTTCGACCTGCAGCTGCTGCAGCATCCTGAGAGCTGAAGGTCACGGAGCCTTTGGGCTTGTGGGTGGGCAGATGTGCAGCCAGGACACACCTGTTTGAGCCTCTGGGTGCTCTGGGGGCTTTGCTGGAAGCTGCAGAGAAAAGATCAGATGTGCTAACATCACCTTAAAGGAAAACCTGTGCTCACTGAAAGGTCAGCAGTGCATTAAAGTTCCCAAAGAAACTCAGACACCTCTCACCGATAGACACATTATTGATGCACTCATGGGAGGACTCCAGTGCCCTTCCTTAAATTGTGTCTGCACCTAGGATGATGGGAAATATATTCAGTGGACAGAATTGAGCTATTATTTTTAATTATTCCTTTAAAAAAGAAAAAAAAATAAGAAAAAGAAAGATTGCTGCTTTGAGCCAGATCCACCTAATTCATGCAGACAGTCTCCATGGCAGGACAGCATCCTGGGAAAATTGCAAAGCTTCTTCCTGACCTTTTCCAGCATTCCTCTTCCCTATCTTTTCATCTCAGACTCCAAACATCTCCCCATCCTCCTGTCTCCCCCTTGAATACACACTTCTGTATCTGACTACTACAGACGTTCTATTTCAATATTCATCTTGCTTGGAATAAAATGCTTCAGTTCTTTCAGGCTTTCCTCATTGGGTATGTTTTTTTTAGGAACTACTCTGTATCTTAAAAAAGTAATTTTCTCCAAGATTAGGGCTTCTGAATGTGTTGTTTTCCCTGCAGGCACCTAAATAGCACCACAGAGCACAACCTCTTAATGCTGACTTCCTTTCAGAAACTGTTATAACTAATTAGTGGTTCACCAGAGACCTTCCTAAGCCAGACATCCATCTGAGGAAAAATCATTTATGATTGCTACGGACTGAAAAACCCAGAAAGCCACAAGAAGAAAGAAAATTTTCTGGCTAATAATGTGGCCACATGAGACCAAGTTTAGCTCTATTCCCTGAAACCACTGAAAAGGCATTAAATTAAGCTTGGAAAGTGAAGGGAACTCATCTGGAAGTGACTGGAGGAGGAAAGAGGTCTGGTCAGCAGAGGTTTTTATGAAGGTTTTCCACATCTTAGATCACAGTGTATGATCTCCCTGTTTAACCTTCACAGCTCTAGTGGTCTGAAATTTGTTGTCTTTGCACATAACTTGCTGAATACTGAACATTATTCTGGTGATCCTGATGTGGCTCCTCTGGACTTGATTTCCAAAGGTGTTTCTTGACTCCACAAGACTCCTGGGTCTGGAATACACAAAAGACCCCAGAATGGCAACAGCACCTCTTGTTACTGTGTGGTTTTGCTTGATTTTCTGCTGTGTTCTTTTTCCAACTGAAAAGAGACCAATTAGCCTCTCTTTTGTACGTGTGCTCTTTGCACTCAAGGAATGAAACATCATCAGCTACAACTTCATCAGCTCTTCCACAGCTGCCCACTTCTCAGCCTGCTTGTTATTTCTTACCTCATTAAACTTTAACCTGAAGATAAAAGTGTTTATTGATTTATTTGATTACAGTGGGAAAATGATTTCTGAGCCTGGTTTTGTAAGCGCTAAAAGACCTGTGGCAGAAAAAAATTTAAAAAAGGGGAGATTAGTGTAAGTGTCCTTTCCAAAAAACAGGGAATCTTCACAATGAAAAAATCCCAAATTAGCAGCATTTCTCCACAGTGGAAAAGTGTCAGACTGCTGACCCTGCCATGAGTCAGAGCTTCTGAATGGGCATAAATCACAGAGTGATTTTGATTGACCACACAGTGCTATTGATTACTTCAGTCACGCTGCATAATTCACCGGTGTGAGCAGCATTTTCATGCATTGCCCTGGACTGCACAGCAGGTGCTCACACAACCTGAGATTTCCTAATTTCAGAGCCTGAGGGCAGTTTTAGCCAACTGCAAGGAGTGAAGGACATGGGCACAAGGATCTGCTGTGGCCCAGATGAGGACAAATGAACCATTAAATGTAAGTAATTGGAATATTTACGGCCATAAATCCATGAAGTTAGGCTGGAATAAAAGCAAAAATTTTTGAGTTTTTCTATGAAGCACAAACTTACTTTGGCTTGACAAAGTGGAATTAAATGAATGCTGGAATGTCCTTTTTTTTTTTGTTATATGCTCCAATGTTAGGTCATTTTGTCAAGGCAGAGTTTCTTTATTGAAGAAGTTTGTACAAAAGGAGTGAAGGGTCAAGGTCTACAGCTGTAGCCCAGATTTATGGACTGAACTGAGAGGTCCTTGAATTTATTTTAATTAGTCTTCCCTGTAAAATCACTGGAGGAAGTCAGGCATCTCCAGAGACTTTGTTCTTAGAAGGGCCAAATATACAAATATATCACCTGCCAGAGGGGTTTTCTGTAGGGATTAAAAAAAAAATAATAAAAAAAAAAGCTTCCAAATTTAGGCATCTAATTTTGGACCTGGAAGGTGAAAACCAGATCATTTTCTTTGTTGGTTTCTCAGAGTAACTTATCACTCTGCAATGAATTTCATGGCTCCCTGCAGAGCATTCAGGTAGTTAAAGCTGAGGGCAGCTGGATGAAGATGAAAAGTCTGGACACTGGGAAGAAAAGGGAACAAAATACTGAAAGCAGAGCATGAATGAAGATATTCAGGTCTTAACTGCCTTTAAACTGACAAGTACAACTTAAGAAAGTAATAAGTATGTCCTTAATTCACACCAACCTTCTAGCTGGCCTGATTTTCTCTGATTTTCCCTCAAATGTGAACAGAAGGAGTCAAAGAAAGTTTTTAAAGACAAAGTGTAGATGAGGTACGTGACCTCCTGTTCCAGCACTTGTTTTCCAGCACACCAAGTCAGAGTTGCAGTGACAGTGGTCAGGTGAAGCCAAACAGCAAGCCTGAAGTTAAACCCCTGGATAATGGGGTAAGAAAGAAAACAGGAACAGTGGGTAAGGAATAAAACAGGGCTTGCATGAAGGTAAGTCAGTCAGTGTAATTGGATTGAACAGTATTTATTAAAAGCCCTCTTTATTCATCTCTGAGTTAAATTCCTCTCTGACTCCAGTGGCCAGCTCCAAGTCTCACAGATGTGTGAGTAGGTATGTAGAACATGTTTATTTTAGTATTTCTGGACAGACTTCAAGAGAACCAGTGTTGCCTACACAGGCACACTGTGCCTTGGAGCCCTTGGTTTAGCCATCACTAACACTTCATTTTCCTCCTGCCAATCCACGCCCAGCGTTATTGCAATGAATATGTTAATGCTTCACATTCCTGCTCAGAAAACTCAATTTAAAAAGGGGAGCTTTCAGTCCAACAACAAGCCTTTTCAACCTGGATACAATCCACAGCACATGAGAAGTAGGAAACACAGTCACTTTTTAACAGTTCAGGGTTTGTGTACTGGAAGAATCCTGTGAGTTTTCAAGCAATGTAAATACCCTGCTTCATATGCCCATTCCTGAGGGCTGTGTTTGAGTTAGGAAACAGAATTAATGATATGACAATACCAAAATTATGCTGTGCCATGCTAAGGAGACCTCTGACTTCACCCAGTATTGCTGACTTAGCCCCCAGCAGCAGCAAGAGCAAGTTAAAACAATCTTAGACTCGTTTTTAAACTTTGGCTTATTTTTGGAGTAGGAGTGCAGCCTGTGGTAGCCTCATGCTCTGGTTCACTCATTTTCTTAAACCATATTTTGTATCTCAGTTTATTTTACAAGCTGTGGATTTTTCTATCCATGTGAGAGACTCATGCAGAAAAGACTGCACAGACTATAAAACACAAGAACAGATCTTTGCATAACAGTGAAACTCTTTACTCTCAAGGAAAAAAACCCAAACATAATTCACACTTGCAAGAAGCATATGGAACAGATGAGGGTAGATTCCTAAGTTCCTTGTGTGCACAATCAGTATGACTTTAGTCTTGTGTCTTCATGGTCTTGAACAAAACCTTTCAGCAAGATACACTCCAGTGAAGATGGAAACAGCATGAGTGATCCCAAACACAAAATGCCAAAGAGGAGCTGTGTTTATTTCTGCTCTCCCCCGCTTAATGAGCAAATTTCCACTGCTACCATGTGCCCTCATGCTCATCCCAAAGCTTCCCTGATTGGAGAGACAATTAAGGCAACAGGTGAGTGCTGCAGGGTGTGATATCCTTAAAGGTGGAGATCTAGAGAGAGTTTATGCACAGTGGAAGATAAACTCAAGAGCTAAATTTTTATTTTTTTATTTTTTTTATAAACCTGTGTCCCGATTGTAGCAACTTGAAGCTGCTGATGGGAAATTTCCTTTTGTCCTGATGATTTTTCTAGTGGATGTTCAGGTAATAACTCCTGGCCCAGCAATCACAGAGAATATGCATGTTTTTGCTACCACACACAGGAATTCCAGGCTGGAGCCATAATTCAATACCAGAGCAATTAAACTCATAGGTTTGCTGCAATCCATCAAATCTGTTCAAGATATCATAAATTCCAGTTATCCCTCAATCCCACTTGATGCCAATCCCAAATGAGAAACAAGATCTTTTCCAAGTAGATCCATGACTGCCTAAATTTAACAGAACCCCAGATGGGTCAGGCTGGAAGGGAGCACAGTGGGTCACTGGTGCCACCTCCCTGCTCAGGCAGGGCCATCCAGAGCACAGGGCTCAGGGTTGTGTCCAGCCAGCTCTGGAATATCCCCAGGGAGGAGACTCCACAGCCTCTCTGGACAATCTGTCCAGTGCTTGGCCACTGCACAGTGAAGAAGTTCTGCCTCATGTGCAGGTGGAACTCCCTGGGCTCAGCCCCTGCCCGTGGCTCTGGTGCCATTGCTGGGCCTGGAGCAGAACCTGGGCCCTGCTCTGCCCCTCCTGCACCCAGGGACAGCCAGGGATGGACAGGGATGGACTGGGACAGACTGGGACAGCCTGGGACAGACTGGGACAGCCAGGGACATCCAAGGACAGCCAGAGACAGCCAGGGAGAGTCAGGGACACACAGGGACATCCAGGGACAGACTGGGACATCCAGGGACAGCCAGGGACACCCAGGGACAGCCAGGGACAGTCAGGGACATCCAGGGACAGCCAGGGACACCCCAGGGACACACAGGGACAGCCAGGGACACACAGGGACAGCCAGAGACAGCCAGGGACAGTCAGGGACAGCCAGGGCTGAGGGCCCCTCCCAGAACTCTCCAGACTGAGCAGCCCCAGCTCCCTCAGCCTTTCCTGGGCACGGAGATGCTTCAGTCCCTTCATCACCTTTGCAGCCTCTGCTGGACCCACTCCAGGAGCTCCAGGTGTCTCTTTTGCTCTGAGAGTTTCCATCCCCACCAAAGGCAGAGGAATTGCCCCTGGTCTCTGCTCTCACAAGGGGATGTCTCAGGGGGCCACTTCTGGGGCCATGTTGCTCTTGGAGACTTTGCTGTGAGCTTACCTGACAGACAGAGGAGATGTCTGCAAGTAACAGCACGAGATCTCCAAAATCTGCAAGAGTTCTGCATTTTACCAGTCATTTTCTACTCTGAAGGATATTCTGCATGTCTGCCTAATTATAGCAAAGTGTACAGACTGTGTCAAAAGTGCCCACTATTATCCAGGCTGTACCAGCCACAGCCGACAAAATCTGCACATCCCCTAATTAAGAACATTTTAAAACCAACCTATTTAAATTAAGAAAACCTCCCAGCCTTCACTCTTTGACAAGTTACTCTGAGATTCTCAGAGGGGGAAGAGAAGGACAGCAGGAATATTTTAGATTTCTTCCCTCATTTCTTACCTCCACAGAACACTAAAATAAATTACAATGTGCAAACAATACGTCAGAAAGAAAGGCTTTGGCTTGACAGATTGCAGGGTACAGCATTAAATATAATTGTGTTGTTCTGAAGATCTGAAGTACAGAATGTAACACACTTTAAATGCTTTGTTATTCTTGAGATCTCCAAATGTTTGGACACCCCAGGTGATAGCTTAATTCCTTCACCCATTGAAGTCACTGTGTAAGAGAGCAGAACACAGCTTTGCAAATGCTACAGGAGGACTTCTAGCTTGATATTCCCATTTTCAATCTATGGTGGGGATAATGTGAACAAAGGCAGCAATTCCATCTGGATTCCTTATCTACACATTACAGCTCACTGTCATTTTCTGGTGACAAGTACACTTTGTGAGGCAGACACTTTTCCAAGCACCTGTTATTCTGTTCTCCAACCCTACTTTGAAAGTCCTCACTTCCAACCAGCTACAAAAAAAAACCCATTTTTATTAGTAATGTGTTTAGTGAACCTGATGTTTGGAAAATGGGAAAACAGTTGTGAAACAACTTTTGTAAAACATGATAAGTGTAAAATACGTCTAGTCACAGACCAAGTGTTAGAACACCAAATACTTCTATTTCATCATAGGTTCAATAAAACTTACTGATTCCCTGCAGATGGCAGCTGTTATTCTCTAAGTTGGCAAATTACAAAACCTCTTTCTCTGTTATCGTTCTTTCTTCATACCTTAAATAACCTAGAAACTGCAAAATTATCTTTATGTAGTCTCAAACACTTTGAGAGAAATAAAAGGAATTTCATTTCACTTCATGTATTTAAGATATTCCTTACTCCAGGAACCATATCTCCAGTCCTTGCCCTGCTGTTTTCAGATGCAATACCAAGCTTTCCTCCAGTTTTATTTATTTATTATTCTAAACATTAACTAGTAAATGCATTTTGGAGCTCAGAGTATGCTGCCCACTAATTTCATGAGTGTCCTGATTTTCAGCAGTTCTCAGTCTTGCACATGATTATTGTAATACTCATACTACAACCACTGAAAGATGATAAAATATTTTAGCTATTAATCTAGACAGTCGATTTTTTAAATTTTTTTGTCTGAAGAGAAAGAGCGCGGCCTGAAATACAAAAATGAAATGTTTAATGGATTTTATCTCACCCATGTAATATCAAGCCATAAGTAGTTATGAAAATACCTTCTTGAAGTATGGAATATTATGATGCCTGAAGCTGGTGGTATTTCAATTGTTCAAAATGTCAAACATGGTTTTTCTTCTCATTTGCACCTCAAAGCAAGCTCAGGGAGATAAATATTTCCTTTTGGGTTTGGCTGTCTCTTTTCCAGGCACTCATGAGCACTGCTAATTAAAATGTGAAGGTTTTCACAACTGCTGCTAATGAGCAAGTGGAGGAGGAATCCTTGCAGGACAATTTGCCTTGTGAACTGCAGAAAAGAATTAAGGCTTCTTTATTTCAGTTGTTCCTGAATTAGTGAGGCAACTGCTCTGTCAGCTGAGCCTCTCACTCTGAGGGACATTGGAGCAGGAGCTCCTTGGGTAAAAACAGGAGCACTCTGGGCTCTTCCTCCAATGGAACTTCCCTGCCAGCAGCTACAGGAGGGGTTTTTAGGAAGGTGGATGCTGCCTGAGCTGATGCTGTCCTGTCTGTCTTGGCTCTCATGGATAGAGTTGACATTCCCAGCCTTTGTCGGGCTCTGTGCTGCATGCAGCAGGCCAGTGTGGGTTGTGTCACCTCAAAGTGACACAGCTGGGAACTGCTGATCAAAATCCTGCTGCTTCTTCTCATGGAATCACAGAATGGGTTGGGTTGGGAAAGACCTTAAAGACCATCCAGTTCCACCCCCTTGCCATGGGCAGGGACAACTTCCACTGTCCCAAGATGTTCCAAGCCCTGTCCAGCTTGTGGTCTTGGACACTTCCAGGGATCCAGGGGCAGCCACAGCTTCTCTGGGCACCCTGTGCCAGGGCCTCACTAGCCTTGGTTTTGATTTCTTGATGCATTCCAAGTACAATATTCAGAGGTCCTGAGAAAAAAAATGGGTCCTTCCCGATAGTGAAGAAGATTGATGAATTTTTTTTCACCCTGTAGCCTCAGGGTTCCTTCCACAAGCATAGGGAGGAAACCATCTCATCAAGGAGTGGGTTATGGATTTCCTGGAGGTCAGGGGTGTACTAACATGTTCAGCATGTCATTAAGGGTTAAATAGATTTAAAGTTATTCTGTGGGATGCACAATCCTTAATGCAAAGAGGTGACATCTAAATAAAGATGATCCACAGAGAAAAGAAAGGATCAACATTGTAAATAGAATAAGCAGTGCAATGGCAGTAGGTGTCACATCGGCCCATTTAGGAGGTGAGAGAACACTGAGAGCAAGGATGTGCTCAGAGAGAACACAGCTCTGTAATCACACCACTGCCTGCATCAATTTTCCAATCAAATGTTTCTTTTTCAGAGCTGAAGGATATCTCACACCGAGACAATCAGGGCCTTGTCAGAAGCCAGGGGTGTATCTGACTTGAGATGGCAGCAGCTGTCCAGAGCTGTGCTCACCCTGCTCTGAGCTGCAAGATCAGAGCTGCTTTGTCAGCCCTCAGAGCAATTTACACTTCCAAGGTAGGGTTTTAGCTCAGAGACTTTATATCCGATCGGTTTAACGTCAGTTCCAATCATCCCTTCCCATTATGTTCCCCTCTTCAATGCCAAAACTCACTGTGGTGGCAGTCATGGATAATTGATCCCTTCAGTTTGAACCCCAGCCTGGTTGCTCTGGAGTGCAGCAGTGAAATCTTGTGAAATGAGTGTTACCTGGGAGAGCAGGGTTTCGAGGAGGCAGTGCCACATCCTGGAAATGGCAGGACCTCAGCTGCTGTGAAAATGCCAGGAGGCTCCCGCAGAATTCTGCACATTTCTTCAAGACCGAATTCAAAGTCTCTGTTTGGAACTGAGTGCTTTGTTGAGGATGGTTTGGGGATCACTCACTCACAGATATAGGTAGACACACAAATTACAAGCTTAAGGCTTCTACATCTTGCAAAAAAAACCTCAGCAGGGAAAAAGGCTCTGTTCCTAGGATTTCTGACAACCTGCCATCGCCCAGCATGCCCAACAGGCCATCTCTGGGAAAAATTGGTCTGCAATGCTGGAATTTGCAATAAACTCCAGTAAATGCTGTGTAACAGAGTAGTTTAAAGCATGGCAAACATTTCAGAAGAGCTTTCACAGGCTCCTCTGTGCTCACAGGCAATTACCAGTTTCTAACTCTTCCTAACAGAGATCCCTGTGCTCATAATTGCTGGTTTTCAAGATCTGAGAATCCCAAACATCTCCCTGATTTGCCCAGTGCCATCATCTTATAATTATATTAATAGAAAAGACTATTTTTTCAATGTCATAATGAACATTTGCAGATTACAGTAGCGGGTTTCCTCTTCAATGTAAGATACATGGGATGGTATCATGAAAAAATGGGTTTTGTTCAAGTCTAGAATGTCTGCAGTGAGACAGTTGACCCCTCTTCCTGTCCAGCAACATAAATGGATTAAAATAATTTAAAAAGATTCTTTCATAAGATTAATGATTATAGTCTACTATAAGTGTCCTAAATTACCATGGTTTTAATTTATAAACTTATATTTGTTCTTCCTTTTCAACATTTATTTTTGTCTCAGCTGGCTGAGTAGTACTTTAAACTCGTAAGGAAACAATGAGTAACCTGTTCTCATCACACATGGATCACTGGGAAGTTACTGAAGGCAAAAATACAGCTCAGCACCACAAAGTTCTGCTTAAAAAATGAGAAGAAAAAAAAAAAAAAAGAAAAAAAAAATAGTCTCCAGATGGAATTAATTTAGTCTAACCCTTATTTTTTTTTCCTTCCAGTGCGAGCTAGACACACAAGGCTCTCCTAAATATTGGAAGAGAGCTGGGCAATTTTAAATTGTGACTCATCAGACCTCCTTTACACACCTGCATCAGGAGCTGACTCATCTTCCAGACTCCCTTGATTCCCACCAGATGGCCAGGAATCCTGGAGTGATGAGCTCTGGTGTAGATGTTTGCACTGCTCATGTTCACACACAGTCTGTGTCCTTCCTTCAGCAGGAGACTGATTGCAAAGCTGAGATTCCCACATCCAGATTTTCATGTTTTGTGAAAAAGGCTGAGAAGAAGAGAGTTGAGAGAGTAAGATGAGAAAATATTATATAATTTCTAATATTTTAATATTTTCTATTTTTATATATATATATATATATATATATATATATATATGGCTCCTCTGGTCATTTGTAAATAAAACCTCTTTCCTCCAGAAATTAAGCAGAAGTTCTTCCATAAAAACATTCCTCTCCCTCCTGTGGAGCAAAACCTGTTCATAAAAAATATTTTTAATGCCAAATAATTGAACTGTTGTTCTTGGTGGTCAACTTGGGTAGACAAAACTCAGAAAGGAAGAAATAGGTTGTTATCAGCATCTTCAGTCTGTGTTGCACTAGCTTTAAACACTAGAAAAGAACAGTAGCAACTACTCTCCAGCAATTAAATTTACTCCAAAATTATCAACTAGCTCTGGTGGGAATTTATGCTGATCTTCTCCCATATTATCCATTCAAATCTGATTATAGGAAAGCAATAGCAAAGTGAACAGAGTCTGTTTTGGAGACTCAGTAGATACAGAGAAAGGATAAGGAATATTTTGCTGTTTCTTAGATCAAATGTGAAGCAGGAGGTCCAGGACACTCTGCAGGTTCTCTCTGCTCTACACAACACACATTTTGTGAAAAATAAAACAAGGCTTCCACAGCATTATCAGCAAATTAAATCAAATTTGATCCAAATATTTCCAACAGATCCTCGGTTCTGAGATTGAGATGTTAGTTTAGAAAGCATGAAACTGAAGTTGTGGGTGTTTCAGTGCACTTAGGCATTTTCTCAGCTTTGCTGATGGATTGAATTCCACCTTCACCAAGGAAAAACTAGAACACACTAGGAAAAAAGAGAGATGGTTCTCATGTTAGATGGACAGTTCAGATAACAAGGGCAGGGAAAAAATGGGCAAGAGCGTCTCAGAAGTGCTTTAACTTCATTTTCCTTTAACTCAGTTGATGAAATGGTATCATGAGCGCAGCTTTAACAAAATCTTTTAACCAGTGTCATCTCTTCAGTCATCTGGCCTGACATTGTAGAGTTTTTCTGCTCTGCAGCCATGTAAGATGGCAGCACTTCCCGTTTTCCAGAAGCTTCTTTAACAAATGACAGGAAGACAGGCATTTCTATCAAAATACCGATTAGACATACTGATGTCCCAGATGCCAGAATAAAGCTGAGATTTGTTCCAAGTCCTTGGCACCCATGACCACAGATTTGGTGTGATAGCAGCATATTCACACATTTACTGCTGGGCTTCTCAGTTCCAGCTTCTCCACACTTAAAAAACATCATATAATCATGTCATCTTTTAACCTCAGTTCTAAAAACACCTAGGTTTTCCAAAATCATATGATATCCCATCACAGAACCACAGAATGGTTTGGGTTGGAATGGACCTTGAAGTTCATCTCATTCCATCCCCTGCCATGGGCAGGGACACCTTCCACTATCCCAGGTTGCTCAGAGCTCCATCCAACCTGGTCTTGAAGATTGAGTCTGGTCCCTAAAACATCCCTATTAATCTCTAGGCAGAAATTGATTTGTCAAAAGAATAACCCTAACCATTTTGTGATTCTATTATTATGTAATCAAAAATTATCTGACAATGCTGAAGGTCTTTTGTAGAGGGAACAGAGAGAGCTGCAACCAGGAACGGGTGCTGGGGATGGCAGGTAGTAGGAAGCTGTAAAAGTTGGCAAGTGTCACACAACTTGTAAAAAGCACAGAGTGCCTGTCAGAGCGCTTTTTGCATTTTGAACATTTATTTTGAACCAATGCCGGGCTGAAATGTGAAGGAATTGGTGAATTTGTCTGAGGAGAGATGTGAGTGTACAGGGATGAGAAGCTGTTACTGTCTGATCAAACAAATTCTATATGTCAAAGATACAGAAGCCTGGAATTACAGCATGAGATAGCCTAAAGCTTTGGGAATCAGACAAAACTAAAAATTAATACAGGGACTCCCTAAAGTGATTTTGTGGAAAGGAGACAGAATAAATGCAGCCACTTCTCAAGTCTGTGTGATTCCTTTAGTCGTGGCCTTTGGATCTGGTTTATGAATAGTGATGCCAACAAGGAGCATTGTGCACTCTGCAAGTCACAGAAAACAGAGAAAGGGTGTTTGGTGCTAGGATACCAGGGTTTTTTTGATGTTGTTATAATGCCTTTATACCTGGGGTTGTGGAGCTCTTGAAGTTGTTCATCTTCCTTTGCTATTTCTGTGTACAAGCACTTAGGAGAATTAATGGTGTTATTTCCTGTAATAACCTGTGGGCCTGAGTGCTGCTCTGACTTAATCACACTGGTGTGTTGCCCACGTGGTTTTTTTAGGATGTGGAGACTTTGAAAAGCCTTAATAAAAGAAGCCAAAGCCTCTGATGAGTCACAGCTGGTTACTCATAGGTGGGATTGACTCCTAAGGGGTTGGTTGCCCCCTCGCAGACCTGCCCTTCAAAATTCCCAGGAGCTGTCATGCTTTCTCCCACGCTGCCCTCAAGAGCAGGAAGAACTCTGTAAATATCCACACAATCACCTTGTTGTCCTCTAAATCAAACTCTCAAAATGCCCAGAGAAGAAGGAAACAAACTCAGCAGGGAGAGTCCATTGCAGCATTACAATTTTATCAATATGGATTTTCTTGTGTTGTTCCTGTTGGTTATTTTCCAACATGTTCTGCTTTGTTTTAAGGAAGTTTTCTAAGACAAGGACTGTTACATACACTGGCATTTTATATATTGCCCAGCAAAACAGCACCTAAAGCTCATTTTAGGCATGAATAGCACCAGGCAAGGCATCACATTAAATTCTGAGCATATGTGAGGCTTATAGGCTGTAATTAAATCTGGATTATGTACAGGGGCTGTATCAAACCTTGCACTAAATGAAGAATAACTCTTCTTCCTCTGATAATGGCCTTAGCAGCTGCATGGAGCTGATCAAAGGATTCTGAATTCAGACAGTGGCTCAAAAGGGTGTAATTGGTTCCAGAACCATCTGCACACACTTGGGGAAAGGATTTGCCAGTGTTGTCAGCCGTGGCCAGGCAGGTTGGGAGATTGGGCCAGGGACAGCTGAGCCACTGAGGCAAATAAGCCTTTTCACAGTGTCTTCAAATAAGGCTGTTTCTCCCTAAATTTCAAGCTAAATTTAAAATTGAGATTATTTTCCAGTACCTTCTTAAACAGGGACCTTTTGTAGGGGTGGAGATCCTTTCAAATGAAAGACCAGGTAAATTACATGGACATAAACCCACATCTAGTTCAACAAGTGTTTTTAAGAAGTGAAAATGTTTGCACAAAAAATGATGGCCTCTGTTGCTAGAGAAAATAGCTTATTCATACCAAAATCATATGGTCATATATCCTTCCCCAAAATGTTATTCTGAAGAGAGTTAAAAAAAAATAAAAATAAAAATTTTACATTTTGAAAATCAAACATAAATCAACAGTTTAAAATCAATGCCATTCCCTCTGAAAAGACTTTCTTCTTTATCAGATTAAGAAAGTTATGAGCTAGAATTAAAATTCAGAGAAAGCAATAACATTTTTGAAGGTTTTTTTTCAAGCAGCAATGTAATTGAGAACTCAAGAATCAAATCTCTAATTGCAGCCAATTATTAGGGAGGAATTAGTAAAAATTCAGGACAGAGACATCTCAAAAAAACTTGTTTGAAGAGGACTCTTACGGTAGTCTAAACATGTTTATTCAATATATTCTGACCACAGTCATGACTCCTGACAGCTTTAAAGGGTACAAATACCCTGGGAAAAATGGTGCTGAATAAATAAAATGTATTAATCACTAGAGGACAATCATCTCTAAACAAACAGTGCTCAGACAGGAAAAGCCTCCTTTCTATGAGGTTGGCAAAGATGAGCCCCATTAACTTCTGACAAAGAGGGATTCTGGTGCTCTCCAGCTGCTCTGAAAATATCTTACAGCTCACTCTGCAACACGCCAAGAAAATACCAAGAGCTTTGACTTGTGTGGGTTTTGACTTATTAATATATGAAAGTGTCTCCTGGCTGTTGGAAGGGAAAGGTTTTGACCAACAGATAATCACTGCCATTAAAAATGCCCATCAAAATGGCAGAATTGATCTAGAATGGTGAAAGGAGAGGAGATGAAGTGACCCCGTCCCAAAGGATGACCCAGAACCAGCATTTTTTAATCTGGCAGTATCTGCAGTTTTTAACAGGTAAATGGTGTCAGTGGCTGTCAGTAAGGAAGAGCACTGCTGTGGAAATCTCAGGTTGTTTGGATTTATTGAGCATGACATTTGAAGGTTTGAATTTCATCATGGCAACTGTTGTTTCTTTTTTGCTGCTTGATTGGCTTTAAGACCCTTAAGTGTTCAAAGAGCTGCAGATTTTACATGAACTCACTTAAAACAAATAACTGCAGCTTCCAGAACGCAGGCACTGAATGAAAGCTTGGGCATAGGAGCTCCAGGAAAGTCTGGAAAACACCTGAAACTCCAGCTGACCCTGAGATGAAACAAGAAGACTTGGGAAAAAAATGAGATGTGCTTGACAAAAATCCCTTGAAAGAGAGAGACTCATGAAATTTCTGGGGCAGTTCTTGGCTCATGAGGTCACAAGCCCAAGAATGACCCAGCTGATCATTCACACCAAAGGACACTTCTCTCCACCCTCACCCCCAGTAATTAAAACATGGTGAACACAGCACTGCCTTGCCTGAACACAAACCCATTTCCATGTGCCAGTCCTAGAGATGGAGAGATGTGAGTGATGAAATCTCCTAAATTTACTCTTCATGTGAGTGTGCCAGCCCTCTCTGGTGACACTGTGATCCACCAGACATCTTAGGGGAGAGAGGACATTCCACAAAAAATATGGAGAAGCTGCTTACAATTGCTGGAGACATGGAGATGCAGAAATGTGTTATTTCTATTTTCACAAGCACTACTAGAAACCTCGAAACCACCAGCGTGTGCTGACAGTTCTTTTGACTTAAACAGGTTTTCCCAAGGCTTGTAAACAAATAAATAGTTCAAAAAATAAACTAAACTATGAAGGCAAGGCTGAAAAGTGGGACATTTTGAAAATTTGCCCAATTAGCATTCATTTGATTACTAATTGTGCCACTTGAGAGGCAATTGATGAATAGTCCTTTAACATTAGGTACCATATGTCCCACCAGGGATTTGTGGAATTGGAGCATTTCTAGAGCAATCCATGGACAGCAAATTTCACACCTGGCATATTTTAGGCACCTGCCAAGTTGAGAAGGGTTCCTTTATCAAAGCAACTCTTCATCAAGATACCAAAAAATCTGTGTGGGCAGACTATCAAAACTTTCAGATCAAGGATGAACTCAAAGAACTCAAAACTTGGCATGATATCTGCAAAGGAAAAACTGATCTAGGGTTGGACTTTGCTGTCTGCTTTGAGAGGAAATCTACTGAAGTTTGGGATGCTCATTATAGATAGGAAATACAATGGCATGTAGAGAGACCATGTACATTAAAATAAACTAAAGTTTCTTTCCCTTTAAACCACCAATTTTAATATCTTTAGTTACATCATTATTACCTGATTTCACTGTGAGTCGCACCTAAAATTTTTTTTAAATCTGGGTTTTTTTCATCTTAATATCTTGTATTTCTAGGTGCCCTTTTCTGGTTTTATTTTGCTTAATTTTGGAATTACACATCCTTATTAACTTTTTACTGCTTTTCTAATTGTTATACTTTCAGACTTTGTGCTATCACAATTATTTTTTTATTTTTTTTTTTGTCTGAGAATTAATGACATTCGGTGAGTTAATCTTGTTTTAGGCTTCAATCAAAAAAGATTAGATCATTAGACAACATTATTGATGCCCAACACAGCTACAACACAAGTAGGGGGAAACAGTCCCAGAAATCTTGTCACAGCTGAAGGCAAGGTCAAGATGGGTCAAGATATTGGTGACTCATTTTTGGTAGAAATGAGCTTCTTTATCTTTTAAAAATCAAAAGTGCAGGGCCAAACAAGAAAGCACATTGGCTGCAAAATCACTTTTGTAGCTGATGTTTCCCTTTTACTCAAGAGGGCTTTGCATTAATCTATTTCACCTTTCCAACTTTTTTGCAAATTTCCTGTATGTGAAGTGGCTCTTTTCTCCATCACACAAGGGCTCAGAGCTTTTAGGATTCTTTCAAAAATTTCCTTAATATCAATCTAAAACAGGCACATTTTGAGAATGGATTTTACAGCTTTAATTCCTCTAAACTGCTTGATTTTCCCTCATTTGCAGCAAGAAGGAAAAGAGAACTCAGAAGAGCCGAGGGGTGAAGGGAATCATTCAAATTCCTGTTAATACTTCCTATGACACAAGAGAAGAAAGCAGAGATGGAAATAAAGTCGTACATCTCCACGGGAGATCCATCAGCCAGCTCCCTTCTGTCTCTGGCTCTCACCTGAAAGCCCTGATGTGGCTCTACCTGAACCACCAAGGAAAGGTCAATAAATCCCAGAACTGAGACTGGATGGCTGCTCAGAGGAGCTTTGATTTTGTTTGTATTTATTCTCTGCTATTTTTACCACAGACAATGCAGAGTGAACTTGTTTAGGTCAATACCCACAAAAGGAAAAGTAGTTTTGAGCTGGTGGAGTCTTGCTCTGAGGTTGTCTCCTCTTTCACTTTATTGAAGTTTTTAATTCTTCTTTAAGCCCTTCTTGCCAAGTTTAAATATTTCTGACCAAGGTGCTTCCACCAGTGCTATTAGTGAAGGGTATGAGAAGAAACACGTCCTGCTTTTCTCAAGCACTGGAAATATCCCAGCCACCTCTCCCAAAACTCGAGCTACAGAAATACATGGGCTGTTCAAAGCCTAAAAAAAGGCAATAAGAATGATGAGAATTTTGGAAGAGGAGTGCTTCTAAATGAATATCCACAGGGACCCAGTGCAGTTTGATTTCAGGGAAAACTGCATTGCTTCAAATAAATGAAGTTAGTGAAGGTTTAGAGGGAAAAAAAGGGGATTCTTTTCCCTCTTATTCTTCTCATGCATTCTGCCTAATTTAATTTTTTTCGGTTTTGTGCCAAGAAAATATTTTAGAAATACTCAAAACAAAGTTGCAATGTTTCTTAAGCAAGTTATAAATCTGATGGACATATTTCACAGAAGACACACCAAGAGAGTCAAATCAGCAGTACTATATCAAACTTTATACATGTCAAAAAATATCATAAAAGCAACATTTAATAGATTCCCAGAAGCTAAAAAGTCATCATTAATGAAATTATGTGTTTGTATTGATTATGCAACAAAACAAAAATAAAATATTTCCCTTTTTCCCAGGCTGGTCTACAAATAGCAGCAGCCCTGGAGCTTTTGCAGATAATTCTACACAGTCAAAAGCAGTTATCTAGATTTTTCTGTCATTTCTAATTAATAATATCATGTCATGCACTTAAGAATTTCCATGGTGACTAATTATCACAAGGGAAAACATGTGCCATTGATCTTTTAAGCTGCTGTGCTAATTGCAAACCTGCCACTTGAGGGTGTTCTAAATATTGATTTCTGGTGTAAAGTCTCACTCAGCTTTTCCATATGGACATTTCAGCGTTGCTCATTATCGTGCTGCTCAAGTGTATGAGGACATCAACTTATTTGAAGGGATATGAGAGAGTTAGGAAGGGAATTGGGCACTGAAATAGCCTGACTAAAAGAAGAAAAAAACCACCAAAAAAACCTGTTTCTAACATATGACTATGTGAAAGCCTGGAAGTTAATTAATCTCTGATAATATGAGCAAATTTGAAGATAGAAATGTAACAGCAAGCAGTGCTATTTTTCAGCATGCAACTGTGAATATGTGAATCTTTCTATTTCTGCTGTTTCTGGCTTTTTGCCAAGGAAGCAGATCGCTGCGAAAAAACCCAAACCAACGACAACAAAAAAAACCCAGCAAGAGCAAAACAGAACGAGATCACCTCATTTGCAGATGATGTTGTATCTCCACAGAATAGTTTGTGTTGGAGGGGACATTAAAGCCCAGCCAGTGCAGGAACAACTTCCACCATCCCAGGTGGTTCCAAGCTGCAAGGTCCAACCTGGCCTTGGAAAATTCCAGGGATCCAGGGGCAGCCACAGCTTCTCTGGGCACCCTGTGCCAGGCTCTCCCCACCCTCCCAGGGATGAATTTCTTCTTTTATCTTCTCTGGGCACCACTCTTTACCCCAAATAAAGGCAGAACTGGGAGGAGATGTGTTGGCCTCCAGGTCACCTTTCCAGCTGGCATCAGGGAGGGCAGAGCTCCTGATTTGAGTTTGTTGCTCTGCCCAGTGGGAAAGGAGCAGAGGTGACTCGAGCAGAGGAAAAATCCAGCCCAGGCTCTGCAGATGTATATGCACAGAGAACAGCGAGAGGATTGAGAGATAATAGGATTAGAATGACTCAGAATGGTAGAGTTTATTAAAACTTTATATTCCACCCACATGTAAAGGACAACATCTCTTTCACTGGGGGGCCATAACTCTTGTACTAGTAAAGATCTTTTTTGTGTGTGTTTTTGGAAAAACTTTTGGGATTTAGGTCAAGATTTTCAAAGGAAATAAAACCCTATACTCCTCAGGATTGTTCGTTTCCCTATTTTTTCCTTATCTGTTTTTAACACTTCTTGAAAAGCATCTTTGCTAATGTCCACAAATGCACTCAAAGCTTTAAGAAGGTGAATGAGGAGAGTCCATCCCAGTTTGCTTTTGAGTCTGGCAAGGGCACAGTTCAGTTCAGGGCAGAGGTTTGGTGTCTGCTGTGGGGAACGTGAACCAGTCAGGAGGGACAAGTTAAGGCCAGGAGTCATTTTTAGGTGGCTTTGCAAGAGCTAAAAATCACAACCAACACTCACTTTTGCACAAAAAGTCCAGTTCTCTGTGTTTGAATATTTTCAGCAAGGGAGTTTATTCTTGAAAATCTCTTGAAATCCTCTTGAAATCCTTACATGTGCAATCTGTCACAACCCATCAAGGTTTTCTCCAATCATTGCTCAACACATTCTGTTCAAATTACTGGAGTTGGATTTGCAGCAGGCAGAAAAAATGATATCTTCCTCATTGCAGGAGAAAATACATTTTAAAGCTCATTTTAAAGGAGAATAATAAAGTTATCCTGGAAAACAGCTCCTGAGAGGCAACAATCTCCATAAGATTGTTGACGAATCTTCAGCTACCTTGCAACAAAAATCAGCTGGTAATTTCAAACTGAAATATATCAGTGCCAGTCTTATGGACCTGAAATAAATGGGTTTAGTATTAATTTTAGAGCTTGGAAATTTTGGTTAGAGAAATGGAAATTTTTAGCAAAAGCACATTTTTCACTATCTGACATTGAGGGGGTGAACCCTAATCCAAAGGAAAATTCTTTGCCAAATCTTAATTTTCTGACTTAAAAATGGACTGGGATGAATATTCCAGTATTGGTTCTTGACAAACTTATCTCCTGTCATAGGAGGAGAAACAATAATTGCAAGTATTCCCTTCTCAACAATGCCTGTCTGGTTTTGTGGAAAAGGAAGAGAAATGACAACTCACTTCAGGAAATGCTTTTTGTACACTTCATCTCTCACTTGTGGGAAAAACCAAAAAAAGAATGTTTAGGATCTAAGCACTGAGTTTTTTCTTTCCTTCTCTTTCTGGTTTGTGTATTTTGGGGCTTTTCCCCTTTGTTGGTTTTTCTGGGATTTTTAAGAAGGGCTAGATCATAGAGCACAAAAAATATTGCAAGTGTATCACCCCTAGAATATTCAGTTCTTGACTATGTGATCTTTTCCTTGCTCAGGGCTGTAGAGGCCTTTCAAACATCTTTGGTGGGTCTCAAACACACACTTTGGTGTTATTTATAATTAAGAGGAAGAAAGCACATGGCTGCAGGCTATAAGAAAAGAATTTCTAGATTTATCTGGGTTTCTCGACATGTTGATTCATAACTCTCCTAAAAAGAATACTGTGCTAACTGCATTTGTGCATTAAATGCTTTAATGGGGGTTTTATTGCACCATTAAATTTAATAGCACACTTCTATATAAAATAAATACATGGGCTGGAAAACAAGTAATCCCTCAGTTTTAGAAAAAGCTTTAATTTCAATTCAAGTGCTTGAGATTTTAGGTTGAAGACTCTAGTGGTGGTGAGGAGGGTTACTGACTAAATTAACCACCTTTCAAATCTAACAGGGGGTTTTAAATCAAGCAGAAGTTAAATAGAAAAGGTTCCAAAATATGTTTGCTATATAGTATTATTTAGCCTTGTTATTCATAGTTGGAAAATTTATAATTTAATTATAAAAATCTTTTATAATCCATCCCTTCACACTTCCATCACCAGATATGGATGTAGGGGACATCAGAAATATGTGAACCGTCTTTCTGGTAAAAATTTCATTTATTCAGGCTTTATTCCTCCATGGGTTTTAATGGTGTGTTGTAGAGCTTGTCCAAGAAAAAAGGAAATCATACAGAAAATATTCATTTCAGTGAAACATGACTCCAAATCAGAGCAACAGCCACCACCCACAGACTGTCACTCACCTTGGGCAGGCAAATGGATGAAGAAATAAGGTGAAGATGAAATTTTGTGGCTTCATTTAATTGAAGCTTCATTTATTCCAATCTAAAGGATGAATTCTAAAGAGGAGGTGCAACTCTGGTGTGTAACATGCTCCAGAAGGTGTCTATGGGGAGTGCAGGGTACTTGTCTATTTATAACAGCGTATGTTAAACCAGCTGCTGTATTAATAATGTCAAAGAAAACCCATCAGACATTCAGTGCCGAAAAATTTCCAGCTTCCCAGTTCACAAAACTTACTTTCAAAAGGTCATGTGAGATGATTAATCATTTTTAGGACATTTTTCCTCTGAGAAAAGAGTAACATTTCTCACCAGCTGCCTTTCAATTCTTCCAGAAGTGCTCTGAGATAACTAAGATAGAATCACGCTGCTGTATTATTATTTATACCTTCCTTACGCTCTTTAATTTCATCTGAAACATCTCACACGTATCTTCAGAAACCTGAGTCATTTCTGCAGCTGCTTCTGAGATTTATACCTTTCCTGACACTAACAGTCTAATTTTGCCTCTATGAGAAATAAGACTTACATAGAAACCAATCTCCAAAAGCTTATCTCATCTCTGGGTTTGGACACACTGGGATTTCAGAGTCTTTTCTCATCCCTGCCTTGAAGACACCATTTTGTACAGATTCTTAAAGAATCAGTAAAAACCATTCTTAAAAACTCCTGGTTGGTGAGAGGGGAAGGGATTCAAGAGAATGGCAAGGCTGGGCTTTAAAAAGAGAATCAGAAATACCTCTCTCAAACTCCCTAAGATTCCGTTTCTGGAAATGGTGGAATTAAATTATTAAACATTTCACAAGTACGTCATAGAGAGGTGATAAAAATATGGTCACTGGGGAACTGTCAAGAAGAAATTCTGTTAAAGCAGTCTAATTTCCCTCTCTGACTGATAATTTAGGCAACATAAATGGGGAGGAAAAAGGGGAAACAGTTCTTAAAAGTTTCATAATGCTCTGGTATGACGTTATCCACAAGAACTAGGGAAAATTACTTATATTTTACTCATCATTCAGAAAATTGTTCCCTAAATACTTAGAGTAGAAGAAAAGGACATGCTTTTGGTTATCTGTAATTGGAAGGATGTTTCAGGTGGAAGTCCTATGGAATCTGTTCTGCTTTAATATTTTCATTGGTGACTTGACTATGGAGATAGAAAGTGATCTGATACCATTTCTACCTGATGGGCTAGGAGAAAAACCTCAAAATACTTTGGAAAACAGAATTGGAATTTTAGCTTGGTAACTTGGACAGAAGTTCTGGAATCCTTGTGCAATTATTCAATTGAAGAAAATACCGAGTGGTTTAAGAATGAATCAAGGGCAATTCTGCAAATAAAATGGGCACTTAGAGGGGTCCTCACCCCACTCTTTGGGGCTGAATACAGACAAAGTAGAACCAGCATGGATCCTCGTGGAAAAAGCTGAATTCCAGTCTGGATATATTAGTATAAGGTCACTGTTTTTCTCTATTTGTACAGCAGTGTCCTCAGCTGGAATTCTGCCTTGGTTTGGGCACTGCAATTACAATTCTGGTCATACTTGAGTGAGTTTCCAGAGAGCGTTACTGAAAATAAGAAGAGGTTTAAGAGCATGATTTGGAGAGAAAAGTTTAGAAAAACTGATTTTTTTTAGTCTAGAATTGAGAGGAGTTTCAGGAGGTTGATAGACAAGGCATCGTCCAGCACATTGGAAGTGGATTTATCCCTTCTTCTTCTTCTTCCTGTCTCAGAGGTGACAGCAGGCCTAGGAGACCACTGGATGTTCCTTGAAACCTTATTTGTGCCTGGGAAAACAGAGACAAAGGAACAGTGAATCACAGACACTGGATGTCCCTGTCCTGCCTGGACCTGGTGGTGTGATGTTGTCACAGCTCAGCACAAGCACGAATCCTTCAAGCTGAAAACATCCAAGGTCTCTGTTATTCTAGAGCCAGCTTTTCCAGGAATGCAGTTTTGGATTTTTAGCACTCATCCCAGCTCTCCATTTAGCATTTCCTTTGAGAGGAGCACATGTCCTGGAGGGCAAAATGTCACTATGATCAGCACAGACCTTGTGGCTTTTAAAAACCTGAGTACTTTCCTTTTAGTACTTGATGTGGGAAGAGCTCAGATGTCTGAGATGAAAAGGGGCCATAGCTATTTCTGCTATTAAAATGTCAGGCACATTAACACCTCAGCAAACAATGTTGGTTTTGTTTTTTTTTTATTTTCCCTGAGACTGCCCTGCTTGAAATGGAGTGAAATATTCAATGTCAGTCAAATTATTCATTCAGCACTTTCACTTCTTGAAACATCCTCCTTCCTTGCTCCAGGTCCAGCATGAGCCCAGGCTTTTTCTTTCACTAAGAGGATTTCTTAGGACACCCCACACGTGATCAGTTTAAGTGTATAATCAACACACAACCCATTGGTGCTTCAATAAACCAAAAAATACTTGTAAATGCTTGACCTTACTCTGTTTAGTGCAGCTTTTACATAATGTTTTCTATTTACATAAGAAATCTTAAATTTAAGAAAGAAAAGTGACAGGAATGAAAGCCAAGCTTTCAATGGGTTTTTTTTGGGGAAGATTCTTCTGTAATGAAACCTTTGCTCAGATATCCATGTTCTGTACTGGCAAATTTTGCTGCTTGACTGAAAGAGCAGGAATTTTGACAAGGCATGTCAAAATCTAGGAATCATTTGAAGTGTACTCAGGGCAGAACCAATACACTTTCACTTCATATCTCTGCAAACTCCTAGTGGCAAAATCTCTGTTGAAGGTGAGGTTTGTAAAGAAAGAGAAAATAATTCAGAAAACAGAAAATGAACAGGAAACTCGTAAGCTAAATCATGTTTGGGATGACACGGGAAAAATCTCCACAACAATCTGTTTTCTCCTCATTATTCATAACTACCTAAGAATATTGATAGTTTCCCCACATGGAACTTGCCTCTGAGCCTGCTGCTGGAGCTGTTCCTGACCCCTGCAATTTTTCCAGCCAATTGCAGCATTTTGTGGTCCAGTGCTGCCCCTGAATGCTCAGGAGGGAACTCCTCACATTTGCTATCACCAGCTCAGCCCCTGCACTCAGCACAAAATCACCACCATTTCAGGACTGACTTTGCAAGTCCTTATTTTTCTATTTTGATTTTTTTTTTTTTCTACAAAAGAATGCTCAGCTGCTGGCTGCAAATGAGGGCTTCTGGATTTGGAAATGGCTTGTGGAGACTGTTCCCATCCTGTTGTCTGATTTATGGGGTCAGAAGAGAGCCACAGCTGCTGGAGGAGGTGGGGTGGATGTTGAGGAGCAGGAGCTGAGACACCTGATTGAGATTCAGCTGGAGCAAAGAGGACGTTCTGCACCAAATCACGATGTCAAAGATAACCTGATGAGAAGTGAGAAGCATCTAAACTTTGAAAATGCAATATCTCCTGACCCTGTTGGATTCCTACCAGCAATTTTCTAATTTAGAGAGAAAACTATCGTCGATGCAAGCGTTTGCAAGGCTGTCAAATCCTTTAGTGCCAGTGGCTCTCCAGAAGCCTGTCAGTCACTATGACCTTGAGTTTTGAGTTGCTTGGAGTTCCTTTTTCAATAACACTTTCTCTGATTTTGAAATTCAAGAGGCACAGAGGAGTCTGTTATGAAGAAACACGAGTTCCTCTTGCCAGAGAAGAGTTTTGTTGTTACATTTTGCCAGAGGCTCTGGAGAAGGGAACGGGGAGCCACAGCATATTTATTTATGCAGATCAAACTGCATAAATGCAATTATTAGAATGCATTTTGCCATTATTTTTTTGCCTTTCAGAAATGTTTTATGGCATAACCAGATTTCTTCAGAAGATCTTGGGAGCTCTGGGGGTTCATTCCACTTTTCCAGTGTGGGCTCTGCAGTTGAACATAAACTTTTTACTGGTTGTACTTAAAAAGAGAAGTATCTCTGTTATATACTGAGAGTTGCTCTCCAAAATAGGGCCTGAAGGTCCAGGTGGGCAAGAAATTGAATGTAAGTCCTGTAAGTGTGACCTTGTCAAAAGGACAGGTCCAGGGGGGATTTTTTCACTTATCCAGATCTTTTAATATGTTCTTTTCCCCACTTTTTTTCTGTAATTGACCAGTGTTGTTCTGAAAAATGCTCATATTTCTACTGCTCTGGTGTTTTTCTTACTCTGCACACCATAATGCCATTTTTTTTACCTTCTCAGGGAATAACACATGTCCTGGACTGTCTCTGTGTTTGTAACTTCTTTATGTTTTACAAGCCACCCAAACTGTCTTCAGAAATCCTTCATTTGTATTTAAGTGAAATCTGAAATTTTACTTTAAAATCTCTCTCATCACACATCTTCAATTTTTTTACTGTTTTGTTAGCTCTTGATTTTTTTTTCCTTATATTTTCTTGAGATTTCCAGAGATGCTCCATTTTTCTTTAAATAATTTCTACCATGACAGGCTATAAATTTTGTCCTAGGATCGCTGCCTTCTCAAACTCCCAGCAATATATCTGCATTTCAAATGCACTCAGCAGAGTATCTAAATGCCAGCAAGGCATTTAACCTTGTCATTTTACCTGAAATTAGGTATTCAAATTCTTCCTCTTTGAGTCTTGCTATTTTGATTTATTAGTGAAACCCAAGTTGCCATTTCTGCGTTGGCTCTGAAGGTGTTTTAGAAGCACTGCAGATGGGAAGGGGAATTCTCTGCCCCAGTAAGAGTTTGCTGGAGATTATCCATATGCCAAATTAGTTTGTACTTGGGCCAGACCTGATTTAAAAGGTTCACTCCATTATTTTAGAGGTGCATTTAAAAAGCCCTTCACTCATTTATTTTATTGCTTTGGAAGCAAGATACATTATAGGTTCTCCAGCCCTCTGGCTAGATCCTTAAAGAGATAAAATGATCTGTTACACCCTACAAAATCCTGACAGGCACAGGACTGACAGGCACTGAGTGCCTGTCATCTGAGGTTGTCACAAGTTCTTGAATGACATGAGGAACAAGTCATTTTCCTTTTCTTTTTCCTTCTTTTTACAGATTTCATGATCCCATATGCAGAGAAGTCTTTTTCAAACGGGAATTTATTTCCTCCTTGCCAAACTGCAGCCATGATGTCAAGGCCTCGTAGGATGCTGTTAATAAACCCCTGGCCATTTATTTGAAATTGTTTTGTCTGCTCCTCTTCCTCATTGCTTACCAGGCCTCCCTACATTTGTTTATCCACTGGAATGCTGAAAATTCTTGTACAATTCTAATCTTACACGAGACCTTTTAAAAGTCTTGTTATCACAGCAAGTCTTTCCCCATTTCTTTTGTGTCACTGAAGAACTTTCTCAGGAGATAAACCTGTCTTAGAGTGTTGTATAGCTCTTTGGAGCCAAACGACTGGATTCAACTCAATACCCTTATATTGACATATTTTAATTGACAGATTCCTTCTAATTCCAAAAGGATGTTGAGTCTTTCCTCCTAAAGCTTGAATATCATTTTTGGAAATTCTCTTTATTTGATGGAGTTCTCTTACTAACAGAAAGGGGCAAGATTTGCCCATACTCTCATGTATCTCTGGTGAAAACTTGGACTCAGAAGGGATTCAGTATAAATTACTAAAAAAAAAAATGATTGAAGGCACACATTGAGATGGGCACTGCAGAGTGCAAATGTTTTTACCCAGCCTTGAAAGCTTTGCTAGACCATTTCTGTCAACTCAAGAGAATCAAAACTTCATCTCACTGAATACACATGAAGGCTGACATGGTCAAAGGCCAAGGTTTCTCACTTGTACTTGGGAGAATGGACAAGCTGAGTATTCTGTTTCCAGACTTTTTATTTAATATCTCTAATCTGCATGTTATATCCATTGAGGGGCTCTTGGGAGAGACATCACTTGCAGAAATGTGAACATTACTGGAAATGCCATTCAAAAGAGGCCTGACTTTGCCCTCCTGTGAAGGCACTAAGGTGTAACAAATAAAAAAGGTACAGTCACAATCTAAATGATTGCAACATCTTTGCCAAAAATTACCCAAAGGGCTTTTGGCAAGGGGACATAATTTTCTTAAGTGGTTGATAGTGTACGAGGGAGCCTTGATTTCCACCACTCAGACCTTGCCACCTGAATACCAAAGTGAAAGCACAAGGAGAGTTCCAGTAGGATTTTATTTTACCTATCTCACTCCTGATGTCCCAGTGTAGCAAAACCACTGTCTGAAGTCACAGAATCAGTAGGAAAGCCATTTAAGATCATCAGTCCAAACCATTCTCCCAGCACTGCCGAGGCCAGCACTGACCAATGTCCCCAAGTGCCACATCCACACATCCCCTCCAGGGATGGGGACTCCAGCACTGCCCTGGAGAGCTGTGCCAGTGCTCCCAGTTTCACAGTAACATCAGCTGTGAATTCTATAAAAACCTCAAGGTTTCAGCAATTTTGATCTCTGCAAGGAAGCCAAAGCCAAAAGTCTACAGCATCGTTTGAAGCTATGTGAGTCAAATCGGGATGGAGGCATTTAAACCCAACCAAAGAATGGCTCCTTGCTCTGCTGCTTTTCCAGAAGCTCAAATGTGCATTTTCTTATTTATTTTCAGGATTCCCTTCGTGATCTTCTCAACAGGATGCTTTGGACTTTTACACCTTTCCTAGATACATTTTTTATGGATCATCACAGAGCCTAAGAAGGAAATTTTCATCTCCTACATCACCACAGATTTCCCACTGTTGGCACCCACTCCTCCAGCTGATCCATCCCAGCCAGAGCTTTTCTGGCTGGGCAGAACAGGCTGATCTGTGTCTTTATGTCACTCTGCACTTGTGCCAAAGTAAATTAGGACTTTGGTTGGGTCCTTGATGGTCCTCAGTAATCTCTTCTTGCTAACTCCCAGTGTTTGTAAACAAGTCTGTACTGAGAGGAGCCTGACACTAAATCTCTGGATAATTTTGTTGCCTTTTAGGGTAAGAATGAAAAGCTTCATAAGCCTCCATCCATTTGGATTTTGGGGTTTTTTTGCTGCAGCAGCAGCACCAGGATTTCATCCAAAGGATTGTCTTTTTCTCCTGTTCTCGCCTGTTCCACTGTGCTTGGTTTGATTCAGAGCTGGGTTTTTTCCTGGAACTGAGTACAGAGAGGGATGATGTGGTTTTGATACAGATATTTTTGCATCCATTTAATGTTTTCAGTAATCTCCAGCCAGGGTCCTCCTCAAAATCACATATACATATGTTGTACATATCATTTACTCTGAGTATTTATTTCTGTTACTCTCAAAAGTCAAAGATCCTCAGCAGGAAAATACCTGTAGAGCAAAGTCTCTGCCATGGAGAGACAAGAAAAACAAAGATTAGATTAAAGGAGGATGAAGTTAGTGAGACTAAAAAGCTTTTGAAAGCCAGGACAGAATGTGTGTGTGAACAAAAGAGCGATACATAAAACTAACAGCATGCCCAGGGTGTTAGTTCTTAGTCACTTATTTCTACTGCATTATTTGTCAAAAAAAAAAAATACCTCTTCAAACTTCTTCCCCCTCTTTAAATCCCAGTCACACGCACTTCTGCTGTGCCCAAGATTGATTATTCACTCCATTGTCATTGCCTGTTGTTCGCTGAATTCTGACCTTTTCTTTTAATTCAAGGAAATTCCCGCTACAGACTAGAAAAAAATAATTCCCTGTTCTAAGAGATGAGTCATTTCTTTGCTGCCACATCATCTTGCATGGCATATTTAACTTCGAAATATTACTGGAACAGGGGAGGAGAAAAGAAAGATGTGGATCAAAAGGTCATTAGTAACTAATATTTTAGGAAGGAACAAGCGAATTCCATGAGAGTAAAGTTTAAAAAGGGATGTGAAAAGGTTCCCTGATAAAAATGGGAAGGGTCAGCAGTAAGAAATGATGGGCTGTCTTCAGGGAAGATCACAAAGTAGACAAACCAGCCTGAATGCATTAAATTAAGAGAACTAGTAAGATGATCAATATTCTCCCAAATCCAAGTGGATCCATGCCAAGCTCAAACCCTCTCGACAGCAGCACAGCTTTAAGTGAACGGAGGAAAATGATGAAATTCAGCCACAAGCCAGGAAATGTACCAAGAACAAGGAAAAAAAATAGTAAGATTAACACTGAAAACTCTTATTTTAAAAATCTTTTTCAATATGTGAGGAACAATTCACCCCTCCCCTGCTCAGCTGTTGATTGCACTAAGCACTACCTGGAATTCATGGAAGATGATGAGCTTCTAAAAGCAAGGAAATGATAATGAGTGTTCATCAGAACTACACCTCTCTGACACTGGAAAGACAAACAAGAAGAAAGCTTTGTTCCTAGGACTGAATTTCTTTCTTATTTCCAAGAACCTGGATGTGGAGGAAGGAAGAAATTTGTTTGTTGGATGTCGGCTCTGTCTTATCAAACTCGCAAAATTATGAAATGTGAATGTTGAAGTGTGGTTGTGACCACAGAGAGAAGTTTAGGTTATTTTGGGAAGTGTGAAGATGAATTAGCCATGCCACTATTTGGAGCATTCAGATAAAAAAAGAGTAAAATATATTTGAGTAATTTTTCCCACTCGACGACAGGATAACATTGTCTACCTGGGAAAGGGGGAGCACAGAAATGATCTTAAAAATTCCCACCTTACAATCCAAGTGGAAAAATGGGTGGGAAGCCATCACTGAGGAAAGGTGGTGGAGTTTTAAAAGAGCTAAAATATGGTTTATAAATTTGACTGAGTCAGAGACAAAAGTGACACCCCTTCTAAATCAATGCTCTGAACATGACTGACCCTGGCAAGGAGTTATGGGCTGTCTTCAGATATCACCTGGTACAGAGGGATCTCAAACTCTTTTTTTCCTCCCCTGGTATTTTTTAGGCATTTAATCATCAAGACAAAAAGTTTCATAAAGCCAAACACCCTTTTCAAGCCTATTCCCAAACTGCAGTCCACAATTTCAGCTCTTACACAAATTGAAAACACAGATCCAAAATAAAATCACAAAATCTTAAAAGGACTTGGGGTTGAAGGCACCTTAAAGAGACATCATTCTACCCCTCTGCCACAGGCAGGGACACCTTCCACTATCCCAGATTTCTCCAAGCTCCATCCATCCTGGCCTTGGACACTTCCAGGGATCCAGGGGCAGCCACAGCTTCTCTCGTCTCTTTTGAGACCAAAAATTCCCCTCCTACAATGGTTGTTCAGTGACCGTATTTTGTTCATTAAAACAACAAAAAGAACTTAGAACAGGCCTCCTAAAGATGAAATTGGAAATCCATTATAACTCAATCTCCAAACAGAAGCAGCTACAAATAGAAAATAAATAAATACATAAATTTCCACATCAAAAACCTGCTTTACAATGTGTTTGCCTACTGAGATTTAGCGGCGCCATTCAAGCTTCTTTACAAGAATAGGTATAATGTAGGCAATGCTTTGACAATTTGCTGCACAATATACCAAAACAGTGAGTTAAAGCTCGTTAACTCAACTACATAGGCATAAAAGGTGGGTCCCAACAGATTTGATTTGACAAAATCTGCAGTTTGTCAGCACAGACCCTTGATTTATCAGGCAATTGTCTGTCTAACAAGGCCAAGCTAACAGTGTTATTGTTGAAAAGTTCGGTCTGGATAATTTATGTCACACACACACCACAAGCAGGAAGGTGACTCCTCACATCCCTATAAAACACCTCGAAATGAGGACACGAGGCACACCCAGGACAGCTGAACTGAGGTTTGGGCAGGCCAAGAACAGCTCCAGGCACTCCTGGAGAGTTTGTCTGTTTGCTGTTCATCTCTTCACCCCCCACCATGTTTGCTCTGTAGACTTTGCAAATTCTGTTGTTTCCAAATTGTTTAATTAATTAATGTTTGCAAAGGAGGTGATGTGGCAAATGCTGTTATAACTCTTTGTAAACTGCCTGATTAAGATGCAAAGCACAGCCAGAACAGCTGTCAGAACAAACTCCTGCGCTGTCGATGCCCTGACAAAGCAGAAGACAACTCAGGATACAAATTCATCAGCAATTAGTTCTTCCTTGAGTCTCAAAAATAATTCTGAAAAGTGTCTCAATGAAATGATCCCCTGCATCTGTTTTTTGTTGTCAGATCATTCAGTAAAGGCTCTGGACTGCTTCCCTGGGTAGTTTCATCTCTTCTGAGCAAGCAGTTAGCCAAAGTCTGTGAGATTATCACAGATAATTAATTTATCAGCTACTCTCTGCTTTTAACATTTTCCTGTTGGAAGAGTCATTCTGGGTCAGGCTTTTTCACTAAGATACAAAGCATCAAGTGACCAAAACCCAAAGTTGACATAAAATCAATGTCTCCCACTGAATTCAGACTCATGCTGACACCAGCACAACTGGTCCATTTTGTTTTCCAGCACCAATTAAGAATCTGAAAAACTCACATCATTTGCTGGATCATAAAACTTTCCACTTCTTCACTTTTTCCCCCCCTCTGTTACATAAAAATGTCTTGATTCACAACATTAGCACCATTCTAAACTACTTTGTTTTCTGCAGCTGCCCCATGCTGAAATCCCAGGGTAAGCTGCTTGGAAGTTCTGACTGACACACTTTTGGGTCTTTTTTAAATTGCTGTGAATAGAATCACAGGAGAACACAGCTTGAAGAACCTGAGCTGATACACGACCAGTGAAATAACAACCATTATTCCAACCTTTAAAAGACTTTTTTAGAAGAAAAGTTAATCTTTACAGGATGCAACCATTCCTTATGACCTTGGATTAAATTAACCCTGTTTCCATGGGAAGCTTATTCTTTAGACTCAGCCTTTACTTTTATTTACTGTAGCACCTGGAGTATTCACCTGAGTTCCCATTATATTTAAGTGCTGCAGCACCTCGTTGTAACAAATAAAAGTACTTGAAGGGATGCTGAATAATATCAGAAAAATGTGTTTAAGAGTAATTGGTGAATATCTATTTTAAAGGCAAATGGCTTTTATGAAGGATATGTATAGACACATATCTAAATACTTTAATACATTGGTGAAGGAGTGCCCCTTTCTCTTCAAAGTTATTTTCTGATAATGTAATTGTAGTGCTTTTCTTACTCCCTGCCTTGAATACATGAACAGACTTATTTTTCTTTTCATTTGATTCCATTGAGCCAAAGTGGATTTAACCCTTCTGACAATTCAGGACCAATCTTCTCCAAGACAGAGACAGAGTTGGGGTATGTTTTTCATACAGGTAGATCCAAAACCTTGAAAGAATTTGGGTCCTGGGTTTTTTACAGTTGCTTTCCACATTACCATATCTGGGAGAAAAATAAGCCACTGAATTATATTTTATAAGGAGGATGTCAAGGCTATTTTCTCTCTGCAATATGTTAATGTAGAGATGACACAAGAAGCAACACAAATTTATCTTTAATTTTTTGGAAGATCTCTGTGAAGACAGAATCTTTTTGCAGCTATTGAGAAACAAAATAAAACAAGAATGGAGAATGGAAGATTTGGTCAAACAACAGATAAAACTTCAGAGTGAAGATATTTAAGCAGCTAAAAAGGAAAAGTTGTGTGTTTATCATCAGAATATTTTAATAACAAACATCCAGAAACTCATCTGTGGTGCAAATAGAGGGAACCATGTCCTGGAGGAGGGGAGAGATGGTCCCTTATGGGCTTTTAACTTCAGCTCTGGGGGGGCAATACTTGAAACGAAATATAAGAAATCTCCCAAATGTAAGTATTCAATCAGGCTTTATTGGATATATTAAATGGTTTTCTGCTGCCTGCCACTGGTTAAACACCAGCAGCTCCTATTCCTCATCCCCTGTCCCTGATAACACACACACACACACAAGGCATTTTTCATTTTAAGAATGAAACTCCAAAAGACAAATCTATACACCCTGCCCTGGCTCTAACAGCAGCTGAGATGGAGATGTCAAAGTCTGGGATATCAGCAATAGCTGACGCAAATCCTATCTCCTGCTCAGAAATACGGGAGAGGATGTGCAGGACAAAACGGGAATAAAACGTCAGGAGCAGGTGGAGAGGACTGAAAATAGTTTGAGGCTGGAAGGCAGATTAGAACAGAGAAAGGAGCTGTTATTCTACCTCTCATAAAAAATACAAAAGGACTTCCTGAAGTATATTACAGAATCACACAGGGTTCAGAAATTGGTTATGAAAATGACGGGGGTGCTGGAATGAAAATTTCATAAAAAGAGATTGAAAGATTGTAGGACTGTTTACAGAAGGGATGAATACAAGGAGTTATGATGAAAATACATTCAATTTTGAGAAGCTAAAGGAAAAAGCTGCTTACTCTTTGTTTTGCTGTATCTAAAGTCTCAAAAAGAAATGTCCATAAAGTTCTCCAGTTTATAAATGCCATTAATGGAAGCGCTGCTTCTTGAAATGGGTAAACCAGTTATGGTTTACCTATTACTGCTGAAATGTAGTATTGAGGATACATGAAAATAAATATTAAATATTGCTGAGCTATAATGATAATTACAGCAATAATTGCTCTTTTACCTCAGAAAATTATTGTTATTTCAAAGAGATAAGCCTAAATTTGCATCTCTGTATAATAATTAAAGTGCAGCTCACAATTATCCCCATTACAGTGGATTGCACAAAATTTATGATGGTTCCCTGTGAGCAGATGAGCATAATGGGAAAATTAAAATGTAATTTAATTTTTTGCTTTTTCCTTGTGCTATTACCACTGTGTGAAACTATCCTGGCCAAGTTCAGCATCAGTTTGCTGTGACACACTCCCCTGTCTGCCTCTTGATGCAGTAACTTCTTTTGCAACACATTTCATTACTCCAGGATTCTCATAGGGGAAGAAAATTATAATAATTTCATCTATTTATATTCTTCCTCTGATCATACTCATAGAATAAATCACCAGCAAAAACTTTTTTCGGGTATTCAAAATGAAAATGAATTTAAAAATGCAGGTGCATAGGGCTCCTTTTTATTTCAGAAAAATCACCTTTCATGGGATGGAAGTCCTTTCCAAGCTCCTGTTTCTCTCATTAGCTACCCAAGGGTCCCAGTGCTTTGTCTTCTCTACTTGTGCCATATTTCTATTGTCCAGTTAGGCAACTTAAATTAAAATCAGATTAAATGATCAGATTAACAGCAGCACCAGTAGCCTTTTAATTTTTTAAGTGCGTACATTCATGATAGCAAATGGAATGGCGGAATCCAGATTTGCTTCCTGACGCCCTGATGCTCAAACTTTGGGTATTCCAATCATCATTTCTGGCCTCAGATAAATTTATTTTGCTGATTTCTCTCAGCCAACCATTCTGCCACCCAAAGGAGACCCTGGGTGCCAGGTCAGGCCTTGGCACCTCTGTTTGAGCAAGCCACACACCAGGCAATAAGAGATTGCAGGAGCAATAAGAGATGTAATTACACTCTGGTGGTGTGGAATCCAGCCCTGCAGCTCTCTCTGGTGATTCACATTACACTGATGAAATTACACCCATCTACAAGATTATGGGATAATTAATAACATTAATCAATAGATGGAGGAGTTTAATGCTTGGAAAAGCTTGAAGGTGAATGGCCAGAAACAGCAATTCAGGTAATTAATGACAAACAAGATGGTCATTATACAGAAACTATTTAAAAATTACAGCACTTGAGTATCCCAAATAGTTTTGGTAAAAGATTCAGTTACAAAGTGATCAGAGTTGCATTAAAGCTCAAACTGAACTTATAAAAGCCTGAACCCAATTTGGAAATAGTGTTTCCCTTAAGAACCAAATTGCTGGGATTGGCAGGGGTTTTCACTTCCATTTAATATTTTTAACCTCTGCAACCGAAGGGTTTGGGTAAATCTGCAGGAAAGAACAAGAACCACTTCAGAGCAAGAAGCACCTCAGAAGCCCAGTTGCTATTTCTCTTCGAGAAGTTCCATCACAGCAAATCTTGAGTTCTTCAAATGCATACAAGATGAAGCATTAGGGAAGATTGTTCTTTGTGAACTCCTAGGACATAAATACAGAATTGGAAGAGCTGGACAGTGAGCAAACAGCACCAAATGCCACAGCAGAAAAGATGTTGCTCCTGGAGTTTTATGGCTGTGCTGAAATTCTCCTGAAGGACAATTTTCATTATCAAACCTCAAGCCATCACTGTCACCATGCACAATTTTACTGCGTGGCCCATGGTTTGATATTTTGCTTTGAACCTCAGCCCTTGCAGTTATACTACATGAAAAAGGGGTTCTGACAGGGAAGAGAAATGTGAAATTAGAAGGATATTTAGGATGAAACTTGGTGAATTTTTTTAATAATAAACTGTGGACATCTGAACAGCAGAGCTGGACATTCTGCGTTGGGCCAAATGGAACTCAGTGGGTCAATAAAAGTGACCTTGATAAAAATATTACAGAGACCTTACTGATTCATTTATATAAAGGTTTGGTGTTTTTTTTTAATATAGCCTGAGGTTATCCAGATCCTCATTACATCTTTTACTACAAGTTTGTAGCTAAACTCCAGCTGGGACCTGAAAGGTGGGACCTGACTCCATCCTGCTCCGTGGATTTCCTTTGGTCAGACCTCCACCCCTGTATTTTATTTTCTGAGGTCACCTTTCACCTTCACAGCATGCTCACTACAGCAGAGCATCAAACTTTAGAGATTATTTATGATTTGGAAACAAAGACTGAAAATTCCACAAAGCCTTGCACATCAGCACCTTTAGAATAGAAGTCATTTAATAGTTAAAAACAAATAAAAAGGAAACAGTTGGTGTGAGAGAAAAATAAAGCAGCTTTGCAATGTACAGTATGCCTTATTATACTAATTATATCATTCAAGTATAAACTAGGGGAATACAACAGTAAATAGCAAATCTTTTTTCCAACAATGTAGCAAGAATTTGCTTGTAGTTTCAAGGGACTTATTTCTAGGAATAAGCAAACCTACTGGGATTTGGTTTTTCTTTTTAGTGATGTCGAATTCTTCAATTATCTCCAGTCCCAGCTTGATGAAAAAACACCCAGCAAATGTAGAACCATGGTTTGAACTGCCTTGAATATTTATGTCCTGGAATTGAATACCTTAAACATAATTTTTAAAGTCTGTGAAAAGTTGGAAAGGATTTTTTTTCCCCCCTCTCCTTGTTCTTCTGTACCTGGGATGTGAAAATTTTGCAGAGGAAGCTGCAGCCCAGGGGCTCTGTATTAGAACTAAATTACCAAATCAGAAGCATCTGGTTTTCCTCAGTTGTCTGGTCAGATTAAATTATTCTGGTTTGAAATAATTTCAAGTATTTCAAGTATTTGAAATTATTTCAGGGACTTGTAGCCAACAAGTTACATCATGAGCGTGTAATCTAATTTCTCACAACACCTGAACTCCAGGTCTGAAAAAAGTGCACAGTAAGACGGAATAAACAATTCTCAAAAATTATTTATCTTAAGTGACCACATAAGAAAAACTATTAATAATCTAATAACTTTCTCTACCATTATTTGATAAGGAACTTTAGGCCCAAACCATGAACAGAAAATACCTTATTATGTTAATATTTAATGATACTTTAAACATTATTTGTAACAGGCTGGAAAATAATACCATGTAAATGAAATGTGTTTAATTGTATGCAATAGAAAAGTGAAAGAAATTTCTCTTTTAAAGAAAATTTTGCCTCAATGAGTTGGAAATCCTCGTGGTAGCCTAGAATTTAAAATATTTCAATGACTTTGCTGCTTTTATTTCTCCTCACTGTTCTTGAGCAAGAATTGTTCTCTAAATGCCTTGGAAAGGACTGAAATTTATGAGTTGGCTTTTACACTGCACCAATTATTGGGCCTCATCTTGATGACCTCAGAAGAAATTCATCAGCCAAGAAATTATTTATTTTTTTTATTTAACATAAGTTGATTTCCTTCTCCCTTGCACCCAAGTTTAGAAACACCAAAAATGCCCAGTTATATTATTAAAATTCTACCTAAAAGTCTCTGTTCCTTTATTAAAAAAATGAAAAATTCTCTTGAATGAAAATTACTTAGCACCGGCCAATATTAAAATATGAAAATAAAGAACAAACCAACCCTCAACTGCTCTTTTTTTCCTTACTTTCACTTCAATACAGCCTCTCCTAAATCCATGCAAAAAGCTTAAATACATTACAGAAGGACTATTGACTCAGGAGGACTCGTTTATAAAATAAAGACTCGCTGGAGGAGCTCCACTAATTGGCAATTAAGTCAGGTCATTATCCAGGTAGAGAGAGAATACCTGCAGATATTTGGGTTTTCTTGTGGAGGACCTTTCAGCTGCCTGTGAAAAGGAGTGTCTGGGGGAAGTAGAAAAGCAGTAGCTTTGTTTAAGGCTTTTATAGAACTGAAATATCATTCCTGGAAAAAAAAAAATCAATCTTTTTAATGTTAAGTAATGCTGGCTTTTCAGGTTTTTTCAGAACTAGGTATTTGTTCCTAATTTTTTTTTTTTTTTATTTTAATGAGAAATATATTTACGACAAAACCAACACCTCTGATTACGTACAGAGTATGAGAGGGGACAAAGCTTGTGTTGGGTATTTCCAGCTGGTGTTAAATTCCTTAGGGACTCCCAGGTTTTTACATAACTTTAGGTTTTTACATAAAGATTTTGGGAGATAAAACAGAAGAAAATAGGTGTCCTGACTTTTGAAACCTTAGCTCTTTCCTGACTATTTTTAACAATAATTTAATAATAATTTTTCCTTTTTCTGTTGGTTACAATGTTCTTGTGCAGCTGCTGTAGTAGAGAAATCACCACATCCTAATTTAGAAATGATGTCTCTAAGCTGTGAAGGCAAAACCTGCTGCACCTTATCTCGTCTCTTCTTGGTAAGGTGAAAGAAAAGGTGCAAAATAACTTTCCCTTATGGGCATAAGTGAAAATACTGAACTTCAAGTAGTTTTATATCAAAAAGTTGGTTTTTTTCATCCACCTGACCCACTGCAGGTCCCTCCATCAACCCCTTTGGTGCGTGTGTTCCTTCCTTGAACACCTTGAGCACCTCTCAGGTGGCAGCAAAGGGAAATCAGACAGATTCGTTTTGATAACCTGAATTTTAAAAATGCTTTGGAGCATTTCCTTCTCCAGGGGTAAGGAAAGCTCTTCAGGTAGTCCTGGTTTGCTTTTTGGAAACACAAATGGCCCTGCACTACACAGCTAAACTTCTCTTCAAGAAACACCTCCCAGTGGTTTGAGACTCTGATGTGAATTTGCATATGCATTGCACAGTCTAAATTCTGAGAAAATCCCCTTTAGCATCAAACTGGGGAAAAAAGTGAGCAGAATTTGGAGAAATGTAGATTTTTAATTTTCACTTTTTTTCCTTCAAGGCTCAGTTGAGCAGCACTAAACACACTGGTGGTTATAATTAAAGTGTTCATCATCCTAAAACTTAAATGAAAAATTCACATTCCACCCTGACTGAAAAAGATAAACATATCAGAAGATCTGTAAGTAATTTTGTTGGTAACCTGTGTGAGATGAAATCTTGGTTTTCCTCAACACAAGTGAGAGTTTAGGGAAAAGGAAAAGCAAGTTTCCTTCTTACTGGCTCCAGGTGGTGAACTTGGGATTGTACTGACCCTTAAATGAGATCAAATATTGATGTGTGTTGGAGGAGCCTGAGCCTGTACAACGCAAAACACAGGATCTGAAAATATTCTCTTACCAAATTTATGTGGATATTGGAGGAAAAAATACCAATTTGCTGATTTGGAGCTCGGGTGTGTAGAGGGAAATTCAGCTTCAGGCTCCTGGGCACTGCTGAGCTGAGTCCCCAGAGTTAAAGACAAGTGGGTCAGTAATGGGACTGCAAAATCCTGTTTTGTGTGGAGTTCAGCCCCTGTTCCCAAGCCCTTCAGGAGTGTGTGCTCCTTCTACCAAGAGCTGGGAGGAGCTGACCCATCTTTTGCTTAAACAAATATTTATATTCCTGGCTGTGTTATTTGCTCCTCTTCCTGTTGTTCATATTGGCTTGAAACAATTTTAGGAATTGAATACAGAGGTTGGAGTAAGGTTATCTCTTACCAAGGCTTTAAGTGGTCACTAATTCATCTGAGCACACAGAATGGTGTGTTCCCCTTGGATTACTGGCTTGTTGAACTGCAAGAAGCACCTTTTTCGTTTCCAAAGCACTTTGAATCCTTCAGGAAAATCTGGGATCAATCAATAATCCCATTATTGATGGGATTGCAAGCAAAACTGGCCACCTTTGCTCTGGGATCTTCCTAATTGTTGCCTCTCCATGGTGGGCAGAGCCCTTCTTTGTTTGCCTATCAGCACATCTCCCAAAAGAAAATTCAGCTGGACAGAGGTTCTTAGAAGAATTGGGACAGAGTGTGGGCAAACAGATGGTTTGGAGAAAGAGTCTGCCACCATTTGGGATTACACAGCAATCCATTTGCTAGACAATTTCCCTAGACCTGAGATTCATTAATAGACCACATCCAATTTCTCTTCCTCTGCTGCTCAGCCACAGGAGAAACAGGCTGGATTTATACAAGCAATCTTTTCTTTATGGATAAAATACTTGCCCTAAAATTCTTGACAAATTCCTGCCGATCTTGAGCTGAGGGGGTGTGTGTATTTCTCTTTCTGTGCTCGTTGTGATGCCTCCCTCTCCTTCTGCATCTGGTGACTTCTAACTCAAGCACCAATCCCTCAGCACTGCCCATCCAGCTGTGGGCTGCCCCAAACATCTGCCTGACCTTGCTGACCTTGAGCACTGTCAGGGGCAGAGAGGCTTTTTGGATCCTCCATCTCTTCACGTTCTCTCTGGGTTTCTACTCAAAGAACTTTTAAAATATCTCACGTACCTGGCAGGTCTTTGTTGCGCAGCTTTGAGCAAAGATTACCCCAGAAGCCCCTGAGAAGTCCTCGTCTGCCCTTTTGCTGTGCTCCTGGAGAACACCATGTGTTTTGTGTGGAGAATAATGCTCTGACCCTCTTTGCCCTGACCAAAACATCGCGGGCAGCGTGCCGAACGCACATTCCCATGGTGCACATGTTTATTTAAATCCTCCTCAGCCTCGCAGATCTTGGTGAAATTTATCACACTGCAGGTCATGGCCACGATTTCTTCAAGAGGGGGAAATGTGAGGTGACTGCTGAGGCTTCTGGGAATTCCTCCACGGTTTTATTGAAAGGGTGTTCACTGAGCAGCTGCTGACACAACAGCTGTCTGCTCTAACACCAAGGGATGTTTTCAGGTATAACAAACTTGTCTGCACTGTCTGAAAGACCTTCTAGAATTTCCCCCCCACACACAGTTATGGGTGAATAATGCACAGGGAGGGTTTCCAGTGCTCACCAGTGCGAGAAAGCTGTTGAGGACGCTCTTAAAATTCTCAGTATTTTTTTTTACCACAGACCACCTTCTGTATCATCACAAGAGATCTGGTTTCCATCACTTTTTCCTTGTCTGTGAAGGTCATAGAAGCACAGAATGTTTTGGATTGGAAGGGACCTTAAAGACTGTTTTGTTCCAATCCCCTGCCATGGGCAGGGACAATTTCCACTGTCCCAGGTGGCTCCAAGCCCCATCCAGCCTGGCCTTGGACACTTCCAGGGATCCAGGGGCAGCCACAGCTTCTCTGGGCACCCTGTGCCAGGGCCTCACCACCCTCACAGGGAACAATTTCCTCCTAAGATGCAGCAGTGCCCTACTACGACCTTTTTAAGAATGTCACCATCTGGATTTACACCATAAAACAGCAGGAGATCTCTCAGTGCTTCAATATTGATGCATTTTTGAACCCATTTTGCAGTGCTTCTAAGAGAGGATGAAGCACTCTCAGGAGGCTCAGGATGATCCAGCACAAGTTTTGACTCCTGGAACTTCAGTCCTAATGTTGGGCTGTTCCAGGATTCCAGAACTCACAATTATGAGTCTGCAGCTAAATTACTGACAAACAAGTAAAGATAAAGCGAGGGTCCTAGGGTCAGAATATTAATTAAAAGAATTCCACATTTTTATCCCTTAATATTCTGCCACTAAGACTGAGAATTTTAAAAATATTGCTTGTTTCTAATAAAAAAGGCTGGCAACAACATCGTCCCCTGTGTCCCAAATCTTCATTCACATGAATTTTGAGATTCTTTTTTTTTTTTCCCAAACCACGATTATTGATTGTTTAATTGATTAATAATTGATTTAATTCTTGATTATGAATGATTATTTTCCTTGCACCTTCTGGTGGCTCCAAGTTCCACTCTGGCCAGTGGAGAGCACCAGGCTGACAAAAGTTGGTGTTGCTGGGTCCTTCCTGTGACCATAAACACTCCAGGGATCAGAGCCAGGGTCAAGGGGAGAACGAGATTCAAGACTACATCCACAGGACTAAATTACATATTAAATTCCATAGACTCTATCTCCTTTAGAAATATATTTGGGAAGCCTGTAAATCACAATAAAGGACCTAAAATATAATCAAGGTGTGCTTTCTTTCTCCAGTTTTATGAAAACTGAGAATGGAAGTTTCATCAGCTTCAGAGTTTGGTTGTACAGCCTTCACTCAGGGCATTTTTCCAGTGAGAAATATTTTTTTGTTTTGCTTTTAGAGAAGAATACAATTGATTTGCCATTTTAAACACTGCAGGTACACACTATGTGGAATTTGTTGGGTGTGAACCTCAGCTGTTAATCGTTGTGCCAACACTTTAAAAAACAAATAAATTTACACTTTCTATCTAAGGTTTAGGTGAAATATTTTTTACTTCATGGAAGTGACAATCTGGAATGACTCTGGACATCAGGCAGCACTTAAACTTCCTCTGTGATCAGATTCAAATATCTCCTGATATTTGAATATTGTGCTAGAGCTAGGGAAAAACTGTGAGGGTTAAAAGTCAGCTTTTCTCCATCCATGCCCACACCAGAGCAGCATCACTCTGGCCTTGGGCTCTCCTCACTGCTCTCAATTTTGTTGGTACAAAACTGGGGAGTGGCCGAGACCTCAGGGGGTCGTGTGGCCCTTCAGAGGGACCTCAATTGGTCAGAGGGGCAGAAAGGAACCTCCTGAAATTCAATTCTCCAGGCTGAGCCCTTTCCCAGCTCCCTCAGCTGCTCCTGGTGCTCCACACCCTTCCCCAGCTCCATTCCCTTCTCTGGACACACCCCAGCTCCTCAATCTCCTCCTCTTCTTGTTGTGAGAGGCCCAAAACCGAACATGTTCAAATCTCTGGCTTCCCTTGCAAAGAAAGGTTACACACCTGCCTTTGTTGTTCCCACTTTTGGTCTATTCCTGGGTTCCTGGTAGAATTTCTACCAGGCAGACCAGATGTCAATGTTTATTTCACTCCTAGCAGACAAATTCTTCATTTGCTCTGGTGTGAATATCTCAGGAACAACTAAGTTTATTGCCCACATTGAGGGAACAGGCAAAGTTGAGACTTAAAAAAATATGGAACTTCTGTGTAACTGCAATAAAAGTGCACTGAGCTGTGAAATTCTTTTCACATATGTGGGGGTATTTCTACTGTTCAGTTCTCAGCTTCATTTTGCCACAATAAAATGTTCAGAATTTTCCTTCCCTAAGAAGAGAGGGGCATTGTCAGAAGGGGAAACCTGGTGAGGAGGCCACAAAGGGTTGGGGCACCTCTCCTGTGAGGAAAGGCTGAGAGAGCTGGGGTTGTTCAGCCTGGAGAAGGTTCTGAGGTGACTTAATTGTGACTTGATTGTGGCCTTCCAGTGCCTGAAGGGATCCTGCAAGATAGATGGAGCAGGACATTTTACAAGGGTCTGGAGTGACAGGAGAAGGGGACAGAGCTTCCCACTGCCAGAGGGCAGGGGTAGATGGGATATTGGGCAGGAATTGTTCCCTCTGAGGGTGGGCAGGCCCTGGCACAGGGTGCCCAGAGAAGCTGTGGCTGCCCCTGGATCCCTGGAAGTGTCCAAGGCCAGGCTGGACAGGGCTTGGAGCAACCTGGGACAGCAGAAGGGGTCACTGCCCATGGCAGGGGGTGAGTCTGGAAGATCTTTAAGGTTCCTCCCAACCTAAACTATTCCATGATGCTCCTGGTGAGGATTTTTGCATCACCCTCTAAGTGTGAATTCCACAAAAACTCTCATGGAGCAAAAGATATCTCTGATCTATTAATGGGCTCGCTGTCCTGGGAAGGAGGGGGACACTGGTGAGATAAATCTGGTGAGTGGTGGGACAGAGAGATTCCCCTGGGCAGGACTGATGAGAAAAGAGGTTGTCCTTTCCTCTAAACACCCCACAATAACTTTCATCCTCTCCCAACATTTTCCATTCTAACCCCAAAGCCTCTTTGTCCCTGCATCCCCTAGTAAGTTCCATGCCCAATAACACCCGCTATCTTCCACAGCACAGTGGAGAAAGGGCTTTTTTGGCTGACTAGCTGTGCTGGATTTCACAAGGTCAGTGGTCTAATCCCTCTCCTTATCCCAGCCACTAAAATCTGCTCTTCCCCAGCTCAGTGGGAGCCTCCACCTTGCATCCTTCCCCCATCCTTGCAGGGCCTTTTAGTTTGAGTCAGCTCTGCTCAGTGCACAGAACAGTCTATGAGCAAATAGCTATTCATTAAACACTGCACTTGTTCCATGTGCAAGTTGTAAACACTGTCAAAAATAATTTCCTAATGCACATTCAGAGGTGGGTGGAATAAAGATTTCCTGGGCAAATCTTAGTGTTGTTTATTATTGATTTATTTTTTATTTTTTCTATAGCCCCCATTGTACAGGAAAATTTTCTCTTTCTGCTCAAACACATTAGCAGGTCATGCAGGGCTCCTTGGTATGATTTTTTTTTTCCTTTTTCATAAATGCCAGCAATCTTTCCTTATTTCAAAAGCTTTAGTTATCTCTCAGGGAGGGGAGGGCTGGTATATCTTGGAGCAGGAAGGAACCTGAAAGCCTATTGACTGAGAGATATTCAAAGGTTTTATTTTTAAAAGCTGAATAATCAAATATATATGTCTGAATCCTAACAGAATTAGCTTGTAATTCAACACTAATTTTTCATTAGTTTCGGCAATATAGTTTATTTTTAAGGAAGAAAAAAAAAAACAAAAAACCCAAGACATTCCTGTTGCATGCATGACTTTATCACTGAGCCACCAGGGTTTTCTCACCGTCTGTTTGTCAGGAAAAAAAAAGAAAACAAACAACAAAAAAAAAAAAACCCAGAAAAACGTGACAAGTTTTCTTTTTTTTTCCCCAGTGGCCAAAAAATATGCACATTTATTAACAAACCACAGAACGAATAAAACTGTAAATATTTGACAAACTACTGTGTTCCATTAGACCAGCCAGAACACCTTCCAGATTTTCCTATTTTTGGACTTGTTTCCTCTGGTTTTGGTCAAATTGTTATAGTTATTTTCCCTTGTCCTCCTGTAAATGTGTACCCAGGGAGGCAATAAGTTCCCCAGCTCTCAGCAGTGCTGATGTATTTAACAGTTCTGAGCACAAAAGTGATTTAGACTTCACCTGTAAGGTCCTTTACACAAACAGTCATTTGTGAGACCTCCTGATAGGCAGAAACACGCCTAAACCTTCAGTTGGTGAAAATTATTTCTTTTTCACTGTTTATGCAGCTGAGCAAGTGGAGCTGGAGCATCCCCTCACTGGCAGAGCCAAACTTTTGTTCCCAGTCGTGATAAATGGGGCACTTGACCTTTCAGGATAAATGTGCTTCACTCTGGACAGCCTCCCTTGGAGCAGGGCTTCTGGTTTCTTTTATTTCCAGCTGATTGAGGAAACACCAGCCCACAGAGAGCAGTTTTACTCTCTTCAGTGAAATTTAGTTGGCTGGCCTTGATGTCAGAGCAGAGACCATGGGATAACCCAGGCTGGGAATCACTGATCCGACCTCCTGCACAAAGCAGAGCCAACACTGAATTTAAACCTGGCTCTTCAGGGCTTTATTTTGTGTGGTCTTGAAAGCCTTCAAGGATGGAGACCATGCAATATTTCTAAAAAAAAATCTTCTTTTTCAGTAATTCATGATTTCAAGTGCCATTAAATGGACGTTACTAGTCTGTATTATCAGATTACAAAGGCCCCAAGGTCATACAAATGCACATTTCACTGCCATCAACTTTTAAACCACTAAATCAATGATAATGAGAAGTGTAAATGGTTGTTATTTTACTTCTTAAAGGTTTAGTTTATCAAATATTTAAATGGGATTAAAATCCCTGAAAATAAAAATTAAATTAAGTTAAAATCTGTTAAAATTCCTGAAAAAAAAATTTTGTTGGTTTTGCTCAGCAGAGTGTTAATACATTAATTTCTCTTCTGCTAACATTTCTGTTTGGAAGTGCTTGAATCAAAGGTAAATGTTTTCTCAGTAAATCATGATGGGTGATGCCTGGACTGGTGAATAAATATTCAGTACCAATTCAGTACAAATATATCTGTGCTGTAGGTGACCCTGCCTTGGCAGGGGGGTTGCATTAAATGATCTTCACAGTCCCTTCCAACCCCAACTATTCTGTGAATATATTCTTGTATTTTGGAAAAATGAGATGGACATGTTCATTAATTTAGTTTTGCTTCCAACGAGGTTTATAAATAGAAACCTCATTAGACAAATGAGCTGGTATGAGAAGCTTTAGCAATATTGGAAAATGTCAGTGTGAGATCCTTGATTAGATGGCAAAAGAATCATTAAGTACAGTTACAGTATAATTTTTAAAAAACCTAATTACCACCCTACATTAATTCTTTTTGCATGAACTGAGGAGATTATTCCATATCTCCAAAGGGGTTTGGGGTTTTTATTGTGTTTGTGGCTTTTTTTTTTGCATATGTTTACAGGATCTTGCACAGCAGTTTTTATCTCTGTCATTTCTTTAGGCTTTGAGTTGCTCTCATCAGCAGTGCAAGGTCACCTTCTCCAACCTGCTTTTCACAGAGGGCAGGAAACACAATGGTTTGAGATAGAGCTGGAAAAAACATCCCAGGGTTTTCAGCCCTGCCATCCATTCCTGTGATGAAACCATGGCATATAACCAAGGCCACAGAGAAAACTCCCTCCTGATTTGCAAAAACAGGTAAGGTTTGTGTCCCAGCTGTTCTTTCAACAAATTGTTTGGAGTCTTACTCATTAAGCTGCCACAAAAGCTTTTAAACTTGTTCTGGATGAAGTGGCCCAGAAATTATTTTATTCTCTCTTGTACTTTCCCCTTAACTTCATCTCTTTATTCCTGACATTTTTCACTGTTACATGTTTCATGTACTTAAAAGCAGAACTTTTTGGTTCTCTCTTAGTAAGTTCTACAGCCTCAAATCTAATGAAGAGAGTGGGTTTTTTAAGCTTGGTGGGGATGAATTGCCCTGTGAGTATCTTCATATTTTCCTGGTCTTACCAGTGCCAGAGGAACCTTAGGTTTGTTCAAATAAATTCAACCTGGATGGAAATAAATAAAGGCAAGTGAAAGACCCTTGTCATCAACAAATCAGCTCCTCTGGCTGCTCGTGTCAGGTAATTTGCTCTTCCCTGAATGAAGAGTACATCAAGCAGTCTTCAGTCCTTCAGACCAGGTCTCCTCATGGAGCTGCAAACCTGCATTTCTCTGAGGCTGTTTCTACAAATTCTTACTTTTCCTGCAGTGTGTCTTGCTGGGAATAAGCCCCAACTCCTCATCCCTTGGGCTGCACTTTCAGAAGCACCTTTCAAGGCTTTATGTGACTTTCTGTGCCCTCTCCAGCACAGAAAGACACTCGGGTGTTCCTTGATGGGGAGGGAGCTCACTGCCAGCTCTCCTGGAGTCAGAGAGGCTGTAAGGTCGAGCTAAACAACATCTCCCAGTGGTGCAGGTTCAGAGTTAAATCATACTCAGTGTCTCCTTTCTTCTGTGCCTGTAGGGGCTTCTGAGCATCTAAACATTTATTTATAAACTGCAGAAGTCCACGCTGAGCCCCAGTGTGCACACAGCCATTGCTGTTTGGGGATGCACAAAAGGCAATTTTAGCTTATAAGTGTTCCTCATGCATTGTCATAGAATCATGGAAAGGTTTTGGTTGGAAGGGACCTTAAAAACATCAAATTCCAACCCCCTGCCATGGGCAGGGACACCTTTCACTGCACCACCTTGCATTATGCAAAGGAACAGCTTGTTTAGAAGCAGGATGTAATGTAAAGAAACTAATTGTGTCTCACAAGAGAAAACATGGGATAACTGCAGGAAAGAGCAAGACTCAAGATGATGTTAAGTTCTGTATCAGGTGTTACAGTGCAGGGTGGGGACACTCACAATCACAGGCTGTTTTCATACAGGTTCCTTAGCTGCATTAGAACAGGACTTTTATTAGGAAATAATAATTTTATTGTACTTAGAGGAAGGTGGTTGTCCTTTCTTCCAGCATTACTCAAAGAAAAAAGTCAATGTAAACTAGAAGCTCTCCTGCTAATTAACCTCCCTTCATGAGGGAGGTGAGAAAACTTTAAAAGCCAATACAAACACACAGAAATAAAGTGCATTAATACCAAAGTGTTTGGGTGATGCTTTTGTGTTGATCAGCAACAGTGTTCAAATAATGAACATTGGACTGAACCTTCAAGTGATAGGAACAGGTAGATCTGCTCAAGCAAACAACTGGTTCTACAAAAGCTCCTGCTGGTGCAAAATCCTTCATTTTTTGGTGTCACTGCACAGGTATTTATACTCAATAAGCTGGTTCCACGTTCAGGAATATTGAATTCTTGGTGAAACTGAGCACAGCAGTGAACAGAAAGAGATATTGGTGTTAAGCAAAACAGGCCAATTCCTCTTCTGACACAAAATGTGTCAGCAGGAAAATGATGAGTTGCTTTTGAGAGGAGACTTGACTGCTTTTGTTTTCCTCTCTTGTGCACTGTGGTAGTTTGGGCATCACTTTTCCTTTTAGGAATTCCTTTGTTGAATCCTTCCAGGGTTCAGGCCAGGGATGTGATGCCCCAAGAGAATCCCCCTCAGTGGGTGGGCACTGGCCAGCTCACACAGCAGAGATGAGAAAGGTGGGGAATAACCTTAGGAAATGTGAAAAATACTGTGAAAAATAGCAGCTGATCATGTTAAGGGTGTGTTATGCAGTGGAGGCTGAATGTGTTAAGGTCAAAAACACAGGGAGAAATACAGATTCAAATCTTAGAAGTAGAGAACTTCCTTAGCTTTCAACATCCACGTGATTTTTCTCACCCAAAAATTTAAAAGAACGCACAATATCCAGGCTATTCCTCCATATATGATCCTGGAATATGATCAGAATTTTTTTTTTTCCACAAAACCATGTGAAACTTTGTAAGAGGACTAGAGAAATAATTTATTTCATCATAATTACAGTAGTAAAATCCCTTTAATGGGAAGGGATGACCCAGAGCCTTTGATTTTTCCAGAGTGTTCTAAACACCAGGTGTTTGCCCAGGTGACTGTGATATCAGAACCAATATGCTGGTTCAATAAATTATATAATAAATATATCAAAATAATAAACCAAATAATAAACATTCTCTAATAAATCCATCATAAGTCCCGTTTGGTTTTTTGATTTTTTTTTTTTAGATCTTCCACTGCATTGCCATGTTGTAGGGAGCTCCAGGCAGGCTGCTGAGGAAGACAGGTTTTTCTGTTAATTAAGACTTTGAGGGGCTGGAGCATGTCTGAAGAATGGAATGGAGCTGGGGAAGGGTCTGGAGCTCCAGGAGAGGCTGAGGGAGCTGGAAAGGGGCTCAGCCTGGAGAAAAGGAGGCTCAGGGGGCCCTTCTGGCTCTGCACAACTCCCTGCCAGGAGGGGACAGCCGGGGGGGTCGGGCTCTGCTCCCAGGGAACAGGGACAGGAGGAGAGGGAACAGCTCAGGCTGGGCCAGGAGAGGTGTAAATTGGATATTTGGGAAAATTTCATCATGGAAAGGATTATCCAGGCCTGGCACAGCTGCCCAGGGCAGTGCTGGAGTCCCCATCCCTGGAGGAGGGATTTAAAAGCTATGTGGATGTGGCACTTGGGGACATGGGGCAGTGGTGGCCTTGGCAGTGCTGGGGGAATGGTTGGACTCAAAAATCTTAAAGGTCCTTTCCAACCTGAATGATTCCATGAATTATCCATACTTTTATTCAAGGCAGCCTGTTTCCACCTTCTCTTCCATCTTAGTGAGATCAGCAATTCCTTATATATTCCTCATATAACCCTTATATGTTTCTCAGCTTAATATTGACTGTCTGAATTCATCAAAATTTCCCTTAACTAAAATTTGGCAATATTCTGCCTTCAGAAAACAATGAGTAGTAACCAATGTGTCAAAACTATTTGTATTTATCACTGGAGATGTATCATGGACCTCAAAATGCTATAAACATTTCATAAATTTATAGGTCCAGATTTTGTTGCTGCCACCTCCAAACTCTTCACAAATAAGAGAAAAAGTTCATTTCAGCAATATCAGAAACTGTCTTTGGAAAACCCTTCAAGATAAGGGGAAAATGCAAAGGATTATTTGAAATGCATCCTCAAGAAAGCAGAGGAAGCGTTGATGGATCTCAGTATGTGACTTTAAAAGTATGAAATTATACTGAGGAAAACTGCACATGGGTGAATCCTCTCAACCCACTATTGCTCAAGCAATGATCTTAGTGGGGAATGAGGTGATTTCATGTATGAATTCATCACTGGAGAGTGAGCTTTTCCTCTCTGTCAGCTTCACCCATTTTCTAGACATGGTGCTGAGTGTTACTGAAATTTTCTTGACAAGAATTGATGATGGTAGGAGCAGCTTCAGGAGACCTTGGCTTGACAGGAGCTGTGGAGATGTTTCTCTGGGTGGCCCTGGATTTCCCTGTGCCCTTGAGGGCAGAGCCCTAAAAGACTCATGATTTTTATTTCATACTCCTTGTCAATGCAGACAAAAAAATTGCTATCATTGGAGGCTTGAGACTTTTATGTAATTCCATAAGAGAAGGATGCCGATGAATTCTAAGTGCATCTGATTTTAAATTGGTCAATATCCTGCTGGAAAACACAACAAAGAAAAAGAGGGGAAAAATCAGCCTCGGATCCGTGGTATGGAATATAAGCATGCTAAAAATATTCTGTCCTGTGCTTGTATTGTTCTGACTCGATGGGAAACTGTCATGGACTTGTTTTTTTATTGATACAGAATGCCAAACTCTTGAAATATCTGCCAGCATCTTTTAGAGTCTTGTGTGACGGCAGTTATATTGTGCCTGACATGTTCTTCAGCTGGGAACAGTCAGAAATGGGATGGAAAATGCCTCTTCCTTGCTGTGGGTTTTGATTTCCATTAATAAAAGTTCCTCTGCGTGTGACACACAGAAATAATAACAATCCAGAATAAAATATCTAATATTACAGTAAGCAAAAAAACAGCACATTTTTCCTGTTCTTGGGTGTTGTTTTAGGAAAGTGGTGGTTGTTTGTTTTTTTTTTCCGGTGGCTTTCACATTTCATTCTGTTCATTGTGGTACGTGGTACAAAATATATATAAAATATCAAGTATTAAAAAACTGGGGGGTGGGTTATGAATATGTCCACAGACATTTTTTTTTTCAAGACTGTGAGCTGCAGTGGAAGTCATTTTGTCAGTATTCATAAAACTTAAATAAAGGTCATGCATTCTGCTCAACAGAAAAAAAAAAAATACAAGTAAATACATATTATTCAATTCTTTTGGTTTGTTTACACTGGTCTTTACTCCTACTGTGGATATGATTCCTTTGGATTAAATAGAAGGACGAAGAAAAGAGAAAAACGAGTTTTAAAACAGTAATTTGGGGGTCTCTTGCAACACTTGCTGTATTCTTTTTTCTGTAATTGGCTCCCAAAATGAATTCAGTCACCAGCGGCACGGTTAGGAAGAAATCAATCAGTTGGTAGAATAATGGGGATAGTTTTCAAGTGGTGATGCTGCAGCACTGGAAACAGAAAAGTAATTTTTTTTCAGTAGGAAAGAAGTTGGATTTCCCCCTGTGGCTGTTGAAATTGAGCTTATAGGTAAATTTGTTTTCACAGAAGCAACCCCGCTTGTCTCCTGCTATTGAGATAGTGTCTGCTGTCGTCACAGAGTGGTCACTGCTGCAGCACTGGAGTCTGCCTGCAGAATATTTATAACTGCTGCCTACTTCAGTGGGGGGAAAATACTTTCTCAAGGACCTGCTGGCTCATTATTCCTCTTCTGTTGCTCAAAATCATAGAAATAAAGTGCTGGAAGAGACCTCAAGAATATGTTTAGTGTGGGCAAAGGGAAGTCCGATTCAGAGGGTGATTTTTTTGAAAACTGATTGGACTTCATTGGCTTACTGTCCCTTCAGAGAGATGTGGGATCATGGAATTCCCAGAATTGTTTAGGCTGGACAAGTCCTCTAAGATCATCAATCCCAGCCTTTCCCCCAGCACTGCCCCATGTCCCCAAGTGCCACATCCACGCAGCTTTTAAATCCCTCCTCCAGGGATGGGGACTCCAGCACTGCCCTGGGCAGCTGTGCCAGGGCTGGACACCCTTTTTGTGAAGAAATTTTCCCAAATATCCAATCCAAACCTCCCCTGGCCCAGCCTGAGCTGTTCCCTCTCCTCCTGTCCCTGTTCCCTGGGAGCAGAGCCCGACCCCCCCGGCTGTCCCCTCCTGGCAGGGAGTTGTGCAGAGCCAGAAGGGTCCCCTGAGCCTCCTTTTCTCCAGGCTGAGCCCCTTTCCAGCTCCCTCAGGCCAGCAAATACTTGGATTTTGGAGTGTGTAAGTCATCCTACAGAAAGAAGCCCCCTGAGTTTTGGGGCAGAGCAGCCCTGAGGCTGCTCCTGTTTCAAATGATACATTGATCAGAAGGGTTTGGTCAAACAGCTCGTAATTGTATGTGGTTCCAGAAGGAAATTTTGGTCTCTCTCTTCTTGTAGCAACTTCAAGGAACATAACCTGTCGTGCCCATGACTTGACACCTGGTACAACACACAAGCACCACCATGGAGTGAGATACAGCAGAAGATTCCTAATCCTGGGACATCTCCTGGAGAATCCTCACATTGCTGGGTGCTGGGGTAACCTGCAGGCTTGGCTGCATTGGGACAGCACAGCTCTGTGAGGCTGGGGGCAGAAAACACCCCAGGCTTTGAGAAAACTTGATTTGATGAGCCTCCCCATGCTGGCCTGGTGGATACAGAACTTGTCTTTCAGACCTGTGCTGCTGAGTCAGGATTTGGGAAGGTTACCCTGGAAGGAAACAGCAATACTCACATTGCACTCCTCTCTGAGCAGATGGATAAGAGGTGTGAGCAGAGTCTTTATTCTGTTATCTCAGCTAACAAACACACCCTGCAGCAAAAACAAATATCTGCTGTTCAGGAATCCAAAACACTCATTTTTGCAAATTAATTTTTTAACCTTTTTATTCCCAAAGGAAAAGCACCTCACGCTATCTCTGTAAACTCTTCCCACATGCTCAACAACAAACTAACAAGCCTGCTGATAATTTCCTTTGCTAAGGGTGTAACTGAGCTTTCCTGGGACAAGTCTGCTGCTGTTGAAGAGGGCTCAGGGGAATGATTAAAAATGTTCAGTGGAGAGCTGGTTCAAGAGGCCAGTGGCTGCCTTGAGAGCTGGAATGTGCAGGAATTCTGGTTTACCAAAAGGCATCCAAGCTCTTCTTGACCCTCTGGGATTGCATTCTCACTGGTAGCTGCTACAGGGATTGTTCCAATATTTAGAGCTCCCTTTCCCTTGCTCAACCAACACTGAAAATTTGGAAGACCACAACAGGAAGATGTGTTAACCGTGAATAGCACCAGAGGGGATTATAAAAAGAGCCTTTTAGCAAACAAAGCAGTTTTTTGATGAGAAGGGGTATGGCAGAATTTTGGGTCATGAGTCAGTCTGATTTTAATAATCTGACAGGAGAGGATATGTCCCATCCTCTGGGGTGGGAGAAGCAGATTTTACAGCAGCGGCAAAAAATGAATAGGAATTAACCCCAAAGGGAACCTCTGCTCACATTTCAAGGACAGAAGACATCCAAATTCAGCATTGTCTTTAATACCACCAGTTGTCATTAATGAGAATAAACCAGTTTTCCATAGGAATTGAATTTCCTGCCAGCTTTTGCATGCTCAGCCAAGAGTATGTGATTCACAAGGGGAACTGTAATGTGGGCCTGTGGAGGAGGAGGCCAAATACCACTATAAAGAGGAATTTTCCTTCTGTAGGACAGAAGCAGCTCAACAGAGATACTTTCCATAGCTAAAGGCATGGATGATACCAGAGCCTTTAAGATTTCTCTTACAGAGATCTCAAAAGAAATTCTGGCGAACTATGGAGCGAATAATGGCTTGCAGTAAACCCAAATAGCTTCTCTGGGTTTTCAACGGAGAAAGTTAAGTAGAGACAGGAGGAGATGGAAAGAAAACTGGTAACAAAGCAGTGTTTGAGAGACTTGGCTGCTGGTGACAAGGCTACAGCCAGACTGTGGCTCATAAACAGCTACAGAAACACCCCCCAGCGCTGTGTAACTGACTGGAAAGTCCTAATGAAACACCAAAAGCCACAAACTAAACATGGCACGGGGTAAGAAAACAGAGGACAGCTTGTGTGTTTTCTACATGAGCCACAGTTTATGGGGGATCCCTCTGCAGTGAAAGCTGGAGCTGGGCAGGAGCCAGGGCTCAAAGGTGGGGTAGGAAACTCAAGGTGAGGATGGGAAGGCTGCCTGGTTCATCAAGTCATGCATTTATCCTTCTGTTCTCTATAAGCTGACCCATCTCCCATGTCAGTCTCATAGAATTACTCAGAAATAAGGAAATAATTCCTGCTTATTTCCAACCAACAACCAGGTTTTTACCCCCACCAAAAAACCCTGCCCCTTTCTAATACCTGCTGTTGAAGCACTGCAAGTGACCCTGTCGTGCCTACGTGTGCAGCTGTAAACTCATCACCAGATCCTCAAATCATGCTCAGCCCTGTTCTTATCTTCCCCACTTCTCCTCCCTTTATCTCTTCTGCTTCCTTGGCCAGTGAAAGCAGCTGAGCAGCTCAGGACAGGGATGATGTTAAGGAGAAAACTGCTGTCTGAGCACACACATCAATTTTGAGAGGGCCTAAAATCTCCAAGTCTGATGGTTTTTATTAGTCAGGTGTTTATGAGGGCATGGGTTTACCCAACAGGAAAAGGGACTTGTGTGGAATTGGAAGCCTATTTGGTTAGAATTGAGTGTCCATTCCCTAAAATGATGCTCTACTGGCCCCTGCCATTGATGCCTTCCAGACCTCTGTGCTCTGGGTGCTCAAGTGTGAACTTCCTCACATTTCTCACATTCCTTTCAACACCTTTTTCAAGCTGAGTTATCACAGCTGAGGCTCCTCCCTGGCCAAAATCCCTTGAGCAACAGGGCAAGCAAATTCTTGGAAATTTATTTCCTTGGAAACAGTCTGACTTGCTTCTCCTGTAAGGATTCTTGTTCTCATTTGGTAAGGCCAGAGGACAAACCTACCCCACTGCCACCTGGGCTGGAGGACACTCTTTAGCACTCAGTTATTGTGACTGCAGTGTCTCACTGACCTGCAGCAGGAGCAGAGTTCTCTCCATGTTCAGCTTCACTGGTGCCACTGTGTGTGATGCCCAGAGAAGCTGTGGATTCCCCATCCCTGCAAACGTCCAAGGCCAGATTGTTTGGGACTCTGAGCCACCTGGGCTAGTGGAAGGTGTCCCTGCTCATGGCAGGGGGTTGGAACTGAATAATCTTGAAGGTCCCTTTCAATCCAAACCATTCTGTGATTCTACAATTCTGTGACTTTAGTTTTTCTCACTAAAGGCTGTTTGCATCACTTAAATGAGTCCAGCCACTCAGTGTGGAATCTTTTCAGGGTATCTACCACAATTATTATATTTAAGGGTCATGAGCCAAAAATAAGCACACTGTTTATTTTAGGGCTGTGTTTAAAAAGAGAGCTAAAGCTGAGATTAATTTTGTAAATTTGTCTGAAAAACAGTAATCCATCTTAATTGCTATTGCAACCTGCTCCTCAGTGCTTTTTTAAGCCTAGTAGAGACATGACTGGAGAAATAGTCACCCAGTAATGTGACTTATCCCAAGAGCAGATGCATAACAGGAAATAATTAATGTGCTGTGGATCTTACTGGTGCCTATGGCACTGCAGTGAAAGATGTAGCTGTCCAAACAGCTTTTATTTTTATCAACAATTAATTTGTGCCCAGAAAGAATAAAGATGAACTTGCAGAAAACTTCTCAGAAGGGCTATAAGGAAACAGAGAAAAATTTGAAGAGGCAGGGTCTGAGAACATTTGGCCAGGATGCAATCCCAAGAGTACATTTGAAGTGAAGACCTGAAAATTTTTGAGGGATTAATTCTATTCAACTTCAGGAAGACTATGATGCTCTTAATTAGTAAAGGTTTCCTACATAACAAATTAATTCTTTCTGTTAATTCATTGCATCATACACAGTGCAGTTTAACTTCTGTTTTCAAGGATGTGACACCAAAAATTCAGATGAATCAGAGGAGTGTCACACTTCTATGTTCTTGCTGCTGATTAAGCTGTGAATGTAGATAATGTGGAGAGAATCTTAGTTTTCAAGGTCCTTTCTTACTTTAAGATTACAGAAAAGGGTCTGCAAATGCACAGAGACTTTGGTGTGAAAAAAAAGAAGAAAGAGAATAAGAGAATAAAACTATTTCACAGAAACACTTATTAAATGTCTGAAAATGCAATGATAGTATGTTGTGTAGGACAGTGAGAGAGATGAAATGCATTATCTCTTTTGTGTCTAAAAGAATAAAAAAAACAGAATTTTCAGAACTCAGTACAATTCTTTTATGGGCAAGACAAGAAAATGGAATTGATTTTTGGTATGTTTGAGTTTATACACTAAGATCTGTTTTCTTGGAAGCACTGCACTCTACATCCCCAATTCTCACATTGAAAACCAGGAACTGCAACACTCCAGACCCCCTTCTGACTGTAAAAATTTTTCAGCCTTTCTACTATCTCCTTGGAGCCTGGAATCAGCAGATGGATTGTAGAATTTTAGTTTAATGTGGGAGAATTACAGAATCAAAGAGGAGCTGCAGAGCTGCTCATTTGCCATCCACCAGCTGGATCACACCCAGCTTTGAGGCAGAATCCTTTACAACTTTCCCAGACAGGTCCCTAATTAAATTACAACCCAGAAAAACCAGGGCAGTCTCTGAATGGCATTTGAAGGTATGACAGGCTGGTGACTTGGAAAGGTGAAATTGGGCAGCTTTGGTTTTGGCCTGAGGCTGCTGAAAGGGTACTGGGTCATTTGTGCCAAGGTTGGTTCTGAAAGTCACAATTCTTTTGCTCATTCTCAAGCTCCTTCCAACCACCACAAAACAGAGATCCTCAGAAACCTGTTGCTATCTTGGGAGTGTTGTGATCTGCCTGTGAGGAAGGATGGGACTTGAGTGGTACCTTGGGGTGGTTCATGCTGAAGGAACTCAGATCTCCAATGAGTTTGCTTTGGGTCACTTGGGATGATCTGAAATTGAGCACAGTCAATCCAGGGGCAGAAAAGACTTCACACAGTGCCCGTGCCCTTCCTGCTGTGTGAGGGGGCATGGATGCTCTGTGGGGCTCCTGACCCATCTCAGTTATAACATATTTCAGCCCTGGGTCACACCCCTGCCTTCACACACCTGCAGGACCAAGCTCTGGAAGAGATGTCACAGCACATTCCCTGCAATGAGATCAAAACAGAAAACTCATGTTTGAACCTCTAAAATCACTGGAAAATCAGAGGGAACTGGCTCCAGAAGCTTCTTCCAACTAATAGTTACCTAGTTCCACACATTAAAGTCATATAAAAATCCATGATCTGTTTATTGCTTGCCAGTGCTTGGACACTAAACATTAAGAGCAGGTTGGTTTTTTTTCTAAATTCTTTACCCATTTATCTCTTATAACGGCGTGAGTAGGAAGAAAAATTCTCCTTCACTCTGTCCCATGACAGCAGCACCTGGATAGTAACCCTGAAGAGTGCCACGACTGACACTCAAAATCATGTTCATTGTGACAAGGGAGGGAGTGAGGCAAGGATTTGGGGAGGAGGGGGAATACAGACAGCTCCAAGAGGAGGCAGCATTCTCTCTGTAGGTAAACTATCACATCACAGCACTTGGCAATACAAAATACCTTCACTGAGATAGAATAGTCTGAGGTCTCAGAACAATTCAATATTCTCACTCAGTTTTCCCTCTTTTTGCCTAGCAAGAGTGGGATCTGCAGCTAATTGAGCCACTGACAAATGACCAAAGTGAAAACAAGCTGATTTGAGGCCAATTAGCAGCCACGGGGTGCTCATGACTTTGGGTCATTTCATGAGGTTTTTTTTTAAGCTAACCGCACATTCACAGGCAGGATGCTTTAAATAAAATTGTAGGGAACTGGATGTAGGTTTCTCTGAGGGCATTTGGGATCTCTCCAGTAGGGCTGGCTTGCGAACTGTGACCAAAAACATTTGTGCAATCTGACATCTCTTAGCTGGTGGCTTGTGATCCAAATCCAGAGGGAAATGGAGTAGTTCAGTACACTGATAGCAGCAAACAGGAAACGTGGCTCCTGCTCATGTTTCTCAACCTAATCAGAAGAAAGAGGTTTGGGAGCCTTTTTGGGCTGTTTTAAATGGAACAGACCATCTTGTGATGGAATTAGGTTTGAATGTGGGCAGGAAATCCATGTCATTAACATTTGTGCACTGCCATTTGGGAATTGTATATTCTGTCACATTCTTCACCGGGTCGTTGTTCTCTCAGGCAGCCTCTGAGTGTGCCAGAGGTTTCTCAGAGGGCAAAATGTGGACCATGGCTCCAAAATGGTTGTTCTCATTGGAAAATGATGGCTTAGAGAAGGCCTGAATGCTTCTGGAAACAGTTGATATTCTGAGTGCAGGATTGTAGAGAAAAGGGTTAAAGTGGTGATGTGAAAAATGTGTGGTGGAGGGGAGGAATTTGGAGTACAGAAATGATTTGGTTTGGTGCAGTCTGGGGTAAAAATCCCTCCTTAGAGTCCTCTCTGTGCTGCTTCACTGCATGGCTCTGCATCAGCTGCTATAAATATAAATAATATATATAAAAATCTATATAATTCAATATAAACAAGGCATGTTTGGGTTATGTAGCAGACACACCTTGGAAGGAGATTAATCCACATGTCAAGATATATATTCAGCAATACTTCATTATCCTCTGGACTGGGTTTCTCAATCATTCTGACCACCATCTTAAACAATTGGTGTCTGAGGGCCCTGATTGACTCCAAGATCCTCTACATGGGTAAAGACAGGTATACATTGAACAGTACAGAAAGGTAAAAAAATCCAGCATTGTAAATAAATACATACCATTTTCTAATAAGCACTAAATTATATGGAATTAAAAAGTATAAATACATAAATTGTTCTTTTTACCTTCCACAGAGATCATGGTAAATGAAGCATCAGTTTCTACACAAAAACTAATTTCTGCTAAGGAAAATAGTTGCAAACACAAATATCTTAAGAGATTAATTTTTGCTTCTTTTTTCTGTAAGCCTAAATTTTTATATTCGCTGTCCAGAGTTCACAAGCTGCAGCAAAGTTTAATGGTAAATGGTACACACTGAAAAATACAGTTCTGTATTCAAGGTCGTGTTTTGTGACCTAATTTTACATCCACAAATTTTGTTGGTAAATTTGTCTATCACCACTGGCCATGGGCATGAACTGAAATGCAGAATGTTACATGTAAAAAAAAAATGGAAACACGTTTTTTGGTCTAAGGATGATCAAGAACTGATGCAGGTCTCCCAGTGAGTCGGTGGAGTTTCCTTCCTTAGAAATACAAAATAAAAACAACTACACTCAGTTCTCTGCAACCAGCCTTGGGTGACCCTGCTGGAACAGAAGGTTGGAGCAGAGATCTCCAGAGATCCCTTCCAAACTCAACTGCTCCCTGACTCTGTGAATTCTCCTTGAACATGGGAGAATTATCAACCCTCAATGTTCTTCCTCCTCAAATTAAAGCTCAGCAGCACCACACAGGAATGTCTTTAAGAATTGCAGGGTACAAAAAGTATTTTGTTTGAAAGGTCAGTGTGGGTATTTGGCTCACCAGCTCCAAATGCACATAACTGTGGACTTCAATCTGTCTAACACAACATCATCTGCCAAGACTAGGCAGTCAAGTGGATAATTACCTCAATCTGCAGCTCCTGCAAGCTGTCCCACTCCTTTCCTGTGGCTGAGTGTTTCTTTGGGGGTTCTGAAGTGTTTGATACCCTTGAAGGTGTCAAGGGGCGACCCCAGAACGAAACTTCCAAAAAAAAAATTTTGAATTCCTCCTCTTGCTAGCAAGAATGAAACTTGCAGACAGGATGAGTCCATTTTTCTATTATAACATGCTGGAATTCCAGTGAAATGTCCTCTGTTTGCAAATGTGTTTAAAATGCCACAAAAGGTTTTGAAGTGACAAGCCCGTGACTCACCCCACTGTCACCTCAGCTCTAACAAACTGCGTCACTCTGCTCCAATCACAGGAGCTTTGAGTCAGGTTTGGGAGGATGAGAAAAGGATGAGAGCAATTAAAATTAGAAACATCATTAACTCATGTAATGTAAAGGCAGGGGAAAGAGTGAAGCAGAGGGTTTTACAGCAAGTGTAAAAAGAAATTGTAAAAAAAGGGAAAATGGCAGCTTCACACTTGCTTTTCTTCTTTTTTAGCATTCTTGTAAAGGGAAAGTCCAGACTTTAAATGAGCAGCACATAGCTCCCAGAAACACATTAAACACTCATCACATAATTGTTTTCACTCTGTCTCTTCTTACAAAGGTAAAAATAGGAGCCAATGTTTGAACACTGGGATAGTCTAAGTTAGAGATAACAGCACTGAAGGCAGAGATGTAAAGGAATCAGGAACATAGAACAGAACAGTTGCCTGACAGAGAGAAAAAGGACCCTTGATCAAGGGGGCTCGAAGACACAGCTGAATAATGAATTAATGATTCTCAGAGCCAGCTGGAGAAATGTTATCACCCTTCAGATCACACCACAGCGGAATGTGAAGCTTTTGGAGAATTTGCTTTCTTATCTCTGAGTCTCTGGGGACTATATATTCCAGGTGCCTGATAAAGAGAATTTCCTCTGCTGGAGAACTGCTGAAAGGCTGCACTGCAAGGCTGAATGAATATTCTAATTCAGTAATAGCCTTGATAGCCTTGGCTCTTTTTTGTTTTGTTTTTTTTAAATTTTTATTTTTATTTTTTGTTGTTTTATATTTGGAACAAGAGCACAACTTTTCCCAGCAACAGGTGCAGATCCACTCTTCTTTAATAAACACTAATGGCCAATCCATTTAATGATGCAATAAGAGAAAAATTTGGGCAACTTATTTGGACACTTACAGCTATTTGACCTTCTGCTCTTTATTCTACACCAACAGAACAGTTGAGGGGAGAAAGGAGAGAAATTGGCTTTGAGGGGCTGATGGTCAGCACTGGTTTTGCCACAGAAATAAAAGCTCTACAGGACACATGGAATGAAACAACTGTTCCTTATTGCTGAACAGGATACCAGGGACCCTTGAAGTTTCACTATTTTGTATGCATTTTGACTGGTCCCATCAAAGATGATGCATCATTAGTGTTCCATGTAATTGCCCATGTTTCTAAAATGAATCAGCTCTTCTGAGTGCTCACTCAGATTCCTGCCCTTTTCCCAGATAAGTCACTCTGGGCAAAGAAGGTGGGGCAAAGTGCATTTCTCTAAACCCCTTTACTCCACTGATGCTGGAAATGACCAGCTCTTACTGCCCATAATGGTTCCCACTGCCTTCCATAAAGCTCTCAGGGAAAGGTGCAAGTTGGCATCCCTGAACTGAGAGATCCTCCTCTTCTGTTGTGGATGCCCCAACAGAATTAAATTAATTCTTCCCTGGGAAGTGTTCAAGGCCAATTTGGATGGGGCTTGGAGCAATCTGGTCTAGTGGAAGGTGTCGCTGCCCATGGCAGGGGTTTGGAATTAGATTTATGGGATCTGGATATAGGTAAATTCAGGATTGTGCCAGTCAAGGCTCCTGGAGCATCCTAAAGAAACTTCGAAGCCATGGGACAGCCCTGAAAATTCTGTGGAAATTACTTTTTTCATGAAAATCATCATATTGAAGCCTCCTCTTAGTTTTTTTGGCATTTAGGCATTTAGATGTACCCATACAGCCATGGGTACATCTCAATTTCAGTCCCAGCGGCTATTAATGCCACTTTATCCCTTTCAAAGCTTCAGAGTATAAGAGGGAGAGAACAGCAGCATCTCTCCTCATACCCTGTTTTCAATTCCTGTAGACAATCCCACGCAGCAAAGGGAGTTTAATTGTCAGTAAATCTGTCCCCAAAGGAGCTCACCAGCCATCCAAGCCCACATTAGCCTTCCTTGTTTTAAAACCTTGAGCTGAGGAATGTGAGCATGAGGCTCATTTACTGACCCTGAAATCTGAATTTAGAGCAAACTCTGTGACTACAGCGTGTTAAATATTATGGGTTAAGATATGAGGAGGAAAAGATGGATGAAAAATGATGAAAAGATGGTCTCTGTGTAGGATAATTAATTTAAGTGATACCAAGGAGCAATAATCCAAAGAACGTGAAAGCTTGTAATGTATGAAAACCAATATTTACTCCAGGAGTAATAACAGAGCTCTCCACATGAGTAAATACAGCATCTATAATGCAATTCATGATGCAAAATTGCTCAAGAAACTCTATTAAACTAAAAAAAATTTGCTAGAAGGGACAATAGAATTAAGGACGACAATAAATTGGAGAACGAGCGAGCCGAGGATGTGGAAAAGACATTTTATACAAGTCAGCAGCTGGAAGAGAAGGACATGGGAGACAAATGGGGCAATAAAAGGAGCAGCTACCAGGATTTCTTCTATATCCTGCTCTTTGGAAAAAAAAACATTACCCTAGAGACGGATTTGAGCAAGGAGGTGGGAAATAGAAATGATTTTTAGTGGACCAGGAGGATGATTTGAGTGCAAGTGATGGTAACTGCTAAAGTCAAGTGGAAACAGCTTAACCTCCATGAGACATACACTGAAGTAATAATCATTATATGTAGTGATTTTATTGTCTTCATTTAACACCTCCAGGTTTTGGTGAAGTGCCCAAGAATTTCTGTAGTTACTGATGTCACTTTTTTTTTTTTTTTTACTTCTGGCATTCAGTCTTCTGGCTGCATTGCCTATTGAATAGGGTTGTTTTTAATTATTATTAATAATATAATATGATATGATATGATATGATATGATATGATATGATATGATATGATATGATATGATATGATATAATATAATATGATATGATATGATATGATATGATATGATATGATATGATATGATATGATATGATATGATATGATATGATATGATATGATATGATATGATATGATATGATATGATATGATATGATATGATATGATATAATATAATATAATATAATATAATATAATATAATATAATATAATATAATATAATATAATATAATATAATATAATATAATATAATATAATATAATATAATATAATATAATATAATATAATATAATTAATAATAATATTGTGTTAATACTAATAATACTAATAATACTAATACTAATACTAATACTAATACTAATACTAATAATAATAATAATAATAATAATAATAATAATGTTATCCAGAGCTTTGGTATTTAGCTAAGGAAATGATCTTGCAGAAGATTATTGTTGCCTAATACATCCTTAAGGGGTGATGATGTCTGTCTGTCTATCTATCTATCTATCTATCTATCTATCTATCTATCTATCTATCTTTATATATATATTTAATTTCCCTTCAATTTATAGTGGCCCATTACAAACCTTTTGAGGTTTTGGAATTACACAGAAAAGAAAAACAACAGGAAGATATTTTCTTCGCTTGTTGCTTCTGAAGATTTTACTTCCTCAATTTTCTAGTCCTGTTCTTTGTATCCCTTGTGTTGGAGATCAAAGAAACAAGAGAGATTTAGAGTCCAAATAATACACAGGGAATGGCAGGACTGTCTTTTCTGAACACAATTCTCTGTAATTTCTTTGGTCTTAATGTAGAAGTCTTTGATAACACGATCCCATCCTACTGATGTTTTGTTCTTTAGCTTCATCCTTGATCCTGTGCCTATAAAACCTGCAGGGTGGTAGTTCCAGAGCTGGGACTTTAGACATCCTTCCATGTTTCACAGTGAAAAGAGAGTCCCTGCCCTGAAATGGTGATTGTGAAAGGATGTTTTGGTAGTTCTCCCTTTCTGTTGCCATCTCCCATCTCAGGAATATTGACAAGGATGGAATATTGAAAAATTACAGTACCTCTGGCTATGCACTGCATATGCTCTACATGGTCCAGCCAGGATTTATTGGAACAATTCCATTGACTGTGGTTAAATGCCAGCAAGAGGGAGCTTAATTTTTCGTATTTCCAGAGCTCTTTGTTGCTCATGTGTAAGTTCATCTGATGTCTTGATTTCCATGGGGTGTGCTAATTTCCTGCTGATAGTGAAAGGTTCTAAAATCTTAGAAAATTTGGAGATTTAGAAAGAAAGTTAGGTTTGGAAAGCCCTGGAAAAAGTAGGCCCGAGAAATGTTAGGCCTTGTGCTTGCTAAAGACCAGGTGAAACTGCACCTGTGTAGTCAATATATGATAAATGATACAATTGTTAGATGTGATTAAATATAATTATAGTTTAAAGAACATGAGGAACAATATTAGGGGGCTAGGAGGGATCATGAGAAATCCATGCTTGGGTAAAAACAATGCATACAATAGAACAATGTCAGTTTAATAATTAATATGTAAGTTGTATAACGATAGAGTATAAAACATGTTCAACTTAAAACCAAATTGGGTCAGATTTGGGTCTGTGTACCCCTGACACCCAGAGCTCTTCAATAAAGCATCTTCATATAATCATTCTGTGATTATGTGTGTTCCTGAACGCTGACACTGTCTGTGTTTAATGACCCCATGAGCTCCTGAACCCACACAGCAAACCCTGAAAAAGAACTTCACACTGTCACTTTCTGAGGAGGAGTCTGTATCTCCTCTAATGACTATGTCCTAATTAGCTCTTGTAATGATGGCCAAGGGTTTGACACTCCTGTGATGTAAAACAAGTTTTGGTTTGAGTCAGAAGTACGTGGTGTTCTTTCCTTGAAGCTGGGAGTGTGGGGACATGCATTATTGATGAGGATTTCTATATCAGTCCAGGTTGATTTTCCTTAGTACAATCTTTTATTTCTATGAAAAATGAAAGCTGCTCTTATGAATACAAACCTGCATTTCCTATGGAGATAGGAAATGGGCACATAATTTATGGGCAGCACGTTGGAATATCTGTGTTATGCCTGGCTGTGCTGTTCAGGAGTAATTCAAGACCTTCAGAGTTCTCTTTCAATTAGCATTTCTGCAGCTGTCATGGAATGATGTCATGATGGAAGGTGTGGAATGACTGTGTGTGTAGAAAAGCCCTCAGCCACATCTGATCATTTGACTTCTGCCAGCAGGACGAGTCAAGGCTAACACTAACTTTTGAGTGTTATTTGGTAATTAATATGTCAAGTCTTAATCAAATAGGTAAAAATACTCTGTTGCGTATTTGATAAATGTCCTCCATAATACTTTAGTCAATATTATTTACAGGTTTCTCAACAAAACCAGCATATAATACTTCTTTGTGATCCCTCATTGCTGCTGTGCTCTCCTGAGCACTGGTTGACTCACAAAGGAGGGTAAAATAGCTTTATTGCCAAGCTCAGCTCTGTTTCACGAGGATGCAATACCTGTGAAATGTTCACTGCTCACTCTAGGCCCAGCATTTTATCCAGTCCCATCTGTCCGCCCTCTTTCATGAAATGCTTTTAATCTCAGAAAATTGTGTTGCTCATGGCAATCCCTCCCTTCCTTGGTGATTACTGCCCTCCAGGAACTCCATGGCAACACCCAGAGCTTCCAGTGTCCCCCAGAGGCAATTACTGTGTCAGGAAGCACTTTTGGGATGACAGTGCTCCCTCTCATCCAGTGTCTCTGTGGTGACTCCAGCTGCCCACGGTGACAATGAGCCACAGCATCAGGCACAGAACCGGTCGATGGGGGCACTGCCAACCCTCCAGAGGCTTTATTGTGGCTTTTCTATTGCAGATAACTGCCAGGGAATAACCAACAGGAGGAGTCTATGGATCAGATGTGCTGTTTATCTGCTTGTTAAAAGCCACACTACACAAGGGCTGGGCACTTTTCTTGTGTAGGGTTCAATCAGATCAGTACAATCTGAAATACCCAGCTGAGGAAAAGAAAAAGTGACTACAAAGGCATGACTTGGATGGAGCAGGAACAAGGATGATCCATGTTACCTTTGATGGAGCACTAGATGCTCTCAGAGGTGAGCAGACCAACACCCCTGATCACCACCACCACATCTATGGAAGGCTAACTTTGTCAAGGCTATCCCCGAAATCAATAGAGAAATAACTGCAAAGATACCCCTTCTATCCCAAAATAGGTAGAGTGGAAATAAACCTCCTCTTACTGCAGACCACAGGCAAGAGCTTAGAAATATTGAAGTTAAAAATCTAGACTTGTTTGACCCAAGGTGAATCTGGACCTGAACATGCTTTGACAGCATAGCTGGGTGGTCACTGCTATATTGCTGAAAATTCCCCTGGATTCATAATGCTGTTAGAGTAAAACATCTTTCAAGGCATAGAGTGAGGGAGAAGAACTTTGCAAAATCCACCTCCAACCCCCACACTCCTTCCAAAATCCACAAGAGAATTGATTAGTTAAACACTTCCTCATTATTTTGGCAAGTTTTGCAAGGATAAGAACCCTTCCTTCTACCCAGCAGAAAACACAACCTAACGAGCTCCTCTAAAGGGCACTGGGAGCCACTTCAGATTTTTTCCAGGATAGTCTTGCTCTTACACCTGGAAAAAGGGAATTTGCAAGTCCCAGACGTGATAGTCCTGCTATGGTTAAAAAATTGGAAGTGAATAGTAGGAGTGAGCAGCTTTCATAAGGGAGGGAAGCAACAAAAGGATTCTGTAGGAAACTCTACTGCTGAATACATGCATTAGTGACCCAAGAAAAGTGTATTAATGGTGAGGATGACAAAGTTTTCTGCGGATATTAATCTTTTTCAGAGCAATAAGTACAAAAACCACTTGTGAAGAACAGGAAAAACACTTGAGATTGAGTGAGAAATAAAAGTACAGAAGGAATTCACTGTGGATAAATGTGAAGGGGGAGTTGAATGTAAAGGTGGATGCCTGGAAACAAATCTGATGGGCTTTCCTCAAACCTTTATGACTCGAGTGAGAGCTTGATAGGGTGGCAACAGTTCCATGAAAGCATCACTGCAGAGCACAACAGCAATCAAAAAATGCTAAATTGAATGCTAAGAGTCATTAGAAAAGAAATGGAAAGGAAAATACATCATTATGACACTGAATAAATTCATGATTCTCCCAGACTCTGAGCACCATGAGGCATTTGGTCACTCAGTGTGCTAAAGGGATTGTTATAAATAGAAAAGTCACTGAGACTGACAAGTACAATTAAAGATATGGAGAGACTTCCATACAAAATGCAGCTGCATTGGCTGGGTCTCTGTCCTGGAAAAAAAACAAACTGAATTCAGGGATTGGACAGAGGTCTACAGAACCATGGACAAAGAGGAGTAAGGAATTCCTTATTTTCTCACCAAATTCAAGGCCTGATCTAGCAGGTGCTCAGCTGGACAAGACAGTTTTCCTACAGTATGAGGTACACCTAGGAAATCCTTGGCAAAGGATGGAATTTAGGACTCGAGAGAACACATCTATCATGAATTATTAAATTAGCTCAGGGAACTACTTCCACAAAGATATGGGATTTACCTCCCTTCATCCTTCTTTTTGTGGCTCAGTATAGAAGTCACCAGACTAGACCACAAAAACAGCAAAGATCTTGTGAGAAGATCAACAAAAGAAGGCATTTTGCTGTGCCATGTGCTGCCACTGGAGCAGGTCCAAAATGAAGGAATTTTGTTTCAATCATTGTTCCAGAGTGAGAAATTCCTTAGATCACTTGGATCAGCCAAGCTGCTGCCCAGTGAGTCAACTCATGGAGGGGAGGCTCTCCACATCTCACAACCTCCAGCTTTGGCTGCAGCCCTCTCTGCTCCTGACTGCACCATTTTGAGATGTTCTCTGGCATCCCTTAACTGGCTCCATCTCTCTATTGATGGTTGACTCTGTACAAAAGACAAGCTTTTTATTTGATGCTGATTTCTGTAAATTTAAGCTGATGTGTTCAGTTGTGAGTGGGGGCAGCTCCCACACAGCCTCCAGTTCCTTCTGCAAGCCTGAGCAGAGTCAGGAGGAAAAAATTCTGTAGAATTATTTACTAATAATTAATTATTTCCCTGTCGAAAAGTGGGGTTTGGCAGACACTTAGAGAAATGTACAGAACTGAGGCAAACTTGGTTCTTCTTCCAGGAATCCTACCCTAGCATCTGGTGACTCATGAATTTCAAACAAAATCTTTGTACTCAACAATCTTCAAAGCCTTTGCCTTCCACAGATTTTGGAATCCATGGACTTCTCACAGCCAGCAGTCAGTTTTCAGGTTATCTCCACCTTGGTGGCCACTCTAGCATTCAGCCTAATCTTTCACCCCTGATTTAAAATCCTAGATTTAATATTCAACATTTCCCCTTCTGTATTTTTTACCACTTGAAAGACAAACTTATCCAGCTTAGTTGTTCCTCACACAGAAGCTCTTCTGCAGGTTTCACCTCTGTTTTTTGCTCCTGGACATTAGGGAAAATAAGTCTGGGAAAAGCAAATTAGCTTTGGTGACAGAGAGCTTAGCTAACTGAATTTATTGCACATCAGCTGGTCTGTGGTATACAGCAGTGTGACCACTTTTAGCCTAAGGCAAGTGCAAGGCAAAGTATTTCACAAAGTTAGTTTAGTTTGGCTTTTATTAATGTTTGGAAAGAGTGGAGTTTTTGGTTTGTGGTTCGGGATTTTTGGTTTTTTATTTTGTGGGATTTTTTTTTTTTTTTGTGGAGTTGTTTTGGTTTAGGTTTTTTTTTTGTTTGTTTGTTTTTAATTAAGGCTTGGACCTCCAGTTAATTTTGATAGTGGCTCCTAGATTTTACTTTTTGTCACATTATGACAGTCTTCATTTTTCTCCTAGAATGCTCTTTCACTCTATCAGAGACTGAAAACTGCATTGAATATTTTTTTCTTTTCATTCATTTAAGCAGCTTGCCTGTACTTCCAAGGTTATTTTGCTTTTTACTGTCTGCTTTTTGCATGGCAGTATTTCTCTGCATTGCAAGATAAACCTAACTTTATAATTTTACAGTGTGAAGGAAAGAAGAAACTGTTGGACTCTGTGACTACAAAAGTAAAAATATCAAGTGCAGTAATTAGAATCATTATGAATGAAGAAACTAATATCCATCTCAACAGGAATTCTCTATTAAATTAATATTCAGGATTTTTTAAGGCACACGTATGCAGTAATACTAAATGAACATTTCCTAGGTTCTTCTTCCCTCTCTACTTGCTTTTGTGAATATTGGAGAAGGGTGGGAATGTTTGATTTGGGGGATGCAAATAATGCATGACTAAGTAACCAAATTAATGATGTGTTAGAGATTTTAATATTTGTATTATTAATATTAATTTTAATTAATTATAATTTATTAATATTATCAATAAATAAATATAATTAATTATAAAATTGTTAATTAATTAAATTAATTATAAAATTCATTAATATTGATACCATTTGTATTGGTCTAGCAGGGCATTCTCCTGACAACCTCCACAATCATCTGTGCTTGTTGGGATGGGGTTTTTTCATTAATTATTGAGAAACAAAAGAGTCTAAAAGCACAGAGCTTGGGCTTTACCTGTGTGTGTATTCTACAGGACACAGGAACTTTTATCTGAACATCTGGAGGCACTGAAAAGAGGAGAAAAAACCTTCTTGAAGGACAAACTGATGACAGGAGAGTCCAAGAAATATCTCAAGCTAAGAATGAGAGTCAGTGAAAGATATGAAGAAAGAAACACATGTAAAACAAAATTTGTAGCAAGGCTGCCAAAACCTACAAAGAAAATGAACAACAAAATGAAGGACAGGGCTGGGTGACAGCAGAAAAAACATGGAAACTGTGACACGAGGATTTGACATTTCCCCACGTTCAACCAACAAGGAGCAGCCCTTTTCATGCCCTCAGTGGAGTCCAAGGAGTTTCCTCCTCTTGAACAACTCTCCAGGGAGCATGAAAAGTGTTTTAAGTGATCCTGTCTTATCCATAATGGGATCTGCTCAGGCTGCCCCTCTTGAACCTTCCCTCTGGACAGCCAGAGCACTCTGGCTCTGGCACTGGGAGCAAAAATAGAAGCAAAGTGTGAGTGGGAAGTGTTTGAAGCCTTGGGAAGCAACAGAGATAACTGTAGCCTGGCACAGTTATCTTATCCTGAAGTAGGAAAGGGCAAGCAGAGCTTCTTAGGTTCACTGAGAGGTGAGGTTTGGCTCATTTCCTTTAAAAAGCATGATTTTTAAAAAAAAAAAAATCTTTCAATATTATCAACATCTATTCATCTTGGACCTTTTTCTTTTTCCTTTCTTGTGGGATTTAATCCAACAGACAGCAGGTGGCATGGAGAAGAAAGATGTGGGGAACAGAGGGAGGGGTTCTGACAGCCTTTAAGAAACACTAGGGGGAAAAAAAATCCCTTTTCAGAAAATCTTTTGCTGCCTAAAAATGAAGTTCCAGCTCTGACATCACATCACATTTAGAGAGACAGGGCAGATGAATTGAATCCTTTTATTTTTGTGTTCCTTTAGGAAAGAAGAAAAGAAGCAGAAACTCAACATCAGCACAAGCTGATGGATCCCATGGATAGCCCTTTCCCCATTTTACTGTGGGTAAGGGCAGGTCTCCGGTTTATCAGCAGTGTTGCACATCAGGGAACAGCACACATCCCCTTCCAGCAGAAAATTAATGCCAACTCATTCTGCAGATGGGAACAGCCTCTCAGTCCTGGCAAGAATGAAATTATTTTTATTTTTTCAACAAACATCTGTTCTCCTCCTATTTTCTCACTTCCACCCCCCCGCTCTGGTCTCTCCACTTGACAGACAAATTATTTCTGAGCTTGTCTGGGTGCTTTTTGACAACAACCAGGTTTCTGAGCCCCCACACTTGCCCAGTTGTGCTGAGGATGAGGAGATGATGGGAACATGGTCACCCTATGTTCAGTCTTCCAGGCTACCATCTCTCACACTTGGGGAGAAGGACAAAATGACCCTAAAGAAGGTGTAAATTAACATGTTTTGAGGTTTACTGCATTCCAATTGCAACTCTTCCGTTTTTGATTTTTCTCCTTATTACAGAGAATCCTCTGTTGGATCAGATACACAGAATATTTCTATGATCCTGCAGCAAAGTACTGCCAGGAGCAACAAGAGGTAGATTTAAATAGTTGGGTGAAGTTGACATTTTAATATTAACAGACAGGGTGAGTTTACTCCTCCAGAGGTGTCTGAGAGAAGCCCATGTTCCCCCCATTCAAGTTGTATCATGCAAAATGTAGGTGCAGCCAGGGTGAGTGGCCAAGGCCAGGGAGATTACCCCAGTTTTAATCAAGAAAACAATAACACAGCATTTTATATATAACTGATGAAAATTTTGTAGAAGTCCTTCAGGATGCCTTGCATGGGAAAGTGAAGTCCTGAAATAAGTGTTTCTGTAGACAGAATGTACATTTTACATTAATTACAGGATAAAATCACAGAACACTAAGATTGGAAAAGACATCTAAGATCATTGAGTCCCACTGTTAAATGTTAAGGGCTGTTGTAAGAGACACTTTTGCTCCCACCATCCAGCAGTGCTGCTCCTGTCAACCTTGTCCCATACAATCCTGAATAAAACCTGCAGTGAGTCGTAGAAATTAATCAGATGTACACAAAGGTCGAGCAAAGGGGAGAGCTTTATTGATTCCTGCAGTCACACAATTTTTATAGCATTTCTAGTGCTTCCAGGCCAGATGTGAGTGTGGAGAAGAGGGACAATGGAAATGGTGCATTCCCAATTTAGATGTTCCCAACAGACTTATCTTTTCAAGCACCTCTCCCTGATATTTCTCTGAAATTCATTGTTGAGATTTTCTCCTTCTCACCGGTTGAGGCTGCAGTTATTAAATGGAACAAACGCAATCCTTAGTTGATGGAAATAAGCACAGCCCACAAAAACTTAGTCACTCCAGATTCCTAGGCCTGAGTTTTTGCAGGAATTCCACCCAGTAATCCTTGCAATAAACAAAATAGCCACCAGCTTACAGATGTTTGTGACCTTGCCAACATCTGCATGGCATTGTATTTACCAGACAGGTGATTAGAGGGCTCATGAACAACTTTTAAATGTCATTGTTTCTTCAAAGAGAGGAAGGGAAAGGAATGATTATTCACATACTGGACAATTTTGATTGTGAATCACAGAATTACTTCCCATACCCTGCTAGGCCATAGGATATACTTATTTTCTATTTATTGCAGACATAAATAAAGTAGTTTTCAGGAGATGGAACAAGGAATCCAATCACTGGAAATCCCTTCCTGGCAATGGGCATTCATTACAAGCCCAAACCTATTCATCACCAGCCTTTTATACCTTTTGCTTACATAGTTTGGCTGATTCACCTTCCAGGAAAAGTGATTGATTTGCTCTGAAGTGACCTATTTCCTCCTGAGAGGTGTGGGAGAGCTCTTATCAGTCAGACTCCTTGTCTTTGCTTCAGAGTAAATTGGCTTGGCTCCCATCTGCCTTTCCCTGGGTTAGAGGGTGCAGCTCCTCAGCTTTCACACTGCCTGGCTTGAGGAGATGGATTTACAGCAAGTTGGCACAACCTCTGTCTTAGTGGAAAAATGAGTGCCAGCTCTTTCATGTTTTGGGCTGAATTTAACAACACCCCTTGCAATTTAAGAGACAACCCTGCGAGTCCTGAGGGCAAGCTGAGGAAGGACTCATTCCCACAGCCACCTCGGGGATCTGTGGTGAGAGGGAACAGCTCCATCCCACCCTCTGGGCTGATGTTCCCCTCCCCACAACCCCTCCTCATCTCCAATTTAACGCAGACCAAGTTCTACTTTCAGTACTTATATGGTCCCTGCTGCTGAGAGATGGGTTCGTTGTTCCGATGGAAATTTTTAGTACTCCTAGAAAACGGTGCCAGCTGGAATATTCACCCTCTGTGTGTCCAGCAAGCAGCACTTTCCATTTCCTCAGTAAAAATCCTCTTGGCTCCAGCGAGTGCTGCAGGAACCCACACACCCATGCAAACGAAGAATGACGCAGATTGGGATCTTGCAGATGGGAGCTGCAGATCTGAGGACAAGGAACAAAATTGGATGCTTCAGAACATGAGGTTCATCTCCTCCAGGTGTCAGTCAGGTCACCATATCTCAACTCTGTGACATTGCACAGCAATAATAGATGTGCTCTGTGCAGGCAGGGCTGTGCCAGCAGCACTCGTCCCTTTATCAGGCAACTGCTTTTCTTGGTGCAGGCTCATGGATTTCCAATAGTATCTATGAAAACAATCTTGTTTTGGAAAAACTTTTGGAGTAATAGGTTTGAGGCTTTCTGCAAGTAACACTGGGCCAATTCTCAGCTGTTGACAGAAATAACTAATTGCATTATTTGCATATATTTTTAATTCATGGTGTCTCATTTCCTGTTTCCTTTTTTAGAATAACAAAAGCCCCTGATTGAGGTCCAGATTCTCAAACCTTTTGTTACTAAATAAACACTGACTGATGCTAGTTAAGTAAACAGCATGTAGATTTTCTTGGGTTTTAGGGAGGGTTTATGATTTTAGCTTCCTGGCTAAAATATAGTTTGTGAAAAAAAACATCCTGGGACTGATATATCGGTATATCCATACTAAAGTCACACTCAGCCATCGTGTTTCATTGGTATTCCTCACTGTGCTGTCCCTGTCCTCATGTACCAGAATGCAAAGGACCTGGAAAATACCCAATGTTTGAAGCTTGGTATTCACTGGTGGAGCTGATGACCCACAGGGACAAAACTGGGATCCAGGGAAAAGACACTCAAACCCAAGATATTTTTTCAGCATAATCTGGTTTTGCCAGAGGCAGATGCTCTTCCAGTTCTGCAGAATACACGGCACTCTTTAGTTTTTTCCCAGTTTTTTTACAAGCTTCCCAGATGTTGGGGATCTGAGACAGCTTGAGCCAGACAAACCCAGATGGATGTCATGGGGATATGAAGTCTCTCAATTACCAGGTACTGCTAGAACTTTGCATTAACAGCTTTGGACCAGCCAAGTGTTGGAGTCAGAAGCCCAGAGTGTGTGCCCTGATCTTTGGTACCTGGCTCTGACATCCAAGAAAGCACTGAATTTCATATAAAACCATGGAAACAACTGCTAAATAGAAAAACTGTGAGTGTGTAAATTAGAGAGTTTTCTTAAGTCACTGGGTGAAAAAATTAAAGTTTAGGGTTTAAGCTAGTTTAGAAAACAAAAGACAAGATGGAGGATTTAGGGTGTTGTCTCTTCATCTTCTTCTAGAAGTTTTTGAGTAGTAATAAGTGATTGAATAAAAAGTGCCACAGTGCAGCACACAGGTGTTAGGTCATTGAGTCACTAAGAAAAAATTTTCTTGGCATTTGTTAATTGGATAAATAGACATATAAAAAACCTTGAAGAAGTTCTTTGTTAGCCATTTTGCACCTTTCTATCTTAGTGCACGTAGCTCCTTGTACCCTGTATATGTGAAATGTAGATAAGAGAAGAATAAACAACCAGGTCCAAATGAGAAAACTGCTTCTCATCAATCTTCAGTCCAAGAGAGAAAAAGAACCCAGCCACAAGTGTCCCATCAGGACAGCCAAGAACTTTGTCTACAGCTTCCCATGGGTTTGTGCCCTTAGCCCACCTCAGGCTGTTAAATGTACCCTGACCACACAGCCCAGCTCTGTTGTGCAAGAGACAGAGACAGGCTGAGAGCTGGGGATGTTCAGCCTGGAGAAGAGAAATGTTCCAGGGAGATCTTGTTGTGGCATCTCAGTTCCTTAAGAGGACCTATAAAAAACAGGGAGAGAGGCTTTTTATACTGGCAAATAGAAGGAGGGGGAATTATTTTAAACAAAAAGGGATTTAGATTAAATGTGCAGAAAAAAAGTCTTCCCTGTGAGGGTGGGGGTCTCTGGCACAGACTGCCCAGAAAAACTGTGGCTATCCCTGGAAGGGTCCAAGGCCAGGTTGGACTGGGTTTAGAGCAGCCTGGGATAGTGGAAGGTGTCCCTGCCCTTGGCAGGTGTGGTTGGAACTGGGTGGTCTCTTAGATTTCTTCCACCACAAACCATTCTGTGAGAGTTTAAGGATCTCTTCATCAGTGCAGGGTGGTATAAGATGCTTGGAAGGAAAGGTGAAGTGGGGCAATGAGACCAATCTACTTCAGCAGAGCAGAAAAGCTGAAGGATACCCCACAGAAAATCAATGTGAGCATCACAACTCCGCTCAGATACCTGCTTAGCCATGCTTGCTTCTCAGTGTGGGTAGCAGCCCCCAAAATTACACCAGGGGGGCTTTAATTTTCAAATTAAATTTGTACTCAAACTCGAGGCAGTAACTTGCTGAGCAGAGTTCTCTTTGTCTGTAGCAAGGATTGTGCTCTGAATGGCAGCACATTGACTCTCCAGGGTGGTCTCTGCAGTAAAGGAGAGCTTAGGGTGTTACCCTGTTTCACTTGCTAGAAAAAGCTTCAAGCCACACCAAGGAAATGAGGTTTCTTAAAAGGGTCTAAACCAGATTCCAAACAGCTGCTCTACAGAGAGCTCTGCTCATTTTGCCCTGTGAGATTGTGCCTCACCCACTTCCATCACCTCAAAATCAGCTTCAGGAATGGTTTGCAAGCAACTATGTGACAAAGCTTCAACGTTCTTGGGTGTTTTGTTTTTTTAATATAGGATTATAAATGCTTTGGGTTGAAAGGGTCCATTCAAGGTGGTCTGGTCCAAGTTTTCTGTCATGGGCAGGGATAACTTCAACTAGATCAGGTTGCTCAAAGCCCTGTCCAAGCTGACCTTGAATATTTCCAAGTGGGGGGCAGCCACCACCTCTCTGGGCAGCCTATGCCAGTGTTTCATCATCTCATTGTTTAAAAATTTCTTCCTTATATCTTATCTGATAACAGACAAGAGTTAACCCCTTTTAGTTTAAAACCCTTGTCCTACTGCAGTAGACCCTGCTAAAATTCCATCCTCATCTTTCCTCATCCCCTTTAGGTATTGGAAAAGACTCAGGAGGTCTCACCAGACCCTTCCCTGCTCCAAGATGAACACCACAAACCTTCTCAGCCTGTCTCAACAGCACTCACAGCATCTTCATGGCCTCCTCTGCACTCATTCCAGAAGGTTCTCATCTTTTCCTTGCTGAACACGAGCATTAACTCTGGTATCTAATAACAAATTGGCCCAATGCAGTCACAGGTTAAGACAGGCCAAGAAGATCCAGCTCTCCCCGTGCCCAGCAGAGCTCTCCAGAGAGCTGCAAGGAGCCACTTGCACCTCCTGGGAATTCTGGGGTGAGAAGCAATGGGGATGCACAAGGCACTGCCCTGTTCCATAGATACCTTTTGCCAGGCCTTGACCTTTCAGATTCCTGTTCCATGTCTCCTCCCTGGAAGAAAAGTGAGGAGTTAACATTTCACTCCTGCTTCTCAACTGCAGCAGCACAGATTTTACCAGGGCATAAAAACAGTAATCTGTGTCACTTCCTTCATTTAAACCTTTAAAGGGAGTTTTGTCTTCCCATGAACTCTGTTTCTGCTCTGTAATTTGAATTTGCTAAGAGGAACCTGGCATTTTAAAACAGAGATTTCTGATCTGAGATGTTGATGCTTGAAGGGACCTGTGTCACCAAGCTTTCTCCCTGCCTCAGCTGGTGTTATTTCCTGAGGTTTAGGTGGATTGTTCCTTTTTTGGTTCTCTCATTGATCTGTCTCATTCCACATTTCAGTATTTTTCTCAGCCAAGGGTGTATATATTATCTCTCTCTTTTACTCCAACAGAAAAAAATCCTTCAAGTCCATGAGCTCTGCACTGATCTCAGACCGAGATATCCTGCTCTCATTTTCCACTCTGCTCTCACAGCTTAGTGTGAAGCAGTTAGGATGAGAGATGACTATCTCCCTCAGGAGAACACTTACGTTGTTTAGCTCCATGTGATTTTGTAGTATTTAACTCATTCTTACAGCATGTGACCAGTATCACACAATTAAGGAGCTCAGGGACTTTCGGAAATGTGTTCTATTTGCATTTCCAGCTGTCTACCAACCTCAGAAAACCTGATCTTTGCTTATGTACATCACATACTAAGATACTGTGCTTTAACTTTATTGTAGAAATCTCACTCTGTGAGAGGTATTACAACCTACCCTAGAATTATTAACTGAGGTTCTTGTTAATAAATCCCTTAGAGTAGATTAGAGAAATGACACTGAATGACCAGTATTTGTAAATACACACATGCAGGGTTCATTGTAGAACAATTTGGTTGCACAGGAAAACTGCTATGGAGCCATTTTGGTTGTTATTATCTATAGTTAAAGACAACATAAAAGCATAAAAACATCACTTGAAAAAATGTATAAGAAAAAGATCTTACCACCCACAGGCTCTATAATGAGACTTAGTGCAATTCCACTGTCTATTGGTCATAGACCAAACCCATCAGAGGCTGAATTTGGTTTATATTCACTCAGGTTCAGGCAGAAACACCCAGGTACCACCCCTGGGGCGGGGAGCTTCAGCTGGGTAAAGTTGTGTTGGTGATCAAGGACACCTGGATGATGGAATGCTGTGGGTCAGGAACACCTGGATGATGGAATGCTGTGGGTCAGGAACACCTGGATGATGGAATGTTGTGGGTCAGGGGACACTTTGGGAGAATTTGATGCCTTCTAATTCTATACAGCTGCCCATTACATGAGTGCAGCTGGGTCTGTCATGGCCATGGAGGCCCATCAGCAGAGTGAGCACCTTCAGTCATGGCCATGGTGGCCCATCAGCAGAGTGAGCACCTTCAGTCATGGCCATGGTGGCCCATCAGCAGAGTGAACACCTTCAGTCATGGCCATGGTGGCCCATCAGCAGAGTGAGCACCTTCAGTCATGGTCAGGGTGACCCATCAGCAGAGTGAGCACCTTCAGTCATGGCCAGGGTGGCCCATCAGCAGAGTGAGCACCTTCAGTCATGGTCAGGGTGGCCCATCAGCAGAGTGAGCACCTTCAGTCATGGCCAGGGTGGCCCATCAGCAGAGTGAGCACCTTCAGTCATGGTCAGGGTGGCCCATCAGCAGAGTGAGCACCTTCAGTCATGGTCAGGGTGACCCATCAGCAGAGTGAGCACCTTCAGGCCACCTGTGAATGTCCCAGGAGCTCCCAGGCAGGGCAGTTACCACAGCAGGGTTCACTGACAAGGACAAGGAGACAGTTCCTGCCTCACAGGGTTCCCCTCTTTCCTGATCTCATCCATCACCGGTGTGGCTGAGCTGGGCTGTGCTCACCCTCCCGTACTCTGCAGATTCCTCTCATGGTTTGAGCCATCAGCATCCCACTCTCTCTTCCAGTATCACTTCTGGATTGATTCTTCTCCCTAGCCCTGGGATGGGACAACAATAACCCCTTTATCTTGTCCCCAGTTCCTGTCACAGCCCAAATTCCAGTTAGGAGGTGTATTTGGGGAGGGGTGGCTTCAGCGGTCACAGATGAGCCGCTCTTTCCTTGCAGTTTTCAATGTCAGCATTGTTGAAGCCATGGAAACATCAACCATTCAGTCTCTCACAGGAGATGGTGCTTAATTGCTAAATGTTCCTTCCAAAGGCATAAAACTTCTGCTCCTCAGCAAATCCAGGAGCCAGTGGAGAGGAATCAGGCATGGACTTGGCTCTCTCCTGTCTCCTGCTTAGACAATGCCCACAAAAGCATGAACTCTTCAGTGCAAAGACTCTTTGTGTTTGAAAGAGTGATGAGTGGCAGCTTTCCTAAATAAATGATAATATTTTAATGGAAGAAAGAAGAATAATCCAATCAGGAGAATGTGGCAGTTTGGCTGAGAAACAGAAATACTGGGGTAAGTACCTGCGAGTGCTGAAGGAGTGAAGTCTGGCAGGGTGGTAGAGCAACTGTGATGTGCAGAGCAACAAATATCTTTAGTGACATAGTTCTCACCCAACAGTTCTTTTCTGGAAGTTTATTATATTGAATAGAGCCCTTTCTCAGACCAGGCTGAGTCTGGATTCTTGGAAATTTGACAAAAATATCTCCTGAGAACTGGCCTGTTTCCTCTCTTTCCAGGCTGACCTTTTAATGAGGTCTCGTTTTGCTTCCATAAACTGAGAACAGAGTGTACGGGACCAGCACAAAATGTGCATTGTCTTTCTAGGATTTCACATCTGGTTTATTCTCCTGCACATTTCCACTTTCTAGGGAAACAAATCCTGGGATGGTTTTCTTTGCCCTACAGTGAGAGATGCTGCTCTTTGAGCAATGAGTATACTTACCTTTAAAACCACCTCTTTTCTCAGGGGTCCTAAAACAGTCCCTTTTTCACTGTAATTTCTTTCATAATTTAAAACAACTCTTCCACTTAGAATGGTTTTAGCTGTTTGGTTGGATTTTTTTTCCCAGATAGATAAAGGGAGTGTGAGCATTGGTTGTGTTCCTGAAATAAGGACGAGGAAAGCTTTTTTATCTCACTTCTAACGATATCACATTCTGTGGGATTTTTTTCCAATACAAAGCCTAATCCTGGTCTTAGTCTAAGGATAAACCAGCATTAGAATGTCCAATTAGATGTGTGATGCCCAGTTAGATTTATATTTCATGGCTCCCCAGCATGGTTGTGTTTGCTGAAGAAGATCTAATTTTAAGTACATCACACTCCAATCTAACACACAACAAGAGGAAATGGCCTCATGTTGTGCCAGGGCATGTTTAGATTGTCTGTCAGGGAAAATTTCTTTATGGAAAGGGCTGTCCAGCCCTGGAACAGCTGCACAGGGCAGTGGTGGAGTCCCCATCCCTGGAGGGGTTTAAAAGACACTTTGGGATGTGGGTTAGGGGTGGCCTTGGCAGTGCTGGGGAAACAGGCTTGATGATCTTAAAATTCTTTTCCAACCCAAATGATTCTGTGATCTACCAGAGAATCACAGCACACTGCTCTGCACTGCTGTCCTGCAGGTGAAAATTCCATCTTTATCCCGCTGGATGTTTAATTGAAAAGCTCTGAGCCAACATGTAGATATTTTCCAGCACTTTCTTGCAGCTTAGATTGAAAAGACAAGGGATAGAAAATAACTGCTTGATGGGAGACAGGGATTCATGCACCTGCTCCTCAGATAAGTGATGGAGAGAGAAGTGTTCACACTCCTGATAATCGTGATAAAGCAGAGCTGGGCACTTGTAAGGGTTTGAAAAATGGAAGTGATAATATTTCGTGGATGTGCTCACACAGACATAATCCTTGTTTACAGGACCATTTCTTAAATGCTGTTTTGGTCTGTAGATCTCAGCAACAACTTTAACTGATCAAAACACATTCACCCACAGAAGAAAATAAATAGCTTGGTACAACAGGATGATGGCCTCGGGTATTCCAGGGTGAGACAGCAAAAAACTTGTGACTTACTCCTGCAATGCCTCCCAGTCTTTACCACTGGAAAAAGGTGTGGATTCAGCCTGTCAGGTCAAAGGAGGTGGGACATGATAGCAACAAGTACTAGAGTACGAGTTCCTAGGTTTGGGAGAGACTTTTATTATATAAATGACTTATTTTTAAGAGCAAACCAGAAAACTTTTAGTGGATGTTTCAGGCAGAAACTCAAGGACAGCTGGAAGTCACAAGGCAGCCACTGAAGGCAGGATTTGTTGGGCTGCTCAGGGCAGGGATTGGGATGCCTGAGGCTTTCTGAAGGCAGCTGGCACATCTCATTAGCTGGAAGAGAAAACAGAACCCAGACAAATGAAGAGCTCAGCTCTGGACAAATACAACTTCAGGGTGACTTTGAAAACTGGATTCTAGTGTTGTCTCATGTCAACAGCTCATTATTGCTCCGTGTAAAGTCCCTGAGGTGGTAAAATATGAGGGACTGATACTCTGCATCTTCTGGTTGCTCCAGATAAAGATCACAGAGCTGGTACTGAGTTATTAAATTTAGAGATGCAAAAGTTATTCCTTGTGCATATATTTTACTACTTTTATGATGCATGATCCATGTTTTTCTGTGAAAGAAATTAAATCACGTTTATAAGGACTTCCCTCCTTCTTCCATGAGCCTCTTACAGATTGTTTGCTGCAGGAGCTAGAGAGATTAATTTGATTTTTGTTATATATGTTCCTATGGACTTTAATTTTACTCTGATTTTCTTCATTCTGGCAAAAAAAAAAAAACGGGGTCAATTTACATATGTGAAAACTGCCTCTTCAGCCTCTTCTTCCTTTCCTCACTTGAAGCCCATTGATTTTCTCTGGACAGCTCCTCTGGGAGCTGCAGAGAGATCAATATTTGAAGAAATGGTGAGGCAGCTGTAACCTCACTAAATCTACCCAAAAGAAATAATTCAATATTAACTCAGATGATTTTCTCTTGTGGTCAAATCAAATTGACATTTAAAAGAACTATCAGTATTTTCCTGTATAAGTTAAAAATAAAGGTAAACATGTGAAAGGGCACCACGTTAGTGCCATGCACTGAAGCCAAAATTAATTAAAGCAATGACCTCTGGGCCAGACTTGTGGCTGTGTGCAAGGGAAACTCTGTTAAGTTCTCAGTTCAAAGGCTCCATTTCAATTAATTCACTTTCAATTTAAAGCACGGTGAGGCTGCTGCTACAGCCTTCATTTTGGAAATTTTATGTGGCTGTAGGGCCACAGGAGCATGAGGAGGTTGATGCTGAACTGATGATTTTTGGGCATGGATTAACTTCAGGGACTTTAGGACTAGAGAAGCCAAACAATGACCCTGAGATGTGACCACCTGAAGAACCTCTCCTCTGATACATCTCAAAACTGGTAATAAATATTTATAACATGGATCAGGCACCTACAGGTTTCTATTTATTACTGTCAGAAACAAGTGATATACTGATTTAATCATCATTGCAATCATTTAATCATCATTTAATCATCGGTGCTTCCACTTGTATCCCATCCTGGTTTTGAATTGTCCAAGAATTTAGAGCCTTTGCCTCAGTGGATAAACACTCTTGCACTGGTGGCTGTTTCCCTTCAGTGGGAATGGACAATTTCACTTCAAAAATTAGATCTTCTGTGAATTTGACATGAAAATACCTGGCAAAAGCTGTCTGGAACACTGTGGCTCAGCCATGGGGAGCAGGAAAACTTATTTTAGTAGTAAATTAACAACAGCAGAAGAAGCTGGTGGGGTTTTTTTTGCAGGTTTGACATTTGAGGCACTGAGACAGTAAATACAATTTGGTCAGGACATAGATTACAGTTTTCCAGGCCCCTCCACACTCAGCACAAGAATAAGGACACTGAATTTTGATTAACAGCAGTAAAGACACAAAGAGAATTCTTCTGTGAGATGACAGCAAAAACCCCCAGGATTTCAAAATTTAAAAAGTCAGAGGTTTATGGAGGATGATTTCCATTTGGGAGGGAAAAAGTCATTGAATTTTTTTTGTTGTTGTTGTTGTTGTTGTTGTTTTTTGTGATGCACACAAGTATTGGTAAAGAAACTATTGAGATTTTGCCTCTTCCTGCCAGGGAACAATATAATTTTAAAAATACTTTTTTCAATTTATTCATGGTGAGCTATAATGATACTCTTTCAAAACCAACTAGACTTAAAGTTAAAGTTAAGGATTTGGCTTCTAGAATCTGCTTTCTGGCACTCAGACTTCTGCTGGCATCATCCAGTCTTTCCTTCTCCCAAAAAATATCTAATATGTTGGCTTTAAATCTAGAAATTTAAAAATATATATATAGATAAGTTGCTTAAATGTTTTCCAAAGGTTATCCTACCTTTTATGGAATTAGTGACATTTCATTCCACTATAACATTAATCCAAGATCACAAAATGATAATGGGAAGGGGTCAAGAAGAATTTAACCCAGCAAAATGCAAAAATAAAAATCCCCAAATAACAAATAACCAAAATACAATAATATCAATTATTTTAAATGTGGAATTTGATATCAAAGCTGAAGAAGCAAGCCTTGGCATTTTGTTGTTCTGCTAAAATTGATCTGTGTGCCAACAGAAATGCCAGCTGTGGGTTTTAATGTAAAAAGCTTTGTCAAAGGGATGTTTTTTGATAGTTTTTTTTCTTTCAATGAATCAATAGATTCCGTCTTGGTGTCTCTTCCTGCCTTCCCTGACACACCACTGTTGACTGAGTGTAAAAGGAAGGGCTAGGGCTGATTCATATCTGAAGAACTGTGCTGTAATGTACATATTGATGCCTGAATTGCCAAGAAGAGCTTAATTTTTTGTTCTGAATTATGCAAAGGAAGAATATTCTACTTCAGTTGTATGACTCTTGTCTTAAACCATGAGGTTTTCTCCTCACCATTTGCCACCTCTGTGACATAGTTACTTCAACAAAATTCCCTTTCCCAGCAGTTTCCTGGGTGAAAACTCTTCCCTCCAGATGTTCTGCTCGCAGCCAGCACAGATAAATGATCTGCTCCAAGTCCTTTGCCCAGCATGTGGGAATGCATAAATTATTGGCACCACCTATTGGTGAAAAAGGCAAATTATACAGGATTTGTGGGTTGGTTTAAATCCCTTCGGTAAATATGGCTTCAAACATCGCGCCTGCTTTGATTTATTTAATGGTGTGACCCAGCAAGGCCACTCAAGCCTTGCATCTCCCTATGCCAGAGACAAATTTGAGTTCAGTGGTGATTTGGGGTACATTTGGCAAGGGGTCACACAATGGAGGAGGAGACAGGGCATGAACATACAGGTGGAGCAGGTCTCCTGGGTCCCACGTTCTTTTAAGTGTTTTTTCCCCTTAAAATGCCAGTAAAGATGGAAAGGGTTTTCCCGCTCCATCACAGGCAGCAGCCACAGCTGGTCCATGAGTCACAAATCCAAGTGGAGCCTTTGGCTCTTGTGACCAGGAAAGTGTGATGCAGGGCTTGCTGAGACAGGTGCAAAATGATGGGAATTTCATGAGTAAAACCCAGGAAATCCCGGTATCTATGCAAAAGATGGTGATGTGAAAGGAGCTGCAAAGATCAAACCCATGATCTGGAGGCAGAAGCACCTGCATTTTTAATTCCTGTGCTCATCCTGATTCTTGTGTCTCTGGGGATGTTTTTTTGACTGTGAAACAAGGCTGAGTTGAGATTTTTGTGGTGACCCTCAAAGAGCAGAAGGTAGTGGGAGGGATCTGAAAATGTAGGTGTTCTGAATAATCTCCTACCAAGAAGTTCTCGCTTGAATTATCCATTGTAGGCTGGAAGTGGTGGAAAACCTCTGGCCCAGGGGATATGTTGGTTCTTTGTGGATCCTGATGAACAGAATGACTTGCATTTTCACTGACTAAAAGAGAGGGGAAAGAGGGAATGGCATTTTGCCTCAGGCTGCTTTTTTTGAAATGCCAAAGAGTTATTTTGTGTTGGTATTAGCCCTAAGTTATCTGCTGAGATGAATTTTTAGCTCTTGGTGTGCTAAACTATGTATTCAGGAAAGAGCACTGGACTCTGGCTCAGCATGAACTAATTGAAATGTGGAAGGGATCCGATGGATACTTTGGTAATATTGCAACTTATCCTCCAAACTTTCCTTGAGGGCTTTTTCCCTTCCTAGACTTGGAAAAAACTCTTCCCTTTCTCTATAAAATCTCCCACATGAAGGATATCTATTTATTATTCTGGAGGTCCAGGTTATTTGCTGTTATTACCTTGCCCAGCAGGATGGGCTCTTGTGCTCCAGTTTTTTGGAAATATTAGAAATAAGTGAGGACACTCAATAGACACAGACTTTCTGAAATTTATGAAGCAGTGCTTGATCTGTCTACAAGGTGTATTCAGACACTGCCATGACCCAAACTTTACCATATCTGAGTATGGTGCTCTGTGGAATAGGGCTGTGCAAATAGCTCATATACCTCCATTTATTTTAAAAGAAAATATTCTTCTACACATGTTCAGTTTTAACTTTGCTAGCACATGGATGGGCCAATGCTAATGACAGAGAAAAATTAATTTGACAGTAAGTTGTACTAATCTGTCAGAAAGGACATTTATAAAGGTGTTCCGTCATGTCTGAGCTGCTGCCTCAAATAAGTGGCAGGGCAGCTTCAGCCTTCAGAGGATCCATTTTTTCTCAAAAATACATCTCTGCTGCAAAACCCAAGCAGAATATTTATTTATAATGGGTGTCTATTGTCATTAGACAAGCTGAGGACAGATAATAAAAGCTTGGTGGCTGAATTTAGAAAGTGCCAATTTTTATTACTACTATTTGGATTTGTGAACCAGGCAGTGATCCACAGATTACCACCATGGTGTGAATCCACTTTAGATGGGATGAGAAGAGTTGGGATTTCCTCAATCCAGCAATTAGGATAACAAGCCCTTTTCTGACAGCTCCTATGCTCAGGGAGACTTTGAGCATCCTGCATAGTTTGTGACATGCAGCACAGCACCAAGCAGGTCTTGACCAGGGAATGGTCACATTTTATGACAAAAGGTCTGGGGAAAAACAATATATAACTATAGAGGGAAAATATAAATTAAATTTATTTCTCCAGCTCAGGCCTGGTCTGTAAAGTGGACATTTAGGGGCAGGTGTAGTATGGATGATGTTTGTAGTCTGATCTTCATGGGGACTAAACAGACCTGCCATGCAGAAAACAGCAATTTTTGGGGGTGTGTCTTACCTGGTCAGCACTTATTATCTTAATTGATATTATCTTAATTGATATTATATGGAGATATTCTATCCAAGGTAGAATCATAGAATGGTTTGGGTGGGAAGGGACCTTAAGGACCATCTCAATCAAACCCCCCTGCAATGGGCTGGGAACTTTCCACGTGACCTGGCTGCCCAGAGCCCCATCCAGACCCCACACTGGCTGTGGGCAGCCAGCTCTGAGCATTTCTGGTCAGATGGTGGCAGATGAGTTTTATGGATGGCCTTTCCCAGGAGCCTGCAGCTGTTTAAATAGTCACCCCTTGGGAGCCACAGCACCACAGCTATGTTTGACATCGTTATACCTCAGCAGGGACTGGGAGAACCATGGGGACAACAAGTCCTTCCCACTTCCTGGCTTCCAGAGCTTACTTTAATTGGTAAAACTATGCTCCTGTCACTGGGGAGGACGTCATGAAGTCAAACATGAACAAAAATCTTAAGCTCAAGAATCCGTTTGCCCCGGGGCTCAACAAAACCCTGCTGGGTGAAGCTGTGTCTGCAGGGAGCCGGAGCGCCAGCAGTGGAGGAATCCCTTGGAAAGGGGACAGGCCTGTCACACCTCCCAAAAGAGGACACAGTAAACAATCCCTGTGGCTTCCTGCCAGTTTGTTTGTTTGTTTGTTTGTTTGTTTGTTTCCCTGGTGATTTTTGGCTTTTCCATCTGAGCAAGCATTCGCATCCTCAGCGTGGAGTCGTCGTCTTTCTGGCGTGAGAGAAAAGTAACTCCGCACACATATGTGTGAAAATCAAGGACATTTTTCTGATAAGATGCTTTTTTCCTGCTTTCACATTGAGATCAGCATAAATTCACAATTGGAAGTGGTACTTCGTAGTTCTCACACTTTCAAATACGTCTCTTTTTTTTCTGCGGTTAATTGACAAAGTTTTTATGGGAACAAATAATTCTGATTTGTGACTAAACTCTGACAAGTGCTATTAAAGAGGCTCCTTTAATCTAAAGCTGTTTATGCAAGCCTGTTTCATTTATGATAGGGATGGACATGATCCACTTTACAATTTTAAGGACACAAAGAACTAGGATTTGAAGATAAACCGTAATCTCCATATAAGTAAGCTAACAGTCCCCTAGACACTGTGTTTTATACAGCCAGTAATATTCTCATAATACATCTGAGATAAAAATCATCTTTATGCGCTCAAAAGAATAAATAATTCTAAATACAACCCTGATGCTGCCTACAGTTGTTCTGGAAATAAAATTTATGTTTTCTCTCCAGCCTCGCTGCTCTATGCTCCTCTGTATATAAGTAAGAAAGAAATTCAATTCTTAGTAAGAAATTCAGATTTTTTTGCCCTTAAATTTATGTTGGATGACAGCTGCTATTCTCCTGAGCCTACTACCTAACTCCAACATTTTTATTTTCCTATGGAAAGGGTCTTTAGGGGCATGCCCAGGTCCCATTTGTTAAACTTTAACACAGCCTGAGCAGGTCCTTGCTCTTCAAGCATCACACTGAGATGAGATGGTTTCTTCCACCTCAGTTTTCCTCCACAGCACCCCAGCCATTCCCCTTTCAAGGGAAATAATTGTCCAGTTCTTCCATGTGGTTTTGGGACCCTTTCCGAGTCCCCCAAAGGTAGAGGTGCCTTCCATATATACACACTGCTGATCTTGTGTGGAAGTTTCCTTGGATCTCAGCTAAGACTCTAAAATCAGAATAAAATCAATAATTAATACATTTTAAAGCTTGGCTTTGAGCATGCTTCACACAAAACCTTAGCAAACATTTTAGACCTATGAAACTGTTAATAAAACTTTCCCAAAACTGGTCTGGTTTGGTTTGGTTTGGTTTCTCCCAGAAAGCAGAATCTCAATGTCCATAAATTTTATTTCTTTTTTTTTTTTTTTTTTTCCAGTTTAACTTTGTTTAAGAGCTTTAGGTATTGAGATTAACTCATGGAAAGCTTGATTTGATCAAGAGATGATCTGTTGAGTGTTGCTCTGATACTGTTGTTTGATGGGTGTTTAACTTCCATTGATGTGATAAGTGAAGGAGAAATGGAATGTTCTGGAACATAAGGGAGAAGTGGTGTATCCAACAGCCTTGAGACTGCAGATCCATGTCACAAAGGCATGGGAGATGTCCTCCCAACATCTCCATGTCTCCCACTCCACAAGAGTTTGCTGTATAAGATATTCCCATGACGTCTTGGAACTCAAGTTTCATTCCATAGGGGTTTACTTTGGAAAGAAACTTGTTCCTGCAGCTCATGTCCACGTGACCTCTTCCAGCTTCTAAGTGCAGCTTGGGTTTATTCCAGCAAATGTTGCTAGATGGAAAATCCAACAGATTTCTTGGAGACAGAATTGGAGTCTCAGCTCCAGGTTGGCTCCAACTTTTGCCTCTCCAACATGGACGGGCCGATATCTTAGCTCCTGGTTTCCCACCTATTTGTGGAGCAGAGGAAGGACACTGTGTAATCATAATCACATAATCAATTCTGTAAAAGTTACCAGATAAAAAGGTATAAATAGCTCTTGGAACAGGAACTGGAAGCCAACCTCCACATTTCAGGAGACAGCCCAATTCCTTTGGCTTGCAGATGGCCTTCCTGCCACCCCGCTTTGATCCAGAGAAGATTTAATCCCAGATTTGCTGCATAAAGACTCGGTTTCAGCACAATGGACAAAGAATGCTCTCCCCTGCCTCCCCAACACGTAGGCTGCCTGCTGCCAAAGCCATTAGTGGAGCCTTGTAGGGGAGTTTGAACTTCCACAGAGAGGATGTGGAAGGCTCTTGGCTTCCCAGGATACGCTTGAAAGGCAGCAGCAATTATCTCCTCTCTCTGCTGCACCCCAAGACAGCAGACAGAGCCTGTTTCATTCTTTCAAAGGCAAAAATGTGCTTAATGCACCTCTTCTGAGGTGGCCTAGATAGTATATCCTGGTGTGCAAGAGCCACACAACAAATCTGTGGAAAGGCAAAAGTTTAAGACACAGAGAATGAGAGAGAGAATCACAGAATCACAGAATCACAGAATCACAGAATCACAGAATCACAGAATCACAGAATGGCCTGGGTTGAAAGGAACCTTATCAATCATCTCATTCCACCCCCTGCCATGGGCAACAACACCTTCCACTGGACCAGGTTGCCCCAAGCCCCATCCAGCCTGGCTTGGAACACTTTCAGGGATGGGGTGTACTGATGTCTTCCAGTCTGTCAGACCTTGAGTATCTCCTTTGAAACCATGTTTTTCTTGAGGCTGAAGGGACCAGCTGAGGAGTCAGGGTTAGCTATTGTGACTCTTTGCTGTTCATGCCATCCATTAATCCCCTTTTAAAGTGACCTTCTGTCAAAGACTGTCACCTAACCTAAGGATTGAGCAGAAAAATGCTCTCCAAGGTATGACTGGTGGTATCCCAAGCCAGGTGAAGCACTGCTGCTGGCTGGAGGTTTCCCTCTCTCCGTCCTCATTTGGCCTCTCAAAGACTCTATCAGATCCAGTGTCTTACATAAAGACATTTCATTAAATGAGATAAATCTTATTGAGCGCCTCTAACTTTTGGTGGTTTTAACTTCTGGAATGAGGCTTTTGTAAAACTGGAAGAAATGGCTGAGTTCACCCAATTTTTGCCTGCTTCCTCTATTTAGATGACAATTTTCCCATGGTAGGCTTGCCTTTTAGCAAGTGCATGTCTAACTTGCTGGCACAACAGCATCTGAGTGTTAGAAATGTGACAGGCTGGAGGTGTGCATTTGTCACTTAGAACCTGCTCTGCTTAAAAAAAAAATATATATTTTGCTTTTAAGCTTTCTACAGCCGTCAGTTTGTTTCAAAGTGAGGCATCCACAGCCTTTTGCAGGAGGCATTTCAATGGCAAAAATGATATGTTATCCAATGAACAGTGATTATGGCTGATCCCAAATCTCCTCCCTTTCCATCATGTTTTGAATTGGGTTTGTTTTTTTATTAAAGTCCCCATACCAGCTGAAAAACCACAGAGTTCCTGTGGGTGAATTTTAAATGAGCGTATCAGATGGAAAATATCGATTTCCAGTCAATTCCTTGAGGGAAAAAAAAAAAAAAAACCAAAATAAAAACAACAAAACAACAAAACCTACAATACAGCACATATTTCACAATGGAAAAGTTCACAGAGGACACAGGAAACAGGGAAAAATGTTTCCTCCCCAGCTCAGTGCAGGAGCTACACAGAGTGTTCCAACTCAGAGAACATGCAAACAATGTCCACTCCTCAGACAAGGTCAGCAAAGCAGATGTGGCTTCAAGTTTGCCGCTTGTACGGCGTGAGAACAATCCCCAGATAATGGGAAGACCTTATGGGGGAACCATGGAGTGTCGTGGCCCAACACGATTCCCCGAGTGCCATTTCCACATTGCTCAATGCTCTTGGGGCTGCTGGAGCTGCAATTTATTAGGGAAAAAAATTTATTAGGGAAAAAAAACCTAAAAGAATGACTTTGGGTTAAATATCTTTACTGGTTTCAGGGGGAGGGGAGAAGGAAACATCCAGGATCCAGGGTTTTTCTTGAAGATCATTTTGAGGGATGCCTTGCTCCCCATGGAGCAGTTGCATAAAAAGAGGTGTGAAGTCATCTTAGGATAAGATACATTCAGTAATTCCCTAGATTTTCAGCCCCTCTTGGATCTTCCATTGGCCCCTGCCATAAAAATTAAATGTACACATGGCCTTTGTGTTGGTTTGAGTGATTTCAGGTTCCACATTCAGTTTGTTGAAGTCTTGATCCTTGACAGAGATTTCTGCAGTGCATTTCAAAGAGGACAAGGAGATGAAAACATGAATTACCTTTAGCACAAAAAGCAGGGCATTTTCCTTGGAAACTTCTCACAAACCTATCAAAAAAGTGAGACCTGTCCAAATAAATATGCAGTTCACTGACAGATAAAGATTATCCATTTGCAGTGTTTTATCTTAATAAAAACATTAAGAAGATGGAATTCCCTTTCCAAGCTTTCCGAAGGGGAAGAACAACAACATTGTCAAGAGATGTATGTGACAGAGTAAATTAACCTTTGTAAATCTGACCAAGGTCAGGTGACTAAGGCTGGAAAAGAAACTTTAATTCTCCTTTATCATGTGGCTGCTAGGATTTGCTGGCTCTGGATTCCCTCACACACAGATGTGAATCAGGCTTTGGTTTTATCTGCTATTCCACAAAGTAGTAATGAATGGGAAGCTGAAGCTAGGAAAAGTCCAATGTGATAATATATATTTGTTTTTTCTCTGAGCAGATTGAATCACTAGCACAAGCACACACCAAAAGCAATTACATTCTCCTTCATGCAGGAATCTCTGAACTGGCAGTCTGGGTTTTCCTGGGGAAAAAAAGAATCATATTAGGCAGAATTGAAGAATCACTGATTATTGCTTGAGGTTTGCTATTTATTTGCAATCAGCCCAACTTCTTTAATAGTATTTATTCTGCATCTGAGGAAAGTAATGGGTTAAAATTTTATTTATGTGTCTTAGTGAAATGCATTTGTGTATAGAAAATTAACTAACAATGACCCCTTGTCCCAGAATCATAGAATCACAGAATAATGGAAACATAGAATAGTTTGGGTTGAAAAGGGCCTTCTTTGTAAAAGTCTTTGAGAAACACCAGAGTTTGAAAATAATTTTACTTTAGTCGTGGCTCTGGAACAAAAATATCCACCTTATCAGGAAATAACCATGGAAAAAATCATGGCAATTCACTTTTCTGAGAGCTCAACCTTTTGTTCTCACCTGGTGGTGTGCTGTCCTGATCTCTGGGAGGGCAAGGTAGAAAACTTGCCAGCTTGTGCATTGAAGTCAAGTATTCTGTGGAAAAATAATCAATTTAAGTGTCATAGGAATGAAGAGTTTCCAATTAGTTTTCTTTCTTTACTCACAGAAGCTTTAACAGATGGTTTGGCGCCTGATTTCTTTGCTCCAGAAAGTGGGCCCAATGCTGGAGTGACTGAAAACTTCTTGAGCATATTTAAAAGTCTTGGAATCAGAAATCTGATCTGTGACTAACTCATAATCTTTCAGATGATGTCATGGAAATAGTTGTGTTAAAAAGCAAAATTTATTTTACTTCCACTCTGTGCAGGAATGGAGACAAATAGAAACCCAGAACAGTCAGCTTTGGGGGTCTATTTAACTTTTCCATATCATTATGAGGTTTCTTTTGCATTTAGTTATAAGAAGTGAGATGTCATTTGGTTTTAAGTGAAACAAGTCTCTCAAAGTCTAACTCCTGAAAAGTTTTTCTGCATTTTTCATTCCAGAAATCACAAGATCACACACAGCAGTGAAAAGGCTTTGCTCTGAAAGCAGCCAGGTGAGGTCAGAATTATCTTCCCATTATGTCAACCAAAAAAGATGTGCCTGAGCTCCTGTTATCCCCCTATACTGAAGGGTCTGGAGAGGGTGGAGGAGGAATTTAGACATTAATCATTTATGGAGCAATTACATTAATGTCTGGGTTTAGGACCCCATTTTCACTGTGAATTGCCAGATTGCTCCTTGCCCTAAGCACAGCCAAGGTTTTACCAACAGCTCTGCATGGTACCAACAACCCTGCATGTGCTGTTCACTGCCCTGGGGTCACTCGGTGCTGGAGTTATTGGTGAAAAATGACTTCTCTCCAAAGCAGGTGAGATCAGGGAATTGGGGAATATTTCAAAGCACAAGCTTGCAGTGGTGGAAGACAAGGCAGGAGACATCTCACATGTTATTGATCTGTGGTTTCAACTTTCGGACTAAATTTTAACTTTCTAAAAACAAAAACAGAAAGTAATCATATCTCAGAGCAAGGACCAGAAAAAAACTATTAGTTTCCTCTTGATTTTCTATAGCAATATACAGCATATTTTATAGCAAAACTGCACAGCAGAACTGCTAATATTTTATGCAACACTGAGCAGCAGAACTGATAAGATTCTGTGCAAACTCATAAGGGCTCTGTGTGTGTCTCATTTCAAGAGGTATTAATGCCAAACTTGGAGATACAATTCCTTTATGCCTGTGCTGTACATAAAATTGGGAATAGCAGTGAGGATACAGTGACAGATCACCTTTGGATTGCCAGGATGCTGGCTGAGAAATTAGAATTTCCCCAATTTGAGGAAAAGCATGATGGTAAAGACATGTTCTAGGTAAGACTGAATGTGCTGCAATAGCTACTGTGTAATTTAATACGCATTTCTCTAGCTGTACAAATGTCATTTGAGTTCATGGATATGAGAGAGTATACAAGTTCAATTTAATTTATCCAGAAAAAAGCTGGAAGCCTTCCTGATGCCAGGTCTTTGGCCAAGCTGAGTACAGATTTCTGATCCGACTGCACACTTCCATTTATCAGAAAATTCACAGCAGGGTTGGATGCATGCCAGAAAAGCTGAGCAAATTCAGATGGAAGATCAAAACTCTCATTTTTGCCTTCCAAAGTTGCAAAACATGATGCCAGTTTACCACAGGACATAACAAGGTCACTTAAGTCTTTTTATCAAGGCAAGTTGGTTTTCTAGAACAATGTTGATGTAGCTCAACAATTTAGCTCCTTAAAAGGGTGAAATTCCTCCTCCTGCCTTTGTTCTGCAATAGGTGGCTCCAGGTGACTCCTGACCTTAATCACAAAAAATCTTTGAGTGTGAAGGGACTGAGTGCAAAAGGGAGAGAAGCACGACATTTAAAGGACACACATTTGCTGAGAGTACGGGTTCCGTAGTCATCCACTTGGATGACTGCTTCCCTGCACATCCCATTCCCAGATGAAGTGATCTTTCTGCCTGGTTTATAGAGAAATGTATTGCATGGAATGGTTATTTTCTTTTTAAAAAATCTAGGGAGACATGATGTGTAGGCAGTAATAAAAATCCTTGCCCTTTCCATCTGAAAACAATGTCTGGGTTTTTACGGTTCACTGTAGCAGTGTTGCCCACGGGGATGATTTTCAATATCGCTGTGTCCTAACAGGAAAAGATGATATTTCTACAAAACATCAAGAGTATCCTTGTTCAGATGATTAAAGAACACAAGAACTGAGATAATGAGTCTGATGTCCACATTAACACATCCATCAATCTCCATGGTCAAGCCAACCAAAAAATCAAGTCTTGCTTTACCTCAGAGCAGGAGCTGATGGGTTGTTTTCCACAATGTCCTGTCCTTCCTGGAGAGACGAAATCACAGAATTATGGAAAGGTTTGGGTTGGAAAGGACCTTTAAGACCATCAATTTCCAACCCCCTGCCATGGGCAGGGACACCTTCCACTGTCCCAGGTTGCTCTGAGCCCTGTCCAACCTGGCCTTGGACGCTTCCAGGGATGGGCAATCCAAAACTTCTCTGGGCACCCTGTGCCTCACAAGCCTCACAGTAAACAAATTCTTTCTAATATCCAGTCTAATCCTACTCTCTTTCCAATCTGTTCCACCCAGACCTTACAGAGATAAAAAACTGAGCAGAGTGTGATGGCAAGAGAGAGGGAAGCTGGAAAGACAAAGGTGAAAGCTCCAGAGAAGACATCTGAGTTTCCCCCTGCATCTCCTTCTTCCTGAACCTTTGCTTTCCTCACACTCCTTTCAGCACTTCATTATCTACAAGTCCTACTTGCCCCTTTATCCCAGAAGATATGAGGAAAATTTGTATCTGCAGGTCTACTAATGGCTCTTCATTTATGGTCAAAAATGCTTCTGTACAAGGCTTTATTTGCACATTAATAGATCTGTGTGCACACCCCCTTCCTGGCTTAAAATTATCTCTGAGTCTATAATTACATGGTAAGACTTTCAGCCTCCCTTTCTCCTGCTGTGCTTCATAGCAAACACTATTTTATTGTTTTTGTTTTAATCTTCTCTGTTTCTTCAGCAGATTGATGGCACATTTTTACAGCTCTGGTGTTAACACGGGAATAATGATGTTCTCACCCTGCCCATTTCTAGAGGTGCTTCTGCATCCTGATGATTTTCCACCCCAGTGGGTTTCCCACAATCTTCTCAAGACAGTCCTAGTAATGACAACCACGCACAGCAAACCATGCAAAGGTCCTGGGAATATCCTTAAAACATTTTATGTGGTTGAACATGAGCCCAGGTGTGCCCAGATGGTCAGGAAGGCCACTGGCACCTGGCTTGTGGCAGCTCTGGGGTGGCAGCAGGGCCTGGGCAGTGCCCGTCCCCTGTGCTGGCACTGTTGGGGCACCTCCAGTGCTGGGGACACTTCTGGGCTGCTTGTGACAAAAAGGACATTGGGGAAGGGTCTGGAGCCCCAGGAGCTGCTGAGGGAGCTGGAAAGGGGCTCAGCCTGGAGAAAAGGAGGCTCGGGGGGCCCTTCTGGCTCTGCACAACTCCCTGCCAGGAGGGGACAGCCAGGGGGGTCGGGCTCTGCTCCCAGGGAACAGGGACAGGAGGAGAGGGAACAGCTCAGGCTGGGCCAGGGGAGGTTTAGATTGGATATTTGGTAACGTTTTTTCTTAGAGAGAGTTATTAAATATTGAAAACAGACTGCACAAGGAAGTGGTTGAGTCACCATCCCTGAAAGTGTTCAAAACCTGTGTGGGTGTGGCACTTGAGGACATTATTTAATGATGAACATGGTCATGGTGCTGGGCTGACAGTTGGACTTGATGATCTTAAAGGTCTTTTCCAGCCTTAATGATTCTAAGATTCTGTGACCTCAAGCTTCCTGGGGACAAAAATTTTCTTGGCTGTGTTTTCTGAGTTGTAATAGTGGCATGTAACTTGTGAAAATTAAGAGATAATACAGAGGTTTTTGTGCTTTGGTTTTGGTGGGGTTTTTTTTAATATATACACAAGTGGAATATCCAACTGCAGAAAAAAAAAAAAAAAAAAAAAACAAAAACTGAAGATGTGTTAGGGAAAATGAGTGTATCCACTAATCCTGCATGTCTCTGGAATTAATGCCTCTGGGTTACCTGGATTAGACACTAGGAAAAAACATGTAGAAGTTCAGTTGTGGATGAAAATAACACTGACAGAAACTCCTCCTACAACTCTCAGCCCTATAAGCCAAGTTTAATAAGATTTTATGGAAGGAGAGCCATCTCATATATATTATGACCTCTTATACTTTTTAATTATGTGACTACACGGAAGAGGGAGATTCTGCTTTATGTCCTCTCTGAAGGAAGAACCCACTCCAATTCTCACAAGCCCCCCATGTGCATCTCACTGTTGTCTTGTGCTAGCAGGAGCTCTCTCCAGCCTTGGAATTGTCGTCTGCTTCACACAGAGCCTCTACTCTGTGTTTTTAAATTATTTTCTTCTAAACTTCAAATTTCATCAGCAGGCTAGAAGAGAAAATATGAGGCTGAGTCTCTCTCGGGAGCAGAGTACACTAAAGCTGGAGTCATACCCATAAAATAGGGAGGTCTGACATGATGCAGTGATGTTTTTGAATGCTCTTGATTTAGATGAAGCAGCCTTGGAGTCAGACCCCAGAACTCCTAACAGGTTGTGGCAGGTGTAATGCCGAGAGGTGCCAGGCATGTAATTTTCTCCAATTAAAATAATTACAAGATTGATGATCAATTACTGCACTTCTGAAAAATAACTGGGAATCCCTCACCCATGGATATTCTGAACGACTGTTTAATACTTTCTGTCAGAGATATGATAATCACTGCTCTGTGTGGAGTATCACATCCCCCAGCTCTCTCACACTCAGTTGTCTTTTGGCAGGTTGTTTCCAGCTGCATTAAAATCCCCCCACAAATGTCAACTAAATTCCCTTCTCATGCTATTTCCTAACTATTTCCAGAAAGCTGGTAAGATCATTCGATTTCCAAGGTGTAAGAATGGTAAACTGGGGTAAATCCTCTTCCTCTCTACCTTTGAATATTTGGTCTGCAACCCTGAGTTCAAGAACCAAAAACTGGCTTGAGTTTTATTGTATGCAAAGCCACCAGTGAACCATTTCTCTGTCACTGTACAGCGACCTGTTGGAAACTTTACCTGATAAAAAAAATCAGATAAGGAGGCCTCATCCTCTCAGGAGGGGAAAGAAACCTCAGAAGGGCTGAGGAAAGAAGAAGCAGATTGCCTCTGCCCCGAGATCCCTCTGACTTGCTGCAAACACGGTGCTGAGCCAAAGCAAAGCTGGCTGGCTGCTGGAGCATCCTGTGACGGCACAAAAATGCAGGCGCTGTGGCTAAGTGGGAACATCAACTCCTGAGGGAACCATTCAGCATCAAAGGGGTGGGAGTTCATCAAGCAACAGCCTGGACTGCATCCAGGGCTGCAAATGAGTCCACAGTTCATGATTATCCCAAAGAAGATGAATGCAGTAATGTCGTGGGGTTGTAAAAATGGCTTTTCCAGCAGCACGGCCCTTCAGGACATGAGACTGAGACCTGCAGGACAGGAGAGCCTGGGAGAAGGAGAAGCAAAGAGACCTGAAAAGACCCAAAGGAAGACCCTTCACCTGCAACAGCAGGGACAGGCAGGGATGGAAGGGTGAGCAGAAACATGTCTGGGTGCCACAGAATGGGAAGGAACTCTGTAAAGCCCTTCCAGCCTATGGAAATAGGAAGGCACATGTAGGACGTGGCTTTTATATAACACAGAAACCACTGCAGGGCTTTGCAGAAACCCTTCAGAACCTTGTGGTGGAGCAAGCGTGGTCTGAATTCACTGCAAGGCTTCATCTTGAGGTGCAGCAAATGAACTGACGTCTTCATTCCCAAATTCTTTCCCTCCTCCCCCTCAGCAGCACAGGGGATGGGGAGCGGGGGCTTCAGCCACAGATATCTCACAGCCAGGGCAGCCTTTCTTCAGAGCCTTTTCATCTTAGGAAGAGGGTCTCGAGGGTTAAATGCTCTATTTGTGAATCCTGCCAAGATTTTTTGGTGTCTCAAATATACTGGTGTATTTTTAGACAGACAATTCTAAAATTACCCACTCAGCCTTCCTAAAAACAACCTGCCACGCTTCGATAGTTCCCATTGATGCAACATGAATACAAAATATATTTTAGTTCTCTACCACCAAACAGAAGGAAAATGTTTCTCCCTCTAAGCAGAGGGAGAGGAGCATTTTCTTGAAGTGAACAAATCTCACATCTCAATCCTGCCATCCCTAAAAGGCCCTGCCTGGTGAATCACCAAGTTTGTGGGGAAAGTAGAAAAGACCCTGAAGACCTCTGCACTTGAGAATTCAGTGGAAGACACATCTTTTTTGAGTAAAACAATGCCTCAAAATCAGACATTTGTAAAGTGCTTGCTAGAGATTTTCATGATAAAATCAGGTTTTTTGTCTAGGATGCCAGAGGTAAAATCCCATCTCCATGGGAGTCAGAATTTCTGAAGGATTTCCAGACCTTCAGAATTCCATCCATCATCTTGTCTTTTCTGTTTCTTGTCCAACCCTTAAATATAAGGAGCTGTGCAATAACACAGAACTTTCAGCTCCCCCAAAAACAGGCACTACCAAGAAGACCTTTTTATTTTGAAGTGCTCAAATGGGTTAAATCCATGTCGTTCTTTCAGTGCTGTAAAATTTTCATTATCCTTGATTTGGCTGAGACTTTCAGCCTTTCTCTGATGTCTTTGGGGCTCGATGCTAACTGCAAACACCACCCAAGTTCAGGCAGTGGGGCCACTGCAGATGCCATTTGGGTCAAAAAAGATTCATGGGCTTGCTAAGACAGCTCAAACACCTCCAGTATCAAGCACCTTGCTCATTCCAGATGATGCTGCAAATTTCCATGACTTTTGGGAAACTGAGCCTTGCAGGACGTGGGTTATCCTCAGCCATTTCTGTCAAACAATTCCCTGTATCAATTTCAAAATCCCACATCTTTTGCTGTGTGAAATCAGTTGTAAAATTCTTACATGTTCCTTGGAGACACCATTCCAGCTGATTTTTGGAAACTTTAAATGATTTCACTGGTAAGCTGTCATCTCGCTGAACAGAATAATAATCATGGTTGGTTTTGTTCAGGTTCATTGCCATAACTAAGATTCCAGAATAATTTAAAAGCAGGCTTCATTTTTCTTGATGGGAGATTTCTTCTTGAATACCCAGATTCAGCTTCTCCCCCACACTAACCACTTTCTGATCTCCTACAATGTTATGACAACCGTACAAATAGGTAAAATATTTGCTCTTTTTAAAAAGTAACAATAATTTCCACAGCCAAATGGAGCAATGCTGGCTGTGGTGGTGGAGTTCCCACCCCACATCTCCTAATGACTTTACAAGTTCAAAGCAATTTGGCCATCAGGGTGAAAACTTTGAGTAAATCACTTTTAGATGACGTTAGTTAGCCCAGCTGGATTTCTGAAAAGCTCCACAGAGACCAGGTATAGGACTATTTTTACAGTCTGAGAATACTTTACATGGAAATAAACTGACTTTTAAATCTCCATCTCGAGGAGGCCTTGTGGGACTCTCAGTTGTTTGTGCATTCAGGATCCTACGCACTGGCTGATGAGTGAGTCATCCTGCCTGACACCTTATCTGCACAATACCCTGCAATCTGCACACTGGGGCCACAGCAGAAGGGGATTTTACTACTCCTGGCTGCCCAGGCTAAAAGCTGAAGCAGAAAATTGAGATTTTTTTTTTTTTACTTTCTGTGTCTTATGAAAATCCAACATACTTTATGAAATTTCTGATTCTGATTTGCAGATAAAGGTAACAGGAAATAAACCTTCCTTGCTCTGTTGGCTCCTTTGCTCTTTCCTGCCTTTGAACTGCACCTCATTTATTTGTGTTAATTGGTGTTACTTCCCTCCAAAAGAGAAATCTGCCTTTACACATTTGAAAGGCAACACAGAGTTGGTTTCACATTCTTATCTGCACAAGAAAACTCAAGTCCAGGTCTGCATGAACTCAAGATTCTGTGTCCAAGTGAGCAAAACAGCTCTGACATCAGACAAGAGCCGTGCAAACATCTCCACCTCTTCACACGTGCTGATTCCTTGGGTACCCAGTGCAATTTCTAGCTTGTCAATCCCCTCTGGTTTAAAATCTGCATCTTTATCCAAGTCAAACACCCTGATCTTTACCAGACAGCAGAGCTGGGTGATAAAATGTCTGCAGTTTCCCTTTAAGTGAATCCAAACTTTTTAGAAAAAACCCTCTCCCTTGGGATTTAAAAAAAAGCAGGTGACAAAGAATCAAGAAATCTCTGGGGAAGTTGTTCCAGTCATTAATTTCTCTCACTATTAAAACATCTCTTCTTTATTTCTGGTCAGAATTTCTCCAGAAGTTCACTTTAGACTGACCTTCACCTATTTCAATGTATTTTTCTCCTACATGGAAAGGCTGTATCCTCCCAGGAAGGACATTTCTGTAGAGATACAGAAATGTGACCAAGTCAACTCTTAACCTCCTTAAGAATGAAGCTGGAGGGACATCTTTTACAGGTCTTGATAAAAGCTGTAATCTAAAAGGCTTTTTAAAAAGCCTTTTACAGTTTTTCCAGTATTTTCACTGAAATACAAATATTGGACTTGAGTAAAAACCTATCAGTTTCTCCAGTTAAGGTTGCATTCAATGTAAGAAGTTCAAGAAGCACCTGGACAGCGTTTTCAGGCAAGTGGTGTGATTTTTGGGGGTGTCCTTTGCAGGGTCAGGAGCTGGGCTCAGTGATCCTTGTGGGTGTCTTTCAGCTCAGGATATTCTGTGATCTTACGATTCTGTGCTCCAACCCATCTGAAAATCCTCTAATAGGATGTCAGAGCATTACACTGGCCATAGAATGAACACCTTTGTGTCACTCAAGGGTTTCTCCACCCTAATCCTGGTGTGGGTGATATTGACCCCTTTAGCGCTGCACTTTCAAATCCCTGGAGGAAATTTTTCACTCAACCAGGCAAACAGAGGAAAATGCTGATGTTTATTCCCCTTTTCATTCAAAAAATGCGCCACAGGAGTGGAATAAAGTCACTCAGTGGTATCATTTCTCCTTGGGAAAGGGGGGAAGGTAAACTGGAAGATGGTGCAAGCCTGATCCCACTGACTGAATTCTTGTTGTATTTAAGGGCTCAGTGACACCAGGGTTGTTGATGTTACTGCACTTTTCTGTCCTGACTTACTTATGGGAAAGTGTCTGCCCTGGAACAGCCTGGAAAGGTGATCCAGGCTGGACAATGGAAACCTGCCCATGTTTGAACTCCACTTCAGCTGCCTAAAATCTAAAACTGTGATTTAAACCAGCAGAGACATTACAATGTTATTTCTTCACCGTGCTCATCGTGTTGTGGTACTACAAGATGACCTGACACGGGGATTTGGACACAGAATCAGTCACCCAGAGGGGTTTTCACCTTGGCTATTGCATTAGTTTTGTAGTCCCTCTTCATTTTGGGTCTAATCTCCTAGACTGTTTTAATTCAAGGAACAGAAACTCATCAGATACATCCATAATGAACTGTTTCCACTTTCCATTCTTGACAGCCCAGTTCAGTCTGGAAATGTCTCTGAAATGGTTTGCTAAAATCAGGAGCCTGGTATGGTTAAAACCTTCTATTTCACTTCTCTATTGCATTGTCTGTCTAGACAGGATCTATTTATACCTGGCTGTACACCTAATTCAGACAAATATATTCATTTTGGTAGAAGCCGAGCCAGAAATGGCACAGACCTTGCCATCTCCGATCTTTAAACCTGAACCATCTCACTATGTACCTACCAAAGCTCCTGCAAATGAGGGATTTCCAAGCAAGGACAGATGGGACACGAGTAGGAGGGGATCTAAAGTCACACAGCACATCCTCTGTGTGCAAGATCACAGGCACAATCTGATCTGGGTGTAATTAGTCTGTGGAGGCGCCCAGAAACCCCTCTCTTTCCTCCTCTCCAGACTCCCACCACTGTTTTTCATCCTCTGATCAGTGCTATCTTCAAAGGAAGATAAAAACCTATAATAAGTCACACCTACTTGCAATATCCTGCATCACAGGCTGAAGTTATTTTCCAATCCATGTGATGGGTTGGCAAAATCCTGGGTAGCATCTGTCTTAATGAGCTGCTAATATTCTTTGCCCTGATGAAAGGCCAATGCTTTATTAGACGGAAGCTAAATCCATTTTCTTTTCCACTATCTTGACATAGTGTGTCACCTCTAATCCCTCTGGGTCAGCCCCCCACAAAATGCAGATCAAGACCTGAGAAAAACAAATTACTTTCTCACTGGAAATGAAAGGATCACAGGATGACTTCAGTAAATTTTATGATGTATCTGAGAACAGGAATTAGGGGAGGGCATCACTGGATTAGGATTAGGATGCATCACTGGCTCTAAGATGAGCTCACTGGTGACATTCACACTGCACAGATAAATCAATTATGTCCACTTGTACCAGAGCTCTTTCTGTTTAATTGAACAGAAAATGTTTCTGCAGGGTCTCTTCCCACTCCAGGCATTCCTTGATCCCATGAACCCTCCAGGTGCAATCTGGAGGGGGCTGCAAAACACCTCTCTTCCAGTAAATGTGCACTTGGAGGAGGTTTCCCAGTTAAATCATGCTGGGTTGTGAGAGAAAGTTGCTGAGAGCAAGATTAATAAATCACAGATAGGAAGGGACTGAAAGGAACTCCTGCTCAGCATTCTCTATCCATAAATCTGGACATATTAACAAGTTGTTTTTCGATTTATTCTTTTTTTTTTCCTCCTAGCTATTTTTCTCCTAAAGTGTCCTCATTCTTCCACTTTCACCAGAACTAGCTGTTCAACAGAGAGATTGTGCAGTTCCCAATGAAGGGATTGAAAAATAAATTGATTTTTTTTTTGTTGTTAGCTCTGTCAAAGATTCTCAGGGTGCACTTCTCTTTCTCTTCTTTTCAGTGTCCCATGGCTGATGTCCCACTCCAATGGATGGAGAAGATCACAAAGGTGTCCCAGTTTATTTTTATCCATTGTCCTGGAGACTGTTTTTGGAGTTTTGGAGATAGAAATTAAAAATTCAAGATTAAGGAGGACATTCCCTTGCATAAAGGGTCGAGTGCCTTGCTCTTGGATATGGTTTGAAGGAGAGGGAATGTGGCTCCTGCTCTTGGCTCCAGCCTCTAAACATGATGTGATCACACCCTTGGGCAGCACAGGCAGCAAGAGCTGCTCTGAATCCCAGGATTAGTTAATCTTGATGTGGTTTTGTGGAGTTCCTCCATCACATCTCCAGCTAGGCTGAGAAGCAGAATCTAAATTGTTGAATGTTTTCTGAGGTAAGAAAAGGCCTCTGCAGCCTCTTCATTGCCTCAACAAAGGCAAAGGCAAAGTTTATCCATGTATTTTTGGGAGCCAGGGGCTTTGTCCTTGGTGTCTGCAGCGCTCAGTTGTGACAATCAGCGACACCTTTGATGCAGTCCTTGCTCTACCCCACAGGACTGGGTAAATGCAAGAATAAATGACATTTGAGGGCTGGTCATGCCCATTGTTAACAGGACCCTGTCAGTGCCAGGGATGGATGAATTTGCAGGAAGCCCTGGGGACATGAAAGAACAGCTTGCACAGAGCAGGTCTTGTGTCAAGTTTCCCTTTTGACAAATTCTTCATTTTGGGAAGGTCTAAGGACACCAATTAAATTTCTTGTGCTAAGAAAAGCCATTAAACATTTGGACACTGAAAGGTTCAAATTGAGCTAGTTGGAGCTCCCAAAGTTCATCTTTCCCATTCTTCTGGGAGAAAAAAAAGAAAAACTGGCAGACAATATACCAAGTTCTGAGCCATTGTTTGCCATACATAATGAAAACACCTGAAACTGGAGGGAAATAAGAAAAAAAAGTCTAATTGCTCAATATGGAGCTCCTGTCCCGTCACATCCTTGCATAACTGCTTCTGTATCCCTTGCCATGCAAAGTTATTCCACAAAAAAAAGGAATTTCCACCTTTTCAAGTGAAAAATTCATGATGGGACAGGGCCAGGAAGACCCACTAAGTGAGCTGAGACTGTCAGGAAAGGTGTTTTTGCTTGAGATTAGTGAAAGTTTTTTTTCTTTTTTCTTGTCTAATGACTGCCCTGTGAGCTTTCAAAAATTACACAGAAATCCTCATTCTCAGTTTGAAAAAAAGCAGCTGATTCCAACAAATTGCTACTTCCAACAAATAATAAGGAGAATATAAGGAGAGCAGTGAGCTTGAAAAGGTGCACAACTTACTATGCACAGGACTTCTGCTTTTATTTCTTTAGTGTCTTCTGCTAATAAACCTTTTCCTTCCCATGCTGCAGCTGCTGGAGATCTTCTAGACAGATTTGAGGCACTGGAGTTTGGGGATAAAGGATATGTCCCCAGGTGGGGGTCAGTCTTTTCCTCCAGATAACAAGCGATAAAACAAGAGGAAGCAACCTCAAGCTGTGCCACAGAAGGATTAGATTGGATATTAGGGACAATTTCTTCACAGAAAGGGTTGTCAAAGATCAGAACAGGCTGCCCAGGGCAGGGCTGGAGTCTCCATCCCTGGAGGGATTTAAAAGCCATGTGGATGTGGCACTTGGGGACATGGGCAGTGGTGGCCTTGGCAGTGCTGGGGGAATGGTTGGACTGGATGATCTTAGAGGGCTTTTCCAACATAAACAATTCCATGATTCTATAACATCATAGAAGAGGGCGTTTCTAAAGAGGTTTCCAGCTGCCCAAGATGGAATTCCTGCAGCAAGTCTGCTGCTCCCACTCTTGTGCTTTTCTTTTTTCTTCATGGGTATTTCACCCAGACCCTACAAGCATTTTTGGCTTGCTAGCCAAAACAGATCCCTGCCAGAGGCATTCAGTCATCCCACCCTGCAAACCTGGATACTGCTGGCAGCTTCCCAGGGCTGCCTCTGAAAGACATTCCACAAAGGCCGGGAGTCAGCTCTCCAAACCCCACCAGACCTCTTTAACCTGGTTTTTTGGGAGGCAAGGATGTGACTGTTGATCTTTTTGGGGTGAATGTCCCAGAAGAGCATTCATAAAGCTGGTAAAACACGAAGGAAGGAGTTTTTTATTGCTGATCCCTGTCCAACCCAGTTATGGCTCTTTGTAGCCCTTGTGCTCATGCAGAAGCTTTTATTAATGATCTTTCCTGCACCATCATGAAAGCAATCATCAATAACAACATTATCCAATGTGTGTTCTCATGCAGCTTGTGCACCCCCATGAAAGAGTTTGGAGACCCTCCAAGAGGACTTCCTCTGGGAGCTGGCTGTGCAGCTGAGCAGCTTTCACTGCTATGAAACATTTCCTGATCCGCTCTGTGTTTATTCCCTGGGGATCACCCTCACCATTTCCTGTCCCGCTGGTATCAGCCTCCTTCACACCGATCCCTGGCCATTTGGTGACATGCCTGGGCCTTGGCAGTTTTGGAAGGATGGCTCACAAATTCATATTTAGGTCATTAAGCTTTTCCTTAGTTCTGGTGTTGTGATGAAGGTTCCTGCTGGTGGATGCAATCACATGTCCAAGCAGCAAATTTGGTGTTGCTGAGCTGTGTGTTTGTCTCCTCACAAAAACAGAGTTTTGTGGCTGTATTTTCCCATCTGATGGAATACCATCAGAGGCAGAAAAGAGAGGCAGAGAGACCCTATAGGTTATTAAAAATACTAGGGGTCGTGAAATAAATTTCTTCATCCTCACCCCACAGCTCCGTGCAGTCTGCACTGAGGCTCCAGAGCAGGATTTATTTTCAATAATGACATGGGGATGAAGTGTGAAAGGGTGGGATTGTGGGGTGTCATTTAAGGAGAAAATGAACATGAAAAAGCAGAGCAGCAGTGCCCCTGCCCTGACTGGGGAGCAGAACTCCAGATTCCTGGTGGAAATGAGTCATTTCTTCTGCCTTCCATCCACGACACATGAAGGGTAGCACAATCACAGAACCACAGAACATTCACAATGATCATCCAGTCCAAATCCTGGCCCTTCACAGGATACCCTAAAAATCCCACCCTGTGCCTGACAGCGCTGTCCCAATGCTCTTTCAACTCTGGCAGGGTTGGCCTGACCAAAATCCCAAAATAATGAAGAATGAAATATTCCAAGAAATAACCAAAGCAAAACAAAAAGTGTGAGAAAGACCTGTTGCCATGGTAACAACGTGCATCAAACTGATGCCAAACATTCTGCAAAATAATCTCCCAGAGTTGTAAAATGCAGTGATGAAGGAGGCGACAAAAGGAGGCTGTCAGTGTTTTATTTATAATATTTTTTTTAACTACCTGCTCGCCTGCGTGGTGTGCATATATCACACCCACACTCCCACCCACAGCACACAGCTGTCTCTCTGAACTCTCTTAGATCTGCTCCAGAAATTCAGGTGGTGATGGGGGAGGAAGGAGAAGGAGAAGAAAATTAAAATAAAATAGCATTCAGATTTGGCAAGAAAAAGGTAACTGCATCTTTTTAGCACCAGGTAGGTGCAAGTTGAAGGGGGCAGATTTGGTTCTCATGAAGATTCCCAGATCCTTTCCTGCCACACTTCTTCCCAGCCGAATGGCCCCAGCACAAACTGATGCCTGGGGTGCACGAGGCTGGTCCTCCTCAGCTGCAGGAGTGTTCAGTGAGGTGGCAGAACAGAACAACTGATTTTTCTTCACCCTCTCCATATTGCAAAGGGAGAAACACGAGCTGGTGATGCCCCTCTGAGCTTGTAGGCATGGTGAGCACAGCGAGATGCTCCAAGGACAGAGCCAAGGCCTGTAAACTCCTTACATTCATATTTCTGTAGCCGCCAGAGGAAGCATCTGGGTCCCCTGATGGGATCTTGGAAAACCAAGAAGAGCTACCGTGATTTGCAGCAAAGCAAGCAGAAGAGAGAGAGGCATCATCCCTGAGGGCTGGAGTGGGTTTGGAAGCAGCAGCTTTAGCAAGCAGCAATTATTTTTCTGTACAAAAGAAGAAAGTTGTTTTCCCATTTGGCCCACACCAACGTCTGTCTGGAACTGTTTGAACTTCTAGAGAAATGCAAACACATATATCCTGTTCGACACAGAGTTCCTCTGATATTCCCTTCCCAATTTTCTGAGAGCACTTCCAGAGTTCATTAATGCAGACTCTCAGCTCCAAGGAGCAGTGGCCTCACTATCCCAAGAGTGTTATCCTAGTTCTGCCAAATCCTGTTGTTCCACCTTTGCTCTGCTCCCAGACGTGTCTCTCCTTGTTCATACACCCCCTCTGCTGCCTTCTTCCCCTCTGGAATCTCATCCTGTGGATCCTGCTAAACCTGGCCCACTCAGAATCATGGAACCACGGAATCACTGAGGTGGGAAAAGACCTCTAAGGTCATCAAGTCCAGGTGTCAGCCACCATGCTTCCCAAAGAAGATTGTCCTCCAGCGCCACATCCACGTGATTTTGGAACCCCTCCAGGGATGGCTCACTGGGCACTTCCTCAGACTGGCCATGGTTCATCTTCTCCCACCCCTGTCCTTACATGGGCAATTCCTCTTCCAGCCTTCATCCCACAAACAACTCCCTGACAATACCCCAGTTCTCCTCAAACACAACCTCTTAAGAGGCCTCCACAAAGGCCAAACACCAAAATTACACCACAAACCCCTACAAGAAAATACAGGTGGATGGTGCTCAAAATCCATGAAAACAAGCACCAAAAAAGTATAGCTTCTGTAAATCTGAGCAGCTTTTTATTCCAGGTGATTTTTTTGGTCCCTTCCATGGGACCTGCAGGGGGAGAACTTCAAAGTATGTGACACCTCCTTGATGACCTCAACGAGTTTGGGGGCATAAACCTGAAATAAAACACTGCACGTAACTATTCAGATGGATCTTTACTGATGAAACAGGGCTTTGTTCTACACAAAACTGAATCCTTTTTTTATTATGCCTTTATTCTGTGTTTCAGTTGATCAAATTTTGCCACTGGATAAAAGTAAGTCTATTTTGGATTTCTATTCAGGAGTAAACCAATTTTGTGCAATCAGAACTGTTTACAGGAAGCACCTGATTTCAGTGAATTGCCTGTTTCTAAAACAGAAAATCTGTGAGAAAACATGAGGAAAACCGTGATATTACACATTCTATCTTTGACACTTCCACCAGAAAAATTGATGTTTTCTAGCATGAAACAAACTTTCACGATGAAACTGCTGCTGCTTCACACAAGTATCTACTTTTAAAGGTAGAAACAAGTATAAACAGAGGTACCTTTCCTCCTCTTTTGCACCTGGTCTGTGATTTGCAAAGTCAATTTACAGCTTTGAACTCTAAGCAGAGTAGCACCAGTAAATCCCCAACACACCCAGTGAACACCCACCTCTGCTAGAAACTTTTCTCCAAAATGAAAATAAAGCTCACAGGACTGTGTGATATTTTTTGTTCTTCTATCTAGATTTTAGGATTTAACTGGCTTGAGGGGCTTTCTTGTTTTATCGTCTGGAGTTCCTAACCCTGGGGCAGCTGCATTTCTGCACTGTTTGCAGCTTACAAAATACTTTGGGGTCCTTCAAAGTAGCCCAGGCTCCTGATCCCAGGTGGTGGTCTGGAGTTCTGACAGATCCAGGATGGGGAGCTTGAGGGAAATTTAATCTTCTGATGAGGTGCTCCAACATGTAGGATAAGTGGTCTTGATTCTTTCCAGACTACTTCTAGGAAATACCTTCATTTTCTGAGCTGAAAATGAACATTTTTCTCAAGCTGGGCTTTATGCTGTGTTTTTATCATCCTTCTACTGAACTCCAAATGAGGCAAAAAGGACACAGACCATTACACCTTCTAATATTCAATATAAATTTACTGGGAAACAGGGAAGATCAAAGAATATCAGTCTTCCCTCTGCTTGTATCTGCTGCATTCTTGTATCTCCTGGAAATCCTGGAGCAACCAGCCCTGAACATTTCAATGCCTGGAATTACAGAGAGGATGGGTGGAGCTTTCTTGTTTGGTTTGTTTATGTTTTGTTGGTTTTTTTTTGGAAACAAGCTGAAGGGATGAGCTGTTATTTAAAGCTGGCTCTGTGCCAGGCTGCAATTTCAGAACCCCAAGCAGCCTGGAGGCTGATCTTGGGAGAGAGTAAATCTTGTGCTTCCACTTAAATTAATGAACATGAGAGATGTTGCTTGGCTTTTTGGCTTCCACAGGGGAAAAAAAAAAGGAATACAAAAGCCAGGTTGCTTTAGTCTGGGTTGCTCCACAGTTATAGTGGGGCTGAAGCCTTTCCTTTCCTCCTCTGCCACTGTTCATACACCACTGCCTCAGAAACAGCACAGTCCCAAGGAATGAGATGGGTCTCCATGAAGGAGAGCTTTAAAAGTGAAATTTCAAGTGATTCCAAGAGGAAACAAGAAGACTTTTAAAACTCCAGTGATGTCATAGGCTGTTTTTGGATTTTGAAGGCCCAAGCCTGTTTGGTGAAGAGCCCAGAAAGGAGAAAGTCTAGAGATGGAATTTAAGCCCTTCAGACACAGACCTCTTGTTCTATCCAGTGTTCATGTCCAACCTTGAACCTGCAGCACTGGCACTGACATTTGGGCAGCTCTACAGCCTAACAGAGCTGTTCTTGCTCCTCATCCTGGAATTTGATGAAGTCAAGCCACAGGGAAAACTCCCTATGTGTCTGACATAACACTTGCCATGTGTCATCCAACAAATTTTCAAGAAGGAATGTGATAAATTAATTGTGTGGATGGAGAAACACCAGTTTGGGACGGGGAGCATTACAAGCTGTAGCACAGACATCATCTGTGGCTGTGGTCAGCACAGGGTGTCTGCCTTTTACCTCTTTATAAACCTACAGGTGTGGATTTATTGTGGAAATTAAGCTTATTTTAGCCCACTGTCCAGCTGCTTCTCCTGATGTTCCTCCAGATATTCCTGCTCTGTTTTGCTTCAGCAAACTGATAGGAACCTGCAGAAGAAACAAACTGGATTTGGAGTTGAAATAATATGGAAGTGACCTAACAAGCACCTCGTGTATCATAAATGAATCCTAAAAGTACAGGACTTTTCTTCTAAATAGATATTTTGTCTCCTCTCTCTACTGCTTCACACTTCCCTGGTATTAAAGAGTAGTGGTGACCATGGATGGGAAGAGCCTTTTTCCAGAACTGACAGATGGCTGTGATGATTTTTGTTGTAAATTATTGAACTCTGATAGTGAAATAAGAAAATAAACCCATGCCTGGATTCCCAGAGTGACATGTGAAACTGGCATTGCAAGGGAGTGACCTGCTGGATGGAGTAACGCTTACAAAAATTTCCTTGGGGTCTTCATTTTGATGAATGTATCTAATTAAAGACTTTGGGTACGCAAAAAGATCGTCAGCTGGGCTAAAAATACTCCATGAACAAAGAGCCATAGGAAATAATGGGGGTTTGTGTTTCCCTTTGTTTACTCCAGGAGAAATTGGAAGCCTTCCATGTGTTTGGGTTGGTGTTGGTGTCAGTGGAAGCAGAGAACCACTCGACTCACCAGCGGTTTCCAGCTGCGCTCCCCGGGCCTCTCTGGTGGGTGTGGGAAAGATCCTTGCCCATTGTTAGTCAGCTGAAATTCATAGCACAGATGCCTCTAACTCCACTAATGCAATTTTACAGCTGCCCAGCTGAAGAGAGGGTTGGAAATCACAAGGCCCAGAGGCTCAGCTGGTGCAAGCTGATCACGCTCCACCCCGACGTCAGCAGGCTTGGCTGTGTCTCCTTGGCTGGAGCAGGGCAGATCTCATCCTTTGCCTTCGTGAAGTCCTTTGTACTCCATCCAGCACAACCTGTTTCCTCCAGGGGCCACCTGTGCCAGGCAGACGAGACTCTGCTGCACAGGCAAGGAGCATCTGAGGTCAGTGCAACCACAGCAAGGGTCAGTCAATCAGCTGATGGAGTTCCCAGTCCTGATTCTCACAGTACCAGTGAATTCCATACCTTTGTGCACATCTCAGTGATCACATACCCAAAGGGCTGGAAAAAGGTGGCACAAAGCCAGAGGCTCTGCCTATTTTCATACAAAATTTCTGTGAGAGAAGGAACGTGGAGAGTGTTTGAGAATTTCTGCCTTAGGCTGCCCTGGAACACACAGTGAACAAATGAACAACCTGGTTCTGAAGCAGCCAGATTACAGTGCCTACAACACATTGTGTCATTGCTTCTGCCACGGGGGTTTCCAGCGTGGAAAAGTGGATTTTAGTGAAATAATGCTTTGGGAAAGCTTTAGATTTCCAGGAAATTTCTTTCAGGTAAAGAAAATCCCTTCTTGGGGATGTTCTACAGAGCCTGTTATAGAATATTTTGTTTACTGCTGCAGGCAGTTAACAAACACAGGTAGTGGTGTCTATGTTGCTTGTGGAAGATAATTACTCCTCAAAATGGGGAATTTGGAAGGATTGGTGTGCTCTGAATCAACACCTGCAGCCCTTTACTCCCCCTCCCTTGGCCAAAAGAAGCTGGTCTCCTAATTATGAACCAAGCTTGAAGCAACCAGCATTCATTCAGGTATCGAGGTGGCACAAAACAAAACATGATCTCCAGCTCTGTGCATCTCTGGTGCCATCCTATAAAATACAAAGCAACAAAAAATAAAATAAATTGTCCAACCTTTTGAAGAGAGACAAAGTTTTAGCCCAAGCACACCCCATCCTCCAAGCAGACACACCAGGGACCCTCCCAAACTGGTTACTGCCCCAAGGAGATGTGGGAATGACACTGGGTAACTGAAGCTTTGGCATTAATTGAACCAAAAGGGTTTTCCAGCCCTGGCACAGATGTCCAGGGCTGTGGTGGAGTCCCCATCTCTGGAGGGGTTTAAAGGCTTTGTACATGTGGCACTTGGGGACGTGGGTCAGTGGTGGCTTTGGCAGTGCTGAGTTAATGGTTGGACTCGATGCTTTTAGAGGGATTTTCCAACCTGAGTGAGTCTCTGATGCTCTGAAAAGGCCCATGGAGGCCTCTCAGAAACCTCCTCAGTTTTGAAGCTTCCCATTTTCAGCACAACAAAGAAAGCATCCATACCATAAAATCTGGATCCATCACTTGGTGCTGGATCCTCTGAAAAGGAACTGACACATTTGTGTCCAGACTGAGCAGAAAATGCCATGCTGTCAGGAAAAAAAAAAAAAACCAACAAAAAAAAAAAAACCAACAACAACCAAATAAACAAAAAACAAAACAAAACAAAAAAAAACCCCAAAGACCACCAAGTCCCAGACAGCAATTCCTTTTACAAGCAAAGCTTTGGTGCATGCTAAACAAAAACTACAATTTGTGGGTGGGAAAAGTTAATTTTGTTTTGATTTTGGCTTTAAAAATGATATAAAGCAGCACAGAACAAGAAGAGCCAGTAGGAAAGGGGGGCAGGGTAAATCTCTCTGTGCCAAGGAGCAAAGGGGATTCTGAGAGGGGACACTGAGATACATGGAGCAGGAAAAGGAAAGCTTTGTGTTTTCCCCTTCTTGCCACAACCCCCCTGAGTCACCCAACACAGAACTCTCAATCTGAGTTTTGCTCTCTTTAGGGAGATGTTAAAAGAAAAGGAGTGGGAAATTTGCTTTATTCCAGTTCTGGGGAGGTTCTCACTCACACACAGCCTCAGCTTCTGAATCCATACCAATGGCACAACACGACCAGACAATGACTCAAACTGTGTCAAGCTCTCATCCTACAAAGCCTCCAGAACAATCCATCAGGAAGGGCTGTGCTGTAAATAACTTTCAGTCTACCTTCCAGAAAGCAAGGAAGATTGGACGTGCAGCAAGTCAGCAGAACAACCAGGATGATTTGATGATTTCCTCCCTGATTGATGCCCCATGCCATGGGGACCTCAATCCAACAACCTCAGCTTCTCAAGGTGGACAATCCATCCCCAGCTGATGGGAACAGTTGCACCAACCAGATACAACAGGAGTAGCCTCTGGTTTTGATTTTCCTTCCAAGCTGGTGCCACCATATAAACACTGAGATCTGCACTCAGATTTAATTACTGCTAATCAAGTGAGACACTGTCTAATAAGTCCACCTTGCCAGATGCTTATGTAAAAGCAGGGTTTTCATGCCTTGATGTCAGCCAGATGTTTTCTGCCATGCATTAAAGAAAGCAAATAGTAAAATACTTCTCCATCTACTGGAAGTGCGTGTTTTGTCCACACCTGTTAAAAAGATTAATGATCAGGATCATTAATGAGCCCTCTCAAACTTAGTTTGTGACAGCTCAGACAGGAAAATAACAAACATTCCTTTTTTTCCCCAAATATGTAACAAACTAAAAGAAAAAAATATAATGTTGAGTGATTAGTAGTAAAACCAATCAGCATAAAAAGGGAGATCTGGATAAAAGTGAAATTTAACCTCAGAAGGGGTCTTGTAGCAATCAAAAGTTTTACTTCAGGGGTCTCCAGGTTAATCTGTATTTTGATGTTTTCAGCATTGTCATTCAGAAAATGAAAATGTAGGGCATAAACTGGGGGTATAGAAGTAGGGCAGGGGTATAAAACACTCCTCCAGCTGGGAAAAAAGTGGGAAATTTTGCATAACAATTCACTTTTCCAGACACACTGCTCAGCCACTCAGCCAGGGCATCAGTCACCCATGCCTGGACTTCTGCACTTCTTTCACTTCCACCCTTTGTCACTGAGCCTTTCCCAGCAAATGAAAATGTTCCTGTGGGCCTCCTGGTGTCCCAGAGCTGACCCATCCTCCAAGGGCATTGCCCTGTGCTGTTAAACTATCCTCCAGTTCCTCTGGGCACTGACTCCCAGTAGATCTCAGTCACATGAAGATGAAAGGAGGGAGAACTCTTGAGGAGAAACAGCTCCTAGTTATTTAAATTTTCACATGATTTGTCATTTTTGGCTCGTGCAACTCTTGCCCATTCAGCTGTGTGGTCTCTGAGTCTTCATTCACCCTCTTGAGCTGTTCTAAATGGAAGGAGCTCATGTCAAAGATTAAATTACGTCTTTTTTCTTTTTTCAAATGGCCCAGGGCAAACAGACTCAGCAGTACAGACACCTCCCACCCCTGTGTTTGGACACAGAGGGAGGCAAAGTTTTCTGGAGTGAAGCCCAAGTTAGTGGAGAAAGATCTGGAGAGTATCAACAGTAACTTCAGGAAGACAGAGCAGAAGCTGGAGGCAGGTTGTAAATGTGAGGCTAAATTAGGAGCTGGCTGTGGTTTTATGACCAAAGGAGAGAAAATCTGTCTCTCATTTTGCTGCATCTGCCTGGATTTTTTTTTCAGGGGCCCTTTCATGCTCTTGTCAGAAGGCACCCCTGAGGTTACAGGGTTATGTAGCCATCAGGGGAGCCTGGAACAGGTACAGCTCTGTCCTGAGGGGAGGAAGAAGAGCTTCTCACCAAGAAGAAGACAGAAAACATTAAAAGAGAAGCATTGCCTGTCTCTCCTTCCACAGTCAGTAAATCCACGTTTCCCTTCAGCGAGCCAAGTGAGTATTTTGTCAAAGCCACCAGTTCCTAGGTTTTAATTTGCCATGGGAGGCTGTGTCAGATGACAGAGGAAAGCAGGATAACCCTGGCAGAGAGACCAGCACCAAAGCAGCGCTGCACTGACAGAAAGCAGAGCTGCCCAGCTGTGTGCTAACAGGAATTGCTGTTGGAATAAGTTGTTTGTAGCAGTTTGACACAACACTCGAGACAACACAAATCTTTGTTCTCCATATTCCCAGCACTGCATTCAATTGAGTTTCTTTTAATGAGATAAAAGACAGCCCTGGGCTTGAGTCAGCTGGGAGCAGAGCAGAAATGCCTGTCTCGAATCCTCAACGTGCTGCTGAGTGCTGAGACAAAGCTGAGTAATCCTGGAAAATAAGGATGTGGGATTGGAGGTACTTAGGTCTGTTCCAGACTCAGCAGGTGAGTCTGGTGAGAATATGTGAGTTACTCACCCTTGATTGCTTTAGCATCCATGGAAAGGTGTCCAGACACAATAGAGGGTGATGCATCACCTCCTAAACTGGGTTTTCATCAGTGTATCAGGAGAATTCTCCCCTGGAGGCACCAGCTTCTCCCTTTTCCCTCTAATGGAAGGTCACAGAAACAGGCTTAGGGTGAGACAACTCATTTTAGATTTCTAAAAGTTAAGGGAGAGGAGCAACCCCTGTAACCTCTCCTTGGTGCCGTGTCCGTGGAACAGAAATAACAGAAAATGAGGATATTGGAAAAATGAGAATAATGACTCTGTGCAGCTCAGGGAAGCTTCAGCAGTGAGTGGTTGAAGGCACTAAGGAAGCCTGAGCTGAGCTGGAGTCTTGGCCAGTCATGCCGTGCTTCAGCTGCCCTCAAACTGGAAAAGAGTAGATTTAAATGGGATATTGGGAAGGAATTCTTCCCTTTGAGGGTGACGAGGCCCTGGCACAGGGTGCCCAGAGAAGCTGTGGCTGCCCCTGGATCCCTGGAAATGCCCAAGGCCAGGTTGGATGGAGCTTGGAGCACCCTGGGCTGCGGAAGGTGTCCCTGCCCATGGCAGGGGGTGGAATGAGATGAGCTTTGAGGTCCCTTCCAGCCCAAACCACTCAATGAATCTCTGATTTTCTGCCCACAACAACCTGCAATGTGATTTCACTGCCTTGTCCCCTTGGAAGATGCAGCTGTGAGTTTTCTGGTTTACAGTGTTTGTTGTTTATGCTGTTGTCAGTACAGAGAGCAGGAATGGTGTGGATGAAGCCCAAGGGAACCCTCTGCTAAAATCCTCCCCTAAAATGACGGGAAGGTCAGAGCCCCATTCCTGCATCTGCCAGAGCCACCCCCCTTTCCCATCCCTCCCCCTGCTCTGGGGACAGGCACAGCACCACTGCCAGAGTCAAGCTTGTCCCAGGGCTCATCAAAATGCTTCTGAAGCAGTTTAGTGCTGCAAGAAGTCAGATTGCACAAACAGGCAGATGTTTGCAAGCAAACGTCCCAAGGAAGATTGAAATCCCAAGGCACTTTTTTTTCTCGTAGCTCGCATCTCAAGTGCTGTCAGGATGCTCTGATCACTCACGGGAGACAAAAAATACAGAAAGGAGCAGCAGAGACAATAAGAGGTGGAAATTTCCAAATGGTCCCTTCAGTCGTGATGAGAGATGGGGTTTGTCTACAGGGTGGTGATGTCTTCAGTGCTCTGAAATCCCACTGGAGACTGGGGCCTTGGTATCTATGGAGGCAAGGAAAGCCTGCTCCTAATCTGATAAAATAGATAAAACATTGTCCTCCAGAGGAAAAAAAGGGCCTGGCTGCACTCCTGCACCTGATTTGTGTCAGACAACTTACTTCTGCCATCCAAAGTGGCTACAGCCTGTTGTGTCCCTCCTGAATTGCCCATTTTACTCCCACATCCTTGTTCAATCAACAGCTTGCTTTTCTCTGCTCAAAGGGAGTCCTAGGACACATTTCAATACATTTATACTGAGCCATCTCTTCCTTGTAACCTCCCATGCAAAGAATCATCTGTCAATGTCATCTGTCATCTCTGTAATCCAACAGGCATTTCCTGACATCCAGGAAACCAAGGCTGGAGTAAGTGGCTAAGGGCTTCTTCTAAAGGTCTGTGAGATCCTTGCAAAGGCACAGCTCTCCTCTCCCCTCACCCACAGAAGGGGGATGACTTCTGTAGCTCCTATTAGACAGATCAGCTGCAGGCAGATATGGATTTCCCTCAGTGCCGTGTTCAATCCTCCCCTTCTCCTGGGAAATTATTCAGGTTTGTGCATGAGTACATAACCTTTCCTATATTGTAGCACGCAAAACTGCAACAATACTGTGTCAGGGAAGGTTTAGATCGGATATCAGGGAAAGGTTCTTCCCCCAGAGGGTGCTGGCACTGCCCAGGCTCCCCAGGGATGGGCACAGCCCCGAGGCTGCCAGAGCTCCAGGAGAGTTTGGACAGCGCTGCCAGGGATAGGGTGGAGTTGTTGTGGGACTGTGAAGGGCCAGGAGCTGGATTTGATGATCCTTGTGGATCCCTTCCAGCTCAGGATATTCCATAATTCCATAACCTTTCTTCTGCAGAAGTTCTCCACTTCTGTCCTTTCCTCAGGTTTCATAGTTCTTCAACTCCTGTCCAGTTCTTTCCTGTGCCTGGTGCTCCCATCCCTCCAGGAGAATTTTTCTCATGGCTCCAGACAGAAGAAATTGCAAGAATCATTCCCCCAGCCTCTGAGAGGACTGGCAAAAATTGCATCCAACAAAGCTGGCTTCATAAGCAGGGTCAGGGAACAGTTGTGCCCAGAGAGCTGGCCCTGGCATGGGGATGGATTTATTCCAGCAGAAGCGAGCTGGGAGCTCAGCTGTGTGGTCATTGCTGTGTGAGACCCTGCTGAGTCACCCTTGGTGTGTTCAGTCACCCCGTGATCTCATCCCTCCAAGCCACTGCCTCAACAAAACCAGCTTTCATTTCATTTCATAGAACACAACTCATTGACGTCACCGGGCTGCTCGCTGGCTGAGGGATCAGCTCCCTGGGAATTCTGGAAGGGACCCTGGACTGCAGCCCTGGGCCTGGCTCTCCACCTGTTGTCTTTCCAAACAAGCCTGGGATAGGCAACCCAGCCAAGCCATCAAGTGTCCAGTTACTGGAGTGAGACTGTCTGGAGCCTCACATGAAATATGCTTGGGAGGAGTCTGAAGCTCGAAGCCAAGGCTGGACAGGGAATTAAAAGGTCCTATTTTGGGTGCTCTTGCTGAACATTCCACTTGAAGGAATTTCCTCCTTTTAAGAGGGAATGTGAAATGGTCAGACACCATTAAAGTGACAATTTTGTATTTTGATTTTGTGTGCCGTCTAAATACAACCAGAAATCTGCAGGGCAGGGCGTGAGGAATGTCCTGAGGACAGCTCTGGGAAGACTCTCAACCACATCATCCTTGGGCGTTTTTTAGCTTGGGAAAACAGGGTCTCACATCCTTGATAGGCTGGGATGGAGCTTTTTTGGTTTTATTTTTTGTACCTTTTGAACTTCCTTACAGGGTTTTAAATGAGGGAAGGGAAGGGAAGGGAAGGGAAGGGAAGGGAAGGGAAGGGAAGGGAAGGGAAGGGAAGGGAAGGGAAGGGAAGGGAAGGGAAGGGAAGGGAAGGGAAGGGAAGGGAAGGGAAGGGAAGGGAAGGGAAGGGAAGGGAAGGGAAGGGAAGGGAAGGGAAGGGAAGGGAAGGGAAGGGAAGGGAAGGGAAGGGAAGGGAAGGGAAGGGAAGGGAAGGGAAGGGAAGGGAAGGGAAGGGAAGGGAAGGGAAGGGAAGGGAAGGGAAGGGAAGGGAAGGGAAGGGAAGGGAAGGGAAGGGAAGGGAAGGGAAGGGAAGGGAAGGGAAGGGAAGGGAAGGGAAGGGAAGGGAAGGGAAGGGAAGGGAAGGGAAGGGAAGAAATTTTTGGGGTAATCAGTCTTTTCTGACAGTTGTTTTAGATTTCACACAGCAGCTTCCAGCAGCATCACACCAGAGTAGCTAAGTAACCATGAGACATTTGCAAAGACCTTGATATTTCATCTTTTATAATAAAAAAATAGAGCAAGACTAGTCTGAGAGCCTCCTGCCCAAAAACAGTTTAGGTTTATGCTTTCCCTGGTATTATATGGAAGACTCAGTCTTCCATAGACTGAAGATGTGTGGAGAAACATTAAAAATTAGACTGCTTGATCAATAATATCATGTTTTCTTGCTCTGGTTTATTAGTGAAGATGCAGCAGTAGGTTCATGCAAGACTTTCTGAGTTTTTCTAAAAACCTTTAAAAAAAAATCAGCTCTTTTTGTCAATAAACTGGCTTCTAAATTGAAGTTTGAGTTACAAACTCAGTCATCAGCTGAGCACAGATGGTATCCCTAAGCCTCTGCTTTCCCAGCCCACACCAGCAAAGGTAAGGCATTGGCAATTATCTTTATTCCTTTATTTCTGTAGATCTCAGGGTTTTGATATCGCAGAGCACAGCAGGGCAATACAAACAGCACCACATGAAGGTCCCATGTCCTGCCAAATCACCCTGCACAAGTCAGGTTTGGGTTCGTGGCACTTTTCCATTTTCAGTTCCCTGTGGGAGTCCTATTAATGGGATGGATATAATTGACTTTTCTTCCTTGGTGATCAATAAAACCTCTGAGCTTTGCCTCTCTTTGGAGTTTCTCATTCCCTTTCATCATCCTGTTCCCTTCCCATGTTCATACTGGCCTTTGCTGATGGACTTTTAGCCATTATCATTCTCAAAGTGTGGGCAACTTCTGTGTGATCACCTTTTTTACCTCTCCTGGCTTTCCAAGTGCTCCATGTCCTCACTCTTTCTCTTTTGACACACAGAGGCAAAGAGGCCTTTGCTCCTTGTTCCTCATCCTCTGCAGGATCTGCTTCCCCTGCTGCTCATCCTGGGGTCCTGTGACATCTTCTGGAACTCCAGATGTCCACAGGAAAGGACCAGAAAACCAGAAAACCTTGCCTTGCATGCCCATGGTGCAAAAATAAACAAAGTGTTAACCTTTTACTGCTCCATGAGGCTGTGAAGAGCCAGACCTGCCCACCTAAACAGGCGGGGAGAACTTTTCCACATCTTTTTATAACTCCCTGCTCTGTAATTCAGTGACGCTGCTTAATGTGCTCAAAATTGCACCTTTTTTCCCCCTCACAGAAGAAAAGGCTAAATGGCCACATTCCATCCTGCTTCCCACTTTGAATAGGAAATTGCTCCTTAAGCAGCCTCCTCCATGCAATCAGGGCTGAAAAAGTCGAGGGCACGCTCCCTCGGGGTCTATCACACGTGGAGAAATCAAACTCCATGCAGGAATACCTGTTCTGTACCTGTCCAGAGAACAGGTGGTTCTCTGGCAGCCAAAAATTATTGCCAAAGTGCTCTTCTGCCAGCTCATTTCTGCATGCCAGAAGGCTGAAGGATCTCCACAAACTCCAGTCCTCAGGGCTGGATGGAAGAAAGAGACCACTGCTTGCTCAGAGTTGTTCCAGGGACATTCTGTGGCCCTCAAAGTCCTTTTTTGTTGTAGCAGGACTGTTCTTATTACACCAAATTGATCCATTGGTGTTAAAACAGTGGCTCTCCAACCCAGAGCTCAGCCCAGGACAGAACCAGTAATTAGGGATTACTAAACCAGTAATTACAGTAATTAGAGAAACAGAAGTCCCACCCACAGGATCTGGGGTGCTTCCTGACCAAGCACACCCCAAACTCCAACAGGTTTTCAGCTCTGCTTTTCCATGGCTTTTGTTTTCTGCTGAAGATCAAGCACTCTGGAATTCACTGATGACATGAAAACAAAAGAAGCAGCAAAACTTCAATAAAAAGCTCAATCTGTAAAATGACCAAAAGAATTTAGCACAGACCACACAGAGAAGAATTAACAGAGGTCAAAGAGAGGAACAGGAAACCAGCACAGACAAGATCCCGGTTCCCCAGTAACTAATGGCTTGTATAAATTTGAAAATTAGCACAAAATTGTGTGTGATTAAGAGTGATTCCTGGTTACCTCCACATGTACCCACATCCATTCCCAAGTGCAGCACTTTCACCTTGGCACCACTTGTTTATCTCCACGATGCACTGACATCTTCTCAACCTGCAGGTCCTGAAAAACCAAGCTTACAAAAAAACCCACAGCTGAAAACAAACTAATTACATCTCCCTGTGTGGGATGTGGGACTGACAATGGCTCTTTGCAGTTTCATTGGCTTGGTTGGTCATATTTTTTGAACCCCAGGCACTGTTTGCAAACAAAGGAAGTTCAAGAAACATCCGTCAAAGAGATCAGGCATTTGCACTAAGAAATAAGAGGTTTACCTATCAACACACCCCACAATGCAGGAAGTAAATAAAATAACAATGCAATAAAACTGTGCTAGGGAGAATACACATGCTATGCTGGCATGGATACAAAATGGTAGTGAAAATTAAATTAATGCTTAAAATCAAAGGAAAAGGGATTTATAAGGCTGTTGCAGGTAATTCATAAACCAAGGCAGAAAATTCTACTTTCTGGGCTGGTTTTTTTTGAAGTCATTTTTGTCACAAGCAAATGATGTTGTGGATAGTTCATCACACAATGGTTTGGGTGGAATAATCCCTATTTCTCTCCATGAAATGACCAAAAAAAACCCCAAAACCCGACCATCTTGTACAGCATAGATTAAAACTTCACATCATCCCTTCAGCCTTGAGTGTTCTCTCTGGGAATTTGCAATGATTGATGAGGCTTTGGACCCGTTCTTCCCACTCCCTGCCTGGGGATCACAGTTTGTGCAGCCTGGCCACCCTGGCCAGAAGATTTCCTCTGCTAATTACCTCTGCTAATTACCACCCACCTCGTGTGGGATGGATCACAGCTCACAGGAGCTGTCCTGGATGGCAGAGTGAGCTGGATTGGCTTTGTGGGAAGGCTGCTCTTCATGTCTTCCCTCATTTTCCACGTTTCCAGGTTTCAGGGTGAGGTTTCAGTCTGGCCTCGGAAGGGTGGAGGGGAAATCAGAGCTATTCCTTGTCCCCATGGGACAGCACTGCAGGTATTAAAGTTAGTCTGGCCCTTGCCTTTAAATCCAGATGGCTTCAGGATTTAATTAGGAAGTTTTTTGTCCTTTTTCTTTTCTCTCTTGAAAACCAAACCGGCCCCAGTCTTACAAGGAATGCATAAAACATTTAATTTATGAACTTCTGGGGCATAACAGGCAGCAGAAATGGAAGAGGTGACCAGGAAAGCATTTACAATGAAAACCAAAGCAAGAGGTGGGGAAGGGTTTTTTGGCACAAAGAATGGCATCTGCCTTTATCAGGAATACACTCAGATGAGCAGGGATCACTGCAGCCCTCATTTTAGGCAAGGATTGCAACAGGAACCCCTCTGGCTCAGGGAAAGGGAAGCAGCAAATGGAAAATGCCTTTCAGCAGACAGGAGTGCCATGGGCTTGTGATTAGATGCAAATCTAATTCTGTTAGGCAAATGCCAGCTTGATTTCAGCTCCAGGCTGAACCAGCTCCCAGTAATCACACATGAAGAAAACCTGACAAGTTTTAAAAGGAAATAACTTCTTATTTTATTTTTGAGCATTTGGCAAATGCACCCTTGCGTTTGAACACCTCATAGGAATATTTTTCTTCATAGTCAATGATCTCTAGTGGTCCTTTGCTTTCCAAAACAAAAACTTTTCCCTCTGTTTCTCCCTCCAACCCTTCCAAAAGAATTTTTGCCCTGTGACTTCAAAGGGTATCACAGGAGATGTAGTTTGATTGTGAAGCCAGAAAACCAAAGAATTGCAATGAAATGAACCGGAATAATGGCTCCTGGGAGGACCTGGAACAGTTTCTGTGGACACAGAATGGTATTGAAGCCACCACACAAAAATTATTCACTAATACATAAACCAAAGTGCTCTGATACAGAACAGTTCAGAGCCTGTATCATCCCCAAAACAACCTCAGGATGATACTCAACTCCTCATTTTTGTTTTGCATGAAAGAAGACATGCAAAGTGGTGACAGAGCAAGGAAAACCACAGCAATTTCAGCCCAAGAACTTCCTTTTGAATAATAAAATTTCCTTGACATTTAATGCTCAGAGTTCAAAGGATCCAGGCCAAATTCAGATCACCAAGAATGATTAAGGATTTCTTTGACCAGTCTGTTGACATTCCTGTGTGTATTAAAGACCAGCAGATGTAAGGGGGAAGGTTACCTCTGGTGCTATTTCATCCCAGGTGCAGTAAAAAAAAAAAGAAAATAAAAAGACCCCAGAAAACCTAACCCTGTCCTGATGCTGGAAATTGCTGCATATTTCTTGGAAAACATACAAGAAATTGTGCATTTCCCCCTCAGCCCGTGGGAGGACACCGTGTGGACAAAGCAGTTTTGAAGTGGTTCACTGTTTTGCCTGTAATTGCAGTGAGATTTGGGGCTTGGTGGGGTTTTGGCTTCTATTTTTTACCCATTAATGATGCTGCTATATGTTCTGGGACCTGTTAAGTGTAAACAGATGTGGGCTTATCAGTGCCCCAGCAGTGCTTTCCAGTGTTTCAACTCCCTTGAAAAGCAAGCACTTCTGCTCCTGCTTTGTGAGATTGATTTTCCTTTCCAGCTGGAAAATTTATAAGTGGGAATTTATTCTGAGGTGACACAGGGAGGTTTTGGGTCATGGAGTCCTCAGAACTCCTACTCTACCTGAGATTATCTCACCCTGAGTGAAACCCACCTCTCCCCACATCTCTCCCCCCCAAACACGCAGGGATGTGATAATTCCAGGAGGAAAAAGAAGAGAGGTGATGGAATAGAAATTCTGCCACTCCATCTGCAAGGGAGTGGCTGATGCACCTGGTGGAAAACCATCCCTGCACTTTTCTTGATATGCACCCCAAAATATTCCCACCTTGGCTTCCAAAAACCTCTGCAGCTCACCTTGCCTCCCACCCAGCACTAATGCTGGCTAACAAAGGATTTGCCTTAGAAGTAGGGAGGCAAAGAGGTTTTTTTTCTTTTCTAAAATTTGTTTCAGCCTCTAAATAGCAAAAGGTTTTTTTTCTGAAAACCTTGCTTTGATGGTCGGTGACGAGCAGGTGAGCGTTTGGCTGAGAGCTTTAGAAGAATCAAACCTGTGATGCTGAATAATAGAGTATATGGACAGAAAAGAGCTGATCTCTTACTGACATTCCCCCCAGCACTGCAAAATTACTCTCAGAGACACATTTTCCTGAATCCATTTCCATGTTAGACAAAGGCTTGTGCTTTCAACCTGCACAGGGGGGAATGGATGAGAGAAAGAGACAGCATCCTGCTTCTTGGGCAAAAGGCTTCTTAATGAGCACAGTCTGAACCAGCACAAGGATGGGAATTTGTTTTCCTTCTCCAAAAAAAACTGCTTACACAGCCCAGACTGGGAGATTCACACTGCTGGGCACTGCTTGGGGGTCCACCATAGGATGGTGGGGTGGTGGTGCAGCTGGGAAAATTGAAAGGCAGGCAATGGCCACAGGGCATAGAAAAGATGAGGTTTGTGCTTGTTGTTTTAGGTCAGCTGAAAAAGAAACACACAAACCCCTCTCTTTTATGGCCAATAGTCCTTTCTCCAGGTCCTGAAAGTTTCTTTCTCATTAAGCCATCCAGTAAAAGCAGAGGCTGAGGAAAGATGTAATCTCTCTCGGAGACGCAGCCTACGGAAATAAGTTTCTTTGTTTAGGGCTTGCTAATCTGACCTCCTTTCAACCATAACCCCTGTTCCCTTCATTTATTAAATTCTGTTATCAAACTTATTGGGGTTGAAATCCACAAGTACACATATTTTTTTTTTTTTCCATTACTAGGAAGATCTTCCCCAAAGAGATGTTGGTCCTGAAATCCTAAACAGCCAGGCTCACCACGCTTGTTTTTTTACCTCCCTCCTGGTTATGCTTGTGCCAGAGAGGCAGGGATGCTGCTGCATCCCTTCCTGGACCAGCTTCTCCTTCCTAAAAGGGCAGAGTAACATCAGCCCCACAAATGCACCTGGTTTGCAGTGGTGCAGATAGGATTGGGATTTGCTGCAGGTGCAAAGCACTGGAGAATGTGACACAAGGAGCAGAGCCAGGGACATTCTTTCCCTTTCTTCCTCCATCTGTGCTCCTTGGAACTTTGACCCTCCATGGCCTGTGCTGGTTCATGAAATAAGCCACGAAATGTTGAAGATAAAAAGGCAGGATCATGTGCTCCTGAGAGAAGAGAGTTCCCTTGCAATAGAGCAAATGATTCACTTCATTGCAGGGAGTGAACAATTCACCCCCTGGATATGAAAGTGCTCCTTAATCTAAATGGAGATCAAAATGAGAGCGCTGAATGTGTTCTTACATTAGCAGAGAGAAGACACCAACCCTACCCATTAACTCTCTGAAGGTGCATAATTAGGGTCTGGAGTTAGAACCAGAGCTTTTGAGTGAGAACTAAGGTTTAGCTTCTTTTTCATAGAGTTCAAGGTGTTTTGTGGCAAATATCCTCTTCATCCCTGAAGTCTTGTGATCCCACCGGAGTGACGTGGCTGAAAGTGCTCATTTAAGAAAACAAATGACTGGATTTGGTTCAAGAATCAACAGAGGAAGTTCTTTCTCTGCTGTTAGCTGGAGGCTCAGGTAGATGTGATGTCGCCTGTTGGGACTAAACACTGCAAAATTTGCTGTGTGTTTGGGGTAAACAATCACACGCTTGCTCTGCCACCAGCCAAGCTGATGAGGCTGAGGAGTGAAATCCCAAAACTGCCCAGCTGCAGCAGCATGAACTGATGCTCCTGCTGCAATGCCCCATCCTCCACGGGGACACGAGCAGCAGCAGAGTCCCACTGGATTTGTTCAGGAGTAGGTGATGGGAGGGGGACAATTTCCTCCCCCTGAGCACATACACGGTGTCGCTGGGATATTAATAGAGGCTCCAGGGCTTCAAAGTAACAGCAGAATCTTTAATAAACTTATCAGCTGCCTTCAGGCTGTTGTCAACAAATCCCAGAGGGAAACATGGTCCTTGCACTGCCTCACAGCCCGTGAAAAGTAATTAAGAAATCAAAACTATTGTCAGCGAGCTGAAGTTTGCTGTTTGAGGACCTGCTACTCAGCAGAAATCTTGGTCTACAAACCAAGAAAAATGTTGAGAACGTACAGAAAGTGGAACTTACAAAAATTAGAACTTACAAAAGAGAATTACCTAAATCAGCATGACCCCCAGCTGAACTGCTAATTCCAACACCTTCACTTAACCAGAATATTGCAGGGGGTGGTGCATTTCTTCCTCCTGCAGCACCACAACCCCCGTGGAGCAGCTGCACTCCTGCATCTCTTGCCATCAGTGGACAAGCTCTGGCTTTTACCCACTGTGACCTTTTGTGAGAAACACCAAGCACTTTGCTTTTCCCTTGGTGGTGTGAAAAATCCCCAGCAGAAATGGCAGGTCTGGGACTCAGGTTCCGATTTCTGTCGAGAGATTTTCACTGTCATTTACAGCCTGTGCTGATTTTCACAGGCTACCTGCTATCAGATGTGTGTTTGCTTCTTGCTCTCCCCGTTACTATTTCATCTTTACCTTGTAACCAAAGTGTCATCTCCTTTCACAAAGTGCTTTTCTTGCTCCCTCTGCATCAGATATTTTTACTGCTGGAGCAGTGAAATTCCCTCCAGTGCCACCTGCCATAAGTTACGTCCACTCAACGTAAAGTTGGAGTGACCTAAGGTATTAAAATAACCCCCAGCCCTAAAAGGCAAACAGGAACCACTTTTATTTGAGCTGCAAAGGAGAGACCCCAGCCCAGCAGAGCTGGGGTGTGAGGCTGTATGGGAAAAACATGCACACTGCAAACTCAGGATGGGGAAAATGCTGCTGCTTGTTTTCCTTTGCCTGTGCCACAGCACCCCAAGAGAAGCAGAGACCCCATATGAGGAACCACCTAAAAGGTCACAGAATCATGGAATGGGTAGGGTTGGAAGGGACCTGAAAGGTCATCCAGTCCCACCCCTGCCATGAGCAGGGACACCTCCCACCAGCCCAGGTTGCTCAGAGCTCCATCCAGCCTGGCCTTGGACACTTCCAGGGATCCAGGGGCAGCCACAGCTTCTCTGGGCACCCTGTGCCAGGGTCTCACCACCCTCACAGGGAAGAATTTCTTTCTTTAAAATCTTCCCTCTCCCAGCTTGAAGCTATTTCCCCTTGTCCTATCACTCCATGAGTTTCTCGAAACTCCCTTGCCAGCCCTCTTTGAGCCCCTTTAAGTACCTGGGGACAGAAAAGTGAGAAATTGTGAGAAGAACAACACTGCACATGCTGGACTGACCAATACAAACAGCTGAGCCCTTCTGGCAAGCAGTGGAGGATGCTGCCTCACCTTACAGCTCCTCTGTGAGCAGCTGGAATGAGAGACCACTCATCACCACCTGAATTCCTGTGGTGGGTGGGTTTTTGAGGACTAATAGTGACTGCTCACCTCTGTGCAAGAGAATTCCTAAATTGAAAAGAAGCTGGGCTGCAGGCACAGGGCAGAGAGCAGCAGACACTCTGTGGTACAGGACGTACATCCTGCTGTTCATCCTACCCCTCTTCCCAGCTCGGCCTCATTACCCTGAAAAGAGTCCAAATAAACCACAGGAATAGCTGGAGTTCTTCTGCATCCTGATGACATCCCTCAAAAAGGGGACCATCCCTGATGGACCATTAAATTTACCTCCAAAACATGGAATCACAATTTCTCAGTCAGTGGAGGAAGGGACCTGACTGGGAATGGGTCGAGTGTGAGGATGCACCTTCCTCAGTCATACTTGGATAACCATGAGTGAACATTTCTCCAGGTAATTTTGTCTTCCATAATTCTGTTCCCTTTCTTTCTGAAGCTGTGTAAATATTGGACATCCACAGCATCTTGCAGTGAGGTGACAGGATGACTTGTGAAAAGAATTCTTCTTTTCTGTGTCTCCTTTCCATTTCTTTACAAAATTTCTTCTGCAAAAAAAAAATTAAAAAAGAAAAGAAACAACCCTTCTTGGGCTTTTAAAAAATTATTTGAGTTATATATGAAAAGAAATTAATTCTTATTTCTTAGAAATGGGTGAAGTTTTATCTGAAATCTCACATCCAGCCAGGAGAATTCTCTTCAAGTCAGAAATGAATTGGAGGAACACCAGGGTTCAGCAAGAGCAGCAGGTGTGTTAAAAAGTTACTTTAATGAATTGCTGAGAAAGAAAAGAAAGCTTTCTTTCGTGTAGAAATAAGAAGATTGAAGGGAGGATATAATGATCTTCCCAGATAAAAAACCAACAAACCCAAAACAAAATTGGATATAAAAAGACAATTTATATGTGTCTAGGAAATACCTTTTGGGGCAGGGCAGAAATTAATTAATTTCCTGTGCAGGAAATCAGATTTTGGTTAGAAATAAAGCCAATCTTTCGAACTGTAAAGCCTCCAGCCCATGGGCTGGGGTGTGTGGAATCCCCAGGACTGGGTCAGTCACCCCCACTGGACAGATGGACAGATTTCCAGTTCCCAGCCTGCCTGACCCCATCATTCCTGCCCTCCCAGCTGCATTCACAGGATCACCAGTGACAGTGACACCTCAGCTTTTCTATCAATCATTCCCAAAATGGCTTGGAAAAAAAACCACCATCTTCAATTTCTCTTTCTCTCTCCTCTAAAGGCCAGGTTCCTCCCGCTCCCGTTCCTGCTTCCTGGTCCTGAGAGGATTTCTCCCCCCATCCAGGTAAGTTTTAGCAGCACAAAGCCAGTTTGCTTTCCTAAGAGTTCTACATCCCATCATTAAAGCCTCCAGCAGGATTGTTGTTCACCTTTGCACGAGGCTCTGGTTTTGGAAACTGCTTTGAGGGCGTGAGCAGCTTCACCTCGTTGCATTTTAACTGCAGGGAAACACAATTTTTGATGTGCTTTCAATGCATCAGCAGCCCCAGCTCATCTTGGCAACCTGTGCCAGGGTCTCACCACCCTCACAGGGAAAACTTTTTCCCCAAAATCTATTCCAAAATCTCTGTCAGTGTGGAGCCATTCCCCCTTGTCTTGTCTTGTGTCTGTTTCTCACCATTCCTAAAACACCACTGATTATGATTAATTGTGTTTATTAATTGTGCCTATTAATGATGAATTGTTCATATTTGGAGGGAATTGAAGTGTCTGGCAGCATGCAAGGAGTAAGGGACTTTCTGCAGAGGAAAGGACACAAGCAGATCTCAGCTAAAACTGATCTCATCACACCAGTGATCCATCCACTTGCTGTGATGGCTCCAGAAATTACAAGGACCAGAGCCTTAAAATAAATTCTCACTAACAGAAAGTTAGAAGAATGGCATGTTTGAAGTGGTTTTTTGGAGCCTCAAACACTGTGGCAAAACTTTTTCAGGGCTCTGTGAAGTCCCCAGACCTGTGGCAGGCCAGATGTTCAGTAATTATAAAAACATCTCACAGACATATGAAGCAGAATAGCTCCAGTGAGGATACCACTCATCTGCCAAATGAACAAATAAAATCCAGTCAATTTTAATGGTATTGGTTTGCAGTGAGTGACGTGGGAGTTTCTGTTCGCTGCTCTAGAAAATGGAAAATTTACAGCAGCCCTGTGGAGTAGGGAAACTGAGGAATAAAGCACTCTGAGCAGGTCTCTTCCTTTTAAGCCTCTTTTCCTCAGGAAATCAGGCTGTACATTTGTGCTGTGGGTGTTATCTGCCTTCCTGTGTCAGCCCTACAGAAATTTTAGCCCTTTTTTAAAGCATTAACCAAATTTGACAAGCAGGGTAAAGCCTGAAAGACATTATGGCACATTAAAGACAAAATTTACATTAAAATACTGGTTGGGAATGATCCCCAGCACCTCTGTGATGAGAATGGGGGAGTCTGGAGCTTGTTTCACTTCAGATGTTCTCCACTCAAAAGGCATTGACAATATCTGGGCTCCCTCTTTGTGTCCTTCATCCCTCTGAGCAAGTTGATCTCCAACCCCATGACCAGTAGGGCTCCTAAAGGAAAAAAAAGAGCTTTTATTTTCTGCTGATCCTTTTCAGCCCAGAACAGCAAAATGCTGCAGCGTAATGTGAGCTAAAGGCTAAGAAAAATTAAAGCACAAGTGGGCAAAGAGTGTGGCTTTTATCTTTGCCTTGTTATTCATGCTGCTGTCTTTCTCAGCACTCCTCTCCCACTTGTCTGGCAAATTAAAAACACAAGGAGATAAAATAAAAGGTTTCAGTTCCAAAACTGGCACTTTTTGTTTGGGGTAATTTTTTTGGTTTGTTTTTTTTTTTTTCTTTCTCTTTCTGTGAATGGTTTTCAAGCCCTTTCTGTTCTGCTCTGGATGGGACTCCTGCAGTCCTGCTTCCCTCCTAAGCATGAAAGGACTTCAAACACTCAAGAGCTGTGCTAAACATTTGCCACACGATGCAGAAAATCAATAGTACCATTCTGGAGAACTCCCAAAGCAGAACAATCCTGGTCCTTGCACCCTGAGATCAGCTCTGTTTTGCTTCTGGGTGAGCTGAGATGCAGAAGCAGCCTGTGAATTTAGTGCAGAGAAAGACAATACTCTTAAAATAGTAAGTGTAGCTGTAACTGCCCCAGTGGATGGTCTGCCCTTTTCCAGAAATGAGTTGTGAGGCTTTTTACCTTTTCTGTGCTCTGTCCTGCACATCCCAGCTTGGAGATGCCAAGGGATGAGCTGAGAGCCATAAAGTCCAATAAATTTCCAGCCAAAATTTCATTTTCCAGCTCAGCTGTGACCAGCCACTGCTGAGCACCCACTTGCCCACAGGTGCCAATTGCTGCCTCAGTAGTAAACAAGGAACAAACAGAGATTTTGCACATTAATTCTCTACTTTTTTTCATACACAGTGAAGAATAAAAAGACCTGGAGCTTGTTTTCTAACTGCAAGGCACACATTACGTTCACACCTTTTTTTTCTACCCAAACAGGATTGCCTTTTCTGTTGTCCTGCCTTTTGGGAATAATCCTTGGCAGATGGCATCCCCTGAAACTGTGCTGTCTAGGAAAGCACCAGCACAGGGTGAAATCAGCCTGTGCCTGCAGCCTGTGCTGGCAATGGGCCCTTCAACCAGGAGTTTTTTATTGATTAACTCCAGCTTTGTCCCCAAAACGAGGAGTTTTTTATTAATTAGCTCCAGCTTTGTCCCCAAAACCTCTGTTGCAAAAACACAGTCAGCCCCAAATGACAAAGACATTTTCCATTTAGGATTGATGAGGTGCTGGCAGGGTAGAACTCGTCCTGGGGAGTTTACACATCTCATTTCTACCTCTGGAGACCACTAAAGCAAGAGAGGCAAAAAAGCAAAGCAAAACCACATATTGTCTTTATTTTCTCGTCGTGTCCAAGAGAGGAGGAATAATGCAAACACCAATAAACCCAATGGCTCTGCTGGGAGACAATCCTGTTGCGTTTGGAAGAGGCTGTTGACAGAAAACTGGAAGCGTTGAAAGCGTCGTTTTGTTCGAGATATTTATAACCATTGACAGTGCTGGAGCTGGAGGCAGATTAAATAAGATAAAAAAGAGTTTTAAATCAAACCCAAATGTGTTTAGGATGGGGATGGGCTGTGTCCCATGCTCAAACTGCCCCTGAGCCCTCCTCTGAAGAGAACCAAAATTTCAGGCTGATTTTCTTCGTTTCCTGCACGGCCAGTTGGGTTGGTCAGGCATTATCAAGTGTGAAATCATCAGGAAAGCCCCCCTCAGATATCTGTCAGCAGCAGGCTAAAAATACAATTAACTGGGCCACTGGACTGCCGTGCCACACTGCCCAGGAGCAGCGAACATCCCGACACCAAGAGCTGCTCCTCAGCCTGTGCTCAGAGGAGCTCCTGGGGGAGATGTGCAATGATCCCTCACAAGTTTTATGGTCTGTGAAACATTCCCTGCCACCATTTCGGGCGAGCAGCCGTCTCCCACGGGCTCTGTGCAGATGTACAAAAATAATCTGCAAAATCTGTACAAAAATCAGCTCATTTTCAAGCTGCCCAGCCCAAATTCTGCTGCCACTTCCAGAGCTGCAGCTCTGCTGGGTAAGTCCCTGCCATGGCAGGATGTGGACATTGTTGCATGGGGTAAAGGTTTTTTTACGTGGGACTGTGGCATTGTTAATCACCAAGTGCCAGAAAGGATTTCCAGCATGGAAAATAATCATTTTTATGCCGATGCATTAGGGAGAATTTATTTATAAAGCATTCTGGGGGATTAAAGTATGTTTTTTCCTTTCTCAGACAGTGGAGCAGAGTGGGCAGAGCAGTGCACAAGAGACTCAGTTCTATTTCCAGCTCTGACAATGGCATTAAATACATGAGTGGGGCAATTGACTTCACCAGCTGTTAAATGAGGCAAGGAATCTTGCCTTACCTACTTAAAAAATGTTTTGAGAACCACAATACATCAACATAAAAAAGTAGAAACCAGCACGACTAAAGCAAACTTCTTTAAGGCATTCTGCAGGTGGTTGTTACTCAGAGACAGCAAGAAAGATCAGAAGGGTCAGTGGTGACTTTAAAAAACACATAAATGCCATTTCCTATCTTTTGTCCTGTTTTTCCTACTCAGTCCTTCCCCAATCTTCTGCTTTCCACAAAGAAAATTCCCAAGGTGTGACTTTGCCCACATCAGACATATTCATTTGAAACTAGGGTTGGGAATGAGTCTGACTTTCGGAAAAGCAAACACAAGGTTTTTGCAGAGAATCAAACATAAAAATAAGTGCAAAACAATCTCTCTCCTGTTTTGTACTGAAGGAGAGAGGTGCTGGAGGCAGAAGGTGAAGCACAGCCTCTCAAGAACCTTGGCAGATCCCATCTCTGCATGTTCAGGTGACAGCAGGCCCGGGATGGGCTGAATTTTGGGCAACTCTGGCTGTGCAGACAGTGATGGAGGAGGAAGGTGATGGGGGAGAAAAGGGGGAAGGAGGTCAGGATGGTCTCTCAGGAACTCCAGGAGGGAAGGGACCTCTGGGGTCACGGAGTCTGAAATCCCACCACATCTTCCAGACCCTGTCAACACCACCAGCTCAGTGCCCTCCTCGGCCCCCTTGGGCCAGGTGAGATAACGCCCATCTCTTCGTGCCAGCTCCCTGCAAAGAGTAGATATTGAAAACCTGAAACCATTGAGCCCTCTGAGCTGTTTGAGGCTTTTTCCTCCTTATTTTATTCCTTTAGGAGTGAGGAGGCTCTTGCCTGGCAGGAAAGGCTGACACTGAGCAGGGGTGCAAGCACTGCCCCCTGGAAGTGTCAATCCCATCATAATTCCATAATCCCATGTAGGAATCCCAGCGTGGACTTGCATTAGCCACTACCTCTGCTTTCTCTGGCTTGATGAAACACAGATTTCAAACTGGTTTCCTGCAGGTTCTACCCTTCATTTCCCCCTTTCAGAATTTACCCAAATGCATACTAAAATACTGTTATGCCTTTGCTTAGATGAAATTTAACTTAATGACTTTCCAAGTTTATATGCAGCTCTGTTCTGGGGGCATTTTTGTTGCCTGGCCATTTCCCTATTTTGTTGTGAAAGTTTAAACTGCTGGAGGGACAGTTGTGATGACAAACTGGGGTGGCTGATGGAGGGGACAAAAGCTTTGGATCCCTGTCAAAGCTTTCACAGGACTGGTTGATTGAAACTATTTCAGGGGTATCCAAGGGTATTGATTATCAGAATATCTGAATAATCAGCCTCATTTTCCCGAGGAGAAGAGCTGCTAAGTACAGCTCAGCGCTTTGTAGCTGCCATTCTCCCAGCTTTTTTAATTCAAAAATCCCAGCTTTAATTCAGTCCCTGACCCCAAGGTGTCTGCTCAGGGCTGTTGCAGACAACAAACATTTGTTCAATCAAATCTCACCACTTTGGACTCTTCTGGAAGTGCTATGGGGGATGAAGTCTCCAAAACGGATTCCAGTGTGAATAACACGCCCTGGTGCTGGGCTGCTCCATGATATTGGTTCCAATATTTACTCTGGAGCTCCTCAGGGAAGTGAACCTGATTTATTCAAAGCTCATCTGCACGGCTGCTAATGAAAATTGTTGCCAGGCTCATCAGCATCAAGAGGATAACTTGAAAACAGAGCACAGCAAGCCTGAGTGATGGTATTTCTTCCATGAGTCCCACCTTATGGGGAATATGAGACTTCTTTGTGTCTTCCCAGCTGGAAGCCCAGCGAGAGCCCTGACTGCCCCTTCCACTCCACAAAGGGTAGGAGAATTCTCATTTTTAAATTAAGTCTGCATTTATTAAAAGAGCTCATGAGAGGTTCTGCATCTCCAACCTGTGTTTTAAGTGGCTTCACACTGAGAGTGGGTTTAGATTAGATAACAGGAAGAATTTATTCTCTGTGAGAGTGGGGACAGCCTGGCACAGGGTGCCCAGAGAAGCTGTGGCTGCCCCTGGATCCCTGCAAGTGTCCAAGGCCAGGCTGGATGGGGCTTGGAGCAGCCTGGGGTAGTGGAAGGTGTCCCTGGCCATAGCAGGGGGTTGGAATGAGATTATATTTATGTTCCCATCCAACCCAAAACATTCTGTCATTGTCTGATTCCATTAACAGGTCATTGCACACTCCACTGAATTCCTTCTGCTGTGCCCTTTAAAGAGCTGCTTGAAGAATTGGCTGACACAGAGGGAGTTAAAAGTCAGGCACCCACCTTCCAGGCATGTGGCTTGTGCCAGCAGCCCTTTAGATCTTTTTAACTTTAACAGTCTTTCAAGTATTTCAGCAAAAATCTTATTAAAATGCTATAACTATTATGCTGGCTGGCATCTTTTTGTTGCTCTGCCCTTTTTTTCTTTCCGTTTTTCTCTGCCAATCTGATAAATAAATTATGTTTTTTTGAAGGCACCTCGCTGTTGACCTTGGGCTCTCTAAGTGATCTGTGACCTAACACCTTCTGCATCCTCAGCCCCATCTCCAGGCTATCATTACACACAAGGCAGGGTTTTTTTCTGCAAATTGTTCCCATGGATTTGGCTGTTTTAAAGTGATTGGGTGACACTGAAGTGCTCAGATAAGACCTCAGTTGTTCTCTGCTGGACTGTGACACTCTCCACCCTCTGACCCCACGGCCCCTGTGACATTTCACTCTTTCATATTCAGTTAACAGCCATAAATCCATGGTTGAATATTAATGGCACTCCAAGTTTCAGAGCTGGCTCAGCCTGTTAGATTATTAGCAAAAGGCACAGATTTTGCAGTGGATTAAGCACAGCGCTCTCCTTGGAGAGCAGAGCCACGAGGGTTATCTCAAATCTGCCCAGGAAAGGATGCTCAGATAAGGAACATGCTTATATCCCTTTGGACTAAGCCAAGCACGCTGCCACAGGATTCCTAAAATATTTAGGATTACACCCTTATCTTATTTGTCTTTGGAGGAACTTTGCATAGCGTGAAGTCAGCAAATATAGGGTTTATTTTGCTTAATTTCTCATTAACATAAACCTGTGTTCGGTACTAGGAGAGTCCTTGGCTTGATGTCACACTGAAGTCTGAGAAACGCTGAGGTTTTGGACAAGTTTAACACAATTGAAAAACTTTGGAATGCTTTGGTTCTGTCGTTTAGCTCAAGTACACTCTGCTAAAGTAAACACTGATTATTCTCTCTTCCCCTCCCAGCATTGTTACCTCAGTTGCTCCATCACCTTGACATCGTTGATAAATGGGTGTAAATGACAAATGCTAATAAATTCCTGTGCCATTCACACAGGTCAAGAAAACAAGCAAACAGAAGATTAATAAAAATGAATCAGATACTGTCTGCAGAATAATCAAAGTATTGAAACACAACCTCTTTCTGTTTGTAATAATGAATGTTTGTAAATCACTGTTGCCACATGAGATCATTCAGCATCTCTTCTGCCTTATAACTTTCAGCCTAATTTCAGTAATGAATGTTTTTCCAGTCAAACAATGTTCCTTAGATTTAAAGTTAGCAGATTAATATGCACATCAAAAATAAGTATATCACCTCTAATATTTCCCTTGTGGCCAGGTTTCACTTTGCCTGACTGAATCTTTATGTATAATTAATTCTGGTGTGATTACAATTTGCCAGATTAAACAATGTGCCCGTGGAGTAAAAAAACAGATCCACAGAAGTTCTTTGCAAGCAGGAGTGATGTATGAAATCTTGGTGACTTCCAAGACCTGCTGCAGCCTCCATATAATTTTTGTAAGGTTTAACAGTGAGGTGGTGTTGACATCTCTCCCGTTGGTCCCTGCCAAAGCCACCAATCAGCACAGGAATTAATCCCTCTCTGGAAGTTTCAGGATGCCACAAGTGCACTCACGGGGCCAGAAGCTGGGTGAAACTTCAGCTCGGGCAGATCCAGAAGTCTTCTGCAGTGTTATTCTTCTAAAAACCCCAAAACACCCAAGCTGAATAAATTTAACATTTAATTTTTAGCATTTAGTTGTAATTACTAATATTCCTGTTCTATTCTATTTGCCCAAGGAATTGGCAACAAAGTGTGGTGGCAATATAAGAAATAGTCACAGACTTGATGGAGTCACCATCCCTGGAACTGCAGAAAATGTGTGGATATGCAACTGGAGGATATGGTTTAGTGGTGAAAAAGGTGGTGGTGCTGGGTTAAAGGCTGGACTTGATGATCTCCAGGTTTTTACAGCCTTAATGATTTTATGAGTCTGTGATTCTATTATTTGATTCCGAGAAAAAGCCTTTGAAGCAACCTGTGCCTCAGTTTCCACTCTGCTGGACCCCAGTTTAGGAACTGAGAGGAATTTGTGAACATAATCCAGCGTGCTGACACTTCCCAGGCGCTTCTGCCACGCACATCCTTGGAGTTTCTGCCAGTCATGTTCATAAATCACAGCCCCAGTGCTCCAGACCATCTGTGCCCTGACCACCACAGGTCCCATTCCTGTTGCTGTAATTCCAATTATGTGTATTTTTACCCTCTCTCCTCGTTTTCAGTTACACATAATGATCTCAACAAAGATGTGCCGTTTATTTATAGCTTATAAGGGACCCAACAATGCAAGGCAGACTGCACTAAAAGAAGCAGCTTGTTCTCACTTTTTGTTCTCCATCCTTTTGTTTGCTGAACAATCAAACATGTTTTTGCAGCTCTTTTGAATTTTCCAGACCGTTAACTGCCCACAATTGTATTTTCTGAGTGAGCCTTGTAACTTCTTTGTAAAATACTCCACTATAACTCCTTTTACGTGTACAAAGACAGTTTTTTTTCCTTCCCCTCACAGAAAACATCCTAAATTGTGCAAAAATGGGAGGTCAAGTGTAAGAGAGACAGTCTGACTGTTCTCACCTTGTTCTTCACCTGCCAAAGAAGAAGTTGGTCTCATCTCCTCCCTCCTCCCATGTCTTCAGCTACACCAATGCAAGCACAGAATCATGTTTGGTGTTTGTTTTCCATCATGTTTGGTGTTTGTTTTCCATCATGTTTGGTGTCTGTGTTCCTCTGCCTTTCCCTGTCTCCCTCTACCCATCTCTAGGTTCTAAGAGCTGCTGAGATTTCTGGATGCTTATACAGTGGGGTTTTTTTTAATTCCTCATGTTCCTAAAAGCCTCATTGCCACTACAGAAACCCAGACCATCATCTTTTATTTTTCTTTGACTTCACTTTCTCCACCACCCCCCACTCTGCTTTCAGCAGGTTAGAAACTCAGCATCTCCATCAGCACTAAAAATGCTCCCCATGACCAACTCTGGGGTAAAGCAGAGAGCCCTCAAAGGAATGTGCTTCACTTTTTTGTGTGTCCTGACCCAGTGCTCTGAAGTTTTCAGCGTGCCCCATATCAGGAAGGTGTTTTACCCAACACAAATGTTTTGCTGCAGTAGCTCCATCAGCCTTCTCTTGTTCTATCAGCATCAATGCAGCAGGGCTGGCTGCTGGTGATTATGCAAATAAAATCCTGAATTACCAAATTGCAATCACGGTGCAAGTGCTATTAGCACCTGATTCATCAGTCACCGCCTTATTAACCACTCTGATTAGTGTGAGCTGTGAGAAACTCTGATCTGTGTCTAAATTCAGCCATCATCGTGGTGGTTCCATATTGGAGCCACACGGATCAAGCAATAATTCCATGTGTCACCTCCTGCAGCGTTAGAGAGACAACAGCGAATAAACAGCCTGGGAGAGCTCCTGTTATCACTGCCACATCTGGAAACTTTCTCTACCCTTAGATATCATAGAATCAAAGAATTATGGAATGGTTTTTGTTGGAAAGGATCTTAAAGGCCATCCAACCCCCTGCCATGGGCAGAGACACCTTCCACTGTCCCAGGTTTCTCCAAGTCCTGTCCAAGCTGGTCTTGGACACTTGCAGGGATCCAGGGGCAGCCACAGCTTCTCTGGGCACCCTGTGCCAGGCCCTCCCCACCCTCACAGGGAAGGATTTCTTCCCAATATCCCATCTAAACCTACCCTCTTTCAGTTTGAACCCATTCTTCCTTGTCCTGTCACTCCATGCCCTTGTAAAAATTCCCTCTCCATACACGTATAGACATATCTGCTGCAACTGTAAACTGGCTGACACATCCCAGAAACTAGCTGCTCTTCATCTTGGGAATATTTTGTGTCCCCAAAATGTGATGTGGCTGCCAGAGTTCTTGATCTCAGTGAGTTCCAGTTCCTCTTCTGCCTTTTTGGTCCAGAGTCTCTCAAAAAAATATTTTGTTTGAAGCAATCTATTGTAAATCAATCAACCCAAACTAATTTTTTCTTTTCAATGAATACATAAATATATATGTACATAAATCCTCCTAATATGCTTTGCTAGGATTTTCAGCACAGTGGTGGAGAGCAGGAACGATTCTTACCGAATTCAGGTTCTGCCAAGGTTTCATGATATTTTCTGGATTTCTGGATTAGAAATGGATTGTGATTCTTGACCAGCTTCCTCTGAATCCCAGGCATAAAATTTTCAGTAACCATGGAGAAACCTGTAAAAAAAAAAACAAGAAAAAAAATGGTTTAAAATATTTTTAAATTGTGGATCAAAAATTATTTCAGACAACTTTCAGGTTGCTTCATCTCCCTTAAAATCCTTAAAGCATTTATTCCATTAAGCATAGCATTCCTTTTTCCCTTTAGACAGCTGACGTGTGTGATTTGTGTATCTGGGTTAAGTTGGTTTATCTGAGAATTTTAGAGGGAATCAAAGGGCAAAATGTGTTCTGATGCTTAATTTTACAAGGACATTTGTTCTGCCAAACAATTAATTCTTTAAATTCTTCCAAATGGGAAATCATGCTTTCTGGCCCATGAGCAGACTCGTTATTTCTGACCATAGAGTATGAAAAATAACAGCCCTTTTTGCAGCCATCAGTCCACGTGACACCTATAATTTACAGAATTTGTAAATACAAATGGAATTAATGCCAGGTGAGGTTTCCAGAGGGCCTGGGAATTGGACAGGCTTTGGAAAGGCTGCTGAGCAGGGATCACAGGCAAATCTGTTGAAGGGACACGCCTGGCACAGTGTCCTGAAGACTTTTCCTCGCCGAGGTAGCGGTGCTGGACTCAGCAGTTTCACATGTCTGGGTAAGCTCTGGCAGGATTCATCCCTCCTTAAATTCCTGCGTTTTTACGGAGCTGTCTGGACATGTAGGAACAAGATCTAACTATAGCTGACTTAGTTCTGCTGTTGGTGCCAATCAAAACAGTCAAGGACTTGGGACATTAGCACCCTGTTATCTCTTTGTCTGTACATATTGAAATCTGGACAAAAGGGGAATTAACTCTTTCCCTCTTGCTTCCCATCCTTTTTTATTTTTAATAAAAAATAAATAATTAATAAAAAATTAATAAAAATAAATAAGTAATAAAAATAATAAATAATAAATAATTTTCTTTAATTATCCTCCACTTGCAATTCATTCTTTTCAGCATCTTTAGCCTGTACCATTTGAATTTTTGGCTTTGAGGATTATCATAGGATTGAAACAATCTCGATATTCACCCCTTCACCCCTTCTAAAAATCATTGGAAAAACAGAGTTGAAAAAAAGCAATGATCTTTCCATGGAGGTGTTCCAGAGCCATCTGGGCCCTGAGCAGCCTGGTCTAGTAAAACCTGGTTTGAGCAGGATGTTGGATTGGGTTGTCTCTGGAGGTTCCTTCCAACCTAAAATTTGATGTTGTGTTGAGTTGAACCCTCACAGCCAATCCCAGATTGTTAGCCAGCCATCCTCATTCTCAGCAGAGTGACCTAAGAAATGTGGTCAAGTCAATGTGCCACAGTGCCTGAATGTTAAATCCTTGCTCACCCTGAGCTGTTTGTGATCCCTTTGGTAGAAAGGTGGCACCCCCCAGAATTTGGGAGAGCAGCTGACCAGCCAAAAATTACTCATGTGTTGCCCATTACCATCAACAGCCCTCTGTCATCTCCTTTCTGAATTAACAGAAGAGCTCAGGAGAAACCAGAAATCTTCTGTAGACCAAAGCCACCAGGAGTTCTGTGCCAAAATCAACCACATCATGAGAAAGCCTTTCCATTGTCTCTCTTTGCTCCTTTTTTTGTTACTATCCAAATTAAAAGTGTAATAAGTGGTAATAATAATATACCAAACCCTAAAAAAAAATCATAGAATGTGGAAATACTAAAATAATTTCCAGTAGATTCACAGCAATATGACTACACACATTTTAAGAGTAATTACACACATTTTAAGAGTGTTACATCACATTAAAATGGTTTAAGAGAGAAAAATAGTTGTTATGAAGGTGATTGATTTTTATTTACAGCCTGGTGCATTCCCATCTCTGCAGGGCACTTTCCTCTTTCACAGCAGTGAGAATTCCTGAGAAATGTTCATCCATTCTCCTGCCTCACCCAGCTGATTATTCCTTCTGGGGCTAGAATTTTACATTTGGCCTTCCTGAACTTGACTTTATTTTTTTCCAGACAATTTTCCTGATCCAGACAATTTTTGGATTTCTGTCTTGTCTTTCTGCCTGTGCAAATGTGATCAGTCTGTAGAATTTCTAACTCATTAATAAAAATTGCTGACTGGTACCTGCCCTATGGAGATTTATGCTTTTGTTTCTTAATACATCATTGGGATCTGATACTTCTCAGAGAATAGTTATGAATGCTTTGCTATTTTTCAGTCAAATTCCAGCACAATAAATAGCAGCATTATCTAATCTTTAATTCTTAAAGTTGCTTAGGACACTATTTAGTAAATACTGTGCAGACTTCAGTCATATCTAATATCTATGGGTTTTTTTGGGTTTTTTTCCCAATCCTCCAGGGCTATTATTTTGTCTAAAAAAAAAAAAAAAAAAAAAAAAAAAAATTAAAATTCCTCAGCATAGGTTGTCCTTAAAAACATTTAAAAGTTTTGGCTGTTATTCATCCCTCTGTTATCTTCTTCACACTTACAAAGTGAGGATTTATTTCAAGATTATTCTGAAAACTGGGATGATGCTGACTCACTGTATTCATCTTTCCAGAGACTCACACTCTGTAACTTTTTTCCCACCTTGTGTTCCCAAAGGTCATTTCCATAACTCTGTGATTTATTCCAGTTACCTCCAATAACGCACACAGGTGAATGTTTTCATGTCCAGATCCTTTGAAACACCTTCTTGATGCAAACATTTTTTTCTCCCACTTTAGTCTGATTTATTGTTTCTTTTCAGTGATATTAATTCTGACAAGTTCCTTACAACTTCCTTCAGCCATTTTCCATGTTGCAATGGTCTGTACATCTTCCTTCAACAGAAGTTTTCTAAGGCATTGCCAGCTGTCCACAATTTTTTCAGCTTATAAAGTTCCCTTCTGGGTCTTAACATCTTCCACTTGAGCAAATGCATTTTTCTGAAGACCATCATCAATATCTTGTCCTTTTTTCCTAAGGCTCATCCATGTTGATTTAGTCTCATCCAGACTCTCCTCTTTCTTCATGTCCTCTGTCTGTTTCTACCTCTTCTATTAAAAGTCGTAGCATCTTTTTTCCTTGCTTTGATTTGTTGGTTAACTGGGTTTATTTTTTTAGCTGCCCATCAAAATTTAGGGTTTATTAACATCCAGGGTTTTCCAGGTTCTTTACACACCCTGCTGTACTTTCCTTTCCAGACATGTGAAAGAATTCCTTTCATTGCCAATAGCTATCACAGTAATTAATTCAGTTAATTTTCCAGACATGGATTCAAAGCTGCGTTTCACACTGAGAGCTGGAAGGTGGTTTTGGCACTTGATGAAGATGTCATAGAAACACAGAAAGGTTTGGGTTGGAGGAGGCTTTGAAGACCATCCAGTGCCACCCCCTGCCATGGGCAGTGCCACCTTCCACCAGCCCAGGGTGCTCCAAGCCCCATCCAGCCCGGCCTTGGACACTTCCAGGGATCCAGGGGCAGCCACAGCTTCTCTGGGCACCCTGTCTGTGAATCACTGCCTGTGAATTTTGATAAAATCCTGCAGTTTTTTGGATCTTTCAGTTGAAGCATGCTCCTTTCTTCTCCTTGATTTGAATGTATCTAGCTAAAATTATGTTCTTTAAGCAGGGTGTCCATCATGATTCACAGCGATTGCCAAGACTTAGAGGTAAGAATACAATACAAATGTACAAAATTAAGAAGCCAGCACTGGTCAGCTTGTGTAAGAGCATTTGGATGAACAGCCCAGTAATCTGAGTTTGTATCACACCCTGGCATGTCCTCCTTTGGCTACACATCTCAATTCCACCACCATCACCAGGATCTGCCACTGAGGAGCCAACCCAGTTTCTGGAGAGAAGCTACAATCAAGCAAATCCCTCAGCTGTGTAGTTTTTACTAATAGGAGCATGCTGCTTTGAGCACATTTTTTGGAAGGATTATAACCTTGCTTTGGGAAAGTCAGCAGTGCAAGAATCCACCCAAGCTGTCCAGCAGATACTTAAGAATTAAGCATGTCATATGAGGAGGAAACAACACATTTTCTAATCTTTGCCAACCACAGGGAGATTCATCTCTCTTACATTTCTTGTCCTGAGATGATGACCACGATAAGAACTGACTTAAATCCCACAGACCTTGTTTTTGCTTGCAAATTGGCTTAAGCTCATCCCCTAATCAGGTAATTGAACCGTTTATGTGTCTTGGCTGAATCCCAGTCCGGGTTCATCTCTTATGAAATTATTCCAGGTCATTAACGAGTCTGGTGATCCTGAACCAGTCATGATGGGAAAATACAACGCTTAAGGCCAGAAAAGCAAAGAGGACCAAGGCAGACTTAAGAGGTTTAGACCCTTTATCTTAGTCTTGGGACAGGTCTGTCAGTCTGCTCCCCAGAAGGCTGTCCCAGATTCCCCTCCCCTGGCTTGTAGAGCTGAGCACCCCCTGAGCCTGCCATGGGGTCAGGAGTGCCACCAGGACCATGGCAGGGCCACCTCCCTTCCTGCCAGTCCTGGCACCCCCTGAGCCCATCACTCTGGCCCTGGGCTTGGAGCAGATCAGGGGGTGGAAGGGGCAGCACACACACACCAGTGTGTGTTAGTGACACACATCAGCCCTAACAGGACCTGCTGAGGTGACAGTGTCCTTCACACACGTGGCAGGGAGGCACCAAAGACGTGCATTCTGTGGAGAAGGGCTGGCCACTGGTGATGCTCCTGGAGCTGACTTTAAAATTGTCTGCCTCATACAGAGCCAGGGAGAGCCAGAACATGGCATGAAAACATCCTCCAGCCCATTCCCTCAGTCTGCCATTGCTTTCAGCTCAGAATTTCCTGATTTATGGAGTGCCACAATGGTCTGTGTTTTCTTTTCCACTGTTAGCTTTCATGGTGCTTGTTGTTTTACCCAACGGAGCTCTGGGCTGGTTCATAGAAATCCAAGGTATTTATGGAATTACCTATCATAGAGCAAAGAGGTCATGGCATTTTAAGGTGTCTAAAAGGAGATAATTCCTTCAGTCTATGAACTGACACACCTGAAGGCATTTCTCCAGCTGGGTGTATCACACTGTTCTCACCACATTCAGCTTCAGCTCTTCAAGCTGCTGTAAAAAAAAATCAAAATTACTTTTTCCTTCATGAATCCAGCTCATTATTTTTAAAGAATTAGCCAATGCCCATGGAACTGTTCAAAAACAGTTACCTGGACTATGAACATGAAGGGTTTTTTTACACTAAATGCCATCAGGTCTCTTCTTTGAGACCTGATGGCAAACTAATGTAAAAAAACCCTTTGTCAGTTCCATATGTTTTTAGGACTCATTGCATGAATACCATGAAAAGCAGATAAATTCAGGAAGAATTTCTTCTCAGAAAGGGTAGAACAGGCTGCCCAGGGAGGTGGTGGCTGCTTTCAGCATCCATGGAAGTGCTTGAGAAATGAGCAGTAGCACCCTGTGCTCTGGATTGGTTGGCAAGGTGGTTTTTGCTCAAAGGTTGGACTCAATTATGGAGACTTTTTCCAACCCTCAGGATTCTCTGAAGCCTGGTGGAAACTCAGGAGAGCAGAAGTCTGCTCTGTGTGTTATCAAAGTCCTGCTGCTTGGCCTGTAGCAAGCTCTTGTATCTCTGGTTTTCCTCCAACAATTTCATTATTCCACTTTCATGGGAAATTCTGGGGCGATGAGATTATGAATCATCTCATGCAACAGCCTCACTCCTCCTCTTTCCCCAGTATGAACATGAAGAGTGGCCTGGCTGGGATGACAAAAAACTCTGGGGAATTTTCTCTGGCAGTGGCAACAGCCTAGGAAAGAACCTAAGAGCAGAGCAGGTAGGTGGTCACACACCTGTACCCTCTGCTGAATATTTACCACCTCAACTCTCCCCAGAGTATCCAGGTGCATTCTCCTCCCACAGCTGGAGGCAGAGCTGATATCACAGAATCCTAGAATCATAGAAAAGTTTGGGTTGGAAGGATCCTTAAAGACCATCTCATTCCACATTCCTTCCATGGGCAGGGAAACCTTCCACTAGACCAGGTTGCTCCAAAGCCCAAGGATGGATCCATCAAAGGATGGATCATCCACAGCTTCTCCTGTTATTTGTCTCTGTCTTTGGTATCCTCACCAGCCCTTTTTCTCTCTTTTAATGAATTTCTTTGCAATTTTGGCTGAATTTTGCTTGAACAGCTAATCTGCAGCCAAAAAGAATATCCAGCCTTAGATAATCATAATTTGGCAACTGTGCCACAGCCATCACTGTCAAGATGTGTCCTCTGTGCAGGAAAATCCAGAATTTCTCACCAGTACTGTACTGTACCCAGCTGTTTCATAAAATAAGAAGTTATCAGAGGTGGGCCACTGTTCTACAAAGAGATTTTCATATATTGTTGTGCTGAAAATACAAAACTGGCTGTTAGAGCTCTCCTAAACAAATGTTTTTCCTAGGATTCAGAAGCTAATAATTCATTCCAATTTTGCTCACATTCACCATCTTTCCTGACCCCTCAGCACTCTGCTAATGTAACCTCAATACATGGAATTATCTGGAATGAGGAAGCATTCCTGGATGGCAAGGACCTGAATTCTGATCTGTGTTGGGTCAAGGAATTGGCTGTTATATTCTCCATAAACAAATAGAACTTAAGGCAAACATTTGCTCCTCACACTTTCTCCAGCAAACATGGCTTCAAACATCAGGAGGGAAAAACAAACTCCATGACCAGCCTCTCAGCTTTCCATAACATCTGTGTTCATTTTTCATGTTTTATTTTCCCTCATCCTGGAAGCAAAGTAAAGCAGGAGAAAGCATTAGCTTCTAACCACAGTAATTTCCTGAATTCCAGAGAACTGCTGTCAAAACCGAGGATTCACTCGCTGCTGGGACATCTGCATCAGATTACTGCACTTCCCTCTTCGCTCCTGCATCGTGGCCTGCAATCAGCTGCTGCTACAACCCAGAAGCTGGGAAAAAAAAAATAAAAATATGTTGGGTTCCTACTGTTTTTCGGTGTATTCTTACTAATTTCTCTCTGCCTCACTTCCCAGATTTCTGCCTCTAATCTGTACCATTTTCTTCCACTGGCTGTCAAGCCGCTGATAACGCACACTTTTCCAGAAATGTATTTTAATTCTTTTCCTCTCTGCATATTTTCATTCTAGTCCCTACTAAAAATAATGATGGTATTTTTAATGATGACTGACCTGATTAGCTCTTTAGGTAGCTGATGCAAGAAGATTATTCATTGTCCTCTCCTAAGCATTTTCCATGAATCTTTGGGAGTCGTATCTTTTTTCTGATTGACTCATTAGATCTCAAGATCCCTAATCACCAAGATCAGAAGGATTCATTTGGATAGCTCCTCTGGGAGTTTGCTCTTGATCTACATGTCAGACCTGGATTTCTCTTGAGAAACCCTGTGGATTAATCACCAGAAGAAATCACGATCCTACCAAATGCCCTGAGGTGATTTTTAACGTCCTTTCCAATCCAAACCTCAATGACTTCCAAGGAAATGCTTGAAAAGGAACAAGAGGGAGGTACATGGGATACCCCCAGGAAAAGGTGGTCACTGTTAAATGGTGGCTCTTTGCACTCTGGTGTTGTCAAAATATCCTCAGACCAAAGTTCAGATTTCTCAGACTTCACAACCTGAGGGGCAACTGAGCCTGGCTCAACAGGGACCATGGTGGCCCAGGAAATCTAAATGTAGAGACAGAAAATTTGGCTCCTTCCTCTGAAGGATCGTGGTTAATATCTTAGTTTCTTTGTCTTGAACTGTGGGAAAATATGCAAAATATTTCCAAAATTTCTTTCCAGCCCCCTCCTTCCACGTGGAATGTATGATTTAAAAGGCACACTTGATAAATGAGGTTGCCTCCTCACCAGTGGGAGATCTGATCCCACTTTTGGAGTTTGGATCCAGCTGGTAAGTCAGAAAATAAGGTGTATGCTACAACCACCATGTGGTTGCTTGAAAAGTTTCAGCTTTGTGTTTAAAAATTCACCCAACAGTGCTGCCCAAGGCCCCTTGGAGCAGCAAAAAACAGGAGGAGTTGACCCTCTCTCCTTCTCAGCAGCCATTGGAACAGCTGCTGAACTTCCATGGGATTTGGAAACTTCATGGACAACTCCCAAATCCCACCAAAGTTCATTTGCAGAGACAGGATTTGTACCAAAATGCAAAACCACCAGCGAAGAAATTTGGATGCTGCAGCTCCGTAACCTTTCCCACTTGAAGATCCTTACACTGGGAAGCCTGGCTCAAGGCATCTCGTTTAAGCTTTCTCTGCAAGGGCATCCTTGGAAGGGCATTCACCTGGAAAATGCATCTGCATACGGCCCCTGGCTCCCAAAGCAGCTGCTCTTCAAACTCTGGAGCCCCAGGCAGGTTTTTCTCTACCCACTGCCCGTTCTCCTCTTGCCAGCAGAAAGCCCTGCCCTGGAAGGCCAAGTTCACCAGCTGCAATGACAGAGCAGCCCAGGATCACTTGCTAACAGCTAATAAGAGACTGATGCTGCCATTAAAATACCAGAGCCACTGGAATAAGGTCATTCCTTTAGCAAAACATCTCATAATGGGCCTTCTCTGACCTGTTCACCTCCAGACTCGAGAGCTCTCCGTAATGTGGTTTTGCTTTTACTGGCCAGGACAAATCTGTTGTGCCCTTCTGGCCTCTAAAGTTGAAATGCAGCCCTGCAGTTACTCAAAAGCCAGGGGAAAGAGAACAAGGCAATCCCACATGTGCCCTGCTAAAAGCAAACATCTGGCTAATGCCTTCACATGGCCATTGCTATGCCTGTTGCTAAATTCATTATTCTCTTAGCTCTGTGGGTTGCAGCAGATTCAATATTCGGACCAGCAGCTAGAGACATTATTCAAATACATCTCAAATCTGGATATTTACTCAGGTGCAATCTCTTTATTGGAAATAATATTCCCAGACTAAGCAACATTAACATCACTCAAGGGGACACTTCTTGTTGGATTAATAGGGAGATTTGCAGAACGTGAGGGTTCAAGTTAAAAAAAAACCACAAATGCATTTCTGACTTCCGTGGGAATGTCAGGGGAAACTGGGCTGATCAACAAGGTGCTGAAACAGGGGTAAGGACATGTTCTCCTCCTTCTGTCAGTGCTGCCACTTTGCAATGGATTCCATTTGATCAGAAGAAAAAAAGTCAGGCATTAGAGAGGAGATGTAACTCTCTCAACCCCCAACTGCCCATGTTACAGAGCCAAAGAGGCCCTGAAGATTCTGATGCAGAGAGATGGCTGAGATCAGTCCAAACTTTGCTTTGAAAAGAAAACAGAGAAACCACCACCAGGGAGTAGGAGACACAGAAATCTGGTGACTGAAGACATCAGTGCAAGAGAAATTGCCCTCCAGGTGACGTTTTCACAGGTACATGGCTGTACTTCCACCCTGTGTCCTTGCCCTCAGATCATCAGCTTCAAGCACACATTTTATTGACCCCTAACCCGAGGTGGACATGAGGTGAGGAGCCCAGTCAGGGGGAGAACCTCCTTAATACCAAGAAGTAAATGAGTCTGAAATTTATTCCTCATCCTTTCATGTTTATCAGCAACAACCCAAAGCCTCACACACATTGAACCCAGATCCTTTTAGTCTGTCATGAGGTAGCTCCTAAAGAATCTCTGGATAATTCCAACTGAAGGCAAAGTTGAGGAACACCACCCAGTTTGCAGTCTAATTTTAGTCTGAACCTGTGCCACCCATTTTTGTGCCATGTTTTAATATTTGCTTGTACTTACTTGTGTTAAATTGAAGGGAACTTCCAGTGTTCCCTTAAGAAAGCAAAGAAACTCCATGGAAAAATTACAATGTAGCTTGAACTTATGGAAATAGTACATAATTATTTGTCTTTATATTTATGCATCATAAAAAGATAATTACAAAAAGGCTTAAGTCTGTTGGGCTTTATCAGAATCAAGATTGTTTCTAAAGCACCCTCCTGGCCTGGACTGAAACACGTGGTCAACTCACCTTTTTGCCCCACCTCTGCCAACACAGCAACCCCTTGGTCACCCAGCATCGCCCCAATGCCCCACAAGTGTCCTCTGCTCCTGATTCCTAAAGGCAAGTCCTCAAGACAAACACTCAGGATCCTCTTTGCAAATCCTCCTCTCCTCCCAACATCTCCACTTCTCTGCCCATCTCCCTGTCCATCAGAAGATCAGCTGTTGGGACAATGATGTTTTCGAATTTCCTGGTTATGTTATGACTGACAGGATGGAACGATGTCATGACAGCTTCTCTGTGGGTCACACAAGAAGGACATGAAGCTATTGACAGTGTGTAAAAGAGGGCTGTGAAGATGGTGGAAGGTCTGGGGGGGCCATATGAGGAGTGGCTGAGGCCCCTTGGTTGGTTTAGCCTGGAGAAGAGGAGACTGAGGGGAGACTCATCGGGGTCTGCAGCTCCTCCTGAGGGGCAGCTCTGATCTCTGCTCTCTGTGACAGTGACAGAACCCAAGGGAACGGCTGGAGCTGTCCCAGGGAAGGTTGAGGTTGGATATCAGGGAAAGGTTCTTCCCCAGAGGTGCTGGCACTGCCCAGGCTCCCCAGGGAATGGGTACCAAGGCTGCCAGAGCTCCAGGAGAGTTTGGACAGTGCTGCCAGGGATGCCCAGGGTGGGATTGTTGGGTGTCTGTGCAGGGCCAGGGGTTGGACTGGATGATCCTTGTGTGTCCCTTCCAGCTCAGGATAATCTGTGATTCTGTGAAGTCCTAGTTTGGTGTCCTTTTCCAAAAACCATTTCTCAGGCCTTTATTTATGAGCGAAAGAATCAACCATGAGAGGCAGACCATGACAAATCAGAGGGGCTTCGCTTCAGGGCTCATTCCATACCTGCCATTTGTAGCAGCTGATGGTCTGGATTTCTAACTGGTAGGAAAATATACAGTAATTGCAAATAAACGCTGACATTTCGGTGAAGTGAAATTTCGCAAAGAAATAAAACTGCCAACAGAAATATTTTTGTGTGATAACAGAGCAATTCTTTGTTGCAATTTTGACCTTTTGTAGCATTTTTATTTATATATTTGGCTCTGCTGTGATTTATCTTTTATGCTGTTATTTCATCCTATACATCAGTGACTGCTCTTTTTACATCATCATTAGCAATTTTTCTGCTAATTGCTAATTCTTCTAGTAATTCTGAAGTAATTGGCTTTACGTTTTGCTCATACCTCCCTGAAAAAAAAAAAAAAGTTTTGCAATGTGGATCTAAAATGCTCTGCCTGGCATCGGAGTGTTTTATTATATGGCTTTTAACAGGGCAAAAGGCAAAAAAAAAACCCAAACATCTCTGAGGAATGCTCCATTTTGAACACATCAACATTCCCACTGAAATAACAAACATGTCCCACCAGCCCTATAATCCACACTTATCTGCGTGTTCTATCTCCCCATCCCACCTCGGCCTCCCAGAGAGCAGCATGGCTCCCAGAGCCCTTCCACACCACAGCTCCAGCCTCCCAGAGAGCAGCATGGCTCCCAGAGCTCTTCCACACCACAGCTCCAGCCTTCCAGAGAGCAGCATGGCTCTCAAGCTCTTCCACACCACAGCTCCAGCCTCCCAGAGAGCAGCATGGCTCTCAGAGCTCTTCCACAGCACAGCTCCAGCCTCCCAGAGAGCAGCATGGCTCTCAGAGCTCTTCCACAGCACAGCTCCAGCCTCCCAGAGAGCAGCATGGCTCTCAAGCTCTTCCACACCACAGCTCCAGCCTCCCAGAGAGCAGCATGGCTCTCAGAGCTCTTCCACACCACAGCTCCAGCCTCTCTCCTTGGCTCCTGCCCACTGGCTCAGGCTGGGACTGAGACATGGAGTGGAGGCCTGCACCTCCTGAACTCCCACATTCCTCCTGTGTCCACAGGCACTCATGGCTGATGGTCTGGAAGATGGTTTACCACCTCGTTTTATGCCCTGAAAGGTGCTTTGCCACTTCATTTTATCCCCCCTTTTTTTAGAGTTTGGAGCGGCTCCAGTTTGCCTCAGCCTCAATCCTACGCTTGCGGTGTCACCTCTTGTGTCCAGGAAGCCAAAATAATTCCTGGTTCTCAGAGAGCTGACTGTAAATCACAGCAAGGATCTGCCAAAGCACCTTCCCTGCACCAAGAGCACGGTCAGAAAGGAGTTCATGTGTTTGATAATTCTTTTCCCAAGGGAGGGCACTGAGACCCCACCAGCACTGCTGCATCCAGCCCTGGGTTCCCTCCACACAGGAAAGATGTGCACTTGCTGGAGGGGGTCCAAGGGAGGCCACAGGGATTCTCCAAGGGCTGGACCACCCCTGCTGTGGAAACAGCCTGAGAGATTTGGGATTGTTCAACCTGGAGAGGCTCAGAGCCCCTTCCAGTACCTCAAGTGGCTCCAAGGGAGCTGGAGAGGGACTGGGGACAAGGGATGAAGGGACAGGACACAGGGAATGGCTTCAGACTGACAGAGGGCAGGGCTGGATGGGATATTGGGAAGAAATTAAGGTGGGGAGAGCCTGGCACAGGGTGCCCAGAGAAGCTGTGGCTGCCCCTGGATCCCTGGAAGTGTCCAAGGCCAGGCTGGACAGGGCTTGGAGCAACCTGGGATAGTGGAAGGTGTCCCTGCCATGGCAGGGGGATGGAAAGAGATGGACTTTGATGTCCCTTCCAACCCAAACCATTCTGTTATTATTTTTCCTTTTTTTTTTTTTTTCTATTCAGTTGCTCCAAAATTAAATTAAAAACCTGTAAGAGAAAGGTAATAAATTGCTCTCTGCATCAGCTGGCAAGGAGCAAAGAAAGTTTAGACTAGACCAGGAACCTTCCAACCAAGAGGACAGGGAGTCCACTGAAGGAGGAAAAAGCAGGAAGGAGGAAAAACCTCCCCATGAATGGAGGTTTTAGAAAAGACAAATCCAACCTCAGGAAAGGGGCTTGGACCAGATCTCTGTTGTCCTTCCCATGTGTGCTCTGGGATCACAGCTCTTGAGTAGGGCAGCAGTGAGTTAAAAACCAAACCATACCCAGAGCAGCCACATTCTCATGAAAAGGAGAAAACTGAGTGAAAAACAGTAAATGCAGTAAGATGTGATAGGGGCTGGGATGGTTTGTGGGAGCAGGAAGGCAAAGGGAAAGCGAATTTTAATCCATGTCTGAGCAGATAACATTAGAGGATGCTCAAAGTTTCTTTTCCCCCACCTTTATCATTCAGTTAACAAAAGCTATTTCCTTCTCCTTCCTGCCTCATTTATTAAGCCATAAACATTCACAGCATAGCCTGATTTTCCCTAGACTTAAATAAAATTGCAAGAATACAAAAAATACCAACAAAACATGCATTCATCACAAAAACTTTACTTACATCAACAAAAAGAATTCATCCCAAGAAAGTCAAAATAACTTTTTAGAATCATTTAGGTTGAAAAAGAATAACATGGCAACACCAACAAAGGTGGGCAAATTACACACACCCCACCCCTCACTCACCATTAAAATCAAAATTCCCCACATTTCTAATGCTCTGCAGCAATTGCCCAGTCCATGTTTTGCCTATTACATCTCCCAGTTATTGTCCTGATTTCCAATTTCTCCAGAGCCCCCATGTTTGGAAACAAAAGGTGCAGCAGAACAGGTTTGAACCATGCCTTGCAATCACTTTTAGCTCATTTTTAATATGCTTGAAGAGCTGGGAGCAGCACAGGAGCCAGCAGAGCTGGACATGACCTCAGACAGACAAGCAGTGAAGACTGATCCTGGCTTTCCAGAGGATTTTTGGATGGCCTGCCCAAGGCAAGGCAAACCCACCTTTACAAACACTTAAATATTGTGAATTTTTCCACTGTTCTTCATTGGCTGTGAGCAGGATCCATTTCTCCCAGCCCTGGATCTGGCAGATGCACCATGGATAATCTTCCTTTGCAGAACCATCGTTTGGGCTGGAAAGAACCTCAAAGATCATTTATTTCCAACCCCCTGCCATGGGCAGGGACTCCTTCCACCCAGAGTACCACTCTCCTTGGTATAAACACCAGTGTTTGCAAATGTTGATCAAAGTCCTTTAATCTCTGCTGCTTTGAACCAAAAAATTGCCTTTCCTTTCCAAGATTTGGGCAAAACATGTAATTACAGCACGGCAAACACTGTTCACCAGGTGTGTGTGTGTCTCTTTTTATCTGTCTAAAGAGCCCACATCACCAAATGGCACTGCCTAAGTCCCAGGATAACCTCTGCTCCAAAAAGGGTAAAAAAAAGAGGGAGAAAAGGGATGAAAGGCATCAAGAGGGAGAGCTGTTCCTCCTGACTGGCAAGATCCCAGGTGCTCACACATCTCTGTATGTGTTTATTTCAAATTCCTCCATGCAGACCTACCCCATCACTTTTTTTTTTGGGCTTAAGTGCATCAGTACAAAACTGTTTCTCATTAGTTTAAATTAACCATAATGGCCCTGATTTGGAGAGAAAGGAGGGGATAGATGAAAAGCAAGGAGGTGGCAGGATGGCAGAGAGCTCTGATGGGCTTTAGCTGAGCTGCAGTGACAGCACAGGATGTGATCTCTCCCTGCCCTGGTGGGGAAGGCAAAGGCATCAGTGCAACCTCAAGGGTTTTCTGTGTGGTTGGGGCAGATGTGGCAGCCCCCAGGCTCTTATCCCCACCAAAAATTTCCCCTTCAGCTCTCCCATCCCATCCTTGCACCCCATTCAAACCCTGCAGTCCATGCCAGCTCAAACCTCTCAGCAACAGGGACAAGCTGTGTTTGGAGACATCAGGAGAGGAGGAGAGCTCAGGATCAGGGCAGGATCAGGGCAGATGCAAAATCTTCATCCCAATGAACCTCTCTTTCCTTCCTACGTGGTTAAAATCCCGCTGTACATGAGAAGCTTCAGCCAAGCCTCCACTTTGGAGAGAGGCACATGTTTTCTTTATCTCTGGGTGTCACTGGATAGATTAGATGAGATAAATATATCTCCACAGCAATCTGTGTTGCTGCAAAGATAGGGCTACAAAATTCCATGGGATGAGATCTTCTCATGCTGAGTTTAGCATCCCAGTAAGAAACAATCCTTCATTTTGGTGGCTGACATGTTTTCATCAAAACACAAGGAAACTGAATTTGACCTCAAGTGTTGGGTGTTTGGGCATTTTTTTTAAATTCACATTAAAAAAGCTGTTAAGTGTTTGTTGGATGGGTTATTTTAAGCAAAACCCTCCTTATCAACATTTTCCTTGTTCAGTATTTTTCCTATTTTCTTGTATTTTCCAGTTTTCTTGTTTTCAGCAGGGCCAAAAGCCCAGCTCATGGAAGTTGGGTGAAATCGTAAGGAAAAAAAAAAAAGGTACATTAAAGAAATGAGGAAAATAAAAAAAAGTGTCATTTCCTGCAACGATTATCAAGGGAAACAAAAGAAAAAATAAACTATAATATTTTTTGTCCACTCTCATGCCCAGTGAATCCACAGATCTCCCATGCTCTGACAGCACCAGTTAAATCATCCCACTGTCCAACTGGCCTGCCCTTTATAACAACTATTTTTTTAACGAAAAAAAGTTTTAAAATCATGGATAAACACACTCTAAGGAAATATTTCCTGTGTACAGTAGAAAGAGGCTGAGGGAGAGCCCCTGCTCACCAGCAGGGTCAGTCCCCATCACAATGTATGGAGGCAGGTCACCGGGGGGAAACCAGTGTAAACAGGATCTGCTTTTATCAGTGGGAAAAAAAATACCCGGGCCTGTTTAAATCAGCCAGAAATATGTGCCTGTATGTTTTAGTCACACGCTGCTGTGTCCAAACCTCGCTGCTCGGCTCAGTCACGGGCAGGAGCTGTCCCTGCACACCAGCCCCCGACTGGTCCTTCTGCCTTGGGAAGCAGCTCATGGGGGGATTGCCTGCACCAGGAGGGCCGGGCTGGGGTGGTGGGACTGGGACAAGAGGGTCTGGCGTGGGAGGGATGCTTGATGGAAACCCTGGATGTGGGACAAAAAAGGAATCCTGGCAGGGCATCCTTCTGGTGGGGTTCTGGGGCTTGTGGGGACAGGATGGCTGTGAAGGGCAGCGTTCTGGTGGGGTGCTGCGGCTTGCGGGGACAGGATGGTTGTGAAGGGCAGCCTCCTGGTGGGGTTCTGGGGCTGAGGGAGGCCATGGCAGCCTGGCAGGGCATCCTCCCGTTGGACACATCCCCGCTGAGCCGGGGGTCCCGCTCCGGGCTCTCCGGGGGATGGAGCGTCCCGAGCAGTCCCCGCACCCGGGACAAACCCTGCGCTCTGCTGCCCTCCCGCGGTGACGGGCGGGAGCGCCGCACCCCCGGGGCTGAGCGACCTCCCGGGGCTGAACCCCAGAGCTGAGTGACATCCCGGGGCTGTACCCCAGAGCTGTGACCCTGCTGGAGCTGTACCCCAGAGCTGAGTGACATCCCGGGGCTGAACCCCAGAGCTGTGACCCTGCTGGAGCTGTACCCCAGAGCTGTGACCCTGCTGGAGCTGTACCCCAGAGCTGAGTGACATCCCGGGGCTGTACCCCAGAGCTGAGTGACCCTGCTGGAGCTGTACCCCAGAGCTGAGTGACCCTCCCGGGGCTGTACCCCAGAGCTGAGTGACCTCCTGGGGCTGTACCCCAGTTCTGAGTGACCTCCTGGGGCTGTACCCCAGTTCTGAGTGACCCTCCTGGAGCTGTACCCCAGAGCTGAGTGACCCTCCTGGGGCTGTACCCGAGTTCTGAGTGACCCTCCTGGGGCTGCTTCCCACTGCTGAATGACCCTCCTGGAGCTGTACCCCAGTTCTGAGTGACCCTCCTGGGGCTGTACCCCAGTGCTGAGACCCTCCCGGGGGCTGCCTCCTCCCAGAGTGTGCCTGAACCCCCTCCATCATCTCGCCTTCACTCCTCTCCATCATCTCGCCTTCACTCCTCTCCATCATCTCGCCTTGACCCTCTCCATCATCCCGCCTTGACTCCCCTCCATCATCCCGCCTTGACTCCCCTCCATCATTTCTCCTCTCCCCGCCGACTCCTCTGCCTGTTTCACTCTGCCCCGGGCTCGCCTCGTCCTGCAAAGCAGCGCTGCCGCTGCTGCCGCCTCCTTCTCCTCCTCCTCCTCCTCGGCACCTGACGCGCGGGGCTCCCGCCCGCCCCCGGCCCGTCCGGCCCCTCCCGCCGCCGCCGCTCGGAGCGCGGAGCCGCGGAGCCGCCGGGCGCTGCCGGCCGTGCCCAGCGCAGCCCCCGGAGCATGCGAGGGCGGCGGGGCGGCTCTGACCGCGGCTCTGACCGCGGCTCTGACCGCGCTGCCCCCCCGGGCGGGCCGGCGGCGGGGCTGAGCTGCGGGGACAGCGGGGACGGGGGGCAGCGCGGACGGACGGCGTGAAGCGGGCGGGGGGCGACGGGCAGCTCGTCCTGCCCTCCCTCCGTCTCTCTCTGCATCCCTCTCTCCCCTCCATCCCTCCGCCCCGGCCGGGGGAGCGAGGTGCGGAGCGCGTCTTGGCGGGAGCTGCCAGCCGGGGATCATGCCGGGGGAGCTGCGCCTCGGCACCGCTTTCTCCTCGCCCTCCATGGAGCCCGGACTTTCTCTACAATGACTTTCCCCGAGCTGAGCAATGGCAGCTTGAGTGGGAACCGGACGGGACAAGGCAGCCAGAGCGCTGCCAACCGCTCCTGGGGGCTGCAAGGGGAGGAGAGCCCCGAGGGCAACGGCACCACTCTGACTTTCGCCGTGGATGTGCAGGCGGTGGGCGTCGGGGTCTTCCTGGCCGTCTTCATCCTCTCGGCCATCGTGGGGAACATCCTGGTCATCCTCTCGGTGGCTTGCAACCGGCACCTGCAGACGGTCACCAACTACTTCATCGTCAACCTGGCCATCGCTGACCTGCTGCTCAGCACCACCGTGCTGCCCTTCTCGGCCACCCTGGAGGTTTTGGGTTTCTGGGTGTTCGGGCGCATCTTCTGCAACATCTGGGCAGCGGTGGACGTGCTGTGCTGCTCTGCCTCCATCATGAGCCTGTGCATCATCTCCGTGGACAGGTACATCGGGGTCAAGTACTCCCTCAAGTACCCCACCATCATGACCGAGAGGAAGGCGGGGGTCATCCTCGTGGTGGTCTGGCTCTCCTCCATGGTCATCTCCATCGGGCCACTGCTGGGCTGGAAGGAGCCGCCGCCGCCGGATGAGAGCATCTGCAGCATCACGGAGGAGCCGGGCTATGCCCTGTTCTCCTCCCTCTTCTCCTTCTACCTGCCCCTCATGGTCATCCTGGTGATGTACTTCAGGATTTACGTGGTGGCCAGGCGGACCACCCGGAGCCTGGAGGCAGGGGTCAAGAAGGAGAGGAACAAGTCCATGGAGGTGGTGCTGCGCATCCACTGCCGCAGCGTGCTGGAGGAGCCTCTCTCCAGCACCCGGAGCAAGGGCCACAACTTCAGGAGCTCCCTCTCCGTGCGGCTCCTCAAGTTCTCCCGGGAGAAAAAAGCAGCCAAGACTCTGGCCATCGTCGTGGGTGTTTTCATCCTCTGCTGGTTCCCCTTCTTCTTCATCCTGCCTTTCGGTAAGTGACCCCATCCCAGCTCCGCTGCCTGGGGCTGAACCCCCGGGGATCTGCTCCTCGGGACAAACTTTACAAGAGACAACTTGTGCATGGAAATGAGGGAGAGGTGGCTGATAGGTGAATAAACCAGCGATGAATTAATTCAATTAATTAACACTTATTCAATATTTATTAAGCAAAGTCATATAATCAATCAAAGTAGATAGCAAATGAATAAAATAGTAGCATAATAATTGCTTTAATTAATTCATTCTGCGTTCAGCATTTTAACTAACGAAGTTCAGGCTAAGGAGGAAGCAGCTGTGTTTCAAACGGGCTGATTTTATGGCACAGGGGTCTCCAAACTGTTTTGCTATCTTGTCGTTCTCCCAGTTTGGGAACTGCACCTGGGTATGCCCCTGTGGGTCCAGGACTCCCACCTCTGCTGGAGATAAGTGAGGTTTTATCCCTCCAAGGAGTGTGTCAGAGCCTGAAGCACAGATCTTGACTTCCCGGGTTGCTGTTGTTGTGCAGGGACCTGGAGCAGGGCAGGGTATTTATTATCCATAATGGTGATGGGTGAAGATCCCATCTGGTTTTCCAGCACTGATCCACCACCCCCAGGAGCTGCGGCCCTGCTGTAGTGCCTGTGTGCTCATTTAGGGCTGTCTCACCAGTTGTGGTCTAAAGTTTTGGCAAGTTTGTTTGTGAAAAGGATGCTCCCCCCTGCGTGCAGGGGAGGCTGAGCAGGCACAGAGCCCACCAGGGTCGTGTGATGATGTCCAAAGCAGCGTCCCCTTCCAGCACCGGTGGCCCAGATGTGCAGGGAAGCCAGTGCTCCCCATGCTGACAGCAGGCACCCAGCTCAGGGGACCTGATTAACCCTCTGGAACGCTGCAGCTGAACCTGGAGCTGGGAAGAAAGAGGTTAAAATAATTCCTGAGTAGCAGCAGCAGCCTTTGCACAGCGCAGCAGAGAGGTCTGGCATTCCATCTGCCAGCTGGGACCCACGTGTGCCACAGCCCATGGGGCATTTGTGTCCCCACAAACCCCATGGCCAGGGGAGCGTTCATCACGCTGGGCATTCCCTTTTTCCCAGGGTTTTTCAGACCCTCTGGCTCGGGGCTGCCTCTCAGGTCAGTGGGAGCAGCATGGTGGCTGCCGGGCAGATTTTGTCCTGCTGAGGTTTTGAGCTCCCTCCAGCACTGGGGCTGATGCCCTGGCCTGTCTCCCCAGGGACAGCCGGAGCTGTGGGACAGCCTCCAGTGGGATAATCCACGGGGATCGAGAGCTGAGGTGTCCCTGGATCAGGGCTGTGTGTGTCTGCTCTCACCGTTCTGCTGCCTGGTGCCCCTGCTCCAGTGTCTCCCTGTGGGTCAGGGGGGTTTTGGGGGTTTGGCTCAGTTCTCCACAGGGGTGAAATCATTCCTGTAAGGAATTTTCATCCTGTGGGAGCGTTGCAGTTGATGGTATTACTCAGGCAGGGAGCAGTGAGGCTGCACTGAGCTCCTCTCCCTGCAAGACCTGGGATGAGTTATCCCATTTGACCGTGCCTCAGTTTCCCTTGTGATCAGGTATTGGGGGGAATGGAGGGGAGGTGGTGTAAGCTGCAAATAAAGAGTTTGGGAATTGTGGGGCTCAGGGAGAGGCCAGTACTTGAAGGCTGAGCTCTCTGGGCAGCCCCACTGTGATACTCCCTTCCTTGGCCAACCAGGGCAGGGACCAGCTCCAAACCTCATTTGCACCTTTACACCTTAAAATCACGAAATCACAGAATTATTTGGGATGGAGGAGACTTTAAAGATTGTCTAGTTCCAGCCACCTGACAACCTTCCAGCTAGTGAAGCTGGAAATCAGGATCCTGTTCCTCTGAGTTACTCCCAGTACTTTGAAATAGAGAAGGAACCTCAGGCAAATACTTTTCAGTAGGAAAAAAATTATTTTCTTTTGTTTTACCATATCTGTTCTACCTTGAAACCCTTGAGCCAGCTTCTCTGCTGATGTTAATCAGAGAAGTCAAAGGAGGCACAATGATTTCCACCAGCTAAAAATCCAAACTTCATTCTTTAGGTACCTCCCATGAACCCATTTGCTTCTTCCGAGCACAGAACTGGCCAAGTCCTTTATAAACACAGCTTTGATCTTTACTTCCTGCCATATTATATGTATAATACAAACACAGCAAAAGTTCATTTATTTTATGACTACAAATTATGCTGCCTCTGATTCCCCCCACCCCCTTTATTAATTGCAATTTCCTATTCAAATCTGAGAATCGTTCAATGCTGTCAAGAATGGAACAGAAACTTCTAATCTTGGATTTTATAGCTCAGGAGAGAGCAAGTTCTGAAAAGTTTCTGAAACTTGCAGAAATCAGTACATTTTACTGCAAATCCACAAGCTGAAACATGCTGGGGCCAACTCTGCTAAAAAAGAAGGTTGTAAGTGGTAAAGTAGAATGGGTTTTATTTATTTCATTAGACAAAATTAGGTGAAATAATTTGGGACCAACTGAAAATGATATTGATACACATTTAAATGGAAGTGAAACTCCCGTGAAAAACAAAGTAACTTTGAATTGAAGAGCAATGTATTGTTTCAACTTAAGAGTAAATGGGAATTTACTAAAATTCAGAGACATTTCAAATTGAGCCTTCAAAACGCATCAAAGTGAAATGAATAAGTGATCTATTTTCTTCTGAAAAATATCCAAATGTTTTGACTTCTTTTTTTCTCTCTTTGACATGAATTTGCAAGAAGTCATCATTGAGTCGCACTGTTCACTGATGTCTGATTAAAATTTTTAGTAAAATTAAATAATTCAAGTGACAAAAGACTCTCAGCTCCACGTAAAAGTTCTTCAGCACTTGGAAACTTCCGTACTCAACGCCTTCCTCGGTGTCTCTGAGTCTGCACAAATCCCTGCCACTCTCTGCAGAGTAGCTCCCACATTTGTTACACTGGAGTAATACTCATCACATCGGTGCTGAAAAGCTGAAATAGCCCCAAATTTCAAATAACAAGGGTTTGAAATGCTGTCAGCCGTTTCTCCGCGCTCGAATAATCTGCGATGATTCTTTCTTTAAATCAGCTCAAACGCCCCGATGCCGCCACAGGCCGTTTATCAGCTGAGTAATTTAACTCCCTCTTGGATGTGTGGTCACAGTCCCTGAGCACTGGAGGCAACCACCAGGAGTTTAAATACAATTAACAGCTTCTGTGGCTAATGAGGGTCTGTAGCAGCGGGTTGTTCAACCCAAGATGAAATCAAAGATGAAATTGTAGCTCGTGTTTAGGTGGTGTCTTTGCCAAGTGTGGGGAGCAGTGGAGCTGTCCTGGGCTGCTGTCTGGGGATGCTGGGAGGTGGTTCTGGGATTTGTGGCAGGGTCTCTCTTCCCTGAGCAAACACCTTCAAGAGAATTTACCTGGAGACTTTTCAGAGATGTAGGGCCAGGAGTTTAAGGCTGGTTTGTAGCATAGGGCTCATCTCCCTTTGGTTGTCTCAGGTCACGGAGATGCTCCAAGGGCTGGAGCTCCTCTGCTCTGGAGCCAGGCTGGGAGAGCTGGGGGTGCTCACCTGGAGAGGAAAAGGATCCAGGGAGTCCTCAGAGCCTAAAGGAGGTTTATAAAAGGAGGAAGAATGACTTACTATGTGGGCAGAAAGTGATAGGACAAGGGACAGTGTTTTTAAAGTGCCAGATGGCAGGGATAGATGGAATATTGGGAAGGAATTGTTCCCTGTGAGGGTGGTGAGGTCCTGGCACAGGGTGCCCAGAGAAGCTGTGGCTGCCCCTGGATCCCTGGAAGTGTCCAGGGCCAGGTTGGAGCAATCTGGGATAGGGGGAGGTGTTCCTGGCCATGGCATGGGTGGTGTTGAAGGCCCCTTCCTGCCCAAACCATAGCAAGATTCTGTGACTACAAAAACATCCAGGCACAAATAATGAGCTGATGGTGCCTGCACTGCAGGTATTTGCAGAAAAGTGGGATATATCCTAGTCTGGATTTTTTACTCAATGATCTCTGAGGGCTTCTTCAGCTTTAACAATTCTGTGACTCTGTAGAGGCTTCACTGGCTCTTTTCTTAATGGAAAATCCTGTTAAAAGTTAGGTGCTGGTTTTGTCCTTGCAGTAGGACACCTATGCCAGGTGGTCAGGGAGCCAGAACCCCCTGCAGGTAGATTGTCACCTGCTCTCTCAAACCTCATCCAAAAGGAAGTAAATAAGAATAGAAGGGGGGGTGGAGGCCTGATTCCCATCACTCTTCACCTGGGGAACACCTGAAGTCAATGTGAGTCCTCAGACAGGACCATCCCAGGAGGTCAAGACCTTCTCCATCAGCACCTCAGAAGGACCTAGGAGGAAATGGCCATCCTTTGGGATCAAGGACAGACTAGCCAGTACCCAGGATGGTGAGTTATGTACCTCAGTGCCTGTTTTTTAAGCATGGTCTAGTCTCCCATAGTGGGCTCCCATGTTTGTTATGAAATCAAGACTGGTGTGAGAAAGACACACAGTGAGAAATGAGGAAACACCACACGAGGGTGAAGACCACACCTGAGGCTCCCTTCACCCTGTCCATCTACAAGCAGCAGGTTATCCAGCCAAGGAATGCCTGAGGAGATCCCTGAGCGTGGAGAAAACCCTCCAGACTGACAGTCTGATGTTTGCCTTGGGTTGGTGACTTGCTGTGTTTGCAGAGGAAGCTGCTGCTCATTTCCAGGTGTGATTCAGAAGAGTGAACTGGCTTTTCCACCTGAAGGAAAGGCAGCTGCTACAGCAGCCAGGCTCTGAAAGGTCTCCAAACCAAAATATAGATATCTTTGTAGTTGCTGTCTGGTTGACACAGGGCAGGAGCCCTTTCACAAAACTTTGCAGTGCTCAACTTCAGGAAGTGCCACTTGTAAAATAAATGATGGGGAAAACACTGTGAAAGCACATTTCATGTGAGATTAAATCTGTTCTGGTAGAAATGGAGAATCTAATTCTACCCTGATAAAAGAGCATTTAGCATGGTTTCCTAGTAGATAAAGGGCTTGTGTTATCACTCTGCCTGCGATGAACTCACCCCCTGATGAACTCTTTCATGATAGAATCACAGAATGGTTTGGGTTGGGAGGGACCTGAAAGTTCATCTCATTTCACCCCCTGCCATAGGCAGGGACACCTCCCACTAAAGCAGATGGCTCCAAGCCCTCTCCCCTCTCCTGACCTGGTCACACCGCTCTGGGTGGAGCCCATAATCAACCTTAGTCGCATTTGAAAAAGTGCTAAAAGTGCTCTAATATCCCAAGTTCCTATAAAAATGGGCAGATGGTTAAAGGGCTGAAAATTCTGTACTCTCACTCACAGAAGGAAGGTTCAGAGCAAGCTCAGCACCTGGTTAGACATCAGAAAATACTGAAAATCTACCACAAGACACAATCCCAGGAAAAACCCACACTTCCTTAGTGTTGTTCTGCATAGGACCTGATAAAAAAAGGTGACTTGAAAGTAGAAGGATAAAAGTGTATTTAATTACTTTGATTGTCAGGGCAGTTCCTTGTATCTCCTGAAATTTTCTGAGCTGTGGTGGGTGTGGCAGAACTGACATGGAAAAAGGAATGCAAATTCTTTGGAATAATTATTTATGGCCCAGAGCTTATCTGCCACAAGTCCCCCGTTGGTCCTGGTTCACAGGAACCTTACATAGATTAAAAACATCAGCAAAGACACTGGTGGGGTCAAAAGCTGCTAGTAAAAAAATAATAATAGATAATAGATAATAAATAATAATATATTATATATAATAAATGCTCTGGTTGCATTTATTGAACATCATCCAGGAAAGAGTCACCACAGGATGATCCCATCAAATGGACTCATGCAAAATTACCATAAATTCATTAAATTATAGGGGATGGATGGATGGATGCAGGATGGATGGATGATGGATGGATGGATGATGGATGGATGATGGATGGATGATGGATGGATGATGGATGGATGGATGGATGATGGATGGATGGATGATGGATGGATGGATGATGGATGATGGATGGATGGATGGATGATGGATGATGGATGGATGGATGGATGATGGATGGAGGATGGATGATGGATGATGGATGGATGGATGGATGATGGATGATGGATGGATGATGGATGGATGATGGATGGATGATGGATGGATGGATGATGGATGGATGATGGATGATGGATGGATGGATGGATGATGGATGGATGGATGATGGATGGATGATGGATGATGGATGGATGGATGATGGATGGATGATGGATGATGGAGGGATGGATGATAGATGATGGATGATGGATGATGGATGGATGGATGATGGATGATGGATGGATGATGGATGGATGGATGATGGATGATGGATGGATGATGGATGGATGGATGGATGATGGATGGATGGATGGATGATGGATGGATGATGGATGGATGGATGATAGATGATGGATGGATGGATGGATGGATGGATGGATGGATGGATGGATGGATGGATGGATGGATGGATCTTCCAGCCCATATCCCTTTCTCACAAAGACAACACTTGGCCTCAAACCATTCCTGAACTATTCCAAGACAATTTTTAAATCATTAAAGTGAGGGGAAATTGCTTTCCCTGACAAATTTTGCTTTTGCTTCAGCAGCCCTCAGATGTGATTTGTGCTTCTGTTTTTCCCTCTCAGAGTGTCTGCAGCAGCACCAGGGCTCTGCAGCAGCCTGCCAGAGTGTCTTTCCTGGGGCATGACAGCAGGGATGTGTGCAGTGGGAACGGCACAGGGACACGTGGGGATGTGCAGCCCACTGGGGGAACAGCGGATTCACCTGCAGGGATTGTGTCTGCCTAGAGAAACTCATCAGAAAAACAACCTGGGAGCTGGGTTTCCCTCCAGGGAAAACACATTTCCATCCTGCAGGAGGGCACAGGAGAGAATTACAAGTAGGCACATGGATAACGAGCCTGTGAGTAAATTATGCAGCTGTATAAAGCATTAGACAGTGTTGATTCCCACCATGTGCCCGAGTGCAGAAGACACCAGGGTGGCAGAAAAACAGGGAAACACTCCCTGTTTGTTTGGAAACAATCAGCCAAAAACAGTTATTTGAAGCCCAAGTGTTTCCTACCTGTCACCTGTGTGAAGCAATGCAGTGATTTGGAGTAGGACCCAGATATTCCATGTGTAAGGGATTATTCTGCTTCCAGTCCATCCTCTACACCACCAAATAAAACTATTTAAAGCCAAATGTCCGTTTTTATATGGCAGAGTCCTGGTACATCTCAAGGGAGTTTGCTATAAGGAGTGTACCACAAACAGGGGAAAAAATAGACCCTGAAAAACTTGAAACTACTGGGATTCAGTGAGCAAAATGTTACAAAATCTCTCAACAGGAGTTTTGGAACCAATACCAGAATACACCACATAACAGTAAATTCATCTATATTAAGCTGGGTTTGATGGCTTTATTATATTTAACAAAACAAGTGTATTTCCTTGGAAAAGCAACCTGAATTATCTTCTGATGGATCAATAGGAGTTTTACCTGCTGTGATTACTGTGCTGTATTCTAGGTAGGGCTGATAGCACCTTTTAATATTATGGGACCCTTCTGGGATAAAGTCCCAGTTTTCTCATTGTCTATCAGGTGAAATTTTCTATTCTGTGTCTCTGTAACAAGCTGAGTTTGTTCTGCCAAATGTGAGACAACATGAGATGGACAAACCTGTGAAAGATGATGGGCAAAACACAAAGTTTGGTTCTTGGGGTCTCTATCCTTGTAGGTACAGAGCAGGAGATTTATTTGCATCATTCCTTATGGGATAACTAGCTGTACTGATTCTATGATTCTATAGAATCAGCTTTGTTGACTCATTAGGATGATGTTTAGGAGGAATTCCTTCATGGAGAGGGTTGTCAAACACCAGCAAAGGCTGCCCAGGCTGTGGTGGATTTCCCACCCTGGAGGGATTTAAAAGCCATGTGGATATGGCACTTGGAATGGCTGGACTTTGTGATCTTAGGGGGCTTTTCCAACCTTAATGGCTCTGTGATTCCCTGATTCTACTTCTGCCTGCCCTGTGTTCTCTGATTTGGTGCTCTATGGAACTGTCTCGTGCTAGCAGAAGACTGCACTTCTCCCTGCACCATAATTTATGGGAGAGATCAGCCCAGGGATGAATTAACTGCAGTGGCTGGAACAGGAGATGGTTTTTAGCTGCTCCTAATGAATAGCCCTTCTCCAAGAGGGCTTGTAGCTGATGCCTTTGGAGCCAAGCCCAAGAACCACCAGATTTGGTGGCACAAAACCAACTGCCAGCTTGATCAAGAGAGGGCATTTCCTCCTCCTGGGCAGTTTCCAACCTGAGGCAATTCACAGCTCAGTCATCAAGGCCCATGAAATGCAACTTTTATTTTTACCCCCTCCAGTAGCTGAAAAAAAAATAAAAAATAAAAATAAACATTTACAAGGGATTCCTGCTGGAGAAATCCCTGCACTGGCCAAGTCCAGGCAGCCTTCCCCTTTGTTCACAGTGAGCACATTGATGGCATTCAGTTAAGGAAGGGCAGCAGGAGATAGGAGAATACAGGACTGGCCCCAGACAGCTCTTTCCAACACAAATCTGCCCAAGAAGTGTTCCTGGAGGTGTAGCAACATGGGATTGTTGGTGTCACTTCCAGGACCTGGAATCAAACTTGTTCCTCTTGAGTCCAGGAGTTTATTTGTCATGGTTAATGGGATCTGTGTTTCTCCCAGTGAGTCAGAACCTGGAGGAAATCACGGGGGTTTCCCTGTCTGATCTCCTGAATTAAAGAAATCCTGTTTGTGCTCCCCTGCAAGGCTCTTGCAGTGCAAGACTGCAAGTGCTGAGAAACCCAAGAACAAAGCTGCAAACCTTACAAAAAATGTCCATGACATGAAAAAAAAATTAGCCATAAGGCAGCCCTGCAAGAGATCTCCAATTAAAGGATCAATTATACAAACACTGGGCAGGGAACAGCCCCCACTGCACAAGAATCTGGCCCCAGGCTTTGCTGGAAGGGCCAGAGGTCAGTCAGGAGCAAAACCTCGGTGAAAGCATTTAGGTAGGGAAAGGATAAAAAAGAAACTTGTTTGGAATTAGGGAAAAATCATATCCTAAGCCTAAAACTGATGTTTTGTAGCACAGTGAGGAGTGGGGGTATCTTTGTGGCAGTGAGGCAAGAGGGGGTTAGGGCAGCAGGACCAGGAAAGGGACAGGAATCTCCCCTGCAGCAGGAGGATGATGTGGAGCCAGGCATTGCTGAGGGGAGATGTCACCAGCACAGTGGGCTTGTGTCACATCTCAAACCTGGCTGTTCTCCAGCTCAAGTTTCCTCAGAGCAGATCCAGAAATCACTGAGAAACAGCTCATGAGTAATGACAGGGATCATGGAGGGCATTGACCCCAAAACCCAGGGACTCAGTTTTGAGCCCCTAGGTCACCAGATGAAGATGAAATTATATTATTTCTTGCCCTCTCCCCTGAGTTCCCAGCAGGGAACCTGACACCTGTATTCCCTCCCCAGCTGTGTTCTCAGAAACACAATTTGGAAGGGCATGGGGCACACAGAAAACACAGCAGTGATGGCACCATCAGCTGCCTCTTGTCCTGGTTTGAGAGCAGAGGACTTGGGTTCAGAGCAGCTTCCAACCTTTGAACCTCAGCCTTTGCAGCCAGGTTCTCTCAGAGACTCTTGCCAAACTGCACCAGAAAAGTTTTTCAGCCATGGGCTCCTTCTGTTCCCAGGGTTCTTTCCATAGGAATTCTCTGGAAAGCTGTGAGGACACAGTGTGAAGTCCAGCTGGCAGCCAGCCACGGGCTTGGGGGGGTTTGGGGAAACAAAGCAGAGTGACTTTACATCACAGGGTTTGTTTTCTTCGTATTCCTCACTCAGGGTTTATCACTGAATCACAGAATGGTTTGGGTTGGATCCCAAATACCATCCAATTTCACCCCCTGCCATGGCAGGGACACCTTCCACTATCCCAGGTGGCTCCAAGCTCCATCCAACCTGGCCTTGGGCACTTCCAAGGATCCAGGGGCAGCCACAGCATCTCTGGGCACCCTGTGCCAGGGCCTCCCCACCTTCTCTGTAATGAGAGTGAAGGAGCAAAGAGTAGGATTTTCCAGATACTGCATCTGCCTTGCAAAAGCTGGATTATTTGGGATTAAATCATGCTGTGCTCCACTTCCAGTGACACCACACAGTTGCAGCACCCATGTGCTCTTGGCAGACTGATCCATCCTTCATGATGCACAACCCCTTTCGTCACGTGCTTCAGCCTCTTCTTCTCAGGGGCTGTTCAGACAGCAGCGTTATTCCCAGACTGAAGCAGCTCAAACCAGTGGATCCAGATGGATGTGGGAGGCAGGAGAGCACCCTGTAGTATCTGCTTGCAGGCAGACTGCAGTTTTGCCAGCATTTAGGCAAAGGAGTGGTGCAGATACTGGCAGAGAGCTTCTGCTCTCCTGGGAAAGCCACCCAGGAGAAAGGAACAATTCCCATTGCATTTCATCCCTCCCTGAGTCCCCTTTCCTGAACAGCTCTGTAATCAGTGCTTCCCTCCTCATCCATGGCTCTTAGAGACAAGGAGTGTAATAACTTCTGGTGTGCAGGTAGACAAAGAAACTGGGACCAGACCAGCAGGTGAAGATTTCTGTGTTGTCTGTGAGCAGGTGGATGTCTCACCTCCTGTTGCTGTCCATGCCTACAGAGCCCTGATTGCTCACCAGGCTTGGATTGCAATTTCCTTCCCTGAAACATGCCCAGTGCCATCCCTAAGGCAGACGAGGAAAACAGGATGGAGAGAAGCTCCATGCTCTTCTGGGAGGACATCCAGGGTTCAGGAGGGGCATCCCAAGACATTTATCTCCAGTGGCACAAGATGCAGAGGCAACCTCAGTGTCTGCTTTCATATGGCTGGGTTGCACCCTGGATTGCTTTCCCAAGAAATTAAAACCAGACATCCTCATGTGAAATACATCCAGTAACCTCCCCACTCCCACATTTCATTCTCTACCCCAAAAACTGGAGTTTAGGATGTGCCCTGCAGCTTGGTACCTGGGCATGTCAACACCTTTCCCTCAGATGCACATTTCCACAGGTGGATTCTGAGGCTGTGTCCTGAAAATTAAGATTAAGGGGTCACTTCTGCCTGCTCAGATGGCCTGAGAGGAGCCAGCCCTGCTTCCTTCACACTGCTGCCAAGCACTGAAGGGCACACATTTGCTTCCATGCAGGAATAGTAGGAAATATGTATAAAAGTCTCTGAAGGAAGGGCTTAATTTTTGCTGACAGGCAGAGATAGAGAAGTCATTTGTGTGATTTTACTGGTCTGACCTGACCCTTTCTTCTGTAGTCTCCATCACTTGGCCAGTGCTCCAGGAAAGCAGGACCCCACTGACTTTCTCAGTAGGTGGAAAACATGGATTTATCTGCCAGTTTGACCTTTCCTTTTAGGACAGGTATGACAGTAAGGTGTTGGACAGGGTGGTGGTGCACACAAAGCTTGTCCCATCACAGCTTTAGGTCTTTGCTCACCTGCTGATGCTGAGATGTGAGAAGCAGAAACACACAAGGCCAGGTTGGATGGGGCTCAGAGAAACCTGGGAAGTGTCCCTGTCCATGGCAGGGGGTTGGAGCTGGATCATCCCGAGGTCCCTCCAACCCAAACCACTCTGCAGTCCCATTATTTCATAACACATGTGATGCTCAGACTCTTCTTGGGATTAATTAGCATCCCTTAACGACCCCAGTGGGCAGCATGGCTGCTGCTCTCCTACAGGAAGGATCCATGAACTTCCCCCAAAGGTCAGGGGAATGAGGACGTGGGCGGTTTCGTTTTCCTGCTGCAAGGACAGGGCAAGGGAAAGTATTTACATTCAAAACAGAACTTTCCCAGTGTCTGTGGCTGCTCAAGTCAAAGGCAGGGAGGGAAGGGGGCTGAGTGGAGAGTGTTTACATTAAATGGGGCCATCAGCCTGTCAGGATGAATTCCAACATTCAGCTGGAAAAGGTCTGTTCCTTCCCTGTGTGCTCTTGCTCTGCACCCCTCAGCATGCACTCAGAGAAACCACAGGTGGTTAAATTAACAGCCTAATGTATGGAACAAAAAATAATTTGTTCCTAAACCAAGCATTTACTGCTCAAAGCAGAGCTGGGTGACTCACAGCAGAATTCAGATCAGCCATTGGAGAGCAACACTGCAGAAATAGGATCACGTCTGCCATCCCACCAAGTGCATTGGCAATCCCTCAGGTGCCTTCTTCCTTTGCAGCTCTTCATCTTCTTCTCCCTTTTCCTGATTCTCCTCCTGTCTGTACCCCTCTGTGCCTCTGGAGGCAAATACCACCGGTATTTGTCACATTTGGAGAAAGGTTTGCCTGCCACTGCAGGTCCCCATGGATCAGCCATGAACCCATTCCAAATCACTTGGGCTTCATGTGTGTCCCAGTCCCTGAACCTCTGCTGCTGTGCCTTGGGAGAGGCCATTTACTGCATCCATTTCTTGCAAATTTTATTGTTTGCAGAGGGAACATATCTGTGCTTCCTTGCAAATTCATTCATTTCGTGTCCGTGTCATCTTCCTTAAGCAATTAGATTCTTTCCTTGGATTTCACCCTTTTGACAAACAACTTCTTAGAGGTCTTCTCCCCCTGCAGCCTCTTTTTGTTGAATCCATCCCACCTAATGAATTGTTCCTGCCTTTACCATCCATGTTCCCCTGCTGCTCCATCTGGATTTACTCCCCTTTAGGTCACTGATGGTTTGGGTGCTCGGGGAGACCGGTCTTGCACTTTGCACTCAAACTCTGGAGGATACAGCAGAATAACAGGAGTCTGGGCAAGCAGTTCTGTGTGGAAATAACCCTGATGTCCCTGTTAGCAATGGTCCTGACAGGTCACACTTCCCACCTGGAGGGGAGAACCACCTGGGTTGTCTTGGGGGATGTCCCCCGTGGTTGTCTCTGCCCAGGCTGTGCAGCTCAGTGCTCTGCCTGTGAAGCTGGCACTGGGTTTGGACAATTCTGGGTCATGACACAGAGACCTCCAAGGAAAAGCATCTAAAAGAGGAGTGTTTGCTCCCTGCCATGCCCAAGCTCAGGCTCACAACAGGGTTAATTTCATAAACCCATCTTTTTCACTGCTGTTTTGTTCCATAAGGGATTTTCCATGGGATCTTTCTTCCAGACTCAGCTGGAAACATCTCCCCAGGTCACTGGAGGAGTCACTCCTGGAAGCCCTGAGGTCCCCATCTGGCAGTGCTGAAATGCAGATGAAGAAATGCTGCTCCCCTGCCAGATGTGAGTCATCCTCCATCTCCAACACTGCCTGATGGCCACTGTGGGTCAACCACCTCAGAAAAATGGTCTGGGAAAGTCCATTTTTCTGTCTCCCTATTTATTTCTTGACATTTCTAAACGCCTTCCTCTCACTCTTCTCCAGCTAAGGAGTGACTGCATTTCAGGTTCAGAGGGGACTAAGGAACCTTTATTTTATTCCAAACCGCATCATCAAGGAGGCAGCTCTACCACACACCTTTGGAAAAGGTGTCAGGGTCAGCAAGAGATCACTTTGCTTGTGAAGAGACAGAGGGACTGAGCCAGCTGTAGGTGAGGAACTCCTCTCCAGGGTCTGGCAGGCACCCAGGCAATGCTGTGGGCACTTTTAAGTGCTCTGCAAAGCCAGACACTGAATTTAGGTGTCTGCACTGGGGTCACCACTGTTGTCACCCTGTGGAGATCTTTGTACCCAGAGTTTGTTGTCTTCCTTCTCAAGGTTAAATCCTTCCTCCTGGAGTGGCTGTTGGTCTCCACCACACTGTGAATGTATTTTTTGTCATCGTTCTGCTGGCGCTAGGCTGGTCACTCAGTAAAGTTTCAGCACTGGCAAGTTTTCTCTTGTTTTCATCCTCTCCTTGGTTATCCTTATTTGCTTGTTGCTCCATTTCATTCCCTGCAGGAAACACAAACACTATGGCAGGTTTTGACAGGTAAAATGGAGTTTGGGCCCTGCAGATTTCAGCAGAAACCACCAAGTCTGACATCAGTGCTGAGCCATCCATTCCCCCAAATACTGGCACAGAGTAAAAACCATCCCACTAGACAGATGTTTCCATTCAATTTGGGAATGTCCGCAAAACCACTCAGAAAAGGCCTACAAATGAAAAGCAAATTGAGCTGTTTATTACCATTAACAAACAGGAAAAAAAAATAAACAACCCAAACAAACAGCAAAACAAAGAATGTGATCATTTGGGAACAATTCGTTACTTGTTATTCCTGCTAATGAAATCTATTTGGACTGCAGTTGAGTCCAGGAACATGGGTGTAGGAGCTGGAATTCCTGTTGTAAAATGGTGATTCCTCACTCCAAAGACTTCACTGCCTTGTTTTTGTGAGTTTAACTGTGCAAATCCTTGACCTCTGGGCACCATTAGGTTGTGGGGCTACCACAAGTGCTCCACAGCAGATGCACAGAAGAATATCAAGCATTAAAATGTGGATGTTTTCAATGAAAAGTTGGATAATGAGCATGTGGAAGCACCCAGGGGAGATCCAGAAGGCTGATAATGGTCCTTTATCAACAGATTTAGAATCTAGTAAGGAAAGAGTTGGGCCAAAAGAAAATTAAACTGTCTTTTTCAAAATTACCCACTATGTCCTGTTTTCTCTTGAGTTTTGATTTGGTTTAGTTTGGTTTGGTTTGTAAACTTAAATGTAAGCAAATTTTAATATAAAGTACTTTGATATGTGTGTCCCTCCCTACCCTAACAGAAAAGTTTTGCTTAGAAAAGTTTCAATATTGAAACTTCGCCTTTGTTTTCCAAATTTTTTTCTTTCTCTCTCATCTGCTTTGGCAAAAATAATTTGATGAGTTTTCTCCACATGAAAATTTGTTTTTGTCTCCTCCGATATGTGAATGAAAGAGGCAACCAATAAATTTATGGCCAGGATCAGTCACAGGGAAAATTAGGACAAATCCCTCCCAGTGTTACTTCCAAATCCCTCTCTGGTGCTCTGGGTATCACCCAAACCTCCTCAAGCTGGCCAGAGCTGGGACAGCAGTGCCCCAGGAGAGCAGGAACAGGGGCAGGTTCATGACCTGGGAGATTCCCAGGCTGAGGAGAGTCTGCAGGGCCAGCCCGTAGCTTGGGCTGGTTCCTCTCTCTCAGTGGGAGCATCCAGGGATTTCTGAGTGCCAGGAGATCAAAGAGGGGATTATAACCAGCTGTCTCCCAGGCCTAATTGATAGCAGGCCTCTTTACTCCACAAGGAGGTCTCTGAGGGAACCGAGAGAGGTTGAAAAGAACGGACGAAGGATCGTGGATGTTCAGGGTGTGAGGAGGGCAGATCCCACCTCCTCCCCAGGGTCTCCTCCAGGGAGCAATCCCCCAGCTGGCCCAACTCCTCTTCCTCCCCTGAGGGCAGAGTGCAGCAGTGGACTCTGGATTGATTTGTCACCCAGGGGAATATTTTATGTCACCCAACTTCTCCGTCTCGTTTCCGCAGCCCGGTGCAAGGGCAGGGCAGGATGTCAGTACAGGCAGGGGGTGAAGGGAGAGCAGCACTGGGCTCTGGTGGATGAACAACTGGACATGACCAATGTGTGTCCACAGCCTGGAGAGCCAACAGCACCCTGGGCTGATCCCCCAGCGTGGGCAGCAGGGGAGGGGGATTCTGTCCCTGAGCCCTGCCCAGGTCAGACCCCACCTGCAGAGCTGCCCCAGCCCTGGGGCCAACAGCAGGAGGATGTGGAGCTGCTGGAGAGAGTCCAGAGGAGTCCAGGAGATGCTCCAAGGGCTGGAGCCAGGCTGGGAGAGCTGGGGGTGTTCATCTGGAGATGGCTCCAGAGAGATCTCAGAGCCCCTTCCAGTGCCTAAAGGGGAATTATTCTTCTATTAAGAAATATGGAGAGAGGCTCTTTACCAGGACCTGTAATGACAGGACAAGGGGCTACAGTTTTAAACTAAAAGAGAGTAGACTGAGATTGGATTTAAGGGCAAAATTTTTTACAGTGAGGTTGTTGAGGCCCTGGCACAGTTAGCTCAGAGAAGCCGTGTCTGCCCCATCCCTGGAAGTGTCCCCTTTTCAAGGCATGATTTGACCATCTCCAATGACTGGAAGAACTTTCTTCCAACAGAAGGTGAAATTGTCTGAGTAGAAGCATTTTGTCCTCCATTCTCATCAGAAACCAAAAGAATAAGAGACTCAATTTGCCATTCCTTGCAGCATTTCTGTTCTTCCAAATCAGTGGCCAACTTGGTGGCCCATCCAGCCCAGCTGGGGAGGGAAGTGTTGGCTTTTCCAGAAGCCAGGAGTGCAGGGCTGAAATGTCTGATGGCACCCACACTGCTGCAGAGCACAAGCCTGCCTCTATTTGCATTTTCAAACCCTGAAAATGGCTATTCCATCACCAAAATCTCAGTTTAGCTGTCTGCAGGTGATTGATTGCATCTCTTGCATTAAATTGCTGGGAACTGATGCATTATATGTGTGAGGAAGGAGCTAGAAAAAAGAAAAGGAGACCATTAAGCAGAGGTTAAAGTGGGAATGGAGAACAGATCCATCTGTGAAATCCCTTTCTCCTCCATTGATGAGTTATTCCAGAAAGTCCAGTGCTCCCCAGTGTCAATCCAGAGTCAGCAATAAATGCAAACCTGTCACATTTGGTCTTCTTGTTGCAATATTTGGGGCATGAACTCAGCCTTCTGCACATCTGCAAAGCACTTGCCACTCTCCTGGGTGCAGTGGCCCAAAGGGAGTGAAGCATTTATGCAGAATTTATGAGATTCCCGAGTAGTCTGGATGCTGGCCAGAGAAGGAGGATTTTGTTGGGAAATGCCAGTTGGAAAACCAAGCGGAAACGTCCCAGGTTTAACAGCCTCCACTTCAATCACTCCTCGTAGCTCCAGGGCAGCCCTTCCATGCCAAATTTCCAGGGCTTTCTTACCATGCAGCCATCAGAGTGAAACCCTGGCAGCTCCAGGCTAACCCGGGATTGACTCCTGGATCCAGCTCCAGTAACCTGGAAGCCCTGAGCATCCTGGCTCCAGAAAGGATTTTCTCGTGCTCCCAGGCTTCCTGCTACAAGTCTGTTAATTTGGAGGATTTTAGGACACTCCAGATAGCCAGATTCATAAATTCCAAGGACTGCAGGATTTCCATTGCCTGAACTCCTGTGTGGCTCAGTCCAGGGAAAGCCCAGGGAATGTACTTAGCCAAGGACTTTGCATTTTCTGTACTCTGTGGCTGTGGAAGCTTGGGAAAAAGGAGAGAGCAGGCTGTCCTACAGTGCAGATCCATCTAGTGGTGGTTGACTGTTGCCATGGTTTTCTCCATGGATTAACAAGTGTTTCCATGTCAGTTGGTAGTTGTCAGGTTCCCAGGAATCCCTTTTAGACAACAGTGTGCATTGGAGGTTCTATTAATTCATTTTTATTTAAATTCATTGTTCCTCCGAAATTTTCTTCTTTTTTTTTTTAATTGTTGCTGGGTTTGTTTGTTTGTTTTGAAAGAAAACAAATATCAAACTCTGAAATTCCCCCCAAACCACGCATCTGGATTTCCAGGTTGCTCTGTTCCTGAGCATGGATTGACATGTCCTGCAAAAGAACCACGTCTTAACAATTCCATCTCATCACATTAAAATCATGGGGATTTGGGCCACTGGCTTTTTGGAATTGTAGATGATTGGGGATGGGAACTGTCCTAAAAGATGATCTTGTCCCTCCCTTGAGCTCAGGTCAGAGGAAATGGATCTATAAAATGAGCATGTGGTGGAGTATTTCTGTTAGGTGGGAATTTCTGGCTGTCCTGATGTTATGAAGCTGATTGCAGCATGCAAATCTGCTCTTGCTGCTTCGTGTAATCCAGGCAGAAACTGCATCACTTCAAGTCAGTTCTGAATGGGTTATCACTGAGGGAAAAGCTTTTCCATCCTACAGCAGTGCAAGTATAGGGTGTGTGACATAAATTCACCCAAAATCCAGTTCGTGATTAACACTTCAGCCTTTTCTGCCTCCTCTTTCCCAACAGCCCTTTCCCCACTCCCATAAACTACTTTCTTTATCCCAGACTCCCATAAACACAGCCCACACCTTTCCAACATCCTCACCCTTCCAACTGTCTGAGAATGGAACTGGGATCCCTGGAGCCTATCCCTGTTCTAAATGGATGTGCTGTTATCAGGGAAGGACTCTGAGCTGACATTCCCATTTCTTTTCCAGGTCAGGGCTGACATGCCAGTCTTTCATTCATCCATGTTTTTCCCTATGCATGGATAAGGCCACATCAGTTTGGGGCATGGCACCTGTCCCTGAGACTGAGACATCACCACAGGGAGGAAAGCACAGGAGAGAGACACTGGCAGGTGCTGTTTCCTTGCCCTGACAGGGAACAGAGAATATTTAGATGTGGAACTTCAAGCAGTGTCGCCAAAGAAAGCATTAGCTGTGAGGAGGAGAAGGGAGATGTTTATTTATAATAAGCCTTTTCATTGCTTGAGGGTTTTTACTTCTCTTGCTCTTGGTTATCCATATTCTGCTGGATTGAGAGGGGAAAGCTGACATCAGGAGAAAGTCATGTTAATAGAAAAGCTCTTTTTCATGGTGTTTTCCATTAATAAATCTGCTTTTCCAGCTCCTTGGGGAGTCTTTAGAACCAGTCCCAGGTGGAGTTGTGTGTCCCACAGATATGAGGCTGTATGAGCAGTCAGATATCCAACCCTACAAGGACAGCCCAGGCTGCTCCCCACAGCTGTCCCCAGAACTGCAGGACAGTTTGAGCACCTCATGGAATCACCACAGAATGGTTTGGGTTGGAAAAGACCCCAAACATAACCCAGTGCCACCCCCTGCCATGGGCAGGGACAGCTCCCACTATCCCAGGTGGCTCCAAGCCCCGACCAACCTGGCCTTGGACACTTCCAGGGATCTCTGGGCACCCTGTGCCCACCACAAAGAGAGGAATTTCTTCCAGATATCCAGTACCCTGAATGTCACACATTGATTTCTTCAACAGCACAAAAAAAAAATGGAGCTTCAATGTTGCTGGGACCTGAACAACTGCTCACAGCTGGCTCAGGGCTCTGCTCGTGGCATTCACAAGGTCCTTGCAGACCTTGACACCTGTGGCAGCAGCTTTCTTTGTGAGGAAGGGCCCAGAAAGGTCTCTGCAGTGCTTGTTTCTTCCCAGCTTTGTTTGCTCTGGGTAATTATTGGTGCACCGAAGGATATTAACTCTGGACGTGACAGCAGCGCTCTCAAACATCAACAGTGTAGTTGATTGTAATTAATTAAATGCTGACATGATCCCCAGCAAGCAAAACCTTCATTATGCTCAAATTAAACCCCCTGACACGGGTGCTTGACTCACTGTCAGTGCCTCCAAGTGCAATCAAATGCACAGAAATTCAGACATCACAGCACACGTGTGGAACACACAGAAAAACCTACAGCAGGGAATAAAGGTCACTGCTATTCCTAATTAAAGCAGTTTCTGGAGCACACAAGCAGTTTCTTAAATAGTTATTGCCCTTATCATGTCTGAAGTTCTGTGTGTCAGGATAATTTTTACAACTCTTTTATATTCAAGACCCACCACGTTTTGGGATGGAGTTTCAGGGTTTGAAAGGACTGCTCTGACTGTCTGCAGTGATTCACAGACACCTTCATCCCTAAGCACCTCATTCAATAATTTTTTCAACTCCTCTGTAATTCAAAGAAAAGTTTTCTCCCTCAAGAGACACTCAGCATTAACTCAGGACTACAAATAATGGAGAATCCCTGCCTCCAGTTATGCTTTTCCCAATTGTTTTATATCCTTGCTATTACAAACGACTGCTTTCTTCCCAGAGTAAATTTATCTAGCTAGAACTTCAAGCCATTACATTTTTCTACCATTCTTGGCTAGATTAAAGATACGTTTGCTGTCAGCAACAGCTTCTCCTGTATTTCACCATGAAGTGTGAGCAAATCACTTCAGTTTCTTCTGGATAATGCAAATACATCAAGACCCTTTAATCATGGTCTAAGTCAAGTTTTCCAGACCTTGTAGAGCTCCTCAGAGCATTTTCTGTCTCCTTTGGCTTCTTTTCTGCTCTGTGGGTACAGAAAAGGGACGTGGTTTTCCATATGAGTACCTCCATTTTTCAGTCTCTCTTGGTCTGGTTTGCCTGCTCCCACTTTTGGCATTTTATGATCTGAGTGTGAGTTATTATTATAAATTCTCTGTGACATGTCACTCCTAGGTGAATCACACCTGTCTTTTTGCCAGCAGCCCCGACAGCCATTCTGTGAAGGAGGTGACTGTAAAAGCAAGTCATCAAATTGTTCCTGGAAGGTAAAACATTCCTCCAATGAATCATTTAACCAAATTATTTGCACATGTTATTTTTCAGGGTGAGCACAAATACTGATCCAGAACTGGCATTATTGCTGATATATGCAGTGCTGAGGTAGATGCTGGGAACTCTCATGTTCAGAAGATATTTTCATGCTCGATGTCCATGAGTTTAATGAGAGTTCAGTGTGTAACAACCTTTAAAATCTGTGCCACGACCTTTATGTTAGAGATCATCACACGGCTCACCTTCACAGAGTAGTACAGGATATTTAATTATGAGCAGGTTGATAATATTGAAGAAGCAGGTTAGTGGTGTTGTCTGTGACAGATGGCTTCAGTTGCCAGGGAATTTGCTCTTTTCAGTGTTTTGGATATCTGGAGGAAATTTGTAGGGGGTCTGCATTGAAGGCAAGCTCAGTCCTGCCTCACAGCTAGAGAAGAGTCTCCTTACCCAGCCTTAAATTCATCGCACAAAGACAGGACTGAACAACTCTGCTCCAAGATCTTCTGGCCAAGACATGCTGGGGACCCACTGGGACCCCCACAGAATCCCCCAGAATCCCCCCAGACTTTACACAGCACTGCTGGTGGAAGTGCACAAGCAGAGCCAGTCATATATGGCACAGGATTTTGTTCTCTTGGAATAAGAAACGCATCAAAGTGACCAAAGAGGGAGGCAGCAAGTCAGGAACTAGTTGGTGATAAAGGAAAAAAGAGAGGATAATAATTTCCTGGGACTATTCTTTTCTTGATAAGGGCTGTCCACAAAAGCAGCACTTTCTCAAGAAGAGTTTGAAAGCCTACCTAGAGTCACTTCCCTGGAATGAGAAGTAAACATGCAAAATTTGCATATCCAAGAGCTAATTAGGAATCAAGGCAGGGAGAATACCCCATGTGCCAGGTCTGATATTTCTGAGCAATGAGTGAAGAGCATGGGAGTAAAGACACTTGTTTATCCAATGAAAAGGTGGAAGAGAGGCAGACAGAATCTCATGGACAGTACTCAAAGTGCCACAAAAATGGAATGCAAACCTTCATCCTTTCCCTTCAGGTTCAGAAATTTAAGAAATGAATAGGGACAGGGCAGGAAGCACATCAGTGGGGAGAGAGTCTCATTACCACAATGAGACACTTTGAGACACTTTCTCTCCTCAGCAGAGATCCCATTGCCCTGTGCAGGCATTTAATCCAGACAAATGCAGCATGGCTTTTGCATTCCCTCTCCTGAAACACCTCCTTAAAACTCCCTGTGGCTGTAAAGCTGATACAGAACCACTGTGATGTGATGGTTGGTCTGCTCCCAGGTTTCTTGGTCCTTCCCAGCATGGTCTCTGTGCTTGTCCCAGGCTCAGCTCTATGGGTAAGACAACCAGGCAGGCAGTTTTTGCCTCTTGTGTCAAAATACATGGCTTAAGTGCATCACTGCTGAATAACCAGATAAGGGAAACCAGTTCTAGTCATGGCATCCCTGCCCATGGCAAGGGGTTGGAATGAGATGATCTTTAAGGTCCTTCAAACCCAATCCATTCCACAATTCTTTGGTCACATCAGATGGACGTGACCTTCCCTGTGGAGATGAGGGAAAGGAACAAGTAAGAGGGGTCCTTCACAGGCAATCAGTGCAGCATTTAACAGCAGAATCTATCCCTGCAAGTTAAGGGCTTCAGGAACTGTTGGGAGTGATGAGGATGTTGTTATCTCACCACTCCTGATGTATTTTTGGAGCTCAGTTCCACAGACCCATTGTTTTCTAAGAGAGGGGGGAAAAATGTCTCTTGTTGAAGTGCAATGTGTTTAGAGCTTCATATCAACTGAAAAATGTCTTTCAGGGATGGGGAGAGACAGACCAACTCTGCTATCTCCCCTGAATGTTTCCAGGTTGGGGGAAAAGACGGAAATATGGTTTGGAGTTTTAAGTTTCCCTTCTTATCACAGGAAAAAAACATAAAGAAAGAGAAAGTGAGAGATGAGAAACCGTGGATTTTTCCATGCAAGCTAAAGCCAAAAGGGCTGTGCCTTGGAGCAGAGTGCGGAAACAGGGCAGGCGTTGGAGGATTTTCCCCTCCAAGCCTGAAAAGAAATAAGAAGCTGGCTGGCTGGTCTTGAATAACCCTTCCTGAGCCTGCGAAACCAGCCACAATTTTTCATCAGAGCTGAAAATATCCACCTCCCCCGTCCTTTTTTTTTCCTCCCACCCTTTCCTCCGTGACGCTGCGGCACCGGGCGCGGCGGTGCGGCTCTCTGGAGGATGCTGTCCAGCATCCATCAGAGCTGGCAGTGCCAGGCTCCACGGCCAGTGACGTCCTGTCTGCCCACTTCTGATACAAACAGAAAAGCCATCAGGGCTGGCACAGTGGAATCGCGCCGAGGAAGCTCCCACACTTCCTCTCGATATCGTGTTTTCCCAATTTCCCATGAGTTCCCAGCCATCAGCCACCACAGTGGTTCACTCTAGGATCCTTCCAGACCAGTGATGTCACCTGTGTGGGGGTCCTGGCAATACTCACCTGCCCCAGGTGAGTTCTGCTCACCCTGAGCTTCAAATTGAAGCCGGGATTTGTGCGTTTTGCTCTGGGTACAATTTTTTTTTCCCCGAGTTGGGTTGGTCCCAATGAAAAATTGCCTTTTTCCTCTGTGCAGTGCAGATCTGGCCTCACTGTACATAAAATGCCATGTGTTCCCAGCAGGATTCAGCCCTTCCAAGGCCTACCCTGCAGCCAAATCTGATCTACATATTTACGAGCTTGTAAACAGGACAGGGCGGGTGAGTTCACATTCTTAGAAAACCAAGTGCAGAGAAAAGAACTTCTGAGTTGGAAAAAACAAAGAGTAGTCTTGGGCCCAACCCAGCAAACACAGTGGTTTTTCCGAGACCTGGATGTCTTGCTTGAAAATCATTCCCCTCCATTCCTTTTCCACAGGATTTCCCCAAGCTTACCTTTTAATTTGGGAAAAAATACACATTCCCAATGTTCCTGAGCAGAGTGGAGGTGGCAGCTTGATAGAAACTTTGATAGAAAAGGCACGTTTTATCTTGGAGGTGAGTGGAAGCCAAACTTGTGTTTGCAGAAGCCACCAAAGAACAGCAGCTCCTTGCAAAGGGAAGTTCAAGGGAGGTGTTAAAAGGAGTTGAACAGCAGAAGGCAACTGGAGGGCTCACCACGAAGAGCTGCTGTCAACCAATGCAAGGAGTAGTCTGGAACAGGAATTCCCAAACCGTGCTCTCCAGATCTTGACAGTCCATGAAGGCCTGGCAAAAGGTTCATGGAAAACTAGAGTATGAGGGAGCCAGCCAGAAAAAAAAAAAAAAAATTGAGGATTAATAGTTTGTCATAGAATCATGGAATGGGTTGGATTGGAAAGGATCTTAAAGATCTCATTCAAGTCCTGGCCATTAGCAGAGGCACCTCCCATTATCCCAGGTTGCTCCAAGCCCTGTCCAGCCTGGCCTTGGACACTTGCAGAGATGCTGGAGCAGACACCACTTCTCTTGAGCAAGTGGTTCCAGAGCTTCCCCACCTTCTGAGCAAAGAATTTCTTCCTGGGAACTCATCTAAATCCCTCCTTTTTCAGTTCAAGAGCATTTCCCTTCATCTTATCACTGACCCTGTAAAATCAGTGCCTATGACTGGATTTTTGCCCATGAGACATTCTACCTCTGGTTTATTCCTGCTGAGACGGGAGCAAGTCAGTTTGTCTGTAAATGTTTCCTTTCCCCAGGCTGGTTATCCTGGCTGTGTTTCCTCGAGGTGTGCTCAGGGAAGAGATTCCCAGGCTCGGGCACAGCACGAGCTCAGGATGCTCCGGTTTGGGGAGCGGAGAGCCCCGGGAATGCTCCTCTCTGAGCAAGCTCTGCACTGCCCTGGAGGGAGCTTAGCAACCCCACAAGGCCATTGTGTTCGTTCAGATCCCGAGCCAGATGGAAATTTTCTTTTTAAAGGCTGCCCCGAGCGTGTTTCCTGTGGTGAACCATCCCGGCACGGATCTCAGCCATGCATCAGCACATGGATTCCAGTCTCCTTCCTGCTCAGCCAGCAGGACAACAGCTCTTGACATGCAGCTCGGTTGCCCTGACTTTTTCCTTCTCTCAGGAGACTCTTTTTTTTTCTTTGTTTGCATCTGGTAAATAAGAACCTTCCTGATATCTCCCTTTGGATTTGCCAGACTGGTCAATCTTTTATTTTTTTTTAATTAATTTTTTTTTCCTAATTTTATTTATGTCCTTTTGCTGAGTCCCATGATCCTCAGATTTGTTTTAAGGTCCCCTCTGGGGCTGGAGTCAGGCTATTACTTGTGAATCAAAGAACAGGCAGTTGGACACACACACATCTTTCCCAAGCACAAGGAACTCTGCAAAAATATTACCTTTAAGGGAGTCTGTACTAAAAGTCAGATGTCAAACGCCTACATCTTTATCTTCCTTTTAATTTTGTGATTAATTTCAAAGTCCATCTTCCTGTTGACCATGCTTTATTCAGCACTGTCTGTGTCCTGAATCTGCTGCCCAGGACTTCTCCTTGGAGGATGAACCAAGCAGCTAAAAAGGCTATTCCAGGGCAGAGTGAAGTGAGTTAATGGGGAGCATGATTTGAGGGTATGGGTTGGAATTAGAGCTCTTCAAGGTCCCTTCCAACCCAGACCATTCTCTGATTCTGTCATGAAAGCATTGCCTTAACAGTTTAAAAGATTTATTACAGAGTTTGGTTTGCTGAATCCAGGCCCCAGTGTGGTTTCAGAATTTTTCTCCCTTTCCTCTGTCAAGTCCTGCCTGAGTAGAGTCCACAGAGCTCCTGTTAAAAACCAAGAAGCAGGAAAAACTCATGGAGTCACAGAATACCAGGTTAGAAGGGACCTGAAGGACCATCCGGTCCAACTTTTCTTGGCAAAAGCACAATCTGCACAAGATGGTCCAGCATCATGTCCACCTGAATCATAAAAGTGGAATCCACCACTTCCCTGGGTAAATTATCCTGATGGCTGATTGCTGTCATGTTGAAAAATTGAGTGCAATAGGAATATCCCCAGGAATAACTTGCACCCATGACTCGTCATCTTTTCCAGGTGGCTCCTTGTGAAAAGGGAGTCACAATTTGTTTGTAGCTACACAGCGATGAAACCTCCCCCTCAGCTTTCTTTTCTCAAGAACTTTGCAAGCTCAGTTCTCTCAGCTTTTCCTCACATGGCAGCTTCCCAGTGCTTGGATCATCTTCCTGACCACTCTCTGGACCTTCTCCAGCCTGGTGGGGACCAAAACTGAGCACAATGTGTGGAGTGGCACAATTCCTTCTTCATCTCTGCTGGTGATGCCCATGTTGAAGCAGGTCTTCCTGAAGTGTCCACTTCCTCATTCTGTTTGGTATCATCAGGAAAATTCATCAGGACACACCCGATCCCATCCTCGAGATCACTTATGGAGGTATTAAACAGAGTTGGGAGCGATATCGATCCCATGGGTGACAGGTTGCCTCTTTGGGAAGAAGCTTTTTACCACCTCTCCCTGGGTGCCAGCCCTGTCAGTCCACTTTTCCAGACCAAAGTTCATCAGTTTCTCCAGGAGACTGTGGAAAACCATGTGGAAAACCATATGGAAAACCTAGGAGAAATCCAGTCAGATGAGATGCACCACTCAGGGCTTCTTTTGGTGGTACCCACCGTGTGCTGCTGGCAGTTTCTCCTTACAGACCTTGTTATCAACCCCTCTGAAGGCCACGATTTCTGAGTTATTCCTTTGTTTAAAACACGACTTCCTTCTTTAGAGATCCCTCATGAAAGATGGAATGTGGTGTATTCCTTGCAGGGCAAGAAGGTTTTGTGCATGGGTCATGCAGGTCTTTGGAAGGATGATGCAATGGATGAAATCACCTGGGGATTTCCTGATGATGATTTCAGCTGTGAGTCCCCGAATGAAGGGTCAGTGCCCTCCCAAGAAAGATGGTAAATAAAAAGATTCAGATTATTTAGCCTGGAAAAGAGAAGGCTTTGGAGGGAACTAACTGTGGCCTTCCAGCACCTGAAGGGAGCATATGAGAAAGATGGAGAGAGACTATTCACAAAAACATGGAATGACAGGAAAAGGGAGATAGATTCACGTTGAAAGAGAGTAAGTTTAAATTAGGTATTTTAAAAAATTCTTCCCTGTGAGGGTGGGGAGGCCCTGGCACAGGGTGCCCAGAGAAGCTGTGGCTGCCCCTGGATCCCTGGCAGTGTGCAGGGCCAGGCTGGATTTGGCTTGGAACAACCTGGGCTGATGGAAGTTGTCCCTGCCCATGGCAGAGGGTTTGGGATGAGATGATCTTTTAGATCCCTTCCAACTCAAACCATTCCCTGATTGTATGATTGAACCTTCTTTGGTCCCCCTCACCTAATCATATCACAAAAGCACATTCCCAATAATATCCAGCAAATTACAAGTTAAGTTTAGCTACAACTTGATCAGGAATCAAATTAACTAAGAGCAGCTATACTGTCAAAACAAAACAAAAAAAGAAAGACAAAAAAAAAGGGGTAAAAAAGATGATTTCAAGCCCCTGAAGCAAGAGTTGTAGAGCAGAGGAGAACAGAGTAAATACTTCACAGGGTCTTGCCCAAAGCCTGTCTTGTGGTCCATGCAGTGTCCCCATGGTCCTGCCACGTAATTCCTGCCTTGTGAAGTTCAGGATGTCTGGCAGAGCAGGGGGTGCAGTGTGGCAGCCCACCAGCCTGGATCTGCAGTGTGGAGCAGAAACTTTGCATTCTGTGCCCTGTGATGTGGCACCAGGGCATCTGGAGGTGGTTAAAGGAGTAGAGTCTGCTGGGGCAATGCTGGGGGCTGCAAAGCCAATTCCTTATGTTCTTTTGGGGATGGGCTCTGGAATAAATTGTTCCCTGGACCAAATTCATCTGGAGGGGTCTGGCTGGACCACGCTAAGCAAATTAGCACTTTTCACAATCCTTGGAATTACTTGTGAAGCTTCTGGCAGGGAACAGTGTAGATGAACCTGTGTGGCTTTCCACTTCACCTTCCACTGGTGAAATTCTTCCTGTGATTAAAGTCCTGTCCTGCACAGGGGAGAAACCTGGTGCATGGGAAGCTCTGGCACCTTCTCAGAGAGCATGAGATCAGTAGATGATTATGACATTCAGGGTAAAATCCATCAGGAATAACCTTGGATGCCCATGAGCCAGGAGTCTGAGTCCAGTCGTCCGAAAGCTGGTGTGATCCATCTGCCCGGTGACTTGCACTCAGGATGAGATGGATCTCTCCACTCTCACCACAAAACCTGCCCCCACTGACTGGCAGAGGAGCCCCAGCACCTGCTCAGGTGCCTGCACTCAGTCAGGTGATTCACACAAGAATTCACACAAGATTCACGGGCGATTCACACAAGAGCCACGCTTTTCAGGAAATTAGATGCCTCATAAATGTCTTCACATCAATTACTCCCACCAGTGGTCCAAATTCTCAGGATTACTCAGAGAAGATCTCCAATATTTGAGGGGAATAAAGGGCAATTTTGGTCCAAGTCCTACTGATGGGCAGCACCTTAGACAAAAGTTTTGAGGACATCGATAGGAACATAATCCTAAATGTTGGGAGACAGGTTTGGAGGCCATGAATTTGACAGTGAATGACCAGAACAAGGCTCTGATTCATTATCCTCCTCTTGCTGACACACAGACCACACTCAGACCTCAGATTTGAGATCCTGCTTGAGAGCATTGGTGTTTTTCAGAGCCCTTGACTGGCTTCTCCTCCCTTTTCAATCTCCCCACCACTGCCAGACGAAAGTTTCCCTGATGTCCCTCACACCTAAAGCTTCCCTCCCTCCCCACCAGGGCCCACACTCCAGCTTTGCACACCCCACCACTTTGGCATGGCCAGGAGCTCTCCAGGAGCATCTTCCCAACCATGATCTGAGACAAAACACTGCCTAGAAGGTCAGCAATGGTCAGGAGAGTGGTGGCTTCTGCCTGCTTCTCTTTGGGCCAGACCAGGAGGCAGAAGTTGGACACACAGGCAGCAGAGAGGCACAAGGCAGCTCTTTGGGGCTTTCATTGGGAAGCTGCTGCTAATCTGTGACATTGTTTATGGGGTTGGCTGGAGGGCTGACAGGCCTGAGCAATTCCACCCGATATCCCAATGCCATCGTCCTCCAGGGAAAATTCTTGAGTGGCTGTGAACATGCTGTCCTCCCCCCCAGGCCAAGCAGCTCTTGGATCCATCCTCGGAGGGCAGCGAACTCCCTGATCACTCCAAGACACACCAAGGAGGTGTTAACCCTCTAGGGACCCTGATGTGCCTACAAATACCCAGTGGAGATGGTTAACAGAGAACAGAGGAGAAGGTCAGGAAAGACCAGCCAGAATCTGAGTCCCACACACTGGGAGAAGGCCTTGCTGAAATCCAGCCCGTTCTCCCACAGCTTGGCAGCTTGCACCAGCGAGGTTGTCCATCCTGGGGGCCTGGGAAGGAGCTGGCAAGGAGAGGTGCAAGCTGGGTATTGAGCTGAAAGGGGCAGCTCAGGATTATTTTGGAGCAGATTTAATTAATTTACTTTTTGAGAGTCAGGAAAAAAAGAAGGGAGTGAGGGGAAATTTAGGTTGGATACAAGGATACAAGGTTTTTGAACATCAGGGTGGACAGGCCCTGGCACAGGGTGCCCAGAGAAGCTGTGGCTGTTCCTGGATCCGTGGAAGTGTCCAAGGCCAGGTTGGACAGGTCTTGGAGCCACCTGGGACAGTGGAAGGTGTGGAATGAAATGGGCTTTATGATCCCTCCCAACCCAAACCATTCCACGATTCTCTGACTTCCTTTGGCCAGGAGGACCCACAGTGAGCAGCTGTGGTACCTCTTACGCCAGGGAATTTTCTCTACCAGCTGCAATTCGTTTGACTTGCTGCTCTGATACCTCCCAAAGCAGTCTTCAGTGCACTCTGAACCTTTGAGGCCACATCCAGGAGAAGTTCAGGTGATGGCACACCTCTCCCTACCACCATCTTAATCCTACATATGGATTTCTGGAGTTTCCTAACTTAGAAACAGAGTGGTTCACACATTGGTAATTTTTTTATATATATACATATATATGTATATATATATGTGTATATATATATATATATATGTGTGTATATATATATATATATATACATATATATTTTTTTATATATATATATTTATTTTTTTTTAACTTTCCATGAGTTTGGCCAATCAATTTTTCCCTCCTGCTTGCAGGGACATCCACAGCTGAGCAACCTGCTGTGAGATGAGCCATGTCCTCTTCTCAGCTCTTCACCTGCCTCCTCCTGTGGGAGGTTTCACCTTCCCTCTCCTGTGATGACACCTGTAAGATCCAGCTCTCAAAAAGCTCTTTTTTTTTGCCAGCCCTTTCCTGCTACAAAGCCCACACCAAGCCACAGCAACTCCTTTATCAGTGTTGAACAGTTCTGCTGGTCCTTGCATTTCCCAGCTGTGGCAGCACTGGGACATGACTTTGTCCCTTTGTTTTGCTCACCTTCTGCCATGTCTGCAGCAGCATTCCTGCACCATGGAATATTCAGGACATGCTGCAAAGCAGGGACCTGTTAGAACAAAGATGCCCTTGCCAACCAAGCCTGCTCATGAATTCTGGCTGTACACTGGGAGCCAGGGCCAGAATTTTGATTGGACTGGCTCCATTTGCATTGGTGCATTTGTCTTTTTTTTTTCTTCTTGTTTTGCTTTATTTTTTTGAATAAATAGCTGAACACTGGGACCAGCAGCGCTCTGAACAATCCAAGTGATATCACCTTCCAGTGAGTCATGGGGAGGGCAGGGTGGAGAAGGGCAGGCAAGGAAAGATCATGGGATTGTGTTAGCTCAAACAACCTAAAAAAAAAGGGATATGTGTTTGGATACATGGAGGGCAGATTGCATCTGCTACCACCCATCACTGAGTTTTGGGAAGCATGCCATGGCTCTGGGGATTTTTACCTTCCTGGTTTTCCCCAAATATGAACAGGGTGATTAATTAGTAGGGTAATTAATTAGGTTAATTAACAAGTTAATTAACAAGTAATTATTTTTTTCTTAAAAGAAAAGCTATGAGCACATATTTTATTGGCTCGACTTTTGCATCATCAAAAAAATTGAAGTTCAGTCTTCAAACCATGTTTACTCTGTAGCTTCAGTCACTTTGCAAGGTGCAAACAGGCTTTTCCTGAGCTCACCTGCAGCTTTCTTAATTTCTGAAGATAATTATTTAGGTTTGCAACAGGACATACAGCCCTTGCTCTGACCAAGCTCTGTCAGATTCAGATTTTGCAAGGTGTGGGATGATCTTTAATAAAATGATGGAAGGAATAAAGTCCCCATAAGGACTGTTGAGACCCCAGCATTATTATTATAAATTCCGATGGATGTCCTTAAGGTGGGTGTCACCATCTCCTCCTCCCTCACCCCATGAGGTGTTGAGCGGGCTCAACAGGGCTGATTTTGAGTTTAAACAAGACCAGGTTTCTGTTGGATGGTGGCACAGATCCTACAGAAATCGTGTTTCCTGTTCTTTGATGTTGCCCTCTACTCATCTTAATGCTTTTGGGGCCAGATGACTGAAAATTGCTCTTACACCGAGATAACAGACTGAAGTGCTGGTGCATCACTCTTGTCTTGCTATTCCTGATATTTTACTCACATTCTCTATTTCTAGGCCTTGGACACATCCTTCTGTGTTTCCTGAGCTCTTCAAGTGTCCACCACTCAGTACTGACTTTCACTTATTTATATAGGGAATATTACAAAGCACAGCCCAAAAACCCTCAAAGTGCTGTTGCATATTCGAGTATGTGAAAGCAAGAGCTGATTTATTCGATTTTTTTACACATTCCCTAAAAAAGACCCCTCAAATCCTCTTATGTGCAGCCTCCCAGTGCCCATGAGAGGATTCTGATGCTCCAGCATGTGCAGAGGAGCTGTTCTGGGGACTCCCTGCCCAGCTCTGTTCGTCCCAGGGCCAGGAAATGAGGAAACTCTGGATGCACTCAGGACACGTCCCTTCCAAGGGGCACGCTTATTTGCATGGCAATGAAGATGGTAATGGGCCCCTTGTCTTCATATGTACACAAGGTTCTCACTGGGTAAAAACCAGCCAGAGTTGAAATTCAGAGAATTCAGAGCTTCTTTTCCTTTTCAATTTGTGTTTTCTATCTGGATGCAAAAGACAAAGCACGTAGTACAGAAACTGCATTGTGCCCTGAACTGCTAAACACCAGATAGAAGTTATTATTTTAGCAACCATCAGGCTGTTTAGGCAAGCACCAATCCCCTAAGTAGCCTGGCTCAAGCAGTAATTACCAGTTGAATTTAAAAAGAGACCCTTCTTTTATTTGCTTTGTTACCATAGCTTTTTGTTTTCTTTTCCTCTCTCTTGAAGCTAAAAAATGCTCCATAGAGCTGCAGCTCCTCTGAGAACCCAGAGCACGCTGCAAGCAGGGTTCACAGCAACACTGTGAAGAGGTCATGGTCATTAACCCTTTCTCTGTGGGGAAACTGAGGCAGGAAACCTCTCCCTGACAAGGGAATAAGCAGGATTTCGTGTTTGATGAAGACCATCATCTTCTTATGTCCCATTTCCTGACACACCCATGGTTCCTGCAGGTCCAGGGGGGGTGGGCTGGGGGCACTGTGAAAAAGGGGGATGGTCAAAGCCATGGTGGGATGAAGACTGGAGATGTTATGGAAGGCAAAGGGGGATGGCCCCAGTACCACTGGGGTGGCTCAAAGCTCCTGGCTGTCACTTAGGGAGGTGTTTCTGGTGGGGTTAAAATCAAAACTGGTCATTCCAGCAGCCCAGAGCCAACCTGGAAATCTCAGCACCGTCCCCAAGAGAATAAAGTCCTTTAATCTAAAACAACCAAGGTGAGGTCATTGCCTCTACCAAACTGAGCCCCGTGTTAAGGGAGCTGGCAGGGAAGATGGAGAGAGAGAATTTATGAGGGCATGGAGTGACAGGACAAGGGGGAATGGCTTCAGACTGCCAGAGGGCAGGGATAGATGGGATATTGGGAAGGAATTGCTCCCTGTGAGGGTGTGAGGCCCTGGCACAGGGTGCCCAGAGAAGCTGTGGCTGCCCCTGGATCCCTGGAAGTGTCCAAGACCAGGTTGGATTGGGCTTGGAACAGCCTGGGCTGATGGAAGGTGTCCCTGTCCATGGCAGGGAGTTTGGGATGAGATGATCTTTCAGGTCCCTCCCGACCCAAACCATTCCATGATTCCATGATCATCGATTGCTCCATTCAAAGCCACTGGCTGCACCACCAGGAGCTGCTCATGAAGCTGCAAATGCCTTCATTTCCAGGAAGACCCTGAGTCTTCCCAGCACAGCGATGTCATTCCTGCTCACTGTCCTCATCCCATGCCCCGAGAGCCAGCCTGAGCTCCTGCCTGCCTTGGGTGGGCCTCCAGCAGATATTTCAGCTGCTTTGCCTGCCCAGACACCACAAAATGCTGGGATCTCTCCATCTTCTCCCACATACCCGTGATGGAGCTGCCCACCTACCTAATGTTGAGTCTGGCTGAAATTTCTCCACTTTTTAGGGATGGGTGTATGCAAGTTTTGCTGGAACCAGTTCTCTGAGTTTCCTGGTGGATGGTTTTCCTCCAGCAAACAGCCCAGGGAGCTTTTCTGTATTGTCAGTCACGAATTTCTGGCTCCTGGCACCTGTTTTACTGTTTTGACACCAAGCTTAAGAGCACAGGGGAAAATAATAATGATATCTGGAGTTAATGTTATTTACTTAAATACAAATTAACGCTCAGTCACATGGCGGCGTGATTTGTCATCTGGAGCTAAAATTAAAAGAAATTAAGGCTGAGTCAGAAAGTTATTTCAGATCCAAGTGGGGAATGCTGTTCTGAGGTCATGTGGGAGCAACACTGACATCTTCTGGCTCAAAAAAAAAATATATATATCTCCTGTTTTTCACCAAGAAAACCACTGGGAAACTGCAAAAACCTGAGGAGGGACTGGGTGTACAAAAGTGTTTTAAAGTATCAAGGAGGAGGTTTGGGGCAGTGGATATTATCTGAGCCCACTTAACAGCTCCCCTTAGCATGACCACAGAATCTGAACAGGGGGTGTGTGACACTGGTGACCCAAAGGACACGAGGGGAGGAGGTGAAGGGGTGTTGCTCTTCTCTCAGTGCAGGTGGCAGGGCTGTGGCCATACTTTCATGCTGAAGTCTCTAAGTCTGGAGGCAGTAAATTACCTGAAAGTCACATCCCACTAGGCTGGGTTGCTCCAAGCCCCATCCAACCTGGCCTTGGACAGTTCCAGGGGTGAGGAGACACAGTTTCTCTGGGAAAACATGTTCCAAAATCTCACCACCACCACACCATCAGCCTTTTCTGCACATCTCACCTCCTCCAGAGTGGACTGACCACCACCCGTATCACCTCACTCTGCCACACCCTTCCACTTTCTCTAACCATGTTCCTTTCAATCTCTCCCAAGGTTCTTTCTTCCCATCCCTGAAGCCCTCCGAAATCGTCTTCAAGATCATCTTCTGGCTGGGCTACTTCAACAGCTGCGTGAACCCCATCATCTACCCGTGCTCCAGCAAGGAGTTCAAGCGCGCGTTCATCCGGCTGCTCAAGTGCCAGTGCCAGCGGCGGCGACGGCCCATCTGGAGGGTCTACGACCACCACTGGAGAGGGGCCTCCATCAACAGCTCAGTGCAGGACTCAGAGACAGACCTGAGGCCCAGGATTAACACCCTGAACAGCTCCTTCATATTTAACTCCTCCTTCCAGGAGAGAGCCAGTAAGAGGCGAACGCTCAGCTTCAAGGGCTGGAAAATGCTCACCCCTTTCCAGAAACCAGCATCCACCCAGCTGAAGGAGAAGATGAACAGCCTTTCTAACAAAATCCGGGGTGGCTCCAGCAAAGGGGGGGTGACAGCCACCTACAAAACAGAGGTGGAGTCTGTCTCGATTGGGATCCCTCATGATTTCACAGAAACCATCGACTACCAAACCCATGACTTAACAGACTGCTGTGGGCTGAGAGAAACAGATATTTGAAGCCTCTGGGGCAGCTGTCGATGGTTTCTTTAGAGGCATCCAGCAGAAACATGGAAGGATACCAGCTGTGGGTCTGTCAGGCAGGCTGGAAGCAGCAATCAGGTATTAAATGCAGTTGCCCAAAGGTTATCCAAGCATCCCCCACATGGAGCTCAGCCCCATCTGTGGGATTATGGGTTCCTCAAGTTAGAGCCAATGGCATATCCCATTCTACAGCCACAGCAGGAGGAGAAGGTGTGGATATGACCTTAGGGCTGGAGCTGTCTCCTCTGGTGGATGGTTGTCTTTGGCTTTGGAAGAAACTGCAATTAAGGGAAACCAGGATGTCTCCTTTGCCTTAAAAACACCACACTGAGTTCTAACGGAAAGATTGAATCCCTAAAGTTGCCAACCCTGCCTTAGTACACGTGGCCATGTTTCCATCCCGAGGCAGCAGCCAGGAGGACTCTGCCAAGCAGGAGCTGGCAGCTGGTCCTTCGTGTGGGTGGGTTGGGAGCTTGTAGGTCCTGAGCAGGACATCCAGACGAGGCCTTGGCTTTGGAGGGAGAGCAGACTGGGGTATTCCCAAGCAAGGTGGAGGGATCCCGGCTCTCAGCCATCATCTCTGCAGTGGCCACAGCTTTGGCCCTTCCACATCACCTGGTTTCAGGCCAGAGGAGTATTCCAGATGTGTGCACTCTTGCCAAGGGGTGTGCAGGTCTCTCTCCTCTAATTCCATCCTGTGAAGCATTTCGCATTTCACTTTCCAGTGAAACACTTGCAACCCACCTTGCTTTAGTGAACATCCATCTGTGGCACACAGAGAAATCAGCTCCTTCTGGTGTCAGTCATCCCCAAACTTTCCTGTCCCCTTCTTTGCTCTTGATGTTTTTGCTCAAAAAACGCAGGATAAAAAATGCATCCCAGGGGCTTCACTCAGGACAGAAGGAAATGGCCTCAGGTTGTGTCAGGGAAGATCTAGGCGGGATATGAGGAAGAATTTCTTCACTCAAAGGGTGGTCAGGCACTGGACCAGGCTTCCCAGGGCAGTGGAGGAGTCACCATCCCTGCAAGTGTTCAAAAGACGTGTTAATGTGGCACTTGAGGAGATGTTTAACGGTGAGTGGGGTGGTGCTGGGTTAATGGTTGGATTCCATGATCCAAGAGGTCTTTTCCAACCTTAATGATCCTGTGATTCCATAACGCAGGTCCTCAGCCAGCCTGTGCTGTGGCTCAGGAAAGGTGGAATGGCTGAGTTTGGAAGTTTGCATTTCTACTGCCAGCAGAGTCCAAGCTGGAGTGGAGCTGAGCTTCTCAGGAAGAGAGATCTTCTCCCCAGTCAGGGTCACACTCATGATCCTTCTCCCAGGGGCCCTCCCACATGCTTGACACACCAAACTTTTGGTGGCTGCCAACAATTGCCTTGGTTGTGTCAAAAGTAGTGACAATTAAAGTGGGTTTTTTCCCTGCTCACAGCCCCAGAGTGTGAGCACCCCTCAGGAGGGCACCACGGCCTCCTCCAGGAAACTCAAGGAGCTGAAGCCATGGCAAGCCCACCTTGACCAGGCAGCTCAGGAAATGGTCACCCAAACTCTGCTTGGCCTTGGACTGCAGGCACTGGTTTGAAAATTCAGAGTGGTTTAATCAAATTTTAGATAAGGAGCCCCAAGGAGCGGCCATCAGGTGAAGCCATGAGCAGGATGTAGGTGATGGAGGCAGAGGACAGATCTGAGGTGAAGTGCCCCAAGCCAGGGAACTAAAGAACAGGAATGTGAAGTCCTGAGGGGTGGAAACGTGTCCTGGGTGGAAACTGCTCCACATCAGCACTGCCCCTCAAACAAACCCATGAGGAGCCTTTCATGGAAGTGCCTGCAGCACATCCAGCTCATCCCACTAAGGGTGGCTGCCAAAGGAAGATGAAAGGCTCCCAGGAACAGCGAGGAGAATGTCACCTTTCTTTCTGATGTTCTGATTTGCTTTAAAGGACAACAAAGCAGGAGGGAAGTTGGACTTTTTTATTGTTTTACTCTTTTGTGCAGTGCGTATTGAGACAAGAGATCTGGAGCTGGCCCTGTCTCAATACCCTTTACTTGATGCAGGACAAACTGGACCAATTATTGCACAAATACCAGCAGATTTTGTCCAGATATTTTCCTCCCAGCAGCAAATCCCAGCACTTGCACTGAACTCAGACTCACAACCACCTGCATTTTCTCCAGCATCTGCTAAACCAGGCTGAGGTTGCCAGCTCTGCCCTACCAAAGCAGGGAACTTCTGTGGGGAAATATGGCTTTTATCCCCTGTTTATTTGGCTTTGGAGGGAAATGAGACCTTACAGTGATGATGGGGTGACACACAAAGTCATTTGGAAGTTGAGAACTGCAGCTGCCATGGGTTTCCTGGGTGGTTTTGGGATCCCAATGGAAGGCACTGGCCATGTGGCAGAGAAAGGAGCAGGGAGAGGACAGTCCATGAGTGCATCTGTGACCAGACAGACAGACAGACATCAGATCTGTGTCTATATAAACGTGTCACTCCCAAAATAACAGGCATTCTCCTGCAAATGGGCAAGCATCCCTCTATAAATGAAGATTTAGCAAATGCTGGCAAGCAGTGCATTCCTATAAATGAGCTGGTATTACTGCTTATGCTGCTCCCTGATCTTTTCAATATATATATATTTTTTTTTTTCTCCAGTATTGTAATATTTATATTTACAGCCTCCAGCCCCTTGAAAGCTTTTCAAGAAGGAAAAAAGGATTAGTCTGGAGGTCTGCTGCCTCTCCACCCCATGTCTTTACAGACCTACAAGGCAGAAAATAAAGTCTGTTTAAGCACACACATGAGACACACACATAAATGCCCAAATTCTGGCTCACTGTGTTTGATCTGGCCTCAAGGGATGCCCTGGAAGGTGCTGTAGGAAAGCCTTGAGCTCTGCTGTGCTGCACTCAGGTGAAATATTTGGTTTTCACCCTGTTTTCATTTGGCATCTTGCACCAGAAGCAGTGCCAGGACTGGACTCTGAGGCTGCTCGTGCAGAGCTTCATTTAGAGGAGACAGGGCTGGCTTTGCTGGGCAGGGAGGAAGGAAAATCTTGTATGAAATATAACCAGAGTGTCTGGAATTGAGCATTTCTCCTTGAAATATTTCCAAGTTTGGAAAAACGGGCTCAGACTTTCAGGAGGTAAATTCAGTCTGATCCCACAGATTTCCCTGGATCCTCAAGGGTGTGACCAGCTGTGGGAATGGCCCTGCTCCAGCAGATTTTCCAGGCAGGCCATTTCCCAAAGCACCTGCACCTCACTTATCCATCAGACCCCACCTCAGTGCACTGGCTCCATGTCACAATTGCATTGTCAGACCTTGCTGCTTCAAGGAACCAAGAGTTGAGGGTGGAAAATGAGTTTTTGTGTCACTGGACTCTCCCAAGTCCACGAGGGAAGGAAGGTCCCTGTCAGCCTGAGCTGGGCTGCAGCTGGGTTGCATTACTATTGTTTACAGTGTGTATATAAGTGTACATTTTCTTTAGCAGAACGTTGGAATTTTTTATGTATAGATTTTTATTTTTCATCCCCAGATGTATTTATTAGCCAGAGTATTTCTGTTTTGTGTTTCAGGTTCTGCCAGATTGATGTAAGCTCTATGAAACAGAATGCACATATTTTTGTTTGTTTGTACCAAATACATGCACAAACCTGTCTAAAACACTGCTGTGAATTGTTGCTGTGTCTGATTTTTAAAACAATGGTTATAGGGGATGAAGGAGGAAGAAAATCAGGAAAAAGATCCACTCTTGCTAATTTCTCTAACACATTTTTTTGCAATTTCACAAGGATAACCTTTTCCTACTTGGAAGAATTAATGATTAGAGCAAGTCAGGAGAGGACACTCTCAGTTTCTTGACACACTGGCATAGAGGGATTGCACCAGCCACATCTGGAGAGCAAGTTTAGATTAGATATTAGGAATAAATGTGAGGGTGGTGAGGCCCTGGCACAGGGTGCCCAGAGAAGCTGTGGCTGCCCCTGGATCCCTGGAAGTGCCCAAGGCCAGGCTGGATTTGGCTTGGAGCAGCCTGGGATAGTGGGAGGTGTCCCTGCCATGGCAGGGGTGGGAATGAGATGAACTTTGAGGTCCCTTCCCACCCACACCATTCTGGGATTCTTATCTATATGATGCATATCTGAGACTGGAAAGCAAAAGGCAAAAGGGAAAATCAAAATGAAATCTAACATTAAAACCCTGGATCAATATTTGATAGCAGTCAGAGGTGAAAATTACTTTGGAGAATTTGGGGGAAGAAACGGAGAATGGAAGAAGCTGTGAATGACCTTAAAAATATCTTTGCACCTCTGAATATGTGTAATTTGACTCCTGTTTGCTTTTGTGATTATTCAGTTGAGAAAGGGTAGAATGCACTTAGAATGGCCCAAAGTTCCAGGCTAGTTCCCACCCAAGGAACATTTAAACCAAATGGCACTCTGGTGACTGCGAGTTCAGGTCTGTAAAACCAGGAGTGCTGAGAAGACAGGCAGAGAATGAGCATTCACTGCCTCTCATGGTGCAAGAACTGACATCAAGCCCAATTATCCAAATGAACCCAGCGAGGTAATTCTTCACATGGCTCATTTCTGAACAGTGGAGCTCATCACCACCAGATATCTCAGCTGTCTGCAGGGGGTAGAACAGCAATTAGGTGCCTTGGTGACAGATAAACCCATCAAGGGCAGTTGAAAACATTTATATAATCTCAGCTGAGAAATCCCTGAGGCAGCAATTGCTGTCAGCTGGGAGGATATTTCAAGGGATATTTCACTGCTGGCTTTTTCTTTCCCTCTGTTCCTCCTGAATTTCCTGTGGTCAGGGAAGGGACTCAGCTGGAATGACCCAGGCTCTGGGAAAGGTCCAGACCTCTCTGTGTCCCCTCCTTCTGTGGCAGCCCATCCATGCCAAAATTGCACCCTGCAGTTCCCTGCCCATGGGCAAAAATGAGGGAAAAAAAATGGAAAAATCAATTTAGTTCCAAATGCACATCAAGTCATCCAGGTCATAGGATTTCGCCATCCCTGCGTGCTGGTTCCTGCTGGGAAATTTCTTTTGCCACTCAGAAATTGAAAACCATCCCCTCAATAAACTGATTTTTACAATCTTTTCACACGACAGGGATTGTAGCTGGGACTGGGATTTGTCCCAAGAAACTTCAGCCATCCTGTGTGAAGATTTCCATTTTTTTTTCCACTTTCAGATCTTTAAGGGTCCCTCCCTGGAGACTCAAAACACACAGAGTGACACTAAAGTCACTGAGAGGTTTGCGGGTTTTTTTTGTGATCTTCTGTGGGATTCAGCTCATGGATTAAAAGTTCTCCATCCCAATGAGGTGTCTGTGTAGGAGTCACATTTAAATTCCATTAGAGAAAAAGAAATAATTGATTCCAGATTGAATATGGGCATTTCACACCATTTGAGCCATTCTAGGCTATCCAAGACATCTGCACACGTCAGGAAATAGAAAACCTGATGTGCAAAACTGGCTCAGGATGGTGGCAGAAGGACCTGGGCTGGGAGATGGGTAAATAAATGTTGGTCAAAGAACAGAGAGAAACCGAAAATCTGATCCCTCCTTTTCTCTTGGGAAAAGAGGACACAGGATATTTACTGTGGTTGAACTCAGCACCAAAAGTCAGATCAGGATGGAGCACACCACACAGCCCCTGTGACATCCCAGGACAGCCCCTGTGACATCCCAGGACACAGAGTCCTGCCAAGAGGCCGGGAAGGACAAATCAGAGAGTGTAAATTACACTGAGTCCCAGGAAAAAAAAGTTTATTGCAAAAATGTTTAGTTCTATTCAGTTCAATAAACCAAACTTGCCTAAATGTAAAGATTTCCTGTGTGCAATGGTGATGGATAACATGTCTTGGGGTTTGAGGGAAGGGTGCAGGCATCAAAAATAAGTTTTATGAACGTTCTGAGAACATTATCTGGCATTTATTGTGCCCAGATCTCCAATTTAAATTTTATAGTACAGCCTCAAGCAGGACATTTCACAGAGTTTGGAGATTTCTGGACTTCTTCACTTCTGTCCTTTGCCTTTGAAAAGACTGAGGCAAGGAGGGACTCAGCCCATTTTAGTCCAGCTCACCATGGCTAAAAATCTCACTGAAAGCAAGCTTTTGGGATTTTCACAAAAAAATCAAGGCCTGATCCATCTCCTGTGCTGAAAATTTACTCTTCTTCCCTTCACAGCTGCTGCTTTCTGGCTGAAAAAAAAAAAAAAAATTAAAAAAATAATAAAAACAATCCCTAAGGGCTATAGATTATTTATAAATCTCATTAAAATGTGACCATAATTAAGTGGCAGCAGCACTGGCTGTTCAAACCCCTCTGCTCTCACCTGGCACATCCATTGTTGCTTTAAAACCCGACAGAACAACGGATGGATGGGGAATTTGAGCTCAGCTGAGGCAGGAGGGTGGTTTTGGAAAGAAAAGGTCCCAAATCTTCGTCCCATCCGTGGCCAGGAGGCTTCAGCTGGAATCATTAGGAGAGGAACACCTTGGTCTTTCTCCTTGTCAGTGGAGACTTCCCAAAGTTTGCAAGGAGGTGTTTGAAATCCACAAAACTGACAGGAACACAAGAGAAGATTCCCAAAAGCCCTAAAGCCAGCATATGCCAACAGGAACGAGGAGCCAAACTCAGGCTGGGGTATCCCAAAAAGCTCTTCCTCATTTGCAAGCTGGAAACTGGAATTTCTCCATGCATCCTTGGGAAAAGGGAATGCCCTTGGGTAGCCCTGTTTTTCTCACAGCAGGGTGGTTTTATGGGTTTAGAAGGTTTGCTGCCTCGACAGCACAGTTGTTAATATGTGAGTAAATTACCATTGTTTTATGCCTGTTTATTACTGCAGTCCTCAGCAGATGATTCACGGTGCAAATCCAATTTTGCTTTGATTGCTGTGGGGCTCTCATTTCTCAGCTGTTTCAGAGTTTCAAGTTTAAATGCTGCTTCTTAAAGCTTTAGGGGACAGGGGAGGGGGCTTGATGGTACAAATGTGGTTTTGTGCAGGTGTATATTCATATATTTGTATTAATAGATATGTCTGCTCAGATCTGCACATGAACACAGATAAATATGGGTAGAATTTATCCTTCTAACACTCCCTGTGCTCTCTTTGCCAAAGAACTTGTGGGCCTGTGCTGTCCTCAGACTTCCCAAAATTCCATTATTCCCCATTATACATTTTTCCAACGTATTTCCCAAAATACGTTGGGCACAGCTGCCAAACCACCACCCCAAAAGTGCTGCAGAAATCAACAATGAGTGCTCTGATATTCCATTACCAAAATCACTTTCCCAGCTAGGATGTGGATTCCCCACCACTGGAGTGGGGAATATTTGTCGTGGGTGGCATTTCAGGTGGGCTGGAGTTTGAGGCTCCTGAGGCTCTTGTGAGCTGCATAATTCCATATTCTGTATTTGCTCTCACCTTTTTTATTTTAAGGAGCTTGTTAAAAAAGAGAGGGAGAGCAACTTTTCAGATGAGTGGACGTAGTGACAGGACCAGGGGGGAAATTAAGCTGCAAGAAGGCAGGTTTAGGTTGAATTTTAGGAAGGAATTGTTCTCTGTGAGGATGGTGAGGCCCTGGCACAGGGTGCCCAGAGCAACTGTGGCTGCCGCTGGATCCCTGGAAGTGTCCAAGGCCAGGCTGGACAGGTTCTTCCCTGCACCATCCTCCCAAGGAATTAGAAACTGGGTTGGTTTTTTTCAACTTTTGTGCCTTGGCCATCTATTTCTGTTTGCACAACAGGTTTTTATCCCACCTCCAGCTTCTCAAACTGAGCAAAGATGAATAATTGTGCCAAGAAACCGCCTGTGAGAAGGAATGAACGCACCCCTGCTGATTAATGTACCAGGAGATGTGATTTAACTTTCATTTCCAGTCTCCTCTTTCTCCAATCTGCCTCTAAATGATCATCTTTGCTCTGGCACAGTCCTTACTCCTGAGAGTCTCACAGGCTCCTACTGATCCCAAACTCTCAGGATCTGGGAAGCAGGACTCTGTCATTCAGCAGGCAAAGGAATAAAAAACCCACTGGCAGGGAGAGGAAAACTTAAAAAAAAATTTTAAATTATATTAAAATTTAAATTAAAAGCATAAAAATGAAAAAAAAGGAGTCATTAACAGAGCAAATTTTCTCAAAAAAAGTGAGGGAGGGGGGTTGAAATGCAAGACTTGGGGAAAAAAAAGAGAATTATTTTGCAATGCATGGTCTGTCTGAGAGAAAAGTAATGGGTTTGATATAAAAATTTGCTCTCCTGCCCTGCTTATAGAGGAGGTCAGGCTCAATAATCAAAATATGCTGTCTGCCCTTAAAAATAAAAGTTTTTCTGCCTGATTTGGCAAGTCCTGCTGAGCTTAAAGTATTGGCCAGAGATTGTAGCACCTGTTTTGCAAAGGAGAAAATGCATCTGCCACTGACCCAAAGGAACCTGAAGAGAAAGGTAAGGAACCCTCTCCCTCTCCCTCTCCCTCTCCCTCTCCCTCTCCCTCTCCCTCTCCCTCTCCCTCTCCCTCTCCCTCTCCCTCTCCCTCTCCCTCTCCCTCTCCCTCTCCCTCTCCCTCTCCCTCTCCCTCTCCCTCTCCCTCTCCCTCTCCCTCTCCCTCTCCCTCTCCCTCTCCCTCTCCTCTCTTTAATTTTTACTTTATTTTGAGCACCCATTCCCTTTGCATTACATTTTTCTACCGAGGGCCCCCTCAGCTCTATTTGCTGCTGGATATTGGCAAGATCAGGGGGTTTTTGGGGTTTTTTTTTGACCCTTTTCATTTAGTTATTTATTTTGGAGGGATTTATTAGCAGAGAGAAGAACCTGACTGGCAGCCTGAGAGGTCTCTGTCTCACTCCATCCTCTCTTTAAACCAAGGAATTGGATTTGAACACTCAGGGCATTTGAAGAAGGGATATTTCTGGATATTTCTAATTTCTAATTCCTTTTTCATCCCACATCTACTTCCAGGATCCACGCTATCCTGTGGCAATAACTGCTTCCCATCTGCTGTCCATGGATGTGTGTCATTAATTTACAAATTATAAACCATCATGTCCAGCCTCGCCATCCCTTTTCCAAAGGAAGGAATCCTGTCCCAGAATCCCAGAATTGTTTGTGTTGGGATGGACCTTAAAAATCACTTAATTCCACCCCCCTGCCAAGGTCAAGAACAACTTCCACTATCCCAGGGTGCTCCAAGCCCTGTCCAGCCTGGCCTGGGACATTCCAGGGATGCATATCCTGGCCTATTTGAACAGGAGGTTTTTCCAGACCTCTCAATTCCCTCCTTCCCTTCACCATTTCCAGGTTTGTTCTCTCCTTTTTAGGAACACATGGCCAAAGAGAACCTGACTATTTCAGCAGCAGCTCCTCCAGGGATGTCATTACACTCAGAACACCATCATGCACGTGGAATAAAGATATTTTCCTTTATTCACAATTCCTTTCCACCCCATACCATTCTCAAAGGTTCAGCAGCCCCTCCCTGGGTGCTGCTGCCTTTTCCTGAGTGCACAACAGCATCAAATTCAGCACCTGCTGATCCAAATATTCACAATTAGCATTAGCTTTGGCTGTCCTGGGTAACCAAGGATTGTCACCAAAGTGTCCCCAACCTCCTCACACTTGCTCCAGGTCTTCTTGGACTACAGTGACAATTGTGGGACCTAATAAACTTTGTCCAGTGTCAGAAATTACTTTAGTCATACCTTTCTTATTGCTTCTTCTCTGTTTATTCCACCTGTTATCAAACCTTTATTCCACCTTTTACCTTATCCCTTGACAGCTCAGAGGGAGGGGAACTTTTTCAGGAAAAACTGCTGAATATAGAAACAAGGCCATATTTTATTTATTATTTAATAAATAATATCTATATATAATAAATAATAAAATAATATAATAATATAATAATTATTAATAATAATAATTATAATTAATAAAGAAATAATTTTATTAATAATATAGTAATAATATAATAATATTCATTATTATTCAATAAAATAAATAATAAATAAAGAAATTATATTTTATTCAATAAAATAAATCATATTATTCAATAAAATAAATATAATATTCAAGAAGATAAAATATATATTTATATATATATAAAATAATATATTTTACTTATTATTTAATTTTTAAATTAATTTAAATTAAAATTTAATTTAATGTTTTATTTATTATGACATATTTTATTTATTTATTTAAATATTTTAAATAAAATGGTGCTTGTGTCAATGTATTCCTGGAAATACCACTAGCAACACAGGAAAATTAAAAAAAAAAATAAAATCATGGGCAGTGAACAGGCACAACTCAGAATAAGTTTCTATCTTTTAATAATTTAAGTTAATAGGAAAAACAATATAAAATCCTTAATTGCATTAGGTTAGAAATATCTAACAGAGCTTAAAAATATTCCAAACCCTAGGTTTCTTCAAGAGGTAATATCTGATGGAGGGACATAGCACCAAAATAACTGAAAAAGGACTTTGAAATATCTTCAAATGAAATTGGAATCTCTCAGCCAAGTGCAGAACAAAAGGAGGAGAAGGCTCCCAGCTCTGCAGCTCATTCTGAGGCAGCTTGAAAGAGGAGCTGGGTGAACCTCTTGCTTTGAGAATCTCAGATCAAACAGAGCAGCCAGAATATCAGCACCAGTTGAAAAGAAAAGGGGACAGAAAATGAAAGAGAAAGAAAAAAGACTTTAGCATTTGCATAGGCCATCAATAATTAATGAATGAAAAGTTAAACCAGTGTTATGTTTCCCCATCCAGGGGAGACATCTGGGCTTCCATCCTGGAGATCAGCAGATCTCTGGGAGATTTCCCTGGGATAAGGACAGTGTGGATAAGGATTCCACTCTGCCTGAAGGCCATGCCCAGTGACCTGGACAAGGGATCCAGAGAGCACAGTAATGGTCAGGAGGGTGCAAGATGCTCTCAAGGAGATGCTGAGGGAGCTGGGTTCATCCACTCTGGACAAAAGAAGGTTTTAGGTGGAGACCTGGCTGAGCTGCTGCACTGGGGGGCAGAGAAGACAGAGCCAGGCTCCCCTCAGAGGTGGTGGGATCAACATCCAACAAGGGGAATTCCCTCTAGAAACAAATAAAAAGTATTTCCTCTGAGTCCAGTGCAGCCCTGGACCAGGGATCCAGAAAAGCTCTGCAGCTACACCTTGGAGATACCTGAAACTACCCAGAACAAGACCCTGGGCAACTTCATACTGGCCCAGGGCTGAGCAAAGAAATGAATTAGACACCTTCAACATCATTAAATCCTCACTCCTATGATCCTTTGGAAAACAGATCCCATCTGTGTGAGGCTTCCAGCTTTAGGAGATGGGTTTTTTGGTTGGACACCATTTGTCTTGGGTGAAATTCCTCTGAGGCTACGGTGAGAAATGCCATCTCCTTTTCCACGACATGCAGAGGGCAGAGCTTTACATTTTCTCCTGGAGAGAAACAAGCAGATTAGAGGTTCTGAGGAGCCCCAGAAGCAGCAGCTCTCATCAGGCCTCAGAGCAGCTGCTCATACACCCCTCAAACAGCCAGACTTGGCTGGGCACAGTTTTAAAGACACTTAATTGAGAAACACTGGCTGCCATCCAGGATATTAAAAAGATAATGAAAGAAGAAGTAAAACTGCTTTTCTCCCCTGCTGGTTTTGATTTGTTTACAATCAGGGGGAGAAAGCAGTCCCTGATGTTTCACTTAGGATTTGCTCTGGAGGTCGGCACAGCCCACACCCCAGCAGAGCTCATAAATCAGGCATGACCTAAGTTTTCATCACCCAAATTTTACTCTGGCTGCTCAGAGCTTTTCATTACATCTTTCCCATCATCAGAAGGGTCAGAAGCTGAAAGGGCACCGAGGTCAAGTGATGTGTTCCCAAGGGAAAATCCCACCCTGATATCCCAATATTTATGTTTGAGTCCCACCAAGGTGGGTGCCAGGAGAGGGGAGAGGAGCCCGTGGAGCACAGCAGGAGCTGCTTGTGACTCCCCTCTCCAGGACACCCCACATGGGTGACATCAAGCTCACATCTCCAGCCTCAGCAGGGCCTGGGAGCCATTTGAGAGCACAAACAGCATTTACCCAGGAAATGGAGAAAGTTAACCAAAAATGCCTCCCTCGGCTGGATTTTTCTCACTCTCTCCAAGAAAACAACAACCAAAAAAAAAAAAAAGTGTGTAAATATCATCAGCTAGGGAAAAAAATGCTGATGACTGGAAGTGAAATTTGCCATTGAAAGTGGAAAATAAATGTGGTGCACTCAGAAACATCTAGACTTAGAGACTGAGTCACTTTTATGCTAATATATCCTCGCCGCCTCCCCAGTGGATACAAAAAATGATCTTATTTATTGTAATTGTTGTTTATGATAAAAGCACTTCCATATTCCCTGTGTACATACACAGTTACTCAGAAAGAAAACTTATTTTTTTCTCTCTTTTTTTTTGTTTTCCATAAATTCTTCCTTGTTTTCTCTTTGGAAAGCGTGGTTTTCATGCAGAGCAAGCAGCAATATCTGCTCAGGTGTGTAAAGGCAGAGGTTGGCTCACACAGGGCCATCACCCTGTGTCACCTGTGCCTGGTGTTGTGGCACCAATTGACTCTCACTGGTGCAAAATTTCATTTTTTGTGTCCTTCTCCTCCTCTTTATCCTCTTCCTTGATGATTCTGAGCTGAGAAGAAAATGGTTCCAGTTACTGGAGGGCTGTTGCTCTGATCTAACAGAGTTACAGTTCAACAGAGGCACAAAATGCACCACTCAGCAGTGGAAAAATCAGCTCCAAAGGAAATAAATAAAAATCTGAGTGTTGTTCTGATCTCTGGGAGAGCTGGCTGTGAGCAGTCCCATATCTGAGCCCACTGATCTTCATCTCTCCCAATATTTTGTGTTTCTCAGCTGTGGCTGGCTCAGATCTGTCCCTATCAGGAGTGTTCTGAATCACATCAGCACCTTTCCTTCTCCCTCTGCCTCCTTCCAAAACCTTGGTGGGGCTCAGAATACTCCATTCATGCAGTGATTGGGAAAATCTCACTCTCCCAAACCCCTTCCCCAGTATCCAATTTCTCTCTCCACCACAGCAAGATCTGCTCCAGGCCACCATCCCTCCTCCACTCCTGCACTGACGACCTGGAAATCATTAAAATTTGCATTATTTATGATTTATGGTCTCCTTGCCTCAAGAAATCCACCAGCACCTCTGCTCTTGCCCAGAGGTGCCACTGAGGTGGGATGAGGCCAGAGGATAAAGCAGAGCCAGGGATTGGAAAGATATCTTGTGTTTCATGGCACTGAAGGATCTGCTGGAGAGCTGATGTGACATGGACACCACTAAATCCCACCAGATTAAACCAGAGACACCCCAGAGGGCAGAGTTCCCTGCCAGGTACATGGGAGGGATTTCAACATTTTGATTGCATCCCACAGAGAGTCACAGAATATCTGCATTTGGAAGGGATCCAGAAGGATCATCGAGTCCAGCTCCCTGCCCAAACCCATCAGTGAAGAAAGCTGAATAATCACATGTGAAGGGACAAAATTGAGAGCAGATTCACCAGAAAGTGCCTATGTCAGGGGAAAAAAAAAAAAAAAAAAAAAAAAAGAAAAGAAAAAAAAATCCAGCAAAGAATATCTTTGACCTTCCATGAATGATTCAAACTATGCAGAGAAGCTGCCAAATTTTTCATATGGCTGATTCTACCAGGGGTTTTGACTGCCTGGAGAAGGGCCAGTGCTATGATCAAACATCTAAAACTCGTGTGTTTGGTCAGAGCAGCAGCACTTGTGGCTCTCAGAAGCAAACAGCCTCTACCAGGCAGGCACAGGGCTCCAGAGGGGCTGCCACCACCCATGTCCCCCTGGCATTTGGAGATGACAGCCAGTGGCAGGAAGGGATGTGAAATTAAAAGAAGAACGCTCTTTTGGACAGTGGGAGCAGGGACTGTCATAGCACAGCCCAGGAGGTGCTGCATTACTGAAAGCAGTCAAAGGGAGCTTGTAAAAAAAGAGAAGCTTTTTAAACAGGTAGATAGTGATAGGACAGCAGGGATGGTTTAAAACTAAAAGAGGAGAGATTTAAATTAAATATTGGGAAGAAATTGTTCCCTGTGAGGGTGGGCAGGCCCTGGCACAGGGTGCCCAGAGAAGCTGTGGCTGCCCCTGGATCCCTGGAAGTGTCCAAGACCAGGCTGGATGAGGCTTGGAGTGACCTGGGACAGTGGAAGGTGTCCCTGCCCATGGCAGTGAGTTTGGGAAGAGATGAGCTTTGAGGTCTTTTCTAACCCAAGCATTCCATGAATTACAGAATTCTGTGGGTCAGTAGTGACCCTGGCAATGCTGGGTTGGACTGATGATCTGAGAGGTCTTTTCCAAGCTAAATGATTCTCCCTTGGTGGTATTGCAGGAGCAACACCTTCCTCAGGCTCTCTGCTGGGCTTGCTGGCCTCCTCTGGAAGGAAAGCTGGCCAGGTAACCTAATCCAAGTGTTGCTTTCCTTTTGAAGCTTCAGGACAAGAAGTCCCAGCACTCCTGTGATCTGCTCCATCCCAGGACATCCATCAGCTTGAATTATTCCGTGTGTTTCTGCAAAATAACCCCTTGCTTGTGTTGCAGACAGTGCTTTTCAGTCTCTCCCCATGGCTCAGTTGTCTCAAGGCCCTGGATCCCAGCTGCCAAAAGCTGAGTGACCCCGATGTTGCTTTTTTGAGGCCAATACATTGATTTTTACGAGAAGGTGCCCTCAGGATTAGTCAGCCCTCAGGATTTATAAACCCCTCTGGTTTGTTTGCTTTCATGATGCAGTTAGGGAGTGGGGAGAGGCTGGTGTTGAGCTGAGTGTCCTGGTGCAGAGGTGTCACCCTCCCCAGGCACAGCTCAGATGGGAGCTCTGCCCAGCTCAGGATTTGCTTGGTTGCTCCTCTGTGTCAGTTTCATCTTATCAGTGTTTAATTCCCTCTGATGTGCTGCTGCTGATTCCCTGGGCCTCTTTAGGTGTCTCTGAGGTTCCTCCTTGCTTTTCTACCTAAATTAGCTCTAGCTCATCAGGAGGCTCATTGGCCTCTATTTCCCAGCCACGGAGCAGCCCATTAAGCAGCACAGCACACCTGAGACTGATCCCTGAGCCACAAGTGACCATTTCATTCTCCATTTGCCTTCTCCCAGGACAGCTGTAGAGCCACCACAAGTTTCCCACCGGCCCTGTGGCCTCTTTTCCCCCCTGGGAGGTTCTTTAGAGCTCCTGGGTATCCAAAGGCACCATGTCCTCTAAGTCTCCCCCATCCACCCCTTTCCTGATGCAGTCATTAATTCCTAATCCCTCTAAGACCTCTCTCCTCTGGTCTGTTGAGTCCATGCACTCCTGTTGAGATATCTCCCTGAAACATCATTATCCTGGTTTTAAATACCATTTCAAACTAATTTCCCAAGAATATGCTTAAAGAGGGATGCCCTGCAATTCCCAATCTCATCTCAAGGCTTTTTGAATATAAATGCAACATTCCTCATATCCCAGTCCTTCATTCCTTTCCTTAGTAAGCCAATCAAACAAAACACCTTAAAAATCTGCCCAGGCAATCTGGACCCTGAGGAGAGAGGTGGGGCTCTTCATGCTGGAGAAGAGGAGCTCCAGGGAGAGCTCAGAGCCCCTTCCAGGGCCTGAAGGGGATCCAGGAGAGCTGGAGAGGGACTGGGGACAAGGGACAGGACACAGGGAATGGCTTCAGACTGCCAGAGGGCAGGGCTGGATGGGATATTGGGCAGGAATTGTTCCCTGTGAGCCCTGGCACAGGGTGCCCAGAGAAGCTGTGGCTGCCCCTGGATCCCTGGAAGTGCCCAAGTCCAGGTTGGACGAGGCTTGGAGGAACCTGGGACAGTGGAAGGTGTCCCTGCCATGGCAAGGGGTGGAACAAGATGGGCTTTAAGGTTCTTTCTGTGATTCTGTGAAGATTTCTCACTGAAATGTGGAGCAAGAACACCTGCCCAGTGAAAAATTGCTTTTTTCCCCGGTGTTATTTTCAGGCAGCAACTCACGTGCCTGGCATTGTGTTCAGAGCCCCTGCCTCCTGGAGATCTCTCTTCCAAAACCTCATCTCTCCCTCTAAATTCTCGTTTACTCTCTCTTTCTCCTTCCTGTGTTCCCTGAGGGGACAGGGAGAGTGGATTGGCACATCCATGGTGACCCAAATCCCCCAGGAAAAGGAAACCTTTCCCAGCCCAGGATGAGTTGAGGTCCCTTTAGCTGAGAAGAGCGTGCAGAGTGTCCCAGCTGTCCCCAGGGCAGGGTGAGCAGTGCTGAGTCTCCTCAGCAAGGCTCCTTCTCTCCCACTCCTGCATTTCCCACTGGAAATATTTCCCAGTGACACCACTGCACAGCAAGGATGTGACACTGCACAGCCTGAGGGAACAGGAGGAGGGTGGCACTGCAGAACTGAGTGCAGAACTTCTCTGGGAATTCAAAGTCAATTCAAAGGGTGGGCACTTTGCAAAGTCCACAGCATGGGCAGTTTAAGAGAGCTCTGGGAGTGATATGTTTCTATTTTATATACATATAAAAATCTGTGTATTTTAATATAAATATAAATATAAATATAAATATAAATATAAATATAAATATAAATATAAATATAAATATAAATATAAATATAAATATAAATATAAATATAAATATAGTTGTAGATCTAAATATAAATGTAAATATATATAATAATATAATAATATATAATAATATAATGCATATTACAATATCATAACATCATTATAAATATATAAATATTATAATAGATAATCATTATAATATTATAATATATATAATATATTATATAATTATCAATAAATATCTTATATAATATATAATGATTTAATAATATAAAATAATAAATGTAAATGTAAATATGAATATAAATATAAATGTAAATATATATTATAATGATAATAATATAATATATAATAATGTAATACATATTACAATATTAGAATATTATTATAAATATATAAATATTATACTAAATAATCATTATAATATTATAATATTATAATATTATAATATATATAATATATTATATAATTATCAATAAATATCTTATATAATATATAATTATATAATAATATAAAATAATAAATGTAAATGTAAATATAAATATAAATATAAATGTAAGTATATATTATAATGATAATAATATAATATATATAATAATATAATACATATTACAATATTAGAATATTATTATAAATATATAAATATTATAATAAATAATCATTATAATATTATAATATTATAATATATAATATATTATATAATTATCAATAAATATATTATATAATATATAATGATATAATAAATATAAATATAAGTATAAATATAAATATAAATATAAATATAAATATAAATATAAATATAAATATAATATTAACATAAATATGTATTTTTTATATATATGTGCGTGTGTATAAGAATCTTATATTAAAATTTTAGTCTATAGAAATTTTACATCCAATTCTACATCTAATCCTTAAAATGTGTCTATACTTTAGATCAAAATATATTTATATATAAAAATATATAAAGAATATGAGTGTGAGTACATATGTTAGGAGTGTATTTATGTATGTGTATCTATATAAATACACTTTTTTTTCGTGAGGATTTTCAGTTCAAGCAAACAAAACCATGACTCAGCTGCAGTGACAACAGAGAGCAAATCCAGATAAAATCCACACTTTTCCACCCACCTCTGACTTGTCACTATTGACTCTGTCCCCACCTGCACTGCAGGTTACCTGACAGGACAGGTTCTCTGGAAGGGGGATGCCTTAGTGCTTCCTTTTGTGAGGTGGGGTTCGGTGAAATATTCCAAAAAAGGACTTTTCCACCTAAAAACGTGGTCAAAAGAGGTGCAGAACAGAGGTGGGTTTGTCCAGAAAAGCCATCCCTTGCTAAGCCACGCACAGATCACCGACTGCATCATCTCCAGACAGGATCCAGGCAGCAGAGAAAGCTGGCCTAAGGTTATTCCTCATCTGAAAAGGTTTTAGGTTTTTCCTCATCTGAAAAAGTTGTCATTGCTTTTCCCTGATTGTGCTGAAAGCCTGGCTGAGTTAGAGCCAATTGTGTCAGGAAGCAGCTTGATGTTCCTGTTCTTCAGGGATGGAGAAGTTTTTTTATTGTTTAAAAGTGGAGGCAGAAGGGTTTCCTTGGGCTCAGCATCGTGGAGGAGTGGTGGAGAATCTCCCTGCCTTTCCCAGGCATCCTGTAAGAACTATGTGGGAATTAAATCGATGTCGTAATGGAGTGGGCAGCAGAAATTAAAGGATCCAAGCTCTCAGTTTGTCCCTGGGCAGAGAAGGAAGGTGTCAGGGTGTGGCTGAGATGGAGTGAGGTGGAGGAGCAGGATGGGTGCCACCAGCACAGGGACCAACAGGCAGGACATGGGGTGGTCACCTCAGACATCCTCCAAACAAGGGTCGGGATCTATCCTTACCCTAAAATGTCCAGTTCAGGCTCTGGCTCAGCCAGCAGAGGGATCCAAGGGTCCAGGGACCATCTCAGGAGCACATCAACAAAGCCACTGCCCAGCCTGTGTTCCCTCAGCAGGACAACACTGAGAGCAGGAATCCGTGCAGGAGCAGAGACTCCAAGGTGAGGTGGATTCTCACACCCTACCAAGGGGTGCAAAGTGATGATCAGGACGGAGGACACCCCAAGCAAGGTGTTTGCTCAGGCACGTTTTCCTGACAGCAAACTGCAGCGAGACCCAGTGCAGCCACAGCTCTGCAGAGTGGCCAAAGTACCCTCTGTGCCACCCTGTGTGACAGCTGGGAAGGCCAAGCACCGTCACCCCGTGAGCACTGGGGTGTCTGGAAACACCACACCCAGCCAGGAAGCACAAGGGGATGGACACAGCCAGCACACCTCACCACGTGTGAGGGAGGTCCAGATGAGCTCAGGTTAGCGAGGAAGGGGAAGCAATGGTCCAGAGGAGAGAAGGTGGCAGGGAAGGACTGGATGGGAGCCTGGAGGACACTGAGGAGAGACTCATTGGGGTCTGCAGCTCCTCCTGAGGGACAGCTCTGATCTCTGCTCCCTGTGACAGTGGCAGAACCCAAGGGAACAGCTGGAGCTGTCCCTCAGGAGGAGCTGCAGACCCCAATGAGTCTCTCCTCAGTGTCCTCCAGGCTCCCATACAGTCCTTCCCTGCCACCTTCTCTCATCTGGACCATTGCTTAGGTTTGGGTTGGATATCAGGGAAAGGTTCTTCCCCAGAGGGTGCTGGCACTGCCCAGGCTCCCCAGGGAATGGGCACCAAGGCTGCCAGAGCTCCAGGAGAGTTTGGACAGCGCTGCCAGGGATGCCCAGGGTGGGATTGTTGGGGGGTCTGTGTAGGGCCAGAGGCTGGGCTGGATGATCCTGGTGGGTCCCTTCCAGCTCAGGATATCCCATGCTTCCTGGCTTTTGCAGGAATCTTTTGTTCCTACCACACAGGAGCACAATGGTTGTCATCACAAAAATTCAACCCTTCCACACAGGGAACAGGAGAGTGACCAGGAACAAGCAAAGATTGCTGCCTGTACTCATGAGCCAAGCACATCCCGTGTCACCAAGACAGTCTGAACATCCCCAGGCCAGGATGGAAGCATCCATTTGGATTTTGAAGCAAGGAGGAAGCATCCATTTGGATTCTGAAGCAAGGAGGAAGCATCCATTGGGACTTTGAAGCGAGTTCCCAATAAGCAGGGACATCCAGGGTTTGCAGCTGTGCTGCAAATGAAGCGAGGCAGGGCAGGCCAGGAGAGTTTTGCTTTGCTTTGCTTTGCTTTGCTTTGCTTTGCTGTGCTGTACCGGAGTTTCCTGGAGGTTTACAGCCCTCAGCTGGTGACTCGGAGCACAGCCCCACTGTATATCCGTGTTCCCTTCTCAGCATGGGTGAGTGCCCTCTCTCCTGGCTAAGACATCATCTGCACCCATCCACGTCACCCACAACAGCCAAAAATCCTCCCCTGAGCATCCCAAATCCCCTCCCAGCTCCTGGCATCTACCAGCTCAGCCCTCACCCCCTGCCCAGCCAAACATGACAAATGTAGCTCCACTATTTTATTTTCCTTAAAATCTCTCTCCTTATAAATCAACTTTTCCAGTCCCTGGATCCCTGTCTTGGTTGTTGTCTTTTCTCTTGGCTGTGCTCAGTTCCCAAATACCTGACAAATACTCAGGCAGCCACGCTGGCCAGGGCCACACTGCCCATGAGAAAAGGGACACTGTCCCCTTCAGTGTCCTCCTTCTCCAATTTCTCCATTTTCTTATTTATTTTTTTTTTTCCTGTTCTCCCACTCTTGTCACTCTTCTTACAGGCACTCACAGCAAAGCACCCGCTGTGAGCTCACCAGGATAACTGGGTTTGGGAAATCTCTCCCTGTGCTTCACAGAAGGATTTTGGAGGGAGTTTTGCATTGGATCGGGTTGTAGCTGGTATCAGAACCCTTTGGAGAAGTTTCACATCAGTTTCTCACCCCCTGTGGTTTCTCCAGTGGAAGGTGTCCCTGTCCATGGCAGGGAGTGGAACGAGATGAGCCTTAAGGTCCCTCCCAACCCACAACATTCCATGATTCTGCATCCCTGAAACTCACAGAAATCCTCCATATCCACCACATCACGGCTGGATCCTCACCCAGGACCCGATTAATCAGTTATTTCTCTAAAGGGACACCCGAATTCCCTGAGGGGTGGGATGCTCCTGAGCCAGCCACATCCCCAGCGCTGGGCACTGGGTGTCCCAGGGAGCCTGCAGGGTGGCCAAACCCTCACAGACGTGGGCTCAGAGAGCTGGGAGATCATCCAGCTTCTTCCATCCACCTTCCACAGGTCCTGCAGACCCTCCAGAGATACCTCAGGGAACTCCAGGAATGGAAAGAGAACCACTGATAAAGGATCATATCTGTGCTCACCCCTCTGGGCTCCCACTGCTCTCCCCTCACTCCTGAGTGAGTTTGCAGGTGTTTCTCAAGTGTGTCCAATTCTTACTATTTCCAGAGAATATTTTAGTGCCACGAGATGGCAGCACAAAATCACCTTTCCCGGGGTGTGCTCAGCTTGCAGAAGGCGCACGGAGAAGTCAGTGGTCTCACCTCAGGGGCGGCTCCAGGAGGAGAAAATCCCAACCTTTCCAAGTGGAGAGCCAGAACCCACGTTTTCCATCACTCTGAGCACCTGCAGTTCCACTGCTGTTTCACTGAGTTTGTCTCAGAATCTCCCAGTGGGTCCTAGGCTCCTTTTTCTGCTTTGGGTTTGTGTTTGCAGATAATTCAGCACCAAGGGAATTCCCGGGGCACTAAGCACCATCCTTTATTTTATAATCAGAATCCCTGAACAGCCTGGCTGCTGCCCACTTATACAGCTCAGAGCCCAGTATGGATCCTGGGACACTCCTGTAAGGGGGAAAGGGCGAAACTCTGCAAATATCCACAGCCCTAAACTCTACAAATATCCACAGCCCTAAACTCTGCAAATATCCACAGCCCTGTGCCAGAAAATCCTGCTGGATTCAGGGTGCTGCTGCAGAGTCCGGGTGGTCCCCATGGGCAACCACAGGTCACTTCATGCCACCAACCAGGCTGGATGAGAGTTTAGAGCTCTTTCCCAACCTTAATTCCGTGATTCTGGGATTGGCCACACGGTGACACTAACGGGGTGCTCTGCTCAAGGATTTGGGCAAGGAGGGGGGCGAAGGCAGAAGTCAGGACCTGCCCAGTAATTCCACCTCTCTCCTGGTGCAAGAGGGGCGCTGAGCATCCACTTCAGTTTGTTTTTTTTTAAAAAAAAAAAAACAACTCTTTTTAAAAGCATTTCTTGGTACCGAGTTCAAGGAACAGAACCAAGGAATTGTTCATTCAACCATTCCCCCAGCACTGCCAGTGCCACCACTGACCATGTCCCCAAGTGCCACATCCACACGGCTTTTAAATCCCTCCAGGGACAGGGGCACCACCACTGCCCTGGGCACCCTTCCCATGATGAAATATTTCCTAATAATTTTCTCAGTCAAATTTTGTGAATGATTTTTCCTGATCACCCAGGAGAGGGGCAGGCAGGGACAGCCATGCCCATTCCTGCAGGGCACCATCACCCAGGGGGGTTCAGAGCCCCACCTCTGCCAGCACCCACTGTTCCCACCTGCTGCCCTCCCCACACAGCCAGCCAGGAGGAGCAACCCCCAATTAATTCTGAGTAATTAGATGCATCTTACCTTGCCAGCACCTCCATCTGCTTTCCACCAACCTTCATCACCGAGCTCTTGGTGGGCACAGCTGGAATGAAGATGCCACAGGTCTTGGAGAAGGGAGAGCAGCGTGGAGGGTCACAGAGCCCCGTGGTGACACCACCTCTCCCTGTCACATGCTCAGGGTGGCCTTTGCTGCTAATTTTAAATGCCCCTGAGTAAACAGCTAAATTTAGTGTCTCTGGAACATGAGCATAGTTTTAAAGGCTGGGCTGCTGGTGAGTGATGGCAGGAGAGGAGTGAGATGGATTGACCTGACACAGATCCCTGCTCAGCAAACCATCGTCATTCCACCTGCACAGAGCAGAAAAAGCAGCTCTGAAACTCTGGCCACCAGCACAGCAGCTTTCCTGGGATGTCCCATGAATAAAGAAGGCACAGGAGTCACAGAATCATTTAGGCTGGAAAAGACATCCGAGATCAAAGTTCAGCCTTTGATCCCCACCTTGTCACCCAGACCAGGGCACTGAGTGCCACATCCATTTCTTCCTTGGACACCTCCAGGGATGAGGACTCCACCACCTCCCTGGGCAGCCCCTTCCAGTGTCCAACCACCCCTTCAGTGAGAATTTCTTCTTAAATTTCTTCTCTGAAGAGAAAATGCAACTCCTTGTTTTTTCCTGTGTCGTAGCCTCACATGCCCAAAGGATTTGGCTTTCTCCTCAGATTTCACTTTGCAATGGATCTGGCTGCTGGGAAATCAGCTCTGGCTCCTTGAGGCTGAGCTCTGAGTGATTGAAGCTGCAGAGAGTTTTTATCTCTCCTCAATCTCTCTTCCCGCAGCCCAACACCCTCTCAACTCAGTAACAGGATGGAAAGAGAGAAAAACAGCAATAAATTCAACACACCACCATCCTTCCCAGCTCTCCAGCAGTCAGGAAGGCATCCCACCTCCACACTACAGCAGGGGATCAGCACAGCTCAGCTGAGCTTGGAGAGAGCCAAAGTTGGTGCCTCCTCTGCAGACATTTATCCTGGGATGAACTGACTCACCCTCTGGAGGGGGATTTTTCCCTCTCTCTGTCCCCCTTCCTCCCCTCTGTAACTCATTTATCAACACAACTCCCACCCCACACGCACAGAGAGGGAAGGGAGGCTTCACAAGGGGCAGCAGATGCCAAAGCAGACACATCCCTCACTCTGCACATGGAGCTCTGGCCAGCAGCCAGCCAGATGGAGAAATGGAATGCAGGGAGATAAGGCAGTGGCTCAACGCCCATGGTCTTCACCCTGAAAACTTTTTATTTTTGGAAACTGTTTAGATATCTTTAAACTATGCTGATGGCTACATTGTGTTCACTTGACTTTAAAGAAGAACATGATTTATTTCTCAGAGGAAGTAAAAAAAAAAAATCACAGTTTTTCTCATTCCTGATGGCAATTTCCACATGATCCAGACAAAACCTTGGGAGTCACTAACATCTGGACTTAGTGACACACATCTGCACAGTCCAGGGGCTGCTTGGATGGGGACAAGTGCTCCTGCTGCACTGGAGGACATTCAGTTAAAGAATAAGGCAACAAAATAATATCCTGAGTTGGGAGGGACCCACAAGAATCCTCAAATCCCACTCCTGGTCCTGCACAGAGCATCCCAAGAATCCCACCCTGTGTTGAGAGCGTTGCCCAAACACCCTGTGAGCTCTGGCAGCCTTGGGCCAGTGACCACACTGACCACAGTGCTGTCAGCTCTGCCCTAACCAGACCTTTTTGGTCAGGATTGTATTGCTGGCAGAGGAAATCTCTGGTTTGGAAAGATTCTTCCATGCAAACAGCATTTGTGTAATGTGTTTCTGACCTATTTTCAACCTGTCTTCCTCCTACTCCAAATTTTATAGGAAGAGAAAAAAGATCCTATTTTTGTAATGTTGAATAAAAGAGTTGGAAGTGAAGTGTCCAGGAAGTACCACAGCACCCGGTCTTTTTATTACAACATTTATTTTAGTATAGAAGGCACTTACAATACAGAAAGAAAAAAGAAACAAAACAAACATGATAGGCACCAAAAGTGAAATTAGAATTAAAATGACAGAGAAACAGTTTAACCAGACCAAAAGGAGCACCCTTCCCTGTTAACAATACAGCACATGGAAATGAAGCTATTGGTGACTAACGTTTTTAACAATTAGGACTTTTTATTTATTTATTTATTTATTTTAATAGAAAAGATAAAAGGCTGTTCTACTGTGAACTGAAATAAAACAGAAGCCCTCTCCACACACCTGCAGGAGGATTTGGGAGGTGGTGGTGGCAAGGCAGGGCTCCCTCAGGTCGGGCACTGCAGCAGGTCCTGGTACATCTCGATGAGCCGAGCAGCCTCCCTCTGCCCAGAGAGCACAGCACCGTGGGTTGTGGAGTAATACTTCCTGTGAGTGGCCTCCCCCGAAAACATCACCTGCATGGGCTGCAGGGCACAGCAGAAGGGGCACAGATCAGCACAACTTACTGGGAAGCAGGTGGGAGGCTAAAAGGAGACAAAATTTCTGTGCCCTCCCACACAGGATGGTTTGGGTTGGAAGGGACCTGAAAGCTCATCCAGTTCTATCTCCTGCCACAGGCAGGGACACCTTCCACCAGCCCAGGTTGCTCCAAGCCCCATCCAGCCTGGCCTGGAACACTTCCAGGGATCCAGGAGCATCCATCTGTTTTGGAGTGCTGTTCCTCAAAACCCGCAGGAGATGCACCACGAGATGCCAGTTCCAAAAATCTTAAACAAACCTGCACGAGGCACAGAGCATCTGCCCTGTACCATCTCCTCCCTTTGCTCCCCTAAATTAAACTTTGGTCTTTTAGGCATTAAGGGAATTTTTCTTCTGGACAGCAACTTCAGAAGAATACCAGGCATATCTCAGAACCCAGAGGGTGAGACACAGCATCGTATCTCTCACACCAATAGTGAGGGGCTTGCAAGAACTGCAACTTGGATTTGAGGCAGGAATTTCTGGGAGGATTTCCCTGGGAGCTACACAGAAAGATTCCTGAAACTCCTGCTGGGTTTTCTTAAGTAGATTTCTGCACTGAATAAAATTATTTCTGCTGGGACCAGGCTCTGGTGGAGGAAATGGACTGGGAAGCTGCTGGAAGGCTGCATTTTCATCAGCCTTTGGATTTGGACACATAACCCTGAGTGATGGGGTGAGTTTGGCTTTAATGTGTTCCTGAGCTGTGTAACCACCTCCATGTGTGCTCCAGCACTCCCTGCTAAATTCAGAAAGCAAAGGCAGCGTCTGGGGAGAAAATTCATTGTCTCCTGCCAAGGACTGGGCCTCCCTCAGCCTGCACTGCCAGCACAGAAAGATTTCCTAATATTCACCCCTGACACGTTCAGACCTAGACATTAGCAGGGTCATAAAAAATAATAATAATCTTTCAAACAGACTAGCACGTGCCTTCCTGAGGAATTCTGAACTGGACAATAGGGCTGATGGTCATCAAGTGCAGATATCACAGTTCCACAAGTCACACATGTGCAGCTCTTGATAAACTCAGGGAGAGATAAGGGAATCCCTGAGATGTTGGCATTCCACACGCTAAAGAAGTAAAATCCTACACACATCATTTGTCTACAGAAACACCATTTGTACAAAAAAAAAAAAAAAAAAAGGGAAAACACGCTACTGGAGGCCAAAGCAGGGATTTTCTCTTTCAGCCTCCCTCCCCAAAAACCTGCTGCCCAGTGTCCTTTCAGTTTTATTGCCACAGACCCCATCTGGGCCATACTCACGGGAGTTTTGGAGCTCTCGGCGTAAGGCAGTGGTTTCGCGAGTTTCTCTACGTCGGCCCCACTGGACCCAACCTGGGTGTAGGAGTAGGATCCACGGAAGTGGGGATTGCTGCCCCAGGAGGACCGCAGGATCCGGCGAGGTTTCGGAATGTTTGGATTCCCTGGATGGAAAGCGGAAGGCAAAAAGTCAGACTGTGTCCAAGAGGGAAGAGGGCAGTGCCTGAGCAAGGTGTGGGTGATGGGGATTCTCTCTGATTTATTCAACATCTGTCCCAGCAGAGCCCCCAAACCAGATCTCTCTTCCATTAGAGAAGTTTCACCTATTTATATAACAGAAATTACCTCCCTTTTCATCTCAGCTCTTCCATTTTCCAGGAATGTGTTGGGAGTCCCCACCCCTAGAGGTGTCCAAGGAATGACTGGACCAGGCACTAAGTGCCCTGGCCTGCTTGACAAGGTGGGGAATTGGTCACAGGCTGGATTCCATGACCTTGGAAGCCTTTTCCTACTTAAATTATTCTCTGATTTATTTTGGAAAGGATCACTAAAATGTTTAGGTTCTAAAAGACTGGAGGAGCTTCAGGACACATTCTGGTTGGAAATACAAAGAATCTCCTGGTCACATTTGCAGTGGGGAGCCTGGTGGTGACCAACATGACTGATCTCACCAAAATTTAGGTATTTTAATTGAGTGCCCAGTCTAAATTGGATGTTTAGGTAGCCTTGTGAGAGAGATGTGCCTCCAAAGAGGAAAGGCAAATCTTCATTATGTGGGGGTATTGAAAAACCTGTCAGAAAGTTCTCAAAGCCTGTATGAGCTCATTCCAACAGATTCCCATAAAGCTGTCTCCAAAATCAAGCTACAATCCAGGAGACTCTGTTTATTTAACACATAAGGCATGGAAAGCAGGCTTTTGAGGCTGAAGTGGGATTTCTAGATCGCTGTAAGATTTCCACTGCTAAGAGGGTGTAGGACCTAGAGATGAAGAATGCACCCACGACAGGGTCATCATCAGCCACTGTCCCCATCCCAAAGACCTTGGAGAGCATGAGATCCACCAGGACTGCAGGCCACCAGCTGGTGGCACAAGAGCCTCAGCTACAAAAGAGTCACACTTTGGAGATCCTCCTGCTAGGCTGGTTTTGGATCATCTCAGTGCCTCTGCTTTTGTTGGAGTCCCATGATTGTATCTGGCATGGCAGGAGAGGAACAGGAGGAAGGACACAGAGAATTCCAATGAAGAGGAATTCCCTCTGCAGGAGCCAAGATCCACCCTTGAGGCAACATCATGTATCCAGGCAAGGTTCAGCTACTTGGGTTGAGTTTAAATCTTCCACAGCAGAGGAACTGGAACTGGATGATCATGAAGGTCCCTTCCAACCCAAACCATTCTAGGATTCTTTATGGAAAGGGCTGTCCAGCCCTGGCAGAGCTGGGAGTGTTGGGAGTTCCCATCCCTGGAGGGATTTAAAAGCCATGTGGATGTGGCACCTGGGGACATGGGGCAGTGGTGGCCTTGGCAGTGCTGGAGGAATGGTTGGGATCAATGATCTTAAAGGGCTTTTCCAACTTAAGCAATTCTGTGATTCCAAAAGATCAAAAAGTAGGAGTTTTGAGATGTTCACATCCTATGCCTGCTTCAGACCCTGACTCTGTGACAGCTCAAGATGTTCAGTCTGTCATGAGACAACCCAAATTCCCCCACTTTCTTCATCCCAGTTTAGAGGGACACACCCAAATGTAAACATTGGTCGGGCAATGCATTATTTAGTCCTTATAAACTATTATTCAGCAGTGCCTTCAGCTCCTTAAAATCAAGAGTGGGTCCTGGTTCAGCTTCTGCTTTTAGGAGTATCCTGCCAGCCAAAGTTATGGAATAAGGGGCTGGAACAGAGACTCCTGCATGGCCTGCCCAGAGTACTCTGTGAACACTTTAAAACCAGACCCCAGATCAAAATACGGCACAGACTAGCAAATAAATACATCCCACAAATAAAACACATCCTACAAAGCAATGTTGTTTCAGGAGCAACAGCTTTACATAACAAAGGCCTCTAAAATATGTTCCTGCAAGACTCTTCAAAGCAGGAATGCCTGGAAGTGGAAAGCCCAAGGGAGTCTGAGAACTGGGAGCTCTCAGATGTGTCAAGGAAATAAGTTATCATGTTTTATTTTTGAGGGCTGTGGGAAAGCCCAGGAGAACACACCATGGGAGCTGTCAGAGAACACTCCCCAAGCAGGGTTGAGGCAGCCACCCATCCCAGAGCACTGCACAAAAACAGCACACCAGGGGTTTTCGAATAAAAGGAGTCTCTGCAGTGGCCTGGTGATGCCTCTTCCGTAGCTGGTGCACATTTCCATATCCACATCCATTCCCATGAGCTCCTTCCAGGCTCTCCAGCACATCAGGCCACATCATTAAGACCCAAGTGTCCACTGTGCAGCTACTGTGCCCCTGCACTCTGCATTTCTGCACTTTTTAATGCAAGCAGCTGTTTCCAAGAGGAAAACCAGGAGGCACAGAGAGGAAATTTGGTTGAAGGTCAGACAGGAGCACGTAGCAAAAGCTCTGATTCTGAGCTGTTGTTTGAAGACAGAAACTACAAAGACTGAGAGCCACAATCCTTCAAGGAACATTCTTCACTGGACTTGCTCATTTCTGCTTTTAAACAGGGTAAATGTGCCTTTGTCCACAGATAAAAGTAACAACACAGATGCGGAAACTTCTCAGTTTCCAACATCCGAAGAGAGATTAAATAGCTAAAAAAAGTATATTGGCCTTCACTAAAACAGGAGGGCACATATCTTCATGCCACAGATTTCCACTTGTGAAGCTATGGAAGACAACTCCCTGTGCCTCACACAATCCCATTTTTCTTCAGCTCCTGGAAGGTGTGGATACAGAGCTTTATTGTTTATGGGGCTGATTGAATTACCATAAAATCAAGTCACCAATCTAAATTAAAGCACTCAAATTTATTTTCCTACCTGAGAGCAGGGATCTAAGATTCCACCAAGGGAGATCTGTGGTACTGCCCCCACACCAGAGTGGCTACCCCAGACACCCACATGGGACTGGGAGATGTGATGCAGAACCTAAAACAGATCTGTTCCCCTCCAGAGAAATAGCTGCTCAGGAAAACTCAGAGCATCTCCAGCTGCAGCCTGACAGGCTCCAGTGATCCCTTCAGCAGGGAGCCTCTGGCTTCTAATTCTGGGAGCTTATCCAACAAAGAAGGCAGAGCAAGGCTCCTAATTGCTCTGAGGTATTCCATTTAATCAGATTTGGAGGACACTGCTTTTCACCGTCCAGTTGTGAAAAGCAGTAATTGCTGATGGCTCTTAGGTTAGAACAATCCTCAGAGCTTTTCACAGCAAAGCCACTTAATCCCCAACACCGACCTGAGAGGGAAATTCAAGGTCAATTCTCAGAGAGATTCTCAGTGTGAGCCTAAAAGAACGGATTTAACTTAAAACTGGTATAACATACTCTGAAGCCAAAGGAAAGGCCACCAGGACCAACAGACTGAGAAAACACAGTGAGAGACGGGAACCTACCTGGTAATGAATGAATTCTTTCTCAGAAGAATAAGAGCATGGAGCATTTCATACCCGGAACATGAAAGCCACAAAAGGCAAAGCGAACATTAAAAGGCTGAAAGTATCTGTTTCATTATTGAATATAAGGCTCCCTCTATACTCACTAGAGAAAAGATGCTTCAGAAGATGTCACAGAGCACCAAGTGAGGTGTGGAAGTTCTGAGCTGCCTTATGGAAGATCCAGGCTTTCCATGGAGGTCAGGATCCTGGCAGTACAAACTACCAGGTTTTCTAACTTGGTTAGCTGACCTGTGTGAACTCGAGCGGTGGGAGAGGCTTTCAAAGCTGGGCTGGGTGGTGCTAATTGGAGCAGAGGAGTGAAGCCATGCTCAAAGGTGGCTCTAGGTGTACCACAGGCTGCTGGCCTAATCCCCACTCACACTCCCCCTGGAACAGGTCAGCAGAGAAGGGAGGTGCACGGAGAGCTGAGCAAACTCCTGTTATTTCAGCCAGCCTGGCACCTGGCCCAGATCAGCCCTGAGGTATTGCTCCTTCTGGGACCTCCAGGGAAAAGGGGAGCAAGGAAAACAGGATAAACCCAGCTCCCTTAGGCAGGGAATCCTGCAAGAGCTGTGAAAAGGTTTTCTACCAACAGGAGGTTTGGGGGCAGGAAGTGGAACAGGTCATGTTGGGTACTGGGCACTCCAAGAACAGGTTTTCCTCTCACAGTTTTGAGCAGCTGAGAGGCCACTTCTCAGCTGATGCCCAAAATGCTCATCGCAGGGCAAGGCCCTGGTAAATCCAGTCTGGAATTCTCCAGGGAGAGATAACCTGGGATTAGCTCTGTGGAAGAGCCTGATGGACAGTGACCAGGTGCAGCATCAGCTGGAACTGCAATTGCAGCACAGACCCACGGCCCAGAGCCAACACATTTCCATCCTGGGAGGAGAGGAACATCCAACACTCGCAAACAGTAACTGTGAAGAAGCCCAAGAAGGAAGAGGGACAGCAAACTCCCACGTGCCAAACTACAACAGACCTAAAGAGCCAAATTCCCACTGATGACTTGAAGTGGGTTTTGGAATTTTTTTATTTTTTTTTTTTAAATAGGCCTTAAGAAAGAAAAGCTGTATCAAACAAGGTTGTTTGTCCATTCAGCACTGCGACAACTTGGCCTGTGAGAGAAGAGCCTCCTGCTAAGCCTGTGTAGAGCAGCAGTTCCCTGCTGGGGTCAGGGGAAAGATGGCACACAGGGACTGATGTGACATGGGACATGGGGACACCCAACACCCCTGCACACCAACAGCTCAGGAGGCACAGCTGAAACAAGGATGCAGGCTTGGGCACTGAATCAGAGCTTTTGAATCCAGAGTCTCTACCCTACAGCTCCTGCAGAGAGTGGTAAAACCTCTTTTGGCTGTAGTCAGTTATGCAGAAGTCCTCAGATTCCAGGGATAAAGGTTCTTCACCCAGAGGTGCTGGAACAGGCTCCCCAAGGAATGGTCACAGCACCAAGCCTGTCTGAGCTCAAGAGGCATCTGGACAATGTTCTGAGGCACAAGGGGATTGCTGGAGCGTCCTGTGCAGGGCCAGCAGCTGGACATGATGATCCTGATGGGTCCCTTCCAACTCAGGACATCCTGTGATTCTGTGGCTCTCTGGATCTCCAAGTTGTTGGTAGCAAATGGTCAGTAAGGACAGGGGAAAGCTGCACTTGTGAAGGCAAATTTCTCCAGTTAGCTGGAGCTCCATGGACAAGAGGTAAGGTTGGAAACCCACTGGATGCTGAGATGGGGCTAACACCAGCTAGCAGGAAGATATGTATCATTTAATCACAGGAGCCATCTCTAAAACAGCATAAACCACATCTAATCCTGGAAGATGCTGCTCTTATAACTACTTGTAATTCTGTATAAATTCAAAAACCTTATTTCAAAACTGCTATTAAAGCCACCACCATTTCTTTCAGTGTTACTACCTTACACCTGCACTTGCATAGTGTCTCCCATCAGAGGATGTCAAAGACTCTCAGATACAAAAATCCCTTTTTTTGGTAAGGTGTGCGACCTCTAGAGAAGTGGCTGTGGACAAACTAAAGCCCAGAATCGAATCCAAGTATTACTGCTTTAAGTGATTTCATCTGGATTTTCTCAGTGTAATACACCTAAGATCTGCCTTGGTCCTACTGCTGCCCTTAAAGTGATGTGTGATCACAGAACACGAAATCTGGGAAGTCCAGGAAGGTTCCAGTGATGAACCCAGAAAATGGGAACTCTCAGTATCAATCAATTTTTTGAAATTTAGGCCATTGAGATTTCCATAGAGTTGACATTAAATGGAAGTCAAGGGTGTGATTCAACCACACCTCAGCTGATCTAAACAGGTTCAGCTTCTGACAGGGCTGTGATGCTCTCCACAGCTGAGATCAGCCCTCAGAGCCTGACAGCTTCAGCTGCTGCAGAGTTATTTGTGATTCAATAAAGCAGAGGATGTGGAATCCTCCAGCACTTCTGCCCACCACTTCCTGAGCTGGTTTATCAGCCCCTCTGTAAAAATAGCTCCCAGGCACACCCAAGCAGGAGCTATGCTGGAAGCACAGGCACATTCAAAGGGACACAAAATGCCAAAGAACTAAAAATGACTTTAAAGCATTTCCTTCCTCGTGGTTATTTGATCCCCCAGCCCCACGCTCCCTCTCCCACCAGAGCACAGCTGACCTGTAAATTTACGTAGCATTTCGGTGCAGGTTTCTGCCACAGTTTCATCATCACACTTCTCCATAATCAAAGCCTCTTCTCCACAGATCCAGCCACTGAGGACGTGGCCGTACCTCTCGGGAGGGTACAGCACATCGAAGCTGCAGATCTTCTTGTACCACAGCTCCTCGGGATAAGTCAAGCTCTCGCTCTCCGCCTCGTCTTCCCACACAAACTGGATGCTGTTGCATTCAGAGCTCCAGAAAGGCTCTTCAAACTCCAGGAAGATCTTGTCAGTGGTATTGATTCCCAGTTTCTCAATGGCCATCACCTTCTCCTCAGGCAGGCGGGGATGGAACAGGCTCTCGTGGCGCTTCTTCAAGACTCCCAGGGACACAGTCACAATGACGTGGTCAGCTGGGATGAACTCACAGTCCTCGCACTCTACGAAGACATTGGAGCCCTTGTTCTCCTCGGGGAGGTCACTGTTGTGGTCAGCCACCCTCTCAATCTCCTTGCTGACCGACTGGTTCCAGTGGATGCACTTGACCGGCTTGCGGAGCTGAATGACAGACTTGGGAATGGAGCGGGCCAGAATCTCCACGATTTTAATAAAACCACAAGGAATGACGTGATGGGCCCCGGGGATTTCGGTCCATTCCCCAAATTCACTCAGCGAGACTTCATCCATGCTGTGGGAGCTGCTCTCGCAGCTCTCTACCTAAGGAAAAGCAACACAAAAGCAACATTGCCACAGAGCAACTCCTTTAGCCACAGCACAGCTCTGCAAGGGCACAGAGGAGCTGTGTGAGAGTGCTGAATTCCACTCTGAAACCAGATTAGTTTTGCTAGTAAAGAAGTGCTTGGCCATAGGATCTGACAAAAATCAATCCTTAGCCTTTCTTGCAACCAGAGAAACCATTTTGTCATGGTAAAGAGTTTGAGTTGTATCATCCAGAGTGCAGAGACCAGAGGGCTGGAGCCCCTCTGATCTGCAGACAAGCTGAGAGCAGGGGCTGTTCAGCTTGGCAAAGAGAAAGCTGTGGAAAGACATCCTGCCACCTTTCAGTATCTAAAGGGGCTATAAAAGAGCTGGAGAGGAACTTTGGACAAGGCTGTGGAGTGACAGGGGAAAGAATTATGGCTTTAAACTGAGGGTCAAATTAAATTAGATATGAGGAATAAATTCTTCCTTGTGAGGGTGGGGAGGCCCTGGCACAGGTTGCCCAGAGAAGCTGTGGCTGCCACAGCCCCTGAAGTGTTCTCAAAGCCAGGTTGGACTGGGATAGTGGAAGGTGTCCCTGCCCATGGCAGGGGATGGAAATGGACAGTCTTTAAGGTCCCTTCCAACCCAAACCATTCTTTGAATCTATAATTCCATGATGTCTTTGCTTCTGCACAATTCTGGGTTAAAGTTCTGTTTTCTATCCTTTAAAATCCCCTGCAGTGGCCAGGGACCTCCTGTCTGCTGCTCCTACAGCAGAACCTGGAGCTGTGTTAATCAGATGCTCATTCCAGTGCTAATAAATGTTCCCATGAGGAGCCACATAAAACTTCTGGCAGCTATTTCTGCTGTCTGCAGCTTTCAGGCTGCTGTCAGTCAGCAATCAGCCAGCCAACAATCTGCCAGAGGCGAGAGGACCCGGCACTGAAGGAACTGAAGGAGACGGGAAAGGGAAATGCCAAGATGTGAGCCACGTGTGTTTGATGTGATTACCAAAGCTTTAGATCCATTAACCTGTTGGTTAATGTTTGTAGGAGTATTAGGCATAGCTGCAGCTCCCAACAATCCCTGGAACAAAGGCAGGATGTTTGGCCTGTCTTGTGATAAGCTTCTAATGATAATCCTGATGCACGGGACACAGCGATCTTAAAATCTTCGCATCACCGGAGTCACAATCGCTCGAACACTGTAATTCTCCCAGCATTTTAAGGAATATTACAGTTCCTTGCCTCACCCTTCGACCTATTTTCCAGGCCTTTCCACACTTTAATGACTGTGCTTGGGAGCCTGACAAGCCTAGACCATCTCCCTGCTGTGGAGCACCGTGGTGCAGAGCAGGAATCTCTGTGCTGGGACAAAGTGAACAAGTCAGGGTTGTGCCAGCAGCTCCCAGGCTGCTCCTGTGACTGCAGGGACAAACAGGTGCCTTCCCTGTCCTGGTCACTGCCTGATGACTCCAGTGGGGACTGACTGAAGACCCATCTCTGGACTGTGCTGTGGTTCTACCCCACCCAAGCATTTCCCAGCCCTCCCCCAGGGTCACACAACACAAAACCTGTGGCACACAGCAGGATCCCCGTCCTGCCTGGATGCTCCAACAGGACATTTCTCATTATGAAGTTAAACACTGGCTGCTGTTTGATTCTTTCAACCATGAAGGCAAAACGTCAGGGAGAAAAACAACCAACTACCAAGACTCTAACCCGAGACAGGTTAATCCCCACTCTGTCATCTGATAGTCTAAAGCATGAGAAGCTTTGTTGTTCTCAGGTATTTGCATGAGAAGGGATTTGCAAGACTTGCAGAAACAGCTCTGACTGCGGCAGCCTGGAGCAGGCACAGGAGAAACCTGTGAGGAACAGGAAACCCAGAGCTGTATCCAATGACTTAACCCTGTCTGCACGGGTGCTATTTTATGGGTAACACAGTAAATAACTGAGCTTTACGTGGCAGCTGTGGAGACACCCTGTGATAAAAGGTTTTGGGTGAGGATGGTGAGATATCAGGCTCAGGACACCAGGGTTCAAACCTCAGCTTTATCTCAAATCTCCTGTGAGACTCTTCAGGTCTTTACTCCTCTTTGGTTTAGCTTCCCACCTGAAAACAGTGAACACATGACAAAGTGCTGCTTGCCTGCCCTGCCTCATCTCAGAAGCTTTTAAGTCATTCTAAGTGAAATAAAAATGACTGATACATTTTACTCATGGAGTGCCTGATTCAGCATTAAGTCCTCATCCCACAGAGAACTCATTTAGCCAAGGCACCAAGGAGATAAAAAGAACTATGGAAGCCATGTGGAAAGCTGGGTTTATACAATTTATCTTGAATTTTATTGCTTTACCTTCAAAATGCTTCTGGGGATTTCTTCAGCAAATTACTAGTATCAAAGTTACATTTCTTCTGGTCTCTGAGAGGTAAAAAACACTCAGGCAGGATCAGGGGGTGCAGGTGTAAGCCACAAGATAAGACATTACTAAAAAACCTGATAATAGAGTAGCTTCAGATGGTAAAAAAAACCCAAACTAAATCAGAAAATTTAACAAGGCCTAGGAAAGCCACTTCTATGAAGAAAACTGGGGGTTTAAGGCAAGAAAAAGAAAAAAAAGGAGTAAAGGCATTTTTCCTTGCAGCCCACTGTCAAAAAGTTGTCAATAGAAACACAAACAGCAAGAGAGCACAAAAAGCAATTTCCAGGGCTGTGTAGGGCTCAGCCAGGTGCCTGAGGTTCAGAATTTGTTTTGCTCCTACCTTAAACAAAAAGAAAACACCCCAATGATGTGCACACATACCTTCAGGTACTGCTGGATCATGGCCAGTTTCAACCTCTTGACGGCCTCCGTGTCATCCGGGTCGGCCTTGACGCGTTTGCGCACGACGTCCCGTGTGAAAACGCCCACACTGTTCTGGCTCTCAGCATTGACTGGTTTACCTCGTTGGAAGAACTCCTGAGTCAGGTTATAGACCTGCCAGAGACAGGACATGAGGATGGGCCACGGGATTCTCAGCAGGATGTTCCTACATCTGTCCCAACCCAGCGCATTCAGATCACCTCCTCATCCTCCCAGCAGAACCCACGTCCTTGCTCACATCCGCCAAAAAGCACCAGATCTCCTCCCACCTCTGTGTCCCAGGTGCAATCCCAGGTTGCTCTAATCTGAAACCAGCCCTTCCAGCCTCTCCATTATTTAGAAGGAATCCACCAGAGTGGGGTGAGTTCAGTTTCTCAGTTGTTTTCCTGCTGTCCCATGAAATTAGGAAGCAACAAACAGCAAAGGAATTCTGTATGCACACACCTTACTTGAGCACAGGACAGGAAGAAATCCATGGAAAACTGACATCTCTAGAGCCCCTCACCAGGAGCCACAAGAAAAATCCTTTGTAACAAATCACTCTTCTTTGAAGGTATTTCCTGGTGGTTTTTAACCCCAGTTTTCCATACAAGCTACTTAAAGGCAAGGAAACACCATCCACCTCGGACCTTCTGCTTGGGGCTGCCTGGGATAACTTGTATTTCTACCTAAAATACTGCCAGAAGAGCCTGCAATTGCATCATGGCTCTTCCTTTCTATGGGAAAAAAAAAAAAACCTCAAGAGGAATCTTTTAACACAGGAAAGCTTTCAAGAGATGCCTCTCAGAAATGCAGCACATCCCATTAATGACTTGTTTGTCCAGAATGTGTCCCCTTCTCATTCACATCAAGCCACAGGGTGCACAATATACAAGCACAAGGGATATCCCTGCTTACAGAGTTTTTCCTGTCAAAGATGGTTTGAATACAGTTTATGATCGTTTTTTGGAGACAGATTTGGATGTGTCAAGAAGTTAAAGTCTACAGTAAATATCTGGTACAAAGCTGGTGAAACTGTGGCAGCTTTGCCTTCACTGAGCTCCTGGAGCTTCCCATTCCCTGCTTATAGGGCTAATCCACCATGGTTTATGTTCTTCCCACTCCAGTTTTCCTCAAGAGCTTGATTTTATCTTGGGTTTTAGGAATAAAGTGAATTTGAGGAGGCAAAATAGAGGGAGGAAGAGGAAAGGGAGGAGGATAAACACACTGCAGTGGTAGGAATAAGAGGGAGGAGGTCTCTGAGCGAATGGAGGAAGGTGAGTTGACAAGTAAGGGATGAGAAGGAAATTGAAGAAAGTAAGTGGAAGAATGGAAAAAAAAAAGGGGGATGAAAAATAAACTATAAAACAGAGAAGAAACAATCAAAAGGAAAATGAGTGGGACTGGAGAAGACAGAAGAGAATTGCAGACACTGCCTGGGACACGGCCATTCCAAGGAGGTTCCCAGAAAAAAGGTTGGGGCCCAACACCCTGTATCAAACAAAGGCTTCAGCAAAGGAAACTTTGGCAGTTCCAGCATCCCCTGGTTCTCAGGTCCGTGGATTTCTGAGGCCACAAGCACTTGCAGCAGGTCTGGGCTGCACAGACCTTGCGTCAGCACAAACAGCTCGGCTTTCATAAGCTGATTGAGCTCTGTAAGCAGATAACACACTCACAGGACAAGCAAAGCCCTGCTAAAACCCAGCCACCACTTGGCCCACAGGAGAAGTGAGCCTGACTATGGTTTTGTTAACCATTATATTCCTCACCACCCCACAGGGAGGGGAGCAGGAAGGCCCAAGAGTTCTCTGTGCTGTAACCATCAAGGAAAGTCTTTCCTGGAGGTGCCATCCCATAGATCAGACAGCAGGTAAGTTCAATCACATCAGGATTTCTTATTTCTCCTGTTATTTCCTTGCTTTTCAAGTTCAAGAAGCATTTGGACAACACCCTCAGGCACAAGGTGTGATTTTGGGGGTTTTCCTGTGCAGGCCCAGGAGCTGAACTTGATGAACCTCCTAAGTCACTTCCATCTCAGGATATTCTGATTCTTGGGGGTGCTGAACCATCTGAGGAAGAACAGGAGGCAAAGCTGCTGCAGACAAGAAGCAAAAGGAGAAACAACAGCAGGTCCAACATTGAGAGATATAGTGTCAGAATAAATGAATGAAAAAGATGCTCAGAATGTATGTTTTAATGAACATGGGCAGCAAACACATCCTGTAAAAGAAGGTATGGAAAAGCTTCACTAGGACACCTCATTTAAGGCAGATTTCCAATGAAGCAGGAGCAGAATTGTGCTGTCTGAAGTTGGAATTCTCCAGGCTTTCCTTCCCCAGATGGGGAAAGCATTGTCATTCCTATGGGATCACCACCGGGGTCACTGGGAACAGGCACTTGTAATATCTGAGAACCCACATACTCCTACAATCATTTCAGCATTTCAGCAGCAGGGTTCCTGAGACAGTAGAAATGGGCCTTCCCTCAAAGATCCTGGGGAAAGGTAACAACAAGAACGACCTGAAAGATTCTGCTGATTTTCTAGTTAACCCTTCAAAACCTCCCTGCATCCAAACCAGAGTTCCATGTCCAGCAGCAAGGAGAGCTACACCTCAGACAGTCCAGACAACCTTTGCTTTTCTATTGTCACACACCTGATACAAACAAGGAGCAAAACCAAAGGACAGACTGCATCAACTCCCATCTCTTACCACTGGTAATCTCACATCCCAGCAGGATGACCTAAACATTTCTCACTCTAAAGCTCCCCTGGGCTGGGACAGAACAAGTGGCCCTGGAAGCCTGTCTGAAAAAACAGAAGTAAAAGACAGAACATCTCAAGTAACCATTCATTCTAAGCAGTTTTCCTTCCCTCATTCTGAAGGTTTGCACAGAATCCTCCAGGGAATTCACAGAATCATGGAATGGTTTGGGTTGGAAGGAGCCTTAAAGCCCATCCAGTAAGGGACACCTTCCACTATCCCAGGTTGCTCCAAGCTCTATCCAATGTATCCTTGGACACTTCCAGGGATCCAGGGGCAGCCACAGCTTCTCTGGGCAACCTGTGCCAGGGCTTCCCCACCCTCACACGAAAGAATTTGTTACCAATATCCCATCTAACCCTGACCTCTGGCAGTGGGAAGCCATTCCCCTTGTCCTGTTATTCCATCCCTTGCCCAAAGTCCCTCTCCAGCTCTCTTGGAACCCCTTCAGGCACTGGAAGGTCTCCCTGGAGCTTTCTCTTCTCCATCCTGAACAACCCCAACTCCCTGGGTCTGCAAGACAGAAGGGGTTGAAGGTAAGAAATTAAAAAGTGTTTAATTGAATGTCCACAGTCCTGAAACAGTTTCACTTCATCTTCCACCTTCTGTCTTCTTTCTGATCAGCTTTGGGGCATCCCACATGTGCAGGGAACGTGGATTCCAGCAGGGATGTCCCCTCTGTTACCTACAGGCTTCCTCTTCCACGTGTTTATTTACTACCTACGTGCTCCTCCACCACAGGAAAAGGCAGTTTCTTAGGAAGAACAAAGCTAAATAAAGAAGTTTCTCCGTACTGAAGGAGGTCAGGAAAGCACATCCCCATCCACACTCCTTCCTGTCAGCGCCGCTGACGATGCCCAGCATTGTCTTTTTCTCACTTGGCTTAAAAACTGCTGTGACTTAATCCCTGTCCAGTAAAAAGCCCCAACGGAGATAGGGCTGTGCTGTTCCCAGGCCAGACATCTGTCAGTGCAATAGAGGCAGGGAGGGAACGGTGACTCTCGGTGGCCCTTTGGTCCTGCTTTCCATGATAACTGCAAGGCAAGGCACTGCAGCTTAATTGGGGATGGCAGGAAGCCCAGCACGGGGTGAGGGATGGAAAACCTTGTCATTCTTTGGCTGCATCCCTCCCCCAGAAGCTGTTGCAGCACACACGAGAAAGCTGACAGATAACAAGGCCATTAATTAGCTGATTGTTAAAGCGAGGGTTCCTGGGAAGCAGCTCTTCAGGGACTGTATCCTTGCTGAAAAGCTGAAGTAAAAGCAGGCACTTTTCCTAAATCAGGCTGGTGAGGGACTGTGTGATTTTTCAGCTGCATTTAACCTGTCCAGCTTACCACTTCCTTCCCACTTTCCACTAATACCTGGGAATCGGCTTTAAATACCTCTCTGGAAAGGGAAACGAGGACTTAGTGGAGACAGAGGAACAACTCTGAGATAAAACTGTCCCTGTTCACATTTTCTGAGGAGTTGTACACACACACAGACCCCAGAGGTGCAGACATCACTGTCAGAGGTCCCACTCTGGCCATTTTCCTGAGAGTCATGCAGATGTGGCATAATCAAGAGCCAAAATCCTCTCCTAGCCCCAGGATTCCCCCAGTTATCCTAAAAGGAATGGAGAGGAAGGTGGGAAGATTACACAAATAGATGATGTGGGCATCACACCTTGGGGAACCTCCCGGTGCTGGTGCCTCCTTCCTTTTGGAGACTGACCAAACGGAGTGACAGTGACCCTGAGCAGTGCCAGCCCCACACAGCAAAGAAGGACAATCCTGAAAGTCCTGCCCCATCTCGTGGTGCTTCCCTTGGCAATGTGTGGCTGGAAATCCAGGTGGATGCTCTGCAGGACTGGAGACCTTCCTTGAAGGCACTGCTCTCCTTCCACAAGGAGAATTCAGGTCACCTCAGTCACAAACTCATGACAGATCCTGACTGACCCCAGTGCAGGGCAACAGCCTCTTCTAAGGAACTTTCTGCTGGAGAAATGAAGAGCTGAGCAGTCTTCAAGCAGTCTCTGCTCCGCTTCCTTGTAACCAAATAAAGGCTTCTGTGAGACATCCCTACAGCTATTAAAAATTCAGGCTACTGCAAACAAAAAAGCAGCAAAACTTGTATTGAGGTAGAAGCAGCCAGCCAAAAAAGATTGGATAAGTGCCTGGAAAAAGCCTAAGGACTTTCCAGATGAATTAGTGAGGCAAAGCACTGGAGGTACAGGGGTGCTTTGCCTATCACTCCAGGAAAATTCAGACTTTGCCTTGCTAAAATCCAGTTTCAGAGACTCCACGTGACCGAGTGAAATTCAAGGGAGACCCCCTGCACTATGAATTCCCTACAATTTGGTGTCCAGATGACAAGCTAACCAGGGCTAGAGAGACCCAGATGGAGAAGCAGGGCTGAAGGCGCAGGCTGGAGCCCCAGCAGCAGCTGCAGGGAAAGCCAGGCAGGGTGTGAGCGTGTGGGGACCGAGCCAGCTGTGCCTTTGGAACGGCGACAAATTTAGCCCTGCTCATTCAGGAACACATTTTCCACTGTTCATGCCAGTCCTACATCCCTGATTAGGCTCTGCATCCATCATGGGTTGCTGGCTGTTTTGTGGGGGGTTCTGTCTTTTCAGCTCAGGACAGGGTGTGTCACAGCCTTGGCTATCTCAGCCTCCTCTGAAGGGATGAGATGACATGATGGTGGGATTGCAGTGAAAACCTGAGGAGCCCCTATGAGACAAGGGAAGACCCTGACACCAGATTTAATGATCTGTAAGGTGACTTTTTATCCTGGACAACTTGAAAATGCTTTAACAAAACCAATCATAAAACCTACCTCCCAAAATAAAAGAAACCAGAGATGCAGAACTGAAAATTCCTGTTGTTCCTCCCCAACATTCATTTCACCACCAGTTAAAGCAACAGAACTTTGGCCAAAAAACAGAAAAAAAAAAAAAAAAGAGAAGAAATAAACTCTAATGAACATGCAAAAAAACCCCCCACAGAATCACAGAATAATTTGGGTTGGAAAGGACATTGAGGATTGTATTGTTCCAACCCCCCTGCCATGGGTAGGGCCATCTTCCATTAGACCAAACTGATCCAAGCCACATCCAGCCTGGCCTCGGACACTTCCAGGGATCCAGGGGCAGCCACAGCTTCTCTGGGCACCCTGTGCCAGGGCCTCACCACTCTCACAGTACTGCTGGGGAAGTAGGGACACCACAAAACACAAACCAGAAATGTCCCTGCCAGAGTCAGCATGTGTGGAACTCATGCTCTTTAAAGTGCCCCCTGCACTTTATGCCAGAGGAAGACGTCCCCAAAGCCACACACCTGCTGCACTTGCTCCTGGGCACTTGTATTTCCTACAGCCTTTTTAACTGTGTATTTTTATGAAATCACATAGCTCACCTGAATTCTCACCTTTCCTAAGCAGAGCAGGGAATAAACCACAGCCAAATGTCTTAAATCAGTACAGATCCTCCAGCCTGGCACCCCAAAGAGGCTGGGGCAAGCAGCTCAACAAAACCATGAGCTGCTCCTGCAAGAAATTCCAGCAGGCTCTGGAGGAAGGCAGAGAAAGCCCCTCCCAGCAAGAGCAATTAAGGGGCTGGCTGATGTCCCCTGCTTGGCTCCAGCTGTCCCTTACATATTTTTTATCGCCAGGAGTGGCTGCAGACATTTTTACAGGCCATAAACGTGAAAGCCTTTTCTGTCTCCTAGAGATAAAGATATCCTGTGGCAATGATAAGCTAATTAGGTGTTGTGTAAAGAAGATTAACTTTTAATGTGCTGTTCTCTCATGTCACTGGCTGCCCCTTTCTCTCCCCTTTAAAAGAAAGGGTAGATTTACCAAATTAATCATTTCCAAAACACTGGTACCTTGTTATGGCCTTTATCTTACCGGGTTTATCTCAAAGCTAAGTGGCTCTCATCTTTGTATTCCCTCCTCATTTTGGAGTCTGCCTTCCCTTTGCTGGAGATTTTCCTATCATCTTCCAGACAGGATGATCACCAAGCCCTGCATGCAGTTTGGCAGTGTTCCATTTACATAAATAATGCTGTCACTGCAGTATTTTCATTTACTCTTTCTAGCCCCAGTTGCTGTTAATCTTCCTCCACACACATCTCACCTGTCTTTCATCCCTGCCTGGAAAAATTCTTGTTAGTTTTTTAATTCAGCAACATGAAAAATTGTTCAGATGAGTTATATCCACCCACATTTGTCCAAGACGTTGCCCACAGGTTGACAAATCCTCCCCACAATGAGATTTCTTTGAAATTCCTACTAACTCCTCCCTAAAACTGAAAGGATTTTGTGCCATGCCATCACCCATTCCAGTTCAGAAAACACAGGACAGTGCCAAAAACCTTTTTCAAATGAAACAAAATCCCTTTTTCTGCTCCCCACCCAATTCTTGATAATTCTTTACAGGCTACAGTGACTTTTCTAATGCTCCCAGACATATTTTTAAACAAAGTATGCAAGAGTAACCTGAATCTAGTGAGTGTTCAGCCAAGAGTCAAATACTGAAGTTTGCTGTCAGATGAAAATCTGAAGGTTTTAGGCACGGCTACAGCCTGATGAAAATACTCATGTTTTGCTCCATTTTCTACAACCCACTGAGAGATCACATTACCTGGAGGGCCAGACAGTCTGCACCAACCCCTCCAAATGTACTTCACAAGCAACATCGAAAAAATGTGGGGAATAATTATAATTAACTTTGGCAAGCAAAAGAGTTAAAATAACCTTCAACTGAAGTCAATGCTGGTCTGAATCTCCCAGAAAAGATGTTTCTTTCCTTCTGATGCAAAAAAATCTCCAATTCCTATGATACTGCACTGACTTTGGCACACCACACAGCACTTCATAGTATTTATAACCAATAAAAAGTCACAGGGATACAATATTTAGTTGGTTGTTGCTAAGGTTTTGCTTTTACTTTGTTTAGCAATTTGATCCCTCTACTACTCTTTTAATTAAGTAGCAACTTTCTCCAGCAAATTACTGGATCTCCCCAGAAATAGTTGCTGGAAGTGATTAAATAGATGACAAATGTGGAAAGATTGTTCTTCCCCACCACAGAGAGTTAACCCCACATCAGGGACAAATGGGGCACAGTGAAGCAGATGAGAGAAAACTTAAAGTTCATTTTTTTTCCAAAGAAATTAAAAGACATCACTGTTTTTCTACCTTTGCCCTGGAATGTTCTAACTGCCAAGGGGTCTCGGTGTTCCAGGCAAATCTACCACTTGACAAAGCAGCTGGACACCAACCTCGTTGTATAAATCACTGAATTCTTCAACCACATCTTTCGGGATCCTCTGCCCGCTGTTGGTGAGGTGATAAGCCACCCCATTCTTGGAGTAAAGACTGATCCGCCCAACGCTCCTCTCGCTGTCAGTGGTCTCTTCGAGCAAACCATTGTCTTCTGCTAGATGATAGACTGGGTTTCCATGTGAACCATGAATCCACGTAGCTCCCAGTTCAAAAGTGGCATGCCCTGCAGGAGAGGAAGCCAAGCAAACTGGTTAGAGAAGCCTGATTTCCTGAAAGCTTCTCCCGCTCAACCCTGAATAAAATGTGCACAGAATTGCCCGAGGACAGCACATGTTTGAACACCCCTGAAAGGAGTTTCCAACATTCTTCAGACTGGTCCTCTGGGATACAGGTTTGGGTATTGCCAGAAGGATGAGATGTTGCAATAAAGATCCATCACAATGACACAACTCTGATATTTCAGGAGAAATTCAGCCCTTCTCAGCTCCCAGTTCTCACCACGGTTGTTGCCAGCAGGGAGATATAGGAAAATGTGGATAGCAACATTGGCCTGAATACTGAACCTTGTCCTGTGACTAAAAATGGTTGTTATTTACAAATACACCTCAGATTAACTGCAATAAAACATGCATTTCCATTCCCCAAATGAGTAAATAGGCTGTATTTTATTATTTATGCCTTTGGAGATTTATATATCTCAGGTTCTTTAAAAAGAGCTACCAACAGGCTAAACACCAAAAGCGTTTTGTATTCATCACCTGTACTCTCTGCCTGAAGAACACAAAGAGTTTGGTCAGCCCCACTCTCCCCAACCCTTACAACTATTAGGATTTGCACCAGGGCTTTGTCCCTCCCAAATCCAGCACTGCCAGACTGGGCTGAGAGCATAAGGGGATGCCCAGCAGCTGAAAGGAGGTGCTAAAAATAAACTTGGGTCGTGCCTTCCCCCCATATTTTGACAGATTCTCAGAAGGCCAAAGCTGTTTTGAAGTCTGACAAAGCTGGGCATCTCCCAGCATCTCCCAGTGGTGTGGGAATGTCTGATAAAGCAGGGAAGTTAACAGGATCCTGCCTGATGAAGAAAGGTTGGTGCAGTTCCCAGCTATCATTTGCTGTTTAACATGTAAATGTATGCTCAGACAGAGAGGCACTGCAGCACTGAGCTGTGCTGCAGTCAGGTTTAAAGGGTGAAAGCTCCAAGGAATGTTGTTTCCTGGCTGAGCCCCTGTCTCTGAGGGAAGCTCCACGGATCTCATCTTCCAAGCAGCCCCTTTGCCAGTGAGAGCCATAATGACTGCACTTCAAAACCTGCAATACACAAACATGAACACTTCAGGTGCCACCGACTCCAGTGCACCCCAGAGCACCCAGCCAGGTGCAAATGACCTCTGGCAGCCAAAGGCAGAGAGCTCATCAATATTGCAAGTGGCAGTCCCCTGGTTAATGCAACCCTCCTGCAACTCTCAGCCCATGCCAGCAGCAGCAGGAATGCTCCTGCTCTAGGGCAGCAATCCTGCTGGAGACACCTGATCTTTGAAAGAAAACAATTTGCCAGCAGGTCCTGCTGCTGCCTTAGTGCTTGGTGACAGTGATGATGTGCTCCACGTTCTCCTGTTTAGCTGTGTGGAATGTAATCAAATACCAACAAATTAAAAACTAATTCTTGCCTGTAATGTTCATGCTCACTATCATCACTACCAAGTAGATAAGCCACGTCTTACCAGTTGTAAGTTAAATGATTGTTATTTAAAAGTGTAAAATTAAATCAATTTCTTCTAAACAGACAGCAAATTTACTTTCAGGGCCTTAGGGAATTTTAGGTTCAATAATAATCTACTTGGAGTGGATCATCCATATGACAAAAAAAACAGAGAAACACAGATTGTACATCAAGCCTTCTGGATAGGGATGGCAACTTTCACATTTCCCTTTGCAGCCCTGGCTATTTCTTGGGTATCCTGTTGTGAAATAGCTGCAGTGGATACAGATGTTATAGGTCATGTGCAGGAAACACACAATGCAACAGCACACAAACCCTGAGTTTCACTTGTTCTAAAATCAAACCTCTGAATATCCAAATTATTCCCCTGGGCTAAGAAGAAACAGCCTGTGTACTTAAGGGGAAATACTGTCCCCTACAAGATGTGGCTGAGTGAGGGGGAAGGATTCAGATATAACCCTGAGAAGGTGCCACAATGCCACAGAATGGTCTGAGGTTTAGAAGGCACCTTAAAATCATCTCATTCCAGCCCCTGCCATGGGCAGGGGAGACCTTCCAGTAGCCCAGGTGGCTCCAAGCCCTGCCCTACCTGGCCTTGGACACTTCCAGGGATCCAGGGGCAGCCACAGCTGCTCTGGACACTCTGTGCCAGGGCCTCACCACCCTCACAGGAAAGAATTTCTTCCTAATTAGTAGCCCTGCTGAAATTTAAAGCATATCTTTAGTGAAGTGTGCAGACAGGAGAGAGGCCAGAGCCAGAACACAGATCCACCTTGGCAGAGAACTGCAGCCCACACCCACACAAGGCAACCTTGAGAGCTTGCAGAAGAAAAGACAGTTTGTAGTTTTAAAAAAATTATCAAAATACTGAGATTTTGGATGCCAGCCTCTGCTCTGCAACTAACAGTTACATCTACAAACTCTGAGATGGCCTCCAGAGTGAAACACCTGCTCTCATCTCCTGTTAATTAAGAGGTGCTAATGAGGAGGAGGTGGATTCCCAGCAAAGGCAAAGATGTGAGTTACTGAAGGTGGGCAAAGATAACAGAATCAGTCTCCATACTAAAACACCAAAACTATTTCACAGGTGCACTGGGAGAATGATCTGTTGCTCCCCAAAGATTTCAGCTCTTTCACACTTCCCTCCTCTCACAGGCATGATCCAGGATATTTTTAATACAGCAGACTGTGAGTAAAGGACACACTTCCCATCCTAACCTCTATGCCAAGTCTCAGCAGAATGTAAAGTGCCCTACTCAAACCCCTGGAGATTAGATTTTTCCGACTGCATTTCCATTGGTTTCCCTTCTGCAAGTTCACAGGAGGCTGCTGTTTATTTACTGTGTTGAGTTTACCGAGTAAGACAGTAAGTGATGTAAGCACCTAAGAAATAAAAGGAAAGCAGGGCAGCAAGAGGGCAAAGGTAATAGCCAGAGTGGGATCAAAACCAGAATTAGTTAACTGAAATCAGGAAAGCAATTCAGGAAGAGCTGAGAGCTTTAAGCCTCCTGCAGAGAAAAAACAGGCAATGTCCTTCAGGATACCAGGAAAAGCTTCAGTGACTCCTGTGCTGCGAAGCACAACGGTTGTTCCAGGAGTTTTGCCTGTAGAAATTTTAAAATTGACCTGGCATTCAAATATCCAGAGTCTGCACCTTTATTACACACTAAGAAAGGAGGCTGCAAAGGTAGGAAAGCTGAAAATCAGGATAAAGGGATACATTGAAGATGTTTTTCCAGCAGTCTGATTCCCGGTGGGTAGCGCCCTACACAGTAAATTAGTTCTAAGGAAATGAATGGGGTTGTTTGTGAAGCAGAACAGCTCGGGGTTTCCCCTTTCCAAGGGCTCTAAGCCCTGAGAGACAGCCCTTCAACAGCCTGAGATTTACTGGCTGCTCCTGGGAAAGAGTCAAGCTGGAAAACCTGGGTGGAAACCGTCTGCATACAGCTACTCAATCACAGACCTGCTACACAGAGCTCTTCCTGTGCGAGAGAAAACAATCCCCCAAATCTTTTATTTCATGGAAACACAGGTTTGGAGCAGCCCTGGGTCAGAACTGAGGCACGAGACAGCACAGAACCACCCACCCACCCCAAGAGGTGCCCAAGAAATGATTTCCATATTTCCACTCCCGACACCGCCACACCTCAAACCATTTTGCAGCGCGCAAAGCCCCATTTCCACAGTTAATCTGACCTCGTGGCCACACAAATGCCAGCAGCAGCCCCCTGCTCTCACCGAGTTGGACGCTCTGCACGCGGCCCCCGATGCGGTCGGTCGCCTCGAGGACTGTTACATCCGTGAATCCGCTTTCCAGGAGCGCCTTGGCTGCCGACAGGCCCGCGAGCCCAGCACCGATCACGACTATTCGAGGCTGTCGCTTTCTCCGTAGGCCACTACTAAGAGGATCATCCGTGCTGTCTGCAGATATTTCACAACTTTGCATGCCGTCCAAGCTCTCTTTCTAAGGAACCTGTGGGAGGAAGCAGACAGGTGTGTTCAGGGAGCTCAGATCCAGCTTATCCTCCGCAGTTAAAAGGATCAAAAATTAAGAAGACCAGTGGAAAAGAAAAACTTGGTGAATTAGACCCAGCCTTCAACATGGGATGGCACAGAAAGGATAACTGAGGTCAAGCTGGGATGCAAAACAACTTTTTAGCCCGGAGCACCAAGAAGTCCAGAAATCTCCACCCTTTCATGCCATGTAGACTATTTCCAAACAAATCAAAGGACTTTCAAACTCCCATCTTTTTATATAACCTCCAAAAGTGGTAATTTTGTGGTGAAGACTTTTAGAAGAAAGAGAACCACGTCCCCAGTGCTGACAAGCTCCACAACCCAGCAATGAAGCTCCACAACCCAGCAATGAAGCTCCACTTTGCCACTGTGGCAACCACAAAGCCTGAATTTCAGATCCTCTAAGTAGTGGAGGAGGTAAGGAGGATTTAGCTCAAAGCAAGGAAATCGGATCTCAAACCAGCCATTACAGAATGTTTCAAGTGATCAAAGTCAACAAGGGCCAGTCCAAAATTTCACAAAATGTAGCCCCTGGAGCCAACACTGTCCTGCCACATCAGGGTCAGCCTCAGGCTTAGATGAGGAGAGGTTCAAACCCACACCAGTCCTGACTAGTCCAAATCTACCCAAATCTCCACCTACCAAGATATCCAACTGCTCCTCCAAGCCAGACCCTGTTTTCCTTTGCAAACTCCTAGAAGACACCTTTTAACTGCTATCTACCCTTATTTCCCAGGTCCCATCACATCATTTTAGTAGGTGGGACCATGGCCTGAGCCCATGGTTAAGGTTCAGCCCTGACCAGGGATGACCAGTGTGGGATGTCTTTATTCACAAAAGCCAGTGTGTATTTAACTGGTTCTGGGTGGTTCACACCCGCCCTCAGGAACACAAAGAACAGGCTGCAGAGATTCCTACCCCTCCAGACCTGAGCTGACCTAAGTCCCAACTTGCAAAGAATAAACAACAGCCCAGGATTTATCAGCCCTGGAATCAGCTGATGCCCAGTGATTTGGATAAAGCATACACACAGTTCTTGCCTCCTCCTCCTCCCACCCCCAAACAGAGATATCCAAGGAGCTCGCAGTGTGCTGCCTCTACCTGTTGCCAAGATGCTGGATATCCATTCTGAGTTCCTCCTCAGTTTTCCCAACATCTGGCCACTGACAAAGATTCCTACTCCTCTCTTCCATCACCAGAAGGGTCGACTTAAAACACTGCTGGCCTACTGCAGTATACGATCACAGGAACTAATGAAGCACAAAGCAAACAGCAGTTTCATTTGGACAGTCCCTTTTTCTCCAAGATTTTAAAGAATTTATGTGTGTTGACCAAGCAAAATTCGCTCTCTGTAAGGGAGCTGACACCAGAGTGCAGCTGGCAGGGATTTAGGCAGTGGTATGAAGAGGAGAGTGGTCCCACTGGAGCTCCGATAACTCTTTTGAAAATGTTTGGTTTCAACTGAAACAGCTTCAGCTTAATCCACCCTTCTGTGGACTCACCTGCAAGAGGGATTAGCACAGTGTGTGCAAACTCTGATTCTGCCACTGCAGCTTGTCCCAGCCAGCCCTGCATCAGTTCCAACTGCCACTGCAGCAGCTTCCAACGGCCACAGCCCAACAGAACACAGATCATAGAATTCTCATGGATCCCATTCCCATCCCCTGCCATGGCCAGGGACACCTTCCACAAGCCCAGGGTGTTCCAAGCCCTGTCCAGCCTGGCCTTGGACACTTCCAGGGATCCAGGGGCAGCCACAGCTGCTCTGGGCACCCTGTGCCAGGGCCTGCCCACCCTCACAGGTAAGACTTTCACCATAATATCCAATCTAAAGCTCTCTCCAGTTTAAAACTGTTCCCTCCTTGTCCTGTCACTGTCTGCCTGTGTAAAACGTCACTCTCTGTCATTTTTGTAAGTCCCCTTTAGGCCCTGCAAGGGGTTCTGAGCTCTCCCTGGAGCCTTTCCTTTTCCAGGTGAGCACCCCCAGCTCTCCCAGCCTGGCTCCAGAGCAGAGGGGCTCCAACCCTTGCAGCATCTCCATGGCCTCCTCCAGACTCAGTTGAGCTCCACACCCCTCTGATGTTGCGGGTCCCAGCACTGCAGGTGGGGTCTCACTAGGGCAGAACAGAAGGGGAGAATTCCCTCCCACAGACATTCTATAACTCTCTCCCTTTCTCATTCTCCTGGTACCACTTCGATCCATGTATTTTCATTGCCACAGTACAGGAACTTCTTTTCTGCCACCTATAGCCGGTAGAAACTGAAGGGGTTTAGCTCAGTTTTTTAAGCACAGCTTTCCTAATCCTGGTTTTGGCAAGCTCCTGTGAATTCTTTACATGAAAGCTCCACGAAAAATGGTTTTCCCTCTGTTCTTTTTTACTTTTTTATTTTAATACTGGATTAGGTGACCTGTCTAGACAGATGAGAAAATAACAGGGTATTTTGTGTGTACAGAACCCTGATCTGGAAACCACCCTTAATTAGCCAACAACCTGTACCATACGATCAGCAGGGAAAGGCAATTAAAATTTAGCAAAAGCTTGAGTTTTCCAACCATGATCCACATTCCACAGTGGAATGAACAGGTGATACAAATACAGGAAGCCCCCACTACACTTTACTTCAGTATCAATTATTCCTTCTGGTAGAATCATGAGTGAGACAAGCAGGTAAAACACAGCTCACTGTGTGCAGTGCTCTCCCTTCAGCACTTGCCAAGCCACCAGTCAGGGCCCGAGCCAGTGGGTATTACCAGGTTCTCTGACACAAAGACAGTTTGGCTTTTTACTTCTTCTTAATTGCCAAAAAGGGTTGGGTTTTTTTGGATTTTTGGATTTTTTTATTTTTGTTTTTTTCTCTTTTAATCACAGGGTAAGAAGTGTGTTGACTGTTGCACTGTGAATCTCTCTCAGACTGTAATTTTACTTTGTGTCCATCTAAGAGCAAGGGTAGCACTAAATCAGAGCTTCACTGAAAGTAAAATTCCCCTGCTTTGTCTTGCTTACAGCCTTCCTGTGACACAGCCAACAGGCACTGGTTACCCACAAGAAGAAAAATATCCAAATACACATCTTCCTTTTGTCTAAAACATGCAGCTTTGATCCTCTTAGCTCGTGTGCTGGTGTCTCACTCAGGATATTTTAATCACTTCTACTTCCAGACTTGCCCCCTTAATCCCTATCACCATTCTGTCCCTGACTCCTTAGGAGAAACTACTCTCCATTCATCCCCTCTCACTTTCCTTCATTCAAAGAAAAACAACAAACACCTTTTAAAAAATCCCTAAAACCAACCCCCCCCCAATAAAAACCCTCAACATAACCGCTGTTTTCCAGCAGACAAATTTTTACAAAAATGTATCTTCTAAGATGGGCATCATTCTACCAAGCCAGAATCATGGGCTTCCATTCCTGGCATTTGTACCTGCTACAAGTTCAGTGTGCTGACAATTTCATGATTTTTTTTCCCCATTGTTTTGCCAGTAAAACCTTGCAGGTCACAAGGAAGAAGTCAGAGAGAATTAAGGCAGTTCACAGCTGCCCTCCTTATTACAACAATACCCTCTGATCAGGCAATTCTTCCAGGACCCTTCAAAAAGGTCGCTAAAGCTCCAACTATTTAAAAATAGAAAACCAAAATAAACAAAAGCATTTCTCAAGGAAATCTGCTATTCTTAGCTCACCCAGCTACTCCTGTGGTAGTATTGTTGTAGCCCTGGTGACACAAAGACTTGGGCAGGGCAATGCTCTGGAAACAAGGCTTGGCTAAAGGTTGGTTGGGGTTTGGGGGTGGGTTTGGGGTTTTCCACTGGGATTGGTTAATCTTTAAAAAGTGACCTTCCTTCAGACTCTGTATCATGCAGCAGATTGTTATTTACCCATGAGCTGGGACTGCTGGCACTCCCAGACCAAATTCATGGTTATTCCAGTGGGACCCATCTCACCCATCATTATTTCAGGTGTGCATTTGTTGCCCACAGCCTTTCAGGGCATGGAGAGGAGGAGTGATCCATCCTGCTGACCTCTGGCATTCCTGTCTCAGCATGGCCAAGCTGAAAGGGAGCTTAGAGACAGTTTAAAACAGTCACCTGACCTTTCTGAGTGCTCTTAAATTGTGTTGAATCAACTGCCTTCACATAATCAAGTGTAACAGCCAGTCTGGAGGGTGAGAAATGCATCATCAACACAAACAAATTCCCTGCTGACCACAGAGACAAGCAGAAAAAATTACCAGAATCACTTTATTCCCTGTAGGTTTTTAGTTGATGAGAATTAAGCATCATCCCTAATCAGAAAGCTAAGCAATGATATTGCATGTGTTTGAAAGAAACTCAGATAAAAGCAACAAGAGTCAGTTGAAAGACTAAATGGAAGCACAAGAAATAAACACACTACTATTTCCTCATTATTTTAAGTGTAGCTATTCAAAATACTATCAACACATGAAGGGCCACTGCACACACATGTGTTTATAATGCAGGTTTGTCATCACAGCCTGAAAGTGTTTACAGAGAAAATTTGACACCAAATTAATTCAATCTAAGCAGAGACAAAGTGAGATTGAGAAACCAAGAGCAGAAGCTAGAAAAAAAATCACAACAAAAATAAAGTATCTAATTTTAACAGGGGCACTAATCAGCTGTTGAAATACTTTTCTCTAAAGACAGTGCAGATATTGGTTGAAGCTTTCAGCTCAGGAACCAATCTGTCATAAACATTTACACTCCAGTCCCAGCAGAAGACGGGGTTGTGGTGCTGGGAATTATCCTGCCAATTCAATGGAGATGGCCAGGTTTGAATTGCAAAACAAAATTTTATGGCCTTTGCACCTCAGGAATCTACCATGATGAAAACAGTAAAAAAACCCCATAATAATACCAACAAACTTTCTGGTCAAGAGTTTCAAACGCCTTTTTCCAATAGATGTAATAACCTCTATTATTTCATCAGCTGCATAAGGAAAAGTGTTTATTTAAAAGCACTGTTAGCTGAGCCCAAAGGCAAAAGTTCCATGACAGAAAGGTGACTTATTCAGCAGATATAAAGACACTGCAGTTGTTAGGCCATTAACTCATTACACAGCCCAGCACTGCTTGTACTGAGTGTGGCTGTAGTGAGTAACCCTCACCTAAGTAACTGTAATAACAATTTCCAATCACCATCTCTAATGCACCCTTTCCCCTAAGCTGAGCGAGAAGTGCTTGGAAGGATTATTCTGGTTGGAGCAATTTTATCTCCTTTAACACCTTTGCAGGTTTCAGACTCAGGCTGTTCCCTGGGCACAGGTCAGGACAGATCATATCTGTGAGCAGATACAGAACTGAAGTGGAAGGGATTTCTGGGCTGGCTCCAGCGCTGCCTGTCAATGCCTGCCCACGCCAAGCTGTGGTTCTCCTGGCACAACAAACAAGCATTTTGTAACCTCTCCCTCCTTCCTGCTTTCATCAGCCCTCTCAGACACAAGCACATTAATCCCTACTGCCTGTTATTTCAAGATGCTCTTTCCAAGCTCTCCATGCTGCAAACATGTCAAACTGGAAGATGTGTCTCTTTTTCCCCTTCTCCCTCCTTTTAACCCAGCAGGCTGTACGCCAAACTCACAACCCATTTCAAAATCACCATTTACACCCCTTCAGGAGTGTTATTAATTGATCCCAAGTCCCCCACATCAGTCAGACACAGGGGGTGACACCAGCCTGCTGTTCCAAGCTGCCTTTGTACAGGCGTTGTGCAAACACCAGCCTGGGCCAGCTGCATCTGCAGCTCCACAGGAGCACTGGAAGCAGACACACCTCATTTACTCAGAGCTGCAGGAGCAGGGTGATGCTCTACAGCCCTCCCTGTACATACCAGAGCCCTTCCCAAGCTCATAAACCTGTGTCACCGACAGTATTACACCACTGGGATCAAGATTAACTCATGTTACACCTGCTCATGCTGGCAGCTCACCTCCAGCTGCTGGGCTGACACCACCTGCAGTGGCACTTCCTCGTCAGCTTCGTGCTCAGCCTTTATCCAAGCCAGGATTTTAGTGTGAACAGGTGTGCTCAGCCTTTATCCAAGCCAGGATTTTAGTGTGAACAAGTTTGCCAGGTGAATTCAGCAGTCAGAACAAGTCACTCGGCCCCAGCCCAGTTCTGCTCCCCTCTTTTGCAGGCTGTGTGTAGGCAGAGACCTGTTCTTACAGCAACTGAAGTGTGGGTCAGAAAGGCTCTGCTCCAAGCAGGACCATCACCAGCATGGTCCCCTTGAAACAGTGTTTTCCAATACTTGAAATGTAGGAAACAGATGCAAAAATCCCTGCTTTTCCTATCAGTGAGAATTCATCCTCCCATCACCTCTTCCTGCCTGACCAGAGCAAAGAGCCTTGCAGACGCTGCATGGGGACACGTGAGCCTGAGTGAGCAATCCTGCCTGGTCTCTAGGTTTTGAGTGGAACATCTCCATCTCTGCAGCACCCTCTCTACTGCATCCCACACCATTTATCCTGTGTGCCTCATCTCTGCCCACCAGCCCTCATGATGGAATGATGACCATGCTCATCTTTCTCACCATGGTGGTACAAGGAACTCAGACTGACTAAAACAATCCAGCACTCCTGTGCCAAGAAGCAACTTGTGTCCTGCCTTGTGTTTCCACAGGCAGAACGTGAAATGAAGTGGTTTGATTTCCAGAGAGCTGCTGGAATTTATAGGGGTGCCTGTGAGAGAAAAACAAGTTGGAACTGAAGATAAATGTTACCATCCACTACAATTTATGCCTGTAAAAGCCCAAGGCATCAAGCATGGCTTGAGGCACTGAAAATACTGATCTTACATCAGCATCTACCAGCTCCATTTACAAATTACTGACCCACCCCAGTGCCTGACACACAGGGAGTGCAGGCTGGATCAGACATCAAGGAAGGAAAGGCATTAATGACACACCACGTGTACTCTTGGACAGCAGAGTGCCAAAATGCTTCCCGTTCTTCCCACACACCAAACCTGCGGCTCGCTCCCAAATCTCCTCAGCATTGGGTTTTCAAAGGCAACAGGGACTTTCAGGCTGGCTCTGTTTCCTCTGGACACATCCCAAAAGAGACAGGGAAATACAGCATTAACCTTTGCCTGTCCAAACTCAGGTCTCCTTTACTCTGAGAAGTTGACCTTACCAAGCCTTAATTTCACTTACCCCCTCACTCCCAGGAATATCCCCTCCCTTCATCTCAGGAGAGACAGGGCCATACTAAATTGTCTCCTCTTCCCAAGCTGGGAAGAAGATGTGCTTCTTCAGTGGACACAAAACAAATAACAAACTCTGTAAACTATTCCAAAAGTTATGAAGGAGAAGAAGGCCAAAGCTGGTGGATATTAAAGCCGAGGTCATCAGACATTATGGAGAATACAGGCTCCCACCACAGCACCACTCTGGGGTCCTGCACTGCTGGCCCAGAAAGTGAAGCAGAAATGTTTGAGTTCTTCAACAACAACAAAATATATTGTTCTGAGGAACGGTATTTTTTTGCAAGTATGATCCAGGACAGCCATCCCCTCTGCCTCTTTCCACAGCACCATCACCCAGGAAAAACACAGGGGGGAGGCAGAGAATAAACCAGAGCATTCAGAGAACCACTTAGGCCAAAACAGACCCTTAACCATGACATTTGACATTTCATAATTAACTCTGAATCACCAAAGATGATGGAAGAAGTTCCAGAATAAGACTTCTTTCAACTTTTGAGGCACCAGGCACCTCCTTTACCACTTGATTTTCCAGCAACACACTGAGTAGTCCCCAGAAACACTCGCCCCAAAATCATCTCCAAAATCACCATCTGGGAAAATCTCTGCACTGTTGAAGGTTTGAACAATATTAAAACAAAACCAAAAAAAAAAAAAAAGAAAAGAAAAAAAAAAGGGTCACTGGATGGTGCTTTTGATCAAGAAACCACTGCACATTTTTACCACTGTGATCCAACTTGTTTTAATGCCGGCAAATATCCCCTGAGTCAAATGAACTTGTTCAAAGCTGATTCACACCAAGGCTACTTTTTAAATTGGGTAGTTGTTGACAAGTAGAATATATTTAACAAGCCCCAAGCGTCTTGGCATGCAGTATAAAGACTTCCTATTATGAGCTGGGTTTTTTTTTAAAGGGAACATATGGGCAGAGCAGGTTGTCTGCCACAGGGCACTTCCATACAGTGCTTGGCACTGACAGAACTGCACAGATATCCAAAAAAATAAACCAAGGAACGTCACGCCAAGAACACAGGGGATGAATCACACCATTTAAAACTCGCTGATAAAATGCACCATTATGTGTTTTTCAAATCCTCCTCATCTGAGGGAAAAGAAATGAAAATAATTGTGTTCCTCTAGCTGAAGAGTACCGTGAGAAAGTGGCAGGCTCTGTGATGGGAGCAGCTAGGAAGGAACACACCTTGCTGACTGGGGCAGCATCTTGATTTATAGTGTGGGGATAAAATGAAAGACCAGAGGATTCTCTCCACCATCACAAACTCTCACTGGAGGCAGTCATCATCCCCATCTGATTTCAAAAGAAATGAGCTGAGAATGTAGTCTGGACTACTGAGCTTCTCCTGCCCCAGCATCCAACAAGGTCAGAAGTGAAGGGCTGTAGCCTGAGGCTACAGCATTACACAGCTAAAAGGAGTTCCACAGCAGTGACAAAAAGAACAGCTTTGGGCACGTTCCTTGGGCAACAGAGGAGCAAATCCAGTAAATCCACTGCTCTGCAAATCCCCTGCAGACAGAACAAGCACATGCCATAGCTGGCACATCAGCAACCCCTTGTTTTGGAATGCTGCACACAGGTAGAAGGTCCCACCTACCCAGAAGACATCCCACAATATCTACCCACCACAGAGACAGCTGTTACTGCCACAATACTCTCCTGCTGTGTCAGGAGAAGCTGCAGAGTATGGGGACACCAGTTGTATTCTACCTGCTGCAGTGACCAGGATATTCCCATCTTAATCCTGGTAACAGAAATCATGATCTAGCCAAGAACTCCAGTGCCTTTGGTTTCCAAATCCTACTGACCATCAGGGATCTAACAACAGCTGGTCAGAATCTAAAACAGTGCATGAAGCTGCAGTTTAGCTCTGTCAGACTCTGACAGGACAAAGGGTTGACAGCTCAGGAACAACTCAGAGTTGTTGGACTGAACAGGACAAGCAACAACCAGTCCCAAACTGGCCTGCCTTCCCTGTGACTTTGCAACCTTGCCAGGCTCTGGTGGAGCCTTGGTAGCAATTTTTCCCTATTTCCAGCTCCTCAATCACACTGAGCATTGGGAGGTATCTGCCAGTATCACACTCCTGGCAGAAGCAAAGCTTGTTGTTTCAGGACTGTAGAAGGAAGGAAAGACAGACAGTAAACTACAGAGGAAAAAAATAAAAGGTTATAAGTTAAAAACACTGGCATAACTGATAGAACAATGTTGCAAACAAGTTTCCTGTAGAAGTCATATTCCAGCTGCCAAAAAGAGCTGTACCCTATCCCATCTACACAACCTTGAGATCTTATCTCTTTCACCCTCCTTCTCTCTCCAACTGTTTGGGAGTCTTAATTCATAAAACGAGCCTTAATTAAATAGGAAATATGCCTGTGTTTGCACAACTCAGAACACAATTGTGTCTCAGTCAAATAAACACTGGTGCCCATATTACACTTGGGAATTTGCTGTGGTTTGGGGTTTTAAATTCGTTGCAGCAAGCTTGGGAGAAAAGTTTCAACAGGAATCTTTTCTTCTCCTCCCATCCTCTGTACCAGGAGGGTGAGACAGGGAACAAATCCCCATGCAGAAAGGCTCAATACTGGTTCCAGCTGTATGTGTACATGAGGATCATTTCAGGACACACCATATGAGACACGATAGCCAAAAGCAATTATTTTTCCTCACCACTTCTCAGAACCCAGACCTACCAAACTGCCCTGAAATAGCAGCACAGCTCTCAAAATAGCATTATTTCTTCTCTTTTTGAAAGCAACACCCACACTGAATCTTTGATTTAAGCCATCCCCAAGCAGTTACCACATTTTTACCATTCAAGCCACAGGGAAAATCATTAAATCCAACAGCAACACTATTGGAAGAGAACCAGAATTAGAAAAGCCAAACACCGCATGGATTTACTCCCACAGTAACTGGATCGACTTCAGCCTGAACAGACTAGATGTGACTCCAGGAAAAATATGTCTCTCCAGGTGCAGCTGTATCAAAGAGACTTTCCCTGGGCTTGTGCTTTGCTGGAGCATTAAACAAACCACATGTTCCAGCTTTGAGGCAGCAGACACGTACTCAGGGCTGGCCTCGGCACGCTGCGATTCACGCAGCCCTCTCCATCCTGCTGTCTGCACAAACACACCCCAGGAGCAGCACAGAGCCCAGGGCAGGGGAATTCAGCTTGGGAAGCAAATCCTTAGATCCTGAAGGCTGGATTATTGCTGGCAGACTGGCTGTCTGGTCCCACCAAAAACTTCCCTTGAAGAAGATGGGAATTTTCCCCATAGGTTTGAGTATGACAATAAGAAATATTTCAGTATAAAAGCAAAGAGATTCTCATCACTACTGACTGTCTGCATTCAGGTCACCTGGAGATATCCAAAGGAAATCAGTACTGCTATGGAAAATCACTTATACAGGACCACATCCCTGCTGTAAAGTGACAATTCCCCCCGCTGAGTGATTTTCCTCCTGAGTGCAGGGGAATGGAGCAGAGAGCAGAATCAGCCCATGAATCATGGAATCACAGAATAGTTTAGGCTGCAAGAGACCTTTAAAGGTCAAACAATACCAAAGACAAGAAATGGAAGGGTGAAGAAAGAGATAAAAACACAACAGTGACACCTTCACCTTTGTTCCCATCTTGTTGCAAACTTCAAAATAAAGCCCGAGGATTATTTTTTGTCTGGAGATTCCAACAGAAAACCTCCTCCACTCGACTTCTTGTGCTTTGAGGTTTTAAGTGCCTTGCAGGCAAAGTGGAGCCTGGAGTGCAGTGGGATGCACTCCAGTGATGGATTACCACTGCTGCAAGGTGCCTTTCATTTCCCCCAACACACCTGAACTCAAAACGTTTCTTCTCCACAACAATCAAGAGATTTTACCAAAACAAAGGGAAGTTTACTTTAGTATTGATCCTCTGCATGAAACTGTGCCTCAAACAGCTTCACAGAACTGAAATAAAATGTTGCTCAGAAAGAGAATAATTAAATATCACAGGCTGAGGAAAGAAAAAAAGACGTATTTTAGATCTAAGACATTTTTCACAGAGCAGGAAGATTTGTCATATGGTGAACAGTAGAAACTGTGAATTGGGACACTTGTGATTTATCTCTGCTTCCACAGCCTTCCCATATGACTGGGGTAAAAGAACCACAGTCCTACCCATAACTTGCTCAAAATAAAGCACAATTTCAATGTGTTTAGGTGGGAGCTCATTTTATTCAGCACACCACGCTTGATCCTTTCAGTACCTCAGCTTCACCGAATGTAAAACAGCACAAGCACCTGGCTGTGCCAGAAAAGCATTTCCATTAATGCCCTCGATGAAAAGGCATCAGTGTAAGGTATTAAATCCCTACCAGGACAGAGGTATGTGCAAGTCAGATGAGATAACAAGCCAGTAAATTTCAAATCACTGCTTGCATCCATCCCATAACTACATGCTGAAATCCCTCCAGCTAGGCTGGCATGTTGGCAGGAAAAAAATTGTCATTTCTAAATTTAGCAGACACCTCAATCATTGTGTGATGCTTCAAAAGCAATGGAGATGTAAAGTGGAATTTGTAGGACACCATTTAAACTGAAATGAGAGCTCTGCTCACTGAGCAAAGGCTTTTCTTAATTCCCTTCCTGTTTGGACAATTTGATCCACTTCTTTTTTTTCCACTACAACCACAAAGGTCTGTCCTGCAGTGAATGGATAGGCTTTTTTCTGGGATAACTTCCAGGTTAAAGAGAAAGGATTTACACTTGAATGAAACATAGGCACTGTATTTGGAAAATTTGTTTTGAAAACTTGGGAAGGAAGCAAAGCCTCCTTCATTTAAAAAGGGACTCAATTAACATTCTCCAACAAGTCTTCCTATCGAAAGGACAGTATTTGCTGGGGAACATGTGATCTGAAACTTGTTCTCCTCGCTCACAATGTTCCTTTCTGAAATACAGGGCACTGCTTTGGAGAGACACGAGGATCTTTGCACAGCTTTCCAAAGGACTGCCAGTCACAGGCCAGGCCTTGACTCCAGACATCAGATCTTCTGTGACTTAAGCTCAGGAAACTCAAAATAGTACTTAAAGATCCTAATGAAGACCTAGAGTGACACAATCCAACTGTGGCTCCCTCTACAAGGACAGCTCATCCATGTTCTGCCACAGGGGTGAGATGAATCCGCGGCATCACAAATCTCACCTCCTCATTGTCCTCAAAAAACACATCTTTAAAACTTTCTGGAAAGAACACACTAGAGATCAACCAAGCAGGTGTTCTGCTTTTAATTCCTGCCTGTCTGGGAGTGGGTTTGATGTGCAGCAGGTAGGGGCCACACAGGACCACCGTAAGGGTTCTCTTTGGTTTGAAAAGCAATCCTGTAAGTGCTGGGTGTGTCTAGAAATTGCCCACGCAGGAGGAAGAAAACAACCCATGCCATTATTTTTTTTCCAGATAAAGAGGGGGGAAAAATGCTACTGACAGTTTAATATGCACTTTTATTTCTGAATTCCCTTATCAACTGCATATGACAGAGCATTCTTCACTCTTTAATAAGTACAGGCTGAAGTTGAGCCTGACTCGAAGTTGATGACTGATTGAGTACACATCAATAGCCAGCAGATTTGGATAGGAGATAAAGGCAATATTGGTGTGTATAGCTATAGAAAACATGCTATCAACACATCCAACACTTTGGGGAGACCATCTGTAGCAGCCCACTCTCCTTCATTTCTACTGGATGCTTCCAATTGCAGCATGACCCAGGCAAAAGCAACAGAAGGGAAGAGCTACCTGCAGCTACCCCCAACCTCAGAGGGACTACGTGAGCTGAACAAGGACACAGGCTCTCTCCAGAGCCTGTCCCAGGAATTTGGCTGCTCAGATATCAGCTACCCTTTGGAAAAAAATACTGGTTTTCCCTGCTGATCATGCTTTTAGTGCAGGCACTAGATCAGGTGTGGATAACCACAAAAATTCTTCTGCATTCTATCACTATTCTTTAGTTCCTCCATCTGAGAGTTTGTCCACACCAACATGGACCAAACACGCCACGGTGTCTTCCCATCATCCAAAATAAAACCAATTTAGGGGTTCTGTTTCTAAATAACATTTTCCGTGAGAAAGTCAGCACGCTTTACATTCACAGTGCAGCAGAAGATTCCTCACACAGACAAGTGTCTCACTCTTAGCCCTGGCTGGTCACAAACACAGATGACAGGACAAAGCAGCAGAGGATCCTCTGTACATCCCACACAAACCAGCCACGAGGTGCTTTGCACAGCTGGGAATGAGCTGCTCGGTGATAAACACGCTTAACGCAGTTTACATTTGCTTAAGACACTTACAGATTAAGAGGTTGGCTCCTGTCCTTCCTGCCAGCTACAGAAAGATGCTGGACAGCAGAAGGTGAAGATACTTTTCCTATAAGGTTAAGCAAGAAATAAATGAGAAGTTGCAGGCATCTCACACGAGCTACAGAGCCAAAAGTTGAGCTCAAGTTGAGATTTCTGTGAAAAACCTTCATCAGTCAAAAGGAAATCCAGAAAATACATGGAGAGGACACACAGTCACTCTCCCATTACCTTGAGCTAAAGATCCCCTTGGCAGATCCATCTTTTGCACCCAGAAATGTCCCTTGCAGATCCCTTCTCCTGACAACAGAAGAGGTGGTGCCAACTCATGAAATGTGCTCATACCCACATCTTCCACAAGAATCTGACTTAGGTTTCACTGCACCTTTGGAAAGAGGCAACCCACTCCAAAAGTTTAAAACTGGGTAACTGCAATAACTGCATTTTTTCAGGAAGGAAAGGGAAGAGTATTTAATAATCAAATAGCTCCTCCTCGTACAGAAATGTGGAAGCTTTCTGATCCTGTCCACTGTGTATCTGCATGTACTGGAAACAAGCTTTAGGACCCAGAACATGCTGCAAAGTCCAGTATCACACAAACACACAGGATGCTTCTCTCTGTTCTATCATGTTGGATTTAAAAACAGGTATTAAGTTATACTGCATGTTTTATTAAAAAGAATTTAGAAAGGGATCTAACTAGTAGAAAAAGTGTGCTTTTGAAGGTGAAGTTGCCTGGCCAATGTGGATGAAGTTTGAAAGTGCTGTAGCTCTGTGCTCTGGGACTCCAGCACTGATGTAAATGCTGCAGACACAGGGGCTCTGCCTTCAGTTCCTGGGACTGAAGTGATGGGGACACAGCCCCATATTTACACCTCTGCCCCACTGTGCATCTTCTTGTGTCCATTTGTCACCAAGCACATCTTCCCCTCCCCGCTCCAGATTAAGCTTAATATACTTATGCAGTTGTGAAGTGTCCTGCCTATTATCCAATTAGGCACCTAACGAGATCTGAGTAACAGCACGTAGGCACTGATAACTGCTGCCTGATATCAGTACAGATTAGACACGTTCTTTATGTTCCCAGCCCTTGCAGAAAAAGGGTTGGGATTCGTTCAAAGGCTGCTCTGAAGAGACTGCATTCAGGTAATTGTTTAATTTTGTTTGGGATCCATAAACACATCATGTTTGTTTCCTCTTGATCTCCTGGAGCTGTCATGTCACAACTGTCCCGTTACAGAACTCCTGATCAATCTGGTGTGACTTGCTCAGTTGAACTTTCAGTGTGGACAGGGGCAGGACTCATCACCTCTATGGTCCCTTCTATCATCAGAAATCCATGGAGCAATAAAGGATCTGTGCATCACCAGGAAAAAATGTACAGGATTGATAAAGAGATTCAGAAATGCAATCTTTATTAGCTCTCACGCTGTTCCACACGACATTCCTGTAAGATCCACCTAAGAAAACATTAATTAGATGTAATCACCATAAAATGGCTGCATAATAACATCCTTCTTGGAGCATAATTATCAAGGGTTTGTTATCTAAATGGGGGGGGCACTGGAAAGTGGGACCAGCCAGGCATATGAGCTGTGCAATATTTTTATTACCAGTAGGGATGACAGACTGGAATGTATGGCCATAAACATAACAGATGATTCAGCTGGGAGGATTTGCAAGCAGCATGGTGTACAGATTTCAATTTCTAAATGAGCTTCATGCACTGGTCCAATATCAGCATCAGGAAATAATCAAGAAAGAGAAGCCCCAGGTAGAAATACAAAAACAGGGAGCAACTCTCTATTCAGCAAGTCTCCAGGAAAAGCTCTTAGAGGGTCAAGGTAAAATGTGACATTCAACAATGTCCCACAGGTGCATGAAGGCAAAGCCCAAGGGATGAGCCATGGAAAGCACTCAGCTATGCCTTGCAAAGCTCTGCCCTGAGCTCACTGCCATGCTTTTTGGAACAGCAGACCTGAGAGTACCCTGTGGAGAGCAACAAAATTAAAAAACACCAGGTGTGAGATTTAGCTGGATCCATTTAAGCCAGAAATGTTCCTAAAAACAGACTAGTGCAGACAAGCAAGCAGGACACAGCCTGGGGGGAGATCTCTCCTTCCAAATCCAGCAGGAAAATTCAGAGTTTGGTTCCCTTGAATTGAACTCTCTGGCTTTAATCTCTGTTTGAAAACAAGATAACAGCCATCAATGCAGGTGGAAAGAACAAGAGTCCAGGGCTTACCAACATAGAAAAATGGGGAGATACCAATTGGATGGATCAAACACAAAGCTTTAAACTGACAGAGGGCAGGAATAGATAGGATATGAGGAAGAAATCCCTGTGAGGGTGGGGAGGCCCTGGCACAGGGTGCCCAGAGAAGCTGTGGCTGCCTCTGGATCCCAGGAAGCGTACAAAGGCCAGGCTGGACTGGGCTTGGAACACCCTGGGATAGTGGAAGGTGTCCCTGTCCACGGCAAGGGGTGGGACTGGATGAACTTTCTGGTCCCTTCCAAATAAACCTGTCTGTGATTCCATGACTCTGAGGTTCAAATTTGCTTGGATCACTTAGCTGGAAAGGCAGCAGCCAACAGACTGGAACACCTGATGTGGGAAGGGAATGAGGGAACGGGGTTGTTGAACTTGGAGAAGAAACAGAGTTTAGTGGTGGATCCAGTTACTGTCTTCAACTACTTAAATGAGGTTTACTGAGCAGATGGAGCCAGACTGAATACTGATGCTAGAAGGGACCATAGAGGTGATGAGTCCTGCCCCTGTCCACACTGAAAGTTCAACTGAGCAAGTCACACCAGATTGATCAGGAGTTCTGTAACAGGACAGTTGTGACATGACAGCTCCAGGAGATCAAGAGGAAACAAAAGAACAAGAAACAATGGGAGTTACTGATAGTGGGAGAAATACTGATCAGACAGCAGGAAAATATTCCTCACCTCAAGAGAAATAAGGATGACATCAACCTGCCACTCTTGACTGAAAAAGGTCCAAAAAAGTTCACAAGAAACCTACCTTTGATCCTGTCCCTGTCTGGAGCAGAAGGTCAGATGAGAGAGCTTCAAATCTCCTGTGCCACCTCAATTACTCTTCAATACTAAGAAATCTTTATCAAGGAACACTGGAAAAAGGATTTTGCCCAGCAGTCTACATCACTCTACACCTCTTCAGTGCATGTAAGTACTTCAGACTCTAAAGCTGTCAATAAAATACCTTCCACATGACTAAAGATCCCAGTGTCTGCAACTGACAGAGAAAAAAAAAAGTAAGGAATGAAACACCAGAGCTTTCACTGCAATTTGAAAGAGAACAAGATAAACTGGGGACTCACATTACACAAGTTATCATACAAAAACTCTGCAAGAAAACTGAAGAATTCAAAGATACATAGTGATCAAACAAAAAAAGCCAGACAGCTCCTCCCTACCTGCTCTTCCCACAGCAATAAACACAAGTTAATGCCAAAAGATGTTTCAGACCTGTCCAGACCAGCCTTCATTTTGGTGAGAGCTTCTTCAGTTGTCTCAGGACAAAGGCTCTCTGTGTGCAGACAAACCTTTCACACACACTTCCTACTCTCTCCCACTGAAAAGTATAATAGAGGTGTTAATAGATGAAGAGAAAATACCTAGAACAATACACAAAGGCAAGTTTGGGATTTTTTCCCCCCAAAAAATAAAGTGAAGGAGTTTTCCTTAGCAAATAATGCTTCTAGTGCTGGCTGATCTGTTTTCTGTCATGTTTTATATTTGAGTGCTACCTCTCACAATAATCTTCACATCCACTTTTTACCAGCGTTAGAAATGCATGAATAGCTGAATCCTTCAGGGGAACAAAGGGACAGGAGGTACAAAATCAGATGCACAGAGTGTAATCACAGCAGGGAGGGAGAAGGGAAGGTCACTCCTGAGCTACAGCTGGCAGATCAGAGCAGGAAAGCACAATGGCTGAGCTGTAATCGAGCTAATCAGGGGAAAGCCTCGGTCAGGGCAGCTGGCAAGGACTTCCTTCACCTTACAACAGGAAGGAATTATTCTGGAACAGTCAGAGATCCAGAACACATCCCTGTGGAAAAGACAGCACTTGGGCAAGGAAAGCACGTGCTCTGTTTTTATAGTTGGTAAAGAGACAAAGCCACAATAAAACTCTGCATGACAAAACACTTCACCAGTGCTCTGTCCAAAACTAAAATGAATTCATCACACCTCAGAAGTCTACTTGAGAGTCACAAAATGGTGTTTGCTGGCTCAGTACACACAGGTATCAGACACAGCACTCCAGGCAAGCTTTGGACCCTGCAGCTCAAGGAAGACACGGCCCAGAGATTCCCAAAGGCAGCTCCAGAGGATTGAACAGCTCACTCTGTACAGTAACAAAAGGGCAAGAGGGCAGCAATTCTCAACTGCTGCACAGAAATCCAAGTGAGAAACTAGGAAAATCTTGGTAACGGCAAGAACAATGATGGACTTTCAAGGATCACCCAGGGAGGATGAGGAAAGTCCATCACTGGAGGCTTTTAACGATGGCTTTGGACAAACATCTGCTGGGAAAGTTTAGATAGATCTGACCCAGCCTTGGGGCAGGAGGTCACATTAGACAACTTAAGGTCCCTTCCAGCCCTGCAGCTCTTTGTTTGTAACAGAAATATGACAACAGAACACGTCAGCAGCAGCCCCAAAGCATGCAAGCCTCTCAAATATTTCCATCATACACTGGAGAAACACTGTAAGATCCCACATGCAGCAGCTGCCTGTTCTCACATGGCACCTTCTCCCTCCATTCCTAGAGGAGCAATACAGGGAGAACACAAAGAGCTGGATTCACAGGACAGGCAAGGGAAGAGGAGCTCCCCAGCACAGTCCCTCTCACATCCCACAGCATGGGACAGTTATTAACAGGAGCCTGTCCTGACTGTCCCTCCCATTTGTCCCCTTCTCATCTCACCCTGCAGTCTGAGCAGTTCTCTCTTTTTTCTCTTCAGGCCTTTCTTCTGTTCCTCCCTGGAATATTTTCATGTGTAAGATCTTCAGGACTGGATCCCTGTCCTGGATCCCACCCCAAGGGAATCAGGGGACAAAAAGAATAATGAGCCGGTGCTTCACTCCAAAGCCCACAGTCACACTCTGCCCTTTGTCAAGTTCTCTCAAAGCCCAAACAGAGACACCAGATGCCACTGTGACACTGGAGCAATGATGTGAGCTCCCCATGACTAGGAAAAGCCATTTAATTTAGTCTGCTGGGAGGACTTTATGCTCCTGCAAGCATTAATGAATGGTACAAAGTGTCCCGTGGGGTCAGAGCATCTGAGCCGCAGAGTGTAAACTGCAAACTCAAGTACCAACTTTTAGCTCAGGGTTAAAGCTTGACCTATCAAAGAGGTTTTAGTAATTTTTGCTTCCTTGTGTGCTGCCCCACAATCCTCTTGGCTCATTCCTGAAAATCCAAAGTCAACTTACAAGTTCTGTCTATGGAACAACAAGAGAGGAAGGTGACAGAAGTGATCCCAGGGAGAAATACTCACACGTGCTAAGTTTCTGTGAGCACATCTCAGCTATAACCAGACCTGTGTGTGTGTGTGTGTGTGTTTGTCAGCACACCCTGGCACATCTGAGGGCACAGTTATGCAATCCCAGAAAACTTAGATCCCAGTTTGTACTGTCCTTAAAGGACAGCGCTGACTGTATGTGTAGTGCTGACAGCAGCAGTCATGGGACGGGCCAGGGATTGGATCCAGCTAAAAAATAACCCCATAAAAATAATAACCTTCTGCCAGGTATGTGGGCTCCCTGACCGAGATCTCACACCCAGAGTCACAACAGAACATGCACAGGAACAGGATGACCCCTTTTCCTAGAAGTAGCTTCTTAAATCTATTCAAGTCACCCATCAGCCTGCGCTCTGACGGCTGGGAAAGAGTTATGCAAGAGAGGAAACAAGCAGTCGGAGACAGGACAGCTCAGAGAAAACATCTCAGGGCAGCTCCACTCCTAAAGCCAGGCTCTTGCAAAACAACCCTTGTGTCAGCTTGCCAGGCTTTCCCAAAGGGTCTGTGAGCTTCAGGAGTTCAAGCAAAGGATTACCAGGCACATCTTCCTGGCAGAATCCTCTGGGATCACAGCAGTGACTGACTGCAAAAAAGAAAATCCTGTTAGAAGAAGACTGGAGATCAAAGCAGGAGTTTACATCTGTATCCTGGAACATGCATCCCATGGGACAGGAGACTTTTTAATTCAGTTTCAGACTAAATGCCTGTCCAACAGAAACATCAGGTGAGCACGCTCGAATACTGCACCTCTTCAAACTCTCTGGAAAAAAGCCCATTCCCCACCTGCCCTTACAAATTAATTTAACTGAATCGACTCTCATAAAGGAAAATAAACTCCTTTCCTATGCAATTCCCAGTTTAAGGATAGGCTAGGACTATCTGCTTCACTTAGCATGAGGCATTTTCTGCCTACATCAGCTACAAGGGAGTTGGAGTAAGTACTTCACGATACAAATGATCTAAAACCAACATGGTTTTTTTCCCCCCTTCTCAAAGTGTGCAAACATGACCATATCCTGTCCAATACTTCAGTCATTCCAAGCATGCCAGCAATCCACACTATTCCATGCCACCCAGCTCAATCTAGAGGACACACTTAAGGAAAATCTGGCATTATGCAGAATAATGAATGGTGAAGAAATTAATAATTAAGTATCCATTCTTCAAAAGTTATGTACATTCATTTAGTTTTCTACTTCATCAGCCAGGAAAACAAATAGTTTCTTATTTCTTAAAAGGTAGTTCCTGCCTTTGAACTCAGTGAGTAAGCACACACCCTAAAAGTGGAATTAAATGAACTTTTCAAGCCATTACAAAGGCTTTGCAGTCCTTGAAAGACCTATTGGATAAAAGTAACGAAAGTTACCAAACCAAAAATTCCCTATAAGCTGAAATTGTCTAGGTTTACATCAGTTCAGCTCTTTAGGACCCTCCACAGCTGAGATCTCCTCGCTCCCTTTCTGGCACGGATCTGTTCTGTGGCCCCCCAGTGCTCCCTCCGTCCCAGTGCTCTGCTCCAGGAAGTGAGAGAAACGTGGTCTCAGAGCATGATGTGTTCAACTGCCCCAGAGAGGGAATATCCAACAACAGCCCTGTGTAAATCACTACTCTGGGGCTGCAAAATCTGTTTCCCTTAGACCCAGCAAGCTGCCAGCCACCATCATTTGGAATTAGAGAGCACCAACAATAAGTGCCTTGTTTAACAGAGACTTTAAAGCAGAGCAGGGTAGCAGAGAACTACCCGAGAATAGCTCAGGGATCAAACTCCAGCAGGAAAAGCAAGGAGGGGCTTTTTGACCCCTCTTGCATTACATTCCTGCTGCTGAGCTCATCAGAGAAACCCAGGCCTTTCTCAGAGCCAAACCAGTCCCTGCTGCATCCTCAGAACTTCCCTTCCATCCCATCCTTGCAACCTCACGGCCCTGGCCCCAACATGTCACAAAACAAAAACTTCAAGTCACCATGAAAAATAACACCAAAACTGCACTTAAAGCCAAGGGCATGATTAAAATTCACCAAACAACACCACATTCACTGCATTTAAAGATTTCCAGAGGAAAAGGTCACCGGAATATAGAGCATATCTCCCAGAGCTAACATCCTTGTCATGCTGCTGTCGGGCTCAGACAGCAAATGCATTGTTATAAAAACTCTGTGTGCTGTGCTCTCCACAGCTCAGGGCTGCTGGCTGAATCACAGCGTGGTTTGGGTTGGAAGAGACACTAAAGATCACCTCATTCCCACCCCCTGCCATGGGCAGGGACACCTCCCACTATCCCAGGTTGCTCTAAGCCCTGTCCAACCAGGCCTTGGAAACTTGCAGAGATGGGGCAACCAGAGCTTCTGTGCCAGGGCTTCATCACTGTCTGACTAAAGAATTCCTTCCTAATATCCAGTCTAAAAGTCCCTTATGTCAGTGGGAAGCCATTCCCTCTTGTCCTGTCACTCCAGGGTCTTATACAAAATCCCTCTCCAGCTCTTTTGGAGCCCCTTTAGGTACTGGAAGGTGATGAAAAGGCATGCCCAGAGCTTTCTCTTCTCCAGGTGGACACCCCCAGCTCTCTCAGCTACCCACCTGCACCTATTCCTCCAGCCTGCAGCCCAGCCCTCTCCCAGAGCCCCTCAAGGGCACTGGCTCTCGTGGAAACACAAAAACAGGACCTCAAGCTAAGGTTCCTTCAAAGCCACTCTCCAGAGCAAAGCCACACACCACGTGAAACACCTGCACCACACCAATGTGCTCCTCAGGTGTCACCACGCTCATGGTGGTAACTGGAGTTGCCACAAAGATTTATTTTCCATGTGGTTCATGTTCCCACCCACGGCATTTCTGGAATCTTTTGTTCAAACAAAAAGAAACCACTGAAATATTAGAGATATAAAAAAAAAAAAAAAATTTTAAAAAAAATTCAATCCATGTCCACGGTGACTCCTGTAAACTCAAGTTTTATTACAGTGCACACACCCACGTGCCCCCAACACGGAATGCCCAGACACAGCAAAGCCAACACACCAACACAGCCAATGAAAACAGGACAGAAAATCAAGGTAGCTGAAAATTTTCATGTTCCCTCAACAGGAAGACAACAAAGATGACAACGCAGTCTGGAAACACCACAAAGGTGGTTTTGAAGTGTCACTTGTAAAACCACTTGTGTCTTAGGATTCTGTAATTTAATGAATTGGTTGCATTTGGGATTTTTTTATGGTTATGCTTCTATTCCCTGGTCTCACGGTGGGTTACCATCTCCTTCCCACATTACTGCTGTGCTTAGATCAGTTATTGCATGCAAGCAGAGCAGGACAGATCCCTCAGCCACACCTTAAAGCCAGAGGTTTAGACTCTCCTAAGAAAGAAGAGTTCAAATCCATTCTTCACCCACATCAATTCCAAGAGGAGATCTTTACAGCTCTTTTAATATTTACCACTCTGACACAATGTTTTAGCTTACCAACAGAACTAAAAAAAAACAAACAGTAATTTAATTTCCATAGACTTGACTTCATTAACTTCTAGAGAGGACAAATGTTTGTGGCCAGTGGAAAAGGGTATTTCTACATTTTTTCATTTTCTGGTCTGTTAATTACAATTACTGAGAGAAGGAGACAGCAGAGAGATTTGCGAAACACAGCAGGCTGTGCTTTAATACTTGTGAAAACAACAGAGAAAATAATTTCTCTTTTTTGTATAACTCAATCATACAAAGTAATTCCACATACTTCAGAAGTCAGCATCACAATTTTCCTTAGACACTCACTTGGGCCAACAGGAATTTAGTTGGAGAATCCCAGATTTGATTAGAAGGGATTATTTTTCAGTGAGATGACAGGAACGGAAAACATGAAATGACGGAAGTGGGGTTGAGAGACAGGCAGATACACTCCTGAGGCTGGCAGCAAGATGCAGGAATACTCCTCCAAGCTTCAGAGGCAAAGATAGGCAGGGGTCTGAAAGCTTTTGAGGATGCATGAGTGAGAAACACCCAAATTACACTACTTGGTTAAGGTGGAGGTCAGTAAAAGCATCATCACACCTCTTAGATGCTGTAGGGAGCCCAGAAACCACCGTGTCTGCTGTCTGTAAGGAATGCAAACGATTAGTTCTCCAAACTCTACCTCAACCCCTCCAGTGCCACCAAGTCAACTGAGATTCCTCCATCCCAGTAAAACACGGAGTTTCAGAGACACCACAGCTAGCTCGTGACACTTTGGTGGGAGAGACACAACAGGGAGAAAGCGCTTCCAGCTCAAACCAGAGAGAGACAGCCACGAGTGCCCGCAGCAGCAGGGCTGAGCACACGGGATCCCAGGACACGTGCAGCGTGTTTGTGGTGTTCCAGCCACACACTCCAGCGTTTCAGGAAGCGTGGCATAAAGTGGAACAGCTCCAGAGCCGCTGCTCCACGGAGCCAAAGGACGGAGAGGGATAAACGACCCAGCACCCAACATCAGCCAGCATTTTTAGCATTTAAAGCCTCAGACCTCTACACCCCTCTCCACACACAGCTCAGCCAAAATACCAGCTGGATGCTGCTCCAAACCCAAAGAAGTCCAGGTAAACATTTCAACAGCCACACAATGATTGGGATCCAGGCACTGAGTCAGACCCAAGCCTGTTGGATTTTTGCCAGCTCAGTAGTCAGCCAAACAGGCTTCCTAGTCCAGCTACCCACTCCACAACAGTGGCACGAGGGAAAGGCAGTGCTGGCTTTTTTTAGAGGCAAAGCCAGCTGAAACCACAGAGCTTGCTTCTCCCTAAAAAACACGGTACATCTGTTCCACAGCAGTGCCATAAAAGATTAGTAAGTGCTGGCCTAACAATCTGGAAAGGGAAAAGGACCTAGGAGAGCAAAATGTTATCACTAAGTCAATAAAACAACATCTGTAAAGGACTGAGAACATAACAGCATTCTTGCACAACACACAGAAATGCTCCTGGGCTGATTTCTTGTTCTCCACTAAACCTGTCTGGTAACTCTGGGAACGGGACTGCATCCTACAGGCTACGGGAAAAGTGGATCAACAGGGTGAGCTAAGGACAGGGCTCTGGGCTCAACTTTGTTTGTGCAGGATCACAGAGTGGACGTGTTAGGCGATACATATGGTTTCACTTTTATGTAAAGCTCATGTCTACATCTAATATATCAGGCAATTACAGCTGGTCCCAGCACCAAGGTTTGAGACAGCATGTCTATAATCCACGGAAAGCATTTTTTGGGATGAGCAGAGCAAGGGTGCAGCAGAGCAGCTCTGTGTACGGGGTTAAGAATGTAAAAAAAAGCTTTGTTTTGAGGTCAGTTTCAGTAACTGACAATTGGCTGTGTGCATTTTACTACCCGGCATTCAGGACTAATCTCTCATCCACTACACGGATCTCAAAGACGGAGCAGTTCCGCAGAAGTCGATGGATTCGACTGAAAACGCCAGATCGGTGTGAACCGCCAAGCCCCCGGTATTGTAACAGCTTTGCATAAACACGCAAACACCAGAAACACAAACAAGCTGGGAGCGAGGCTTCGCCGCTCGTCATTCACATCCCCGGCACGGTGACTTCCCCACTTAACCTCTCCTCTCGGTGTCATCCCGGGAACGCCGAGGCGGGGAACGCGGAGGCACGCGCGGGCTCGTGTCACATGCGGGAGATCCACCGACATCAACACACGGCAGGGGGAAAAAAAAACACCCAAACCACCCCAAAATCCCAACACAGCCGTGCGTGCTCTGCCCTCAGCCGAGAGAGATCCTTTCTCCCACGGTCCCCATGGAAAGCGGTAGGGATGGCACCTGCTCTGCACCTGGGCTGGGGGTGCCAAGGGGCGGAGGAATGAGGGACAGAAAATTCCTGGGGTGGTTTGGGGTGCGAGGGATGGGGCAGAGCGAGCGTGCCCTGGAGTAGTTTGGGGAGGTGGGACTGTGGGATGGGGCACGGGGAACGGCCCCTCAGGGTGGTGGTGTGTGGGACGGGGCACAGGGCTGGCTCCTCCGGGATCCTGTGTGGGATGGGACACCGGGCTGAACCCTCAGCGTGGTGTGTGGGACGGGGCACAGAGAATATCCCCCAGAGCAGGTGTGTGGGACGGGGCACAGGGAATGGCCCCCAGAGCCGGTGTGTGGGATGGGGCACAGGGAATGGCCCCCAGAGCAGCTGTGTGGGACGGGGCACAGGGAATGGCCCCTAGAGCCGGTGTGTGGGATGGGGCACAGAGAATGGCCCCCAGAGCAGGTGTGTGGGACGGGGCACAGGGAATGGCCCCCAGAGCAGGTGTGTGGGACGGGGCACAGGGAATGGCCCCCAGAGCAGGTGTGTGGGACGGGGCACAGGGAATGGCCCCCAGAGCAGGTGTGTGGGATGGGGCACAGGGAATATCCCCCAGAGCAGGTGTGTGGGACGGGGCACAGGGAATGGCCCCCAGAGCAGGTGTGTGGGACGGGGCACAGGGAATGGCCCCCAGAGCAGGTGTGTGGGACGGGGCACAGGGAATATCCCCCAGAGCAGGTGTGTGGGACGGGGCAAAGGGAATGGCCCCCAGAGCAGGTGTGTGGGACGGGTCCCGGCTCTGTGCCCCAGACAAAGCCCCCCGCCCTCTCCCCGCCGCTGCCCGGGCGCTCAGCGCGGGGACGGAGCCGGGCAGCCCCGCCGAGGCGGCACCGGCCCTCCCGCCGCAGGTGCCGGCTGAGGGGGCCCAGGGGACCCTGCGAGGGGCCGCTCCGAGGGGACCGGGGCCGCCGCCCGCCGCGTACCTCTCTGTGCGGTGCGGTGCCGGAGGGGACTGTCGGGGTCGGGGCGCCCGCCCGGCTCTCGCCTCGCTGCCTCCCGCGGCTGAGCGGCTCCCGGCGCGGCTGAGCGGCGGCTGCGGGCACTGCGGGCCGAGAACCAGCGCCGGCCTGTTTTCCAGCCGCCTCCCCTGCGGCCCGCCCCGGCTCCGCCTCGAGCATCCCCCGCCTCCGCCTCCTCCTCCTTCCCCTTCTCCGCCTCCGTCTGCTGCGCCGCTTCCTCCGCCCCGCTCCTCAGCCTGGGCGCCTTGAACGTGGAACTCTGAGGGTATCAGCGCTTATTTGGTGAAACAAGCATATTAAACCTAATTTTCTTCCTAAGCGGGACGGGTCTTTTTCGCCTTTTGCGGTTGCAGAATCAAAGTATCAAAAGCAGTACTTCAAGGCTGCTTTGATACGCCTGCTGCGGGGCGTTCACCAAACTTCAGAGCAGACCCAGTGTGGAAAATAACTTAATTCCTGCACATTTGTTTTTTTCCTATTCCTGTCCAGACAATGAAATTGATCTCATAGGAGTCCACCTCACAATTAAAGCCCAGCCTGTGGACCAGAAAAACACAGCCCACCACAATCCTACCCAAACACCATCACACTTTCTTATCTCTCACCGTCTGGTTTCTGCCACTCACTGATAGCAGTGTCCACGCAGTTGCACGAGGCAGTGTGATATACTGGGAAAAAAACTTATAGAAAATCAAAAATAGGCGTAGCTTTAAACTTTTTTCAGCTTGCAGGCCCCTAAAATCTAGCAAAGGACCTTCTCCAGCATATATATATATAAACATTATATAATATATATACAATGTAAATATATGTATACATAATACATAGATATACACTATATGTATACTATAATACACAATTGTTTATAAATATATATTTAGAAAAAATAAGCATTTTGCATGTGTGTGTGCATATAAATATACTAAATGTATATTGGACACCTCATCCCTGGAAATGTTCAAGACCAGTTTGGACAAAGCTCTGAGCAACCTGGTCTGGTGGAAGGTGTCCCTGCCCATGGCAGGGGGTTGGAACCAAGTGATCTTTAATGTTCCTTCCAACCCAAACCATTCTGCAATTCTGTATATAAGAATACTTTTAAATGGCTCTGGGCACAGAGCCTGTGCCTTGGACAGTACTTCCAAATGGAAAGGAAAGCCAAGAAATTCCAGTTCCAATGTCACAATTTGGGAGATGGCACTCAGAGCCCTAAAGTAAAGGAAAGATATCCCTGTTCCTTCTGAATTTGATGCCTTTCATGCAGCTGCAGGGTAAAAGTCTCCTCTCCAAGCAGCACAGTTTTTATCCAAGCAGCAGCCCTGTAAACACAGGTTTTATTAAATTACAGCTTCTTTCCAAAAAAGGTTTGTGACCTGGATTGAGCAACGTGTAACTCACGGGATGCAGGTCCACCGTGGAGCTGGAGCACTCAGACATCCCGCAGCCTTCCCATTAAATGCTGGCAGAAGCTGCTTTTGGATGCCTGGAGGGAAAGTCTGGAGGAAAGACTGCGCCTGGGATGGAAATCAGTCATGTCTGCACGCTGCCTTCAAGCATTTTAAGGTTTTATAAAACACACTCAGCCGCCTGCCAGAGGTTTGCACCTGCATGGCTGGGCTGAGGTTGCTGAGCCAGCCAAAACATCTGGGGAAAACAGCAAGAATAACATGGATTTGGGGTTCCCAGCTTCCATCAGGTATCAGACAGCTGTGCAAACTTTTCAGTTTCATATATGCAGTGCTTGCAGGCTGTTTTCCTCCAGACCCTGAGCTTCACCAGCTGCCCATCTGTGCTGCCATCACCACTGGACTCAAAACCCTTCAAAGCCCCTCAAAGCACCCAGATGCTGAAGCCACTGTAATGTTTGACAATCAGAATAGGACAAGAGACAAAATAAGAAGGATATAAAGCTATTAGAGAGCATCCAAAGGAACAACATGAAATTGGGGAAGGGTCTAGAGGGAAAGCCTTGCAAGGGGTGGCTGAGGTCCTTTAGTTTGTTCAGCTGGAGACTGAAGAGAGGCCTCACCATGGTCTGCAGCTTCCTTAGGAAGGGGAGTAGAGAGGCAGCTCTGATCTGTGCTCTCTGGTGACCACTGGCAGGACCCATGATAATGGAATGAAGCTGTTTCAGGTGGAATTTAGTTGGATGTTGGGAAAAATCCACCCAGGGGGTGCTGGTAGTGCCCAGGCTCCCCAGGGAATGGGCACAGCCCCAAGGCTGCCAGTGCTCCAGGAGAGTTTGGACAACACTCCCAGGGACATAGTGGGATTGTTGGGGTTGTCATGTGCCAGAGGAGCCAGAAATCGGACTGATTAGTCCTTGTGGGTGCCTTCCAACTCAGGATTTTCTACGATTCTGTGGCCACGCGCTGTTTGGGCAGTGGTTTGTGAGCCTGCCAGTCCCCATCCAGCACACCCCAGGAGCCAGCCTGTGCCTGGTGGTGGGCTCTGTCCTCCCACACGTGCCTCACAGCCTCAGCACTGGGTCTTCACCGAGCCTACAGATGGAAGCAGAGCTTTGAAAATTAAAGGACTTCAGGGAAATGAGCCATATCCCTGTTCTAACCAGTTATATCAGGAAAGAGAGGAATTGGCAACACGGCTGGAAAGAGCAGCCTTTCCCACCAGACCGGACAAAGTCGGAGGTGATAAGGAAATAGGGACAGTTTGATGGTCCAGCTTGGAGATACTTATCTGCAGAGGATGGAGGGGAAGCCAGGATTTCCTGCCTGGAGTCCTCAGCATCTCACAGAGCAACACCTGCCCCTCAGGGCTGCCTCAAATCCAGGCCGTGTTTGTTCCTAGCCAAAGAGGAGCCACAAAGGACAGACTGGTGCCCCCTGTACCCACAGAGAAGCTGAACCATGAGGGGTGCTTGTCATCCAGCAGCTGGGAAAGCTGGTGAGCCAATTCCTACTGAATGGCACTTCTATTTCCTCCACAGCAAATAAACAACTGTGCTGCAGGGCTGCACCAGCTCTGAGCTCGCCTGGCTGCAATGTGAAGGATTTGAGCTAAATCTAGAAAGCTCTGGGTATTAGGAGTCCCCTGGGCTCTACCCTCTTTCTCCTGTTTAAATTTGGCAACAGAGTCAGCCATAAACCCAAGGAATGCTTGTGAGGCGTTTTGAGGGTACACAGAAATGTAATTACCTGTGGGAAAATAAAGCTAAAATACCTTGAAAGCCCATGTTTAATACAGTGTTCGATGCATTAAGGGTAATTGATAAATATGACTGAGGCTGGTGCCTTGTGCAGACTGTAGTCCCAAGGAAATTTGATGAAATCCTAAAATCAGCACTTTTTGTGCCTTTGACATTTGTGTTCCATGAGCAGATCACACAGTGAATAAAGCATCTTTCCTGGGAAGCAGTAGTGAAGGACAGGTTTATAACTGAAATGTGAAGCAAATGGTAAAAGTCTGGAGAGCCTAACCTAAAAACCAGGGAGGAGAAAGACCTTGTGCAACACACCTGAAAAGATTGCCCAGAGCTGCAATCCAGAGATATAATCGATGTGAAGAAAGAAAAGCATATGATTGCCTGGAAAGTCTCTTTCTGGAAGGGTTTTTTGTACCACAGAAAGGACAGAAATAGCTCAGGTCTCACACCTTCAGATGGGGAAGGAATTCCAGCAAACAAATCAGGAGAGCTCATGGTGGAGACATGGAATGTGGGAGGGTACCTGGGCACTTTATGGAGCTGCATTTCTGGGTTTGGGCATGTTTGAAGTCTGGTCAAGGAGATCTATTGCATTGACTGATGCTGCTCTTTTTTTATTTTCTGCCAAGCAAATAATGACTTAAAGCCATTAAGCAATTGTTCTCTAGATTCCTATTGATCAACATAATGCCCCATTCCTAGAACTGTCAGGTGAGATGAGCATTAAGCCTGGCATGAAGCTTTTTTTAGGAAGATAAGGATCCAGCTGGCTGAAAAAGAGAGCAGGAGTGGCAAATAAAATCAGGCAGCACAGACTACCCCTCTATGCTCCAAAACACCACATTCCTGATGTTTGGCATGAAAAGGTTTTGCCTTTTACTGTTGTTGCACAGCATTTTTCATCCTCAGATTTAAAAATGTTAGAAAAAGTGCTGTTTCCTACTTGAAGTTGGGAATCTCAATACAAAGACTCCTGATATGAGCCACAGGGTGTGCTGTGCTTCAGAGGTTTCCCACTCTTGCCAACATTTGGCTTTGGCATTAGGAGAGAATCTGCAGTGAAAGGCCTCATGAGTTTGGCTCAAGTTTTTGGGGGATCCACTTGCACACTGGTATCTGCAGGACCCTCATGAAGTTAAAATGTGATTTGAACAGAAAATATGTAAGTCAGAAGAGGGGTTTCCAGTTTTCTAACCCAGGAATTATTATCCTAAGGGTACCTGGGTACTGATTTTGGCTCCTGCTCTGGGCAGGGTGACACACAGTGACAAAGCTGCTTGTGTTTCCCCAAGCAAAACACCACGTACAGTCTGAAAAAATACCTGTGTTAAATAACTACAGTAACTCCAAACAAGCCCAGCTGGCTTTTCCATCCTCTACACTGTTTGTTTACTAGAGAAAGACTAATACCTTTTACCTGCAAAGTAGGCAAAGCAAACTTACCATGAGGGCCCACAAATAATGCTTTATTATCTTTTCATCCATCCATAATATGGAATTTCCATGACTCATTCACCCACTTGAGGAACACTTGAGCACTCAAACAAAAACATACATTCCCAGGAGAAAAACCAAACCCACGTCCAGTGCAGGAGACAGAAGCATCCTAACATAAATACAAAATCCCACCAGAATTTTTTTTCTGAAGCAAGGCTGCAGCTCACAAGCACAACAAGGAAGGACAGAGATCAAACAGTGTTGCCTCTTGTGGGTGTTTTTCCCCTTTTCCTCACGTCCCCTGACAATAAGTCAATAAAAGGTTTTACCAAGACTACAAAGAGAACCTGAAAGCCCAGCAGCCTCCCTTTGAAAGTAAATTCAGGTTACAGGCAGTTTCAAAAGTCACTTCAGAGAGTCTGCCCTTTGCTAAAAAAGCCCTTGTGACCTTCCAGTCATCCCAGTGTAGCTGCAGCAGTTCATGGGAATGAGTAACAATGACCTTTGCTGTTCAGTCCTCATTTGACAGGCTGTCCAAGTGACAGGGAGCTCTCTCATAAATATTTCCCTGTCATGATGAGCAATCTGGACACAGAACAACCACCCAGATCACCTTTGTGGTTAGAAATTAAATCAGTCCAGGTGAGAAGGAGAAATTCCCCTCCCATGTTGGTTCATCCTTGTTCCCTTCTAGGAAGGCGATTTCCGGAATGAGACTGCTCAAGCGGTAATTTCTTCTAATATCCTGAGAGCTGCAGGCTTTGACACTTTCCTACATGGATTTCTGGAAGAATATAGAAAAGTATCCAATCTCAACAATGGGAAAAAAAATCCATGTGTGGAAGATCCTTTGCAATCCTCAATAAATTGGCAAGCACACACCCAAAAAGCTTGAAATGTGCTGCTCTTTCTTGCTTATATCTGTCAAGCTTCAAGTGCCAATTACTTATTCTTACCACAAATTTCTGTCTGCTAAATTTAAAAAGCCTTTATGATCCCATTCCTGTGAGTTCTTGTACCTAAAGTGCCCTTTTGGTTTCATTTGGATGAGGAAAACTGGGAATGCTTTCCCTGGAGCACAGGCAGAAAGCAGATTAAAAGGTGGCACTATCTTCTCCACACACCTGTGTGTGCTGGCCAGGGAACAACCACAAGTGGGAAAACAGGACTCACCACTCTCAGCTCCCAGTTATTTTCTGTCAGGGACTTTGTGGGGTACACATGGTTCCTCTGTATTTAATAACATTCTTTGGATTATGTTTCCATGAGCTGGTCTCCTCTCTTCAGGTAAATATTGACAGTGAATCAAGGAATAGTATCAATGACACATCCTTTGATTTGCATGGAGCTGGCTCTTTCCATTCATCATAGAATCACAGATTCATGGAGTGGTTTGGATTGGTAGGGACCTGAAAGATCATCCTGTTCCGACATCCTGCCATGGGCAGGGACACCTCCCATGAGACCAGGTCACTCCAAGCTCCATCCAACCTGGCCTTGGATACTTCCAGGGATCCAGGGGCAGCCACAGCTTCTCTGGGCACCCTCACCATCCTCACAGGGAACAATTCCTGCCCAATATCCCATCCAACCCTGCCCTCTGGCAGTGGGAAGCCATTCCCCTTGTCCTGTCACTCCATGCCCTTATCCAAAGTCCGTCTCCAGCTCTCCTGGAGCCCCTCAGGCACTGGAAGGGGCTCTCAGTTCTCACTGGAGACTTCTCCAGGCTGAACACCCCCAGCTCTCTCAGCCTTTCCTCGTAGGAGAGGTGCTCCAGCCCTCAATGCTCCCATGTCCTTTTATTGTGTGACACAGTGAACAGTTGGATTCTCAGCAATTTATCACTATTTTGTTCACCTCTAGCACATCCTTCACAAGTTATTCCCAGGAGATCCAGTCTTATCTCACCCAACATGCCTTCTTGTGAAAGCAGCTATGAAAGTTTACACCTCTTTGTTGCCAATTCAGCACAGGTTGCATGAAACCACAATCATTTCAACTATTCCAAACACAAAAAAAAAAAATCCAGGAAATGAAAATTTGGCAGGTGCAAAGGAACAGGTTTGAATGTGGAAATCTGGGAGGAGGCTTTGCCACTGACAGCAGTACAGGTCCTGCTTTTATCTCACAGCAGGTAGAGGAAAGCACAGTGGAAAAAATGCAAAGTAGACCCATATTAGATCTCCAGCACTGGCCAGGTGTTTCAGATAATATATCTCTCTCTTCCAGGCATTATGTCACTGGTTTGGATATTTCCCTTCAAAAGCCAAGGGCTGATGCCTGCAAAAGCCAGAGATTGATCCTGAGAACCTGCCCTGTTTCCATCCCTGCCTCTCCTCCTCTGCCTTGGCACTGCAGTGCCCACAGCAGCCTCCTCGCAGCTCTCAGCCCTTCTCCCTGCCCAGAGCTGCTCCATTTTCCTGCTGTGCCCTGTTCCCCACCCGTGCCTGGCTCCCAGCTCCTGGGGGTGCTGAGTTCTGCAGCCCTGGGCACAGAGGCTGCCTTTGTGCTCTGCACGCGTTCGCTGCCAAGAGCTGTGAGCCATCCTGGCACTGCGCTCCCTAAAAATAGCCTTGCCCCACGGATAACCTGCCGCCTCTGCGAGTGGAAGGTCTTAAAGATAAACCCTCCTATGAACCCGCACAAAATGAGGTGCAGAAACACTCCTGGGGTGGAGGGGAAGCTCTGAAGGAACAGCCTAAGAGGTGTAGGTACAGCCACAGGCAGCCAGGAAAGCGGTGCCAGGGAGCCTGTGTATAACCTGCACACGGACGTCATGCGACAACTGCTGAGCTACAGGGGGTTCTTTTACAGTCAGCTCCAAGCTCTGTGTGTGAAGACACAGCACTGCCAGCAAAAGTAATCCAAAAGAACAGCAATCCATCTGAAAAAGCTGAAAAAATGCTCCTTCTTCACATATTTTGGATACAAAATACACCCAGGTAGCATTTTTGCCCTTTCACAACTTGCAATATATCCATTTACTCTTTCACATTTTATTCTAATAACAGGGGAGTCAAGTGAGCCCGATTGACGGGCTGGTTCCCAGGGAAACATGAGCAACTTATTTCTCTTAAATAGCAGGCACAAATGTTTCCTGTGTTAAACTGCACAGCCTGCTGTGACATTCAGATCTCCAGGATATAATCCCAAAAGAACAGAATGTGTTTGCCTGGCTCTGAGGCAGGGAGGGAGAGAGGTAGCAGCACACTACAGCTGGTGATGGGTGCTAGCAGGGATCTGGCACCCAAATAATTTTTGAGAAGCTATGTCCCTTGTCCCAGTCCCCAGATGAAGAGAAAAACAAGAGTTTAACAAAAAAAAAAAAAGAAAAAGAAGGAAAAAAAAAGGTAAAATTACCCAGTATTGCTGGGACAGAAATGGAAAAAGAGAAATCGGTAATAACAAGCCTTTAAAATCTCAGTCAAAATGCCAGGCTGGCTGCCCAGTGTTGCTGGGACACATTAAGAGAATAAAAAGAGCCACAGGGCTCTGCTCTAGGCTCCATCCAGCTTGGGAAGCTGCTTTGGCTGGTGCAGATGAAGGTGGGAAGGGACTTGGAAAAGAAAATGTTAGACAAAGCTGAGCATCCTCATAAGGTACTCTCTGGTATCATTTGGGGCACCTCAGACCTGGGATTACCTACATAAAGGACACCTTCCTGCCCCTTGTGCCCAGAGAAGCTGCTCCCAACTCTGATCACATGGTGCAAAGTACCATGGCTTTAGTGGCCAAGCTCATTTTTCTTCCTTCTGCTTCAGGTTAAAGTGATGAGAAAAAAAATGAAACCAGTGGCCACGAGCAGTTGCTCAAGGTTGGGTCAAACACACAAAACACATCTCCCCAAAGCTCTCCTTGCCTTCTTTATATTCACTTCAAGGGATGTCCTGAGCCCAAAGGGATTTGTCTGCTTAGTAAATCCCAGAAGATATCTTTCAATAAGTTCCATCACCTCTCAGTTGCCCATTTACCTCCTGAACCTTTTCATATCCACAATATCCTTCAAAAAGATGTTTCCAGCTCAGCTGGAAACTGACTGCATGAGGACCCACCTTCATGGATGTATCCCACTAATTTCATTTGCTGGCCACTAGTTCTTGTAAAGCCAAGACACTGGCTGTTCCCAGTGTTCCCTTGCTACCCTGTCCCTTGAGCACAGGATTTTTCCAGACCTCCTTTGTGTGCTCCTTCATTCTTTAGCTTATCTGAGCCAATATTAAAGTTTGCAGGTGATAATTTGGCCTTGAAACAACTTTTCCCCCCTTCCTTGCACGATTTCCTTTTTGGTTGAAAAGAAAAAAAAACTTAAACCTTTTTTCTCCCTCTGTTTCTTTAGGATTCAGAAGGAAAAAAAAAAGAAAAAGATAATGAAATATGGGTTTTGCTTGCCAAAGTTCCCAGGTGCCCAAAGTCTTGTTACTGGGACGCTGAACAAACAGGCTTCAAACACGATCCCTGCCTTTGTTCTGCCAGCTGGAAACACAGGTCACTCTGCACCCAGACACCACCTTGGAGCAGAGATATTCCACTGAGAGAAATTCTCCTTTCATCAGGCAAAGGACACCAAAAAATAACCTGGATTTTTTTTTTTTTTTTTACTGAGCTCCTGGAGTAGTTTGTTCACCAAGGAATATTTTCTGTGAGGTCTCTGTCCACGCAAGTGACTCAGCTCAGCAAACAGCACCGGTGATTCACTGCTCTGGAGCGTGCCAGCAGTGGCTGGAGACCTGTGTGGTGCTGAGTCTGTTCCTCAGCAGGAAACAGCCCTAATAAATGACATCAGCAGCATGATTCAGTCAGATTCACGGACTGCAAGGCTCCCACTCAGACTGCCCTTCCCAGCTTTTTCTCTCCTGTGCCCTCAGCTGTGGCTCCCGGCTCCTGCTGCACAGCTGAGCAGTCTGTAATGCAAACCCCAAAGTGACTGAAATAAGGAAGATTTAGATGGGATATGGGATAGACCCTGGGAGGATGGGGAGTTCCTGGCAGAGGTTTCCCAGAGAAGCTGTGGCTGCCCCTGGATCCCTGGAAGTGTCCAAAGCCAGGCTGGACAGGACTTGGAGCACCCTGGGATAGTGGAAGGTGTCCCTGCCCATGGCAGGGGATTGGAACAAAAGGGTCTTTAAGGTTCTTTCCAACCCAAACTCTTCCATGATTCTACAATTCCATGACTGCATGGTCAATTCACTCAAACAACAGAATTCAAACCACTTCCCTGAACTTTTCATGAAAAGTTTCTACACGGTAGAAGAATTAAGTTACTGAAAGAAATTAAGTGGACCAACCACCAAAGGTAGCAGACAATCCTCCATGGAATTACTTGCTCACAGATGCACATCTCCCAGTCCACCTCCAGCTGGAAACATCTTCTGAGGTCATTGAAACAAATCAAAACAGGAGATGAGGCAGATTTTTAGTGCAGTCTAAGAAATTGTGAGAGTGTGTTAAAAAAAAGTCATTCCTTTTCACTGCGTTCAGGACAAATACCCAAATACTCAGCTGCTCTCCACGTCCTGACGTTTCAGGTTTGTTTGAATCTTGCAGATATTTTCCACAGAAACAGAAAAAAAAGTTGTCTTGAATAAAATAACCGCAGTCTTACGCAACTTAACCCTTCAGAACTAAGAATGCCTGATGGATGAAACAAGCAGCTTATGCCTGATTTTCTTCCTAAATATGAAGGGGATTTCACATCTTTCTGCAATTGCCCCTGTATGCCTGCTACCAACACATTGTACAAACCACAGAGCAGACCCAAAATGGCAAAACACTTAATTCCTCTACTATTTTTCCCCTGTCCTGTCCAGATAATGAAATTTATCTCATCAGAGTCCATGTCACGACTAAATCCCAGCCTGGGGACAAGGATCCACCACAATCCTACCCAAACACCATCAGGTTCTCTTATCTCCCAGCATTTGATTTCTACCACTCAGACACATCAGTGCCACAAGGCACTGGGATATTCAGAATAAAAAAGCTATAAAAAAAATCCAAACCAGGCACAGCTTTAAGCTTTTTTCAGCTCGAAGACCCCTAAAAACCAGCAGAGAATCAGCTCCCACTCGTGCAGAGCTCAACCGACAGCCCATGATCCTGCTCATCTTCGTTACCTTTCGCTGAATCTTGCTGGTGCTGGAGGTGGCTCAAAGCAGGTCCCTTTAAATCCTTTGTTGTGTTTGCACAAGTGGAAAACAGCTCCTATTAAAAAAAAAAAAATCCCCAGCGTGTGCCAAGCCGTGTGTAGAGATTATGAATCACTAAATGGCAGCCACGTGTCAGCAAAAGTAGCAGGAAGTGTCTTGCCTTTGACCTTTATTTGTTGTAGCAAGAGCACTTCGTAGCATATAGTTATAGAGATCTAATCGTCCCTGCTAGCCGAGAAACATCGGATCTATTGCCTGCTCAGTACGGTTTGGCTATTAAAATTAAATTAAAGGAGGAATATTCAGTTTATCTGGCTAAGTTTTCATTTGGGAGAGACTCAGAGAGAGGTCTTTCAGTTTGTTGGTCATGTCTGTTTGGAAGGCAGAGAATTCCTTTGGAGAATTCCTGGGCTTGTAAGGGAATGGAGGGATTTAAAATCAAGGTGAGCCTGGTGGCCTATCCTTTGGCCCACCTCTCTCATTCCAACCCACATCCTTGTTCCACAGAATTGAGCTGTGAGGATGGGAAGCAGGAACGGGCTGACCCCTCTCCTTGTTGCACTCAGGGAATTTGATACATGTCCTTTTTTTTTTTTTACTAAATCCCATACATCAGAAAACATTACTAAATTCAGACAAAGCACCTCTGGGCTGCAGTCCAGGGGAGAGCCTGGAGATCTTCTTTGAATTATGCAGCTTTGTAAGTGCTGTGCCTGGTTCTTCCTCAGGTGAAAAGAGAATTTTGACACCTTTCCACATTAAGGGCAACCAAGGTGCTTTTCCCACAGGAGAAGGGGGTGCAGTGGGGTCCTGAAGCATAAAGGTTCATCCCTTAGGATCCCCAGATGTTTCTGCAGACCTGCCACTCCATCAAGGAGATCACAGAATCATTTATTCTTAGAATCACAGAATGGTTTAAGCTGGAAGGGACCTTAAAGGCCACCTAATTCCACCCCCCTGCCATGGGCAGGGACACCTTCCACTATCCCAGGTGGCTCCAAGCTCTGTCCAACCTGGCCTTGGACATTTCCAGGGATGGGGCAGCCACAATAATCCATAGTAATGCCACCCATCCATAATGATGCTATCCATCACCATGTGCTGACTGCCCACCACACTCTGCACCTGGAAATTCAAACCTGCCAGGAGAAGAGAGCACCAGTCTCTGCTGCTCCATTGTCTTTCTCTGCCTTCCAATGGGATCCTGTCCATCAACCCCCAGATAGAGACCAGAGTCCCTCACCTGGATTTTTTTTTAATTAAAACTCTTCTAATGACATAGAGGTCTCTATCCTGCTTTTGACATAGGTCAAGGGTGCAAGAGCAGCCTGTGGCCTTCCCTCCACCATGGGGGTCTCCCTGCCTGGTAAAACTCAGCAAGAAATCAAATGTTTGGTGGTCAAAATGTCACTGACACCGAGGTCAGCTGGTGGCCTCTCCCAGAAGTGGCACGTAGCAGCAGGATCAGGCCTTTAATCGTGCTTTCCCATTGCTCCCCTCAAATTCTGTGGCTCTTTCCTACACTTCTCCTCCCCCTGCTTTTTCTGGTTTAATATTGATTTGTTCCCTGTGTTCTGTCCACCTTGTCTGAAGGCTTCAGCTGTGACTCCACACTCCACAGCCACATTCTTGGAAAGGGTGCACACACCCTGAGGTTGGGGTTGCTGCAGCAACCACCCCTGACATCATCACCTTCCCCACCTCCACCACTGTCACACAGGAGGTTGTGAAAGCCTCTTTGGCACCACAGCTGCATATTTGGGTGGCTGGGGAGGAGACTCCTATTCCAAACCAGGAGTGCAAGGAGATGTGTCTCCAGAAGAGCAGGGCCAGAGGGTGGCTTGGCAGCACCTGGATTTCTCCAAGGATGCCCCTGGCTGGCAGCATGGAGCTTGCTGCTCCATTACAAAGGGCCTCTTTCCTGCAACATGCAGCTGGGACAGGAATCATTTAGCCCAAACATTCCCAGCAGAGTGGACTCCATCCTCAAATGACTCTGGCATCCCTGTAGGACGTGAGTCCTGGAGGTTATTCCAGACATCCTGTGTAGGTGTGGACAGCACATGACTTGCTTTTGGTGGTGGCTGTGGCCATTTTACAGTCAGGGCAGAGTCTGGATGCCAGAGCTAAGAGGTTTCATCAGATGCCAGAAAACATCTCATTTCTGTGTTGATGCATTTTGTCCACCTGAGATGTTTCTAGGACAAGGGACATCGCCAGCTCACACCTTGTCATCAGGAGTGTCCAAATCTTCATCACCCTTCCTAAACCCCACCCTTGCAGTTACTCAATCAGTGGAGACACCCAGATTTTATCAAGTCTCACACACACACCAAAATCCATTGAATTTTCCAGCCTTCAGCTGGAGAGATGACTTACAACTTCCAAACGTGTGAGCAGGCTGCTCTTGGAGCCTCCTGTGATCCCTCGAGGAGCACATGAATTTTACAGCAGAAATGTTTGTTGTTTCCACATTTTAGGCTTCTGGATAGCCAAGTCAAAAATGCTACATTAACATGAAAAATTAAGTTCTCCTTCTTTTATAAAGCATCTGAATCTCAGAGGCTTTTGGAGACCAATGCAGAACCTGGAGGGCAGCTTCATGGGCTCTGCTCTGCAGAGCAACATCCAGCAGGGAAAGCAAAAGGACCCAGCCTAACTTGGGCTGGGGAGAGCTACAACAGACCCCAAACAGAAGACAAAAGGGAAATAACCCTGCAAATTCCTTTTTCCAGCCATGTGCTCCTTCCCTGGTCCCTTCAGCCTCACCCTGCAGGGACAAAAAGAGAAGTGGAGAGAGAACAAGAGTTCAACATTCAACAAAGCTGACAATGCCTAATGATTCCATGTGGATTTGTGCCTTGTGATCCCACCCTGGTGCAAGGCAGCCACCAGTCAACCATGAAATCTGGTGAAGTTGGTCAAATGCTTCAAGGGAAGGTAAAGAACAAAGGTCACAGATGAAGCCAGGCCTCTTCCATACTTGTGCAAACTGTGCTCACAAAAGTTATGTTTCCTCAGGAGACCAAGATAAAGCCAAGTTCATGGCAGAAATCCATGGAAACAAGCTCAGTGGGGACAGGGGATTCAGGGCAGAGAGCCAGAGCCTTTATCCAAGAGTGACAGGTTATTCAGGTCTGGGATGAGGTTACACCCAAGGGGTGGGATGGACAGCATAATGCTGTCACATTTCTTAATACCACACGGGGCCAGTCAGGATGCTTGGGAATTTTCCATGCAAACATTTTTATTTTTTTCCCATCAGATTTGTGGAATGCTGGACATTCCACAGAAAACACATTGCATTTGTTGGATTTCTGATACAGCACAGCCAGGGACATGTTTCCACTGGACAGGACAAATTTCCATCAGGAATATGACTGCCAGTTGATGGGATGGTGTGAGGAGCTCCTCACAAACCAATTCCTCCATACTCCCAGGGAGCTAAGCTTGTTGATTTGCAGGAGCCCAGGCTGATGACTTGATGAGCTCAAGACTTCTCCAAAAGTCTCTCCTGCAGCTGCTGGACAAATACTGGGATCATCTTGGCAGTTCATGGCCCTGGAGCACCTACAAATTCACCCCATCCTAAGATGTTGGACTTCCCTGTAGGGAGCTTCACTGCCCCAGCAGTCAGGTAACCCAATGACCAAAACAGACCTAAATCCATTTGCAATCATTCAAGTCAGTTCTCCTTTTACCCCTAGAAATCCCCGCCCTGCCCCTGTTCCCGCTGCTCCCAGGACAAGACAGCACACAGAAACCCCCAAACCAAGTCAGGCCAGGCCAGTCCATTGCCCTGGTCCAGCCTTTCTTTGCAAGCAAGGTCCTTACAGCCACCTGTCCATATGTCCAGTCACATTTCCTGACTGCAACTACTTTCCCCGGGGCTTAGACCTTCCCATTTCACTGTGTAAAACAAGGCCCTGGACTTTTTCCATGACAAAAGGTCAAGCAGGTCCTTCACACCTTTTGAACCAGCTACAAATGATCTCATTAACCAGGACTATGGTCACACTGCCAGAGCCACCCTCCCCAGGAAGCAGTTTCTGGTTAAATGCTGTGGGCTTTTGCCTGGAATAGATTAACCATGTCCACTCTGAACTGGGATTGCTGCATGTCTCTTCTGGGTCACTTGCTCCTTTTGAGCACAAAATGAAAATATTGTTATTCCTTCAGCTCAAAGACCTTGTGAGAGCTGTCCTCAACCCCCCAGAGGGGTGTCCAGGGTATGTGCAGAGTTCCCTTGGACAAAACCTTGGGCATATGGACGTGGCAGATGGTGCAGGACATGCTGGGGTAGTGCTGGAGAGCCCTGGGGGTTGGCAAGAGCCAGGCTTCAACTCCAATGCTTTAAGCCAAGATGCCCTAACGAGGAAGGAATGGAATAAAGCCACAGGCTGTGTACAGCCCCCAGGCAGGGGTTTCACAGCCCCAGCATGAGCCCAGAGCTGACAAGCATGGGCCAGGACATGTCCCCGTGACCAGGGATTGTGTCAGTGCCCATTACAAGCTGCAGCTCTCAGCTGTCACCATGCTCAGTGGGTTGCTGGTCTCAATCCAGGGAGCAGTTCCCTACCCCCAGGACGGATCCAGTAGCTACATCCACTGCTGGGAGCTCCCCCACCCAGCCTGGCTGCCCCAGAAGTCCTGACAGTGTCCATGTAAGGCACAGATGTGCTCTGCAGGGCACCTACCCATCTCTCCTTGTGCTGACACCACGTGGAGCATCACCACGGAATCACAGGATCATTTAGGTTGGAAAAACCCTATAAGATCATTAAGTTCAACTCATAACACAGCACTGCCAGAGCCAGGACTAACCCATGTCCCAGGTGCATCACCTACATGTTTCTGAACACTGCAGGAACTCCACCACTTTCCTGGGAAGCCTGTTTCAGTGACTGACCACTCTTAAAGTGAAGAAATTTTTACTAAGATCCAGAGAGATTTGCCCTTCTGGAAGCCAAAACTTTCCCTCCCACATGTCCTTCCCACCCCAAATCATACATTTACCTTTCTCTTCAAGCTGCCAAGCCTGTGTTACTCAAGGTCAGCCTGTTTAATCCCCAGCTGCAGCTTTGGTCTTGCTGTTTTGTCAAGGAGACAGTTTCAGCATGTACAGCACTTCCTCTTCTGGGACATTTGAGGACTGAGGCTATGACCCTTGGCTGCTGTTTGGGTTCAGCAGCACAGGCAGTAGTCCCAGGGGTGAGTGGGTTGAAAGAGAAAAGTCCCCTTCCTCCACCTCCTTAGGGACAAACTCAGACCAAAGCAAGCAGTCAGAGGTGGGACACACACCTGGGACACGGCAGAGACCTTCTCAACACAGACCACAGCTGGAGCAGGGAATTGATTCATCAGTGTCTCAGGCACAGGAGTAAATCTCAGCCCATCCTCTGAGCCTGGGCAACATTTAGATTCCATTCCTGACTTTCATATGGCCAGAAGTATGGCCCCGTCCCTGGAAGTGTTCAAAGCCAAGCTGGATGAGGCTTGGAGCAGCCTGGTCTAGCAGAAGGTGCCCCTGCCCATGGCAAAGGTTGAAACTGGATTGTCTTTAGGGTCCTTCCAACTTAAACAATTTTAGGATCAAAGTAAGGGAAATTAATCCTAATGGAAAGTCTTTGGATGTAAATATTAAAAGTACTTACCACAAAGTACCTTTTTTACTCAAGCTTTTTATGTATATTCATCTTTCTGCTGCCTTATGAAGCAGGAGTTATTCTATTTACATCACACTAGGATAAGCCTAAAGGAAAAGGCTGGGGAGGTTGGGAGCCCCATGTTTGGGGTGACTTTGTGTGGTTAAGTCAGGTTTAAAAGGCTGAATGCTCCCCAGGAAGAGCCAGGATGCACAACCTGCCAGATTCATCCTTTTCCTAATGCAGAGCCCAGCATGGACAAGGGAGCAGGTACGTAATGTGGGGCTGTCTCCAGGAGGATTTTCCTGGCAGGTATCATAGAAGAAGATTATGTCCCTTTGCCCAGAAACATTTACAAAGCTGCTGATGAAAATGGAAGTGACTGCAGAAGGTCAAATAGTACCATCTGCCTTGGCAGGGCCTGGCAGGACTCAGGGTGCTGCAGTCTGGCTTCTGGCTAAGGTGTGAAAACAAATCCTCTGGGCTTTTGAAAGAAAACAAGAGGAAATGGCCATCTTGAGAGGCATGACCATCCTTCAGCTCCACCTCAGTTCAGCCAAATTTGTGAGGAATCAACATTTTTGCAACCCTGTGCACACACACACTGACATCTGCATCACCTGAAGGGTCTGGGTCTCACTTGGGCACCAAAGCAGAGCAGATTTTGAGCACAGTGTGTAGCAAAGGTCAGAACTACAAAGCATGACAGCCTTTGGACCACTATTTCAGAGCAATTCAGGGTCCCTCCTGCCCTACACAAACCTCTCTTGTCAATCTGGTGACTCGGTTTCATGCAAAATTAAAATGTGGCCTGAGAGAGGAAGTGGGTTTTTTTCAGACACTCCCCCTAAGTCCTGCCTGGGCATGGACTGAGCAGCACAACTAAACTGGGGTGGACTTGAGGGATGGTTTAACTTTCTATCAGAGAATTCATTAAAGCAATCTCAGGTGCTTCTTTAGTGACACTTAGCAGAACATGTTGTACAAGTTGAAGAGAAGAAAAGCCAAAGTCTGATCAGAGTGCAGAATCCTGGACTCCTGAGTCCTCAGTTCATGGTGTTCACATCCTGATAAAGCAGAAAAACCTCCAGAGTGTTTTATGCTGCCAGGTGAAATGGGTCTGGAATACACAGAAACTCACAGCTTTGCACACTGGGTCACCTCTCCTCCTACAAAGGCTTCTGATATCTCAGTTTTAAAATTGGCATGCAGTAATAGATGATAAGTAAATATAACATTTGCTGCAATGTGCAGCTATTCAAAATTTCCATCTGTTATGAAAGTGGCCTCTGAACCTCGTGCCTCTGAATCCCAATAAGGTCCTTTAGCTCCTAACATGCTGATTGCTGGATTTGTAGCTCCCACATCAGCCCTGCCCCAAAGGTTAATGGGTTGGGAATTTGCAGTCATTTCTGGTCTGAGCAGCACAGAGCAGCACAGAGAGTTTTGGGCAGAAATGCTTCCTTTTAGCTCTTGGGAAGGTAAATATGAATTAAACTGCTGTATCAAAGCGGGTTTTTGGCAGCCTAAGGGACAGAAGGACATGAAGCTGGGGTGTCCCAGTGGAATAGTTGGGATTTAAGAAATGCCACTTCAGCTCTGCTCAGTTGTGGCTTCACTGATGATGCCCAGAGGCATCAGAGAGATTCAGGCTCCCAATGCCATGACAGACACCAAGTACTGTAAAAAATTCTTCCTGCCCTCCAAATTTCAGCCTGTGTTTTGTGCCTTCACCTCCAGCTGCAAATCTGCAAGGCTGTCAGAGGATAACTAAACAGCCCCGTGCTCCAACTTGGGGACAAAGTCACCTCTCACATTTGGCTCTGAACAGGGCAGGGAGTTGTCAGCAAGATGCATATTTTGGCTTGTTCCAGGCTTGCTGGAAATGCCCTCCTTGGCCCTGTGGAGTGAAACCAGATGGGGAAGCTGACGTGAATTTGCAGCGGCAGAAAAGCCAAGAAACGGAGCTGTCAAAACAGCGAGTGCCAGCATTGTGACTTCCCCTTTGCCTTGTGATCCGTGGGAAATGGGAGCACCAGGCTCTGCATGGGGAAACTCAGCAGCCTGGAGCTTCCCAGGCACAGGACCCTCTTTATTTGCTCAAAAGGTCACCCCCTGGGAACGTGCTGTGTCTCTAAATGTCACTGAGGCAAACTGTGCTAGCATGGACCACAGGCAGCACCCAGCACAGGGCAGGGCCCAGAGTGCTTTGGTCACCTCCTGAAATTGGGGTGGTGATTTCCATTCCTGCTGATTCCTCTGTATTGGCCCCCAGAGGCCAGTTTTACAAGGAAATTAAAGCCTACCTCAAGCCCCTGTTCTTCCTGACCAACACACAGGTCCTGTTTCAAGACAGACGGAGCCAGAGGTCACAAAACCAGCACCCCTGATGATGGCATTGTGCAAACGCCAACGTGCCTGGAATCTGAGGCTTCCCAGCACAGAGTCTTTGCAGAAAAACCTGCCAAAAGTATTGCTGCTCTCTCTTTCCCCACCCATAAAATCACCACATGGATGGTGTTGATGTTTAGACATTTTTCAGGTGGATCAGCTCCCATAATTGCATCTCTGTATGGTCAGTAAACAGAGAGGAGATGGCAGGGATAAAAATGGGGATGGGCACTGGGAAGGGGAAGCATATTTGTGTTTTACTTGTACTGAGGAATGTTATCCAAGTCCAAAGCACAGCACTGCTCCAGTTATTAAGGAGGAAATAAATTCTATCCCAGCTGAAACCAAGACATGAGGCACTCAGGCTAGGCAGACACAAGGGCAGAGAAGTGTCTTCAGGTCCCAGAGGTGTTGGATGATCTGATCAATGCTGCTGGTCTACACAAGGCTGGGGGAAAGGCAGCAAAAGCTTTCTGATGTGCCTTGGCTAGAAAACAAATGTTTGCTCAAAATGAAAATGGAGAAATACGTAGAATTAGCAAAATTTAGTCCAAGCCCTGCTTAGCAATTAATTGAGATTACTCCTCTGAATTAGGATCAGGAAAATGATGAAATGTTCCTCACAGCCATCCTTGTTGCAGGTGACCAAACTCCAGCAGAGGTGCTGCTACGCTGGGATGGCTCCCAGGGTCCCCTGTAGAGGATCCACAGCTGATGTGCAGATGCAGCTAAACAAGCACCTCGGTTTTAGGAGGTTTGGAGAGCATGGGGAGCATGGAATGTTAAGGACACAGGGATGGCACAAACAGTTCCCAAGCCATTTTATGTACAGTCCCTGTGGACGTGACTGAAACCTCTACCTGTGGAAAACCTCTTGTAATTTATCTTAGCGTCATATGTACCAGAAGAGATGATCACAGCAAGCCACCAAAACTCCTGCAGCATCCTCATAATTCCTGGGACCTAAAAAATAAATGGGGTGGGGGGGCTTAATCTACTGCCAGGAAGACAGGCACAAAAATATGGGACCTGCAGAACAGTTCCCAACAGTTCCCATCAAGTTCCATTCACCCCAATAACATTTTGGCTACAGCCAGAAACAGATATCTAGAGAAGAGTGCCACAGTACAGCAAATAATTTGAGATAATTCCCCAAAATATCCAGTCAACTTCTAATTTGTGGGTTCCTGTACCACAGAGATCGATTTCATATTTAATTACCCACAATGATATTTTTCTTCCATCAATTTATCTCATTGCTTTATGAACCCCCATCGATTCTCAACATCCTGTTGCAAGGAGTTCCACAGCTTAATTACACACTGGGGGAAGAGCCACCTCCTCTTGTTTGTTTTGGATTTACAATTTCTGGTTTCCTCTGATGTCCTGTAACTCTTGCAGAGATAGAGACAGGGAACATACTCTTCCTGTCCACCCTTCCCACACCACCCAGTGATTTATAGTCCTCTGTCACAACCCTTCTGATCCATCTCCCTCCCAGCCTGATGAGCTTTGAGCATCTTGGCTTCCTGGGTCTTTTCCAGGTTCCCTTTGTGTTCTCCTGCCTTTTGAGGCCTGGGAACCATCTTTCAGATGCTGCCTCAAAGGGACCATGAGAACTTGAAGACTCTTTCCATGAGGGTCTGCTTATCCTATGCAGGCTCAAAACAAAGGGGTTCCCCAGCATGGGAGCAGGGAATTATAGAATCATGGAATGGTTTGTGTTAGAAGGGACCTTAAAAAACATCCAGTCCTACTCCCTGAAATGAACAGGGACACCTTCCACTACCAAGGTTGCTCCAAACCCTTGGAACTTCCAGGAATGGGGCAGCCACAGCTTCTCTGGGCAGCCTGTGCAGGGCCTCACCACCCACACAGGGAACAATTTTTGATCTAAATCAGTTTAAAGCCTCTCTCCCTTTCCTGTCAAGATCTTTGGTATTAAAAGCCCCTTTCCCTCTTCTACATAATCACCCTTTAGGCACTGGAAGGTGCTGGAAGGTCTCCCTGGAGCTCTCTCTTCTCCAGACTGAACAACCCCAGCTCTCCCAGTCTGGAACATGGAAGCCCACCAGGCCAAAGCAGCTCCACCAGCTCTGGTGACACATTTCTTCCTGCTCCCCTCAGGACTTTGGAGCCAGCACACAGCGTTTGCAAATGGTCTTGGACAGTTGCATTTTCCAAAGCCTCTCCAGCCCCAACAGTGCCGGGGAAGCGACGTCTCCACGGCACAGAGCAGGACAGGGCAGATCCCACACGTGTTTCACTGGGCAAACACTGATGTCTGACTGATGTTTGCAAAGTCTGCAGGGACAGGAACCAGCCCTGGAGGGACAGGCTGGTTTTACAGACATGGACACACCAGGAACCTTTAACAGCCAAGGCAGGAGGAACCTTGATCTCAATCCACAGCATGGGAAGGTGGAAGTGTAAGAGAGCTTGTTGAGTATTTTCTGCCCTGATCACAGAGATCACAAACTTGCAGAGCTGGTGTGAGATCATTTCACCCCTCTCCCTGCTTCTCTGTTAAAAGCAGAATATCTAGAGAGTGTTTCAGCCCTGCAGAGTGTTCAGGGGTGCTCAAACACAACCAGCCCCTTCCATGAATGCAGAAAAGCCTTTTAGAGGCTCAAACTGAACTACAAAATCACCAGCAGATCCTGTCTGGGACCAGCTGGTGCTGGCTGGCAATAACAGGCCATGCCTTCATGTCCTTTTGGGCAGCATCCCACACCTTTGCCTATCAGGAGTTGGACTTTGTTGATCCTCGTGGGTCCCTTCCAACATGGAATATTCTATGATCTCCTATTCTATGATTTGCCTACCTGGGACCCCCCAGGAAATGAAAGTTATTGCTGTTGATGTCACAACTCCACCAAAATTCACTTTGTCATTCCAGGCATTCAAATTCCTGTTTATTTAAAACCCCACAAGTCCACATTAAGCTAGATATTGTCAGATACCATCAGCAGACACCTGCTGATAAATACGAATAAAACCAATTCTAAAGAAGTAAAAAAGATAATTCTGGGTCTTCCCAAACCTTCCATTTTGTTGCCATCCCAGTGTTGTAGTGCTTTAAGAAGATATTTAAGGAGAATAAGGATGACTAAAAGAAATTCTCCCCAGCTGGACTGCAAAAAGGCTGCAGACACCATGGGCTGGACAGAAACTGGGATCAGGCATTCTGCAGGGAAAGGCAGTGGCCAGCCACAGAGAATCCATGCAGTGAGGAAGGTTCCAGGTGCCCAGGGCTGTGGGTGTGCAGAGGGGTGGGATGGACACAGCACAGCAAGCACCATCAGGGTTTGGACACAGCAGGATTTCAGGGGCTGGGATAAGACCTGTGTAAGCAGGAGGGGACAAATTCACTGTGTCAGCAGACCCAGTGGTGTTCTCAGGCATCAAGAAAGCACAGGAGGAACAAATTAACTATGCTGGGCACAACCCAAAATCCGTGAGGTCTTGTCAGACACGGGCCAAGGCTTTAGTGAAGACATGAGCTGGGTCTTGGCATGGTGTGTGCACAGAAGTGGCAATGGGATGAAATCAGAGCTGAGGGAGGGTTGTTTCAGATGGGAAAGATTAAAATGTGTTTGGGCTGTGAGGAGCAGAACAAGAAGCCAGTGGAAGGGTAAGCAAAAAGAGAGCCAAAGTAAAAGGGAGCATCAGGTGACAGAGTGAGGAGGATGGTGGGGACAGTTCTGGGGCAGGAAAGGGCTGTTGGAGGGAAAGGAAGAAATGTGCTCATCTGCCAAAGTCTCCTTGGAACAGAGAGCTCCTGTTGAGAGCCAAAACGGGGGGAGGATGAATGAGGAAATCAGCTTCATCACGAGATATCCCACAGCAGGACAGCAGAGGAGGGGAAGAGGAGGCTGGGAAGTGGCCAGGGCTGGTGGGGTGGCCTGGGGGACCTGCAGGGAGCCCTGCACTGAGAAGTTACTTTGTCCCCTTTCAGCAATGGCCTTAGCATATGGCCACCTCCAGCCAAGGGACAATGTCCTTCAGGTTCTGCAATGTATTCACAAGCAGAAGCACGAGTCCTACCTAGAGACCTGCAATAACTGAGGGCTGGAGGCTCCTTACATTCCCTGACACCATTGTGGAAAGCAGAGTTTGCACTGGCCTGGGTGTGAAGTCAGGTTGTGATGCAAACAGATGAAAATTGGAGCATAAAAAAACTGGCATTTCAGCTCTGAGCTGGTGGAAGAGTCACCTTGGTGCCCCTGACTTAAGCAGTTTGTGAGACTCGTGGCCTTGCCTAGACAACCACCCAATGCTCACACCTTTCCTCTTCTTCCTTCCCAGATATCCAGGCACCTCTTGCCTCCTCTAACACATGATAAGAAATGATGCCTGTCCATCAGCCATCAGGGTGTACAAAGGCTCACTCAGATCAGAAATGTGGTACCTGGGCAGGTCACACACCCAAAGCCAGAGGCCAGCTTATTCCAATGAGGCTCCTGATTCATGGAGCTGCCCCAGGAAGTCACTGTCCCCAAGGGCAGTGCTGTCAATGGCATGGCCACCCTCTAGTGGCCACCACTCCTTCACAGAGACATCTCCTACCTGAACATCCATGGGTTATCCCTCCGTGGTAAGAGGTTGACTCAGGAGCACAAAGAAACCTTTGTGGAAAATCTTGCTCCCTCCTGCCAACCATCTGCAGCAGCTCAGTGCAAGAGTTCACTGACTGTGTGTTCAAAATATAGGGAAAAAATACAAAAATTAAGGTTCCCCACGATGATCACATGAGTTCATCCTGATTTGTGATCCAGCTAAACATTTGCCTTTGTCAGTACATGGCACCACCGTCACAAAAAGACCAGGTAGACATCAAGTATTTTTAATAGGGAAAAAACCCACCAGGTTTGTTTGGGTGCACTTCTTTTTATATTTCCAGGGGTTTTTTTAAATGGAATATTCTGATCCTCAGACGTTTTTGTGGAGTCCATCTGTGGACTTGTGGAATCCAGTGACATCTATCTGTTGAGTGTCTCATCCCTGGAAGTGTCTGGGTTGGACAAGGCTTGGAGCAACCCGTTCTAGGGGAAGATTTCCCTCCCCATTGGACTTGATGGTCTTTAAGGTCCTTTCCAGCCCAAACCATTCCATGATTTTTGCCTGTTCTCCTGGAGAACTCCATGTAAATCAACCCATCTACAGCTATACAGTCACATGTCAAATTAGCTGGGCATGGACACCCAGGGGAGAGCTTGCTGGGCTGGAAGGCACAGTGCAGCTCCTCAGGGATGAGCTCTCATGTCCTGCACTCCTTCAGGATGATAAAACATGACACCACTGAGAACAGCATTCCTCTCCCCAGGATCTGTGAGGGTAACTTGGGCATCCCATGGAACCAGGGCTTGGTTTCCAGGTAGCTTTGGTGTCCCCCCACAACATGTGTTGGACAACGTGAAGGTTGCCCAGCGGGGTGCTGGGCTGGGACCAAAACTAAAGCTGTACCAAATCAGCCAGGGAAAGGAGTGTAAATGTTTTCAGACAAAATACCCTGCGGTGCTGCTGGGAAACAAACACACTCTGCTCCTGTGTGAGCGGGCAAAGCAGAGCAGGAATCAAACTGGAAGGCAAAAAGGAAGTCAGCAGCCCAGGGGCAACGAGGAACTCGGATGTCTTGCATCACTCAGGATCAAGTGGAGCCCTGTGGGGTTGATTCCTCCCTCACCAGCAGCATCAGCAGGATGTCATCATCAGGAGTCACTGTGGACAGCCAGGAGAGGCTTCAGAGCCGCACTCCAAACTGTGACAGAGGAGGAGGAGTGACACAGGGCAGCGTGCACAGTGACAGTGAAGTCCTCTGCAGCCATCCCCAAAAGATTTCCCACTGGGAAGAGCAGTTCCAAGCCAGGTGGATGATGCTGTATGGGATGCCTGTCAACCATCAGGCTCATTCTAAAAGCTGGCAAGTAATCGAAACACCAGCAAGGTGGGGGAATGATCTCTGGGATTTCCTGGAATTTAAAGTGTTTGTCCTGTCAGCTTCATGTGATCACCCCTTATTCTTGAGCTGTGTGAGGCAGAGTCCTGATCTACACTCTTCAGACTATCCATGAGTTTATAAACTGCTCTTGTGTCCTCCCACAGCCATCTTTCACAGACAAGAAGTACGTACCTGGCTATTCCTCATGGGAATATATCTCCCTGCTTCCACCTTCCTCACTGTCCTTTCAGACCTTTCTGAGCTCCAGCTCCTCTGGCACACAGCGCCAATCCATGGCACAGCAAAGCTGTTCCAATGCTTCCCCTGTGTTCTTAATTCCAGCATGAGATTTCCTGGCACCTCACCCGTGCTGGAGACAGCTTCACCCGAGAGTGAACCTATCCCAGCAGGAAAGGCCTGGAGAAAGGGACTCAGCAGCAGGGAATGTGCCTTGAATGGGGGTGGGGATGGAGATGCCTGACCCATCCTCGCTCCTGGCCCCATAACCTGCACAGGAAGGAGCCAGTGAGCACAGATGCATCTCTGTCACAGCTAAACAAGCCTCCAGCAAGATCTCTGGGACAGAAGTTGGGAGCTTGGAGGGTTCTGGCAGTGCAGGAGAGGGCAGGAAAGCATTTGGGCTATCACAGAGCTCTCAAGGACATGTGTGTGACCCCCAGTGCTCTCCCTGCCCCACGATGTGGGAACATCCAGTGTGAGTTCATGGCAGTGGGAAGAGCTGGCCGGCTGGCCCGAGAGGAGCGGAAAAGCAGGAGAGGTCAATTCCTGTGTTGTTCTTCCTCAGGAAAACCTCTCTGGATATCCACTAGCTCTGACCTCGTTGGGCCTCTGCCTCTTGCAGGTTCTCTGTCCCCTCATCCATGAAGGGTCACAGATGGTAACACCAGACAATCCCATGACAACATTCCAGTTCCAGAGGCCAGCACTGCCCATGGCAGGGATCACTCAGGGCTGGTCAGCATGGACTGGTCACCCTGCGCTTCTCCATGGTGCTGGAGCTGGGACCAGCACAACCACAGCCCATCTGGGCTCTGCCCTCACTCTCCCAACAGGGCCATGGGGACAGGTTTGTCCCCAAGGTGACATAGGCTGTGTCTTCCACTCCCTTACCAGGTGTTTTCTGCTGCTCTTCCCTGCTCAGATCCCTTTTCCTCCCCACAGGGCTGAGCTGATAAAGCTGATTTGGAATCACTTATTGCTTAGCAACATTTATTAGCCTCATTATCCCTGACAAGCTTACTCCGGCTGCCAAAGGGAACCAGAGTGAAACAAGCCTCACCCAACATTTTAAGTGAATTTTCACTTCTTGCTGCCCTCTGTGCATGAAGACATCACAAGGGCACATGGTGCTGCTTATCTTCCCCCTCCATCACTGTCCAAAGGCCTCTACCAGGACAGGTCACAGCATCTCCTGGGATGACAGAGGTTTCCAAAGGGATGCATCTTGTGAGTGAGCTGAGGATCATCTACAGCAGGCAGTAAGGATGGGTCACCTGCACTATGACAGGTAGGAAAAGCCTCCTGAGATGTGTCAGCAGCCCCATGAAACGCTTCCTCTCTTTCAGGGCTTGGAGTGGGCAAGGTCCTTTGGAGTCAGCAGGAATGGGCTTCAGGTTCACAGGTGAAATCCTCGTCACCTGGAATCTAGAGGCAGGACTCAGCTACCAAAATATCAGCATCCATTTCCATCCATTGGGCTTTGTTCCAAGAGAGCTCTGGGATCCAGGATGCCGACTCAGCAGGTTTCTAAAAATGCCAGCTCTCCTTCCAAAACAACGAGCTTCGCCCACGAAGGAGAGGAACCATGATTGCTCTGTTCTCCAGCAGCTGCAGCAAACAAAAGCTGCATCAGAGCCCATTCCAGCAAGGAGGCACAGAGGAACAAACTGGCCAAGAAAATGCAAGGAATTTCCTGGCATGACCAGCCCTCCTAGCATGATCCATGCTCACAAGCTAGAAATTCAAATCCCTGTGTTGTTAGCTAAAACGGGATTTAAAATCACATGTAAGCAGCGCTGGCACGAGTGCTGTAAGGTGATGATGCCTGACAGAGGAAGGGATCAAAAGAAAATACATTTACAGGGCAGGAGGGGTTTTCTGAGGGAATTTCCTTGGGATAAGCTGGGACAATGGAGAAGTGAAGATACCTGGAGTCTGTTTTGTAGTAGAAAACAGAGCAAAATCCTCAGTGCTGGCTAAAACAAATCCCTATGTGGCAACACACCTCTGAGAAGGTCACAGGTTTTCAGGAAGGCAAAAGGAGTGTTGTAACCCCTGTTTCATAACAAAAGGGAAAGCACAGAGACTGCAGGGACAAGCAAAAGGAGGAGCACAGATGAAAGCCTGACACTTTCTCCTTGACCCAGCCATGAGGACAAGCTGTGTCCTCCTCCTTGGGCTAAAAATCAAAACATCCAGGAAGCGTTTCTGGAGCTGCATCCAGGAGTTCCTGAAGGTGGCCACAAAACATGGGGATGGGCCAAAATCTCCTTCTGAGCAGAATAGAAAACACAGGCAATGCTTAAAATCCCATTTATTTTTCTGCCATGGCCCCAGACAATCCAGGGGACACCACTCCATGGCTTCATCCCTGGGGGGAACCCAGGCAGGACAACCTCCCCAGGGCATGCAGGGGAGCTGAAAACCTCACCTGGTTTTGTTGCCCGATCCGAAGAAAACACAAACAACCAAAGTCGTTTATGTGGTGCTTTATTGAGGGCCCGGGAGCCTGTGGACTAGCATCCAAAGACAGAGCCCCATTTCACAGAAAAATCACAGGGTTTTTATATGTTTTCTACATGATTTCTTCATCATAACAATTTCTTACTTTCTTTCACTACTTGGTACAATTATCTCCCTGACCTTTAAGTTTTGCCAAAAGGTACATTCTTTAGATTATCTCCTAGCTACACTGCTTACATTGCAATATCTGCTATACAGTTCATCTGCAGGTTACCTGCGGCCTACCAAGCCTTAGCATAACTACTACTAATGTCAACTAATGCTAACTATTAACGTTTGCTACTATCTTAATAATACAGTTTATCAAATCAAATGGCAACAGTTTTGGAGCACATCAGCACTCAGCATTAGGCTGAGCCTAATTCCAGCCTTTCCTCCACTAGATCAGTTCATGAAATATGCAGCAGCCCAGTGAGGCAGGGATGGAGGCTGAAAGGAAACTGAGGCACAGCCAAGCTGTGCATCCCAGGGAGAGGATCCCAGTGCCATGCCTTCCTCCCAAGAAGCCTCCCTGGCAGATGAAGACAGCACATACAGCAGTGGGCAGCTTCCAAACAGCCGAGCTCTGGAGCTGCTCTGGCCAAGCCCCCAGCCCCTGTCTGATGGCCCAGGTGAAAGGTTTCAGTGCTGGCCCCGCTCCTGCTGGAACAGAACAAGGATGAACAGCTTGGCTTCTCCTTGCAAACCAAGCCAAAGCCCTAACAGCAGTGACAGGAGGAAACCCAGCAGCCTCCAGGATGTCCTCCCAACCACTTCTCCCCGTTTTCCACAGCAAGAAACGGGATGAGAGTGTTGGGATGTGCTCTGGTTACCCTGCTCTGGAAAATGCTTTGCTGTGCTGCTGACATTTCCTGCCCACCTACAGCCAGTGGCCTCAGTGTTTGTGCTCTTGGCACAGCCCGAGGAACCCGGGAGCTGAGGGAACATTCAGAGGGCTCGAATGAGTAGCAGCCCTGTGTTTGGGCTGAATAGCAAAAGGAACTTGTGTGGGTTTTCCTTTTCAAAGCCAAAGCTGAGAAAAGGTTTTGTTGCAAATCCCAGGCCAGAAGCGCCGAAGAGCCTTGAATTCTGATCTCTGTGCTTGTCTGTGCCCATTTCATTTCATTTCTTACTCTTCAGCTGCTAGAAGGGCTGAAGCAGCTCAGAGTTCTTGCAGGGAGGGCTCCTGCTGGTCCTGGCCAGGCCTGTCGCTCACCTTGGAGACCCCAGGAGCCCTTCCAGGACCCAAACACCTTCCTGTGCAGGACATCATCACTGTGGGAATGGCCCATGATGCAGCTGCTGTCCTGGCCCAGAACCTCCCTGATCTTGGCAGGGTTCTGAGAGGGTCCTCTTGCACTCAAAGGTTTTTTCCAGCCCAAACACAGCGAGAGGAAGAGAGGCAGAGAGTGGGTGGAGTTGTAGCCACTGGAGATCTTCCCCTTGTCCAGGACCTCTGCCCTGAGAGCATTGTGTCATCCCACAGCTTCTGTGCGCTGTTCAATCCCCCCGAGCCTCTCAGGAGCCATGGTGGGAAAGCAACACTCCCTCCCAGCTAGCCCTGACCTTAATCTGACACCTCATCAACTCGTCCTTGGACCTACTGCCATTTCCCACAGATCACAACTCCCCAGGCTTGATGGCTCTGCCTTGGAAGACACAACACAGGGCCTGGAAACACTGTCATGCCATCAGAACTCGTCTCCTTGGTGGACCTGCACCAGGGGAAGCCATGGATGGCCTGGTGCTTGCTCTGCCAGACATCCCCCGGTGTCTTCTGAGTGCGTCCATGGCCACCACTCAATGGCACAAGGCACACACAAAATGGGGACAAACCTCAGCCTTCTACAACCTTGAGGTTCAGTGGTGGCCTCCTGGCTTGGAGCTCTCTGATGACCACTGACAGGACCCAAGGACCAGCTGGAAATGTGTCAGGGAAGGGTTAGAGGGATGTTAGGAAAAGGTTCCTCACTGGAGAATAAGGCACTGAATAATGTCCCCAGGGAATGGTCATGGCCCCAAGGCTGACAGATTTAAAAAGCTTTTGGACAATGCTCTCAGGCACAGGGTGGGATTGCTGGGATTGGATTCCCCTCTGCAGGGTCAGGAGCTGGACTGGATGGTGCTGGTGGGTCCCTTCCAGCTCAGGAAATTCCATGATCCCGTGATTCCAGTCATGGCCCTGTGGAGAGTGTGTGATTTTGGCTGAAGCCCTCTGCTCCTGTTCTTGGCACATGTTCTCCAGACCATCCTTTCCTCCTTTCAGCCAGAAACCAACTGTGACAGTACCTTTATTTCTGCAGTAAAGCTCATCAGGTACTTAGAAACACAGATAACAATTTATTCCAGCTAAGCTACAAAGAAGGGCACCCCAGGAAGGTTTTTGGTGATGCTGATTGATGGTCTCATCCTGATTTACTGAAGGAGAAGCATAAAGGAAGGAAAGCAGTGAAGTGGAATAGGATAAGGATAAATATTACTTTATGAGCATTAATATTTAGTAGCCAGAGCCTCAGTCCTTGAATAGTCTTTGAATTCAGACATGAAGTTCTTGAAAGGGCTTGGAGGGATTTTTGTGCCTCATATTCTCATAGGTGTCAATTAATTAGATGAGCCAGCCTGAGGTGAAGCAGGATAACCAAAACCAGTCTGTATGAAGAAAAATAACTATTCATGAATAATTCAGAAGGAACACAGAAACCCTAATTAAGGCCAAACCTCACAGAGGGAAATGTGGATCTAAGGTTTGGGGGATTTTTTTTTCCCACTGAATTTGAAGTTTGAGTTCAACTTTGGAGCTGCAAAGATGAGTTGTGGCTGCTGGGCATCCTCCCTCAGTGCCACGTGTCTGTGTCGCATGTGCTGTGTTTATCATCCCTCCGAGGCTGTCTCTGCTCCACAGTGCAGCAGATGTCTCCAGGGACGTTATCCTTCCTGGAAACCCGACCTCAGCCAGGCCAGGCCGGGCTGCAGCGAGGGAACATCCTGGCCCTCGCTCCACAGTCACCCCGGGTGACATCAGGATAAGGCTGTCCCTTTCCAGGGAGTGCCTCTCACTCTGCACATGAGGGAATGACCCCACCGTGCTCCTGGCTCTGGAATTCTCCCTGGAGAGGGCTCGGTGTCCTGACAGGAGCTCCCTGCAGTGCCTCACATCACGCATCCCACTGAGCCCTAAACCACCCCAAGAAGGATATGGAGGGGGATGTTCCTGTCCTGGCAGTGAGAGGGGACCTTTCCTGCCCCTAGACCCTCAGGATTTCATCACCTGCTGAGCCACATTTGATATCTGCAAGCCCAGGTGGACCCCCAGGGCAATTCTCTGCAGCACAAGCAGCTCCTTCCCTCGCTCCTTCTTGCAGACCACTCTTCCAGCTGGAGGCACTGGGGTATTTCCCACCCACCAGAAAAGCTCTTTCCCCCCTCTCCAGCCAAGGTGTGGTGTTATCCTGAGGGATGTCTCTAGCTGGGATGAGCTCAAGCTCTCCCAGGTCTCTCTGGAGCTCCCAGATGCTTCAGACACCACGGATGAACCCCCCCAGGCTCCCAGAACATCCCTTCCCTGGTGGAGCAGGTTTCCTCTTCTCAGGATTCCGAGCATTCACCTTTTTCCAGGGAAAAATGAACTTGGCAGCACCATGGAAGGCTCAGCAACCTCCTGGATGAAGCTTCCACAGTGACTCGGAGAGGTCGCCTTCCCATCCATCCTAAAATCCCAATTCACAACAATAACCAGAGGCAAACGCCAAAAGAGCCATCAGGACAGTGAGGGGGAGGATGGATGCTCCTGCCTCCCTTTCCCCTCTCCATCTCCCTTCTCAGTGCCTCAAGGAAGGAGGAGAAGGGGGAAGGGGAGCAGATGTCCACCCCGAGCTCGTGCGTTTCCACCCATCAGAAAGCAATTTTCCGTGATTACAGAGTTTGCTATTCTGGGCTGCAGTTGAAGGTTTATTAGCTAAGAGCACACCAGCAACTCTGGATTGTGCCTGCATTAGGAGAAGCACTCAAAGCTCATCACGCTCTGAGCGAGACACTTCAGGAAACATCCACAGCAGTTACAGCTTTTGATGGATCTCTGCCTGCGGCACGACTTAATAAGCTTGTAATGGGAATAAGGAGAGGGGGAAGGGGGTGATACAGCTCCCAGCAAATCACACTCATCTCCACCGAGGAGCTTCCTGAGATATCGATCTGCTCTCAGTATTTAAAGCCCAAAAAGGGAGTCAAGTTGAAGCAGGCCAGAAGTTCTCCCCGAAAGTGCAGAGCCTGTGAAAGGTGTGTGGGGAATACAGAGCAGGCAGGAGCTCGTTTCCATCAGCCTCCATCCAAGAAAATTCCATCCTGGGAACCTCTCTGCCAAACCAGGGAGATGGGGGACATCACAGGACAGGGTGTGACACCACATCAGGGGACCTGACCGAGGGGATGCCCTTCACACCTGGCCTTGCTGCCCGGGTGGGAGCTCCAGAGACCCCTGAGCATCTCCAGCAGACAAATCCTCCCAAGAGCCCGCTGGGGATGGAGCAGTTCTCATTTCACAGCCACAGGGAATCATGGTGAGCAAAGGCAGGGCAAGGACAGATTTAAATCCAAGCCTTAAAGTACCCAAAGTCCCTTGGCTAAATGGTCATTTATTTAAGGACATTATTTTAATGGACTAACAGTTATTGATGTGTTATAAAGTTACCAAAATCACTCCAATTTACAGCAGAATCAGGGGACTGATTTTATTCCCCTCCCCCCCGAATAAACAAACACTTTTCTAAATTGTGGAGCCAGCCTTCCACTCTGTAATTCAAAATAAGTGATTATTAAAAAAAAAAAAAAAAAAAAAAAATTAAAAATCCAAAACCAGAATAGAAACAAAGCAAGCTTCAGTGGCATGAAAATTTCTACCAAAATCTGCTTCCTGAGGGGATAATCTGAAAAGATTTTATTTGAAAAGGAGACATCTTTAACTTAAATGCTTCAATGGAGAAGGAAAAAATTCACTCTAGAGGAGTTAAGCAGCCCTGGCCAGCCCTTGAAGCGCTCCCTGCCAAACAGCAGCACCTTCTGAGCGTCAATTTTCCAGCATCCTCCGGCCGAGCAGCTCCCTCTGCTGCTGCTGCTGCTGCTGCTGCTTCCAGCCTGACCCAAAGTGTGTTTGCAGCGGTGAGGAGGCAGAGGGATGGGTTTTGGACAGAGAACTCTGGGATGGGGTGAGCAGCTGGATCCCTGGTGACACACAAAACGCTCGGTGACACCTGAAACATCTGCAGATGTGCCAGGTCCTGGAGGAGACCCACCACAGCTGGGCCAGCAGGTCCCCAGACACTTCCAGTACCCATCTGAACAGACTGCAGACCAACTCCAAGGTTTTTGGTTTATTTTCCATCCTTTGGGGGTATTTTTAGAGAAAAACATGTCAGGCTTACCCAGGGCCAAACAAAAGCCTTCACTGCATCACTGAGTGGAGGAGGATCCTCTGGCATCTCCCTCACTGTCTCTGTGTTCACATCCCTCGCTGGGACCATTCCCAGATCAGATGAGCAGAAATCCTGCACAGGGGGTATCAAAAAAGCCTTTTTCTGGTTTATTTTGGAGGTGTTGCATTAACCACTGCACACTCTGCCTTCAGACTCGGTGGGAATGTAAATCTCCATGACATCTCCTGAACAAAGCATTTTATCAACCTGGCATTTGCATTCCTGGCCCTTGGAGGCTGGGGGATGCCAAGCACCTTCTGAGGTGGCAAACACAGGGATTGGCAGCAGAAAGGTGAGAAAAATGAGCTGCTGGCTTATTGTCCATCTCAGGAGGAGCTGCCATTGTCCAATGGTGCCAATCCTCCAGCCACTTGTCCCCAGGGAAACCCAAACCCCCTGATGTGCTTGGCAGGGTGTGTGACACAGCAGGAGGCTGAGGATCAGAGGGGTGACAACCTCCAAGTCACACGTGGAGAAACTGAGGCACAAGGTGGCTGGAATGGATCAGTGGTAAATTAAAAATGTGTCCCCTGGGCTCTGGCAGGAGGATGGAGCTGCACAGAGGCACGGCTGGTTCGAGGTGTGGGTAACAGGGAGGGAGGTGACGCCAGGAGGCTCCAGCTGTGGCAGGGACAGCCCGGAGGGAAGGCAGGGGGACATGCAGGCTGTCACCCAGCCACCCCTTAATTCTTCCTCAGGGACTGGCAGCAATTCCAGCAGCTTCCTGGCAGCCCTGAGGATGGAGTGGAGGTGCAAGAGAGGTGTCCACCCACCAGGCACGAGGAGGAACCATCACCCGGCAGCTGCTGGACGTGCCCGTGTTGGGGTCATCTCCCACCATGGCCAGGCTGGACCTGGTAACCTCGGGGTGTGTGAAGCAGTGACCCAGGGGTGAATGGCAGCAGGGTTTATCTCAGAAGGTTTGTTTTGACAAGGGTGTCCACCCTAAAAAGAAAATAAGTGGCATCCTGTTTTAGGGCTGTGCCACCACAGCCGAGCAGCTGCGGGACAGCAAAGCTCTGGGTTTGTAGAGCTCTGGGACATTCAACATGACCTTCCATCCATCTTCCCAAGACTCTTCATAGCCCTCAACATCTTTTTCCATCATCTTCTCCTGCCTGCAGACTGTGGCCACTGAGGAGCAGGGAGGAAGCAGGATTTGCCCCCCAGAAAAGGAGGAATGGTTGATCTGGAAGAGCAGGAGCTGCTCAGATCAGAGATGCCAGCCCAGAGGAAGAGCCGCAGAGATGGGAGGGGGATGAGTCCCACAGCTGCAGGGTGGAAATGTGCCTGCAGGAGAGATTCATGATCCTGGACAGGCCAGAAGACCCAGAGGAACAGAGAGATTTGGAACAATAAATGAAAAGCAAGTTCTGCTTTTCACAGCAACCACAGAGCCCCTTACCAGGAGTGTGAGGAGGAGCCAATTTCAGGATGCTTCACTTTTCTCTCATAGCCTGAGGGCTGTCAGCTCCTGGAAATCTAAAATCTAAAACTGTTGGAACACAAGTTCATGCTCCACCACCAGAGCTTGGACCATGGGTGAGAAAACTCAGCCTCTGCATTTCACAGCACTAACATCCCAGCAAACCCTGCCTGGAACAGTAGCAGCTCCTCAGGATTGCTTCTCTGCTGGCTCTGCCTGCTCTCAAGTGGAGCAATTTGATGATGTCAGTCCAATAACCCTGGGAATATCTTAAGAGGAGACATAAATCACTGACAGTAAGTTAATCACTTGAGCTAATAGCTAAGGCAAAGAATACTTTGTTCTAAAATGGAGAAAAAATTGCCAGATTAAAGAAAAAAACAGCCATTTTTTTCCTCAGTGCTTTCTGCTGTTGCTGTTGACAGGAAAGTGATCCTAAAAGAGATTTCCTATGGAATTGCTGTCTCCCTGCCCATGGAGCAGAGGGAGGACAAAAGCAGCTTTTAAGGTAATTCCAAATTTATGTCACCAGGTCGTTCAGGAGAAAGACTTGGCAAAAGAAGAAGCAGGATAAAAATCCTCCTCCATCACCCCACAGGGCAGCCTTGTGTCAGCTTTCACCTGAGGATGTGGAAATGCTGTGAATGCAGCAGGATGCTGCCCCTGTGCTCCTGGAGCAGCACAGTTACCCCTCTTCCAAAGGAACACAATAGGATGCTTCTTGTCCAAGTGCAGAGTTGGTCAAAAAAATGTCATTGTATCAGCTGTGTCTTCCTCCTCCTTTGAAGTTTGACTGGGCTGACAAAGAGGTTGCTGCCTGGAAATGTTTATGAGGGCACTTTTGGGAAATCTCCATTTTTCATGACAGAAAGCAGAGCCAGGGGATTCCTTTGCTATTCCACCAGCACGTGGAATCCTCCCCAGCAATGCAAAATGCACAGAGATTGCTGGTGTAGCAAGAAACCTCCCAAAACTTCACCCAGGAGTTCCTGTGAGAAATCACTCCTGGATGAACAGGTTGATCCTCCCCACCCCGTGTCACCCTGGATTGATGGACCTGCTGTGTTTCCTCTTTTCTTTCCCAGCTAAGAGCTCCTGCCAGAGCTTTTCCATCTTCACGGGTTCGTGGGCATGAGTCCCCACCTGAGTGAGCACCATGGAGTGTCCTCCTGAGCCAGCAGCCACAGCACATCCCAGCTCACATCAAACAGCCCTTGGCACTCATCCTTCAGCAGCTGGAATGAGCTGGGTGGGGTGGGGATCATGAGAGAAGCCAGAGGGGTGGTGGAGGCCTTGGAGAGGCACCTGCTGTCTTGCTGATGGTGTGATTTTCCTCCATTGCAGCACAGAGTATTTCCTGATGGATTTGTTCCAAAATCCAAATTCCTGACCGTAGTTCTCACTCTCTCTCCTCCAAATAATGTTTCTTTAAAGGGAAAATACCCAAACAAATCAAGGACCATCTACCTTGGGGAAACTCTACCCCTCCTCAGTCAGCTGGGACAGAGGACACCAGAGGGGAGACAGCCTGAGGGGACCTGGTCATTCCCACCCAACTCCAAATTTTTGGGCAATGACCAAACACCAGCCTCCATAAACCCAAAGAACCTCCCTCAGTAAGGGGGTGGGAGGATGTTTCTGCTCACCATGACCTGTCTGTGGGGTTTTTTCCATATTTTTTCACTGGGGAGCCCTAGTGATGCACAGACCTCCCAGGCTGAGTCAGCACAGGACAGGGAGCAGCTCCCCCTGTTCCCAGCTCTCTGGCAGAACCACAGGAGAGGGGACCAGTCTGAAATAAAAGATTTTATGGTGTGAACTTTCCTGAGGAAACAAGTTCTCCCCTGGAAAGAACAAGAGAGCGTGTGGCAGGAGCAAACAGCTCCTTGGGAGCTGCCTGAGCAGGAAGGAAGATATTTTGATTTATTCTAGGTGTGCAGCTTGGCCAGGGAACCTTGCCAGGTGTTTGTGTTGGCTGCCCTTGGTCACCAGGCTGTGCTTCCAGCTGGAAGCTTTTCTTTTCAAAGCCAGGCTCTTAATATCCATAATCAGGAGAAGAGTGGAAAATCAGCAACAAGGCCTGGCTTACACATGGGCAGGGTTGGTGGAAGAGCTCAGGTAAGAATCATTAAATCAGAATGGTTTGGGTTGGAAGGGACCTTAAAACTCATCCCATTCCCACCCCCTGCCATGGGCAGGGACACCTCCCACTATTCCAGGTTGCTCCAAGCCCCATCCAGCCTGGCCTTGGGCACTTCCAGGGATCCAGGGGCAGCCACAGCTTCTCTGGGCACCCTGTGCCAGGGCCTCACCACCCTCACAGGGAAGGATTCCTTCACAAAAGGTGACTCAGGCAGAGAAAAAAGGTCTTGATTCTGCTCCAGGCCTCTCACCCTTCCCTTTGGATGAAGCTGAGTGTGCTGAGTGTACACAAAACATCCTGTACTTCCCTGACACCTGCAGCCAGAGAGATCCTTGAAAGGCAATTTAAGGACAGTCTTCAGCTACAAATATTCTTGGTTTCATTGCTCAAAGTCAGACCTTTATTGTCATGAAAAGGATGTTGCAGTGAGCACTATCACTTCCAGTCACTGTGGATAAGAACCTCCAACCAGCTCTCACATTCCCTGGAGCACTGACCCACATTTGCCTGCAGGACATTTATGAGCATCCCTGCTCCTAAATCACTACCTGATGGAATAAGAGAGACCTGCTGTAGCAGAGACCTGGGCCACCAAACCCACCTGCTCAAGCCCTGATGCCTCCTCCTGGCACACACACAAAAATTGCTTGAGCAAAATGAACTCCATGGTCAAGATCCACCTGCAGCTGAGCCAGCAGAGCCTCAGCTGTTCATCCCTACCTCCTGTTTTTCTAGGGGGGAAAAAAAAAATCACTCTAATTTCTAACCCAACTTGTGGACCCTCCTGAGTCTGTGGTGGTGAAGCCACGCTTAAATGGGACCGACAGCCTGGGTCAGGGGACACACAGCAGTGCAGGGTGACCCATGGGGGAAAAGAGCTGTGAGGAGCATCCCAAAGGGCTCAGCCTCGGGACAGGCAGCAAGAAAGCCCCAGCTCCACTGGAAAGCACCTGGCAGCCCTTCCCTGGAGAGCAGGAGATCAAACAGCAGAGCCCATCCTCACGGCATGCCACACTTCCAGAGTGGGATCACCGAGGTGTGACCCACCCTGAAAACAGCCAGGTTTGGATCACCAGCTGGATCATCTCTTGTGAATCCTCACCTCTCTGACCTGTGGAGGTATCCACACCCAGGAGGAGCTGGCTTTGAAAAGCCCCAGGTGGCCAAGATCCCATGTTTAAATGGAGTTTTCAGACTGGTTGAGGTAGGAATGAGCCCCCAGTGCAGGACAGATGCCATGTGCAGATCTCTTGGATCATGCCAGAGCTCAAACAGCTGCAGAGATCTCAGTATGGAAACGATTTCCATCCATTCTCCCTTTTAGACTTTGCTATGATCCAGGTTTCCTCTGCAAAGAGCAGTTCCCATCCCAAACAAGCCTGTGGAGGCAGATAGGGGCTGTTTATCCCACAGGCTGGGTTTTGTTGAACTGATTTGTGCCACTTTGAAATAAACAGCCCAGTTCAGTTCCTCTGCTACCACGGGTGCCTGAAAAAACAGCCACATCCCTTTGAAAAAGGGAACAAAACATTGAAATAGGAAAAACAGAGATGGAACACGCTCAGGTTGAGGACACTGAGATTTTCTTCCTGGGATCCCTTGCTCAGGACACAAAGGAACAGATCAAGACCCAAAATCTAGTGTGGCCTGTAATCATTTTAGAGTCCTTCTCCATCATGTCTAAGAAGAATCCCACAGGCATGAAAAAAATCCCCTAAAACTGCCAAATGCCTCAGCTTACCTCTAAAATACATTAAATAAATCCCCTAAAACTGCCAAATGCCTCAACTTACCTCTAAAAGACATTAAATAAATCCCCTAAAACTGCCAAATGCCTCAGCTTGCCTCTAAAAGGAAAGAAAATATGCTGGTTTAATATTCCCTGTCTTTCTACCATCTTCCAGTCCAGGAAAGGTGCCCATCCAGGAGGGCAGCAGTTAAATCCCAATCTGAATCCCAGAGAAAAGTGATTTTAGCAGTGTCTGCTCAGGGCAGAAGGATATTCTGGATTTAAAGCCCCACATGCAGGTGTGGGCACCGCTGGGGACAGTCTTGCTCCACACCCAACACAAAATGTGTAAAAGTGCTGGCAGCCCTCATCATCCAGAGGAAATGATGTGGGGATTAAACAGGCACATGTGAAACAGCAGGACACGACTGGGCAAGTTTGTGGGATAAGACAATGCCAGCAAGGAGGGCCCTGTGTCTCCTGCCTGGGGCAAGGAAGCACAAAGTTCACACAAAGGGAATCAAGAAGGAAAAAGAAAAATCAATATTATTTTAGGAGTCCTGAGGTAAAAACCGCAGAAGGCAGATTCCAAACCCCAGCACTGCTTTTCCTGGCCTGCAGGAGCAGGGAGTCCCTTTCTCTCCCCAAGGGAAGGAGCAGAGCTGCCATGAGCAATTCCATAGCCCCTGGCTTCCACCTGGTGACATTTTACAGTGCAGGGAATTTCCAGAGATTAGAGGATCTCTATGCTTTGTTTGCTAATTATCCTCTGCAAGCCACTTCCCTTCATCTCTGGTTTTGTTTTGACACATTTATTGTGTTCCTTTGATCTCCACCTTCGCAGTGACACCACAGATGATCATTTCCAACAAAGGATTAAATATTTTGATGTCTCCACAAGCAGCATCTGCTGTCACTCCAGCTCTGAGGCAGCTGCAGCATCTCACAGCTCTCATGCTCCAGGGCACAGAAAGATGATCACCAGCTGAGAACATGAAGATCACATTGAGAGGCTGGAGTGTGTCCAGGGAAGGGAACGGAGCTGGGGAAGGGACTGGAGCCCCAGGAGAGGCTGAGGGAGCTGGAAAGGGGCTCAGCCTGGAGAAAAGGAGGCTCAGGGGGCCCTTCTGGCTCTGCACAACTCCCTGCCAGGAGGGGACAGCCGGGGGGGTCGGGCTCTGCTCCCAGGGAACAGGGACAGGAGGAGAGGGAACAGCTCAGGCTGGGCCAGGGGAGGTTTAGATTGGATATTTAGGAAAACTGGCTCCCAGCAAACCAAGAGGTTCCAAAACATGACTTGAGAGCAGCCAGCTTCTCCAGACCAATAAGAAGAGGAAGACAGATGCATCAGATGTGCCTCCAAATTTGTCCTGGTAGGCAACTGGGAAAAAACCCTGTAATTAGAAAAAAAAAAAATAGAAAAGGTTTTACTTCCAACCCATTGTTAATCTGTGGAACTCACTGCTGAAGCTATTTCTGAAGATTTTGAGGTATTAAATTTCATTATTTATAGATTATTTCCACAATAAATCATGGCTGGGTTGGACAGGGCTTGGAACAACGTGGTTTACTGGAAGATATCCCTGCCATGGCAGGGGGGTGGAACAAAATGGTCTTGAAGGTCCCTTCTAACCCAAACCATTCTGTGATTCTATGAAATACATTCCCTCCTTAGGTTTGTTTCAGCTTTGTCAGAGTACTCACACAGAGGGGAAAAAAAAATCTACACTGAGGTAAAACAAAGATGCTGACTTTAAAACTGTGGGAGATGCCTTGGTTTGGTGAAACTCCCCCTCCTCACCCTCCCTGGCTGCTCAGGCACACAGGGGACAAATCAGCTCTAGGACTCAATCTGATCTATGCCATGGGAAATCAGGGTCTGTAGGTTTCCAAGGAGTTTGAGGGACAGTGTCACATGTGAGGGATGGGACAGTAAAGGTAAGGACAGCTGCTTTCCCTCCTTAAGCCACTGCATGTTGGAGGCAAGTTCTGCAGCCTCCTCTCCTACTGTGGCACTAAGTCACCTGAAATAGGGGAGGTGTGTGAAGGACAGCACCCACAGTGGTGTTAGAAGGGTGAGAGGGGGGATCTGGGGAGGTGTGTGAAGGACAACACCCACAGTGGTGTTAGAAGGGTGAGAGGGGGGATCTGGGGAGGTGTGTGAAGGACAACACCCACAGTGGTGTTAGAAGGGTGAGAGGGGGGGATCTGGGGAGGCTTATACAGGCTTGAAAGGCAGGGCATGAATACAGAAATATATAAAGTTATACAGGTATTAAAGAGCATCCAAAGGAGGGCCATAAAGACCCCGAAGGGTCTGGAAGAGCCAAACAAGGAGTGGCTGAAGGCACTTGGCTTATCCAGCCTGGAGAAAAGGAGATGGAGGTGAAATCTGAGGGACCTGAGGGAACGGTGTGAAGCTGTGTCAGGGAAATTCGGTTGGATATCATGAAAAGGTTCTTCACCCAGAGGGTATTTGGAGCACTGGCTCCACAGAGAAGTGGCCACAGCCCCAAGCCTGACAAAGCTCAAGGAGCATTTGGACAAGGCTGTCAAACATCCTGAGACACCAGTCCCACTGCCCTCAATCCCTGGGCTCTGCTGACTGCCCCACTGCAAAGCTCTGACCCCTCAGTGCTCACACCCAGCAGCTCCAGCCTGAGCTACCTGCCCCTCTCAGGAACTCGACCCCAGAGCAGGCAAAATTTAGCTGTGCTGGCTCACATTACAAACCCTGAACCAAAACCAGCACCCTGGGAAAGCCCAGGGGCACCTGCCAGCTGTGCCAGGGCCAGCTGGTGACAGGAGCATGGCCCTGCTTCAGCTCTGGGTGGCTCTTGGCCAAGTTACAGTGCTTGTGATCCCACCCTGCAGAGCACAGACAGTTTTCTGGCCAGCCTCCCTTGGCTCCTCGCTCATTTTGGGACACAGGCCCACGCAGCTGTCACTCACAGAGCAGAGCTGGATGTTACAACACTTGGGATGCCAGATCTTGGTGCAAGATGTTGGCAGAAGGGCTCAGCCCCAGGAGCAGCACAGAACCTTAGAATGGTCTGGGTGGGAAGGGACCCTAAAGGTCACCCAGTTCCAAACCCTGAAGGCAATGGAGACACCTCCTGCTGTATCCTGCCCTACCTTGGGACACCCAAAGGCAGCGTGCTGGCATTCCCTGTCCCTCAGCACCTCAGCCCACACCTGGTTCCTGCACAGGGAGCTGGTAGTGCCAGCACACAAGGACCAGGGGCTTTGTGCAGGATCTTGTACTCCAGTCAAGCCTGGAAGGCATCCACGACACATGGAAAAAAAAAGTCTCAAGACAGCAAAAAAACCCAAAACAAACAAACAAACAAAAACCAAACAAAAAAACAAGCAAAAAAAATCTAAACAGCTAATGGATAAGCACAAGACCTGTACACTTCCTGAGTAACTCTGACTGCCCCAGGCTGAGGTTAAATAGAGCTCCAGGGCCCATGGGTGGTGTGGAGGCTGCAGGTGAAGCTGGTCATGGCCATGGTTTGTTCATGCCCTCAGAGCCTGACACCAGGGATGTCTCTGAAGGCAGAGACACCTGCAGCTGGGCACCTTGTGGAGCCCTTTCCTGCTGGATTACAGCTGGGATCACAGCTGGGATTACATCTTTCCATCCAGCCACATGAGCAGAACACCTCAGCAAAGGTGACTGAGCCATAAATGAGACACAAGCTCCAAAAAGCCCATCAGGAGCCCTCAGAAATGCTCAGATACCTTGTTTTCACATATGACAAACACTCTCCTTCACCTCTCCTGCTGATCTCAGATATGTCAGGGGTGGTTCCCTTCAGCATCACCCCCTTCCAGCTGCAGGGCTTGCACAGTGCTCGGTGATGGGCTCAGGACCCTCAAGTCCTGGTGCCACCTCAGCCCAGAAGAGCAGCCCACACACCTGTGTCACCTCCCTGGAAACCATCTAATCTGTGGGGAATGTGACTGGAAGTTAAGGAACTTGGAAATCCTGGCGTTTTACCTTCCCAAGTGCCTGTTTTTACTGCAGGCCAGCAGGGAAGTTGTGCAGCTCTGACGCCAGCCGATGGCTTTGGGGATATTATCTCTCGTGAACATTAATACCCACAGGCACACAAAGGCATGTGGCTGGAAGGGAAAGAGTCCCACCCAAGGAAGGAAGGCTGTCTTCTTTTTATGCATTTACACTAAAAACGGATTCTAAATTCAGCTTTAGGAAAGGTCAGTTCCCATGCAAGCATCCATGTGAAGCTTCCGTGCCCTCAGGAAGGATCATGGGCTGTGACATTGCTGCCAAGGGGCTGCTCAGGCCTTCAGAAAACCTTGGTTTGTGTGAGACAGCAAGGGAGACTCTACAGTGAGCAAAACTCCTCTTGCTGGTTCACAAAGCCAGCGTTGTGACAGTGTGAGCTGTCCCAGGAGTGTCCATGGCATTGAAAAGAGTGGTGACTTCACATTCCAGGGACATCAGCACTGGGAAGGGGCAGAGCCAAGTCCCAGCTCCCCATCCCCTGACCCAAACCCTCTTTTGAGCTGTAAGGTGGGCTCCCCTTCCCTGGAGGTGTCCAAGGCCAGGCTGGATGGAGTTTGGAGCAATCTAATCTAGTGGAATGTGTCCCTGCCCACGGCAGGGGGCTGGAATTGGATGGTGTTTGAAGTGCCTTCCACCCCATTCTGGGATTGTATGAAACAAATGTCTCAGGGACTTTATGTGGCTTTGGAAACCAGTGAGAGACCTTGTAAAGAAAAAAGCAGCGTGTGAGCTCAGGGCCCTGGCAGTCCCTGGCCAGGATAACTCCTGCCCTTCTCTGGTATGAGGAGATAATTCAGGACTCAGCATGACACCAGCACCAGGCTGCTCCCCTTGTATGAGTCCACACTTTATTTCTTCACCCTCCTGCACGTGGAATCATCCCCAGATGTGCAGACCTGGCCTGAATCCCAGGGGAGCACATGGTGCCTCTGCTTTCCATAACCAATGGATGTGATCAGGGGGAAGGAGGAACTGGGTTCCTTTTGAGGAAATTTGAGTTCTCTTCAATGGCCCTGGCACCACATGGAATTAACCTCTGGGTCAGGATGTTCTGGAGATGATGCACTCAGAGCTCTTCAAGGCCACTCCTGGTGGGATGGGGGGAAATGTCCTCGAGACCAGCACATCGCCACTTTATTTGGAAGAAAAACAAATTAAATGAGGTAATAATGGTTTGTGAATGAACTGCTGCAGGTCCTGCTGACAACAGCAGCAATGTCCTGGCTTTTCAGCAGGGCCTCCACAGTAGACAGGCTCTGGATTTGACCTCCTGCTGCAGGAGACTCCACAGACTCCCCTGCTTGCCTGGCTTGAGCTGCAAACCCAGGATGAAAGCCAGATTAGGGTCACCACCCCACTGAGACCTGCTGAACTAGCCCAGACTTTGCACGTTCTTACAGTCACAAGATTCCTTCCACCTGTCTCCCCTTTCTCACAGGTATCATTTCCAGCTGAGATGGTTCTCCCTCCTCTCTGGTTGCAGCCAGTGGTGGTGTGGGCTTTGTAAACCTTTCCTTCCTTAGGGAACACTGCAAGATGCTTGACCAGCAAATGGATAAGGAAATTTGGCCCTCAGGAGATAGCTCCTGTGCCCAGGAGCACCTCTCCTGTTTTCAGAAGGACACATTGACAATGGTGAGGTCAGATTTTACCTGAAGTAACTCAGGAAGTGCTTCTAGCTGGTGTTTCCAGGGGGTTTTCACCTCTAGGAAAGATGGAAGACCCACCAGGACACAAAGTTCTGCTGGAAATGTGGGAGTGGGAGGGTGAGGTTTGCCCTCAGCTGGAGCGCTCACTGCTGTGCTTCAAAGCCTCTGCAGACAAACCTCCAGCCTGAACCTCCAAAAATTTGGCTGCTGCTTCTGCCCTGCAGCTCCTGAGCCCAGCTCAAGTGTCGTGGCTGGCTGGGATCCCAGGGATGGTCCTGGAGGGTGTTTTAGTGCCAGTGGCTCCAGCTGGTCTGACAGTGCTGGGGGGAGCTGGTAGGGCAGGGAGTAGGAGAACAGCACAGGGGAAAGATGTGGCTGTGGCGCCGTTTTGTAATCCAAGGGCTCTCTGGTTTTATTGTAGCTTGGGAAAACCCTGAGGGATGTCTCTGAGAGGAAAATAAAGAGGGAGAGCACCGAGTTGTCAGGGTCAAGCGGCTCCTCATGTTTGGAGAGCGGGCAGGGCTGAGCCCTGGGCAGGATCCTGCGGAGCAGCAGCACAACCCACGCTGTTTCCATCGTGCTGGGGTGAAGAGAGGCCAGGACAGTCCTTCAGCCTGGCCCCAGCCTCTGCCCCACAGAACTTTCCACCAGCAATGGGTGGAAAGTTCTGTGGGCACAGCAGGGGCTCGGGCAAGACCCTCAGCACAGGCAGGCTGAGAATTGCACCAGTTTAACCCTATGGTTCCCCTCATGAAGGTGTTGCTGCCCGGGGAGGAACAATCCCAGTGCCACAACATCCCTGCCCAGGCAAGATCCATCCTGCTTGTCCCAACAGGGTGAGGCCTGGAGCAGGTCTGAGGGCAGTGAATCCTTTGAAACCCAATGTCTGCACAGAAACTGAGGGACCCCAGAGCCCACCCAAGGTCCCACCCTCCTCACGCCACATCCAGGTGAGATCCTGGCTCGCATAAACTCCTTCCCCACCACGCCATGAACATAAAACCCTACAGGGCTTAAACCCAAGCAGCCTCCACTCAGCCTCATGTCAAGGGTTGGGATGCTTCTTCCTGGCCCAAAGGGAGTTTTGGGGGCCACCCAGGAGCTTTCATTCCACTTGGTTTTGTCCCTTTCCTGCCCCAGTGTAGCTACAAGCCAAGGACATCATTTGGAAGATATGGGCACTTACCCACTCCTCTGTAAACCTTACAGGGCTCTGCCCACTGCCTCCAGGCTTCAGGCAGTCAGGAATATTTGGACAGACTTGTACTTCTTCCCCCTCAAAATTACACAATTTATAGATAAGTGTCTCAGGAGGGTTCATTGCCTTTCCCAGCTCAGGGAGTTGGAGAAGGGCTGAGGTTCTGTACACACCCCATTTTGTATCCTCCTAAAATGCAACGTTTTAGGTGGGAGGAGGTTTTTCTTGTTTGGTTTTGCTGGTTTATTTCACATCTCAATGCTTATTGTTGCATTTGCAGTTGTCATCACACCCAAAGTTTGGGGTGGTTTACATCCCATCTGCCTGGGGGGAAGATTCAAAGCTCAGCCTTTCCTTCAGGACACACAGACTGTTTCTTTTCCACATCAGGGGTATTTGCAGGGCCTTTTGCTCCCACCATCCCCACACAAATCCATGGCAATGGCACTGTAGGTTTGCTCTGTCCCACAAGCACCCACCTCATCTCCAACAGCAGCAGAGGCAGCTCCTCCCATGGCAGAGCTGCTCTCCACACACAGCCCAAACCCACCCTCCCAGGAATCATCTTCCAAGCCAGCTTTTTTCTCCAGGTGTCTTTTCTCCCACCTCTCAGGCTCAAACAGGGATGGGGAGGAAGGCAAAGTGTTAAAGAGATGGAGCAGGAGACCTCTGGGATGTCCCACCTGCAGCTTGGACGGAGGGAGATGAAATCAGATGCTGGATCTTTCCATAGCAAAATGGCCCAACACTGCCAGGAGGGTTTTTTCCACTGTACAGCTACTATAGGCTTGATGACAGGAAAGCTAATTATATCAACATCCTGTTTACCCAGAAGCGTGGAACAGGAGCCCAGAAACACTTGGGCTGTGAGGGCACACTCTGATCCGGTTTCACGACAGAAAAATTTCATCCACACATCCATTTTCTTCTGCTACCTGCTCCCACTGCCCCAAAATCTGTTGGTTTTTCCAGACAAAGAGCCTGGAAAGCAAATCATGTAATGTAAATCCCTCGTGCAGTTCCTCCCTGAGCTGGGAAAGTGTTCACCTTGATCTTGCTGGAGCACATGGGGTTTATTGGGATCCCTGTAGGTTCCTGCTAGCCCTGCAGAGCTTCCCCCAGGAACACCCTGACCAAGCAATACCCAGCAAAAGCCACCCAGCAAGCCAGGGAAGCTTGTCTCAGCTTCTTTCTCTGTCAGAGATATATTAAAAAAAATTCCTGGTGCCTTTTTTCCCCCTCCTTGCCCCACACTTCACATCCCTGGCTGGGAGGCAGCTGGGTGTGCTGCAGGGTCCTCTCCTGGTGTGGTTTCATTTTGGTTTCTGCTTCTCCAACAAATTTCCTCACATCAGCCGTGGCCCCTGTGCTCATCTGTGCTGTCCTCCCCCAGGGCTGTTTGGTCTGGAGAAAGGAAAAGCTCCAGGGAGAACTTCTAGCACCTTCTAATACCTAAAGAGGGCTCCTGAAAAACAGGGAGAGTGACTTTTTACATGGACAGATAAGGATGGGACAAGGGGAAGAGTTTTAACTAACAAAGGAGATATTTAAATTAGATATTAGGATGAAGGTATTCCCTGTGGGGGTGGTGAGGCCCTGGCACAGGGTGCCCAGGGAAGCTGTGGCTGCCCCTGGATCCCTGGAAGTGTCCAAGACTGGGTTGGACAGGGCTGGGAGAAACCTGGGACAGTGGAAGTGTCCCTTCCTGGGGCAGAGGGGTGGAACAAGAGATCTTTGAAGTCTCTTCCAACCCAAACCATTCTGTGATTCCCTGATTCTCTGATTCTACTCTTTTCCAAATTTCCCATCATTTCACTTTTCCTCCTAAGCCTGGGACAGCCCAGGGATAGCAGGACTTGAGGAAGGAGGATGATTTGTTCCTTTTGCCAGAGGAAGGTCCAGTCCTATTTAATGTCAGGCCAAATGCCATGGCCAAGGCTTCAGGAGCTCCCTCTTGTTGCCAGATATTCTCCCTTCCTTCCTTCAGGACAGCTGCAAAACTGAAATGACCGTGCTTTGTCCCATACTCAATTATGCATTAGCAAGGCCCAGCTGTATTTATTAACCTGCACCACAGAAATGAACCTGAAAAACAGCCTGAGCCACCTTCCCCCTTCTCTCGAGTCCTCTTTCATCAAGACCATGTAAAGAAGAGGGAGAGGTCACTCCTCAGGCCATCTCACCTGTGCACCCCGTGGAGGACCAAGGTAGGTTAAATCCAGAAGAGGAATGGCAAGGCCTGGCAGTGCCAGCGGGACCTGGGGTGGGATGAGCCATCAGGGATTCCTTCTGCACTCACAGAGAACCTCAGGGGCTGGCTGATAGCACAGAGAGGGACAGAGGGACAGGCACACCCTTCCTGAGCAGCATCTGGAGGCCAAAGCTGGGACAGGACTACAGTCTGTGCCTGCACCAGGGTCCTACGTGAGCCACTGCACCTTCATCTAACGGGGTCTGGCTCGTTCTGCTTTTTCCACTGAAAAAAAGTGCATTAAAGTGGCCAGAAGAACTCATGAATTTGGCAAATCCCTCTAGCCAGACGAAAATAAAAGAAGAAAAAATATACAACAGATGAATAAAAGACAACATCTGCCACAGCTTATTCACACCAGCAGTACTAAATCAAAACAGGGTTAGGGCTAGAAACAAAAGCAAAATAACTCTTTTGGTTTGGGTCAGATTTCCTTCTTTTTTTTTTTAATTTTTTTTTCCAGTCTGTGTTTTCAGTGGAGGGGGGGGTTCTTCTGTTTATTTACTTTGTTTGAGTCAGGCTCAAAACTCCCTTTGATTTTTCAGTGTAAGCTGAGGGCCAGATGGGGTTGTTTGCACAGCTGTCTGCACGCCCTGCAGAGCACGAGCCCCTCGTGATGGAGGGTGTAGGGACAGACACTTGGGGACAGCCCAGAAGTGCCACACGAGGTGTCCTAGGACAGGAGGGGTGGACAGGGGGTGTTCCAGCCTTTCCCTTGTCCTTCAGAGTGCAGCCCATGGCACCCTGCAGGGACAGGAGTGTGGTGGAGTCAGGCAATCATGGAATGGTTTGGGTTGGAAGGACCTTTAAAGTCCATCTTGTTCCAAGCCCCTGCCACGGTCAAGGACAGCTTCCAGTAGAGCAGATGGCTCCAAGCCCCATCCAACCCAGCCTTGGGCACTTCCAGGGATCCAGGGGCAGCCACAGCTTCTCTGGACACCCTGTGCCAGGGCCTGCCCACCCTCACAGGGAACAATTCCTGCCCAATATCCCATCTAACCCTGCCCTCTGGCAGTGGAAGCCATTCCCTGTGTCCTGTCCCTCCATCCCTTGTCCCAAATCCCTCTCCAGCTCTCCTGGATCCCCTTTAGGCACTGGAAGGGGCTCTGAGGTCTCCCTGGAGCCTTCTCTTCTCCAGATGAACACCCCCAGCTCTCCCAGCCTGGCTCCAGCCCTTGGAGCATCTCCTGGCCTCCTCTGAACTCTCTCCAGCAGCTCCACATCCTCCTGCTGTTGGCCCCAGGGCTGGGGCAGCTCTGCAGGTGGGGTCTGACCTGGGCAGGGCTCAGGGACAGAATCCCCCTCCCCTGCTGGGGGATCAGCCCAGGGCACAGTTCTGGTTCTGGATTCTGGTTCTGGGTTCTGGGCTGTGAGTGCTCATGGCTGGGTCATGTCAAGTTTCTCATCCATCAACATCCCCTTTGCATGAGGAACAAGATGTAGAAAAGGAGACAAAATGAAGACCCCCGAGGCTCCAGTGAGGGTCACAGACTCTGAGCCCATCCTGGCACAGTGTTACAGTCCCATCCTACCACTACAGGACACGGATTAGGACACCGGGGCTTGGCTGAGCTGTGCAGTGGGGCAGAGGTGTTGGGCTGGGATACCTCACCTGCTGTTCCAGAGCAGCTTCAGCACCTTGAAGGTCCTCTGCTAAATCTACCAGCTCCACAGGGTGCCCCATGGCATCTCCCCAGGGCAGTTTTGCCTCAGCTGAATTGATCTTCAGGGAGAGAAGAAGCGCAGGGTCCACGGAACGCACATACTACAAACTTCTCTGGGACTGATAAGGGATTTCAGGAAGAGGTAAAGAGCTCCAGGGCAGTCTCCAGCAGCCCTGTCTCCCCTTTCCCTGCTGGAGCAGTGCAGGAAGGAGCAGCCTTGCTCTACCAGGAGCAGACACAGCAGGCCCATGGCCAGCAGAGGCAAGTGGCTGCCAGACAAGGACAGGATCTGCTCAAGGACAGTCCCATCCTTGGCAGGCTCAGCTGGGTCAGTGAATTCAAGGATCTTCCCTGCCCCCGGCTTTCAGGGCCCCCTTGGATGCACACCAGGGATGAAATGGCTGCAGAAAACAGCTGGAAGCTTCCCACCCAACTGCAGCAAAAGAGTTGGGGTTTTTTTCTCCTAATTGAATTCTTGCAAAATGCTGAACTATTTTAGCTGAAATTTTCCAAAAACATTTCAGCCTGGAGGCAGCCAGCCAGCCTGGGGAAAAAGGAGTAGAGTCTGGCAGAGTTATCAGTAATTAGAGGCAAAGTCTTAGAAAAACAAGGAGTGTGTTAATGATAGATCCCAGCTCTCCCTTGAGACAGGCAGCAACAGAAACAGAGCTGCCATGGTGCATCTGAAAGGAGGAATGGGTAGATGTATGATGGATGGATGGATGATGGATGATGGATGGATGGATGATGGATGGATGATGGATGGATGATGGATGGATGGATGGATGGATGATGGATGATGGATGGATGGATGGATGATGGATGGATGGATGATGGATGGATGGATGGATGATGGATGATGGATGGATGATGGATGGATGATGGATGGATGGATGGATGATGGATGATGGATGGATGGATGGATGATGGATGGATGGATGGATGGATGGATGGATGGATGATGGATGATGGATGGATGGATGATGGATGGATGGATGATGGATGATGGATGGATGGATGATGGATGGATGATGGATGATGGATGATGGATGATGGATGGATGGATGATGGATGGATGGATGATGGATGAAGGATGGATGATGGATGGATGATGGATGAAGGATGGATGATGGATGGATGATGGATGATGGATGGATGGATGGATGGATGATGGATGGATGGATGGATGGATGGATGGATGGATGATGGATGGATGGATGGATGATGGATGGATGATGGATGAAGGATGGATGATGGATGGATGATGGATGGATGGATGATGGATGATGGATGATGGATGATGGATGGATGGATGGATGGATGGATGGATGGATGGATGGATGGATGATGGATGAAGGATGGATGATGGATGGATGATGGATGAAGGATGGATGATGGATGGATGATGGATGATGGATGGATGGATGGATGGATGATGGATGGATGGATGATGGATGGATGATGGATGGATGGATGGATGGATGGATGGATGGATGGATGGATCAAAATGGGAAAAGAAAAAAAGCAGAAGATCCAATTTTCCACTCAGACAAAGGGCATGATACCCTTCATGCGCTCCAGATAAAGTCCTACAAGCACAACCTCAGTCAGAGAAGATCCTCTCAGCCCCATCTCTGTGCCATCAGTTGTCATCTCACTGGGAGAAAAGATAGAGATGCAAACTAACCCAGTTCTGAGTTTTCTGACATCTACAGGAGCCTTTGGTGTTCTCCAGACTGTCAGCAGTTCCTGGGGCACCAGGATTCCCAGAGGTGATGTTCTCTCTGATCTGTGAACAGACCCAAAGGGAAATCACACATGGCCCTGGACCATGGAAAATGTCATCCTCAGCAGTTTGTGATGTTTTGGGACATAGCAAAGGTACAGCACAAACAAATTAATTCCACAAACAAAGCTCTGCCTGGGTAGCTTGCTCCAAATCAGCAAAGCAGCTCTCTTTGCTCTGTGAAAAGCAGGATCATCACACATAAGCCCCCATGAAGAGGTGAGGCCATGAAAAGCCTCACCAGGATGCACATCCCAAATGTCACCGACTGACCTGGGGTTTCCAGCCAGCTCAGCCACTGAACACATGTGAGAACATCACTGAACACATGTGAGAACATCACTGAACACATGTGAGAACATCACTGCAGAGCTCTGCTCTCGCTCAGGGCAGTGGGAAATGCAGCAGGAGATGTAATCCAAAGACAGGCAGCTGGAGGGAAGCAGATTTCCATCAAAACCACAGAACGTCGGAATTGCAGAGGCAGCAAAAGCTGTGAGCAACCTGAAACCCTGCTCTGGCCAAGAATATTTACATCTCATTTGGGATCAGCAGCACGGACAGGCCAGCACGTTCAGGCCTCTGGAACACTGACTCAGGAATTTTTGGCATGTTAAACTATCTCTTCTGGGATTTTTTTTTGGTCTGTTTTCTTGCTTTTGAACCATCTTTTCAGGCTCCTCTGTGCAGATGAAGGGACCAGGCATTTTTGTTGTGTGAAGATCCATTCCTGCAGTATTTCTGTGGACACTCAGAAGTCAGGGTGATAAGAAAAAGCATCATGGATCTCAGCTAACACATTATCTGAATCCTTGGCACACAGTTCTGAATTAGTTACTATGATAATTTCTTTATTAATTTAAGTTATTACTTTGGCCCCTATGGACCACGATTACATTGTGCAAGATGCAATGCAACAAAAATACAGTTTATTGTGCAAAGAAATGGATTTCCACCACATTTTTAAGCTGTCTTTCAAGTTTGCAGAAAACTTCAAGAATTGAGTGAGGTTTCAAACCTTTGTACTCTTGGCAGGGGAGTAATACAGAAGCAGGGTCAGGATCCAAAAGGATATTTGGCAGCATTTTTATGCAAAGCTAGGTTGGATGGGGCTTGGAGCAACCTGTTCTAGTGGAAGGTGTCCCTGCCCATGGCAGAGGTGTGGGGACTCTTTATCCATACAGATTGTATCCAGACAGATTTTCCATAAGATCCCTTCCAAACCAAACCATTCTGGAATTCTGTGGTCAATCCCATCCCTTCTTCCCCCACCTCCTGGATCCCTCTCCATCAGTGGGTGAACAGAGGGGAGGAAAGTCGTAGCTGGGACAGCTGTGTCCATCCCAGCAGGAAATCCTGCTGTGAGAAGGGACTGGCTGGGAGAGGAAGGCAGGGAAAATGAGACTCTCATGATCCAAAGCAAATATCCTGTGCCAGCCTCATCACAGGCCCTGTGACGCCCATGTCCTCACCAGGCTCCTGAGATTTGGCTCAGGGCCCCATTTCAGGTCCTGTTTTAAATATACATAAATATATATAAAAATTTGCTTTAGAGCTCCCTTCTGTGGTTCTCTCTTTTCTGTGCCCTTCATCCTGCCATTCTCCCCCCCCAGGGAATGGTCACAGCCCCAAGGCTGCCAGAGCTCAAGGACAAGTTGGACACTGCTCTCAGGCACAGCGTGGGATTTTTGGGGTTGCCAAAGGTGAGCTGGACTCAATGATCCTTGTGGGTCCTGGCCAGCTCAGGGTATTCCATGATTTGGAAGTCACCACTTTTACCAGCTCATCTCCCACACAAACCATCCTGGGACCTTTTCCTGGTCCTATATCCCTTGCTGAAGAGCAAAGAAGGGTCTTTTCTGTCCTCCCCAACGCTACACAACCTCCACACAGCTGCAGTAGTTTTGACTCAAGAACATTTTGAAGATGGGGCTGAAGTAAAAGGTGGTGATGCCGAGACCACGACCTACAAAAATTTCCCAGAGATGGGATCTTGCATTCACAGCCAACAGCACTCTTCATTCCAGGTGTTCCCGAGGAATTTATCCAAACGAGGCTGCCCCCAAATCCACCCATCCTCGGAGGGCCAGACCCAAGGCATGAAGCCCATGAAGGAGCTTTGTCTCACTGACAAAAAAATACAAAGAAAAAAGAAAAAAACACAAAAAGAAAAAACAAAACAAAACAAAAAAAACAAACCAAAAATACAAATACAAAAAAAAAGAGTTTACAAATCTCACTGGGAGTGGACACCAAGCCCTTTTCCAGCAAGAAGAGCTCTCCCCCCACCCTTGCTAGGGGTGAAGGAAAGGGGAACATCCATGAATGTCCTCCTCACCCCACACTCCAGCCCCCCAGAGCCCCATGTCCTGCCTGGTCTCCAGACCAGCGCTCCTGTGCTTCTGGGTACAGCCACTAGAGGATGGCAGTGTCCCAGGCCACGCTGGGAATCACCAAATCCTGCTTTACACCGAGATCCCATCAGTGCCAGGGCCCCAAAAATATCCACCCCGAGTCACTCCAGTCCAAATCGCGAGCTGGAAGTTCCCTCAGCTCTGCTTTGCTTCCCAAGGAAAGGCAGGCTCTTTGGAGACTGGAAATTGGGATTTTACAGGGGATCAGCCCCCATGTGCTTCCTGGTCCCCTTGGGACACACTGGGTGATTTTGAAGTGCACCTGGTGTATTTCCAGATCTCACTGTGTCTCCTCTCCAGTTTCTGTGACCACGAGATGATCAGAGCCCTGTTATCAGGGAGTTCTTCTTGGTTTTCCTGCATCCACCATCAGATGTTCTGGGGTCTCCATGGGATCATGATCTCCAGCAAAAAGCAAAGCCTGATGAGCCAAGGAGATGGAGGCAGCCCAGCAGCTCAACCCCAGCATCCCCCCCAGCACACCTTTGAGGGGATTTTCAAAGCAAATATCTGGAAATGATGAATGCCAAGTAGAAGCCAAATTTATGCCAAAAATATCCTGTCTGAGCCACAGCTTGAAGGAATATTCCCCCTCCTGAGGAAGCGTAACAGCCAAGCTGAGCTGCAGAATGAGATGAGCTTTGAACAAGAGCTCGTTGGGGAATAAAACATCATTAGTTTTATCAAAATAAGATCATGGATATGAGTGTGATGAGAATTGAGGCTGCCTGGTTCATGGCTGTCCATCACCCTGCTGCAGCAGAGATCCTCAACAATCCACTGGGAATCCACCTCCCTGCTTCCCTGGGGCTGAATTCTGCCCTGTGGGGTTTGGAGTGTTTTGCTCCAAGCAGAGAAGAAAATCTCCATTTCTTAATGGGTTTGAGCAAAGCAACCGGGACATCAGGAAGAATTCATTATCTCAGTATGCAAATCAGTCTCAGTATGCAAATAGGCTGGATTTGCTCTTGTCTCCTTGGAGTGAATGCTGGCAGTGATGGTGGCATCTTCTCACAGGTCACCTGTGGCTTTCCTGTTCCCTCCCACAAAGATTCCAAGCGCATCCCACCCTGCCTGCTGGGTCTGCTGGGCTGGCCCCCAGCACGCCAAGGGTTCTCTTGGGCTGAGGAGCCCAAAATGGAACATGGTCTCCAGGCTTGGACTTGCAGTGATCCCAGGTCCTCTCTGCAGGTGTCCAGCCTGTCCCAGAATGTGACACCAGCCTCTGCTGAGCTTGAGCAGGGTCTTGTGGGCCTCATCCTCCTTCCTGCTGAATGCCCACCCTACTCCTCAAGTTTGGTGTTATCCACAAAATGCAAAGACCCACTGTTGCCTCTGGGAAACCCCAAGACAAACCTCAGAGGCTGGGAAAAAAGGAATAAAGCTCCTTGAATGCCCCACACATGTTGGGGACCATCTTCACAAACCATTGGCTGCTTTGGGTGGGGCTGGAGGGCTATGGTGGCACCTCTCCCTTCCCAAGATGTATCCCAATCCTGAGGAGGGGAACCTGGCAGCACAGAATCCTTCCACAGCATCCCTGAAACACTTTTCCTCTGCTAATTAAAGTCTCTGACGTCAGTGTTTTGATTCCAAGCAGTTGCATAACACCTGGAGGTGGCCGGGGCTGTGCGCCGCATCGAGGGCAGGGATGGAAATAGATCCCCCAAATCCCAGCTCCCTCCTTGCTGCTGTGCCTCCATCCTGGCATGGGCACAGGTGGGATGGATGGACCTTGGGAAGAGCTTGTTCCTCCCATAGGAAGGTGGTAGCAGAAGCGCTGGCCTCCCACCCTGTGGTGCCTTCAGAGGGGTCCCCAGCTTGGTGTCCCCTCCATCCTCCCATGGACCATCCAGAGGAGCATCCAGACGCCTTTTCTCTCCAGTGGGAATTTCCATGTGGTGGCTCAGCTTTCCCCCACCCAAACAGAGTTATTAAAAGGCACTGCAAGACCTGAGCTCCATCCAGCAAATTCCTCCAGCGCCAGGGGTAGGTTTTCACCAGGGTCTGGGCTGAAGTCTCAGAGCTGGAGCCAAGTCCAGCTGAGTCAAGGCTCCTGACCAGCTTGCCAGCTGGATGCAGTGTGCCCCACTTTTATGGGAAAGGCACCCAGCCAGAGGCAGATGAAGCACAGTCCAGGTTGAGTGCTCCTCAGCCGTGCACAAAACAAGGCAAGGGATACGTGAACGGAGTCAGGAGCCTCCTCCCCAGACCAGCCTTCTCTGCAGATCACAAATAACCCCAGGGATGCTCAAAAATTCCTGCTGCCACATGGAAAAGCTGGTGGCTGGAAGGGTGTAATGAGCTCTCCTGGCTCTGCCTGGGACAGCTGGTCAAGAGATCTTCTGCACCCAGGTTCAGGGTGTTGTTTGGCCAACAGCTGAGCACCACTGACCAACACCAACCCCAAAATTCTAAAGACACATCCCAAGTTTTCTGGGTCAAGGCCACTCCCAAGGCCTTGGGACAACGTTGTGTTGAGTGCAGGTCTCCCAGCCCTGCTCTGCAGAGACAACAAAAATCCAAATCCTCTTCAGCTCAAGCCAAGGCTCTGACCTTATCCAGATTTTGGGGAGCTGCAATGTTTTCCAGAGCTTCCTGCTCTCTCCCCTTCCTTTGATGGTGTCCCACACATTTCCCATGGGAACTGATGATCTCTCCCCCTCTGTTCCCAAGGACAATGTGAAAAAGCATCACCCAGTGCCCTGAGAAGGACAACATGACAACGGCAGATGACCCCAGGGAGAATAGGTCACCCCAGCGGGCTGTGCCTCAGTTTCCCCAGCTATCAAAAGAGGATTAGTTCACTTCCAGGATGTCATGAGGCTCAGGAATAAACACACCTAGGGCAGGATCAAGCCTCACAAAGGCAGCAGCTTATCTGGACTGCTCCCAGCACTGCCCAGGAAGAGGAGATGTGGTGGAGCATCACCTCTCCAATTAGCAGGCGACAGGCAGGGACACCACGGGTGTGGACACATGAGGAGCTGGCTTTCCCTGTGCCAAGAAATTACCCCAATTACTGAGCCCTGGTTGTTCCAGGTTCCCCATTTATCCAGAGAGTAAACACAGAGAGGACTTATGGGGAGAGAGCTGATGCCACACCTGCCCTATGAGACCTGCCACGTGCTGCTCTCCTGTCAGGCTGGGAGAGGAGGTGAAGCCCTTTCCTATCACAGCTTCCATTTTGGGCTGGGATTTCTCCTGATGGAGAGATGTTTGAGGAGGATTTCATAGCAAAATGGAGAAAACACTGTAAGCATGATCCTGTTTATGGAGCTCCAAGGCCACTCAAGAGCAAGGAAACTCCTCTCAAGGGTTTTAATCCATATGTTACACCTGGGGAAACTGAGGCACAGGGATACAACTGGGCCAGAGGACTCCTAGACATTATTCCTCTGCAAGCACTGGAGGATTTTGGGGTGGAGGTGGGATCTTGTATCTTCCCTCACTTTTTTGCCCAGCTGGTCTCAGACACCAATCTCTCCATCCACTCTGTCCTTGTACAACTGGACAACACAGGATCTCTGCCCTCAACACAGCTCCAACAGAGGATCCCACCTTTCCCTCCTCACCCACTGCCTCCTCTACCTGCTTTAAGTCCAACAAAGAGCCAGCCTTCTTCCATTCCAGCCTTGGGATCGCTTCCCACAGCACGGGGTGGCATCTGGGTTACTCTGCCCAGGCTCACATTGCAAAGCCAGCGCTGCTTCCCACCTGCTCAGCCTCAAAAATATCTGAGTGACACCAGTGCCAACTTCCCAAAAAAACCACCTGCTCCTCTCCATAGCTCCCAGGGCTGGGCAGCTTTGCAGGAGCACCACAGCTGCTGTCTGCATGTGGGAAGTCCCTTCTCACCTCATTTCAGTGCCAGAGGGTGCTGGTGGCATGGGGAGCTGCAAACTCTCATTTGGGGGATAAAGACAGACCCAGATAGTCAGGGTGAGCATCTCATCATCCTGTGTTTTTCCAGGTGTTTAGAGGCTCAGTGTGGAAACCAAGAGAAAGAAACTCTTGGAAATGACCCATGGGCAGGATTCTCTGACTCAACACCTTCGTGTAACCACAAGAGCTCCAAGAAAGGCCAAGACCTTGGCCAAAAAAAAGAACCCTTTGGAGGAAGGCTTTGAGGAGAGTTCTTTCAGGTGACTGCTGATGCATTCAGCATTTCCTTCTCCCCGCTCTCCCAACCAGGTTTGTCCAGCTCCCTGTGTTTACATCCCCGTCAGATGCTATCAGGAGTCCAGGCTCTGCCTGTACTTGCAGGAGGCAAATCCACATTCAGTGCAAAGGGTGGGGACTTTCCTCTCTCCCAAGTTAAAGACAACTTCAGAAGAGCTGCCTCGGTGTCTGCTCTCCTCAATGCACAGGCGTTTGATGACCACTTCCATGGGTTTTCAGATGTGGAAGAGAGAGGTTAATCAGCCCCTCTGGCTTGTGCCAAGTGCTAGCCAAGAGAACAGGGCTGGAGATGAGATTTCTGGCAGAGACTCCAGAGGATTTCTGTTTCATTAGGTTGTTCTTGTATTATTATCTATTTATCTTAGAAGTTACTCACTCTGCACAAGGATTTGCCATCATGTAGGACCCGCTCTTCCCATGAGGCAGGAGGTTGTGCTGAGCCCCAGATCCAATGTCCTCAGCTCCAAAAGCATTCAGCCATCAGATCTCTGGTCATCTCATTTGCTGGATGGTGGTCCTTTGTACCCAGAGACCTTTGATGCTGTCCATCCCATGAGCTCTCCTCTGAATCCTCACAAATTACAGATTCAGGGAATCATGGAATGGTTTGGGATGGAAAGGACCTAAAAGATCATCTATTTCCTCCAATTTTTGCCTCCTGGGAAATTTTCCCCTCTTAAAAGTTGTCCCTGGAATTATCCAGGAGCTCTGTGGATGCTCCTGCAAGGTTTTTCCCAGCCTAATCTTAAATCAATCCTGGCTTATCAAGTGTGGTCCCAAACAAAAGCAATCTGTGGAACATGTCTGAGGACGGGGCACTGTTCAATAAAGTTGGTCTGGACTCTCTTCTTCCCTTCATCCTGCTTTGTTTCCTAGACCTTTTCCTACTTTCACAAAAAAAAAACCAAAATAAAACAAAACCCACAAACAAAGAAAAAAAAACAATCAAACAAAACAAAACAAAAAAAAACACAACAAAAAAAACTCCAGCTATTCCAAATAACCAAATTTTTTTGTCCATCACTCCACCCTACAACTAAATCCATGTGTTAGAGGGAAGTGGCTGCTCCTGGTGAGGTGGGAATTGCCTTGTATTCCCAACACAGCTGCCCAGAGGGGAATAAAATCCCTGAAACTGCTGAGTCTTGGGAGGATGCCAGTGGCAGATCACTGGAGCTGTCAGCTCCAGCTCCTGCACAGTCTCGTGCCCAAGCACGCCCCAGAAATGTGCCTGGGATGGATCCCTCCTGCAAACTGCAAGTGATCCTGGACAGGATATTCCTAGCAAAAACTCAACCCAAGGGCTGGCAGAGCTCTGGGACGAGACAGTGAGTGTGTGTGTGTGTCTGTCTGAGCCTGCAAGGGACAGCTTGGACCCATTCCCAGTTTGGAGCATTCCTGTCTCTCTGTGGCTGATGTTCTCCAGATGTTTTGTATTGCAGCCTCATGTGGAAACCCTCTGGCCCCAGGGCTGAATCCTGCTCAGCCCTCCACGTTAGACCCGGCAGAGAAGAGGCGGAGAGGGATTTTACATCGCTCTATCCACATCATTTATTATACTTAAAGCATGAATCAACCCTGGGATGCACCACAGCTGCCCCAAAAGTGCCTATTCCCATGCCTGCTCATCCTTTTGAACTCTTTTTTTTCCCAAGGAAACACCAGATGTGTGATCACCTCCTCTCCACCAGCCCATCAAGCGCTGTAAAGCAGAAAGATACGGATACAACCTCTGGCTTAGGAAGTCCTGAAGCAGCAAATAGCCGGAAACTGAGAGAATATAATGTGGAAAGCATTCCCCAGGCTTGGCCCTCGCCTTGCATTCCTGCAGAGCAGCTCCCCCAGTCCCAGCCAGGGGATGGATACCAGCAGAGCTGGACCCTGGCTCGTTCCTTGTCCATTTCTGGTGGATTTTTTTTGATTCCTTTGTTGAACCCAAGGAGCCAGCTGGTTTCACTCCCTGCCTGTGTCTCTGACGGGTGGGAGGAGGTGTTGGTGCACTCCTAAGGGATAAGGGGGAATCTGGTTACCCTCCCTCAGGTCTTGGCTCTGGTTTGGTCCCTGAAGTGACATTCTAATGTTCCATCCCCAGCAGGGACACGGGTTTGGATGCAGTGGGACATCCCATTCCCGTGCACCAGTCACCACACAGCCGATGGACACCGTGTCTCCAACAAACCGTTTGACTTCCCATTAGGAAACTTCCTCATCTACCATTAACAGATATTTTGAGACACCCCTCCTTTATCCATCTCCCTCCTCATCCCTCCACACTCCATACACCACTGAGGCTCAGAGCAATCCTGCCCTCCACCCTCTGCAATCTTCCCATCGCTGGGGCTGCTTCCACCTGAGCCCACTTTTCCACTTGCCACCCATCCTCTGCTCTTTCCTGCAAGTCCATCCTTGTGCCAGTGCTGGCTCCTGCCAGGACAAGGGCACTCAGCCTCAGTGAAGGTCTTTTTCCCAGAGCTGGAGGGTGCAGGCAGAGCTCAGTGGTGTTAGTGGGGTGAGGGAGGGTCTGGCTGCCTGACGGGAATTCCCGACTGTTTCCTCGCCTCTCAGGAACCACCTGCATCCTCCAGCAAACGCTCCCTGCTCCAGAAGAAGCTTGAAAAGTTTTCCTGACCCCAGTGGTAGGAAAATCCTCATGGCAATCAGCTCTCCATCCTGACAGTGCTGAGCCCAGCTCCAGGCTGTGCCAAACACCCCAAACTGCCAGGGACATTCCCAGCAGGATCAGTCCCAGCCCGTGGCTCTGAGCCCTGCAGCCACATCTCCCCTAAGTGAAGCTTTCAGCATTGCCTGCTGATGTCCAGGTTGGTCATTTTTCCCTGGCCCATTTTTGGTCTGGGCCAGGAGCAGGAGGAAGAGGATGGATAAAGGTTGTGCTTTTTCATCTCCAAGCACCTGCAAACAGGCTCCAACCCAATTTACTTCCCAGCTTGGATGCAAGCAGTGATTAGCTGAATTCCCCTTTCCTACTGGGGCTGGCAGCATCCTGTGCTGCAGCCAAGCTCCTCGGAGCGTGATGAAGAGGAAGAGCTGCAGGGTTTTGGTTGCCACCCAGGAGCAACACCTGCTCCACTTGCTCAGCAGGGCACGATCCTCGGGGCAGGATCGCCCTGGGTGGATGCAAAGGCCAAGGAAGGAGGTGGGAGGTGGGTCAGCCTGGGGCAAGCCCTGCCAAAGCAGTGTCACTGCTTGACTCACAAAGTCATTAATGAATCAAAGCTCCCGGGTAATTGTTGTTATGAGGAAGAGGAAGAGTCTGTTCTGCTCCACCCTGCTCTGCAATGGGCTGGCCAGGGGTAGAACCACCGTGGAAGGGGTGGAGAAGAGGTGTGAGAAAGCAGGGCTGCACCCTGAGCACGGTGCAGCGCTGGTGGCACCGGCTGAGCAAGGCCAGGGCAGCAGGGAGGGGGAGAGGGAGGCTCCCCACGTCCCCTTCAGAGGCAGAGATGGGATGGGCACACACTGATATTTATAGAATCATAAAATGGTTAAGGTTGGGAAAGCACTCTGAGATCATCCAGCCCAATCCCCTTGGCTGAGAGGGGACAGGGTCACGCTCAGAGCAGCTGGCACCCCAGAGACCTCATGTCAAAGGAGGGGAGAAGGGGAGGCAAGGAGTGGGGAGAGCAAGCAGTCAGGATGGATGAAGAAGGGGAAAAAAGCCAGAAGAGTGAAAAAGCAGAAGACTGAAGTGGGTATTTTTCCAGTGAGGCACTGTCCAGGACCTGGCAGTGCTATGCCACGGCCACTGGGACCAAGGAAGGGGATGATCTGCAGGAACCTGAGTGTTCCTCTTCCCCACAGGTCTCCCATCCACAACTCCTCTATGATTGGCTTGGCCAGGCTGGTGATGATGAAGGTCCCCTTGACCACAAAAGAAAAAATGTGGGGGTAGATCAGAGAATCATGGAATCATTAAGGTTAGAAAAGCCCTCTAAGATCCTCAAGTCCAACCATTCCCCCAGCACTGCCAATCCCACCACTGACCCATGTCCCCAAGTGCCACATCCACATGGCTTTTAAACCCCTCCAGGAATGGGGACTCCACCACTGCCCTGGGGACCTCTCAGGGCTTGACCATCATTCCAGAGAAGAAGTTTTCAGAGGAGCAGGAGATCCTGACAGGCTGTGGGAGGCAGGGACAGGGCTGCTGCCACCACTCCAGCCTCCACCTACTTTCCAGGGACACTCCAGTCCTATCCCTGCACTTGTCACCCCATTTGAATTGGGGTGACAACAGATCTGCCATGGTATTCACAGTCCAGCACTGCCAGACAGGAGCAAGAGGAGAAAGGAGACATCTTCCACCTTCCCATGGGACAGACCCACCCTCCCTTATCACCTCATCTCCGTAAGGTCCAGGCATGCAGCCGGGCTGGATCGTGAGTGCCTTCACTCATGGAGGAGGAAAACCAGGATTTTCTCATAATCCGTGACCAGGGAGGGAATCACACACATCCCCACACCCCCAATTAGCTGAATTTGGGTGCCCCCATCCCACATCCTCCCACTGCCAGCACGCAGGCAGGAAGGACTCTGCCCATCCAGCCTTCCCCTTCCACTGAGGGGGACTTTCTTGGCCATGTCCCCATGCAGGCAGCAAAGGGAAACTGAGGCAGGGAGGGTGGTGCACCACAGGAGCTGCTCTGTAACTGGCAGTAGATCCTGGGCATAAGGCAATGTCCAGGAGTCCTGTGCCAGCACTGGAATCACAACAGACACCCTGCCTTGCCCATTTTCATAAGGTCGTGGGACCCTTTTTGGGTGTTTTTTATTTTCTCTCACCCAGAGAAAGAGGCTGGACATGCCCCAGCTGTGTGTGCTGGCAGCCCAGAAAGCCCCCATGTGCCCCAGGCTGATCCCCTAGCATGGGCAGCAGGGGAGGGGGTGGGATTTTGCTCCTCTGCCCTGCTCAGGTGTGACCCCACCTACAGAGCTGCCTCCAGCCCTGGGACCCCCAACATCAGAAGGACTTGGAGCTGCTGGAGCCGGTCTAGAGGAGGCCACAGAGCTGCTCCAAAGGCTGGAGCCCCTCTGCTCTGGAGCCAGGCTGGGAGAGCTGGGGGTGCTCACCTGGAGAAGGCTCCAGGGAGACTCCAGAGCCCAACCCAGGGCCTAAAGGGGCTCCAGGAGAGGGACTTGTGACAAGAGCCTGCACTTTTCTCACCAGGAAAAAGGGGAATGGCTTCACGATGACAGAGGACAGGGTTAGATCGATCTTAGGAAGAAATTTTTCCCTGTTAGTGTGGCACAGAGAAGCTGTGGCTGCCCCATCTCTGCAAGTGTCCAAGGTCAGGTTGGGAACAATTCGATCTGGTGGAAGCTGTCCCTGACCATGGCAGGGGAGTTGGAACAAGATGAGCTTTAAGGTCCCTTCCCACCCAAACAATTCCATGACTCCGTGCCAAGGACAAGGCTCGCAGCACTCCCTCCCCTCCAGCTGCAGCTCCAGGCTTTGCCCCGGAGTGCCCAACGCCAGCCCGTGTGGGAGGAACGGCAGAACTCGATTTCCGAGCGCATTTGCTTCCCAAATCCGTCCCGTCAGTGCCGGCTCCCCGCGGGGCTCCGCAGGCTCTTCCCAACACCAGGACTCCCGGCTCCAGCATGCCCAGGCGAATCCCTCCCGTGCCGAGCGGGGATTCCCACAGCGGGAATAAGGCTTCACCCAGGGAAAACATCCAGCGGATCGGCTTCCTCATCGCTCAGGAATCCCGAGGTCAGGGCCGCCGAGTCCTCCCACGGCAGCGCGTCAGGCCGGGAGCACGGGATGCGCATCTCAGCGTTCGTGCTGTCACAGCACCCGGGATGCTCATCCCTGTGTCCCTGTGTCCATCCTGTCACAGCACCCGGGACGCTCATCCCTGTGTCCCTCCGTCCATCCTGTCACAGCACCCGGGATGCTCATCCCTGTGTCCCTGTGTCCCTATGTCCATCCTGTCACCCGGGATGCTCATCCCTGTGTCCCTGTGTCCCTGTGTCCCTGTGTCCCTGCTGTCACAGCACCCGGGATGCTCATCCCTGTGTCCCTGTGTCCATCCTGTCACAGCACCCGGGATGCTCATCCCCGTGTCCCTGTGTCCCTGCTGTCACAGCACCCGGGATGCTCATCCCTGTGTCCCTGTGTCCATCCTGTCACCCGGGATGCTCATCTCTGTGTCCCTGTGTCCATCCTGTCACAGCACCCGGGATGCTCATCTCTGTGTCCCTGTGTCCATCCTGTCACCCGGGATGCTCATCTCTGTGTCCCTGTGTCCATCCTGTCACCCGGGATGCTCATCCCTGTGTCCCTGTGTCCATCCTGTCAGAGCACCAGGGATGCTCCTCCCTGTGTCCCTACTGTCACAGCACCAGGGATGCTCATCTCTGTGTCCCTGTGTCCCTGTGTCCCTGCTGTCGCAGCACCCGGGATCACCGTGTCCAGCCATCCACGCAGCGTGGAGAGGGAAGGAAGGGGAAGAAGATCAGCTTCCCTTGCACGTCCAGAACATCCTCGGACCAGCGCGTGACGGTGGCTCTGGGTGACATCCCAGCTCCAGGGTGATGTCATTTCTCCCACAAGTGAGGTCGTGTCCATGGGAAGGGACAGGGAAGGAGACAACTGGAGGGGTGCGGGCAGCGATGAGCAGAGTGAGACAGTGCCTACCCGCAAACCACCCCGGTGTGTGTCCTGTCCCCTGTGTCACCCTTCCTGCCACCCTGTCCTCACTGTCACCAACCCCTGTCATACGCCTTCACCCTGTCCCTCCTGCCACGCCCTGTCCCCGTCTGCACTCGCTGCCACCCCATCGTGTCCCCACTGCCACTTCATGTCCCCAGAGTCATCTCTTGTCTCCACAGCCCTTGTTCCTACAGTCACCCCGCATCCCCGCTACATCATCCCCTTTCCCCAGTGCCACCCTGTCCCCAGTATCACCCCCTGCCACCCTGTCACTTTAAGTCCTCACTACACCCTCCCCGCCTCCAGTGCCACGCTCTGCCCATGGTCACTGCATGTCCCCAATGTCTCCTTATGCCCCCACAGTCACTCCTTGCCCCCGTCGACCCTCCGTCACCTCTGTCTGTCCCATCCCATCTCCGTGTCACCTCCTTTCCCTGTCACCCCGTCAGCCCGTCACCCGCGTCACGCCCCATCACCTCTGTCAGACCCCTCCCCGTCTCCTTCCCCTGTCATTCCTTGTCACCTGCTTTCCTTGTCACTTCCCCGTGTCCCCTCCTGTCCCCGCGTCACCCCCGTCCCCCCCCCCCCCGCTGTCCCCTCCCGTCCCCTCGCCCCGCCCCGCCGGCGCTGGCAGGGCTGTGCGCATGCGCGGTGCTGGCGGGGAAGCCGTGCCCGGCTCCGGGCGGGGCGGGGCGGCTCCATCCGGGTCCTGCCCGGGCCGGGCGGTGCGGGCGGCGCGAGCCCCGGCGGGACAGCGCGGCGGCGGGTGAGTGAGGGGGGCGGGAGCCCCCTGGGGGGCCGGAGGACTGGAACCCCCCCGAGCGCCCATATGGGGGGCGGGGACCCCCCCCCGGTACCCCCATGTGGGGTGAGACCCCTCCCTGTGCCTTGTTCTGTGGGGAAGGGACCCCTCTCCATCCCCCCCTGTGTGCCTGGGATCCCTCCCTGTGCACCCCGCTGTGGGGCAGGGTCCCTCTTGCAGCTCCGCTTTGGGCAGGACTCTCCCCTCTGTGCCTTGTTCTGTAGGGAAGGGATCCTCTTCCAGCCCCCTGTGGGGTGGGACTTCTCCCCGTGCCTTGTTCTGTGTGGAAGGGACCCTCTGCCAACCCTTCTGTGCGGTGGGACGTCTCCCTGTGCCTTGTTCTGTAGGGAAGGGTTTCTCCTCCATCCCCTCTTTGGGCTGTACCCTGTCCCTGTGCCTTGTTCTGTAGGGAAGGGTTTCTCCTCCATCCCCTCTTTGGGCTGTACCCTGTCTCTGTGCCTTGTTCAATGGGACAGGGTCTGTTTTCCAGCCCTCTGTGGGGCAGGACCCTCTCCCTGTCCCTGTTCTGTGGGACAGGGCTCCCCCTCCATGCTCCCTGTGGGGCAGGGGCAGCCCCTCCTCAGCAGCTGCCATGGGGGACAGGGTCCTTCTGTCTCTGCTCCGCGGTCCCGTGTGGGGCAGGGACCTCCACAGGGCAATGGAGCAGCCCCCGCGTCCCTGCAGACCCCTAAGGGGACACTCAGGGGATCTGGGCTGTGCTTTTGGGGTGTCTGGCAGCGCTGTAGGGCTGCCATAAGGTCCCGCTTGTGGGGCAGAGGGGACAGCCCAGAGCAGAGGCTGGAGGCACGGACTGCATCACCCCGGAGGGATGGAGGAGGGGGCTGGGGCGGCACAAAGGGACAGGGGGCATGTCCCCACCCAGCTCCCATCCTGCCTGGACCCCCGTGATGAGGGGGAGCTACTGGGGATCCCATCCCACCCTCGGCTCAGGGTCCCCCCTGATGAGGGAGAGTTCTTGGGGGTCCCATCCCACGCTCGGCTCAGGGTCCCCGGGTCACCTCTGTTCCCGGTAGCCGCTGGCTTGGAGTCAGACACGTCCCCATGCTTTCCTGGGGCCGAGACAGGACGCTGCGGGTTTCTTCTGCTTTAAAAGAAAACCCAAAAAAACCCCAAAAAACAAACCACACAGAAATGGGAAAAGCTGCTTTTTTGGAGTTACACTGGGCTGCTGTTCTGCCCTGCCAGCACGTCCATACCCTCCCTGCATCCGCCGCTTTGGCAGGGGACGTGCGTGGGACCCTGGGGACTGGAAACCAACGGGTAAAAATGCACCTCCTGCGGTTTGGGGTTTTGGGTTTTTTTGTTTGTTCAGTTCAGCCTGTCTTTGTCTTCGCCGGGTTGCACGGAGGAGAACACGCGTGGGTCTCGGTCACCCCACGAGCGGCGCCGGCTCCGTCGGATGTGCCAGCGTTTGCGTCTGGGGCTTGCTTCCCCCCTCCCGTGCACACCTTTGGCAGGAGGCTGGGATGACATCTTGCTCTGGCACGCTCCTCGCCTTTGATCTCGAGTTTCCTGCCATGGATAACGTGTTCGGCAACACGCGAGCTCGGCTCCGCAGCTGCCGGGGAGGGCGATGCGGGTGCCTCCTCCTCCTCCTCCTCGTCGTCCCGGTTTTCCCCAGCTGGCTCCTGCCTACAGCTCCCGGCTTTCCTTTGTTTTGGGTGCCGCCAGGACGGGCTCTCGCAGCCCGAGGATGCTCTGAACGGAGCAAAGCCAAGCACAAAAAGACACCACCCCCCCGCCCCAGTCCCTTTGTTTCCAGGCGTTTGCGGGCTCAGCTGGTTTTTACACGGTGGTGTTTTGTGTGCCCAGGCAGATAAGCCGACTACTCAATGTCTCTTTTTTTTTTTTTTTTTCTTTCTTTCTTTCTTTCTTTTTTTTTTTTTTTACCCTATTCTGAGTTATTTTGGGTGCTTTAGTTTGCAGGGAGCACATCCCAGCTTCAGGCTGTGCAGGAGGGATGCGGCAGCTTCCTGGGAACGGGGTGAATTTGCCAGAAGCATAACTGGAACATCTCGTGGTTGTCCTCTGGTGTCCTCCTTGCATCTCCTCGGGTGAGCAGAGCCATAAGCTCTCAGCACCACACTGAAATCTGGGATCACCAGCCCTTCTCCTGGGAGAACTCTGACCCTGGTTTGCAAGACCCATTGCCAGCAGCAGCTTTGGGGACAGAGGAAGGTGAACAAAACCCAGGCCTGTGCTCAGCAGTGATGGCTGAAATCAGCCTTTTTTTAAAAGATATCCTTGATTTTACAGAAAGCAAAATATAAGTTCTAATATTATTATCATCATTATTTTTTAGATTCCTACTGCTGTTTCATTTCCCTCAGGTGTTGGGGTTAATAGCCAAACCCATCACCTGAATTCATTTGAATGCTATTTTTTTTTTGCACGACAGATGTACACAAAGCACGTTAAGCGTGTCAAACAGCCCCTGAGTAAATCATGTTGTTTGCTCTATTACTTTATTCATACAGGTTCGATGCTCCAGCTGATGCATTTGGAGTGCCGTGCCATCTGGAGCAAAAATTAAATACGAATTTGGCCCCTGGCCTGGAAAAATAACAACCCTCTGCCCCATTAATAATCACCAGTGGAAGTATAGAGCCCCTGACAGAAGAACTGCTTGGGGGCAATGTGTAAGGAGCCCAAAATGCACTAATTGAGGTATTTAAAACATATTAAAAAAGGGAAAATAAACGCTTCCACCCCCACGTGCCTGAAGCAGGCAGGAGCAGTGATGTGGTCCCGTTACCAGGTCACGGGGCTGATACTGGCAGATGACAGTCCTGATCCTGAGTGGGTGGAGGTGTGTGTGGTGGTGATTTCCCACATCTCCCAGCCTTGCTGCTGTAGGAAATCCCCTCCACAACCTCCCACAACCTCTCTTCCACCACTGCTTGGCTCAGGTTTGCTAATTTTGTCCCTGTTCACCAAGGCTGGGTTGGACACCCCAGGTCTGCTGCTTGGGTTGCTGGCATTGCTGTTTGGTCAAAGGCTGTCTCAGATTTGGGGAGAACCAGATGTGGAGGTGGGTCAGCCCTGCTGGAACTTACTGCTTGTGCCTCCCAGGCTCAGATCCAGTCGCCTCCAGGTGTGATTAGAGATAACTGTGATGGACCAGCTGTGAAGGACACCTTTGGGTCAGCGTGCTCTGAGTGTTGTGGGATCTGTTGGACCTTCAGATGAGGAATACTGTGTGCCACATGGGAAATCAGGTGATGGCTGCTGGTTGCTACCACTGCTCTTGGCTGGAGAGGCCTGTCCTTGGGGAGAGGCATGTGATGGGGTGGAGGAGGATTCCATGGCAAGGAAGCAGCAGAGCTGCTCAGGACTGTGGAGCTGAACCAAGCCTGGAGGTTCTACCCAAGAACAGCCAATTTCCAGCTGCTTTCCTGGACTAAATGATGTGTGGGATTACAGGAGGACACCTGGCTTTGCTAGGAGGGCTTTTGTGCTTCTGGACCATCTCTCCAGGTGTTCCCCCTTGGGTCACCCCTCCCAGTGACCTGCTGCCACCTCCACTTGGGCTGTGTGGCAGCAGACGTGTTTTGAGTGATTCAAAGCCATAAAACAACACGTGGATGTGGAAAAGGTGGAGAGAGGCACAGCTGGTGCTCATCTCCTGTTCCCACCACCTGCGCCTGGAGCCTCCTGCCTTGGGATGACATGGCTGAGATGCGGTCCTCCCCCACCTTGCCAGACTCCTGCTGCACAGTAAAAACAAACAAACCCATCCTTTGGGCTGTGGCAGGAGGTGCAGATCCTTCTGGTGGTCCTCAGCCAGTTTGGGCCGTTGGTCTGGAAGCCTGGAGGGTGTTTTTTGAGGTTGAAGCTCCCCTGTTGGTGTGGTCGAGCTGGGTTTGTTTGTTTTTGTTCCTGCAATCATTCTCCTTAAAGCTGAGTGTTGTTGACACAAGATAAGATCGGCCAGTCACAGCCATCTCCTCCTCCCCTGTCACTGTTGCCCTGGAACGGCTCAGACTCAGGTCAGGAGTGGCTGTCCTGGTGTCCCCACCCCGAGTCGCTGACAGGGCTGTAAAGCGGCATCAGTGATGATGTGATACTGGGCTTAACTGCAAGTGAGCCCAGTCATCGCCTGAGCCCGGCGGGTGCCGCTCGCTGGGTTGAGAAATGCCAGCGATCCCATGGAAAATGAGCTTCAGGACAGCATCCAAACCCACGTGGTTTTGCTACAGCCATGGGCAGTGGTGATTTTCTTCCCGACCTGAGGGATGGGAAAGCCTTGACATTGACAGTGGGCTGGAGCAGGGCCTGTTCCTCTGTCCCGAGATGCAGTGGTCCCCGCTGGAGATGGAGCTGCATCATTTTTGGGCGCTGTTCCCTCTGGGGAACATGGACAATGTGTCATTTTTCTACCTGTCTGGCATGTTTGGATTCCATCAAAGAACAGAAAAACAATCCTAAAGGGTTCCAACCACATGTGGAGGGCTCCTGCATCCTGCTCATGAGCAGTTGTGGTGCTGAAGGGATGGTGAGAGGAGATGAGCCCGGGCCTAATACCAGTGTGTGGATGGGCAGCAGCAGCTCATGGACCAAATTAGCTGGAAGCAGCTGGCTCAGTGTAGCCAAAGGCTGTGAGGTCTCAGGTTGCTCCAGTGCCAGAGCAGCTGCTGGATCAGGCTGTGGAAAAAGCAGAGACAACCAGGGAGGGCAGGGTGTCAGGAAGCCTAGGCAGGGATATCCTGCTTTTTCTGCTCCAGCTTCAGGACTGTGAGTGTGAGAAGCAAGCAGGAATGACTTCTCCAGGCTTATTTTGGCTTTAGTTTTGTTTTTGGGTGGGTTTGCAGGACACCAGGACTGCTGACAGCTGGGGTTCTGGCTCCGAGGGGAAAAAGGATCTTTGCATGGGATAGTCCTGGAGGCCCACCCCAATGTTTGAGGGACAGTGTGCTAGCCAGGTTCTTCAGTGTGCTGTCTCCATGGAGGCAGGGGATGGAGGGGGTGTCAGCACATCATAAGGGTTATTGATGTGTTGGAAACCGTGAAAGCCCTGAGAATGGTCATGCAGGATGACCAAGAATGAGACTTCTCCAAGAAGGTGGTGGGATTGATAACCCAACCGAAGTGCAGCTGCACCGATGCCCACTGCGTGGTCACCAACAGGAGAAGGAGCTGGAAGCCACTGTGCATCAGGAAAGTTGTGACATCATTGCCAGCACAGAGTCATGTGGGATGACTCAAACAAATGGATTGCTGCAATGGATGGGGATAACTTTCCATGATTTACCAGCAGCCCTGGCTAACTGGGAGGTCCCAGCTGACTGGAAGCAAGCAAATGTGAAACACAGCTACAAGAAGGGCAGGAAGGAGGATTTTGGGAGCTACAGGGCTGTCAATCAGGTGACAGGAGCAGATAACCTGAGTGTCCTCATGCATCACCAACAGGGCAATCAGACATTCTGAGTTTGTGACAGGCAGGTCCTGCCTGACCAGCCTGATCTCCTTCCATGACAAGGTGACCTGCTTTGTTGGATGAGGGAGAGGCTGTGGGTGTGTCTGTCTGGACTTTGGCAAGGCCTTTGACTCCACTTTTTCGTGGAAGGGGCTGGAGTCACCCTCCCTGGAGGAATTTAAAAGCTATATAGAAGTGGCACTTGGGGACATGGGTTAGTAGAGGCCTTGGCAGTTCTGGGTTAGCAGTTGGACTTGGTGGCCTTAGAGGGCTTTTCCAACCTGAACGATTCCATGATTCTGTGATTTTATTATCCCCTCAGAGGATTAATCCCGCCGCTAATGCAGCTTTTCACTCGCAAAGCGCTTTAGAGGAAGTCGCGCCAGGAGAGCGCTTGGAGAGAGAAACTGAAAGTGCTGAGCAGGAGGCAGCTGCCATCCTGATTCCAGCCCTCCTGATTCCAGCCCTCCCTCTGTCACTCTCCCATCCTGTGCAGTGGAACTGGGTTTCCCAGCTTCTTGGCTCACTGGAGTATTTTGGGGAAAATAGGAGAGCTCCGTAGCTGTGCAGCTTCCCAGGCGTGGAACCAGGGCATTTCAGCTCTCCCATCGGTCCATTGAAATCCAGGAGGAGCAGCCCGGCAGGTAAGAAAGTGGCTGAAGCCAAATGACCCATCCAGACTGGGTGGGGAGGGATCAGAGTCTTCAAGCCAACTTCAGCTACAACAAATCCACCCGAGTGGATCGTGCCTCCCGCTGATCGGGGCTCTCGGAATTAAATCGCATTCGCCAGGGTATTGTAAGGATCGAGTTAAACTTCTCTCCTCGAAGAGCTTTGTCCCGAGCAGGCAGATATTTCCAGGCAGATATTTCCTTGTCGCTTTAACAACTCCCATTTTCTTATTGTTCCCTCTAAAAACCCGGTCGCTGGGCTTCCCCCGGGGCGATTTCCTGGCTCTGTTCAAACGCAGCTGCGGGGTTGGGGTTTTTCTTTCGCTTTTTAGTTGAGAAGTTTTGGATGACAACTTGGTGTTTTGCTCTCTTGGCGAGTGAGATAAAAGATAAGGCTTTTGGAGGCTGTGGCAGTGGTGGCCGTCTGAAGTGGGATGGGATTGTGTGGTGGTGGTTTGAGGGCTGAATAAATTGGGCTGAGCTGGCTGGAGCCTGTCTGGTGGTGCTCGTGTGGGTTGGGTGTCTTTCAGCTCAGCCCTGCACCCCAGTCTTGCTTGGCATTCACACCAAAACACCCTCACCGTTGTGCTGAGCGTAGTTTGGGGGCGGCACTTTGGGAGTAAAAGCAGGAGAAATGGATCATTTTCTCAGCTGTGGCTTTGCCTGAGGAATGCTGAGTTGTCCTGAGCTTCTGACCGTTCTTGGGGCTTCCTCCTTGTATCCTCCTTCTCCTGAAGCATCTTCCCCATGGAGCTGCCAGCGATGCAGCAGGAGGAGCAGGTCAAGGAGGTGATGGGAAAGACCTGGGATGTGTTTCAGCCAGGTGAGAGGGATGGAGCTGGAGACAAGCCTGACATCAGGTGATTTATTCCAGCCTTGGACACTAAAGCTGGGAGCAGGAGTGTTGCAGGGAGGTAGATGGGACTGCATGGGAACAGTGGGTGTTTTCCCAAAGCCAAAGACTAAAAATGTGCTTAAAGACTAAAAATGATATTGTTATAAATGATTAGCCAATTTGATTAATAAAAAGAAGAAACTTATAATCAAATTACAATCATTAAAAGGAAACCATAAACAAAAATGAGTTCAGTGCTGTGCCAGGCGAACAGTACCAGGTGATACAGGGAGGAGGCTACTGCAGCACTTCCCCACCATGCTTCACAAACTGCAACTATCTCAAGGTGCTTTTTATATGTTTTCAGGCTCTTCAGGGGTCCTTTGGAATACACTGCTTGCAGACAAATATTCATGCTGGTTTTGGGCATATATGTTGTAATTTCCTTGGGTTTCTTGGAAATACACTTCTTGCAGACGAATATTTATGAATGCATCTCGTTACAATCTTATCGGACAGAGGTTTCTTGGAAATACGCCCCTTGCAGATGAATATTCGTGTTGGCCTTGCTGCATATCACTATAATCTCATCAGGGAAGGTTTCCTGGAAATATGCTAGGATTCTTGTCAGACAAGATTATAACTTCAACACAAATTTATTCATGCTATGTATCACAATATAGTCCTGAAGAAAAATGGGCTGGAGAAGAGGGATTATGCTGCTGTCCAATCAGGCACCTCCAAAAGGAGGGTTTTTAAGACAAGCAGATGAAATTGAGGCCTTGTTCACACTGAGGTTGGAACTTGAGCCTCTTTCGGTTTCTTTTTTGGATGGAATTTAAAAGAGGAAAGAAGTAAGCGCTGACAAAAGTTTCGTTTCTTTCTTAGAAAACTTCTGTTTTCTAACAAAAATTGCTTCTCTTCAAAGGATCTCCTGAATCCTTTCTGCTTCCTTTAGGTTTGATCTATCTCAGCTATTGATGTTCTGAGCTGGAACACCCAACTTAGTAGCAAACTGCTTGATATCAAAACCCAGATTGCACATTGCCTGCTTCATCTTCTAAAGCAAATAATTTATTTTTCAATATTATGAATTGCTCATGGTGAGGGTAGCAGGAGATCCCAGTCTGTTTCCATGACTGTGCTGTGTTATATTTTCCTTATTAACCCACGTCCTTGCCACAGAGCTGTGTGGATGAAGGCTGCTCATAGCTGGGCACAACTTGGGTTTTGTGGCTCAGAGATTTTTCTCTTTTTTCTTATTATTAAAATGATGTTTTCCTAGACCAATGCAGAACAAGTCAGGTGGTTGGGACAGATTTGTTTTTAGCTGAAGAGTCCATTTCTGTAAGAGTTACAGCCCAAAGATGAGTTGTGAAGCCTTGGCAGGTTGCTTGCCCAGGATGGGATCCTGTCTTGAATCTACTGTGGATGGACTGATCAGGCTTCCCTTGGATACCCACATCATTCCAGACAACCCTCTGCAGCACTGAGCTGGAAATGCCCCTTTCCCACCCCAAAACCAGCCCTGATGCAGATTTCTCTGTGAGGACTCGCTGTCCCCAAAACCAGCCCCGATGCAGATTTCTCTGTGAGGACTCGCTGTGTGGCAGCCGTCTCTGCGGGCTGCTCCGTGCTTTTGTTTACATCTGGTAGAAAACTTCTTAAATTTCCTGGCAAGGGAGTAATTCTAATCCCTTTCAATGAGATCAACGGATTAGTGTCTCAGATGCTTATAAAATTGTGAGGATTAGCCAAGCCTCCCCCTCTATTCTTTCTGTGCCACGTAACATCATCGCTGCGTTTTAGAAGGGCATCTCTGTGCTGTTACCAAGAGCTGAAGCAATTTCTGGGAGCCTCTGCAAATCCAAGCGTTTAAAAACCATGTCTTCATCCTCTCCCTTGCTCCCTCTGGATTTTTGTGCAATTTTTAGGGTGTTTTTCTCTTTTCTTCCAGCATCCCTGGCACCCAACTGCGGTAGCTGTTCAAGCAGATACGTTGGGTTTGCGTGGCTTGGCTGCATTGCGGCACCCGTGCAGGTAAGTAGGGAGCTGAGCCCAAAGTTTTCCTTCACAGAGACTTGCAAATTCCCATCTTGAGAGGACCAGATCCCAAAAAAACGTGTTAATTCATGAGTTTGCCCCTCATTTCAAAGGATTTGGGCTTTTGTGGTCCATCCCCAGAGGGGAACGGCGCTTCTGGGCCGACGGGATGCTCTCACCCCAACTGTTGGGAGCAGGATGAACCTCCACACACCCACATTCCTGCATCCTCTTAATTACAACCTGCACTTTCATTAGGACTTGCTCCCTAACCAGCTCGCAGGGAGCTGACAGGGAGGAGGGTTTAGTTCAAACCCTGTTGCCTCTCCCCTCAGGGCAGTTTTTAAACGCTTTTTCTCCCGGTCGATGGCTGCGTGGTCGCTTGACCTGTTGGAGCAAAGTGATCCCAAACTGCCGACTGGTAGGAGCTCGGAGCCAGGAATTCCTGGCCCCGACCCAGTAGAGTTTCAGAGGCGAGCTTTTAAATATATACAAAGACAAGCTCATAATTTCCACTCTACTAATGAGGCCACGGCGTTTTCATTGAAATGTGCCAATAGGCGCCGCGGTGGTATTTTAGCAGCCTTGTACTGTGAATCCAAATGTGATTTAACATGGCAACCCCCGTGGAGCTGAGGAAAACCAGCTTCTCCCACTGAATTTCAATGATGCTGCTCAGTGGCACTTCCCAAAAATCCCCTGGGTGGTGGGACCTCTCCTTGTGTTTCATCCCGACAAAGTTTTTACCCCCCACTTTGGTGAAGGTGGGAATGGGTTGAAAGGGGATATTTAGATTGGGAAAGTCTTAATTTAAAGCCTGGGTTTAACAGATGTGTGACTGGCTGGTGTCAGGTGGAGATTTAATAACCGAGCTGGCCAGAACTATCATTAAATTGTAGTAAAAAAAATGGAACATGAGGGCTCCAGACATCATGTTTTCGCTTGACCTTTAAAAAGCCACTCAAAGCTGCCAGCCTGCTCGTTGCTAAGCCACCTCCTTAGTGCCACTCATATATTTTCCCTTCTAGTAGGCGATTCAGCACCCGGGAATTTGTGGAGATCCAACAGTAAACTGTTACACGCCTGAAATTCCCACTGCTGGTTTTTTAGCTTTGTAGCCGTGAAGCACTAGGAAAATATTTAGCAGGTTTTGTTCAGTCAGCTGCAAGAAAAATGTAAATTTCAAATAACTCTCACAAAAGGTGTTTGGTTTGGTTTGCTTTTTTTTTTTTTCCTAACAAGTTCTGCATCAGCAGCACAGGTGTAAATTGGGGTTTTGCTTATTTAGGGCTCAGTTTATGAGGAACCCCTGTAAGAAGCAGCATCCCTGAGCAAAGGAGAGGTGTGGGCAGGTGATGTTGAAAATTTACACCTTGTTGTCCATCACCTCCTGGTTACAGACCCCTGGGGTATGGGTACACCTGGATTTTAGAATCACAGAATCATGGAATGGTCCAAGACCATCTCATTCCACTAGAGCAGGTTGCTCCAACCTGGCCTTGAACATTTCCAGGGACAGGCAATCCACATAAACAACCTGTGCCAGTGCTTCACTAAGGTCCCTTCATTTTCTGCATCTCACTAAGGACACGCCACAATTCCAGGAGAATGGGGAAGAAGGATGATACCCCATGGCATCACCCTCAGTGCTGAGACTCTGTGACAGAGGAGGAGATGCATTTGGTGGTTGGTGAATGTTTCTGTCCAAGCACCTCACTTGGCTCTGCAAGTCTGCCTGTGGAAAAGTTCCATTTTCCATTTCCAACTAAATTTTATGGGGTTTTCCATCCTTGCAGCCACCTTTCTTGTGCCACTCCCGTAGTGGTGAAGAAGTTCTTGTCCTGTTTCAATATGAGTCCCAGGAGGTTTTTTTGCTGGACTCTATAAAGTGTTGCAAAACCATCCCAGTCTCTGTTAGCAAGGGAGAAGGAATGATAAAAAAAATGCTCCCCTAAATCCCAGTACTTGAGTCAAAACCAGGAAAGGGGTGGACTGACTGTGCAGTTCATTTTTTGGAAGTATTAGGAAAAGTTGGAAACAGCAGTGACGTGGCACTGGTGTGAATTCCCAGCAGGCTGGGGTTTGGGATTGTCTGGGTTTTCCTGAAGCCTTTTTCAGGCTGTCAGGATTGTAAAATACAAACCTGACCGGATCAAAGTGGGCTTGGAGGAACAGCTGCTCCGTGGGATTTATTTAGGGACTTTTTTTCCCTGGTGTCCAGTCACCAGCTTTTTCACTCTTCTCCATCCAGCTACCCCTTCTTAGTTTTTACCTCAGATAGAAATGGTGTAATTAAAAGTGTCCATGGTGTGCATTCCTGAGGACTGAAACCCAGGATCCAGGAGCAGAGAGCAGCAGCATAAAGAGGAATTCTTCCCTCTCTGGCCTCATGCTGCTTTTCCACCACAAGGCTTTACAGCCATCTGGATCCCCTTTCAGATTGTGTCCCCCCCTCCCAAAAATCCATAACCTAGCAACCTTATTTAGTGTAAACGAGATCATTCTGCCTTCCTGTTCCCAAATTGTGCTTGGCTCCTCTGCCTGCCTTCATAGGACGGCTGCTGGCAGCTGTGATCCCATCACTGGTCCTGAGTGCTCATCTGCAGCAGGATTTCCTAGGATTATTGATCACTGTGTGTTGCACTGATTATTATTTTTTTCCCTCATTAAAGTAGCTTAGGAAATGGGGGGAAAAAAGGTTTCAGGAAGTTGTTTAATCCATCTGCTTCTCAATATTAGACTGGAGAGGGCAAGTTGCTCTTTGGCTCCATGGAAAGTGATTGGTTTTGGTTCAGCCTGAAGATGATCAAAGTGTGATTTTTTTTTTTCTTCCAGATGTGGTATTTTGGGAGTCTCCATTGCTTCCCACAGCTCTGTGTCATCACCCAGGAATTTTCAAATTCCCTGGAGTGTTTAACACCAATTTCTCTGCTCTGACCCTTCAGCTGCGTAGGCTGAGTGTTTCTCATGGAGTTTCCAATTTGCGTTCCCCAAGGAACCTGTTTGTTGGGGAGCACTGCAAATGAGGAAAAGCAACCACAAATGAAGGTGGGAGATTATTCCCACTTGCCTGTGCTCTCATTGCTCTTTTTGGGCTAAAATACACCCAAATTTAATAATGTGTGTCCCAGCACCATCAGCCCATAATGGGAAGTGGTGGCTCCTGCTTTCTCTTTTCACCTCAGGAGTACAAAGAAGGCTTGGGGGCAGGAGGAGGCAGCAGCACATCCTTTCCCACCACACTTTTGGGAGGAAGAGTGAGCTCACCAGGTCATGACGTTGGAGCTGTGTGCCAGGAAAAGGGGGGGGAGAAAAATAATTACAAATCCCCAAGGCCAAAGGGGAAAAATTCCTCAAGTGTTATTTCATCTCTGAGTAGTGATTTGAGCTGTCCTTGGGCAGCTCGTGTGAGCCTTTCTGAGAGAGGTGCTGCCAGCTCTGCTTCAAACCCTCCTGGGAAGTGATTCCCAGCTCTCATTCCTGATGGGAGCTCAAGCAGGGCTCTCCTCCAAACTCAGCTTCCCCCTCCTCCAGACTGTATTAAATAGTGCTATTGATTTTATTTTTTTTTTCTATTTATTTTTGCCTGTTTTCCTGGAACTTGCAAAATCAGCCCTGAGCAAACCTCTGGTTTGCTTTTCCAACAGCGCTGGGAGAGAGAATTTGACTTTACAGTGGGTGATGGGAGCCGCAGCTGACCCATTTCTGCACGTTTCTCTGCCAGTGGTAGCAAAAACATTTTCCCACTTAAAGGTTCTCTTCAGTTTTAAAGTTCTGGGATTAATTGTTTCTTAAACTGTCTGGAATCAGAAGGACTCGCTGGAAATTGCAGCAGTACAGTCGTGCTGCTGGATGTTGCTTTCCTTAGACTTTCCTATTTTTTTCCAATTGCTTTGTCATGTTATCACATCACTTTCTGTGTCCCCTGCCCAGAGGCAGTGGAGAGGGTTAAGGTTTTGTGTTTGGTGTCAGCCAGCTGGGGAACACAGCCAGGAAATTTCCTGATTCCAGTTCAAAAAAAGCATCGGATCCGCTCTCAGGGAGGAGGGATCAAAGGTCTGAAGCACTTTGTGCTTGGAGGTCAGTTTGGTTCCTTGGATGTCCAGGCACAGAACAAAAACCCACCACCACCCCCAAGCCTGCATGCAGCCAAAATGGGTGAAACAAATGGGTTTTTGTTCCATTTGACACCCAAAAGTTCTTCCTGTTGCTGTGATGGTGCTGCATCACCCCAGCCAAGCTTTGCTGGATCCTGGTACAACTCTGCCTGTGGTGTGAGGGACCTGTTGGGATGTTCCCTCTTCCCAGCACATTAATCCCACTAATCAATAACCCTGCCAAGCCTTGCACCATCCCTCACACTCCTCCATTGCCTGCCAGGTTTGTGGAGTGAAGGCTCTGGGCCAGGTTGGATGCTCGGAGCTGGTGCTGGATGTGACATCCCCATGGTGTAGCATCTTAGCTCTTTGAAATTGCATCATGCCAAGAGTTTTTTGTTTACCCCCCCATGCTCCATCCTGTTGTTCCTTTGGACAGGAAAGGCCAGAGCAGTGCTGAGTTTTCCCCCCACTCCACGCCAGGCCAAGGTGATGGAGCTGTGTGGCATCTCTGGGGTGACGGCGATGCTGGTTTGGGGTTGGCTCTGCAGCTGCCTGCGATTTTCCCATTGCCACGCTGCGGATCCTGGCGCTGGACCAGCTCCAGAGACGGAGCTGAAGGAAATTCCTTCCAGCTGCTTGAGGTCAGGCCTTCGCTTTGCTTCTGGGGTCCACGAGGGGGATTTTTTGCCTGAAAGTTAAATGAGGGTGTCTCTGGCTGCTGCTTCTTAGCACCTGGAAGAATCTTTTAAATATTATCCCGTTAGTCATAGCCATTAAATAACCTTCCTCTTGTAGAATTATTCCATGGAAGAATACCCTGCTTTGCAACACAACTTGGGCTGTTTCAGAAAGGTCTTGTCAGCTGCTCCCAGTTTAACTTTCAACCGAGTTAATAACGCTTTTGGTTAAACCTGTCTGAAACACGTTGCGAAACGCCTTTGAAACTCGAGACGCCGTTCACGCCCGCTTGAAACCTTTCCCATCGATAAAATACTTCAGCTTGGAGTTTGGCCACGGCTTAGCATTCACTTTTCCCCGAGATTTGTGATTTCAAGCCTGCCTGTGTCTGGCTCTGCTGGGTGTTTGAAGCTCAGGATTTCCTGGAGATAGGTCGGCTTTGCCAGCCTGGCTGGTGGGATGCCCGGACCACCAGCTCCATCCAGTTTCCCCAGTTAATGGCTGAGGAGATTCAGTCTGAGCTTGCTTTGAACCCCTGTGGAGCAAGTTGTTTGTCTTGAAAACATAAAGTAAATCCCTCTAAAAACAGGAGTTTATTTACAACAGCAGAGGCAGAAGCCACGGCTCCACCCAGCTTGTGGGCTGTATTTAGGTGTGAGGATGCACAGCCCATGCATGGCCCCTTTATGCACTGATGTTATAAATAAATAATAATAAATTTTTTATATAAAAGGACAAGCAGCTCCTTTTAATAAGTAAAACCCCAAAAAGGAGCACACAGTTCAAATCCATGTGGCAAAGCAGCAGGAAAGCAAAAATCTGCAGCTTTCATCCCCTGGCATTACTTAAAGTGGCATCCCTGGTGTCACCCCCTGGCTTCAGGGACCACAGCTCTGCCTTGCTCCCCTCCTCCTCCCTGCCTCAGTTTCTCCACCTATGAGAAGACAATTGCATCCTTTATTAATTCCCTGTGAGATCTCCTGAGGAACGCTCTGGGTACGAGGTTGGCCCCACGTATTAAGGGCTTGCTGCGGCTCTAATGGCAATTAATTTGGGCCGTGGCTTCCTGAGGTTTACCTTTCACAGCCCAACTGTAATCAACGAGCTCAGCTGACCTGTAACACTCCTTTTCTGGCTGCTCGATGGGCCATTAACCAGCACTTGGCTTTTAATTAAAACTGGGTTTTGTCCTCCTTGGAGAAAACTGTGGATGTGCTTGGCCCCACGTTGCTGAGTCATTGGAGGGTGTAAGGAAGGAGATGTGGAGCTCAGGTTGTTCTGCCACCGTGGCTCTCTGCATCCCAGAATGAGGAACCATTGTTCCTTGCTATTTTTCACAGAATCATGGAATTACAGAACCACTGAATGATTTGGGTTGGAAGAGACCTTAAAGACCATCCAGTTCCACTCCCCTGCCATGGGCAGGGACATCTTCCACTATCCCAGGCTGCTCCAAGCCCCATCCTAGCTGGTCTTGAACACTTCCAGGGATGGAACAACCACAGCTTCTCTGGACAACCTGTGCCAGTGCCCCCTTTTCTCTGGGCAGCCTGTGTCCCCCATCCCAGGGGTTTTAGGGACCTATTGGGAGCCATGGATCCCCCACAAGCATCATCTCCCTGCTCTGAGATGCCTTGACCATGGAGAGAGCAACAGGGAGGCTTTTGTTCTGCACCAGAAACTTTTCATCCTTCTTTATGGCTTCTTTTTTATTTCTTTTGGCTGCGCCCTTGCAAATCTGAAGCAGCTTAAAATACAGTTCCTCCCCCCCTACTCCCCTTAAAAAAAAACAACCCCAAAGCTTGGCTGTTTGAAATCATCAGATTTCACTGGAGTCTTTTAAAGTTAACAGTTTCCTGGATCCTGGGCAGACAAACTGATTTTTCCCCTTTAACCTCCGTGTTTTGTGCTGTAACGTTTCTCAGCTGTTGCAGCAGGAGGGAGGAAGGAGCAGGGCAGCTCCAATGTGGAGAAGGTTATTTCACACGGGGGTTGGATGAATCTGGTGTGGGATTCCCTGGATTTGCACCACAGGGGACGGAAGGGTTGGCCCCAGGAGGCTGAGCCCCCACGACATGGCTGGCAGGTAGGTCATGGCTGCGTTCATGACACGCTTTTAGGGCAAAATATTAGGGAAATGATTCCATTGGAAGAGGATAGTGGCATGCTGGGAGTTGGTCTGAGCTCTGTTTGTGCTGACTGTTTATTTGCTGAGGGCTGTGATGGTTTCTAGCTGTGCTCATGGATGTGGGGACTGGTGCAAGAGCGGCACAGCTCAGGTGCATACGAGCATGGGGAATTTTTCTGGCTTGATGGGACTTGCTGCCCCCAAATGCAGCCTTGGATGTTCCTTACCCACAGATTCTCTTAGTGGGATTGCTGAGAAGAGCATCACAAGTTAAAAGGCTTGGAAAGGAATGAAAAACAACAGTCCAGTGCTGGTTGGTTTTGTTGCCTGTCCTCCAAGAGTTGTCTCTCCTTCCTTGCAAAAAGTCTCCTGGAGCTTTCCTGGATGGAGGACGGAGGACATTTCTCTCAGACAGTTGAGGAGCTGGAGGCAGCCAGCCTTGGCCAAAGGCAGTGAGTATCTGCACGATCCTCCAGCTGAAACACCCTCATGCCACCAGCGTGACCGAGGGGAGCCCTTGAACCGTCCCAAATCCCTGTGACCCGGCAGGACTGAAACCCAAACCCAGCCCTGCGACGCCGAGCTGCGCATTAACTCCGCCAGAGCTGGGAACAAAGGTTTGGGGGCTGGATTGGGCTTTTTTTAATTTATTTGCAAAGCAAACCAGCTCAGCTGAGCGGAACAGGCGTCGGTGGAGGAGCGTGAGCTGCCGGGCGGTTGCTGGGCTATAAAATCCCATCCCCACCAGCGCTGGCAGGGGGATGTGCCGGCTCCCCGAGCTCTCGTAGCGTTTCCACGTTGGCCGGGAGAGGCTCTGAACATGCGTGTTGCTCTCTGGAGGCTTTAATCAAATCCAGGCTTTACCAGAAATCGCCTCGAAACTTCCAGCGAGCTGAGCAAACTGAAAGCAGCCGGTGCAAGGAGGCTCCCGGGCGGGTGTTTGGGGCTGGCAGGGATGTTGCCTTCAGCAAGGGGATAGTCCCGGTGAGGCAGCCGGGATGAGAGGTGAGTCTGCTCCCCGTGGGAAGTCACAGGAAAGCCTACAGGGTTCAGCAAAAGCGGGGCTTCAAGGGGGAAAGGAGATTCGGGGGTGCTGCTTGGAGGGACACTCAGAGGACACTTGGATTTTGCAGCATTGTTCCCTGGCATGTGTGGGTTCAGATCCTGCGGTTTCCCCACTGTCTTCCCACCCTGTGCAAAATGAGGAGCTGTGCAATTACTGCGCCGTGGAAAACTCCCCGCTCCAGGGGAGGGCTTTGTTATCCCTCAGTGATTTTATTTGGGAAACAGGGCTCAGACTGCAGGTACTTTCCTTGCTTGTAAAACTCCATCGCACGTTGCTCTCCTGTGGGCAGAAGGGAAAACAAAGTGTATTTTGAACTTCCTTTTCTAAGCTGGGGGCAGGGGAATTTTATGCCTGGCCAGCAACGGTTGTGATCATCGGAGGGCGAACGGGTTCAGAGAATGATAGGAAGATAAGAGATAATAAATAAGTGCAGTTAAAATCCTGGGGGAGAGGATTTGCTGAAGTTGTAATCCCAGGCAGCTGCTCGGGGTTTAATTTGGGCTCTCCAAGGGGAGGGAGGTTTTGGTCATGGGTCCCAGACAAGGGATGTGACAGCCAAAATTGCTGCCTCTTCCTCTTGGCCGCTGCTTGCTGGTGCCTCGGGGCTTTCCTGGGGGGAAGGAGCCTGGGGCTGTGCTGAGGAGGAAAGCTGAAATCTGCAGAAGTGCTCTTAAACCACCAAACCTGCATCTCAGATGGGAAAAACAAACAAAGCCTCCTTTACAGAGTCCGTAGCCTCCCCGTAATTTCTCCCAGCGGTGCAGCTGTGTGTCCTGGCTATGTCCTTGTCCTCTTCCTTTTCATCTTTGATGAGTTTGGTGAAGGATTTCTATGGAATGAGGAGTCAGAAACCACTGGAGGGGAAGGGAAGGCAAACTTACCTTACTCCAAGGCTTCCTGGCTGCTTTCAGTATTTTTACCAAGTTACTGGGGGGTTTGAGGGACGCTGGCTGCAGCTGGGGCTGCTCAGATGCAATTCCCGCCATCCATCTCATCCAGTGTTTAACTTGCATGATGATGTGTATGAAAGGAAAAGAGCTGGAGGAGAAGCTCAGAGTGGGAGAAGGAAAATCCCAGCCCCAGCTGATCCAGCCCTGCTTTGTTTTCAGTGTTACCAAGATGGGAACTTGGTTTTGAGCAAGGAGGGGGGATGAGTGAGAAGTCATCTCCAGCCCCCTCCACGTCCATTCAAGGGACCACTGGTCTGCAAAGTGCATCCCTAAGGATCCATGTGTTTTCTCCCTGTCTCCACAGCCTACCCATGAGCTCAGACTTCCAGCATTACAGTTTCAGGATGCCAAACATCGGGTTCCAGAACCTTCCTCTCAACATATACATCGTGGTTTTCGGCACAGCCATCTTCGTCTTCATCCTCAGTTTGCTCTTCTGTTGCTACTTGATCAGGTAAGGGAATGTTGTAAGGGAATGTTCCCCAAGAGCTTCCCTGCTTCCAGGCCCATCACTGATCCCTCCATCCCAAAAAGAGGATGGCAGCACCTTATTTCCTTGGCGGCACCAATTTCCTTGACACATCTTACGTCAATCTGATGTCCCACAAATCAGTCACATTGTCCACTTAAAACCAGGAGATACACATTTGCTAAAAAAGTTATGGATTTGTGGTCAGCTTCTCAAAAAACCTGGAAAGGGATGTTTTATGGTCTCTGCTTTCTGCTTAATGTTTCAACACATTTCCCTTTGTAATGAGTAACCCGTGTCCTGCGTGCCTAAGGAATGTTTAATACCTGCTCCGTTGGTTATTGAACACAAATTGCTCCTTCAACAGCACAGTTTGGAGATTAATGATGCAGAGTTGATGTGTTAATCTGAGCAATGGGGTAGGGGGACAGCAGGGTTAAAGGTTGTTCCAGTTTGGGGCTTCTTTTAATTATTTTATGGGCCATTGGGGAGATTATTGGGCTGCTAATTGAGAGAAGAAACTCTTCCTGACGGGGGTGAAATGAGGCAACTGGGGAAAAAACACAGTGCCTGAGAATTGAGGTGGTGATGGAGACGAGTTGTGCTGATAATCCAGTATGGGGAGCTGGCTGTGCTTCCACCTGTGCCTGGGAGCAGAGGTCAACACTCTGCCAGCAGTGGCAGCTAAAATTCTGCATTCCCAGAGCTCTCCTCTCCAGCTTTTCCATGCCCTTTCCTTCCCCTCTGTCTTTCCAGCTGGCCCCAGCTCCCTGCAAGCTCTGCATCCATCACATCCCTTCCCTGTGTTCCTGTAAAACAGGTAGCCAGTCTCTCCTTGCACCACAGCAGCCAGGCCCACCAGGTTATCTATCCAGAAGGTGTTTAAAATATTTTATCCTGCTCTTGTAGGCCAGGGAAGCGAGATTTCAGTGTCAACCTTCTAAATACTTGATAATTTCTACCCATTTTCAGTTCTGGATGAAGCAAAACCTCATAAAACATGCAGATGAGCCCAAACCCAGGTTTACCAAGGGGTGATTTGGGCTGCTTGGGCATCATATCATATTTTTTTTTTTCCCACAATTATGAAAATTGTGTTTTGAAGGTGTATGAAAATAGACCAGAGGTGTTCAGAGGATTCAAGAACTTGTTTTGCTCAGGTGGAGCTTGAATCCATATGGGTCACTTAGAAAACTGAAGAGGTGTTTGGACTCGGAGAGTATTTTCCTGGGCACTCACGGGGTGTGTTATGCCCCAAAGAAGGAATAACAAGGAGTAATGTCTGGAAGGTCAAGCCAGAAAATCTTTAAATTTAGAAGCTGGAGGCGTGTTGTAAGAGAGAGAGGGTGAGTAACCGGTGAGAGAAGCCAGCAAGGAAGTGGCAAGTCCTCCTTCTCTTCACGTCTTTAAATCAAGACCGAGGACCTTTCTGGACGAGACATTTTGGCTCCTGTTCCTGAGGTGCTATTTAGCAACCCATGATAGATGGGGAGTTGGATTAGGTCATCCAGTGATCCCTTTATAGCCCAAAACCCTAGAGAGACTCTACAAATGGCTCTTCAGACCTCCTCCCTCAGCTCTTTTATTGGCAGAACAGAACCAAAACAGGAACCTCCAGCCCCCATTGGGGAGGGTTTTGCCGTGCTGTGGATTTTAGCTGTGCCAGTGTCCCAGGAGCATCCCCCTCCATGGAAGCTGCTCTGTAATTTCAGCTTGTCTGGGATATAAAAGTCTGAGTTTTGGTGGGGTTTGGGAAGCATTGTAGGAGGACAACAGGATGAGGATCACCCACCTGCAATGGCAGAGAGACCAACAGGAGGAGAGGGTGGTCTCCTCCAGGGCTCTGCTTCCATCTGTGGGGGTTCTGTGCAGGTAACAGCAGCTCCTGGCTTTCCCATGGGTGCAGCATCAACACAGCCCTTCCTCTCCCTCCTTTCCCATAACTCCACATCTCCAAATATTTGGCAAACACCAAGCAAGGCTCATGACACCACCCTCAGGCCCTGGTTCTGATCTCCTGCTCTGGATCAGAGCAGCCCCTGCAGCTCTCCCCACATCCCTGGGAGGTATCCAGAGTGTGGAAGAGCCAATATCAGGTGTATTCACCCCAAATCACAGAGCTGACAGCATTAAATAAAAGATGTGCTGGGGAAGGAGAGGACATGGGCTGTGCTTTGCAGCTGTGTCAATACAGGCCGTGCTGTCCGCTCCAAGTGGAGAAAAAGTGACATTTTTAATTGGATTGCCTCAGAACAAGAGTCCAGTAGGAATTTCACAACAAAAATCATCATTGCCTGTGCACTGTTCAGGTGAACCTCGAGCTGTTCTGCTGCTGCAAATCGCTCAGGTCCCTCATGGCTGCTGCCTCTGCTCAGCAAAATTACAGATAAAAAAGGAAGAACAAGGAAATGAGATTTTTGCAGGCAGCTGTTCGTGTCTGATCTCTGGTGAATTAATGAAAGTGATAAACTCGTGTTGCCTTCAGTCCCATAAAACCCTGTCCAGAAGGATGCTGAGCTGAGCAGTGGCACCCTCACTGTGGGTCAGGTCTGCAGCATCTTCTCTCTCTCTGCTTTGCTGTGGATCATCCAGGGCTCATCCCTGCCCAGCCTGGAGCTGCTCAGTCTCTGGCAGGTGCAGAGCACACAGCCCCTAAAAAGCCTTTTTTTTTATCGCTATTTCCTTCTGCATTCAGACCTGCCAGGATTCAACACAGTGGTTGGGTTTTGTGTTCAGAGAAAGGAATGGAGCTGGGGAGGGGTCTGGAGCCCCAGGAGAGGCTGAGGGAGCTGGAAAGGGGCTCAGCCTGGAGAAAAGGAGGCTCAGGGGGCCCTTCTGGCTCTGCACAACTCCCTGCCAGGAGGGGACAGCTGGGGGGGTCGGGCTCTGCTCCCAGGGAACAGGGACAGGAGGAGAGGGAGCAGCTCAGGCTGGGCCAGGAGAGGTTTAGATTGGATATTAGGGAAGGTTTCTTCACCCAGAGATGCCAGGTTGGGCATTGGCACAGCTGCCCAGGGCAGTGTTGGAGTCCCCATCCCTGGGGGGACTTAAAAGCCATGTGGATGTGGCACTTGGGGACATGGGGCAGTGGTGGCCTTGGCAGTGCTGGGGGAATGGTTGGACTGAATGATCTTAGAGAGCTTTTCCAACCCAAACAACTCTGTGATTTCTTGAGGAGCCCAAGGAGCCTGGCTGAGCTGGGGACAGCAGCACAATGATGGGATAAAAACCCAGTGCCCAGGACCTTTCTACTCCTTGTACCATAAAGCAACTAATGTGGAAATCTCAGAGGAAAACCTGCAGAACACTTTTCCTCTGCATTTTGTACCCGTAGCTGTTCACTTGCTGTCGGTGATTCAGTCACCCAGAGAAACAGGGAGCTCCCACTCCTTCGGGAAGAGATCCCAAAGCCCAGAGGAGGCAGTTGTTCCTTCAGGGAGGGTGACAGCACACAGGATCAGCAGCCAGGCACTGTGTGGTCCCTTATCTCGGTCAGACATCTGCCAGGAATTCCTCGGGAGTCACAGCACTTGACAAGAGATGGATGGAGCTGGAACAGCACTTGCCAGGATCTGGGGTCTCCTCACAACAGCTGCACCAGGCCCACCAGGATCCATCTGGCCTGGGATCCTGGCTCAGAGAGCAAGGAGGAGCAGGCTGAGCTCGCACGCTTCAGCACCAGATGTACTCGTGCTGCTCCCCAGAACCTCCAGGGAGGAGGTTTTTGTTTTGGGGAAAATCTCCCTGTCTGGCTCAGCACCAGCCCAGGGCATTGTGGAACAGTGCTTCCAGCATGGAGCTGTGCAGATCCACAGCCAGGTGGTCACTTCTTCCCCACCACTGGTCCAAGGTGCTCCAGTGGCTTTGGCTCAGGGAGCCCAAACCCTTGGTGGCCACTCAGTGCTCCATACAGAGGGATGCTGCTTCCAAGTTTTCCCTTGTCTGTGGTCTCCAGCCGCACGCCTCGCTTCTCCCCATCTGTGTTTCATAACCGCCTTCCCAGCCACCGGATCCCTGCGGACTGGGCCGGTTTCATCCTGTTTTCCCTATTGTTCCTGCATCTTCTGCTCATGTTTCTGTTCAGGGTCACTGCCAGAGGGATGAGACCCCAGTCTCCTCCTCCTTCTCTTCCTCCTCCTCCTCCTCCTCCTCCTCCCTGCCTGCTGCAGTGTTTTCCATGGTTCTGCAGGCGGGTTCCTGCCAGGAAGCATTGTTGGAGCAGGAGGGATGGCTCCCTGTGAAATTTGGGACTCAGGAGCTGAGTTTCTGCATCTCTCCCTGCAGCATTAAGGTGCATTTTTACCCATCCCTCAGCTTCTAAGGCCCAAAGCATTTTGGGGGAGGGTGGCAGACATAAGGAAATATTTTTTCATCCCATTTTTATAACTCCCCCACTGCAGCGTGGCAGGATCGGGAAACCCCCAGGAGCTCAGGTTGAAACATCCAGGGATTTCAGACAGCCCTCAGAATATTTTTGGAGAAGAGAAATTCCAGACAAGGGGGTTTCCCATCTGAAATCACACTCGGAGCTGGCTGGGGAAAATATTCCTATGGCTCTCCAAGCCCTGCAGCCACACATTGACTCTGTATTGAAAGTCCTTGGCCAACTCTTCAGCCCTAGGAATTTCCTTCCTGAGTTTTCCAATTATTAAATGCCATGTCTGGTAATGAGAGGCAATATTGGTTATTTTAATTTGAAATGCATTTATTTTAGGAGCATAATGGGTTTCTCCAGCCAGCAGATGCCTGCAGAGAGCTCTGCTGGCTCTGACTCTGGAGAGGGGAGACTGGGGAGGGAGGGGATGGAACCAGCACTTTGCTTGTGGTCTAAAATTCCTGCTGGACTTCCCACTGCAGCAGGTGTTCTAGGAATAGGCCCATCCCATTCCTCTCCATCCCTCAGTTTGCTCCAGGAATGGATCTGGTTTGACTGATCCTAGAATTGGGGATAAAGCTGAGTTTGAGGAACGTGGTGTCACCCAAGCAGCGTGATGGGGGCTTTGGTGGGAAAGCTCTGGGCAGGGAATCTCCTCCCCATTCCCTGCTGGAATAGGAGCAGGGCTTTCCTCGGGTCTGAGCTCCCAGGCCTTGAAAAACAGTCCTGCATTCAGTGTTGGAGCTGTTTCCAGCAGAAGTGGTTGGAAACCGAGGGGATTTATGGCAGATTGTGAATTCCTCTTTTTCTGGTCTTACCCATGTGGTTGATGTCTGCTTGGAAAATCAGGGAGGTCAAAAGAGGGATAAGGGAGGGGTTGTGTGCTTTGGGATGGAGATGTTGCCTTTCCAGCGACAGGGAAAGCTGGATGTTGCCTGAACATGTAGTTTCCTGTGGCCATTCTCATTTCTGAAATAAAATAAAATAAAATGTAACATGTTAAAGCTGGAAAGGAGGGAAGTGGAATGTTTGAGGAATTACAATAATTCTGATTTTTTTGCCTGACCTCATGTTTCTCCCTGGTTTCATTGCAGGCTCAGGCATCAGGCACACAAAGAGCTTTACGCCTACAAACAGGTGAGATGATCCTCTTAACTTTTTTTCCCCTTCCCTTCTTCCTAGTGCCAAATCCATCAGTTTTCCTCCTTCTGTTCCTCTCCTTGGGAGGTTTCAGGCCCTCAGAGGGCAGTTGTAACACCTAGGCCAACCTGGCCCTGCTGATTTTATTGTCCCTTACCAGCAGGGCCCCCCAGGACCATCCCTCACCTGCTCATCCACAAGGCTCCCAGTTTTCCACTGGCATCCTGAGCAGTGGGAACATCTCCAGCTCTGGAGCACCCCAGGCTCACCCTCTGCAGAGCAGTGATGCCATCACTCCCCCAGTCACCAAACTTAGGTTTTGTAGGGTCTGGATCTGCTCCCAGGGTTGGACCTGGCTGCTCCAAATCCCTGCAGCCACAGGGCTTTTCCAGGGAACAGCTCCATGGCAAGCCCAGCTCTTCCCTGCACCCACCTGCACTTTCCAATTAAGATAAACACAGCCCAGAGGTGGGTGTCAGGCTGCTGCTTCCACGTCCTGTTTTCTCCAGGATTTGTGGGATTTTCTGTCTCTGATCCCTTGATCCGTGCAGGAAGCTGGGTGGAGTTGGGCTGAAAACACACAGTTGTCCTGGATTTACAGCCCTCCCCAGGTGTTCAGCTTGGATGGAGGGAAGATGAAGTGGTAGCCCAGGAGGGTTAAATTTGGGTGGAAACCTGGATTTGGTCCTTGTGGTTTTATCTTTCCCAGTGCTCCCCTGCTGTCCCTGCACAGGGCCCCTCGTGCTGGCTGGGTTTACTGGGGGGTTTCCAGTTCTGCTGGGACACTCAGTGGGGTCCCTCTGGGGAGATTTTTCCTGGGAATGCTCATGGCAGAAGTTCTGTCCTCACCCCAGCTCTTTGCCTTGCAGGTCATACTCAAGGAGAAGGTGAAAGAGCTGAATCTCCATGAGGTGAGCACGTCCTGGGGCAACAAAAGCTCCCTCACCCTCCTCTTCCTCACCCTGGGGAGGGGGCAAGCCCTCAAATTCAACTGCACTGGGAGCAGAGCATACAGCCAGCTCTGCTTTGGAAATGGGGAAAGATCCTCTGCAAAAGTCTGAGTTAAGCCCTCTCCTTCCTCCTGGCTCCCCTTGGGTTTTCCTGCGTGGTTACTGTTATTTATTGGGTTCTTCTTATCACCCTGATAAGGAGCTGTGGATAAGGGGAGGCCAGGACAGGCTGGGCCGTGTATAAACAATGTCCCTGGGCAGGGACATCCCCTCTGGCCCCACCACTGTCGTCAGGCTGTGACAATATCCAGCACAGCTCTGCGCAGGGAAAGCTGAAATCCAGGATAAACATTCTCCCCTGGCTCCTGCAAGAGGCAGATCCGCTCCTCCCTCCCCACCCCCTGAGGGCTGAGACACCTTGGTTTATCTCCATGGCCTTCCAGGCTTTTTGGGGCTGAGCATTTCCTATTCACAGCCCATTTTTTGTGATGAATTTGAGCAGGAATCTGCTCAAATCCCACGTCAAAGCACGGCCTGGATTTATTTATTCTGCCAGAGATAACAAAAATGCCCACCCACATCCGGGCACGAGGCTGCTCATCTGCTCAGCACCAGCTCCAGTTGTTCATAAGCCACTGTTTATTTTATTTTAATCCCCTGAGCAGAGCCCATCCCACGTTTTATCCTGACTCTGCTCTCCCCACAGCCCCCAGGGTAAATCCCAGGGGCCCCAGGGTTGTGAGCAGTCCCTGCTGCAGGCCCCCATCTCTGATCCACTCCCATTAAATCGACCTGCAGTGGGGTTTTTGTCAGCACACAGGCTTCAAAGCACTTCCTGGGGTGAGAAGTGGATAGAGGAGGGATTTGGGAATGTGCCAGAGCTGGGAATGGCCTCCATAACGCTCAGCCCTCCTCCTCCACCTCTCTTCCCAGCTGTCTGCAGCTCTCCCAGCTTTTGGGACGAGGCCTCTGTGGGGAAGAGGACGGAGCTGTTCCAGCTCATCTCTGGGATTTGGAAAAGCCTGGAAGGGTTTAGCTCAAAAATACCCCATTTTGGGCATTTGTATTTTGGCATTTGCAGTCAGTGTTTCTGGAAAGCAGAGGTCGGGGTGGGAATTTTCCAACATGACGGGGCGGCTGCCCAGAGCCCTGCGGAGGGAAAGCGCCCACCCAGCTCTTCCCTCCCTGTCTCTGGATCTGGTTTTCCCCTTTTTCCACCTTTCTGCCTCTCCCAGGCCCTGGGGGAGCTCGGGATGTGTGTGTTCCTCAGGGGCTGACCCCAACAGCTGCACCTGGCCCTGGTGCACTGAGAGCTCCCAGGCCATGGAGGCTGGGAAAACCACCCAGGAATATTCAAAATCCCCTGGGATATCCAAAACGAGTCAGGAGGATTTGGCTGCGAGGGGGAAGGAGGTTTTGGCTGAGAAAACAGCCACCAGCTCTCCCAGCCCTGGGATAGGCACAGCAACTTCTTTGCCTTCTCCTCTTCCCAGAGGTGTCCCTGCGGATGCAGCTCAGTGCCAGGGACCGGGCAGCAGCGAGGATCCCTCCCCCTGCACCCCAAAACCCAAACACATCCCAGCTTTGGGGCTGTTCTGTGCAGGCTCCATGGTCCCTGCCAGCACAAAAGGGAGACCCGAGCCTCAGCCTGTGATCCTGAGGCTTGGGCAGCAAAATCTGGGAAGGCTCTGAGGGAAATTTCATCCCTGTGAGGGTGGTGGGGCCCTGGCACAGGGTGCCCAGAGAAGCTGTGGCTGCCCCTGGATCTCTGGAAGTGCTCAAGGCCAGGCTGGACAGGGCTTGGAGCACCCTGGGCTGGTGGAAGGTGGCACTGGATGGCACTGGATGGATCTTTAAGGTCTTTTCCAACCCAATTCCCAGGATTGCATGATTTGAGCCGTTTGGTAGTTTGTATTTGCTCCCTGTGCGTTGCTCCCTGCCCACTGACATTCCCTGTCCCTGCAGATCTGTGCCGTGTGCCTGGAGGAGTTCAAGCCCAAGGACGAGCTGGGGATCTGTCCCTGCAAACATGCCTTCCACAGGAAGTGAGTGTGGGCAGGGCTGGGGGCTCTTCCCACCCCATCCCGGGGCAGGAATGGCAGGGGGAGCCCCAGGGGGACGAGCTGGGACAGGGGAGCAGCAGTTTGGGAACTGGAAAAATGATGGATGGTTTGGGGATCTGGGGCTGAACTTGCAGGATGCCCCGTGCTGAGTCTGGCCTTGGTGATCCTCATGGATCCCTTCCAGCTCGGGCTGTAATTCCATGAAAAATGTAAATATATATATTTTATATAGGCATGGTTCATATAAAGCAAACCCACTGCAATTTATGTTACAACAACAACAACAATAGCAACAACAACAACAATAATAATAACAACAACAACAATAATAATATTAATATTTTCATAACAATATAGAATAACAATATATAATAACAATATGTAACAATATATTTATAACAATATATATAACAATATTTTATATAACAATACTATATAATATTCTATATGCTAAAACTGCATATCCTACTATATATTACAGATATTTTTATATTCTCTGTATATTTATATATACATTATATATATTTATATTTTATATATTTGACATATTTATACATTTATATATACACTATACAATAGATACTGTATATACCATCTAATATATTTAATATATATTACATAATATGTACTATATCTATGATATGATAATTATATATAATACACATAATAGTATGGCTATATCAGAATTATTTATATAATTTTTAAAAAACTTATTTATACACATTATATATGTGTGTATTATTGGTATATTATTTACAGAGTCTGTGTTTATAATTTCACAGACAGCTTTTAGGTATATATTTTGTTTATTTTTGGGTAGGTGTATGCATTTTTATATAAATATAAATATAAACATAAACATAAATATAAATATAAATATAAATATAAATATAAATACAAATTATATATAAAACCTATCTACACAAAACCCCTGTATACACACAGAGCCCAAAAAGAAAAAATCCCAGTAAAACATAAAGGCACCCAAATGTTGAATTAAAAACTGGGCATGGGCAAAGCTCCAGGGTGGAGTCGGGGGTTTGGGGGGGGTTTTTGCTGCTCCCCAGTGATGCCCAGTGTGTCCCCACTGATGCCAGGTGTCCCCACTGATGCCAGGTGTCCCCAGTGATGCCCAGTGTGTCCCCACTGATGCCAGCTGTGTCCCCAGTGATGCCAGCTGTGTCCCCAGTGATGCCAGGTGTGTCCCCAGTGATGCCAGCTGTCCCCACTGATGTCAGGTGTGTCTCCACTGATGCCAGCTGTGTCCCCACTGATGCCAGGTGTCCCCAGTGATGCCAGCTGTGTCCCCACTGATGCCAGCTGTGTCCCCAGTGATGCCAGCTGTGTCCCCACTGATGCCAGGTGTCCCCGCTGTCCGCAGGTGCCTCATCAAGTGGCTGGAGGTTCGGAAGGTGTGTCCCCTGTGTAACATGCCGGTGCTGCAGCTGGCGCAGCTGCACGGGAAGCCGGACCCGGGCCCGCCGCAGGTGCCGCTGCCCGGCTCGCAGAACATCGTATAGTCCCTGCGGGGCCCGGCCCGGCCCGCGCCCGCCCGCGGCGCTCGGACACAACCAAAGCACTTGGGCCGCAGCTCAGCAGCTCCGGATCCTGCCGGGATGAAGCCTGGGCTCGGATCCTCCGCCAGGGCCAGGAGGGGACCCGGCGTCCTCGGCACGACATCCTTCTTCCAGCACCTCCCGTCCGCAGCCCCGCGGCGGCCCCGGCACCTCCTGCTCCCTCCTCTCCGCCTTCGGTTCCTTCGCCTTTGCGGTTCCCACCAGGAAAAGGGGCCTCGCTCCTGGAGTCGTGCTGCGGTTGGGTGTCCCCTCGGCACCTGCTGTCCCCCCGTGCTGGCTGTGCGGGCTCTCCCGCCTTTGGATTCCCCCGCAGCCTCTCGGGGGTGGCTGTCCCTCCTCCTCGGCTACCTCAGGGGCCTGGAGTCCCTGGGAGGGGCCCCATCCTGGCCTCAGCAGCAGCGAGAGCCGTGGCCTGGGGGGGGGCAGGCAGAATTCCCGGCCTTTGGGATCATCCCATCGCTTCCAGCCTGGCCCCGGGGGGCTCCGGGCAGCGTTTTCCCTTGCCAAAACAGCCCGGTCAGCAGCCGGGGGAGCTGGGCTGCCCCTCGCCTCCCCCAGCACGAGTTTGGGGTGTCCCCCGCCATCCTCCCCAGTCGCATTCCCGGGATTTGGGGAGGGGGTGTCAGTATTACACGGCTTTCCCGGGGGCAGGGCTGGGGGGGCTCCTGGTGCTGTTCCCCCCTCCCAAAAAACCCGGGACTGTTTATGGAGCGTGGAGCCTCATAGACGTGTTTGTACACTACAAATTCTGCAGCAGAATATTTTTTAAAACATTCGCTGGTTTTGGTTTTTGGTTTTGTTTTGGTTTTTTTTTTTCCTCTGTTTGTTTGGTTTTTTTGTAAGCTCTATTTTTGTATATTTAATTGCTATTTGAAAATTCTAATAATGCGTCTTTTTTGCTAATCACACTCTTCTTAAGGAAAAGCCAGGAAAGAAAAAAAAAAACAACAAACAACCAAGAGTTTGCATGTGATTTGACTTGAAATGTAAATAAAAGCAGGTTTTGGAAGTGGGGGTGTGTTTGCAGGGGGCTCTGTCCCCCCATCCCTTGTTCCCTGTCACCCTGGGGATGTCCCCAGCAGGGGAGGGACCACAGGGCTGGGAGTGGGGCAGGTTGGGGTTCTGTTGTCAATGTCCCCTTGTCCCAGAGCAGAGCCGATGGGGACAGCATCCCATGAGGGCAGGCTGGCTGTGGAGCACCCCAAAACCCCCAGCTAAGAGGGATTTTGTAGGATCCAGGCAGGGGTGAGCATCCCTGCTTAGGGAGAGGATATTCCTCGACCAACCTTCCGAGCCCTAACCCCGGCCCAAACCCCTAATGCCGACCTCCCACAGGCTCGGGAGGGGTTCAGCTCAGCGCTGTGGGATCCTCTCCTCCTCATCCTCAAGGCTTGGCCAGGCAGGTGAGGAAATCCCCCCGGTTGTGCCCGTGGGGGCACTGAGCCGGGGTCACCCCAGCGGGTGGAGGAGCCTGAAGAGGACACAGGACCCGCCCTGTCCCGTCCCGCTGTCCCCGATCCCAGCCCGGCGCGGGGCTGCTGCCCTCTAGTGCCGGATCCCTCCTGGCCATCACCCAAACCACGGAATCCTCGGGATGAGCAGAACTTTATAACCCATACCCTTTCACCCCCTGCCATGGCAGGGACACCTCCCACCAGCCCAGGTGGCTCCAAGCCCTGTCCAACCTGGCCTTGGACACTTCCAGGGATCCAGGGACAGCCACAGCTGCTTGGGCACCCTGTGCCAGGGCATCCCCACCCTCACAGGGAACAATTCCTGCCCAATATCCCATCCATCCCTGCCCTCTGGCAGTGGAAGCCATTCCCTCAATGTTCTGTTCACCTCCAGCAGAAGGATCCACGGGGACTGAGCACCTGACTGTCCTTACAGACATTTTTGGGATGATGAGCTCGCTGGGTGACTTCCCACTGCTGGGCCAAAGTCTGGATCTCCCACCGAGCTGCACAGAACAGTTATTTTTGATGCTTCCATCCCACAGCTCCTGCTCAGGATTGATGCTGTACCTTCCCCACCGATCCCATTCATACCAATGATCAGCAATGAAGTTTTTAATCAAAGCAAAAAAAGCTGCCATTTCCCCCAATTAATGCTCTTAAAAAAAAAAATTTCCTCCCTCCTTTAAAATGTTTTGAAATACAACTGATTCCCAGAGCCTGCAACAGAGGGAGAAACAATTGAGGACTGCCAACAATTACTTTCAACAAGCTAAAAACCAAGTGGGGTCAACCCCAATTTCCCCAGCACATTCCTGCTCAATCCCACCAACATCCGTCCCGCTGCGCTGGAGCTCCAAGAACGAGACAAAAAGCAAACAAAGGGTTTGAAGCGTATAAAAAATAACTGTGATATTTTATAAGAAGAAAAAAAAACAAGCAGTTTACAAAACAAGTATAGATAATAAGCCAGGAGATTTGGTGCTGGGATTAGACCATGCTGGATCTACTTGAAAATCCAGAGAAAAAGGAGTTACACACGCTCATGGATGGAGTGAGGAAGTGGAAAACTTGCAGGATGCTGTGCCCAGGAACAGAGTGCCTCGGGGCAGGGACTCTGGTGGATCAGGCTGTGGGATTGCTGCTGGGAATTCCCAGCCCTGCAGGGATTTCCCAGCTTTCCACAGCAGAACCATGGCAAGGTGGCTTCTGCTCCCAAGGCTGCTGTGTTTAATAAAAGCCAGGCTTTTTCCTGCTTTTCCAAAGGATTCTCACACCCTCTCCAGCCCAACCTACCACTGACTTACTACATCAAGGAACCACACAGGTCCCAGGCACACAGACATTCCAAAAAAGCAACATTTTTGTGCCTTTTCCACGAGTTTTGGCCGTGAGGGTGGGTGAAAGGCCAGCCAGGGGTGTTAGATTTTAGGTGGTACAGCAGGAGCTGAGTCTAGAAAGCCTTCAGTCAGCACTCTGGAAATGGAGATGTTTTTAATGAAGAGTTTGTGTGATTTCACAAGGAATGAGGACTAAAGGAGAACCTGAATTCAGCTGATCCCAAACAGGGTGCCCAGAGAGCCGTGGGTGGCCCTGGATCCCTGCAAGTGCCAAGGCCCGGCTGGACAGGGCTTGGAGGTGTCCCTGCCATGGCAGGGGTGGAATGAGAGGGGCTTTGAGGTCCCTTCCAACCCAAACCATTCCCTGAGCTGTACAATCCTGCTCCCAGCCCTCACCTCTCCAGTACCTCTTGTGGAACACAGAGCGGGACTCAACTGGAACTTGATGCAGGAAAAACAAACATTTTCCTCCCCAGCCAGCACAGATCACCTTCCACATGAGCCCAGTGTTCTTTTCCCTGATTTTACTGTGATCCAATCCCTGGGCTGTGCCCAGAATCCCACCTCACAGGTTGTCACCAGCTGAAGTTCAGAGACAAACACAGATCTACCCAGCAAAGCTGGGTCACACCCTGTGACTCCATAGTTTCCTCCCTTTTCAGAGGGAGGTGCCACACAAGATCTCAGGATACAGCAACAGGCAGGGAAGGGCTCGGGGCTGTCCAGCACTTCCAGCCAGGCTCACAAGGGGATCAGAGAGATGGGAATTGGTTTCTCTGGGAAGAAACCAGGACTGGAAGGGTGGGTTAGGGTCAGGGTCATTCTGATATCCTGGGATAAACCCTGACATCATGGCCTGATCTGAAGGATCTGAAGAGCTTTCCCTGTGCTCCATGGAGCTGCTTGCTGGGAAGCCAGAGCACTTCCAGAGCTGTGTCTCCATGAGCTCACATCCCGAGGGAAGGTGCAGATACCTCGTTGCTTTTAGAGTGCGTTTATTGAGCGTGCAGGATCCACTCCAAACCCCATCCCAAGGGTGCAACTTCCACAGGGGCTCCACAGCAGCATCCTGCTCGCAGGCTGTGTGGCAGCATGCACAGGAAAAAGGGAGTACAGCATGCATGGCAAGGGGAGAACTCCCCCAAAATGACAGGAGTGTAGCCATTAATAAATGTAACATGGAATATTACAGAGATCCAAGTGTGACTGAAGGAAGTGTCTCTTTGGTGGAGTTTGCTAACAGAGAGAAAACCCCAGACAAACAATGAATATCCTTATTCCATCCTCAAATTTAGATCTCAAGGCTGGAGGCTGACTGACACCCCTGACAGCATCCCCAAGGGTGCTGAGGACTGTGCAGGAGTGCTGGAGGCTGAAATGGGACTCACCCTGAGGCACAGATCCGTGCTGTGCTGGACCTGCCGTCCCTAGGATGGAGATAAGGACACGTGGGACAGGGATAAAGCCTGGCTGCCAGCACAGCTGTGTCCCAGTGTGGATCCAGTGGGCCATATGGAGTTAGTTACACACACCAGGGCTGTGCTGATGCTCTTCCCCCTTCCCAGACCATTTTCCAGCACATGGAGAACCTCTGATTGCAAAGACAGAACTGACCTGGGCACTGGGCACTCCAAGGGATCCCAATGGAAGGAGCAGAGTGCCCCTGCTCTGCTTTGTCACCACCATTAAACACAGAGTAAAAAGGGCAATTCCATGTGACTGAAACGCCCCACAGACCTTCCCAAACACCCCCACATCCAGCCAGTGTATTCCAATCACATCCTTTGGAACAAACCTGCACTGTAATCCCAGATGGATTTCAGCTCTTACAGACACCCATCCCCACGCTGTCCCCACAGGGGGACAGGCTCAGTGGGGGCTGTCACACAAAACATGGGCTCAGTGACCCCCAAACCACGGGCTCAGTGACCCAGGGAGTGCCCTGAATCCACAGGTCCAACAGAGATCCTGCACGGGGTCAGGCTGAGTCCAGGAGTCCCAGGAGAGCGCCGACAGAGCCAAAGTAACCCTGAGGAGCAGATGGGAACAGGCAGTGAAAATCCACACACCTGACACAGGAACAGCATCCTCAGAATCAAGGAATAGCTGGGCTTGGAAGGATCCATGAAGTTCATCCAGTGCCACCCCCTAGTTTCCACTGTCCCAGGCTGCTCCAAACCCTGTCCAACCTAGCCTTGGACACCTGCAGGGATCCAGGGGCAGCCACAGCTTCTCTGGGAAATCCATTCCAGGGCCTCAATACCCTCAAAGGGAAAAAATTCCTTCCCAATATCCCACCTTCCCTGCTCTCTGGCAGTGGGAAAGCATTCTCCCTTGTCCTGTCACTCCAGGCCCTTGCCCCAAGTTTCTCTCCAGCTCTGTTGGAACTCCTTTAGGCACTGGAAAGTCTCCCTGGAGCCTTTCCTCCTCCAGGCTATTGCATACACAGTGTAACTTTAACATATAAAGGAGAGGGAAAATATACAACTACAGGGAGGTACATTATAAAATAAAATATATAATAAAATATAGCTGTGGCTGGAGCAGCAATGCCCTGAGCACCTCCTGCACTGTGTGCACCCAACAGCTCCACATGGCTGTTTCCAGAGCACTCCAAGGACTTGCATTTTGGAAAAAGGAATTTTACCTCATGTTCCAAGAAAAGTGCTTTTAATTGTCCCTTTGACCAGTAGTCCAGGGCATAGGCCAGGAGCCTCATGGAGATGGTGTTGATCCGAAGGAAGTTGCCCACAAACACCACACGGTTGATGTTCTGCAAGTGTTAAGGGGGGAAAAAAAGGAATATCATGGATAAATTCTATTTTCTGCTTCCAATGATGAAAACCCCATGTGAGGAAGGGTCTGGAGAGCCAGGAGAGGCTGAGGGAGCTGGGAAAGGGGCTCAGCCTGGAGAAAAGGAGGCTCAGGGGGCCCTTCTGGCTCTGCACAACTCCCTGCCAGGAGGGGACAGCCGGGGGGGTCGGGCTCTGCTCCCAGGGAACAGGGACAGGAGGAGAGGGAACAGCTCAGGCTGGGACAGGGGAGGTTTAGATGGGATATTAGGGAAAATTTCTTCTTGAAAGGGCTGTTCAGCCCTGGCACAGCTGCCCAGGCTGAGTCCCCATCCCTGGAGGGATTCAGAAGCCATGTGGATGTGGCACTTGGGGACATGGCCAGTGGTGGCCTTGGCAGAGCTGGGGAATGGTTGGACTGGATGATCCTAAAGGACTTCTCCAACCTAAATGGCTCTGAAATTCTATGTATTAAGTTCCTGCTGAAAGTGCCTGGCAGAATGTGCAGAACACCACACACAATTCCATCACAAAGCAGAACCAGGCCATTTTAAGCCACCCTCTTCCTCAGACTCTCCCAGAAATTCCCAGGCCAAACTACAGCCTCTCTAACTCAGGAATTTGGATAGAATAGCTGATTTTCCCACAAAATCCTTAGACTACCTGGAAACACTGCTCATCAAGTGCCAACTCCCCCTGCTCCCTCCCAGCTCTGGCTTTTGATTCATCATGAAATAGCTGAGTGACTCTACTGTTAAACTGGGGGAAAAAAATCTAATTAGGAGCCCTAACCAATACAATTTTCAAAGAAAGAAAAAGATCAACCAAGTAGTGATTATTTTGGATTTAAACCAGACCTCCAGCCTTACTTTTCCATCCCAAAATAGTTCTGATCCAAGCTCTGAAGCTTTCTTGTTCTCCAACATGAAAATAATTCAGTTCCTCCACTTTCTGAGGAATCAGGATCCAATCTTACCTGCTCCTGCACTCATATCCTTCTATGGATTTTCCTTCCCTCCCCCCATTGATTAACACTTCCCCTGAACTACTCAGGATTCTCTTTTCATTCAGCTGAGCTCGAGAGCAAGGAATTAGCAGATATATTATGAGCAAGACTGTTTAGGACATGTCTTGGCTCATTTTGGCTGCAACAAAGACAGAGCCAGAGGAGTCAGGAAGATGCTGGATTCCGTGGAAGCAGGCTCAGGATGGAGTGCAGAGCATGTCTCTGCTCTTTCATAGCCCTGTACAATGCTGCTTGACATGAATGCAACAAGGCAGCACTGTAAAGAAGCTGAAAGCACAAAGATGCAGCAACAGCCATGGCAGTGGTGGGGCTTGGCCAAGAAATCCAGAGCAACTCGGAAAAACAACACAGGAAAAAAAAAACAGGAGAAGATATCCAGCCTCTAACCCTCTCCCTCCTTTCCTCCTCTCCTACTGTTCCCAGAGCTGTTCCCAAAGAAAGGCACATTCCTCAAGCAGGCAGCAGCACACAGGTGATGTTTTAGGCAGGGAGCAAGGGAAGAGATTCCCAAAATACCTCGTTAAGGGCACACATCCGCGCTATGGAGCCGATGTTGTTGGTGATGGTGATTAAAGTGGCCCTGGCCAGGTCCTCCTTGCTGACAGATTCCCTCTTCTCCTTGCTCATCATGTTTCCAAAGCTGTAAAAACAGTTTGGGGGTTAAAGGTCCCATCAGAATTCCACGAGAAAATGGGAACTGCTAATTTAACCAAAGTGATTCATCTTGAAGGACTGATTTCTAACTTTAAAAAGCATTGTTATCCATAACAACAGGAATCTGGATTAGGATCTCTTAGGAATGGTTGATCTCCTAAGGCACCTAAATCCAGTTTTTCATCATTGCAGGACCTCCAGGGGAAAGAAAATAAAAATGAGACCCAGGCAGGGCATTACCTGGATGCCACAGCCCAGCCTGGCAGCCCGAAGCGTTCATAGTCTCCTCCATAGATGTCCCTCACCAGTTTGTCCACCTTGGTGCTGTCCCCATGGGATGCCATCTCCAGGGCCTCCTCAAACGTGGAGCAGCCCGTCAGAAGGCAGCAGAGGCCAAAGAAGGTTCCCCCTCCAAGGCTGCAAGTAAAGCAAAATGAAAATGAAAGCTCAGATTGTTCAGTTCTGTATCCCAGCTAGCTCAGGTCACCCCATTCCTGATTTCTTTTTTCAGGGAGAAGCATCCTGGAAAGGCAGCATTTTCCTTAAAGTCTGTTCCTTCTCTCATAATCTCCAGCCTGTAAGGAATCCCTCACAGCCTTCTGCACAGGCCATGTTGTGAAATGAGACCTCATTTTTTTTATGTTACACTGTCCACTTTCTTCCCAGCATCCAGAGATGTTAATTATAAAATAAATGTTAGTCCTGAGGGATAACTGAAGTGTCAGGGCAGAGAAATCCAGAATTTGGGGGAAAAACCCTGTCTTCTTCACTTTACAGCACATACATGCCACTAATAATGTCTAGTAAGAATAAGAACTGTACTGAATTTATTGTTATTATTATCATTGTTATTACTACTATTACTATTACCTTTCAGGGTATCCAGGGAAGCTTAATGCCACAGAGCTCTATGCCTTTGCCAGGACACAAAAGCCACATCTTCAAGCAACTGGGGAATTACTGCTATGCCATTATCCCTTCCACCAAATCTGGCAACTTTTGGAAGTCAGGATGGAAATCTCGAGTTCTTGGATCAAAGTTAAGAGTTGTTAACAATCCCAAACTATGTGATCTCATAAAATAAATAGATAAAGCCCTTGAATTCCTGCAGCAGAGGAACTGAAAAACCAGCTTTGGTGGAGACAGGCTGCAGTAAAGACACCAAACCATGAAATCCAGATCCTCTTTTCCAGGTGGGATCTTTGTTGGCAGGGAGTAACTGCAGTAAGAGCAGGAGCTTGGT